>NC_090265.1:704489943-705861443 GCF_040414725.1 Anabrus simplex | reverse complement strand
TTCGAATGTTTCTACGGTCGGGAAATGCACCGTATCTCCCTGAAACGTCAATATAAGAATGGACTTACAAAACATTGTAATCTCTGAAAAAATATCATATACAGTGGAACCTCGATATCTCGAATCACCTCAGGAGCTAAATTTTATTTCGAGATATAGAGAATACCGTATTTGAGCATGTATAGCACATAATTGAACCATATGTACGGGCTTAGACTGAAATTTTTTTTTTTACAATTTGCTTTACGTCGCACCGACACAGATAGACGATGGGATAGGAAAGGCCTAGGAGAGGAAAGGAAGCGGCCGTGGCCTTAATTAAGGTACAGCCCCGGCATCTGCCTGGTATGAAAATGGGAAACCACGGAAAACCATCTCTAGGGCTGCCGACAGTGGGGTTCGAACCCACTATCTCCCTGATGCAAGCTCACAGCTGCACGGCTCTAACCGCACGGCCACCCTCGCCCAGTACATTATTTTAACATTATTTAAAAATACACAAACTCTATTTTTTCCGGCATCAATGATAAGCCTTATTATAGCCAGTTTTTAGAAGACAGGACAGGATACAGTACATACTGTAGTGAAACAAGAAAAATACCTCCGTTAACACCTTTGGAAAAAAACCGGTAGCCTTTTCTGTTTCTTACAGTTAACCTTCCTTTCCTTCACACACTTTTCAACAACATTTATTGTTGTGAAAACACTGTCATTTACATTCGACCGACTCTGTATGTAGGTTCGAAGAATATCCACTGAACCGGGCGAGTTGGCCGTGGGTGAAGAGGCGCGCGGCTGTGAGCTTGCATCCGGGAGATAGTAGGTTCGAATCCCACTATCGGCAGCCCTGAAAATGGTTTTCCGTGGTTTCCCATTTTCACACCAGGCAAATGCTGGGGCTGTACCTTAATTAAGGCCACGGCCGCTTCCTTCCAACTCCTAGGCCTTTCCTGTCCCATCGTCGCCATAAGACCTATCTGTGTCGGTGCGACGTAAAGCCCCTAGCAAAAAAAAATATATATCCACTGCACTTAACGCCTGGTCTGCTGACGGTACAGGAGAAGGCAGCTCCAACTCTTCTTGTTTACGGAAAGGATTTTTCCTCCCTTCACGTTGAAACTTCACGTCAATACCACGCAGCCGAGATTCGTAAATGGATCTTCTCATCCGCAACGTAGGGGGGGGGGTTGCTTTCGTACGTGACCTGTAATTAATTCACACCCGAGAAACAGCGAGGCTTCGCCGATTTTCCGATCATTAGAAGTTTTAGTTTTTCGGTTCCCAACATATTACCTCCCAGCATCACTGTAACCTTTTTTTTTAACTTGTTAACCGTTCCTCACAACCCATAAATGCCGTACTACACAGTCAGTGTTGTACAAAAATCGAGTTACAGAGTATTTTTGCTTCAAGGGAGGAAATGTTTGCTTCGAGAAATCGAGAAATTCGTGCAACCGAATTTCGAGTAATAGAGAAATAAATACACGTGAAGAATAGGACAAACGGCCGGGAAATTTAAGTTGCTTAGAGATACTGAAAATTCGAGTAATGGAGGTTCGAGATATCGAGGCTCGACTGTATACATAATAAATACATAACACATTATGAAACCCAGTTGTAATTTTACAATCAACATAACGCCCTTGATAAGAAACATTAGTGTATTAATCGTCAATGGGCATAAGTAGATAAACTGAACAAAAACAATCACCGGGATCTGAACACGGGGCACAAAAGTGTAAGGTCGAGGCGACAGCCCCTGCGCCACCGCGTCAGTTAAACTTGCTACACGCTAATAGGCACATAGAGCACGTCGGAAACTTCACCGTCATTTTCTCGGAAAACAGATAAGCTGAAACATATGTTCGCTTTATTTCGGCCTCCTCTTACGCTGAGCGAAGTTTCTGGGAAATCAGATTGTTACACTTGACGGGTTCCCTTCGCGAGAGGGAAAACAGACGAGTTACTTGAGGTGGACATTTTAGCTGACTCAACCTGTGTAATGATTGCCAATCCTCTCTTTTATTTGGATCCTCTTTATCTCACCGTGGTGAGTGACAGCCCAGCGCCTGGAGGCATATAGGGCTTTATTATTATTATTATTATTATTATTATTATTATTATTATTATTATTATTATTATTATTATTATTATCTTCATCATCATCATCATCAGTAGCGGCGATTGGAAATTAGAATTGGGGGTACAAAAATATATAGTAAACAAAATAGTACCGAGGTCTGGGGAATATAGTGAGGAGGGGGAGGGGTAGACAACAAAAGACTGGGCGAGTTGGCCGTGCGCGTAGAGGCACGCGGCTGTGAGCTTGCATCCGGGAGATAGTAGGTTCGAATCCCACTATCGGCAGCCCTGAAAATGGTTTTCCGTGGTTTCCCATTTTCACACCAGGCAAATGCTGGGGCTGTACTTAATTAAGGCCACGGCCGCTTCCTTCCAACTCCTAGGCCTTTCCTATCCCATTGTCGCCATAAGACCTATCTGTGTCGGTGCGACGTAAAGCAACTAGCAAAAAAGACAACAAAAGTGAAACAAAATAGCTACGAAATGGTAAGTTTTGATGCTCTCTGAGCTAATTTCGACAGAAGTAAAGGCTGGCAGTTTACCAACTTAAATGCTGAAATAACAGGTTTTTTTTCTTTCAATATTATACAATAAAAATTTCACCAAAATAACAATTTACACATGTGCGCAACTAAAGTATTGTGCCATCAGATAGTAATCGCGCTGCTACACGGTGCTGCGCGAGTCTCCACTACTTGCTGTGGCGCTGCACGAATAGGTTAGCTTCGAAAGACGTTTTATGCGTATTTCCGCTAGGTACATTTTTAATACGAGGGCAAATTAAAACGTAAGTTACACTGGCTCGCCGCGAGAGCACATCGTGTGTCGAGACCGTGGCCAATGCGGAACAAGCTACAGTAATTGCTAACACGTCCGAGGAAAGTTGGTGTGGTATCCCACCGTGTTGTGTGTGCAGAGTGGGCTAGGCTCAACGGCGCGTCAACTGGATGTTCACTCCAAATTGCAGGTGCGTGCAACGATCAGATTTCTATGGGTAAACGGCTCAATTGCACGGACATTCATCGCGAAATCACTGCTTTATATGGCGAGCGTGCAATTTCTCGTCCGGGTATTGTAAAATGGTGTAAGAAATTTGACGCGGACGCACAGATCTCACGGACGAATATCCCGAAGGCAGGCCCGCAATGTCCAGTACCATTGCAAATGCTGACCGTGTGGGTGGGATCATCAGAGAAAATCGGCGCATAACACTGCAGGATACTGCTAGCATGCTGATCATTTCGTATGGCACTCGCCTTCGTATTGTCAAACGTTGAACGGGTTGTGTAAGGCAATTAAAGGAAAGCGGCGGGGACAATTGAGCGCCAGTGTGATTTTGTTACACGATAAGGCAACACCTCACACGGCCCGCTAAACGTATGAAAAGTAGCCTTTCGAAGACTAAATTCATTTCAGTAGGTAAGAAATCCAAGGCAATTGAATGTCAGATTGGGAATGCAAAGCTGGAACAGGTAGATCATTTCAAGTGTGTAGGATGTGTGTTCTCCAAGGATGGTAGTATAGTGAGACTGAATCCAGGTGCAGTAAAGCTAATGAAGTGAGCTCACAGCTGCGATCAACAGTATTCTGTAAGAAGGAAGTCAACTCCCGGACGACACTATCTTTACATGGGTCTGTTTTCAGACCACCTTCGCTTTACGGGAGTGAAACCTGGGTGGACTCAGGATATCTTATTCATAAGTTAGAAGTAACAGACATGAAAGTAGCGAGAATGATTGCTGGTACAAACAGGTGGGAATAATGGCAGGACGGAACTCAGAATGAGGAGATAAAGGCTAAGTTAAGAATGAACTCGTTGGATGATAAACCGTCTTAAGTGGTGCGGTCATGCGAGACGAATGGAGGAGGATAGCTTACCTAGGAGAATAATGGACCCTGTTATGGAAGGTAAGAGAAATAGAGGAAGACCAAGAAGACGATGGTTAGACTCGGTTTCTAACGATTTAAAGACAAGAGGTATAGAACTAAATGAGGCCACAACACTAGCTGCAAATAGAGGATTGTGGCGACGTTTGGTAAATTCACAGAGACATGCAGACTGAACGCTGAAAGGCATAACGGTCTATAATGATGTATGTATGTATGTATGTATGTATGTATGTATGTATTATTTACTTTCTTCAGAACTTCGTTGTATCTTATCCCATCCCTGATTACCACACCCCAAAGACTTTCAGCAGAACACAAAGTCTTGTCCCTGTAGAATAGAATCCAATACTTTTGCCACATTTTACATATTATGATTAATTCTTAGAAAAACCAATAAAGAGGAACATACATATTTTTTTTTGCTAGGGGCTTTATGTCGCACCGACACAGATAGGTCTTATGGCGACGAGAGGGACATACTGTGGCTACTGAAGAAGTGTTGCTTTGTTATGTCCAAGCACACAAAGCAAGCTGCACGTTAACGAGGAAATAAACCAGAACATATCGTGAAACTCCTTCAGCACGCACGCAATAATAGCATGGCTGCCATGCGAACTTACATGCTAGACATCTCTCGCTACACGATTTTGCTTTCAGCTGTGTCTGCTCTCAGACATGCAGCAACTGCCGTTTCATTGCGAATAAGACTGGTACTGGTATATACATATCTACGAATTGTCTTCTCTCGTAGCGTTTGTCCCGTAGTAGGATGTCCGCTGTTTTGCTACGCCGTATCAGTTTCGGCGAATCCACGAAGTTGTTTACCTGAATTAGGGTGATCTGAAGAGCACCACTGGTAGCCGAGAAATGAAAACCTTGAAGTGCACTATCGATAGTTAGGTATATGAAAGTAAACAGATGGTTATGGAGAATTTCAAGTGAATCCTTAATAATGTTTACCCCTTAACGTGTATGCGTCATATAACTGCGCACTGCTCTCCCGCGTTACCCCCAACAGACCACCTCTAAGCAGCGCTTCCACTGATCAATGTGGATTATGTCACCATAGCATTAAGATGCATTAGTGAGGAGTGAATGTCGGGAGACTACATTTTCGGTAAGTCACTGCGCTTTTTTTACGTGTTGTCAGTATTATCGTTTGTACGTATAGTATGTAACAGGTAAATGGATGTTGTCATATGCGGGTAGATTGCTCATTCCGGATGGTTGCTTTATAGTTATTAGGCATCTGGCTTTCCAGGACACAATGGATAAACAAAAGAGTGAAATAGGAGATGTTAATTTGCCATATTTTTGACGAGCTGGATGAAGATGAGAGCGGTGAGGACATCCGTTTAGAAACTGAATGTGAGTACGAAGACTCTCCGATTATGATCCGAACTATTCACCCAGTGGCGATGGTTCCGAAGATAATCTCGACTGCGATTCAGATTTAGGAGCTTCTGTTCAAATTCAGCAAACTGAGCGGCCATCGAGAGGAAACCCTCAAATAGAGAAAAACTTCAAACAGCTCAGCTTCAGCCTCTAAAACTGTAAAATATCTTTTTTTGATTGTGAAGTACATAAACTCCTTTTTGTTTTGTTTACAATCGGCTGTACGTCGCACCGACACTGATAGGTCTTATGACGACGATGGGATAGGAAAGGGCTAGGAGTAGAAAGGAAGCGGCCGTGGCCTCAATTAAGGTACAGCCTCAGCATTTGCCTGGTGTGAAAATGGGAAACCACGGAAAACCATCTTCTGTGCTACCGACAGTGGGGTTCGATCCCACTATCTCCCGAATACAAGCTCACAGGCTATATATTCTTTGGTAAGGATGGTCATATGTTAAAACAACTTATTCAAACACAGGAAAATTAAAAAGACCATAGTTCATATCCGACCAGGACCTACGTCGAACGTAGAAGCTGATCCACTCAGGCATTTTGAATTATTCTTTACAAACAACATAATGCAAACATTAGTCCTATAACACACCAGTTTTTCAAAGGAACCTTGTAGTGATCAGAGACAGGGTTCGTAAATTGACTTGTTCTCCTGGTTGAATTCAGATGCATGATGTTGATCCCTTTCAAAGCAAATTGTTCGAATACAACAGCTTTTCCGGTGCACCAGTTTACTCCGACAATAACAGCTGCCAAGCTGTCACACCGACACAGACAAGTATTACGGCGACGATGGGATAGGAGAGGGCTAGGAGTAAGAAGGAAGCGTCTGTGGCCTTAATTAATGTACATATGCGTGGTGTAAAAAAGAAAAACCACAGAAAACCTTCTTTAGGGCTGCCGACAGTGGGGTTCGAACCCACTATCTCTCGAATGCAACCTGATAGCTTCGTGACCCAAACCACACGTCCATCTCTCGGTGATTATAGGACTTCAAGTGCAAACAGAATAGGCTGTTGAAATATTACCCGGTGCAGCAGAAATTTTTCTGTTACGTGCTGATGCGACTGTAAACCCTTTGGAAGCTCCCGGCCGCTCTGAAGACATGTGACGACTTGTGCTTCTACTGTGCTTTTCATCTGGTGTCCCCGTGGATTTTCTAGAGTGAGAAACTAGAACATTCTTATCCTAGCCGCACCCCGAAGATACTAGAACCTCATCATCAGGTATATAAAAGCAGGCTCGCCGCGAACAAGTACTAGTGTTGAGTTGTTAGTATCGAACAGGAGTTGAGTTGATTCCGTGTTGTCTTCACGAATGATATGAGTTGATTAGTTCAGAGTGTGGAGTAGTCACGAGAGTTGATTTTGAAAATCATCGGTCTTGTCTGGTGTCGAACGAAGTGTACAGAAATTGAGAGTACTGACGAACCTGTCTGCATCCAATTGTTGTGTGAAGTGATGGTGCTGCGTGAGGAAAGAAGTGAAAAGTGAGACCTGTCAATCAAGATTACAGAAGGATCGCCCGTTCCAGTTGAACACCAGCCAGCCGAAGACCCGCTGTGAGGACGACAGACTTTTTGTAAATGGCCACTAATTACTAAAATGTTGTCATTCTTTATCAAGTATACTGATGGGTCATCCTACATTAAATTAGTCCAAGAAAACCAAGAAAACAGTGTTTTATTTGCATCGGTATGTAGAAGCTTTCATGAGAGCCTCCGTGGCTCAGTCGGCAGCACGCCGGCCTCTCACCGCTGGATACCGTGCTTCAAATCCCGGTCATTCCATGTGAGATTTGTGCTGGACAAAGCAGAGGCAGGACAGGTTTTTCTCCGAGTACTCGAGTTTTCCCTGTCATCTTTTATTCCGGCAACACTCTCCAGTAACATCTCATCTGTCAGTCATTTATCATTTTATCTGGGCTACCGACAGTGGGGATCGATCCCACTATCTCCCGAATACAAGCTCACAGGGTATATTCTTTGGTAAGGATGGGCATATGTCAAAACAACGTATTCAATCACAGGAATTTTTAAAAAAAATCGTAGTTCATATCCGACCAGGACCTACGTTGAACGTAGAAGCTGATCCACTCAGGTACTTTTAATTATTCTTTACTATCAACATAATGCAAACAATAGTCTTATAACACACCAATCTGGCGTGTGAAAACAAGAGGAGTGCGACAGGCTTCGGCAGCCGTCACATTTCCTACCTTCCCCACTAGATGGGGCTTCATTCATTCCATTCCTGATTCGGTCGAATGACTGGAAACAGGCTGTGGATTTTCATGTAGAAGCTTCAGTGGCTTGTTTACGGTAAGGAATTACATTTATGATTATGCAAGATGGAGACTTGCATTTTGTTCTTTATTATTATTATTATTATTATTATTATTATTATTATTATTATTATTATTATTATTATTATTATTATTATTGGCATGGGTCCCTATGAATCAGTGGATTTTCTATTTTTATTCATCTTGAAGTAACATGGTGTGTAACAGGTGAATGGCCCTCAACAGAGTTGTTTTGTTTCCACGACAGGACACAGCTCGTTTTTACAAATTTACAAGTCTGTCATCAGGGAAGTGTTACGCTGTACCACAAGGTCAGCCAAGGCCAAGCAAGGCCAAGTGGTCACAACAGCGGCTTTCTCAATATCGTACTCACGACGGCTGATGTGGCGTGTTCTATTCTCAGGTCCTCATACTGTACCTGCCAGCTACGGCCAAGTTCACATTTCCAGTTTAATCACTCTCCACGTAACACTGCTAATGTGCATGTACTTCACTGGAATGAAAAGAAATAATAATCAACCGGGAAACCTCGGTTCGCTGAGCTGCTTATTTCATACCACGTTCAAAGCAGCATCTCTCAGCGAAATGCCCAAGAATAAATACAGCTTTCATTCAAGAGATAGTGGATTCGTACTATAACAATAGTCCGTAGAGCACATGTAATGGAATATAATGGACATAAAGAAAATCTGTACGGAACTGCGATTTTCTTTCAAAGGCGAAATACGAAATTTGGCCATTTCAGTCCGTTTTATCACTGTAAAATTGCAGATATTGTGATTATAATATTGTAAAACTAAAGTGCAGAAAAATGGTTGTGCATGGTCCTCCACTGTCAATCACTTGTTTCTTATCCCTATAAGAAAGTCATGAAAAACTAGTGTTTAATTATTGTTTTCTTTCACCACTCACCACTACTGCCACCACACTTAATATTGCATTTGCACGAAAGCGTTGTAATCAGTGCCAGACCTGTAGCTTAGATCCTTTCCAGCACTACAAATATGACCTAGGCGACCATAATTCAATGGTAGAGCAACCGGCGCTACATCGGGAGGTTGTGGGTTCGGATTCCACTGGTGTCCAGTTGGTCAGTTTTGTTCTGTACTTAACATCTCTTCAACACGTATTATATATACGTAACACGATATAATAGGTTAAAAGTCAATTTCGATTACAATGCAGTCGTGAAAATCCAATACTCAAGCCTGTATGTGATCTTTGTTGTTCTTACTTCACATGGATCATCTACTGAGAGGTATAAAGTGGCAGGGAGGGATTCAGGTAGGTGGAAATGTAGTAATCAGTTTGGCCTTTGCCGACGACTTGGTGTTAACGGCAGACTGTTCTGAAAGCTTGCAGCCTAATATCTTCGAACTTGAAAATAGGCGCAATGAGTATGGTATGAAAATTAGTCTTTCTAAGACTAACGTGATATCAGCAGGTAGGCAACCTAAAAGAGAACTGAATGTCAGGCTGCGAATACAAAGCTGGAACAGGTAGATAATTTCAAGTATTTAGGATGTGTGTTGTCCTAGGATGGTAGTATAGTAAGTGAGGTTGAATCAAGGGCAGCAAAGCTAATTCAGTACGCTCGCAGTTGCGATCAACAGTATTCTGTAAGAAGGAAGTCAGCTCCCGGACGAAACTATCTTTACATCGGCCTGTTTTCAGACCAATTTTGCTTTGCGGGAATGAACGTTGGGTGGACTCGGGATATTTTATTCATAAGTTAAAAGTAAGAGACATGAAATTAGCGAGAATGATTGCTGGTATAAACAGGTGGAAACAATTGATGGAGGGAACTCGGAATGAGGAGATAAAGGCTAAGTCAGGAACGAACTCCACTGAAGAGGCTGAACACATGAACCGGCTTCGGTGGTTGGGTCACGTGAAGCTAAAGGAGGAGGATAGGTTCCCCAGGAGAATAATGGACTCGGTCATGGAGGGTAAGAGAAGTAGAGGGATACCAAGATTTAAAGATAAGAGATACAGAAATAAACGAGGCCACAGATTACAAATAGAGGACTGTAGTAAACTCACAGCGGCTTGCAGACTGGACGCTGAAAGGCATAACTGTCTATAATTAAAATGTAGCTATTGTATGTGTGTTGGATTCCTGATTGTTGAAAACCGTAAGGTCATAGGAGCGAATAAGAAAAAGTTACAACAACGCATTCTTTGGAACTTGGTACGTGACGCGGACCATGATCGCCTGATGCGCCGTTCATTAACGAAGCGCGAGTAATACGTCGTGTGACCTGCAGATTTACGAAGTTGTTTGATGACTTCTCGACCGAGCAAGTGGCTGCGCGGTTTGGGTCACGTAGCTATAAGACAGCCTTCGGGAGATAGTGGGTTCGAATCCCTGAAGATGGTTCTCCGGAGTTTCCCACTTTCACACTCACACCAGGCAAATGCTAGGGCTGGATCTTAACTAAAGCCGCGGTCGCTTACTTCCCACTCCCATCCCTTTCCTATCCCACTGTCGCCAATAACACCTAAAATTGTAAAAAAGAAGAAGAAGAAGAATAATTATGTCCCTCGTTCGGACGGGAGCGCCTGGTCAAGTGAAAGGCATGTAAACAAATGTCTGTAATACTGAAATAAGCTTTGCAGAGGTACCAGTTTTGTATAGCCCTCGCAGCTGGGCGAGGCCCTCACGAATCACCTCCAGCTGACAGGTAAGAACATCTTCCCACGTGCGCACATCCCGTTGAAGTGTATGTCAAGTCACCTGATCTGCTTCTCATTTTCGTCTGAGTTGACAACCAAGAGATCATATATCACTGAAGAGAACTGGTTCATTACTTTATGTGAAAGCAAACAGTAACCTCCTTCGTCTCATAATCAGTAACAAAATGCTAGGGGCTTTACGTCGCACCGACACAGATAGGTCTTATGTCGACGATGGGATGGTAAAGGCCTAGGAGTTGGAAGGAAGCGGCCGTGACATTAATTAATGTACAGCCCCAGCATTTGCCTTGTGTGAAAATGGGAAACCACGGCAAACCATCTTCAGGGCTGCCGATAGTGGGATTCGAACCTACTATCTCCCGGATGCAAGCTCACAGCCGCGCGCCTCTACGCGCACGGCCAACTCGCCCGGTAGTCACAAAATGAAGGATAAGTTGTTGCTAATTTGGATGACCGATAAATTTAGTTACGCGTATGTTGACGTGATAAGGGAAGAACAAAGAAAATTCTTCTTCTTCTTCTTCTTAGCCGCATTTTTCCCCACTTAAATTGCATGTTTTGCTCTTGCACGCTGTCACCACTTCCATCTACCAGTCAAGTCCTCAAGTCGCAGTGAAAAAGTAGTCTACCAATCCATGGGGCTTCCACGCAGCAGCGGCGATTAAGGAAGACGAGGGAGGGCAGTCATCCCCCCCACCCCACCCCACATTGTGGAGAAAAAAAATTCAATTTTACTGCATTTTTGCCGCCTGAAAATATGAATTATTTTTAAAAAAAGTGCAAACTCTGTTGTCTTTTCACCGAATTCTTTCCTTCAATTTCTTTAATTATTAAGAAAAATACTTAGCGGAAATACGCACAAAATGTCGTTCATCGCGGCTGACCGAATTGTACAGCGCCACAGCAAGTGATGGAGACCCGCGGAGCAATGTGGGGTATATTTTTTGCCAGGATCAACAGCTTGCCGCGCGCATTCGTCACTCTGATTCAGCCTCACTCAATCAATGTGTCTGCTGTCCGGCTCCATGGCTAAATGGTTAGCGTGCTGGCTTTTGGTCACAGGGGTCCCGGGTTCTCCAAAACAGTCAATGTACAGTCACACGGTCGGTACGATTTTATTTATAGATGGACATCACTCTCATCCATATCCTTACAAAATCGTTCTTGATATGGTCTAGCCTTGTAACATGGACCAATGTAACATTTTCATCTCTATTACATGGAGGGGTTGTTCGTGCTTTGTGGATGCTGGCCAGCATTCTGAGCCGTACAGGACCACTGGGTGAACCATGAATTTTCAGGTGGTTAGGTACTTTCTCATCACATGGCACTCCGATGACTCGTCGCCAATTCAACCACGCAGGATTAACTCGTGCTCGCCGCTCGGGCGTTCAGAAACTTTTCTCCGTCCGAAGTGATAAACGAACCGAGCTAGTTTTGGCGAGCTGATGACATTCCATGCTGATACTACCATCGATTCGTGTGCCGCATTGTATAGGGCCTATATTCAGTTATGTTCACGCACCTGAAATTGACTGACCTGCCCACGCCCAGAGGCCGGACTTTGAACCCAATGGAACACCTCAGGGATGAGTTAGAACGTCGACATCGCTCCAGACACCAGCGTCCAACATCACTGCCTTTTCTGGTTTGGGCTCTTGAGGAAGAAATGGCTGCCATTCCTCTACATACATTCGACACCTCGTTGAAAATATCCCAGCAGGGTTCAAGACGTCATAAAGGCGAAGTGTGGACCCACCCCATATTTATGTCCGGTTTGCATTCTATCTTCTGTAATATGACTTCCAGAACTGATTGTGGCTCCACCATTTCTAACACTAACAACAATTACTGTTCCGGGAGTTAGGTGTAATTTTACGTACAGCAACTCTCCTCTTGGAACTACATCTTTTTCAAGTTTCCGAACGACAAACAAAATGTAATCAGAAGGAAAGCATGGACTAAATCTTTGAATCACGAAGGATGAAAAACCGAAGACATCTACGAACAATTCCAGTATTTACATCCGTCATTTTATAAAAATGAGTGTTTTGAAGAGATCCTGACAGCCCTGTATATGTAGGCTTACTTAGATTACTTCTGACATCAAATTCAAACAGTAAATGGGAATTACTAGAAAAAAAATCATCGCTGAGTGATACAAAACACGAAAATTAAGGCATGACAATGATAACACAGCCGAAAATTTCACGGGTATTAATATCTGTTTGATTATTGACGCAAATGCACGGGCTAGTATGATAAACAATTTTAATACCATGTTTTGCTCATTAGAAAATAACGATGCAGGCATCCCGATTAACCTTCCAATACAGTACCAGTTAACAATCAGACAATTACGGACAACGGATAGGCGAAAATATCATAAAAGGTTTCTATAACTTCTGTATCTCTTCACCTTTTACACACTGTATCTCTGTTCTCGAGCACGCATTGGTTTTACCCATTGTTGCAAACACGTAGTTTTGGAAGCGTCTCTCTCAGTGTTTACAAATAAACACAAGGCAGCACTGAGCTTACATAGGCAGTTCCCAGATACCAGACATCTATCCGAGTCAGCCTGAAAAATATTTGTGTATAGAAAATGTGTTGATGTCTTTGAAGAGTACCGGTAATTTGTTTTGAAATTAGATAGTGTTCGCATTTCTGCTTTGAAGTTTACACCGTAGTTGCAGTGAAGTAATAAATGGAAGTATGTAACAAAAACTGATTTTTTTAATCTTCACAATACACGGTGATTTATTAATATCTGTCTCTCCTCAACACGATCTTTCTTCTACGTGAATAATATCGGGATTGTCATTCAACTGCTCTCCTTTCTTTACTGTAGAATTCTCGATATAAGCCAGGTTTCGTTTCACATTCTCATCAAAATGCTTCCCAAACTAACGATTACCGGGCGAGTTGGCCGTGCAGTTAGAGGCGGCTGTGAACTTGCATACGGGAGATAGTGGGTTCGAATCCCACTGTCAGCAGCCATGAAGATGGTTTTCCGTGGTTTCCCATTTTCACACCAGAGAAATGCTGGGGCTGTATCTTAATTAAGGCCACGGCCGCTTCCTTCCAACTCCTAGGTCTTTCCTATCAAATCGTTGAGATAGGACCTATCTGTGTCGGTGCGACGTAAAGGTACTAGCAAAAAAAAAAAAAGTCTACTATGTGCGTCCGCTACTCTCCCGTCTAGGTTTGCCGTTCCTTTCCGCTAGGGGCACCATGTGTACCAAACAGCTTCATTCGTACGCAGCCTATATGGAACGTGACACGGTTAAAGTCTAAGAGCAATTTCAGATAGGTGTCGGGATACTTTTGATCAGGTAGTGTAGTTGTAGGATTCGCCGACATCTCCCTTACCCTTCTAAATGGGGATCGTAGTACGGGTCTGCCAAGTTGCTGGTAAGCAGCCCTCAACAATATTATACCATGTGCTAAATAATAATAATAATAATAATAATAATAATAATAATAATAATAATAATAATAATAATAATAATAATAATAATAATAATAATAATAATAATTTTGAACAGCAAAGCAGACATTGAAAACATTGAGAAAAAGGAACGCAAAATCACACACAAAATTCTAGGCCCGAAACTCACCAACGGACAATACCAACTTAGAGGCAGACAGGAAATCAAACAATACAGAAATATTTACTGTGATATCAGAAAACAGCCCGCCCCGGGTTCGATTCCCGACCAGGTCAGGGATTTTTTACCTGGACCTGAGGGGTGGTTCGAGGTCCACTCAGCCTACGTGATTAGAATTGAGGAGCTATCTGACGGTGAGATAGCGGCCCCGGTCTAGAAAGCCAAGAATAACGGCCGAGAGGATTCGTCGTGCTGACCACACGACACCTCGTAATCTGCAGGCCTTCGGCCTGAGCAATAGTCGCTTTGTAGACCAAGGCTCTTCAAGGGATGTAGTACCATGGGGTTTGGTTTGGTTTGATATTAGAAAACGCAGGCTAAGATTCTATGGTCATATTAAAAGAATGCATCCAGACAGACTTACCAAACAAATAATCGAATTCTATGAAAATAGGAGTAAGACGAAAACAAACACAATGAAATAGATTGGCGAAATTAAAACCGATTTGAAACAGGCAGGAATTACATCAGCAGATGTCCAAAACAGGGCAATCTTCAGATCCAAAATTCATAAATGGCAAGTTGACGAAGAGGAAAGACTGAAGAAGAAGACCGGAACAACCTGTTCTGAAGACAGGAAGTCCACAGTAAAAGAGCGAAAAAAATGTAGGCACAGAGGAAGGCAAATGCACGCCTCTATGAACGTTGCGTAGTATTAATGGGCTTATTCGCATATAATAATAATAATAATAATAATAATAATAATAATAATAATAATAATAATAATAATAATAATAATAATAATAATAATAATAATAACACTGATTAATAATCATTGTTTCGCGGAGCCAAAAGCTAGAACTAATAAAACCTGGACAGAAGAACGTAAGAAGAAATTCAGTGAGAGGATGAATAGATTTTAGGAAGAGTAGAAAGTAAAATCATCATCTAAATACTCGTAAGTTCAAGCGTGCTCTTCAGTTGGTCACAACGATGTGAATAATAATAATAATAATAATAATAATAATAATAATAATAATAATAATAATAATAATAATATCCAACAAAACAGGTTTAAGAATTTCTGTAGAAAAAGACTCATTTATGACAAATATAAAACATGCTCCAGAATTTCTAATAACAGAAATCGGTCGAATAAGGAAGGTAAGGAAATAAAAATATTTGGGAGAAACAATTCAAGAAAAGGGTTTGGAAAAATCCGTTATAGAAGAAAGGATACACGAGGTGGAATAAGCATACAGTATAACTAGGAATATGTAAAACGAAAAGTGTTTATCTAAAAGCCTCAAAATACAACACTACAATACAGTAGTCAAACCAGAATGCCTATACGTGAATGAATTAGTAATGAATTACAAGCTGAATAAATTAGTAATGGAAAGAAAAACATATACGGAAAATACTCGGTCCGCTAAGAACTACACTACTCTGGAAATCAAGAAGTAATGATGAAATATACCGGAATATAGAAAACATAACAGATACAATACGGAAGAGGCGATTGATATTTTTCGGACATTTATACAGAATGAGTGACAACAGGTTAACCAAACAGATCTTCAAATATCTCTGGAACAAGAAGTAAACAACAACTTGGATTCATGAGGCAAAGAAAGATTTTGAAAGAAACAACACAAGAGAAGGAGAAGAAGCAACAGAAAGAGAGAGAGGGGAAAGAGATGTTTAGAAAGAAAGTATTTAAAATGGAAGGATTCCAAGGTCGGAAGGGAAAGAAAACAGACTCAAAATGGTCCGAGGAGATGAAAAGGAGGCGTGGTGAGCAGATGAAGGAGTATTGGAGGAAGAAGAAGGAACAACAAAGGATGAAAGATTGAAACTGTCACGTGGTCCCCAGAAGGCCCTAACGGAGAAATAATAATAATAATAATAATAATAATAATAATAATAATAATAATAATAACAATAATAATAATAATACATCATGGATCATTAAAAGAAGAATTAGAATTAGTCCGTTTAAGGTATACATTCAGTACACCACTTTTTACCTTGTAGTATCGTAACAAGGTAGGAAGTAATTTTAGTACTAGGAATGAGTGGCTACTGTCATGTTTTTCAGCAACTGCTTAGGATTCTGGATAAATCCATTAGCGTTCAGAGTTGAGACGTGCAGGGAGTAATTGACTACGTCTAAGAAGGCGTCACAAGAACAATTTGACTTCCTAGTCTAGTCTACTACAATTAGACGCTTCTTTATAGATATGCAATCAACGTTACTAAGAAGGTAATGTCTATGCAATGCACGAACTCTACCGGTCTGGAGATTCTTGGTTTATGATGTCAGCCGCAGTACGTACGTCTTCCTCCACAAGGAAAGAAAATTAACAAAAAAATTAGACTTTTATCAAGAAAAATCGACGCATTGACACTGAAAGGACATTTTAAGGATTTACGTGACAGTGACTTGTTGTATGACTGAAATATTCATAAACTGCTAGCTACGAGGCCTGTAAATAAAGTAGTAGCAATATTGATGGAACGAAATATTTAATGAACTAACAAGTAAAACTGCGTTACATTCCTTCAATGTAGTCACCCGCCAAGTCCATTAGCTTTCGCCAAACGTCGGAAAGCCGCTGGCCACCGTTCTATGTTGATGACTGCGACGGAGCACCGTACTGCGCTCAGTACAGATGGCACGTCAGGAAATCGGCGGCCTCAGAAAAGATCCTTCAACTTCGGAAACAGGTCGAAGTCACAAGGACTCATGTCTGGCGAGTACGGAGGATGTTCCAAGACCTCCCAACGCCACCGCTGCAACAAGAGATTGACATTGTTTGCGACATGACAACGAGCGTTGTCTTACAACACGATAGGGCGATCGTCACACAATAAACGTGGTCATCTGACTCCCCTAGCCGGATGCAGATGTCGCTCCAGAAATCGGCAATAGTAGTCACTGTTGACGGTTTGTCCCTCAGCGACAGCAAGCGTAAGAATAACACCCTCGCAGTCGTATGCCACAATCAGCATAAGCTTCCCCCGACTGGGATTCTGTCGAAATTTCTGTGAACGTGGCGAATCTGGGCGACTCCAATCATTCGATTGACGCTTTAATTCAGGCTCGTAGGCTCGTGTCCACGTCTCATCAATGGCGACAATACGCTGCAGAAATGCGTCTCCTTCGTTGCGGTGTCTGTCCACGAGGATGTCAGCCAATCCATACCGGTGCCATTTCTGTACGTCGGTGAGTTGATGTGGAACCCAACGGAACGCAGTTTCCCTCATGTTAAGATCTCGCCAGTATGTGCCACACCGTTTGATGACAGAGACCAACCTCTACGGATGTCAATCTGATCTTGAGGAATGGATGGCCGACCTGTGCGGTGCAAATTCGCAGTCTCATTCTGACCCGCACGAAACGCCTTGACCCATCGTGCAACTGTCCTATACGGTAATGCATTCTCGCCAAAGGCTTCACGTAATTCTCGATAACACTCTGATGCATTTTTGCCACGGGTTACGTTGATTTTAATCCACGAACGCTGAACACCCTTTAAAAACATGCTTTAGAGCGGTGAAATCGACACTCTTCACTTCAACGCCAAACGGCAAACAACACTCCTAACTGGATGCCCGTCAAATGCACACTACAGATCGACAACAGCGTCCATATCCTATCTGCGCATGCCCGATCTCCTGCAATGTCTGGGCTACGTTGCCAATACTTTATTTACAGCCCTCGTAGTACAACGAAGGTAGCGCTTATCATCATACGAAAATTAGTATTTCCAAGACTGAAGTGGCGTCAGTAGGAAAGAAACCTACGAGGAATGAAAGTCAGGTTAAGAATATGAAAGTGTAACAGGTAGATCATTTCATGGTGCAACAAAGCTAGCGCAGCGGTGACAACTGCACGGGAGTGAAAGCTGGGTGGATTCAGGAATATCTTATTCATAAGCTGAAACTAACAGACATGAATAGCGAGAATGATGATGATAAAACAGATGGAAAGAGTGGCAGCAGGTACTCGGAATGAGGCGATCTTAAAGGCTAAGTTAGGAAGTAAGTTGACGGATGAAGCTGTACGCAAAAAACAGTTTCGGACGAGTCATGTGGTGGCGAATGGAGGAGGAAAGGATTAAGCAGCGAGAAACCATGATGTCGTTGAACAGACTCAGTTTGTAATTATTGATTTTATAAGAGGTGTGCAACTAAACGAAGCCACAATGTTTTTTTTTTTTTTTTTTTTTTTTTACGTCTGCACCGACACAGATAGGTCTTATGGCGACAATGGGACAGAGAAGGGCTAGGAGTGGGAAGGAAGCGGCCGTGGCCTTAATTAAGGTACAGCCCCAGCATTTGCCTGGTGTGAAAATGGGAAACCACGGAAAACCATCTTCAGGGCTGCCGACAGTGGGGTTCGAACCTGCTGTCTCCCGAATACTGGATACTGGCCGCACTTGAGCGACTACAGCTATCGAGCTCGGTACGAACGAAGCCAGAGAGTTAGTTGTAAATAGAAGGTTGTGGAGACAGGTAATTCACAGAGGTTTGCAGATTGAACGCGGAAAGGCACTAAGAGTCTATAATGAAGATGCATGTATGTACCGGCACCTAAAACAAAGGGATTTTTAGACCCCCTTTTTTAATACTGCAGGAGAAAATAATAACAATATAACTGAATTACGGACACCTACAACAAGAAGGACTAAATTAACCCAGACATACTCGCGAAACCCGAATGCTTGTACGCAGCAGAAACAGTAAATGTGATTGGTAAAGATCGACTAGGAGATATTAGGGAGAGAGAAAGATGCTCAGGAAAAATTTCGTCTCAAAGATGATAATTAGGAGAGGTGACTAAAACCTAACAAAGAATTGTAACAGAAGATAGAAAGAGAGGTTAAACTGATGAAGAAGAGTATAGTACCATGGACACACAATAAGAATGGACAGCAACTGGTTGACGAAACAAATTTTCGAATTCTTCAGATAACGGAAAGCAGGGTCAAAATAATTTCGGGAAGTGAGAACTGACTTGGCGAAGATTGGGGAGAAAGAAGAAGACATACCGGACAGAGACAACAAATCAAGGAGTTCAGACGTTTCCACAAGACAGAGGAGGAGCCAAGTGAAGAAGAAAATATCTTACATAGAAGAACATAAGACAGAATTAACAGAAAGTGAAGTGAAGTGACATGGAAAAACATAAAGACTGTCAAACGTAGTCCACAGATGGCCTAAACGAAAACGACGAAGAAGTTACTGGTTTAATCCACTATCAAATTTTACGATTTACAAAGACGTCCAGGTGGCGTAATATTGTCTCCAAAGGGTTCTTTTAAGTGCCGGAAAATCTACCGACAAAAGGCTAGCGTATTGGAGCACCTTCAAATACCATCGAAATGGGCTGGGATAGAACCCGCAATCTTGAGCTCAGAAAGCTAGTGCTTCACCGAGCTACCCAGCCCGGCAAAGGAAGAAGTCCGACCACTTGAAGAATAAGAGTCGCGTCGAAGGAAAAGGACGGATTAGCTTGTTGCTGTTGGACGAACCTTCTCAACTGTAAACTCTCTATGGACTGATGAACAGAAATTGTTGTAACACACCGGCGGAAATGGAAAGTGTTACACCCCAAAGATCTTAACGAACTATAACGAAATTTGTGTATGTGATTCCTATGCCTTATAGGCGACCTGATAATAATGTCACCGTTTTGCAAGCATATTTGCAGTAACACTACCGACGTCCACACAAGTTAAAGATGGTACGAATAAGTGACGCCAATGATGATGATTGTAATAAGATACTATCACGATTCTGGTAAAAGGAAAAGTACAGCATGCCCAGATGAGGCAGAAGCCTAGTGTACTCACTCCGCTCGCTATACACGGAGGCTTGGCGGCAAGTGAATGCTCTTTCATTTTTAATTCACGGGATTGCCGATAGGAGCATCTTTACGATCTGCCAGCGATCTGCGAATTGTCACCAACTGTTAAGGAAATGTATAACGAAATATGACGAAATTTTCGAAATTCAACTTTTTTCTTGCCGTTCGGGCAGTATGCGCCGCGGCGATAGTCAAGAGCTTCTCGCGGGGGCCACTGTTCTCATGACAGAGCTTGGCCTGGATTTGCAAAGATAGATTACAGCTACTAAATTGCATTTTTTCTTGCCGTGCGAGGTTACAGCTACTACTATTACTACTGCTACTACTAACAGAGCCTTGAGCCGTGTTTTTATTTTGCGCGGGCCGACATCATGTCGGCCAATGGCTATGCTCGTAGCTGGCCGGTTAATGGTCAATGGCGCGTGAAATCTTTCATTATAAAAGTAAAGGTACCTTTTTGGGCGCGTTGGTCGGGTTCCCTGGCATTGGTGATGAACACATCTCTCTTCTACAAGGATTTTAAGGCATAATTCATTTATATTTCTTCGCGAAGTGAGTACAGTGGGTTTGTACCCCAGACGATATGCACAAACTAATTATAGATCTCTCTCTGATTTTGAGAGGGGTCGCATAAGTGGCATGAGGGACATGGAAGCATCATATAAATTGTCAGCCCAGAGAATAGCGCGTGTGCACTGACTGCAGAACAAATGGCGAGCAGACAGACTCAGAAGAATACCGTAGCAAGAAGACCAGGCACAGTCCCTTCCGGACAGAACACAGCAGAAGCGATCGTCGGATTGTGTGAATGGCTCTGACGAATAGGCGAATGATTAACATCTGAAATCCTAACGGCAGTTATAAGCACAGTATCGTCACGAACCATCGGAGACAGGATGCTTGAAGCAGGGCTTAGATCACGACTCCCCATTCAATGGGTACCTTTGACGCCATACAACAAAAAGGAAAGACTTGCATGGTGAACAGCCATAGAAAACTGGGCTGATAAGTGGCATTCTGAGGTGTTTAGTTGAGTTCCGCTTTCCTCTTAGGCTGTCAGATCGAGGAAAGCATGTCCGTAGAAGAACTGGAGACACGGCAAATCCGTCTCTAAATCTTCAGAGGTTTACTTCTTCCAATCCCTGGGATTATGGTGTCTGAGGTTTTGCATATGACACCAAGGCTGATTTGTTTGTTGTTCAAGAAACAATGACTTCCCGACAGTATGTGGAAAGAGTGGTAGACCCTCTTGCCATATTCTTTATGCCCACCGTACCAAATGGCATGTTCCAGCACGATAATAAAAGAACACACACTGCAAATCGGACCAGAGAAGCCGTAAGGGATATACGGATCCTAGAATAGCCAGTCCATTTCCTCTGATTTGTCTCCTATACAACATGTTTGGGATGCAATGAAAAGACGTTTGTTGTCATACCAGCCTCCAGCCACAAATCTTCGAGAACTGACAGAACAGGGGCTTCAGGCATTGAGAGACGTTTCTCAAGATAGCACTCGGAGGCTTTGATTCAATCACTTATCACGAATACGAGTGTGACCGTACTCTACCGGATCGCAGCTCTTACTAAAATCGGTTAGTATCTTGGATGGATCCTTTCCAAAAGCGACGAACTTCCAATAATTTAAGATATGCTCCATACAATTTTGGATATGTACAAGAAGTGCTTCATGGAGTAACACTTTTCATTTCCGCTAGAACAGAAACGATACACAATCAATTGTTACTGTCTAGCTTCCATAATCTGTTGTTAAGTAATCCCGATCTCTTGAAAGAAATGTATTCATCAGAAAAATACAACTCCTGTCATTCTGAAGCCAGCAGCTCATATTCAATAGATTGTTAAAACGTTGTTTCTAGTTCATAACATTTTGTAATATTCTAATGTCCTGTCCCAATTTTCAGGATATTATTTTTTGTTTATTTGTTTGTTTGTTTCTTTGGTAAATCTTGTCCACTACATGGAGGCTAGGATTACGAAGTCTGATCACCTGGAATTAACAAGAGAAAACTTGAGCGTCATTTCAAAGCTCACATGGTAGAGTTTTAACGAGCTGAGTTAACGTGGTCAGTACAGGTCAATCCGAGGAACTAACCTGGAACAAGGCAGGCGAGAGAGCTTTTCCAATTCAATTACCGGAGGTGAAGTAAATGTAGACATCTGTCGGCAGGTCGCAGAGGATTTCGTCTACTCACTGTAAAGAAATCAGTAAACTAGTCCTAGGGTGTAACTACATTAGCGAGAACGCAGGAAATGCGCTAGTTAAACATGTTGCCTGTTCTCTAACTTGTAGTCGACCTGTCAAAACTTAATGCACACCAAGACACTGGACGTAAATTGGTAGAAGCACAACGTTCCATCGACAGAGCCTTAATCCATTACAGTCTTTTCTAATTACTCCTACGTATAACTCTGGGAAATGGTATTTGCTTTTATAATACAGACAGTGAAATAACTAAAAAAAGAACGGAGCACAAGCAACTAAGAGTTCTGTATAAACATAAAAATATGAGGATTTCACCAGTCCTTTTCCTAGACCTGCCGTCTAGCTTCTTCTTCTTCTTCTTCACTATTATTATTATTATTATTATTATTATTATTATTATTATTATTATTATTATTATTCATCTTCTTCTGTTATTAATACTGACTTGTCCCAGTTTTACACGGGGTAAGTTTTGAAATTATGTTTATGAGCATTGTACGGTTTCCTTGCACACCACATTATGATGGTTACTTTTCCACCTGAAGTAGGTGTGTGCTTCGTGCGGCGTTCTTTCAAGGACCTTCCGGCCGCTTGCCTGTTAGTTCGCTTTGTCCTCGTGCGATATTTAAGCTATTCCTGTGCTTTCCCTAAAACGTAAGTAATTCCTAACCCGTGCATGCAAATTAGTCATTGTGACGGGTATTTGTATCGTAGTAAGATTAATGAGGTGAATAAATAGATTATTTTGATAAGGATTACCAGATTAATCTCAAAATATGTCTCAAATTTTAAGGCTCATTTTTACTGCAAACTATAACATAAAGACAACTTTCAGAAGATTGATACAAAATTGTAAGGGTTTCCAGGAGAAAGAGAAGATGAAAGGTAATGGCAGTTGGGAACAACAGAGGAGGAAAAAGCAAAAGAAAAGTTAAAGGATGAAAAAAATATGAATGTCAAGAAAAGAAGGCCCAAGATGAACTCACAGCGTCACTTGCCATGGTCCTTAGATGCACAAAATCGAAAAAGAAAAATAAGACATTTATGAGGGCTACAGATAGGCAAATACCAACATGGGCGTTTTTGTAGAGCTGTATATACTGAACAACTCTTCCAGACATACCTGGGATCTATCGTTGACGGCTTAAGCAGCGTACGCTAAGAACTGCTGGGATGTCCATTTTTTACCTCCTTCCCTAAAATCAGTACTGCTCGGCTGCCTTTCTTTCGACTAAAATTAATATTTCATACACCTAAACCTTCCGTGAATAAATGTTCTATGTACAATGGTGAAAATCGCACCAAAATCAGTTTAGTAGTTCTCGAGATTAGATCGTACAAACAACAGGTGGATACCTACCGGGGACTTCATTTTATAATATGTACACATCAGTCTGGGAGGGAATTACATTCATAATTCCACTTTACAGCGAGGTGCAGTCTCCTTCCGACAAGGCAACGCAACCAACTTCCGATTCGGAATACTGGGGGGAAAATATATATATATATTTTTGCTATTTTGCTTTACTCGCACCGACACAGATAGGTCTTATGGCGACGATGGGACGGGAAAGGCCTGGAATGGGAAGGAAGCGGCCGTGGCCTTAATTAAGATACAGTCCCAGCATTTGCCTGGTGTGAAAATGTTTGACGTCCATGAACAGGTAATTCAAGGTTCTCACATCAATCTGGTCAAAATTTTAAATTGTACAATGTGTTAAATAGGTAAGTGATTACTCAACAAGAGTTGATATCAAGCGCCGCTGCTCCTTATGGATGGAGTATTTTTATAATTTGTACACTGACACTGGTCAAACGGAAATGTAACACACTTGCTGTCTCAGGTCAGCGGTATTCAGTATGGAAGCAGTAGCTGTGTCGAGTAAGGTTGTGGTGGTGACTTTTGTTTTAAGAGGAAGTACAACTAGGTAATCATCCTCTCTGAACAAATTAAGTGGAGAAGAAATTTAAAACAAAACAAAATTATTTGTTCAAGGAAGGAATTTCGAAACGAAGTACAAAATATAACGAAACAGTATTGTATTAAGCCCGAATGGCCACTAACAAATCAAAAGGGAACGTGAGTTCCCTGAGTATCAGAACAGTTGTGATTTACATACACTTGATTCATCCACTGTCGCACATAAAGCGGAGAGATCAGCAGTAGTCGCGTCATCGGCTAGTATGCGTTCGAGAGTCTCCTGCAGGCCGAGGCTCCGTCTTGGGCCAGAGAGATCGGCAATTGGCATACTCTGTGAGGATCTGGGCCACGGTGAAGTCGGCACCACAAGAACACACAGGGGGTTCTTCCCTCTTTAGTAGATAAGAGTACGTAGATCGTCCGTGACCTATCCTCAGCCCGCACAATTACTACGGTCTCTCTCCGTGAAGGCCCGAAAGAGACCGCCACACGGCAGTTGTCTTCTTAATTTATTGTTCTCAGCTTGCTGGGAGTTCGGATAGCTAGCCACTCCGATTTCCAGGACGCCAAGATTGTTCTACGTAGCTGAGGACAAATATCTTTAGCAGGTACATTCATATGTCCAGGAGGTAAAGGTACCGCTTCCTTTGCAGCTTCATCCGCAAGTTCATTTCCCGCAATCCCAACGTGGCTTGGAAGCCACGCCGAAGTAATTCTGGTGCCAGCATCACTTAACCTGGCTAGAAGGTCATGAATCTGCTGCACCAGTGGGTGTTGCGAGAAACAGAATGGTATTACCGTCATGCTACGGGCGATGTTACTCACCAGCAATATTTTATTTTATTTTCTGGATTAGTGAAGAAACCAATAACAAATTATCTCCTTTCTTGTCTATCGTATGTGTGCCCCATTGTGTTCTCGAAAATGTTGTGACTTTCTGTGGAGCTCTTTGAGAACCTTTCGTCACAAGTTAAGCTCGAAATAGCCCAATTTCAGACGGAAGAACAGCGATAACTTATTGTCTCTAGCTCATAGATACAGGTGTCCCATTCCCAGCGGGGCCAGGAGACAACATGCATATTCCGAGCGGTATATGCATAACCTCCCGCGTATTCTATTACCGATATTATTACATTTATTGCTTATTTGTGCACCCAATAGTCTTTTGTCATGAGTACTAACCTTTATTCTACAGGCGGTGTTGAAAGTGGTGTCCTTCAGCATTCAAACATTCCTGGCATCCTCTAATGAAATTGCTATTCACAAGCGTAAGTTCCTGTTGCGTAATTGTCCTAATGGCTGTTCTTGTACTGTTTATAAATTCATCTATGGTGTGAGGATTATTTCCGTAATTTTTTTTAGATCGTACGAATCATGTGTTAATGTCGTCGATTTTTTTTCGATAGAACCCTTCGCTTCGGTTTAGGAATTACAGCAGTAAGTGATCCCGTTGTTCTTAATTTATTCACGAGACTTCTAACTATTTCTTTAACTGTAATTGGAACCCCGAGAAACCTCTCCTGAAATCGCCTACACTCTTCTCTACATAATTCGGTTGTTACAGGTGCGCCTTATACAAAAACTCTTTTTTCAAGCGTGAATTTCACTGACATTTTAACGGTGTAATAATGTAAATAATCTAATTAATTCTAATGTAATTTAGCCACACGTACTGTTGCAACAAACGTATCACTTCACGGCTTCCCATGACGCACTAACTCGAGTAACCGACCGCCTCGTGGCTATGCAGCGAGTCCTGCCAGTATGTGGAAAGAGTGGGAGACCCTCTTGTCATATTCTTTATGCCCACCATACCAAATGGCATGTTCCAGCACAATAATGAAAGAACACACACTGCTAATCGGATCAGAGAAGCCGTAAAGGATATACGGACCCTAGAATAGCCAGTCCGTTCCCCTGATTTGTCTCCTACACAACATGTTTGGGATGCCATGAGGTGGTGGTGGTGGTGGTGGTGATTATTGTTTTAAGAGGAAGTTCAACAAGACAACTATCCTCTATATAACACTAATCAGAGAGAAAAAATAGAAAGTATCCGACACTTCGAAAAATAAAGATATCGGCCAAAGGAAGACAAGGGTCACGAAGGGCGTGAAAATGAATGACTCCCAAGCCCTCCCAAATATAATAGCGTCGGGGTCGGAAAAGAACAAGAGTTGACCAAGAGAGGTCGGATAGGATAGATGAAAGTGAGGAGCCTGCCACAAGTAAGTGGAAGCAATGCAATTACTCAGCTAAGGCCTCCGTGGTCGCCAAACTACCCTCCAAAGTTCAGAGCCCCTGGGGCCCCTTTTAGTCGCCTCTTACGACAGGCATGTGATACTGTGGGTGTTATTCTACGACCCCCACCCACAGGGGAATAGCAACTTCTTGCTCAGTGAGGAAAGCAACGGGAAACTACCTCACTCCCCATTTCCCTAGTACGCCTGTTCAGTATCGCCTAGGCTTCTATGACAGTTGTTGGTGAAGATGTGAAGGATCAAACCAACCTTCGGGCTGAATACCCAACAAACAAACATACATACATACATACATACATACAACTGTAAACAAGGAATTGTGTACTCACCGATGGTAACCAGAGGTTAGATGACCCGTTGGTGCCTACATGAGCCAACAACTGCTACCCGCCACACACCTGAAATGAAGAGAAAATAGGTCAATACACAATAACATCATTCCAAATGTAAAGCAACACTAAAATATCTCGACGTAGAACGAAACAACATTCTAGTGTCAGACGTCCATATCAAAGCATTATTTTCCTAAATTAATTGTTTAGGCTGATCTTAATACTACTTTCGGAAGCTAAAAATGCTTGAGCCTGCAAGAAAGAGAGTTCTGTATTACATGTGTTAGTCTCATTAGCAAGTTTCGGCACCGAATGCGCGTAGCAACGCAAGGGTAGTTAGTCCCTTAAGACCTTTCTTCAAACAGTGATTGCTCTTTTAAGGAGGCGGGGGGGGGACAACGCAATTTAGCAGCCCCTCTTCACAAACTAAATGCAAACAAATATAACAATAAAACGAATTAAGGAATTTTGACAATGAAGAGAAATAGCACTGAAATGATAGTTAAAAAAAGCCCGAAATGGACTCGAATACATCAAAAGGGACGCCAGTTCCTAGAGTTACGGAACACTTGAAATTTACATCTACTTTTGCCTTTCGGGACGTTATTTCAACTAGAGTAGCGCTGGTGTATTGGCTTTCACAGACGAGCTCACTGGCAGACAGAAGGAGAACAATGTCAGGGACGATAAATAGCAACGTCATAATAAATTCTGTAGTTGCAGTGAAAGTAAACAAAAATGAATATGACTTGACACTATTTTACTTTTACTTTTTATTAACTCCCCCGGCACTCAAGAAAGTACATGAACGCACATCACAATGAAGCTACGTTTCATATAACAAGACGTGTTCAGCGTTCATATCTAGCACATAGTAGCTGCTCGCCGCCTCATGTATCCTACACGAGAAATATACTGGCTAATAGCAAAAAGGGAGAAGAATACGAATATTTTATTAACAGTAGGTATGTTATTAACTTATTTGAACTTTCCTTATTAAAATGATATAAACTTTATTATGAGAAGGAGTTAGAAATATTTCATTTTAATGTTTTTAAATACAGCCCAATTCAAGTCAGATTTTACATGCCACCCTCATGCTTCAAAACTAAACACTTTTGGAATTGTTGCCCTTAGAAGGCTGTGGTTCTACCTCACATTTTACATGTGACATGTCACAAAAGCCGCTGACACTGCAGAGGTTGCACTGAACACCCCATTTTCACCCTTACCGCCCAGACACGTAAACAAACAGGAAGGTGTACGCTCATTTCTGTGTCCCGGTTTTGTACGTCCAATATAACTTGCATGGGTGCATATACCTTCCAAACTAAACGAGGTAATTGTTTTTGTGATTGAAACGATCATATCACAGTACCATAACTTTCTAGCTACACATCTTTACTTACTTGTCAGTAAAAATGTTTAAAAATTTTATATACATCATGTACACTCAATTATGAGAGCGAATGTAAATGCAATCATAGGGTACAGAAATAAAGGTGTTTCATACATTTAAGCATACGTTGCATTTAAATAAAATAATAATAATAGGCCTAATATAACAAAACGGTCCGGCTCCTTGGCTGAGGGGGTGGTGATTATTGTTTTAAAAGGAAGGATAAGTAAGCAACCATCCTCTATACAACACTAACAAGAGAGAAAAAATTAAAGCGATCCAACACTTCGGAAAATGAAGGTATCGACCAAAGAAAGACAAAGGGCCACGAAGTGCGTGAAAATGAAAGGCTTCCTAGGCCTCCAATGCTCTAACACGGTCGGGGTCGGAAAAGAATAAGAGCTGACTACTGGAGGTCAGATAGGATAGATGAATGTGAGAAGCCTGGCACAATTAAGTGGAAGCAATGCCACGACTCAGCTACGGGCCGCGTGGTCGCGAACCTACGCTCCCAAGTTCAAAACCCCTAGGACCCCTTTTAGTCGCCTCTTACGACAGGCAGAGGATACTGCGGGTGTTATTCTACCGCCACCATCCACAGGGCGTGAAAGGCATTCGGTCAGAAAACTCGCTACGCAGATTTATCTCACTTCATGCCCGATCCCGTAGAGAAACTATTAATAATGTTATTTGTTTTACATCCCATTAATTACTTTCACGGTTTTTGGAGACGCTGAGGTGCCAGAATTTAGTCCCGCACGAGTTCTTTTAAGTTCCAATCTACCGACACGAGACTGGCGTAAATGAGCACCTTCAAATTCCACCGGACTGAGCAAGGATCGAACCTGTCAAGTTGGGGCCAGAAAGCCAGCGCCTCAACCGTCTGCGTCACTCAGAGATGAAACGTAGAGAAACGGGACAAGGGTTGGACATACACAGAAAGATCTAAGTAGACTACTGTACGTCAATCCCTTGTTAATTTCTGAATGCAGGTTTTTTCCAGACGATATGGCCATATGGGGACAAAAAAAATTATAAGTGTTGCCTCTCAAATGAAGTTACGTACAGATAAGGATGCACTCATTAAAGAATACCATTTCACATCTAGAACTGTCCTCGTTTTAATTTCTTTGTTTCGAATAATAAATTATAGCAATACGAGTAATCACAGAAGAGAGATATTGTGATGAACACTCTCAGTGCCTCTGCATTAAAAATAGACGCTGCACTCGACTTGGAGCACCTGATGCCACTTTTAAGCTATTACCTTATCTGCGCGCAATCCAATTTACTGTACGGCAGCAATTCCAATAGATCTCCATTATCACACCGAAACGGCAGTTCAGTGTATCTATAGAACCCTGCAGCTTCAAATTATACGTCTCTGAATACTGAACAGGAAAACAATTAACTTCTTTTTCCTATGCCGTGTCCGCTTGACGAACGATGGCGATCAGTTTTTTTAACTGCGGCTCGAAATAGTTCTGAGAGTAGATTTTTTGATAGCTTCTTTAGCCACGATGTTTTTCTACTAGAACCTCACTTGCCATCGAACTTATCTAGCATGATGATGTGTAAGATACTAGACCTATATTTTTCTGGATGTCACACGACGTGACCAAATATAACTTTTCACTTTTTGATGTTTCACACTATTTTTTTTTATAATTTTGCTTTACGTCGCACCGACATAGACATGTTTTAAGAGAAAGTACAACTAGGCAACAATTCTTTATATAACACTAATCAAGAGAAAATGGAAGGGACCCGATACTTCGGAAAATAGAGGCATCGGCCAAAAAAGACAAGGGCCAAGAAGGGCGTGAAAATTTAAGACTCCCTAGGCCTCGAATGCTCTACCGTCGGGGTCGGAAAAGAACATGAGTTGACCAAGGTAGGTCGGATAGGATAGATGAAAGTGAAGAGCCTGGCACAAGTAAGTGGAAGCAATGACAGGACTCAGCTAACGGCCCCCGTGGTCGCCAAATCACGCTCCCAAGTTCAGAGCTCCTGAGGCCCCTTTTAGTCTCCTGTTCCGACAGGCAGGGCATACCATGGAGGGAAGGAAGCGACCGTGGCCTTAAAAAGGTACAATCCCAGCATTTGCCTGGTGTGAAAATGGGGAAACCTCGGGAGAACTATCTTCAGAGCTGCCAACAATGCGGTTCGAACCCACAGGTCACAGGTACGCGACCCTAACCGCACGGCCAACTCATTCGGTCCTTTGTCTTTCCCATACGCTCCAGCACTTCATGAGCCCAGTTTATGAGCAAAATGCGCCTATAAACCAATATTTCAAGAGCTTCACGCCTTTTTAAAAGTGTGTCCGTCGAGTTCTCTACTCAGTAAAGCAGGATGGAGAAGATATCTGAGAAGCCTGATTTTAAATTTTAAACTTGAGATGTTATTTCAAAGAACATTTCTCCTCCTAAAGGCTGTTTTTATTTTTAGGGTCATATGCCAGTTAACCTAGATGTTAGAGCCAAGGTATAATATTTTATTAATTCTGTCCCACGGAGTTTCACTTGTTGTTATTCGTGGTTGTTTACTGAAGACCACCATGACATTTGTTTTAGCGAAGCTGACATTTAAGCCGTATTCTTGACATACAATCGTGATTCTGTAGACGAACAACAGGTTTTTTTTTTTTGCTTTACGTCGCACCGACACAGGTAGGTCTTATGGCGACGATGGGACAGGGAAGGGCTAGGAGTGGGAAGAAAGCGGCCGTGGCCTTAATTAAGGCACAGCCCCAGCATTTGCCTGGTGTGAAAATGGGAAACCATGGAAAAACATCTTCAGGGCTGCCGACAGTGAGGTTCGAACCTACTGTCTCCCGAATACTGGATACTGACCGCACTTAAGCGACTGCAGCTATCGAGCTCGGTGACGAACAGTTTGTAGTTCTTTAGGTCTACTGGCAATGAGAACGATGTCATCGGCGTATCTCAAGTTGTTGATTAGTTCACCGTCCACCTTGATGCCAGCTTCTGTATATTCTAATGACTCCTTCATGATCTCCTCAGAATACAGGGCGTTTAAAATATACGGCATAATTTCATGGTTGAATTCGTCACATATAGGGAAGGATATGAGCCCGGATTTGAGATATCAGACTGTGCCGTTGCCGTGCGCTATTTTGCATGTACTGACGATCTCCCGTCATTACCTTACAAGAGGTGTTAAAAAATGCCCACCTCATACCATACTGCAGGCAGGCTTGTGCTCGTTATCGCATGGAGCTACGAAATGCTCGGATATCCCGGTGTTGTACGTATTGTCTGTAAAGTCCTTAGTGTTGCTTCAACCTCCACAGCAGTCGCGTACACCAAAGACTTTGCATAACCCCATACAAAGAAGTCCAAAAGGTTTAGATCAGGTGATCGTGGAGGTGAGGAAAGTACGCATTTCCGGGCCCATGTTTATACACACCTCTTTCCTCATCTATATGCGAGGAATCCAACCCTAAAATTATGCCGTGCATTTTTGAAACACCCTGGATATTATGTTGAATGGGACAGGAGACAAGTTGCAGATGTGTCACACAACTCCCCGTGTTTCAGTAATATTCGAGAACTTTTGGCATATGTTGATATTAGTCACTTGCTTTCAGTACACGTTCTTTATTACTTAGAAGTCTCCGTCATCTAGGCGAACATGTTTTAAAATTTGAAGTACTTTGATATTATTCAAGGATATTCATTCACACATCTAAAGCGATTTGTTCATCGAAGGTGGTGATAGTGATTATTGTTTTAAGAGGAAGTACAACTAGGCAATCATCCTCTATTAACACTAACCAGAGGGAAAACATAAAGGGGATCTGACACTTCGAAAATTGAAGGTATCGGCCAAAGGAAACCAAGGGCCACAAAGGGCGTGAAAATAAGACTCCCTAGGCCTCGCAACCCAATACCTTAGGGGTCGGAAAGGAACAAGAGTTGGCCAGGGGAGGTTAGATAGGACAGATGAAAGTGGCGAGCCTTGCACAAGTGCAAGCAGTGTCAGCACTCAGCTAAGGGTCCCGTGGTCGCCAACCCACAATCCAAAGTTCAGAGCCCCTGGGACCCCTTTGGATGCCTATTACGACAGGCAGGGGATACAGTGTGTATTATTCTACCGCTCCCACCCACAGGGGAATGGCTCATTGAACATGGAATCTGATTAGCATGGTAGTAGTTATTGTCATAACGGGGAAAATAACCAGAATATCAGCTCCCCCATCGCTATAGCCCTGCGCGGATATACAAAATAATATCCGCATCCGCACTTCCTTCATCCGCATCCACAAAACGGTTATCCGCGGATATTGTAAATATTTAACTACAGTAATTACACCCAAGGTATTGAAACGGGTAGATTCGTTAACATAATACAATAGGCCTGGTACCCGACACCGGAACCCCTACAGTCACAGGTTGTGAGGAATTTTCTCTTGCGACAACTACCGACGTAGTGACCTTTGTTCCTTCCTTCCATTAATTGCGGACAGAAGCCAGTTAGACTTAGGTCAGATTTACGGCTTTATGGTCTCAAAGCTCTTTATATATCAATATTCTTCAATACCAATGTCAAGGGTCGCATAACCACAAGCAAAAACAACAGTATAACTGAGTAAAAATCAATAAACTTCATTATTTAGAAATTACCAGCAACATTATCCGCACTGCCATACAGTTTGCATCCGCCATAGACATTAACTTCGCGGATAAATCCGAAGATATCCGCATCCGTGCAGGGATCTACCCATCGCGTGTATCAGTGGCTCTGGATCAAACCCAGCAGAATTAGTCGGATTTTTAAAGGGCGGAAAGGAATCCATTCGGCACTCCACTCACACGAAGTCGGCATGCACAAGATTTCTGGTGATACATGTGGACAAAATGTCTTCTTTCGTTTGATTGACTTCAGATATGATATCCCGATTTGCAATTCTTGTGCTGAGAATGTCTGACACACTTTCGAACCCCCAGATCTATCAGGCTATTTGTGACAGTCCTCTGATGATGTTTTGTTAGCTGGATTTTCAGTCGCAGTCATAAGTGGATTATGATCTGATACGAGGATAAATAAACTTATATTTTTAATTCACTCGGAGCGTGATTAGCTCAGCAGATTAGCAACTGGCTTTCTACACGGACGGTTGGGGTTCGAATCCCGGTGGATCTTGAGTTGAGATTATTACTTCAAAAAGTACGTGGCGCCATTACAGAGCATTCAGACTTAAACCCTCGGCCAATAACAGAACAAGCGTGCGTTGCTCCAGCGACCCCAGAAATAACTGGGATATCACTCATAGAGTCAGTTGGTGCATGCATTTCAGCAGGCTTCGTAGACTGGTAAGTAATAGCAACGTCTGGCTCGGTGGGGAAAGCAACGGGGAAACTCTCTCACTCCTCATTTCCATGGTATGCCTCTCCAGTGACTCCTGGGCTATCTGTAGCAGCTGTTGGCGGAGCCGCAGAGGATCAAACCAGCCTTCGGGTTGAATACACAACATAAAAGCTGAAGAAAGTAAGTATATTTTGAGGTGGTGGTGGTGATTTTTGTTTTAAGAGGAAGTACAACTAGATAATTATACATTCTGAGGTTATGACATATTATGTAGCCGGTAGACATAAACTGTCCAATCAAATTTAACCAATAAGCGATTACTAACACTTAGTTTTTTGTTGTTTAAATGGAAAATTATGCGAAAATCTTACAGGGTATTGTGTAGATAAATTATACTTTCTTTTTGACAAAATTTCAGTCCAGTATGGGGCAGGATAATATATCAATACCAACAAAGTAAACAATTTCAAAAGAAATATCCGATGAGTCACATATTCATTGAATCTGGGCCCATGGATCCTCTGGCACTAGAATAGCTACTGCGAATTTACATCCGAGTACCTGAAGTAATATTACGAATTCTGTAGCACAACATAAGGACTTACTGTGTGGAGAGAAAAATGCTGTGGCATTTATCTCCACAAGAAACCTCGGTCTTATTACCTGCTCTCCTAAGAAAGAAAGCGAGTCCCAAGCTCCCCAAGGTGATTTTCCATCTGCAAGCTGACATGAATATCTTAAAATGTACACGCAGAAAGAAAGGACTCAGAATGTAAAAGTAATGAACAGTAGAGACACGGTTTATAAAGTATAGCACATGTTAGCATCCAGCATGCTATGGAAACACAACACGTAACAATCTTTACATTCTTTTAATAATAAATTGCTAAATAAACAGTAGTGATAATGTCAAGCTCAACGGACCCACAAGGTAGAGCGCTGACCTGAGCTCAATCGCATGGTTTCGAAACAAGATCAGTATACAGTAGGGCCTATGTAAAAATTCCGGCACCTCAGTGTTTCTAAAAACAGTATAAGTAGTAACAGAGACGAATAATAATAATAATAATAATAATTATTATTATTATTATTATTATTATTATTATTATTATTATTACATATAGTTCACAATTTTATAATTGTGGTTCTTCGCTACATTGTACATGAAAGAAATATTTATTTATATATTTATTTATTTATTTATTTATTTATTTATTTATTTATTTATTTATTTATTTATTTATTTATTTATTGAAGAAGAACATTACAGGCTTTCGGCCCAAATACATGTTCCCGTTACGAAGAGACCAAGATAAAAAATATGAACTAAATCTACCATGTGGACGCAAAATAAAAATAAACTACGTCTTCAATGTCGACACTCACATGGGCGGATAACCGGGCCACAAGCAAGCGCCACCCTTAAAACATAAAAGTAAACTCAATCTACTATGTGGATGCTCACATGGGCGGGAAACCTATCCACATGTGAACGCCACCCTTATAACCACCTTATTGACCGCCCCCCCCCCCCCCCCCTGGTGAGGAAAAAAAAAGGAGCCGCCCTCCCTGGAACGACACGTCCGGCATTCTACACTGTTGACAAAGCTATGTCCTCACCATTCCGTTTGATTACAGGCCACCCGCGCGCTGGAATCCAGCACCCCAGGCGCCCCGTCTCTCTATCCCTCTCGACCTCCATCTTTTCACCTTTGTCAACAACCTTTGGGATAGGCCCGCCCTATCCCTCCCCATTGTGCCATTCCCTCCCTCCCCAACACCGTCCCAAAAAATAAAATAAAAAATAACAAATCCTCATGTGAGCGCCACCCCTACACAAAGTCTACTACGTGGACGCTCACATGGGCGGAAACAATTCTCACGTGAGCGCCCCTCCCCCTCCCGTATGACTAACTTATTCTAAACTCCTCTACCTTAATTCTTACATACACTTATTTACTCATCACCTTCAGACCTGCCCTATATTATTCAGATCTCTTAAAATCAACATTTCATCCTCAGCATAACACTGCTGTGGAAGAAGTACTATTTGGTACATGCGCACATATGCTCCATATACATATACACTTACATACACTGTTGAAAAATAAGTTGACAGATAACTATAGGATATTTACAATACATAAACAGCCCAAATCATTAGTAGACGTTTTTTCATTAGTCCTCTGTATATGGTGGATGGTTCAACCCAATAAACTTCCTTGCTATATGGCACGTGGACAGGATTTCTGCTTTTTGTAATTCTCTGTAACTGAGAGGGCGAAGATTAAGTGTTTCAATGCTCCTGTATAGTGTCTTTGGTGTAATACCATTACATCCAATCACTACTGGAATGATGATAACATTATTGAGTTTCCACATGGATTTTATTTCTGTGGCCAGATCTGTGTACTTGGATATCTTCTCTGTATCTGTTACTTGGAAGTTGTACGGATTAGGGCAGGCTATGTCAATTATGAAGCAGATTTTCTTGTTTTTGTATATAAAAGTTATATCTGGTCTATTGCACGTAATATTTTTATCAGTGATGATACTTCTATCCCAGTAAAGTTTGTAATTTTCACTTTCCAAGACTGACTGGGGTTTGTACTTCCAACATGCTGTAGTACAATGGACGAGGTTATTTTGTCGGGCTAATTTCTGAATAATAATAATAATAATAATAATAATAATAATAATAATAACATCATTCGATAATGTTGATTGGACTAAGCTATTTGAGTTTCTGAAGTTGATCGGGATCAGATACTGAGAACGAAGAAGTATCTACATCTTTATAAAAAATCATTCTGTAGTTATAAGAATCGAGGGCTTTGAAAAAAAACAGCAATCCAGAAAGGAGTAGGACAAGGCTGTAGTTTGTACCCCCACCTTTTCAATATTTATATAGAACAGGCGGTAGGAGAAATCAAAGAGGAATTTGGGAAGAGAATCACAATCCAACGAGAGGAAATCGAAACCCTGAGATTTGCCGATGAAATTATTATTTTATTTGGGTCTGAAGAAGTTGTGGAGAGTGGTGGTGGTGATGGTTATTGATTATTGTTTTAAGAGGAAGTACGACTAGGCCAATCATCCTCTATATAACACTAATCAGAGAGAAAAAAATAAAAGGTATCCGACACTTCGAAAAATTAAGGAAAGACAAGGGCCAAGAAGGGCGTGAAAGTGACTCACCAGGCCTCGCTACCCGATGCCGTCGGGGTTGGAAAAGAACAAGAGTTGACCAAGGGAGGTCGGATAGGATAGATGAAAGTGAGGAGCCTGGCATGAGTAAGTGGAAGCAATGCCAAGGCTTAGCTAAAGACCCCGTCGTAGCCAATCCCCACTCTCAAGTTAAGAGCACCTTGGGCCCCTTTAGTCGCCCCTTATGACAGGCAGGGGATGCCGTGTGTGTTATTCTACCACCCACACCCACAGGGGGAGAAGTTATGGATAAATTGCTGAATGGTATGGACAGTCTTGGAGAAGGAGTACAAGATAACAGTAAATAAGTCCAAAACAAAAGTAATGGAGTGCAGTCGAACGAAGTTAGGTGATGCAGGAAATATTAGATTAGCAAATGTAGTCTTAAAGGAAGTAAATTAATACTGTTACTTGGACAGTAAAATAACTAACGATGGCAGAAGTAAGGAGGACATAAAATACAGACTAGCACAACCAAGGAAGGCCTTTTTTAAGAAAAGGAATTTGCTCACTTCGAACATTGATATAAGAATTATAAAGATGATTTTGAAGACTTTCGTATGGAGCGGGACATTGTATGTAAGTGAAACATGATCGATAATCAGATCAAAAATAATTAGAATAGAGCTTTTGAAAAGAGGTGTTACAGCAGAATGCTGAAGGTGAGATGGATAGATCGAATCACGAATGAAGAGATACGGAATTGGTGAGAAGAGATCGATTTGGCTAAATTTGCCCAGAAGAAGAGAGGGAATGATAGGACATGTCTTAAGACACCCAGGACTTCTTCAGTTGGTTTTTGAGGGAAGTGTAGGCGGTAAGAACGGTAGGGCTAGACGAAGGTATGAATATGACAAGCAGAATAGAGCAGATGTAAGATGCAGTAGTTACGCAGAAATGAAAAGATTAGCACAGGACAGTCTGGTATGGAGAGCTGAATCAAACCACTCTATGGACTGATGACTCAAACGTTATTATTATTATTATTATTATTATTATTATTATTATTATTATTATTATTATTATTATTATTATTATTATTATTATTATTATTATTACTTGAATGCATACATCCATTCTGTGTGTATTCCCTCAACTTTTCTTCCGTACTCACCAGCAGCGGTCGGTCCAAATGGAATAGGGTCAGCGCATGGCGTGTATTTAAGGGACTCATTCACAATCAATACTGTTACACAATATTTACTCTGTGCGATAATATTGACCTATAAGGTTTAGTTTGCATGATACATTGAATAATATTAAGTTTACTTAATTTCAGTGAAGTCCTGTCTATAATGGACCTGTGAGAACCGTATTGCTCAATATTATGTCAATCTGTGCCCAGGCGTCGTCGCGAGAGGTACCTGCTCGTCGCGTTGCCATGTTCATCCTCTACTTGGTGTCCTTTATTTTGAGTAGTATTTTTCGAAGTATCGGATCTCTTCAATTTTTTCTCCCTGATTAGTGAAAATAGGGGATCGTTGCCTAGTTGTACTTCCTCTTAAAACTATAATCACCACCACCAGCACCTATCCCATGGGGATCCCTGTACGTACGTAGGCTATCACATACACGGCACAGCACTAGTCGATCTATTTAGTTTCCACACTATTCTTTGTTACCCAGACTTGAGTTTGATGTTGAATAAATAATAATAATAATAATAATAATAATAATAATAATAATAATAATAATAATAATAATAATTTTTTTGTACATCGAGTTGAGCCTCTATGGACTGCGTGGTAACAACCAACTTCATGTCAGTGTCTAGTTCTTGTTCTTGTTCCGGCTTTGACTTCCTGCCAGTATCTTCTGCGCCCAGCGACGAGTGCCTGTTTATGCTCTTCAGACAAAGGTCCTTTCCGTCTTCTGGAAGTTGATGCCATTTGGAAACCTTGGTAGTTGTTCACCAATCTTCGGAATGCGTTCCTGTCATGAATTTCTTGGTCTGAAATACCAATCTGCCTCAGATCTTTTCCGCATTCCTGGAATCACCTCGGCCTTGTTGCCTTAGATTGAATAAAATTCTATATTCGTTTTGTTAGTCAATCATCAGTTATCCTCAAAAGATGACCGTAAAATAATAGCCGTCTCTTCTTAATTGACGCTGTGAGAGATTCTGTCTTGCTGTACAGATCCTCATTTGGTCTCATTCGCCACTGTCCACCAACCCACGTATTACCTAGGATTTTTCTTAGTATCCTGCGCTCTTTTTTCCAGCCGGTCAGCTTGACCTTTACTACTTAAAGTGAAAGTTTCAGACGCATATAATCCCTCAGGTTTTACAAATGGTTTTTTTTTTACGTCGCACCGACACAGATAGGTCGTATGACGACGATGGGACAGGGAAGGGCTAGGAGTGGGAAGGAAGCGGCCGTGGCCTTAAGTGAGGTACAGCCCCAGCATTTGCCTGGTGTGAAAATGGGAAACCACGGAAAAACATTTTCAGGGCTGCCGACAGTGGGGTTCGAACCTACTATCTCCCGAATACTGGATACTGGCCGCACTTAAGCGACTGCAGCTATCGAGCTCGGTACAACTGTGTTATAGGGTCGGAACGTGGCCCCTATACTCATAGACTTTTCCTACCGCTTTTCTCTCCTCCGTGAGGTCGCAGGTGCGAACTGTGGCGCACATGTGGATTTGGCCCTGTTTTACGGCCGCATGCCCTTCTTGACACCAACCCTATATGGAGGTTTGTAATCACTATTGAGTGTTTCTGTGGTGGTTGGTAGTGCTGTGTGTTGTCTGAATATGATGAGGGAAGTGTTGAAAAGAAAACACAAACACCCAGTTCCGGGTCAGAAGACTTAATCAGACGCGATTAAAATCCCCGACCGGGCCGGGAATCGAACCCGGGATCCTCTGAACCGAAGGCCTCAACGCTGACCATTCATCCAATGAGTCGGACAATACAGTTCTATACCTCTTATCTTTAAACCGTTAAAAACTGAGTCTAACCATCGTCGTCTTGGTCTCCCTCTACTTCTCTTACGCTCCATAACAGAGTCCATTATTCTCCTAGGTAACCAATCCTCCTCCATTCGCTTCACATGAGCCCACCATCGAAGTCGGTTTATATGTACAACTTCATCCTTCGAGTTCATTCATAACTTAGCCTTTATCTCCTCATTCGAATACTCTCCTGCCACTGTTCCCACCTATTTGTACCAGCAATCATTCTTGGTACTTTCATATGTGTTACTTCTAACTTATAAGATATCCTGAGTCCACCCAGCTTTCGCTCCCGTAAAGCAAATTTGGTCTGAAAACAGACCGATGCAATGATAGTTTCGTCCCGGAGCTGACTTCCTTCTTACAGAACACTGTTGATCGCAACTGTTAGCTTACTCCGTTAGCTTTACTACACCTTGATACAGTTTCACTAACTATATTACCACCCTGAGAATAATAATAAAACCAGATACGCCGTACAGAGATTACACAATATAGCATCAAAGGCACGCCTCCAGATATCGTACGAAAAAAAACAGTACATGGAAAATCTACATCAACATAGCAAAAGAAACTCCACTGGAGATGGAAAACGGCACAATTTCACAAGTGTCCTTCACATACCTTGGAGAAATGATACTACCATCGGGACTAGACAGTAGAGCCAATATAGAAAGAGCCACTGAACTCCGTAAGGCGTACAGACTAACGTGGAATTACTACAACAAGAGAGTGATAACGCGTAACGCAAAATTACGGCATTACAAGGCAGTTGTTTCTTCGGAAGCATTACACGCCTCGGAAACCATATCCCATGAAGATCCCTCTAAAATTATAGAAATTGGAAAGCAAGAAAGGAAAATTCTCCGGACAATTTATGGCCTCACGAGAGAAAATGGAATGTGGATTAAGAGGAAAACAGCGGATGTCTACTCATTAACTGTAAGGTTCACTGATGCCGTACGCAAGAGACGCCTGAAATTATATGGTCATATCTACAGAATGGACAGCGACAGACTCAACAAAATATTATTTAAAGTAATCAACTCAAAGAAGTTCAAAATAAACTTGCTAGAAGAAACGAATGCGGACCTCCAAGAAATCAATATCACGGACGACATCATAGAAGATCGTGGAGGCCTTACTACAATAGTAGCCAAGCACAGAAGGAAAATGGTGGAAGTGATAAATAGAACGCAAGATGCAACACAGTGCATTCATGAAGAGATTTTGGGAGGATAAGAAGGCGAAACCATCAAGCCAATTACACCAACAGATATCCAAAACAGGGTAATCTTCAGATCCAAAATTCATAAATGGCAAGCTGACCAAGAAGAGAGATCAAAGAAGACTGGAACAATCTGGTCTGAAGGCATGATGATGATTATGATGATGATGATGATTGTTGTTTAAAGAGGCCTAACATCTAGGTCATCGGCCCCTAATGGTATGAAATGAGACGAAATGTAATGACAATTTAAAAGTCCAAAATCATCCACTGACCAGAATTCAAAACGTGATGACGAAGAATAAATGGATGGATATGAATTTAAAACAATCAGTAGATCAACCCGCAATGCCCCACATTCCCAGAAACTAGAGTTAAACAATAGTAATACTGATCAAGGGACTGCTCCTAAAGCACAATACTGAATCGATGATGCTCGTAGTCTAAAGGGGGCCAAAATCCAGGTCTTCGACCTCCCATAAGGGTACTTATCGCAAGAAAAGTAGAACCATGGTATTTATCATGTTGCGATACTAATCAAAAGTAGCGTAGACTCGCGGTATTCCACACATTATGGAACTACTAGGCTTTCCATAAGGTTCAGGACGAAATTCAGGACGCCAACATCGACAAGTTCCAAACACAGACACCGACTCCACGGGAGCACTTGCCTCCATGTATATAATGGTACGGGGACGCAATCGTGTTTTTGCTCCGTAATAATAGTTTATATATTCATCCTTGCCCCCTTTTAGTCGCCTCTTACGACAGGCAGGGAATACTGTGGATGTTATTATACCGCCCCCACCCGCAGGGAGAGCATGCACGCCTCTTAAGTACTTTGCGTAGTCCTGATAGGTTTATTCGCATAAAATAATAATAATAATAATAATAATAATAATAATAATAAAGATAATTATACAAATCTATACTGGTCGCGATGCTCCTATAACCTGAGAAGTGGGACGGAAATTACTCAATGCTCACTCTGATAGCAGGAAGTCTACATGGCATTATCTCTAATGGCAAAGAGCACCGATCATGGATTCCCGCGTTGAGTTTCCCAGGAAAGAGCACGTTAATGACGTCCCTTCCAGACACAAAGGTCACAGAGCCGTATAAGTCGAGAATGTCAGTGTAGCCTCGCCCTGCCCTGATCCGCTATTTGGAAGGAAACGCAATACAAAGACAGAAGCGGAAGCAGGGAGACACTTCCTACGCTTTGTCTTTATTTGCAAACACTGCGCGACAGCACAACAGCTGCTATCAAGGCGAAGACAAGAATACCAAGAATCCCGCACGCTCTGAGCCTCTTATAAGGCTGACAGAGAAGGTTGGTGAACACACAAAAGCACGTACCACGGGCGCTACTTACAAAATCTCATCACACTGTGATTACTACAGAAATTCCCGTTTGTTTTGAAAACATCAGTTAAATGTCTTCATCGGCTCGACAGTTTTTAGTGGGCCTTCGCTTTTCTCACAATTCGTCGGCAGATGCAGAGTGGATCTCAGCCCATAAGTGGCAACGACTGGTCCATGGTTCGACAGCTCTGCATTCTGACCGGCCAACCGAGCAGAGGAGGGGTGGCCACGGCTCTACCGTGGCTCTACGCCTCTGCATTCGGAAGACGGGACAGGGCTGGACCTCACGGCTGGCCCCAACCGTCGGCTGTCCTGAGAACTGTTTTCCGTGGTTTTCCATTCTCCTGCACTAAGGCGAATGCCGGGGCAGTTCCTAGTATAGGCCACGGCCGCCAAACCCCTCACATTCTCCGAGCATCTCCTTCACCGTAACAAATATCCTGGTCTGAGAGACGGCGTCACCGTCTAAGAGGTCCGCCTCCCCCTTCAGGGGAGGAATGGAAATTTTAGTAGTAGTAGTAGTAGTAGTAGTAGTAGTAAACTCAGAAGTTTCTGTTTAGTGCCTTACTCCTCCAGTTTTTCAATCCCAGAATCCTGATATCCTGACGCAGCATTGGTCTTCCAATTTTTCGGCATTCATCAGGCAACGTATTAAATATTTTCATCGCTCTTAAGTACATGTCCAGTCCACTCTAGCCTCTTGATTTTAATTACTTTAACAATGTCGGGTTCATTAAATAGCCTGTTAAGCTCATAGGTGTATCGCCTTCTCCACACTGCATTTTATTTTTTTTAATTTAAAATATTTATAGTAGCTTTAAATCGATGGTCATATCGCGACTTACATTAAATGTAAAAATATCAAAACAATTTTACACAAACAAAAGATTATTGAACATACAACCTGTGAATAAATAATCTTTATATTTGATAATATAAACAAGAATCTTTAAAAAATGTAATAATTTGGAGATATAGTGGAGAGTTCAGTGCCTTTTGAAGCTCATTAGGAATACTGTGGTACTTTCGCCATTGATTGTACAGTTGGTATTCAGTAATTATATACCTGATTGTCAGTTATGAGATACATACATTACAGATGGGATGTTGCTCTTTTCTTAGAAGATAACTGTGGTTTAGCTCTGAGTGTCTTTTCCTCAGTCGTGATATTAAAAACTGATCTTGCCTGCAAACGCTCTTAACTGGGTACTGTGTTTTGGAATTGGATTTTATTTCACAGAGTTTGCTTTCTGAAGGAGCCAGCCAGTCCATCTTCTACTGTTGGCATAACATTTTTTTAAACTTGTGCCATGTTACATTTTCTTGTACTGGCCTAACAAAAAGCATCTCAAAATTATTAAGATACCAAGCTGTCCTTCACGAAATTTTGACAGAGGCCACGGGTTTTTTTTTTTTTTTTGCTCGTTTGTAATCAATAGAAAGATTTTAAATTCGGTTATAGACTTCCAGTCTCCAAATGGAATGCTCTCACTACTAACCATTAAGTGTGCAAAGAAAATATACACCATAATTAATGCTCATGCGCCAATTAATGACGACAATCGAACTAACCCACAAAAGGTAGATGACTTTTGGGAAGAATTAGAATTGGTGACATCAAAAATTCCTGATAATCATGTGAAAATACTACTTGGGGATTTCAACGCACAGGTAGGACGAGAAAAAGTCTACGGGAGAATAGTGGGGGATTTCCCAGCTCATAGCAGGACCAACAGAAATGGGCAGAGACTTATAGAGTTCTGTAGGAACTTTAATTTGAAACTGATGTCCACTCATTTCAAGAAGCTTCCTAGGAAACAAACAACGTGGACATCACCAAACAAACTATTAGGAGAATATCAAATTGATCACGTTGCAATCTCCCATAGAAGTTAAAAAGAAATTATGAATGTTAAAGTTAAGAAAGGAGCCAACATAGAAACAGATCACTATTTAGCAATCATCAAGAAAGTTTATTCCGAGCAGCAAGAGGAAACGCACAAACAACAGAGTACTAAGATTCGACACTCAAAAGCTGAAACAGAACAGCAACAAGTACCAAGAACTGAAGAACATTGAAATAACGGAATGGAGCAAATGCAGCAGACCATGATAGGAGCAGCCAAAGAAACAGCATTACTCAAAAAATCACGAAAACATCCATGGTGGAATGAAAGATGTGAACAGGCAACATCACTCAGACTACAAAGATGGAAGAAGTGGTACTCATCAAAGAAAGAGAAAGATTACAACAGCTTCAAATAACAAAGAAAATCAACCGCAAAAATCATAAGAGGAGAAAAAAAAGAAAATTCGAGAAAGAACAACTGGCTGCAATAGAACAAAACTTCCAAAAGAATAACACGAGGGACTTTTACAACACATTTAAGAGGAGCCTTTCTAAATACCGACCACCGAGCTTGTGTTTCAAGAAAAAGGATGGCACCATCGCAACAAACAATGAAGAAAATTGCCAACTGTTAGCAGAATACTTTAATCGGCTACTTAACTGCCCAGTTCCAGAGGAGAAGCTCGCCACAGAACATACGCAACAGAACCCAGACTCAACACCGCCAGATGAAACAGAAATCACAAATCTAATCAAGAAGCTTAAGAACAACAAAGCAGCTGGTGAAGACTCAATAACGAGTGAACTATGGAAACACGTGAGCCCCCAAATGATCAAGAACCTATGCCGGTTAATGCAAGAAATCTGGAACACTTGTAAGATTCCTGATGATTGGAAATTAGCCTTAATGCACCCACTACACAAGAAACGGGACAGAACAGATGTCAGCAATTACAGAGGCATCTCACTCCTTCAAGAGACATACAAGATACTATCTATGGCACTGTTATCAAGATTAGAACAACAAGTTGAACACAAAATCGGCGAATACCAGGGAGGCTTTCGGAAGGCACGATCATGTGTGGAACAAGTTTGGAACCTCAAGACAATACTGAAGAACAGAGTTGCCAGGGGCAAGAAGTATGTAGCAGTTTCTGTTGACTTTTGAAAAGCATATGATTCAGTTGACAGGAACACATTGTTTAACATCCTTAGAGAAATGGGTACAGATAACAAGACATTGCAGACAAGACAAGACAAGACAAGATAGACCATAACAAACACATACTCAAAGGTTAAGTTTATGGGAGAGATATCCGAACCCTTTGAAATCAAGACAGGCGTAAGGCAAGGAGATGGCCTATCCCCACTGCTGTTCAATTGTGTCCTGGATAAAGTCATCAAAGAATGGGAAAAAGAACTCGCAGAAAAAGGCAATAAAGACCAAAGGATAGGATACAAGATAAAGAACATCACTATCAACTGCTTAGCATTTGCTGAAGATCTTGTACTGTTATGAGAAAATATTGAATCGGCGATAATACAAGTTAACACTTTAAAAGAGGTAGCAATGAAACTGGCGTGCAGATATTTGAAAAGACACATTTCATGACCAACATTAAAGAAGCCCCAAGATGCACAGTAACAACAATGATAAGACAGATAAAGTTGTTAAATTCAAATACCTTGGTGAGATTATACAACCTAATGGGCTTGATAAAGAAGCAAACCGCGAGAGAGCCAGAAAAATGGAGCTTGCATTCCACCGTACAAAAAACACATACAACAAGAAAGCGATCTCTATTAGGACAAAACTACGCCACTATCAGGCAGTAAATCAACCAGAGTGCTTGCATGCTTCACAATGCCTGGGATTAACAACCAGGAAAGACAATGAAGAAATTGAGAAGAAGGAAAGAAAGATTCTAAGAAAAATCCTCGGTCCAAAGAAATGTACTGACACATACCGATTACGCAGTAACAAAGAAATATATAAAACATGCAGTAGGATTTCAGATGCCATTCGAAAGCGAAGAGTTAAATTTTTGGATATATTTCAAGAATGCCTGATGACAGACTTGACAAGAAAATCTTTAACCACTTCAATAAGCCCAATAGGAAAGGCAGCTCTTATGAAAAATGGTTTGGTTTGATTTGCAAGAAATGAACATCACACATCAAGACATCCACAATAGAACCACCTTCAGAAAAGTTACACACATTTAAGGGTTTCCTAGAGCCAGAAACAGCGACCAAGATAAAACAACAATGGACGGCTGAAAGGAAAGAAGCAGCAAGCAGGAGGATGAAGGAGTACTGGCGCCGAAGAAAATTTAAATCATGAGGAGTTATTTACCTGGTCCACAGCTGGCCAAAACTGATAAAAGAAGAATAATAATAATAATAGCAGGATGAAGGAGTACTGGCGCCGAAGAAAATTTAAATCATGAGGAGTTATTTACGTGGTCCACAGCTGGCCAAAATTGATAAAAGAATAATAATAATAATAATAGCAGTTACATATAACATACTGTCAAAAGCTCTTCATAATAGAATTGAACCAATAATAGACAAACAAATTGGAGAATACCAAGATTAGTTCAGAAAGGCAAATCATGTGCAGAACAGATTCAAAACCTGAAAACTATAATACGAGACAGGGTTACAAAGATCAAAAACGATGTTATATTTGTGGACTTCAAAAAAGCGTACGATTCAGTAGACATAATTCCGCTACTTAACATTTTAGAGGAATTCGGAGTTGACACAAAATATTTTTTTAAATTTTTTTGCTATTTGCTTTACGTGGCACCGACACAGATATGTCTTACGGCGACGATGGGATAGGAAAGGCCTACGAAATGGAAGGAAACGGCCGTGATCTTATTTAAGGTACAGCCCTGGCATTTGCCTGGTGTGAAAATGGGAAACCACGGAAAACCATCTTCAGGGCTGCCTACAGTGGGGCTCGAACCCACTATCTCCCGATTACTGGATACTGGCCGCACTCTAACGACTGCAGCCATCGAGCTCGGTGACACAATATCAGTCAATATAAATAGCCAATATATTAGTCAATATAATTGGTCAAACAAAGTCCATAGTGAAAGTTAGGGAGAGATCTCAAATGAATTTGAAATTAAAACCGGTGTCAGGCAGGGAGATGGGTTTTCTCCTACTCTTTTCAATATCGTCCTGGAAAAGGTAATGGGAAGAAAGACTTCAAGAAAGGGGACTCCATCATGAGATAAGATTAGGTTTAAAGCACAAGAGGGGTTGGTGTAAACCTTTTGGCCTTTGCTGGTGACATAGTAATCATCTCTGGAAGTATAGAGACTGCCTTAGAGCAAATCAACCTTCAGAAAGAAATAGCATGAAGTGTTGGACTTTAGATATCTTTCGAGAAGACTAAATTCATGTCAAATATTAGGGATTCATCTGAAGCGCTAAAAACAGGTGGTGGTGGTGATTATATTTTTAAGAGGAAGTACAACTAGGCAACCATCCTCTACTTAACACTATCAGAGGGAAACAATGGAAGGGATCCGACACTTCGAAAAATAAAGATATCGACCAAAGGAAGATAAGGACCACGAAGGGCGTGAAAATGAAAGACTCCCTAGCCCTCGCAAACCTAGTAGTGTCGGGGTCGGAAAAGAACAAGAGTAGACCAAGGAAGGTCGGATAGGATAGATGAAAGTGAGGAGCCCGACACAAGTAAGTGAAGCAATGCCAGGACTCAGCTAAGGGCCCCGAGGTCACCAACCCACGCTCGACGTTTCAGAGCCCCTGCGGTCCCTTTTAGTCGCCTCTTACGACAGGCAGGGGATACCGTGTGTGTTATTCTACCGTCCCCACCCACAGGGGGACGCTAAAAACAGAGTACGGGAAAATCAACAAGGTTAATAAATTCAAATACCTATGTGAAATAATTCAGGTTAATGGACTCTATAAGGAAGCAAACAGATCAAGAGCAGGAAAACTGGAACTAGCATTCCAACTCACTGAAGATACCTACAATAAGAAGAAACTCTCAAGGAAAACTAAAATCAAACACTACAACACAATCATCAAACCAGAGAGTCTGTGTGCCACAGAATGCATGCTCCATATGGAAACTGGTGAAATGGAAGAGATAGACAAAAAAAAAGAATGGAGAATATTGAGGAAAATTTGGGGACAATTGAAAACGAAGGAAGGCGAGATTAGGAGAAACAAAGATCTATACAAGGATGAAGAAAATGAAAGGCTGTTAGACACGATCTGAAAGAGGAGAATTAATTTTTTTGGTCACATAATGAGGATGGATAAGTAGAATGCCAAAACGAGTGTTTAACCATGTTTCTAAGTGCAAGAATGGCAACCAGTGGATGCAAGGAGTAAAAAAACTATGACATATATTGGAATAACAGACGATGTAATACAAGAAAGAACAACTTTCAGAAGATTGATACAATATTTCAAGGGTTTCCAGGCGAAGGAAAAGAGGAAAGGTAATAATAACATCTGGACACAAAAGAGAAGGAAACAGTAAATATAAAGGTTGAAGAACTAATGGAAGTCAAGAAAAGAAAGATTAAGATGAATGCACAGGGGTACTTTCCGTGGTCCTTAGATGGCTAAAATCGAAGAAATAATAATAATAATAATAATAATAATAATAATAATAATAATAATAATAATAATACCGGTAATAATAATAGTAGTAGTAACAACGAAATTTATCAGAACATATAAAACACATATATAAGAGTACGGAAGCGGAGACTGCTATTTTCTGGACATATTTACAGAATGGACGACAGTAGACCAAAAATATCTTCACGTATCATTAGAAGAAAAAGTCAACAACCACCTGGATTGAATAGATCAAAAAAGACTTGGAAAGAAACCACATCAGTAAAGAAGTAACGGAAAGAGAAATTTTCAGGAAGAAAGTTTTAAAGATTCCAAGGGAGGGAGGCAAAGAAAACCGGCACAAAGTGGCCTGAAGAAGGAAAAAAAACCATAGTGAAATAATGAAGGAATATTGGAAGAAAAGGAAGGAACAACAACAAAGGATGAAGAAATGAAATTGGAACGTGCCCCCTAGTACGCCCTAAACCAAACCAAACCCCATGGCACTACAGCCCTTGAAGGGCCTTGGCCTACCAAGCGACCGCTGCTCAGCCCTAAGGCCTGCAGATTACGAGGGGTCGTGTGGTCAGCACGACGGATCCTCTCGGCCGTTATGCTTGGCTTTCTAGACCGGGGCCGCTATCTCACCGTCAGATAGCTCCTCAATTCTAATCACGTAGGCTGAGTGGACCTCGAACCAGCCCTCAGGTCCAGGTAAAAATCCCTGACCTGGCCGGGAATCGAACCCGGGGCCTCCGGGTAAGAGGCAGACACGCTACCCCTACACCACGGGGCCGGCTTCTAATACGCCCTAACGCAATAATAATAATAATAATAATAATAATAATAATAATAATAATAATAATAATAATAATAATAATAATAATAATAATAATAATAGTATTGACACGGCATATTGGGTTGTCCGGAAAACCATGAAATTTAATAACTTGGCGAGATTATTACCCCGAATGACAATGAAAACTAAGCACAGGAGAGAATACAAGGAAGATGAAATAGGCATTTAGAATGAGCCATGATACAGATCCAGATCCATCTTCTACCAGGCTAAGCTGAGACACTACTGCGTAGTAGTCAGACCGACATACTTTTACGCTGCAGAAATACTAGTAAAAATAGAAGATGCGTCGATTGAGAAAGAAGGAAAGGAAATTCCTCAGAAAGACGTTGGGTCCTAAGAAAGTGTCCGAGGGTTTTGTCTTCCATCTGAGGTTAAACAAGGACCTGTACGCGAGAGTCGAAAAGATCACCACCGTTATGAAGAAACGAAGATTAACCTTTTATAGTACCTGAGAGATTGGCGCACAAATTGGTTATTTTACAGGAGAAACAGAAATCTCATCGCCGCTGGCTGAAGTAAGTGCACAAAGACATGCGGGTAAATGACCAGAGGATATAACAGAGAGGACTAGCTTTATTAAGAAGATAATTGCGGGGTTGAGGGAGTGGTGGTGGTGGTGGTGATTGTTTTAAGAGGAAGTACAACTGAACAGTCATCCTCTATATAACACTAATCAAAGAGAAAACATGGACGGGATCCGACACTTCACAAAAGATGAAGGTATCCGCCTTAGAAAGACAAGGGCCACGATGGCCGTGATGGAAAGACTCCCTAGGCCTCGAATGCGCTAAGCCGTCGTGGTCGGAATAGAACAAGAGTTGACCCAAGGAAGTCGGATAAGATAGTTGAAAGTGAGAAGCAATACCAAGACTTAGATAAGAGCCTCGTTCATTTAAAGGTCTCTTTTATGGTGAATTTCACCATCGATTATACCACAGCTCCAGAAGAGTTTCATATTCCTCTCTAAAGCTATGCAATAATTCTCGGTTATCGGCCTTGATTCGCGCAAATGCTAATCGAACGTTCCATTGGCAACAGATGAATGCTGTGCAGAAGCAGATTCACATTTCTCAGCCATGAATATCGCGATACTGAACTAAATACTGATGCAAGCACTCTGCGGTCAGTAATACTGATGTTCCGATTTCAAAATATTTCAGTCATTTTCAATATTCACCTTCATTCCATGATTTCCTTCAAAACATGCTAATATTACTATGAGTATTTGGTAATGGGAATAGTATAACTTATTGTGTAGACTCTGTTTGATGTAGCCTGTAACTCACTTGCAGGATTTGATCCTGAGTCTGCAGGTTTCGACGCCTCAGATGGTGGCGATTATTGTTTTCAGAGGAAGTACAACTTCGCAACCATCCTCTATATAACACTTATCAGAGAGAAAAAATGGAACGGATCCTACACTTCGAAAAATGGAGGCGTCGGCCAAAGAAAGACATGGGCCGCGAAGGACATGAAAATGAAAGACTCCCTAGGATTCGAGTGCTCTAATACCGTCGGATCGGAAAAGAACAAGAGTTGACCAACGGAGTTCAGATAGGATAGTTGAAAGTGAGAGGCCTGGCACAAGTAAGTGAAAGCAATGCCAGGGCTCAGCTGAGGACTCAGTGGTTGCCAACCCACGCTCCCAAGTTAAGAGCCCGTGGGGCCCCTTTTAGTCGCCTCTTACGACAGGCAGGGATACCGTGGGTGTTATTCTACCGCCCCCACCCACAGGGATTCGATGCCTCATCTCCGGGAATCTAACTACTATTTCGGGTAAAATGTACAATACCAGGCGAGTTGGCCGTGCGGTTAGGGGCGCGCAGCTGTGAGCTCGCATCCGGGAGATAATGGGTTCGAATCCCACTGTCGGCAGCCCTGAAAATGGTTTTCCGTGGTTTCCCATTTTCGCACCAGGCAAATGCTGGGGCTGTACGGCCTCTTCCTTCCCATTCCTAGACCTTTCCTGTCCCATCGTCGCCATAAGACCTATCTGTGTCGGTGCGACGTAAAGCAAAAAGAAAAAAAAAGTTCAGTGGCATTAAAACTTCTATTTACGTCTAAACTCTTGTCGAGTAGATTAGACGAGGCAGTCTTTATGATGTGTATATATGTCAAATATGGGTGAAAATATTTCAAAACTCAGATCTTCCCCAATTTACATTGGTGACGAAGATAATGTCTGTACCAATGCTTAACTTGAGAGCATATTCTCTTCGATATCCAATCTGTGTACAGATGAGAGCAATACATTAAGTGTAAACCTATTTAAGGCAGAATTATGCATTAAATTAAATTTTAAAGCGATATGTCAGCAATCTGCAGATTATTTAGCTAAGGGTGATCAAAGGATCCACTTAAAATGTTATTACAAAGTAATTAGAAATACTGCTTCAAGTTAAAAAAAAAACGCAAAGTAAAGCATTTTATGCCCACCTTCAATAATTTTCAATATTATATATACCGATTTTTAAAGTAATAAAGGTTGTATTATTTTTCTCCTGTCTGACAAGACCGGAGGGGGAACGCTCCGTCTAAAATTCAATTCAGTAACTGTGCACGATCTAGAGTGGGTGGGGGGATATGATGCTGGGTGAAATCTCCTGATGAAATCATCGTAAGTTTCTTTAGAGTAGATCTTATTACCAGAGGCTCTTGTCAAAATAATGTTAGCTAATGCTAGGTTGGATAAACGTTGAGTGTTATCAGTTTGGCGCTGATGATATGTTTTATAAGCACCAGAGATGGTATGGCACAATTTACCCTGGTGTGTTACCGAGAGTACTGTTCTTGCTCAGGACAATACGAGAAGGCTGGGGATTTAGCTGGCCCTACTTCTAGTTGGATACTTGAATGCTGAAATCACACCACCCTAAGGCTTTATGTCATATTTCATACCAATTATTCGTTATACTGGTGACCTTGATCGTCAAGGCATCAAGTCTGTGTGACACAGCCGGTCCCACTCGTGAAAAAAATGTCACCATCAGAATATACAATTTGTAATCATTAGATTACGTGCCAAAAGTCTGGATTCAATTTCAAACTTCTCCGCGGCGTTCATGAGGAGGGATGACATATGGCGCCGTTGATGGTGATTCGTCCGTCAGCCTTAATCAGATCCCTTGGTGCTATCCGACAGGAGTAGGCTGCGTGCCGGCACAGGGTTTCGCCCTCTCCCTACCTCATCATCATCATCATCATCATCATAATCATCCCACATCCACATGGGCGTCAAATAGAAATACTTGCACCAGGCTAGCCGAACATGTGCTCGGATACTCCCGCCACTAAAAGCCACACGATACAAAATAATTCCTAATATTTTTCGAAAATCGAACCTCTAAACGCAAACATTACTGCTCGTAAAGATGCCTCGGTGGATCAGTGGTGGAGTGTTCGACTAATGATCTCAAGTTTGTGGGTTCGATCCCAGCTGAAGTAGTCTAATTCAAAAGGGCGGTCAGAAAATCTCGGCACTCATGCCATCTTTTGTTATGTTGAAGATTTCTTAAGGCACACTGTGTGTGTGTTTTCTATTTGATTTACGTCGCTCCTACACAGATAGGTTTTATGGCGACGATGGGACAGGAAAGGCCTAGGAATGGGAAGGAAGCGGCCGTGGCCTTGATTAAGGTACAGCCCCAGCATTTGCCTGATGTGAAAATGGGAAACCACGGAAAACCATCTTTAGGGCTGTCGACAGTGGGGTTCGAACCCAGTATCTCCCGGATGCGAGTTCACAGCTGCGCGCCCTTAACCGCACGGCCAACTCGCCCGGTCACACTCTGTGTCATCCGATAAAATTACATTACTCAGCATTCATCGCAGCTTGGCACCTACGTGGCATGCTCCGTATAAGTCGACGGAGGTCACGTTACGGTATCAGGTCCCATTCTTCAATGAAGGCCTGTTCGAGGTCTTGGAGAGTCTGTGGTGGAACAGGACGCCCACGAACACTTCTGTCACATGCTCGATGGGATTAAGGTCAGGACTCACTGCTGGCCATTCCATTCTCTTGAATGTCCAGTTCTCGCAAGACAGCTCAGGTGATGCGCGCTACATTAGCCCTGGCATTATTGGCATGAGTACGAATTCAGGGCCAACACCGTATGCAACAACCAACACATGCTGTAGCAGTATCTGCTCGATGTATCCCGCAGCGGTAAGATTACCACGGACGACGACAAGATCCGTCCGGCCATCAATATTGACGCCACTCCACACTATAACCGAACCTTGTCCGAATCGGTCGCCTTCCTGGACAACATTTGGCACGTACTGCTCACCACGGCGTCTCCATACACGTTGACGTCCATCACGCTGTGTCAGGGGAAATCTGGACTCGTCTGTGAACAACACAGATTTCCATTGGCGAAGTTGCCAGTTGGCGTGGGTACGGGCAAACAGAAGGCGAGCTGCGCGATGTTCTTGCGTTAAACGGGACACTCAAACAAGACGTCTGTGTCGTAAGGACACTTCCCTTAACCTGTTCCTTACTGCCTGGTCAGACACCGTGACTCCAGTGACCCTCCTGAGGTCTTCTTACAGTTCTCTGGCAGTTGCTGAACGATGCCGCAACGCACAGATGGTCAGATATCGGTCAGCCTGTGGAGGTGTCATGCGTACACGAGCTTGTCCAACCCTTGTTGAGAACTGGTCTGTCTCATTGTAGCGATTCCACAAGCGGTGAATAACTGACGGAGAGGCATTGAGATCCACAGCAACACGGCGAAAAGTCCATCCTTCCTGGATCAAAGTGACAGCCCTTGCGACTTGAACCTTGTTAAGATGTCTCATGGGGTGTGCTGGTTGACGTACAACGTGCTCAAATGACCGCAGTAGTCCGTGTACCTCACAACGACACACGGACGCACCGCTATTCATTTGTTTTGAGAGGTCACATGGCAGTTTAATGCATGGCTACGCTTACAAATGGAGTATAACTTCGATTTGAGTAGCTGAGTAGCTAAGGTCTCAAGGTACGCTTGTGCGACCACTGGAACACCATCTACCAAATTAATGTTCACATACCAGACGTTACAAAACATGTTCCCCTAATTTTTTTGAACTGAATATCACGTACCATTTTTAGGAACAGTTGTATAGTAGCGCAAAACTCAACAAATTGTATCAATACCATCGACAGTAGCAGTGGTAGTGGTGATTATTGTTTTAAGAGGAAGTACAACTAGGCAACCATCCTCTATATAACACTAATCAGAGAGAAAAAATTGAGGGGGCCCGACACTTCGAAAAATGAAGGTATCGGCCAAGGAAGACAAGGGCCACGAAGGGCCTTCATACGTAATACCGTCGGGGTATGAAAAGGACTACAGTTGGCCAAGGGAGGTCGGATAGGATAAATGAAAGTGAGGAGCCTGGCACAAATAATTGGAAGCAATGCCAGGATTCAGATGAGGGCCCCGTCGTCGGCAACCCACGCTCCAAAGTTCAGAGCCCCTGAGGCCCCTTTTACTCGCCTCTTACGACAGGCAGGGGATACTGTGGGTGTTATTCTACCGCCCCCACCCACAGGGGCATATCAACAGTAACACCATCACGGTTGAATACCACCAGCAGAAATCGCTTTGCTTATCGTTTTACATGAATGAATGAATGAATGAATGCATGCAGAGCCCCATACCCAGACAGTATCGTCTGGCAGTGCCTCACGAGATAAGGAAGTGGAAAAACTGTATGGACGTTATCAACGGACATTCCAACCGAGTTCATAAATGTCTAAAAATACATTTTAAAAAACTGACGGATGTGTCTAGACCAAGATTATTCATCTATATGACAGCGCCATCACAACGTGATATAGGCCTAACAACTGGCGCTGCTGAATACGAGGAAGGGATAATCCAGTCTTCTTTCAATAGAACGTTCGGAACAACAAGGTAGCTGTTGCTACGTAAGTTCAATGATCTCAGACTCTCCAACATAAATCATCACAAGTGTTGGAGGGGGCTAGTGAGCTCGATCTACCTAACAGCGATTAATCAAATATCAATAACAAATAACTTTCTTTTACAAAACATAAAATGTTTGTTTGTTAACAGTTATCCAAGTACAATCGTGCAAAAATTACATAGGAAATACAGGAACCCTACTGTTGTTATTTGCGTCATTATTCCACAGACTGGTTAGCACCAATTCCCTCCCCATGGCATTACAGATTGTTGGTGGTGGTTATTCTTTTAAGAGGAAGTATAACCAGGCAATCATCCTCTATTAACACTAATCAGAGAAAAAATGAAAGGAACCCGACTGGTGGTGGTGGTGGTGGTGGTGGTGGTGGTGGTGGTGGTGGTAATTATTGTTTTAAGGGAAAGTACAACTAGGCAATCATCCTCTATATAACACTAATCGGAGAGAAAACATGGAAGGGATCCGACACTTCGAAAAATGAAGGTATCGCCGAAGAAGACAAGGGCCACGAAGGTCGTGAAAATGAAAGACGCCGTAGGTCTCGCAACCTAATACCGTCGGAGGTAGAAAAGAACAAGAGGTCGGATAGGTTAGACGAAAGTGAGGAGCCTTGCTCAAGTGTAAGCACTGTCAGGACTCCACTAAGTGCACGGATGTCGCCAACCCACGCTCCCAAGTTAAGAGCCTCTGATGCCCCTTTCAATCGCCTCTTACGACAGGCACGAGACACCTTGGATGTTATTCTATCATTCCCACCCACAGGGGTTTCCCAAGTTAAGAGCCCCAGGGGTCCCTCTTCATCGCTTTTTAAGACAGGCGGGGGATACCGTGAGTGTTGCTCTACCGTCCCCACCCACAGGGGTTTGACATCACAGCCCTGAGGGTTTTTGGCCTATCACGCGCCCGCTGCTCAGTTCGGAGGTCTGAACGTTACGAAGTGGCGCAAGGTCAATGCGACGAATCCTTTCGGCCGTTATTCTTGGTTTTCTAGACCGGAGCTGTCATCTCACGGTCAGATAGCTCCTCAATTGTAATCACGAAGAATGAGTGGGACCTCGAACCAACCCACAGGTTCAGGTAAAAGTCTCTGCCCTGGCCGGGAATCGTTCTGGGTAATCCGGTTGAGAGGTAGGCATGCTACCCCTAGACTACCGGGCCGGTTCAAACCACCCACACTTCCCTAAAAAACCAACTGAACAGGCCCTAGATGTATTAAGAGATGCCTTATCATTCGACCTCTCCTTCTGATATTTTTTTTTCTAAATCGTTCTCTTCTCACAAACTCGATTCATTATCCCTTCATTCGTGATTCGATCTATCCATCTGAGCTTCAGCATTCTTCTGTAACACCACATTTCAAAAGCTTCTATTCTCTTTCTTTTTGAGTTAGTTATCGTCCAAGTTTCACTTCCATACAATACCATGCTCCTGATGAAAGTCTTCAAAAACGTGTTTCTAATTCCTATATCAATGCTCGAAGTGAGAAAATTCCTTTTCTTAAGAAATTCTTTGCTTCTGCTAGACTGCGTTTTGTTCTCCTTACTGCTGCCATTATTAGTTATTCTGCTACTCAAGTAACAATATTCATCTACTTCCTTTAAGACTTCATTTCCTAATCTAATATTTTCTACACCACTTGACTTCGTTCGACTGCACTCCATTACTTTTGTTTTGGTTTTATTTATTCACATCTTGCACTCCTTCTCCAAGACTGTTTTTACACCATTTAATAATTTCTCCAGATCTTCTGCAGGGCCAGATAAAATAACACTATCATCAAACCTCAGAGTTTTAATTTCCTCTCCGATGCGATTTCCATTCCAAAATCCTCTGATTTCCTTTATCGCCTGTTCTATATAAACACTGAAAAGGAGAGCGGACAAACTGCAGCCTTACTTCACTCTTTTCTGCTGCTGGTGGTTGTTATTTTTTTTTTTGCTAGGGGCTTTACGTCGCACCGACACAGATAGGTCTTATGGCGACGATGGGATAGGAAAGGCCTAGGAGTTGGAAGGAAGCGGCCGTGGCCTTAATTAAGGTACAGCCCCAGCATTTGCCTGGTGTGAAAATGGGAAACCACGGAAAACCATTTTCAGGGCTGCCGATAGTGGGATTCGAACCTACTATCTCCCGGATGCAAGCTCACAGCCGCGCGCCTCTACGCGCACGGCCAACTCGCCCGGTGTTATTGTTTTAAGAGGAAGTATAACATGACAGCCTTTCTCTTTTAACACTGATCAGAGGAAAGAAATGGAAGGAGTCCGACACTTCGAACAATGAAGATATCGACCAAAGAAAAACAAGGGTCACGAAGGGCTAGAAAATGATGGCTCCCTAGACCCCGCGAACCTAATAATGTCGCGGTCTGAAATGAACAAGAGTTGAGGTGGAGGTGGTGGTGATTATTGTTGTAAAAGGAAGCGTAACTGGACGACCATCTTCTACATAACACTAATCAGAGAGGAAAAAATGAAGGGATCAGATACTTCGAAAAATGAAGGTATCGGCCAAAGAAAGACAAGGTACAAATGAAAGACTCCCTAGGCCTCGAAAGGTATAATACAGTCGGGGTCGGAAAAGAACAAGAGTTGACCGAGGGAGGTCGGATAGGGCAGATGAAAGTGAGGAGCCTGGCACAAGTAAGTGGAAGCAAGGCCAAGACTCAACTGAGGGCTCCAACAGTCCCCAACCCATGCTTTCAAGTTAAGAGTCCCTAGGGCCCCTTTTAACTGCCTCTTTCGTGTTATTCTTCCGCCCCCATCCACAGGAGCTCTCCTTTCTGGATTGCTGCTTCTTCTTTTTCATAGCCCTCGATTCTTACCATAGCAGACTGATTTTTGTACGGACTGTACAATATTTTTTTTCACTGTATCTGATCCCGATTACCTTCAGAATCTCAAATATCTAGGTCCAATAAGCTCTACTGAACATTCTGAAATAGGGGACCTGGGGTCTGATAAGTCAGCTGAAGGAAATATGGGCTTAAGCATGTCTATAACCATTACTGTTTTCTGGATTCTTTCGAGCTAATTTTACAGCATTTGTAACTTTATACTTACAGTGATTTTATTTACAGAGGATGATATGCTTGCATTGAGGACGGGAGCCATCATTCTGAGCACGTTTAACTCGCGTTTGTCTGGCGTACTGTACAGCAATAACAACAGGACTAGGTCAGCTGTGGATCGGTGAGGGTATTGCGACTGTGGTGTTGAAATGCAAACCATCAAGCATATCATGCAGGAATGCTCCCTGAGTGCATTTTCGAGTTCTCTGACCTACAATCAGCAATTCCAGATGCCATCATCTCAATAGCAAATCTCAAGATAGATATGTGAGTAGTGGTGGCGGTGGTGATCATTGTCTTAAGAGGAAGTACAACTCTATCAGTGTGTAGTGATAAGGGTATCGGTCAAGGAAAGACAAGAGCCACGAAGGGCGTGAATATGAAACATTCCCGAGGCCTTGCAACCTAATACCGTCGAGGTCGGAAAAGAACAAGAGCTGACCTAAGGAGCTCCAATAGGATAGATGAAAGTGAGGAGCCTGGCACAAGTAAGTGGAAGCAATGACAAGGCTCAGCTAAGGGCCCCGTGGTCGCCAAACCACGCTCCCCAGTTGAGTGTTCATGGGTCCCTTTTAGTCGCCTCCTAAGACAGGTAGGAGATACCGTGGGTGTTATACTAACACCCCCTACCCACAGGGGGTGTACTATCTCCGTAAGTTGTCACCTGTATCACTGATCCGAATTTTCTTCAGTCTCAGTTCATTCATCTAGTGTAAGTGGGGAATCTTAAGTGCGAGGAATGGATTGACAAATTCTTGACTGATCTTTTACCTCGACTTCACAGCCGAAACTTCCTCTAATTTTCTGTAACTTCATTTTGAACCTCTTCTTACTAACTTCTGATATCTGATCCCCACCAAATATAACATAAACCACCGTCTCTTCAGCAAAAGGTTTTAGTCCTAGCTCATCAGCTGTCGTCTTCTGGAGGTACGACCGTTCAGATCCAGTATCTGAAAAAGCCATTACCATTTCTTTTAGAGGTCCCGTACAGGGTAACCATAAGCATTTGCAATATTATCTGACTGATTCATGTGTGATTCTCCATGCCAGAAGTCACCTCCAATTGGCTTTGTTCCTTATCATTTCTTGCATTTTCACAGCCTTGTATATTTCTGGACACATGATTGTAGCATGCGGATTACCTCAAGCTAAGAAATGAACATGATTTACAGTTCTTCGACAGGTGATTAGGTCGCAAACACACAGAAAAACGTTTCTCGTCCTTAGTCTTCGCCATCCTTTCATCAGTTTTAAAGCATGTTTCGCTAATCAGGTGTTTTCCAACAAATGATACAAGATTCAGCTGAGCTGCTATAAAAGGCTGCAGTGGTTGGAGAGTTCATTTTGTGTTTAATTTGCTTCTTTGCTTGCCTTTCACCTCTAAATTTCCGAAACTTGTATGAGCCAACAGAATCTGCTGTTCATTTTCGACTTCAGATTTGACAAATTTCGTAAGACATTCCAACAGAGTCATATTTCCCACCTTCACACTCCCAGCTTACTCGGAAAGCTAATTTCTCTGCCATGCTCCCCCAGCATTTTTGCGGGCAGGCTGAATTCTACGAGGGAAACAACCGCGTGCTTGGATCTGGAAAGGCCACGTTCAACGTACTCAAAGAGCGTGAAACTCTAATTATATATATATAGTGGAAGTTTGTAGTGCTGCGTAACATTTGAAATGACCAATTTTAGAAGTTCTCTAACGTTCACCTACAACAGAAGAACATACCCCATGTGATTCAGTATCCTCTTTCACGGATTGTATTAAGTACCGAACATCACTGTCATGTAAGGTGTTATCTGCAGGAATCTTTTGAAAATGAGACCAGAATCCTAACCAGTAGGCTATTTGAGATCACTATTAAATTTATTTAATTATACTTTAAGCAATTTGTAAGTTCTCTTAATCTATCATTAAGATGACACAACGTCTTCCCTTCTAATACATCAAAATCACTGAGAAATAAGCTAATTGTATCACTATTTCATTTGTTCTGACTTTCATAACCTCAAAATCGTCATAGTACTTCTCTATACGTTCTCTCTCTGCTATTATAATTCGGTCATCTTGGCCACTGTCTTATAACTGATATATTATTTTTACATTCAAAACGTTTTGCTCTGCCATTAAGGCTTCCAACTTCGCAACATTCGACTCAAGTAAGTTACGGTTCTCAGAGGTTATTTCTGTTGCAAGAAACAACTAAATGCCATTTATTTCTTAGTAGCACATTGCCGAACAGACATCCTACCTTTGTTAAGTCGTTCCATCTACTGTTGTTTGTAGCTACTTCACTTCCGATACTGCACTCACATTTTCTCCCCTTCTTGGACAGGAAAGCTTGATTAAAATAGACACGTGTTCTATCACGTCGGTGGTCACAACTTGTTAAAAAGTTAATCGTAGGATTAATTATCTGACTCCATTTAATTATATTCGTTATCAAATGTATAAAAACAGTAACCATTAGCGTACATCTTATATCACAATATATGATAATAATACTAAAGAAAACAACAAAATGTCAAAGAATACCTCAACCAAAGACAAGTCACTTAAATTCAATCAGTTCAAATTTATCTAAAGAGAAGTTTCCAGAAAGAGAATACAATTCAAAGGATAAAAACAAAACTAATAGCTCTGTTTTCGAACTATAACTATCATAGCTCCCTCTGTGGATTAGTGGTAGTGTGTCTGCTTCGGGATCCCAAGACTGCGGGTTCAAAGCCCGGCAGATGGGGCCAAATTTTTGAAGGACAGGACAGAAAAAACATTCGATACTCCATGTCGTTTCATGTCTGTACATAAAAGATCGCTGGTGACGCATTTGGTATTCACTCGACAAAATTCATTAAAACACAGCTGTAAACGTCCAAGAGATTCTACTTACTCTGCCATCTCGTGTGCCGAGAGTGAAACGGAGCGTCGAAACTGACGGGCAAGCAGTCAGATGGCGCCAAATTAAAATGCCTGCAAACGGTAGCCGAGGACATACGATTATTATTGTTAACCTATTTCTGAGAAATTATTTCTTCTATTTCAGACAGTAAAACAATGAAATACCTGGGTTTAATGATAATCTTTTGTTTATTAAAGATACACTAATACCATTCTTCAAAAACTTGGAAAAGGTATCTAAATCTCCGCTGTTGAAGTCAGAGCAAAAGCATAATGTTATCAACCAATATATACAGGGTGTTTCCGTAAGAGCGTGCAAAAAATTAACAGGACATATGGAAGTAAACTTGTCTACCACTTTGTCTCGCATTACTGTTTTCCAGCTTATTTACAACTAACATGCGTACAAGTGTACACGTACTGTGGTGTTTATTTACATGCACATTCATTTCCTGCAAGGTTTTGTTTACTTTACCTGTCCATAAGGTGGCTCTATTGTATCGTATTTGCATTGTCCCATGACAGAACGTGCTATGAATCACGCATGCATTGAGGTTGATGGCCGTTAGTTTCAGCAAATTTTGTAAGATACATTGAAAATGGTACGTTCATTGTATCAATGAGGGTATTTGCAGTTAACTGTAACTAATGTAACTTAAAAAGTACACAGTAATGTGAGTGTATACCTATTATCTCCTTAAGCTGGCTTCCCTACCTCAAATTGTTCAGTGGAGCATCCTCTATGTCCTGTTAAACTTTTGCACGCCCTTACGGAAACAACCTGTATCTATAACGTATAAGAAGACCAAGATACTGAATGCAAAGGCCAAATGGAAGGTTAGAGACCAAGTAGTAGCGAGAGTCGACAGCTTCCGGTACTTACTGTAGGTGAGAATTTAACAGGCAAACTACAGAATAATAGGAGTGCAGAAGACAAATCACAACTCCTGCAGAAACGGCCAAGACGACTTATGGGAAGAAGAACCTATCGAGGAACGCCAAATTGCGACACTCTACGTTTACCATCCGGAACGGTGCACTGTACACTACTGAGACCATGCCATTGGGCAAAAGAGTTGTAATCGATTGGAAAAGGAGGAAAGAAAGAATTCAGTGACTTGGCTTGGTAAACTGTAAATGGGAAGCTCCACTATAACACATGCCAGAAGCATGTGACGATCCCCGCTTCATATTTGTTTTTAGCTACGTTCAGGAAGTTCAGACATGCTTTGGGGTACCAAAAAGCAGGGTGAAATATGGGTGCATAGATCAAGCCAGGAGCTATACAAGAAAGTAGAAAAGTGTATTACGGAGAAGAGGGTTGAATTTCGTGGAACATTTGATGAAGATGGATGGCAAAAGGTTGACAAAGAAGATATGGAATGCGATATACTTGACGGGAAATAACTGGATGAAGGAAGTCAGGGAGGATTGGAAGGCTATTGGCATGAGGGATAAATATCCACTAACGACTGTGCGGGATAGATCTGTTTGCAAAAATCTCGTCGAAAGTCACAAATGGACCGATAATAAGATTAAGATCCAAATCACAGAAGCGGAGAGAAATTGGAGGAGTGAAAGAATGAAGAGGTATTGGGAAGAACGAAAACGTGCTGAACAAGTCGCTCGAGATCCTAAGGGTCGAAACGAACAAAATAAATACATTATCATTCTTGCCCTAGTTTACCCGCTACAGACAGCCCCGCTGTACATTCTTGAGGGCCTCGATATCATCACACCGTGCACTGTCAAGGAAATTATGTGACTTCCAGACAGAACAATTGGTAATATGTTGTATGAGCCATGAAGAATTCGGTGACTCGGCTTGGTGAACTGTACATGGGAAGCTCCGCTACAACAAAAAATAACGAAATTTCTAAATGTGACGATCCCCGCTTCATACTCGTTTCTAGCTACGTTCAGGAAGTTCAGCCATGCTCTGATCGAATAACAGCTTTGGGAGTTCATACTACAGTTAGTAAAATCAGCAAACAATTTCGCCGAATGTTGAGAACGAAGATCATTCGATGAATGGTCAGTAAATGAAATGGCGTATGGCTTTTAGTGCCGGGAGTGTCCAAGGACATGTTCGGCTCGCCATGTGCAGGTCTTTTGATTTGACTCCCGTAGGCAACCTGCTCGTCGTGATGAGTATGAAATGATGATGAAGACGACACATACACCCAGCCCCAGTGTCAGCGAAATTAACCAATCATGGTTAAAATTCCCGACGCTCCCGGGAATCGAACCCGGGACCCCTGTGACCAAAGGCTAGCACGCTAACCATTTAATCATGGAGCCGGAAATGCCGTGGCAATAAATAGGAGTGTCACATTTTAAGGAATACCCAACAGCCAATAATTTTATCTCCAAAAATGTCCATCTGAATACAAAGCGCTTCTGGGGCTCAATGTAAACTAGGCCAATCTTCGTGGCGTTCCCGGTAATGGCAGTGAAATGAACGGGTCACAGATTAGTATTCATTTGCCTACAGATAACAGAGTGGCTCATCAAGGGGCTGGTGTGGCCCTCAAAGGATAACACGCTTCTGCCAACAACAGATAAGAGAAACCACCTCTCCAGGGATCTAAATGCACAGAACGGTTCTCTAATAGCCGGGCTGAGCGACTCGGATGGTAGAATGCTGACCTTCTGAGCTCAAATTGGCAGGTTCGATCCTGGTTCAGTCCGGTGCGATTTGAAGTTGTTCAAATACGTCAGAATCGTGTCCATAGATATGCTGGTACGTTATATAACTCCTGAGGGACGAACTTCCGGCACCTCGGCATCTCTTAAAACCTAAAGGTAGTTAGTCGGACGTAAAATCATTATTATTATTATTATTATTATTATTATTATTATTATTATTATTATTATTATTATTATTATTATTCTAACTGCCCATTTCGGTCATATTATTGTGGCAAAGTTTACTTTCAGTAACAGAGCAATCAGCTCATAGATGATGATGTTGTCAAGTGTAACAAAATGACAGTTGCACAACGCTGAATGAGAAGCATTTTATCCAAGAACAACCGAATATTCGAGATTTCTACCTAACCCGAATCATACAGTAATTTAAAATGGGAATATGTGGACAGCGAAACATTCGCCATCAAAACTTGTTGGATGTCATCCCCCAATCTCAATGGTAAGAGCTCCGTGGTTGGTTTTCCGTTCTCCTGCACTAAGGCGAATGCCGGGAAAGTTCCTAGTATAGGCCGCGGTCACCAAACCTCTCGCCTCCACCATAAGTCTCCTTCTCCAATTTAAGTCTCCAGGCCTGAGAGTCGGTGGCACCGTCTAAGGGGCCCAGCTCCCCCTTCAGGGGAGGAATGAAAACACTGAGTAGTAGTAGTAGTAGTAGTAGTAGTAGTAGTAGTAGTAGTTGAAGAGTACGTTTCGGCCTACAAGTGGCTACAACTGATTCGTGGTCCCACAGCTCTGCACTCCGACTGACCAATCGAGCAGAGTATGGCCACAGCTCTACTGTCGCTCTACACCTTTGCATTCGGGAGGCGGAGACGGGGGCTGGTCCCCACCGTCGGCTGTCCTGAGAATGGTTTCCCGTGGTTTTCCAATTCTCCTACACCAAGCGAATGCCGGGACAGTTCCTAGTATAGACCACGGCCGCCAACCCTCTCACCTTCACCGCAAATCTCCTTCTCCACTACAAATCTCCTGGGTTGAGAAACGGTGTCAACGTCTTGCCTAAGAGGAATGAAATCAATGTAGTAGTAGTAGTAGTAGTAGTAGTAGTAGTAGTAGTAGTAGTAGTAGTGTTGGGAGATCAGAAGAATGCACATGCCCGGTGAGGCACGGGGTGAAGGGGTTTCCACCAGCAGAGCCAGTGGCGCAGTGGTTACCATAGCAACTCCGCTACTACCCAGGCGACTTTGTATTATCTTCTACCGGCAGCACTTCGCTCTTGACAGTTGTAATCCAGCAAACTGCAAAGCGTGAGTCAATATTTTCGTGTAGCAGATAAGAGCCGATCTGCCTGGGCAGAACAGGAAGTTCGTGCTTGCAGGCCACATTCTTCATTCTTGCATTCTTCTCATCTCTACACAGTAGTAGTAGTACAGTAAGTTTCTCATCGGTTGGCCGGCAGGTGCACCCAGCTTATCTGCCTCCCGTTGACTCATCACTCCCGCTCCGCGACATAGCAACAAGGACAGCACTTCGCTCACTTTATCCGTGCATGGCATGAGATAATTAAAAGTAAAAAAATTAATAATTAAAAAAATAAGCTCCTACCTCATGACAGGAGATGTTGGAAATGTTCTTCTCCTGCATCCACACATTTCTGGCATCGTCTTAGGAAACTCCGATTCACGCGCCTAAGTTCGTCTTCCGTAATTAAGGTTATTTCTCTCCGGATAAACATTTTCGTAGCCCGCCATGCTGAGCTCTTCGAAACCCCGGCTTCTTGTCCAAGTCGTCTTAGGGATTTTGCAGGCGTATGTTCTAATCTTTCTGCGACTTAATATACTTTTCCCTCGTTAAGTACGTGTTTGTTAGCACTTCGCTTCTTATCGAGTAAAGAACCATTTTCTCTCAATTTGTTTACGAGTTTCCGCACGGTCCTGTATGTGGAGGGCATAGGACCTACATCTGGAAAGTGTGTTACAAATCGCCTAACGACTCTCCTGCAATACACTGCTTTCACATAATTATAGTACATAAATACCCTTTCCTCTACCGTGTACACAAGTAGAGACATTGTGACAATTCTACCCCGAAGTAACACTTCACAGTTCGAGAACGGTTGGAGCAACAGATTAACACTTAATACATTTCGTAGGCACGGACCTGAACTGTGAAGTACGGGCATTCCCGTGCTGTCGCTGCGCTGTGTAACGGTAAGTGATAAGTCAATGGAAGGCAGACAAGTTGCGCGCGCCTGTCGGCCAACCGATGAGAGAAACTCACTGTAGTAGTAGTATGTGTCAGGGTGGAGAACATTATCCATTTATTTCAATGAAGAAGGTTTTTCCACGAATAAGTTGAAATATTGTTACATGCCATCCCCGTGGTAGCCCCTTTCGGTACTTCCAGGAAAGGGCTAGTGACTCAGACGACCTTGGATCTCCCAGGCGACATGGAGGGTGGGACCGGCCTTTCCGTGTATTGTTCTCGACGACCGGCTGACCTGTGAGTTTTTTGGAGATTCAACGGGAATGTTCTGCCTCTAGCCACATCGTGAAAATTCGGGCTCAATTCACCCGAGCTATAAAAAGGAAGGCTAGCCGCGGGCAGTCAGTCACAGTTGGGCTCCGTGGTGGAGCTAGAGTCAGAGTTGGGCTCCGTGGTGAAGTCAGTGTTGGGTTCCGTGGTGGAGATAGTGTGAGACTCAGTGTGTTGAAGTTCGGTGGCTGGGCTGAGGGCAACAGAGGTGTTGGCTGTCGCGTAGTGTCCCACCGAGGTCTGAACGAGGAGCTGTTGTTGTGGTGTCGAAGAATCCAGTGAGTAGGTGGACTGGAGACGACGGAACGGAAGACGTGTACTAGCTGAGAGTGCTGTGTGTTTGTGTGGATTGAGGATCGGCGTGAGTCAGCGAGAGGAGCCGCTATTGTGAGTGTTAGGGTAAATGGAACTGTGTTAACATTCGTTGTTGTGAATATCGTCCTGCTGTCGAATACTGTTGAGCTGTTGCTGTTTCGTTAATCATTAGCTGGAATATATGAATTACTGGACTGTCTCTCGAGTCGAACCAACGAACAGTCATAGTGTGTTGAATGGCCCATAGTCTTGTGTTCAGATCCAACGGTCCACACGCAGCTGCTGTATGGGGTGCCTAGATTTGGGGAAATGAAAGTAAGGATTAACCGTAGGCAGGTATAGCAACGGACTGGACCACCTGCTGTGCCATAAGGAAGAGGGACTTGTAATAAGACAGTAATTAGTAAGTATGGCCATTCATAGCTGAATATACTTGTGTGTGTGTGTGTGTGTGTGTGCGCATTTATTGGGTCACCCTGAAATAAATTACGAGTAATGAAACAGATGAGTTTAATACGTAACAATATGGTGGACATCATTGTATTGCTCTTGTAACCTCTATCTTGTGCCAATTTCAGCCTTCCAGGCGTTCTCGTTTTCTCAGTATCGTTGTGGAATGCGAAAGAACTCACTGTAAGGCGTAGTTCGAACTCGTGTCGTCGACAGACGGAACTGTGTGCGTCAACATGGCGGTTATGGCACAAACAATTCTCTGAAAGAAACTTATTTTTCTTTTAAAAGTACAAAACTCATGGACCTGAGAGGTTACGAAATATTTTTAATGTAAATGGGAGGTAAAAATATGTATCTTATGCCAATTTCAGCTGCTGAAAAGTTGTCGTTTTCTCAATATCACCGTGAAAAACATAACTGGGATTGTATATACTGTAACCAGGTATACCCAGAAAACGGCGACCCACACCCCATCTCCGTCAGGACGCTTCGCACGGGAGTAATTTTGAATTTATAGTGGTAGTAGTTGTAAGATTACCTTGCAGACATTTCCCGTTTTACTCCTGACATAGGTACATAGCTGAATTTATCGGATGTTTTAGTAAGTAAATAAACAACTTATTTTGATAAAGATTATGTGATAAATCTCAAAATAAGGTTTCTAATTTGGAGATTATTTTTTTACTGTAACATAAAAATGTTTATCTTTTAAAGAGAGGTATAATAATAATAATAATAATAATAATAATAATAATAATAATAATAATAATAATAATAATAATAATAAAATAATAATAATAACATGGGTTTTATGTCCCACTAACTTATTTTATGGTTTTCGGCGAGAAAACTGTGCTAGGTTCGAACCAGCCAACTTGGCCAGCGCTTCAACCGCCTGAGCCACTCAGCCCGGGAGGGATATTGTATACGTCACGGAACATTTTTAATACTTTTATTAAACTTCCTATATTCAACAATCGTTGACTGTATAGGCATTGTAAGCCAAGAAAGCGCTTTTTTCTTTATTAAATACAATTTGCTTTACGCCGCAACGACACAGATAGGTCTTATGGCGACGATGGGATGGGAAAGTCATAGGAGTAAGAAGGAAGCAGTCGTGGCCTCAATTAAGGTACAGCCCCAGTATTTGCCTGGTGTGAATATGGGAAACCACGGAAAACCATCTTTAGGGCTGCCGACAGTGGGGTTCGAACCCATGGTCTCCCGGATGCGAGCTCACAGCTGCGCGCTCCTAACCGCACGGCAGAAAATGCTCCTTTCTTTTGATCCTTTATTAAACTGCCGCAGTTCGTTCCCTTTGACTGCACATTAATGCTTCATAATGCTCATACAACGGTGGAAATCACATTAAAATCCGTTAAGTGGTTCTAGAGATTGGCCCGCACACACACACACACACACACACACACACACACACACACACACACACACACACACACACACACACACACACACACACACACACACACACACACACACACACACACACACACACACACACACACACACACACACACACACAAGGAATTTAATGATCAATTTAATGATCAATTCCACGTTCGGTTTCATTTTTGTCTATTTGTCCAAGTATCAGGCCAACTCTCCAGTAGAGACTGGCATAAAACTGAGAAGGCAGAGTAGAAAGGTTACTGGAATCCTAATGCCTTGATATTCAATTACGCATCACTGAATACAGGTGATCAGTGACTTAGCTAGACAGTTGGTCATTAGTTCATTAACCACAATGACGTCAACTGACAGCTCCTGTAAACCTGAATTAGAGTAACTAGATGATATAATGAGAGAATGGATAGGACATATATAACTAACCTCCCCAGTATAGTAGATGCCAGAAACTACCAAGTGAGAAAATTTTCCAAGTCATCTGAGCTATTAACCATATAAGAAAATAATATACAAAATTGTTGTGTACGAATCTGCATGCTGGATTTAAAATGTTAAACGTGAAAATGCTCGTAGTAGTAGTAGTAGTAGTAGTAGTAGTAGTTGTAAGTGAAATGAAAATCCTCAACCTGTTTCCAGTCATTCACCCGGGTCAGGAATGGAATGAATGAAGCCCCCATCTAGTGGCGAGGATAGGAATTGTGCCGGTTGCCGAAACCTGTCGCACTCCTCTCGGGCAATGATTAATGGCTGGCAGATGAAATGAAATGATATTAGAGAGTGTTGCTGGAACGAAAACTGTCAGGGAAAACCGGAGTACCCGGAGAAAAATCTGTCCCGCCTCCGCTTTGTCCAGCATAAATCTCACATGGAGTGACTGGGATTTGAACCGTGGAACCCTGCGGTAAGAGGCCGGCGCGCTGTCACCTGAGCCAAGGAGGCTCAGTTGTTGTACGTTATAGTGCAAAATTTTGAAATACTTAAGGTACGTGTGAATTAGTATATGACGGTGTTGTAATGTTAAGCTAGTAGTAAGCTCAACTTATAGTATTGTTAGCCGTAGTGTTATGCACTGGAAATACTTAAGTTGTGTGCGAATTTGTACATGATGATGCTGGATTTAGAATGTTAAACTAGTAGTATTTCTTGTAGGCCTAATATTTTCTTTCCATGGAATTGACTGTTGTACTCTTCTTGTTGTTGTTGTTGTTGTTGTTGGGTAATTATGTTTTAAATTAACTTTATTATCACCCTGCTGTAAGTGATCACTGACAACCGGATACTTCCCAATTGCGACGTATTTGATGATAATAATAACAATAAAAATAATAATTGTACCGGAGGTTCACCAACTCCGTACATTCAAAATAAGCGCCTTTTAGAAGGACATCTATAATATGATCAGTGAAACTTATTTCGGAAGAAGTTTGGACGTTTATCTACAGATGTCTCTACTGTCAACCTAGGTGTTCCCTCTGGTGAGAAGATGGGCAATTAATTTTCAAGAGAAATTTTGTAGTCATTAGTTGGTAAAACTGAATTGTTTGCAGACTGTTTTTGGCGTTCTAAGGTTATCAACACTTCTATCTCTTCCCGCCGACTTAATATGTTAGCCAATAAGGAATTATTGAAATGTATTTAATCAATCAAAATTGTGGGCGAGTTCAGGGCTTCGGCCCAGAGATTTCTGGAACCTTCCTCTCCGCTATAAACGCTGGGACCTTTTGGGCCATGTTGTTTTTCGATCGCTCCAGTCCAGCAGTTGAGTGTGTTCGTAAAGGAGACAGGGGAGGGCTTGCCTCGTCCATCTCCGGAAGGTCCACCAGCTCAAGGTAATGGCAGACATCTTTTAATCATGTAATAGCCTCAGAAAGCTAATTTGAGGCGTAGGTTTCAAAATATTTTCTTAATGTAAATCTTCGAGCCGGGTCTAAGACCTTAGTCAAACTTCCCAATAACTTGAACCTTTTCTTTTTCACTAAGGCCATATCGAACAGGCACTTATTGCCTCTGCTGATGTTTAACTATGTAAATGTAACTTAGACTGTCGAGCGAATGACAGTGAAAACTGGTTGTTGCTAACCTAAGGTAAAAGTTGAATTGTGCTTTTGAAAGACTAGAATCTTGTAAATATTGGAGAGTAGTCTCCTAGAGAGTAATTGCGTGGGGCAAGAACGCTCTTTCTAATGTTGTAAAGTTTGGAGCCCCGCCTCCTTTCTTGTAATTAATTGGAGAAATTATGCTCTTGGGAATGACGTAAAATTTGAGCTATCGATCTCAACTCTTACTGTACCTGATTTCAAATAATTATTGTTTCTCGAGCTGTAGAGCCCCTCTTATGTATTTCCAACTATTGTGTGTTATTGTTTAACAAAGTTTAAGATACGAAAAAAAACTCAAAAAGACCTAGGAAAGAAATAAAATTTGAAATTTTAGAATTTTAAATGAAAATCTGATATTTTCTCTACCCTCCCATTAATGCCCACACTTTCTTACACCTCTGTAAATCACAGTATCCCCTTATCAATAATAATAATAATAATAATAATAATAATAATAATAATAATAATAATAATAATAATAATAATAATAATAATGTCCTGAAATGTAATTCAGTTGTAGTTCCTCAGAATTCGTTAAAATCAAGCTTCGTGGCTAAACTCAAGAAACTTACATAATACAATTGACAGTGAATAGATATTTTCGACTTTCGCGAGTTTGACAAAGAAGGGCATTCAAAATTCATCCATACAGATATATTAGTGAACTTGGATGTCTGCCACCTTGGCTGAATGGTTAGCGCTAAGACGTTCGGTTCAGAGGGTGGTCGGTTCGACTCCCAGTCAAATCGGCGATTTTAGTCGCGTCTGGTTAAACCCAGTGACCCGGGGACTGGTTGTTTGTATTTGTCTCAAAAGCTCCTCTTCATACTCTTCACATTCACACTGTCACACAATACACCACATCACCATCCAACACAAAACTATTCAATAGTGAATGCATCCCTCAACATTGGATTTGCGTCAAGAGGGGCGCCCAGCCGTAAAACAAGGTAGAATCCAGATAAGCAACAAAGTTCGCACTCAAAACCCACCAGGATGTGAGAGAAGAATGGGAAGAAGAAGACATGATAAACTTGGGCAATAATGGTATGCGAGTAATCTAAAATCCGTACTTGATGCAGGCAGCTAAAATTTGAAATGAAAATATTATAGAAGAGTAAAATCCTGTTAAACAATAGAGAAAAGTTTGCCAAAGTGCTCGCCAAAGTAAGGGGTTCCAGGCAAGGCACTTAGCAAAAACCTAATTTTATGAATTACTTTTCACAATTTCGTACCTTACGCAGCATACGTGTGCAGAAGATGTGAAGAAATTGCTGAATGATACGGACAATATCCTACAGAAATAGTGAAAACGAAAAATGAAAATCCACAGCCTGTTTCCAGTTATTCTACCGAGTCAGGAATGGAACGTATGAAGCCCCCATCTAGCGGCGAGGATAGGAATTGTGCCGGCTGCCGAAGCCTGTCGGTCTCCTATGGGGCAATGGTTAATGACTGAGAGATGAAATGAAATGATATTAGAGAGTGTTACTGGAATGAATGATGACAGGGAAAACCGGAGTACCCGGAGAAAAACCTGTCCCGCCTCCGCTTTCTCCAGCACAAACCTCACATGAAGTAACCGGGACTTGAACCACGGAACCCAGAGATGAGAGGCCGGTGTGCTGTCGCCTTAGCCACGAGGCTGGAGAAATAGTACAACATTAAAATAAATAAATAAATAAATAAATAAATAAATAAATAAATAAATAAATAAATAAATAAATAAATAAATAAATAAATAAATAAATAAATAAATAAATAAATAAATTCAAAACAAAAGTAACGGGATGCAGTCGAAAGAAGTCAGGTGACGTCGGAAAAATCAAATCAGCAGGAAATTCTTAAAAGCAGCAGATGAATATGATTACGTAAAGTAGTAGACTAGCAACAAGCAAAGAAGGTCTTTCATAAGAAAAATACATTTGCTTCATCAAACTAAGATGCGTATTAGTCATACGTATTTGAAGACTTTCGTGTGGAGCGTGCCATTGTATAGAGTACCGAGCTCGATAGCTGCAGTCGCTTAAGTGCGGCCAGTATCCAGTATTCGGGAGATAGTAGATTCGAACCTCACTGTCGGCAGTCCTGAAAATGGTTTTCCGTGGTTTCCCATTTTCATACCAGGCAAATGCTGGGGCTGTACCTTAATTAAGGCCACGGCCGCTTCCTTCCCACTCCTCGCCCTTCCCTGTCCCATCGTCGCCATAAGACCTATCTGTGTCGGTGCGACGTAAAGCAACTAGCATTGTATAGAGTAGCCTACCAACATGCTCTTGAAATGTGGTGTTACAGAAGAAGGTGAGATGAGTAAATCGGATCACAGATGAACAGACACTGAATCAAGTTGGTGAGAGGAGAACAACAGGCGAATTTTATCAGAAGAGGTAGATTGATACGACACATCCTGAGACTCTCAGGATTCATTCAAATAGTTTTTGAGGGAAGTGGAGGTGGGAGGACGGGAAGAAGTGTAGGTATGAAGATGATAAACAGATTAAAGTAGATCTAGGATGTACAGGATGGTCCATATATATAGCTAGTGTTACTTTTTTTTTACAGGAAGCTTTGCGTCGCATCGACACAGATAGGTCTTACGGCGACGATGGGACAGAAAAGGGCTAGGAGTGGGGAGGAAGCGACCGTGGCCTTAATTAAGTTACAGCCTGGTGTGAAAATGGGAAACCACGGGAAAACCATCTTCATGGCTGCCGACAGTGCGGTTCGAATCGTCTCCCCATTACTGGATAATGGCCGCACTTTAGCGCATACAGCTATCGGGCTCGGTAGCTAGTGTTTTAATATCGCATCGCAGTAACACATCCAAGATTTTCGGCGACGGAAGGATGGGAGAGCGTTAGGCGGCCCAGGTGTGAAAATGGGAAACCACGGGAAACCATATTCAGGGCTGCCGACGGTGAGATTCGAACCGACCATCCGCAGAACGCAAGCTTATAGCTATGTGACCCTAACCGCAAGGCCAGCTCGCTCAGTTCCACATAGAGCCTATTGTGAGCCCCTTAGTCTTCAGTGTAATTGTGTATTATATTTGATCCTGTATTTCAGATGGGCGACACGAGCTCCAACAGTGTAGACGAGCGGCTAGTTCCTAGTATTTGGGCACACGAACGTCTACGTACAGGAAATCAACACTCCTATCTCATCGTGTTAGGGGACTGGTTTGTTCCAGAGCTCCTGCCAGCGGATTGCTCGTTTCAACGGGATGGAACACCACGCCACAAAGTCATCACTGTCAGGGAATAGATGTCGGTACATAGATGTAGGTTCAATGAGACTGTTTTCTATTGTATTCTATTTTGTCTTTCCCAAATTCTTGTGAGGCAATGACATGCACAAATTATAATTTCTCTTAATCGAGACCTGGTACCGTTATTGCATATTAAACTTATTTAACGTCACTACAACGAATGTTGATAATTCACCTAGTTGTAAGTACAGTGAGTGTAATGATACAGTTAAGTATTTTAATGCATGTGTATACATCATATGCATATGTTTGTAAGTATAGGATTTGTATGTCAGAAATAAATAAATAAATAAATAAATAAATAAATAAATAAATAAATAAAGAAATAAATCTTCCGGCGCCTCTCGATTGGTCTCCTGGGCCTGATTTCTCGTCTTGTGACACTGCCCATGGGTTGTTTTTTAAGGACCGGTTAAGCCTATCCTAGCAACCATAACGAACAACCGACCAACTGAAGCCCTCACTGATATCACCAGCTATAAGAATATGCGCTAACTGAAGAGTCTCCACGTACCATAATATAATGTTAGGGTGTTATCTTGAGGCAGGCACAAGAAATCCAAAACGTGACACTTGGTGCATACTTCATTCTCAGCTGTATTAAGGCGGCTCTTCAAGCAGTGAACTGCCCTTCTGCTCAACTTGTTACGAATTGATTGGCCATTCTTTCTTTCTTTTCTCTCGGTAAAAACCCACTGACCAGTGGCGATTGCTATTTTCGAAGGCTCAGTACGGACATGCTAATTGACTGTGCGTGGGCCCCACTCACTCTGTCACACAATGTGATGACTAGTGAGGCGGGACATATGGCTATCTATAGGAACTTCAGTCTATCACACTTTAGCTCCGTCCTTTCTCACCCCTGGCAATCGAACTTGTGCGTGGTACGACTAGCACCGGAGTTCAATCGATACGAAAGAGCGCACGCACAACGGTCAGTAGCATAGCCTAAACCAAAGGACACTACCGTATCTTACCGCTGTCTCGTGACTTACAAAAGTAGCTCTCTGAAAAAGGCTCGTATGGAAATCGTAGAAGTGGAATAATGTCTTGGACTGGGAAGAAGGAAGGGGGAACCAATTTGCTGATTTAACAAAACCTTCCCAAACCGAGGAATTCTGCAGTATCCTGGGGCGTGTTGTTTCATGCGATCAGCCTTTTCTCTGAGATCACTCGGTTCGATACCCTTGAGAAGTCAACAGGTAACACCGCTCCTCGCTCCCCAAGGAGCCAAAGTGGTAGAGCACGGGGCTCCGATCACCTCTACTATGCTCTTCACTATATTTATTATCCGATCTACTTCAGTTAACCGTTGTTCTCTTCTGACAGAGCTGCAATTAGATTTACAAGGCTTGAATCTTTCATTTTCATGCTTTTACAGACCTTCCCTCTATTTTAATCGGTAAACTTTGACTTGGGATTATATTTTCTATCTTTTTTAGAAGATGTTACCTGAATATTTCACGAAAACCGATACATTAGGTAAATTGTCCCCTTATCACTCTGCAAGGGGCTGAGATCAGGCATTCTTGTCTCTCGCAATCAGAAATATGTATATTTCTAAGAAAATTGTTTCTGTTCTGTATATTCTTTAGATTCTTGTAGTCTAAAATATTAAATAAGTTGAATGATATACTTTATTACTTCTTATATAATTTATGCTTAAATTTTATTGGAATTGGATTCTGTATTTTAATTTTTAAGTTTAATGTCTAATTTAATATTTTAATATTATAAAATGTAGTTAGTATATTCATAAACTTGTATTGTGTTATAAGGAGACGCTACATAAAGGAGCTTTTCAGCCTCAGTGGCAGGTAAATCATCATTATCAATAAATTCAATCAATTCTTTTGCCAATACCTTGATACTTTTTCGAAAGGTCGGATACTTCCTCTTTCTCCTTAGGTAAGAGCGAAATATTATTTCGATGTACTTTCCCTTAAAATAATACTCACCACGCAGCAATAATAATAATAATAATAATAATAATAATAATAATAATAATAATAATAATAATAATAATAATAATAATAATAATAATAATAATAATAATAATAATAATAATAATAATAATAATAATAATAATAATAATAATAATAATAACATCTCTCTTCTGCAAATTGCATACAATGTATTCTCAAAAATATTGCTGAATAGAGTAGAAACATCACTTGACAAGCAACTGGGTGAGTATGAAGCTGCATTACGAAAAGGTAGATCTTGTTCAGAACAAATATTTAACTTAAAATCCATAATTCGCCATAGGATATTGAAATCAAAATACATTGCTGTGACTTTTGTAGATTTTAAATAGGCCGAGGGACTACTACTACTACTACTACTACTACTACTACTACTACTACTACTACTACTACTACTACGTTTTCATTCCGTCCCTGAAGCGGACGGCGGGCCTCTTAGACGGTAACTCCGTCTCTCAGGCCAGGGAGATGTGATACAGCGCAGTAAATGTTCGGAGAAGGTCAAGGGGATGGTCGGCCGTGGCCTATACTAGGAACTGTCCCGGCATTCACCTTAATGCAGGAGAATAGAAAACGACGGAAAACCATTCTCAGGACAGCCGACGGTTGGGACCAGCCCCTCTCCGACTCCCGAATGCAGAGGCGTAGAGCCACGGTAGAAACGCGGCCATCCCTCCTCGGCTCGGGTGGTCGGTCGGAGTGCAGAGCTGTCGGACCATGGACAAGCCGTGGTCTCCTGTAGCCGAAGCCTACTCAGGGTGGGCGAGGAGTCCCCGTACCCCTGTAACTGTTTAGAATCTTATATATTTTAAAAACATTTATGAAAACTAAAGTCAGTCAGTCTGGCCATTCTATCTGGTCGATTTCCTTCATTTTTTAAAACTGAAAGGTATTCATGCACAGATTTTTCATCAGGTACTATCAATCACTTAACTTCCGCCTTCCTCAAATTATTTGATTTTTTCAATTTTTTGTCTCTTTGAAGCAATCATATCTTTGGTTCTAATTGAGGTACAGAGTTCGTTTTGGCCTAAGAACACTCAGTGGATCGAGCTATTTCAGCTCTTAACTATTTAAATTGGTTGGTTCTGAGGAAAGTTATGAGCGCACATTCAATTTGACGTCTCATTTTTTCAACATTTTTCTCATTGAAGCTATCATATATTTCGTTGTAATTGAGGTACGCAGTTCATTTTCATCTAAAAACCCTCAGTGGATCAAGCGCTTTCTTTTGAGGTAACAACTACTTAAATTGGTAGATTCTGAGAAAAGTTATGAGTACATTTGTCTCCATGACGAAGAGCTTTGAAGGACTTTTTAACAATTTGGGGCGTAGTGTTGTTCCAAGGAAAGTTTAATTCAATTTTTTGTGTGATGTAATTTCAAGTGTTTTGTTGACATAATATTACATTCTATTACCACAGCAGATCATGTGCTTTATTTCATTAACTCGAAACTTTCCAAATACATCCGTGAGGATAGTAACGAACACAACCATACTTTTGTACATTGCGGGCGGAGCTAGCGGGAAACTGCTAGTCAAATATTATTTAGGTTATGTAACTTACGTATTAAGTGTCCAATATATCCGTATGATCCCCATTCTGTAAACACAGTTCTATACACCTCGATGTTGTTCTGTGCATGCCCGTTGTTATAGTGAGAAATGCATCCTCAACAGCATTGCGCAGTTCTTCGCCTGTAGCATAACGATATGCAGATACATTCGCCTTAACGATTCCCCATAACGAGTTGTAACGTGTGGTGAGGTCAGGACTTCATGGTGGCCATTTCAAGGGAATTGGTGTTGCTAGTGAATCACATCCTGGGAAATGTCCGTTTAGGAACTCGCGCACTACAAGAGCGTAGTGAGCAGACGCTCCGTCTTGCTGCAATCATAAGCGTTCTGTGAGGCCTCTTTACATCTTTGTAACACGTGTAAATAATTTGCGCCGTTCACAGTCCCTTCAAAAACGTACGGTCGACGCAGATGTTGTGATGTCATCGCTGTCCATATCATTACGTAAGGCGGGTTCCTTTCCAACTCAACTCTGTAATGAGAATTCTCTCCGGCCCACACGACATCATTTCTAGCACATGAGCTGCGATAAATAGCACATTCATCTGAAAACATAACCTTGGCACGGCTCAATGCATTCGGGAATTTAGTTAATAAAGCACGGCATGCTTAAGCGCGCTCATTCCGATCTCTATCCGATAACTCGTTTACGAGCGTCGGTCGAAAAGGTCTGAACTTAAGGTCTTTTTAATGTAATCTCGGATTGTTGTCCTCGGTATACCGAGTTCCGAAGCACGTTTACGCGTCACTTCATAGGAGATTGTTCAATCGAAGCGCAGACTTCAGCACATGTTTCTTCCTTCCACTCCGCGGCCTGTCTTTAACACTGTCCGAGGCAAAATCACGTATGTCCCAATCGATAAGTGTTGCTTTTCGCCGGTTTAGACGCTGGCTTTCTGAGCCCAAGTTTGCAGGGTTCGAGCCTGGCTCAGTACGGTTATATTTGAAGATGCTCAAATATGTCAGCGTCTTGTAGATAAATTTACCGGCACATGAAAAACTCCTGTAGGAAAAAATTCCGACGCCTCAGCGTCTCTGAAAACCGCGTAAGTAGTTAGTGGGACGTAAAGCCATTATTATTATTATTATTATTATTGTCGATGTTTTCTAAATGCGATTACAAATGGAAACGTGACACTCGCTTGTGGTTTCAGCCTATTATGGAGTTTTCATTTAGCTTTTCCTGAAATGTATGATCTGCTTTTAAGATTTTAACTTGTAAAATGATTTCTGTTAATAGAAAGAGAAAGTGGTAAATTATATGACTGAAGATAACTAAAAAAAATACTTACAATCATTTTTACAATTTGCTTTACATCGGACCGACACAGATGGGTCTTATGGCGACGATGGGATAGGAAAGGACTAGAGTGGGAAGGAAGCGCACATGGGCTTAAATGAGGTACATCCCCAGCATTTGCCTGGTGTGAAAATGGAAAACCACGGAAAACCGTCTTCCGTGCTGCCGACAGTGCGGTTTTAACCCACGATTTCCCGAAATCAAGCTTACAGCTGCGTGACCCTAACCGTATTGCCAACTTCCTCGGTCAATAATTTTTTCACAAATCCAGGCTATCATGCACAACTTTTATTTTCTTTTTTGTACCAATTTGCTTTACGTCGCACCGACACACATAGGTCTTACGGCGACTATGGGACAGGAAAGGGCTAGGAGTGGGAAGGAAACGACTGTGGCCTTAAGGTGTAAACATTGGAAACCATCTTCAGGGCTGCCGACAGTGGGGTTCAAGCTGACAGCTACGTGACCTAAAACCTGCAGCCACTCGCTCGTTATCATGCACAAGACTTTTCTGGATATTCATTTTCAAAGGCATGGCCATTCAGTTAAAGGAAAATGTCATCCCTTATATTTCCTAAAACTTAAATTTCAGTCTTCAAGGAAAGATCCAAAGAATCTCATTCACGCCGACAGGGAAATCAGTCGCGAAGTCAGCCCAAGTAGGACAATACAAATGACAATAAGTGTCACGCAAAGTATTACTTTGTACGCACGGAAATGAATTTCAAGGAAACATACCTGTGAAATGATACGCCACTACCCTTTATGAACCTCTCTATGCAACCATAAGCTGCACAGGAGACTGGCATTTTCCTTCAGAGAGGTACCGTATATACTTCAATTTATCGGGAAGCTCCAGCAGTGATAGCACCAAACAATCCAGTTTTTGCGAAACAGCGCGTTCATTCAACTTCGCACGCGACTGCAGCGCCAATGCTACGTCTAGTGTATTATATACTAACTCTATGGTGCACCCACACACTTGCCACTAACCGCTCCTCAATAGTGCAACTCTTAACGCTCACATCTGCCATGACTTCACACTAACACTCGATTGCGACAATATGTATTCCAACACTTGATTAATAAGAAGTAATATAGCTACCGACCTTCTAAATAACATACGTAATATAGCTACTAACCTGCATAAATAACATCTCTGATACATTTATTACAGGGGTGCGGTGACTTCTCGCCCACCCGTCGACCGTTACGTCGAGCAGCAGGCGGGAGCTATAGCTCCACCGGGAAGTCGTGGCACTTGCGCACGGGCTTTGTTTTGGTCTGCGGAATGGATTCTTCCGTCATAAGCTGTAGAATGCCGAGTTTGCTGTCTCACACTCTCCGTCAACCACCTCTTCTTCCAGCTCGCTCCGTGTGCTTTTAGTGCCACGACATTCCCGGTTGAGCTTTACGTCGACTGACACTACGTTTCGTGACACAGCTGTTAAAAACGAGGTTGTATTTGTAAAACAAAATACTCTGGACAATTTATTCAATTTTACTGTTTAACCTATTGTGTACTAGTTAAACATTTATTCACGCATTACCCTTTGGTTTCTTGTTATAACCGTGTAATCTGATCTTTTTTTAAAAAAGTTCGAAGTAACGTCGGTCCCATCAAGATCGAATTGGGTTCTACTGTGCGTGCACCGAGCTCGATAGCTGCAGTCGCTTGAGTGCAGCTAGTATCCAGTATTCGGGAGATTGTGAGTTCGAACCCCACTTAAGACCACGGCCGCTTCCTTCCCACTCCTAGTCCTTTCCTGTCCCATCGCCGCCATAAGACCTATCTGTATCGGTGCGACGTAAAACAAATAGCTTAAGACAACTGCTGTGGATGTATTCACCTGCCCCACTCACAGGGATAATTTTCCACTTGGCGGGCTAGTATCATTTACAGGCCACTAACTGTAGTACCCGGCGCTACTCGTATAGTTTTTGAATGTTTATTTCTAGCGTTTGTATTACCTATTAATTATGTATGAAGTGAATTTTAGAATAGAGTAGAATATGAGAACTCCCATCCCGTAGTAGCGGATCACTTGAAACTGGGCAGAGAGCACCCTTTTATGGCAATTCATTAAAGTTTGATACAAACATTACATTTTCCTCTTATAATTATTTGATTATTACTACACTAAATATATATAATTTATTTTGTCCTAGACGTTAACAATGCTTTATTGTCTAGAACAACGTATCTTTCCTTAGGTTACTGAATGCTTACTTTCATATCATAAGTCATTTGGAGTATCCTCCTATTAACAACTACATGCCTTACTTGACGTCTGAATTATGAATAGACAATACAACCATTTATATATTACTACATTAGATATTATATTTAACCTACTAGTAATTATATTCATTATTCTAGGACACACAGCCCCCTTATCCATCTTATCCTCCATTATTCTTTTTCTTTTTGATCTTTTTCTTTTCTTTTTTCCACGTACTTTTTAAAATACAAAAAAAATGATATTCTTCCCGGTGTAATTCACACTTTATTTATTGTAGTTTAGCAACTGTATAGAATTCCCTCTCTTTTTCTATTTTAATTTTATATTCACTCCCCAGATATTTTACTCTCAGTGCTTCGGCTGCCGTACAAACTCTTAATACATGTGCTTCTTCCATTTCTTTTCTACAGAGTAGACACTGATTTTCGTTATTTCTCTCTATCTATGACCGTTATTTTTATAAATTTCCATTAGCACCACACCATTCCTAATTTTAGTAGATATCCTTATTGTGATATTGACTGATATTTTACGAACTATTTTATACTTTTAGAGTTAATATGCGTTTAGTTGTTAGGTTATTTCCTTTTCGCGAAAAGCATGCTTGTGGAAGCCCGGGTTAAACTTTAAAAAGTGAATGATATCCATATATTTCCACGTCCCTACAGGTATGACGTACACGATTCAAACTGTCATTAGGACTGTCACCAATCAGCCTGGCGACCCTGAAATCTGTGGATTCAACACCAATCTCGGTCATTTTGGACATTTTCTTTTTCACCTCTTCTCAACCCCCCCCCCCCCCCGGTCCCATGAGGCTGAACTTGGATTTAAACGGCATAGGGAGTATCAGGATTCATTTCGGCAACCCCGAAAACTATGGATTCTACACTAAAGTAAGCCTTTTTCAATTGTTTTTACATTTCACCCCTCCCTTATGGGTGCCAATTTTTTTCTAGATAGTAAGTTATATGTTTATCAAGTTTCGTTGAGAGCTATGCTGAAATATACAAACAAACATCCATAATTTCGGCCATTTTGGACAATCTTTTACAACCCTTCTCAAACGATTAGGGCTTAACTTGGATTTAAAGGGCATCCAGAGTGTCAATTCGTCTCAGTGACCCCTAAAGCTATGGATCGACACTAATATAGATCGTTTACGAGCATTTTTACATTTCACTCTGTCCACATCCCAGTTGTTTATGGAAGCCTTTGCCCCCACAGTATTATTTTCCAGATAATAAGTAATATGTGTACCAAGTTTTGTTGAAATTGCTATGAGTGCAGACAGCCTACATAGCAAATAAAAGGCGTTAAAACACTTAACGAGCCAAGAAATTGTAGGTGTAATGGCAGACAACACGAATGCACTGCAGTAGAAAAAAATGGCGTATGGCTTTTAGTGCCGGGAGTGTCCGAGGATAAATTCGGCTCGCCAGATGCAGGTCTTTTGATTTGACTCCCGTAGGCTACCTGCGCGTCGTGGTGAGGATGAAATGATGATGAAGACGACACACACACCCAGCCCCCGTGTCAGCGAAATTAACCAATTACTAGCAGTTTCCCGCTGGCTCCGCCCGCAATGTACGAAGTATGGTGTTGTTCGTTACTATCCTCACGGATGTATTTGCAAAGTTTCGAGTTAATGAAATAAAGCACATGATCTACTGTGGTAATAGAATGTAATATTATGTCAACAAAACACTTGAAAATACATCACACAAAAAATTGAATTAAACGTTCCTTGGAACAACACTACGCACCGAACTGTTAAAAAGTTCTTCAAAAGATCTTCGTCATGGAGACAAATGTACTCATAACTTGTCTCAGAATCTACCAATTTAAGTAGTTATCACCTCAAAAGAAAGCGCTTGATCCAATGAGTGTTTTTGACCAAAATGAACTGCGTACCTTCAATGAGAAAATATGTTGAAGAAATGAGACGTCAAATTGAATGTGCACTCATAATTTTCCTTAGAATCAACCAATTTGAATAGTTAAGATCTGAAATGAAAGCGCTTGATCCACTGAGTGTTCTTAGACCAAAAAGAACTCCATATCTCAATTAGAACCAAAGATATGATTGCTTCAAAGAGATAAAGAATTGAAAAAATCAAATAATTTGAGGAAGGCGGAAGTTAAGTGATTTATAGTACCTGATGACACATCTGTGCATGAATACCTTTCAGTTTAAAAAAAAGAATGAAGGAAATCGACCGGATAGAATGGTCGGACTGACTGACCTTAATTTTCATACATTTTGTAATATACAGATGGTTAAAATTCCCGAACCTGCCGGGAATCGAACCCGGGACCCCTGTGACCAAAGGCCAGCACGCTAACCATTTAGCCATGGAGCCGGACACTGCAGTAGAATAAGAACATCATCACAGTACCTTGTATTGTTACCAAACAACGAGAAGAGTCTCGAGAAGGCTCCTGAAAGGACAGGTGCGGTAACCCGACCGCAAACCGCACGTCATTTGTTCCGCTCCAGACACCACCACAGCCATGAGGGCTTCCTCTGCTCCAAGGCGCCTCCTTGTGAACCAAGCAATTCCACTTGTAATGTCACGTACGCAAATCTCTCGAAGATATTTAGATGGATATTGTGAGTAGTATTCGTATCAGAAGCAAACACTTTACAACAATGATTAGAAAACGATTCAAAAGAAATATTACAACACATAATGGTACTTCATTATTTATTGATACTCTTTGTACGAATCGTTGTTCAATCCGTACATTGGTCAGCTTGAGTGCAGACGCCTCGGAATGCCTGCGTCATTGCTGAGAGAGTGCCACAAGCTGCTTCGGCTAACAAAGCAAATAAACTTCTTGTTTCAGTCATCAGTCCATAGACTGGTTTAATACAGTTCTCCATGCCACCATATCCTGTGCTAACCTTTTCATTTCTAGGTAACTACTATAGTACATCCTACATCTGCTCAAATCTGCTTGCCCTACATTTCTCTCAAAAACCAACTGAACCTGTCTTGGGTGTCTAAAGATGTGTCCTATTATTCTATCACTTCTCGTCACATTTTGCCAAATCTCTTCATTCGTGATTCGGTCTACCCATCTCATCTTCAGCATTCTTCTGTAACACCACATTTCAAAAGTTTCTATTCTCTTTCTTTCTGAGGTAATTATGGTCCATGCTCGATTTCCATACGATGCCACACTCCAGACGAAAGTCTTCAAAAATGTCTTTCTAATTCCTACATCAATGTTCGAAGTGAGCAAATTCCTTTGTTAAGAAAAGCCTTCCTTGCTTGTGTAGTCAGCATTTTATGTCCACCTTACTTCTGCCATCGTTAGTTATTTTACTACCCCAGTAACAATATTAACAAGTAACAAGTAAGCGTAGAACATCAAATGGAGTCTGGCCAAATTACGGACATCAGGTGTCGCAGGCATCAAGTCGCCCACTAAGCAGCTCAAAGGACACTTGCTGTTTGTATGTCGTCGTCTGAACTTCACCACATTTACAACGCCTGGACGAACTACGGATTTATTTATTTATTTACCACATGGCTTTTAGTGCCGGGAATGCCCGAGGCCATATCTTGGGTCACTTGGTGCAGGTCTTTCTATTTGACGCCCATGATCGACCTACTGTGATGATGAGGTAGGCCCTTAGCATAACCCTGTGGAATAACAGCAATGGGTCTTCTCACGGCTTAACGTCTCCGTCCGACGGACGATAAGTGCCGTCAGAAGCCGTCACTCCATATGAACACTGCGGAGAGGTTTGAATTAAATCCAGGCTTTTGGCACGCAATCTAGTGATTACAAATGATTGTAGGCTATGACCTACCCCGCCTGCCAGCATTCTGATGGTGAAATTCTTTTCCACCACCGGGACTCGAACCGGCTAACACAGTGTCGGACCATATAGTCTTGACGGATTAACAATCATGGTCATCAAGCGGGAATACGAACTAGGGAAGCCCCACTTTATCATACTCGTTCTGGATCTACCAGCACCAGTACCAAGCCTGGTAGTCCACTGTTCCTCATAACCTGGAGGGAGATGCTCATGTGGTAACATCCAAACTGCAAGGCGAAAGTTTCAAGTTCTGCCTGATGTGATTTTTTAGGCTTTCGGTAGTGTGAAGAAGTTCTCTCAGACTTCAAATCGTTGATGAGCAGGTTCCTCGCCGTACTTGTCTCCTGATTTCCGCAAGACACTAAGCTTTATCACGTTGTGTTGTTATTGTCAGTCCATTTCTGAACGTAAATAAAAGGAAGGTTCTCAAGGGCTAGGAGCAACACCGTCGGTGTGTTGCGGAAGAAGAGAAATTGTACATTGATTGTTTCGCTGAACACGCACCAAACAACACTGAGGATTGTGCGGCAGTATTAAGAAAGCAGTGGGAATTGATTTACATTTCTTAATTTATTGTCTCACAAATATTTTTTGTTGTATAAGGTTTTGTTTTGTTTTGTTTGGACCTTTGGACTTGGAAGAATTTCTTTTTCTTACGCAGGAGTTTATCCACGTTCACCGCTAAAATTTGTCGAAATGACTTAGCTTTTCAGCTAAGATCTTGTACCCTTTTGTTTCGGAGGCAATCCCTTTTTTTTTTTTTTTTTTTTTTTTTTTTTTTACCTTGTAACTAATAATGTAATTAACTTATCCTTCGGGCTTGCCTCCGTATTTCTGTGTCGCCTTACATAAGTACTGGAAATCTATGCTCATTACCTGAAGAGTTTTAGGTAGTGATGCGAGTTTTCTGTACCTCTGTCTTTGGTCTTATTTCTACTTTGTGTAGATTGGGATTAGTCCTCATTTTAAACATCACGTATCGTTGGATAATAATCTTTCGATTCAACTGAAGTGATTAAGTTTATTTTATGTTATATGCATGTCTACAGGCAGGCTTAACAATTATATAATTTGCGTTTTATAAAGATCTCTCTATTTTGAATTCTTAATTTGTTCCTAGCTATTATGAATTTTGATTGTTTCCTTTTTCTTAAAATAAATGTGTGTAATCCAAGGGTAATTATCCTCTATGTTTTCTTTTTTTGCAAAAGGCTACGTTCCATTACCTCTCAGGGTTCCATGCCGCTTCTCACATCCATTCTGTAATTGTCATGTTTCGTAACCTGTTGTTTACGTTTTGTGGTGCAACGCTTTTGTTGAATATTAAGTTTTCTTTTGCTGTGTTTAAAATTTCATAAATGCATTATTTTATTTGTGTAATCAATCAGTTAACGGATAAAGATTGAATATTTAGCTTTTACGACCGCAGTCAACCAGGGTTCATTCAGAAATCATAACTACATTATCTCTCTCGAAAAATCTCTAATACGTTCAAAGCAGCTGTTTGGAGGTTCTTGTGTGTAACTGAATGACTAATTATTAACCGTACTAATAAGAAGTATTTCTCTTTTATGTCATCCTAATGTAAGTGACTGATTTTTTTATATTTTTTTTGCAATCTGCTTTACTTCGCACCGACACCGTCTTATGGCGACGATGGGATATGAAAGGGCTACGGGTGGGAAGAAAGCGGCCGTGACCTTAATTAACGTACAGCCCCAGCATTTGCCTGGTGTGAAAATAGAAAACCACGGAAAAGTAACTCGCTGACTTTTGTTAAAATTCCCGCACTGCAGGCCTATAATCATGATTCAAATACAGTAGGTGCGCTTCTTTTGTTATAATTTTAGTTTAGTTATAAACAATTCAATTATTAATTACTTAATTGATTATTTTATATTACTTCTTCATTATTATCATTTCTATATAACACTTATGTGTACATATTTGTATAACTGTTAAATTCATACTCATAACTCAAATGGATTTATTTTTTGTAACTTTTTTTGTTTAGTTAGGTATAAATAATTACTTGCTCAAGAATTACCTATTATATATTCCTATTTACTATTTTATTATGTATAATCATTTTAAATTATTGATATACACATGTTCTTTTAATAATTTCAGTTAATATGTAATTTTAATGAGGGCATGTACTGTACATATTAACAACTCGGGTAAATAGTGCAGTAAACCGGTTAGATGTAAGAGAAGGCCACATGTAATGGCAGGATAAATAAATAATTAATCAAATTAAACAAAATCAACATAGGAAATTCACTTACATTGAAAGTGTACGACAAGGGTGTTTTAAAGGTGAGACAGCGGATGGGATAGGGATGCAGGAATTTCTAGTAAGATAAACGGACAAACATGGCATTTTGAAATAATTATTTTGTCTGTTTTATTCTCGTACAACCTATATACAATCATCGGTATGTATCGTACAAGCTGTTTAACATCCTTCAAAGTAGTCTCCTACGTTCGTTGCCATCGATGAGGAAGACGGAAGATACCATCGGCTGCACGAGACTGGTCAATGTCCGCTACCTCATGTCGAAATGGTCGTAACCTCTTTATTTGTTCGCAAAGCGTTTCCCACGCTATAGCTACTTCACTTTGGGAATACGATCGAACGTACTAAGGTGTACGAATGCTGCTCGACTTTGTTACTTCCATTAAGCAGCGTTGTCATCTGATAGCTGTCACAGAGTGCGTGATCACGAGCAGAGTGATGCACCCACACCCCATCTGGCAGACTCCTCACTTTCACCTATCCTCCCCAACCTCCCTTGGTCAACTCTTGTCATTTTCCAACCTCGACGGCATTAGAACATTCGAGGCCTAGGGAGTCTTCATTTTCACGCCCTTCGTGGCCATTAGCTTTGTTCGCGCAGCAAATCTGACAGTTCGTGATTTGTACAAGAGCGCACGCGCGGATTAGGAACAGTTGTAAACGGTTTCCGATTCTTTCCTGCGCGAACGGTCTAGTAATAGTAAATATCCCCACCAATTTCTATCGGATTTCATTGACTGAGGGTGTGTTCAACTGAACGTAATATTTTACCGTAAATGTATCACTTATTTGGATTGAAAATGAGGAACATTTGCACGCAACATGCAAGGCACGAATAAAACAACCTAGTTTGAAGTCTATATTATGTCATTTCTACGGATTTTTACAGGATAGTATGAATAGCTCAATCAGTGACAATAATACGATGCAAGAATGAATGAATGAATGAATGAATGAATGAATGAATGAATGAAATGCCTTTGGACACAAGGGTCCCGTGTTCAATTTTCGGCAGGGTCAGGAATTTTAACCATCATTGGTTAATTTCACTGGCGCGGGGGCTGGGTGTATGTGTTGTCTTCATCATGATTTCATCCGCATCACGACGCGCAAGTCGCCTACAGGGGTCAAATCAAAAAACTCGCACGTGGCGAGCCGAACATGTCCTTGGACACTCCCGGCATTAAAAAGCCATACGATATTTCATTTCATTTGCTGATTGATTGTTATTTTATGCTTGTCATTGTTTGCAATATTTACTTCGCAAACGGCACATCGAAGAATGATGCCAACAGTTTCGATAAACTGCATCTTGAATTATTCTGAAAGTGCCTACAACTTCTCCTCGTTAACCATCGGCATTATTTTGTGTTGTGAAAAATACGTTCTTGTCCGGACTGGTAAAACACAAATATGACCCACAACAGAGTACACAGTCGATAAGTGGAATCGTTAAATTCGTGCCAGTACTGAGTGAACTTAGTCTAAACTGTTTCAGCATCATTGTTTACATTTAATTTGGTATCATAGCTCCAGATTGGCTACTCTTGCTGAGGTTGGCCACTGTTGCTGGAATATGAATTATTGGTGGTTTTTAAATTATATTTTAATATGTATTTCTTGACTATTGCTATCTTCTGATTAACCAAATTTTAAAAATCTGTTCAATAAGAGAAAGTATGTTTTAAAAACACAGGAAAAGTGCTGAAACACGAAATAGAAGGGGAAAAAAGGGGGGGGGAATGTAGAAATCTCACAAAAAGGAGCAAAAGGGGCAATAAATTGCGTTTATTTCGCTTCATTTCATGTTCCCAAGGCCATGTTTTAAACACGGGTCATGTTCTTCCTTCGATCTTCAGCTTACTGGAGTGTGGAGCGATCCGAGGACAGAAGATAACCCATCTGTCATCGACCACAAAGGCTTTTTACACTCTAGCTCTCTCCCTAAGCTCTTACGTCCGCTTTGGAGAGGGTGGCCAAGGGTAGATAACGCAGTGCTAGAGTGAAGTGTAGCATCAACCGCCATTGTTCCAAGGGACGAGAGAAGAGCTCATTTTCTCAGATGTTTATGTCATTATTTATTGCTCTATCTTTTATCTGCCGACGTCCACGGTTTTATTTTTACTCCTTTCAGATCTGCACATGGTGAATGCCAATCAGGGTAGCCGAGCTACAGCAGGCAAATCCCACATCAGGGTCAAATTTCTCCACATACGTTACCAGTCTCTATGACAAGAGAGCTAAATTCCATACAAAGCAATGTTCAGCATGAGAAAATAGGAGCTATCAGTTTCCTTTCCATCTGAAGCTGAATGGACTAACCCAGGCTATGGCAAATGTTTTTAATCCAGGAACCAGTACTCAAAATGTTTTCTAGTACTCGCGTCGTTAACATGCTGGTAGTAATAGCAACGGGTATTATGATTTTATAGTTTTATACACTACAACAGATTGCCAGAAAATAGGAAGACGGCAGGACACTGAAGTAATCCCCCTGTGGGTGGGGGCGGTAGAATAACACCCACGGTATCCCCTGCCTGTCGTAAGAGGCGACTAAAAGGGGCCTCAGGGGCTCTGAACTTTGGAGCGTGGGTTGGCGACCACGGGGCCCTCAGCTGAGTCCTGGCATTGCTTCCTCTTACTTGTGCCAGGCTCCTCACTTTCATCTATCCTATCCGACCTCTCTTGGTCAACTCTTGTTCTTTTCCGACCCCGACGCTATTAGGTTTGCGAGGGCTAGGGAGTCTTTCATTTTCACGCCTTTCGTGGCCCTTGTCTTACTTTGGTCGATATCTTCATTTTTCGAAGTGTCGGATCCCTTCTTTTTTTTCCCCTCTGATTAGTGTTATAAAGAGGATGGTTGCCTAGTTGTACTTCCTCTTAAAACAATAATCACCACCACCACACACTGAAGTAAGCATCTCTGCTATCAAGATACGGAAATGAATTCTGCGAGAGTACGTTCTATTTTACTTTATAATAACAGCTCTGTTAAAAAAAATCAATATGATATCACAAGAGATTGTATTTTGATAGTAAAGGAGCATCGCAGGATAGTTTTCCTACAATTTACATGAGAACTATATTTGAGTAATTTCTATGTCGGTCTACTTTCCTTACGAGAGGTTTTCTCGACACCCAAACGTTCGTACGTAATATTAATTTGTCTTCTATTGCTTATATAATGCGGTCTTGATTATTATTATTAAAATGGTAATAACCTTAATATCAAAGCAGAAATCAACCATACTTACGAGGGTCCCCGCCGTTACTGAACGTCATTCTCTTGTTCAATCGAGTTCTCGATAAATCGTATGCAGTATCAAGAGGTTACGTATTATTACATGTGATTTGCAACAGTTCAGCGACACCAAAACGGAAGTTAAACATATAAAGGGAGAGATTATACTCATCTCGGAAAAGAAGGCGCCAAAGAAAGACTTGTAGGCGCCATGGCGATCTGGCGCCCAGAATTTGTCGTGCCCTGGACTAACCGTTCCAAAAAAAAAAAAAAAAAAAAAAAAAAAAAAAAAAAAAAATTCCGTGTTAATGAGCATTAAAGTCAAAGACTTCTACAAAAATCTGGACTGCACATACTACACTCATACGTTTGCAAATTTCGGAATAACATATCATAGAATTTAGAATACAGAAAAATAAAACTTTATTTGAAATGCTGACATCTTAGAGTAAATTTAGTCAGCTCTGATAATTAATAGTTACTTACGCAACAGCCACGGAAAATGATCATTTACAATACGAGTGGTCTGAAAACGAATAACGTAAACTTATCACTTTAGTGACTGGTGTGTACAGTATTTCATTTCATACTATGGTGAATTTACTCATTTTAAGGTATATGAATTTTATAAATACTGTAATGTTAATTCGTCACGATGCATATCGTCCATGTTTGATCTACGCACTGACGATTTTCTTGTTTTATCGTCAATTCGTACATGGGGTTATGTCGTAATAAAACATAATTGTTAATGTTATTTGACGCAGCGAACAGTCCACTAAGCTACCAGAGGCGTGAGCATGGTCCTCTGGTCTTGGATTAATGAAGGTAATACGAACTTTCTGATATACTGCGATATACTCGATATTTATCCGTTCGAAATAGATTAACCTATGCAACAGTCAGTATTGTGAAAACGGCAGAGTGATTGTTTTAAGAGGAAGTACAACTGGCCAACCATCCTCTGCATAACGCTAATCAGAGAGAGAAAAAAATCCACATTTCTAGTTCTTCAGGCAAGCAACTCAATGTTTTTTTTTTTTTTTTGTATTAGGGTTGTTTATAGTCGCTTTAACTCCAAGGTCTTATCGCGACTCTTACATATGATTACAGAATAATGGTAATAATAATAATAATATTGTAATTATAAAAATGTAAAGAAAAAAAATAAGTATAATGTAATTACATTTTGGAGTGCAAGCCAGTGTCTTTGAGGAAGTTGATGACTTGATGACTCAGTGCTGGAGAAGACAGTGTCAGTTCCATTCCTTTAGGTATGTTGTGGTGTTGGCGCCAATGGTCATACAGTTGACATTCTGAGATGATATGCTTGACAGTGAGAGAGCAGTTACATTTGCTGCAGGTGGGAGGTTGTTTCTTTTCTAGGAGATAGTTGTGGGTGATCTTCGTATGTCCTATCCTTAGTCGGGAGATTAAGACTTGTTCATGTCTGGTGAGGTTTTGGAGAGGATATGTTCTTGTAGATATCATTTTAATTTTTTGGAGGTTGCTAGTGGAAGTTTTAAGCCAGTTCATTTTCCATTGTTCGTGTAGTTTGATTTTGATATAAGCGATGATATCAGAATGTGGCGTAGCAATTTGACGGTCGTTGATTGGGAGACTAGTAGCTTCTTTTGCTGCTTGATCAACTGATTCATTGCCTGGTATTCCTCTGTGAGATGGGATCCACATAAAAATAACATTTTTTCCTGCGATCTTGATCTTGTGGTACAGCATTTGAATTTCTTTAACAAGTAGGTGTGTTGTTGATGGATTTTGTATTGAAGTTAATGCACTTTTGGAATCAGAGAATATTATGAATGAGTTGTTGTAGCTTGCTTTTGAAATATGAATCATGGCCTGTTTAAGAGCATACAGTTCACTTGTAAACACTGTAAAAAGATCTGGTAATCTGTATAGCTTACTATAGTCTTTATATTTCACTGCACAACCATTTCTCTCATTGAATTTTGATCCATCAGTATAAATTGCACTATATGATGAGTATCTATTACAAATTTCATTAAATAACTGTTGGAATTTTGCTGTGTCAGTTTGAGCTTTAAGATTGTTGTTCAATTCCCAGTTGACTGGAGGCAAATGAGTTTTCCATGGAGGGGTATCTAGTGAGTTGTGTGGAAATAAAATGGGTGGAAGGCTGAGGTTTATTTCTTTGAGAAGATTGGATATTCTGATGTTAAAGGGTTGGGGTTGAGATCCAGTTAGTTTTCCTTTATGTCTCTTTGAAATTAGGTGTTTTTTCAAGTGTTGGTTACTTGTACCAGCTATCTTGAGTGCGTATGTCAAACTCAGCTGTTTACGTCTGATTTCAAGTGGTGGTTCGTTGGCTTCAATCTCTATACTAACTATGGGGCTGGTGCGGTGGGCTCCTAGGGCAATTCGAAGAGCTGAAGATTGGATGGTATCAAGGATCTTAAGAGTAGATGGTCTGGCAGAACAATATACTATACTGCCATAATCCAGTTTGGCTCTGATTGTGGCTCTGTATGTGTTCATTAGGACATGGTAGTCTGCTCCCCAGTTTTTTGCTGAGAGAATTTTCATGATATTCATTCTTCTTTGACACTCGTCTTTAAGATTTTTAAGGTATGGGGTCCAGGTGAGCTTGTTATCAAATAGAAGTCCTAGAATTTTAATAGTTTTAACTGATTCAATTTTATGGTCTTCCATATAAAATTCAGGGTTAGCGATAGTATGTTTATTTTTGGAGAAGAGAATACATTTGGTTTTAGTTTTAGAAAATTTGAATCCTGTGGTTTTAGTCCAGTTTTGAATATTTACAATTGATTCTTGTAATAGGAGTTGAGTCGTCGTAATGTTTTTCCCTGGGCAGAAGATTATCAAATCGTCAGCAAAAAGGCAACACTTAACTGGTGAGTGGATGTTAGAGACTATACCATTAATTGCCACAAGAAACAGTGTTACACTGATAACTGATCCTTGTGGGACTCCATTGTTGATTACTACTTCCTTTGACAGCATTCCATTTACTCTAACTTGAATTCGGCGCATTTGGAGAAAATTATAAATGAAATATAGGATATTTCCAGATATATTATGTGTCATTAGAACTTTGATTACATAGTCTTTCCATACCATGTCATATGCCTTATTAATATCTAAACTGACTGCTATTAGGTGTTGGTTATTGAGAAACGCTTCCTGTATTTCAGATTCCAGACTTATCAAAGTGTCTGTTGTGGAGTGTGCTTTACGGAACCCGTTTTGCACATTACTGAAGAAATTTATGTGCTCGAGATACCAGCGTAATCTTTTGTTGACTATTTTCTCCATGAGTTTACACATCGCATTAGTTAAAGCAATAGGGCGATAATTTTCTGCAATTGAGTTGTCTTTCCCTGGTTTGGGTATTGGAACTACAATGGCATTTCGCCATTGGTCAGGAAATGTCTTAGAGCTCCATATGTGGTTGAAAATGGCCAGAAGATAATTTATTGCACTTAGTGGAAGCTGTTTTAGAAATTCATAAGGGACTGTATCTGGGCCAGGACTAGATTTGCCACATTTGTCAAGTTCAGTAATTATTTCCTGTAGTTGAAAAGTATCGTTTAGATTATAGTTAGGGTCAGAGATAGCTTTCCTTAGATCAACGGATTCACTGGATTTCTTTGTATGGAGAAATTCAGGATCATAATTTTTGTCACTAGAGATCTCGGCAAATGTGTCAGCTAATTTATCAGCGATGTTTTGAGGTTTGTTTATGAAGGTTCCATCAACAGAGTTTCTGAGGGAAGTAATGTAGAAGTGATTATATTTGCCATTTATTCTTTGAAGTTTATTCCACATTTCCTTTTGTGGGGTTTGGGAACTTAGCGAGGAGACAAATGATAGCCATGAATTCTTTTTGCTGAGTTTAATTTCTTTTCGAGCGATTGCTCTATATTTCTGAAATTGGGCTTTATTTTCAGGTGTGGGTTTTCTTTTGTAGAGGTAGAAAGCACGATTCTTATTCTTAATAGCCTCCTTACAAGTGTCATTCCACCAAGGTACTTTTTTCTTAAAGGAGTTTGAGGTTACTTTTGGAACACTCATGTCTGCAGATTTAACAAGAACTTCTGTGAAATCTTGAACAATGATATTTATGTGCTTAGAAGGGAAATCATTTGGAGGGGTTAAGTCTTTTAAGTGGTTATTGACTGTCTGCCTAAATTTTGTCCAATCTGCCTTATTTAAGTTCCATTTGGAGTTGTTAATAAATGAGGAGTTGACAGAAGAATTTTCATTATTGATTAGTATCGGGAAGTGGTCACTATTTCCTTGGAGTGTTGAATAAACAGACCAGTTGAAAAGGGTTGCTACGTCCGGTGTGCAGATGGTTAGGTCTATACTACTACAGGTGCCGTGGGCTATGTCAAAGCGAGTTGGAGCAGTAGAGTTCATTAGAATTAAATCAAATTCATCAAGTATCTTTTCTATCTCTTTTCCTCTTGCATCAGAACTATGGCTACCCCATAACGTGTTGTGGCTGTTGAAGTCGCCTACTAGGATGAATGGTTTAGGTAGTTGGTGGATAAGGTTTCGTAGATCGTCACCTTGAAACAAATAACTGTTTGGAATATAAACATTGCAGATACATAGAGAAGGTGGTAGATGGACTGAAATTGCTACAGCTTCCAAATTAGTGTTAACAGTAATTTCCTTTGCATAGATATTGTTTTTGATATAAGTAGCTACTCCTCCACTCGCATGATTCACATTAGTTCTATTTTTGTGGTAGACACTGTAGAGTCTTAGATTGGCAGCAAAGTCGTTCTGAAAGTTTGTTTCTTGGAGACAGATAACAGATGGTTGGTGTTTGTTTATTAGGAGTTGTAGATATTCTAACTGTGATCGATAACTGTTAAGATTCCATTGGAGTAATGTTGCCATAATAATGATCAAAAGCAGAACGAGGTTTATCTCCATTGTTATACTGGGAAGGAATTGTCGTCGCTGGAATAGTCTGGCGTTACATTGATATGCGTTGGGTCTTCACTTTGACTGGCGGATTTCAGTAGTTTTTTTACTATTCGAGTGCTTTTGTTTTTTATGCTTTTATCGGTATAGTAAGGATAGAGTTTTTGAAGGGCTTTAGCAAGACCTTCTAAGTCTTGTGTGTAGTTTGAAGCAATTTCTGATATGTCCTTGGCACCAACTGTATTTTCAAAGAAGGACTGGAGCTGTAGGTAGCTGAGGGGGAATATTGATGGGTCAGCTTCCAAAACTTGTTTTACTGGCAGGAGCATATCACTTATTGATTTTTGCGTGTCTGTCTTGGGTTTCTTGGAAGTGTGATTTGTCTTACGGTTTTCTATTTGTTCAGGAGAGGCCAGTATGGATTTGTTGCCATCAGGAGGATTTGGATTAGTTGTTTCACTGCTAGCTAGTGAAATTGGCCTTTTACATCCAGGAAAATTCACTGTTGTAGGGGTGGCGTGTGTTTCCATAGGTGCTGCAATTTCTCTCTCAATTTGAATTCTGGAGGAGGGAGGATCATTACAGACTTGGCTAAGTGCTAAGTCAGGGTTGGTCATTGAAGTGGCTTCTTGAGTAGGCCTATCTTTTGGGAGTGAGCTAGAAGAGCTAGAAGTTCCGATGTCTGTTTTGGGGTTTTCGACCTGTGACTTTTGTGAAATCTCTTGGAGCTGAGGAAAATTATTGGAAGAGGATTCATCTTTTGGAAGTGATACGTTGTTAGGACAATCTTTGGCCAGATGTCCTTCGGTATGGCAAAGAAAACAAGTGGGTGAATCGGATGATAGGTAAATCCAGTAGTTTGTACCATCGTATTCGAGATGAAGGGATTCGGGGAGTTTATCAAAGTCTTCATTCTGAATGTACATTTGTCTTCGAAAGCTTAAAATGTGGGAGAATCCAGGAATTGACAAACCTGCTCTGATTGGGGTAATCCTAGACATGATTTTCACACCGAGTTTTAACAATTCCTCTTCAATAACATAGTTTGGGATCACAGGACAGACGTTGGATAATATAATACGCTTGTTTTTTGTTAGAAGGGGTCGTATTTCCAGTGATACATTGTTTATTAAGATCTTAGGGTTTGTCAATATCAGATCTTCGACATTTTTCTTACTAGAGAGAAAGATGCATATCCTTCCGTTCGATATACGTGAAACAAACCGAATGTTGCTAGGGGTTGTAAGTTTACCTATAGCTAGCACATAATCCTTGATACTGATCCCGTCATGAGATTCGATTACAATAGCTTGTTCTTTGGAGGGGTACGACTGTATTGCAGCAGAATAGCTTAACCTTGAATTACGTTCGTTACTAGGCCTACTTGTGACGGTTGTCATTTGGTTACCTGATGCACTGTTAGGATGTGGAGGGTTATTTACGGTGTTGTTATTATTATTTGTTGGCTTGCATGGTGTCTGTTGAGGAAAAATATCATTGATTTTTTCATTCATTGAATTCGATAAATGCCGACCTCTATCAAGAGATGTGGCCATTTTGAGTAGGTCAACAAAGGGTTTTAGGTTATCTCTATAGTTCGTCACTTCACACAAGGACCACGGAAATAATGTCAGGTATCTTACTTACAAGAATATAGTAGGTGATCTAAATATTTACTTCTGATCACTCTTACACTAATGTAACGATTATGAACATCTATTAAATACCAAAACTTGAGCAAGGTATTTACTCGCGAACATCATCAGTCACTGCCTTCTCGATCGAACTCAATGTTGAAAACATTCTAGGGACATGAACTACGAATATTAGGCAAATAAAATATAATAAAGTATGATAATATATTCTTTATTTATTCGTAAAAATTGCAATCCTTTTCTCAGTCACTGCCATCTGGTCGATTAGATTAGAAGTTTGCTTTTTTTCTACCACTATGAGCGCTAATGTGAGTCAATGCATTGTTTCACTTAAGGCCTTATAACTACATTCGGTGTGGACATTTAAAAAAAATCTAAAATCTAAAATCGCGTAAGGGTATTGAACCAAGGGATACATTACAGAAAGAATTATGTAAATAAGTACATTTGGCTAGGAATTGAATAAAAAAGAAAACGAGTAAAGAAACAAGCTATTTTAGGCCGTTTATCGGGAACGCCATTTAGGACGGAAGTGATTTTCAAAACTTGTTGTTTTAACTTGATAGAACTACCCAAGACTCTCAATTTGAAACATTTCCGGGCGCTTTAGCCCTTCTATGTTCGGCACAATTGAGGAAATTGCTTAATTTTACATTTTTCGTAGTATGGGGACCCCTACTTTTTCTGCTAAGACATGTTTTCAACATTAAAATGGAAGGGATTGGACATATCGTAAAATTAAGGTATCGGCCAAAGGAAGACAAGGGCCACCTCCACACATAACACCGTCGGGTCGGAAATTAACACGAGGTGACAAAGAGAGGTCGGATAGGCTAGATGAAAATGAGGAGCTTATCACAAGTAAGTGGAAGCAATGTCGGGACTCAGCTAAGGGCCCCGTAGCCGCCAAACCACGCTCCCAAGTTCAGAGCCCCTGTCGCCCCTTTTAGTCGTCTGTAAGGGATACCGTGGTTGTTATTCTGTTCTACCGCCTCCACCCAGATTACCCGAACTGGGAATGCAGACACGCCCTTATTTTTTTCTGTGGATGCGCAGTGAACCGCGGTGCTGCAATCATGTGGAGAAACAATTCAACAAGGTGAAGTTTGGTGTTCCTTGATTCATGATCTCTCTGCCTCGGCCAGGCAGCCCCTGCTTCCCACTCCTAGGCCTTTCCTATCCCTTCGTCGCCATAAGACCTTGGAGTGGGAAGAAAGCGCCCTGGGCCTTAATTAAGGTACAGCCCCAGTATTTGCCTGGTGTGAACATAGGAAAGCACGGAAAACCATCTTCAAGGCTGTCGAAAGTGGAGCTCGAACCCACTTTCTCCAGGATGCAAGCTCACAGCTGCGTATCCCCAACCGCACGGCCAACTCGTCCGGTCCGTTATGATGTCTTACATTTACTGTTAATCTAGCATGTAGGCACTATGTACTTATGACATTTTCGTGACTTGCCACTGCCACGTTTGAAAATCACTAGTGTCACTTCTGCGGGCATAAATGAAGCATATTTATTTCTTCCGTAGGATTGTAAATCTGTTTGGGTAATACCAGGTAAGTAGAATTGTGGCATGTTCGAATTATGGATTTAATAGCGTAGTAGGTGTGAAATGATGAATGCAGCATTTTATCAATATGATCTTATTTCGCCGAATTCGTATGTATAGAATTCATTTAGAATGTATAAGAAGCAAGAAACATCTGCAAGAACTCCTTCAAAAGGGACAGCAACGTTACGTATTCTATAAACATCAATTCAGTTGAAATGAAAGGAAATTTCGTAAACAACCTAACCTAACTTAAGGGGAATTGGAAACCAAAAAAATTAAAAAATGACTTTTTCAAAATGTTACCTCATTCAATTATTTGTACTCTGCTGATTAAAATGGTGTATAATTTATTTTAATACGACACAGGGAAACATTTTAAAGAAATATCTTAAAAATCGGTGCACAAGAGTCAAATTGGTCAACATAGACATGTTTCTTTTTCAAAATATAAATATGTGGAATCCTTTAATCTAGAAGGCTGTGGTTTTCACTGTTCTGTTCCTGAATGTTATGCGCAGAGGTTTCCGGCACTGTCATAACAAACAATTCAATAGTTTTGATTAAATAGAGTTGGATTTTAGGTACTATTGTGGGTAAATATGTGAGTGAACATTCTGTTTTTCTTCGAAATCATATTCTGAAAAATGACATTTTTGCACACGTTTGACCCATTATCTCGGAAACTACACTGGATAGGAAGTTCATTGTTTGCAGAGTGTCACCTTGTGCCATGATACAGCTACTGAACCAGATAAAAGCACTTCACATATATAGTTTATGATTTACACACATTTATAATGACATTTTTGTAAAAAATTTGGAACTTATTAAACAAATTCATAACTTTACAATCATTTACTACAACCATTCCATCCTGGTTCGGTACTTATAGAAAGGGTGTATATACAAGTAGTAAAATATAAAAGCTCTAAACTTAATACTTCCTGACATAACGGGGCATCTTTTCTGTTAAATTAACATTATCAAGATAGGGCTTTCCGACTCCCCTTAACCTTGTCTTGTCACAACTTTGGTACGGAGTGCAGACCTCGCCTTTGTGTGTTCTTATTGACTTACAACATATGCATATGCAATATATTTGCTTGTGTGTATGATTACAGCGTCGTTTCGACAAATAATAGCGAATTTCAGGAAGGGAGCTGAAGTATTTACACCAGGCAAACTCCGAACAATACGGTTATAGTAATGCGTATATCAAAATAAAGGCAGAAGTATATCAAACATTCAGTGAGGGTGAGAGAGAGAGAGAGAGAGAGAGAGAGAGAGAGAGAGAGAGAGAGAGAGTTTATTTCCTTTTCCTCATTGAGTTTGAAAACCAAATTAATTATGAATATCTTGATTGATAATTTACTTAGATAAGGGGATCTCCATAATTGATATTAAAAATACTTATACTGAAGTTTGTTTGCTGACGGTTGTGTGTCGCGATTTCAATATGTAACTACTGTAGTCAATTTGGCAGCAGTGTTGAGCCATAAAAAAGGAACAGGGCAGCGATATTTGCTTTGCTTTTTAGTGACGAATATACCTACTATATAACTGCTATCAATGCAATTACCGTACTAGATCACATTTGTGTATTTTAAATACACTTTATTTGCAATACAGTGGGGCATTCCCACTGGGTCATTTTCGATCCATACTGTATTCCCCAGACAAAAACATGATGATGATGATGATGATGATGATACTTGTTCTTTAAGGGGGCCTAACATCTAGGTCATCGGCCCCTAACGGTACGAAATGAGACGAAATGGAATGACAAATTAAAAGTCTAAAAGCCAGAATCCAAAACGTGAGGACGAAGAATGAATGGATGGACACGAATTCAAAACAATCAGTGGATCCGATCCGCAATGGCTCACATTCACAGAAACTGACGTAAAAGGTACTACTGACCAAGGGACTGTTTCTATAGCATAATACTGAATCGATGATGCTTGTTGTCTAAAGGGGTCCACAATCAAAGTCATCGGCCCCTCATAATGGTACTTATCGCTAGGAAAGTAGAACCATGGTATTTGTTATGTTGTGGTACTAATCAAAAGTAGCGTAGACTCGCGGTATTCCACACATTATGGTACTACTCACAGGTAATTCGCACATGTAATACATACCTATGATGTTTCGCACATTGCAGCGCCATTTACATGGTGTTCATCACAAGGGTACTAACCACAGGGACTCGTACTATCCCGTGGTGTTCCTTATATAGTGGGTACTAAGCATAGGCAAGCCAGAAGCATGGTGTCGCTCACCCATAGTATCACTCATATAGTGGTACTAATCCCAGGTACTGTAAAAGCCGGTAAAGCACTCTGTTGCTACTAATCACAAACCAATTTTGTACCTAACATAGTGGTACCACGCGCAAGTAAAAGCGATCCATTGTGTTCCCCGCGTGGTGGTACTAATCACAAGTAGTTCCATGGTTCTACTACAATCATCCCTTGGTCACCCCTTTTAGTCGCCTCTTACGACAGGCAGGGGATACCTTGGGTGTATAATTACATGCTATGATGCAAAATGTGTATGGATCATCATATCTGAGTCATGAATATGACATGCAAATGGAAATAATCAGTTTGAGTGACAAAAAAACCCAGTTACGGCCATAAATGGGTTTTAATCTCACCAGTTGGTTTGGTCTTGGAAGGCTGAAATAACTGCCCTCTTTCTCGGTAAATTTATAATAATAATAATAATAATAATAATAATAATAATAATAATAATAATAATAATAATAATAATAATAATAATAATAATGAACAGAATTGCCAACACCTTGCAAATTATTTCCAGAAACTACTGAACTGTAAAAAACCTGAGGAAACTCTAATGTTTGAGAAACCCAAGAAGCAGACACCGGACTCAGAACCACCTAATAAAGAAGAAATCAGGAGAATAATAACAGGACTGAAGAACAATAAGACGTCAGGTGAAGATTCAATAGTTGCAGAGTTATTGAAATATGCCGGAGAACACTTAGTGACTCAGCTAGAAGCACTGTTTGAGGAGATTTGGCAGACAGAGAGCATCCCAAAGGAATGGAAGACATCATTAATACACCCGCTGCACAAAAAAGGAGACAGAACAAACGTTAACAATTACAGAGGAATATCATTGCCACCAGATGCCTCTAAAATTCTATCCAAGGCACTACAAAACAGGACTGAAGGGATAATAGAAAAAGAACTTGGTGAATACCAGGCAGGATTCCGGAAAGGGAGATCATGCAGCGAGCAAATTTTCAACCTAATCTCCATAATACAACTACGTGCACTCACAGCCAAAAATCTAGTGATTGTATTTGTGGATTTTAAGAAAGCCTATGATTCAGTCGACAGAGCAACCTTGATAAACACGTTAGAAGAGTTTGGGATAGATAAAAAAACTAGAAATTTAATCAAAGAAACCATCACTGACACTACATCACAGGTTAAGTTTATGGGTATGTTGTCAAAACCATTCAAGATCGAAACAGGTGTCCGACAAGGGGACGGGATGTCACCACTCCTGTTTAATGTTATACTTGAAAAAGTGGTCAGAGAGTGGAGAAAGAGACTGACGGAATTAGGGGTGGAAAATGGAATATCACTGGGAAGATCTGGAGTCAAAATTGACTGTCTAGCATTCGCAGATGATACGGCAATACTGGCAGAAGACACTGAAACAGCCAAGGTACAAATTGAAACACTTCAAGAGACTGCTGTAAAGACGGGACTTCAGATATCCTTCGAAAAGACGGAACTAATGATTCAGGACAAAAAGGATCCGACACAAAATATTGTCACCAAATATGGAACAATTAAAAGAGTACAGAAGTTTAAATATCTAAGGGAATGGATAACCCCAACAGGACTACCAGGAATAGCATTACAGGAAAGGGCAAGAAAGATGGAAGCAGCATACCAGTTATGTCGAAATGTCTACAATGAAAAATCAGTTTCATTCACTGCAAAAATCAGACATTACAACATTGTCATCAAACCAGAAAGTCTATATGCGATCGAATGTATTCCACTGAACAGGAAGGGCTTACTAGAAAACACTGAAAAAACAGAAAGGAAGATCTTGAGGAAGATACTAGGGCCCAGGAAAGTGGGTCAAGAATTTAGACTGCGACCAAATGAGGAACTATACAAAAGGACCGAAAAAATCACAACATCCTTCAAGAAGAGAAGACTCTGCTTCTACGGACACATTAAAAGAATGCCACCAGAGAGAACAGCCAAGCGAATTCTGGAATACATGGAGAACAGGAAGACACAAACTAGCTGGCTTAAAGGGGTCAAGGAGGATATGGAGGAAAATAATATATCACAGCAGGTAATATACAACAGACAGGAATACAGAAAAATCATCAACAAAATTAAGGGACTCCAAAATCAAAGTAGCAAAAAACGGACCGGCAACAACTGGTCACGAGAACGTAAAGAAGCCCACTCCGAAAGGATGAAGAAGTACTGGGCCGATCGAAAGAGGAAAAACCGTAAATGAATGATGCTTAACGTGGTCCATAGTAGACCTATTCGAAAACAAGAATAATAATAATAATAATGCTGTTATTGGTTTTACGTCCCACTAACTACTTTTACGGTTTTCGAAGACGCCGAGGTGCCGGGATTTAGTCCAGCAGGAGTTCTTTCAGTGCCAGTAAATCTACCGACATTAGGCTGACGTATTTAAGCACCTTCAAATACCACCGGACTGAACCAGGAATGAACCTGCCAAGTTGGGGTCAGAAGGCCCAGTGCCTCAACCGTCTGAGCCACTCAGCGCGGCCAGTAAATTTATTTGTGGATGACAGTGACTATCAACTAAGTAAACAAGAAGCGCACCATCATAAACAAGAAAGCAGGTTAGTCAACTACAAATATGCATAGGAAGTTTAAATTAAATCAATCCGCTGTAGGCTTGTTAGTCCATTTCCCTAATAGCTTGCTTATGTCGATCCACTTCGCCTGTAGCAACTAACTTATTTACGAGATTGGACAAAATGAACGCAGTTTGATGCCAAAATGGAAGGTGCTCAGCCCATTTTACCAAATGATACTAATCCTTTCATACTACAAAACTTGACAGGTAATGCAGCATTCTGCCTCTGAACGTCTCATTTTCTCTCTACGTAGGAATGGCTGATTTATAAGTAAGCAAGTTTAGATAAATGATTTCTCCTCTAGTCTACGCCAGTAAAAAAATACTATGTGGCATGTTACATTCCTACAACTAACGAGAAGCAGACCACTCTTCATTTTTCTTCTTACCAAGCGAGTTGGCCGTACGCTTAGTGAAGTCCTTAAACTGTATGATCAGCGACACTGAATCGAACCCAACAGTTAGAAAATAACTATGAATCGCTACCTTCATTGTTAAAAGCGAGATAGTGGGTTCGAAACCCACTGTCAGCAGCCCTGAAGATAGTTTTCCGTGGTTTCAATTTTCACACCTTGCAAATGGTTGTACCTTAATTAACGCCACGGCCGTTTTCTTCCCACTCCTAGGCCTTTCCTGTCCCATCGTCGCCATAAGACCCGAAAAAATACTCATTCCTCCGAAAACGTTTACGTACGAAGACGAAATTCCAAATGGCGGTATATATGTTTACATCCTAGATGTAAAATAAGAAATATTTTAAAAAAAAATAAAAAATAAAAACACATTTCTTCGAAGACCGTAAAAGTGGGACGTAAAGCAGTAACATTATTATTATTATTATTATTATTATTATTATTATTATTATTATTATTATTATTATTATTATGAGGTTAGCTCCGGAAACGAAATTGTAATTTTATGTCTTAGGTGTCAAATTTGATGTACTTCAAATGTTTTCGTAATAATAATAATAATAATAATAATAATAATAATAATAGTGTAATTTGTTTTACGTCCCACTAACTACTTTCATGGTTACTGGAGACGCCGAGGTGTCGGAATTTTGTCCCTCGGGTTTTTTTACATGGTGGTAAATCAATCGAGATGGGGCTGACGTATTTGAGCACCTTCAAATGCCACCGGACTGAGTCAGGATCGAAGCTGCCAAGTTAGGGTCAGAAGGCCAGCGCCTCAATCGTCTGAGCTACTTAGCCTGGCAAAAATCACTAACTAGAGTCAAAACTGAAAAAGTTTCAAAATGCAGTCACAACTCCCCTTAATATTTTTCGCAGGAAAGAGATTTATTTACAGGAAGAGTGAGATCTGGATTCAACACAAAATTAATAATCTGATTAGAGGGGCCTATATACATTTAGCGTTGTAATGAAGAAGGACAAGGAGCTTATGAGACGTTCTTAATGTTTTCTTTTATAACGACTTACACCACTGTCATCCTCAAGGTGTAAATTACATTTGAATTATACTTATGTATTATTTCACAATACTTATTTCATTCGGTTCACTGCCAATACCCACTTTTGTCTTATTTCTTCTTTTTTTTTTTTTTCGTATTGGACGCGAAATCGTTCTGAATTATAGCAGTTCACGACACAACAATGTCGTTTAACATGACGAGGACGTAGGCAACCAACGAGCTAGAATAACATAGAGAGGCGGAAGCGCTGCCTGAGTGAAGCTAATAGAACGAACGTCCGCCATGTTTCCTGTGGTCACGCAAGCAAGGGGGAGTGACCATTGAATGACGAAATGTGTAGAAAATACGCATCTTGGAATCACTTGGGCAGAATTAAAGACCGTTAACAGAAAGCTTGGAGTATTAAAAATAATGGACTGCGAACACTGCCACTTCATCATGTTGCGGCACGAGGGCCAACAACACGATCAGCTAATTGTAAGGTAGTTCGAAATCGTCGCGCAGTGACATACGAATAGACCTCGAAATCGAAACTAGAGCGTTACCCTGCTTGGCTGCTGTGGTGAAGCGTAAAAAAACGTGGACATAAATATTTATGACAGAAATTCTTAAAAGGATAGGGACCTATAATAGTTTACAACCTCATTCTGATCATAATTTTAAAAGTATTGCATCCCCATGACTTTCTTTCTTTCTTAATCTGTTTACACTCCAGGGTTGGTTTTTCCCTCGGACTCAGCCAGGGATCCCACCTCTACCACCTCAAGGGCAATGTCCTGGAGCGTGAGACTTTGGGTCGGGGGATACAATTAGGGAGGAGGACCAGTGCCTCGCCTAGGCGGCCGCACCTGCTATGCTGCACAGGGGCCTTGTGAGGGGTTGAAGACTGGAAGGGATAGACAAGGAAGAGGGATGGAAGGTACCATTCCGGCATTCGCCTGGAGAAGTGGGAGACCACGGAAAATCACTTCAAGGATGTCTGAGGTGGGAGTCGAACCCACCTCTACTGAATTGACCTCCCGCGGCTGAGTAGACCCCATTCCAGCCCTCGTACCACTTTTCAAATTTCAAATTTCGTGGCAGAGCCGTAAATCGAACCCGGACCCGGGAGTGGCAGTTACTCACGCTAACCACTACACCATAGAGGCGGCCCATGAGTACTGTACACTATAATTGTTTATTATTATTTGAAAGTTATCCATTATGAAGTGTGACCTAGTTTTAAATACCAATGCAACTGACATCTGCAATAAAGGCTGCATAAATTTCATATAAATAGCAGTAAACTAGTGTATTTACCATGCTTGGTGTACGTTTGACCGAAATAGATGACTTTTCGTAGTTACGTTTCCTTGGCGGTATGTATGTATGTATGTATGTACAGTCCGTCAGCGCTTCCGCTGGTGGGATCCTCAACAGCTCTGCCATCAGCTGCCATACGTAGATGGCCTAGGCATCACTGAAGAGGCGTACTAGGGAAATGAGCAATGAGGTAGTTTCCCGTTTCCAACTCTGGACATTTCGAATATAAGTACATGTATGAAAAAGGAAAACTATTGAGGAAGTCCTTAGACGGACGAGTAAAAGTAAAGAGCTTCTGACGACCATCAAAGACAGGAAGCTCCCGTGCGTCGAATACATCATGAGAGGTTTCTCTCAATCATCACTGTAGGAGGAAGATGTGGCAATTCTTGGCTTAAGGACCTGCGCCGTTGGTTCGGACGAATGTCTTCAGAGCCGCTATTCAATAGGTAATCATAACCAATTGGATCTTCAACCTTCAGAGGGAGACGGCATGCTAAGAAGATGTGCTCAAAATGTAATTTCAGCGTCATATGAGGAGCCGTATCGATATGAATGTTATGCCGAGAATATGTTAATGCAATGAGTCCTAGAACTCAATATAACATACAGCAGCTCATTTGTTATCGGGATGCTACTTTGTGGAAGTCGTTATACGCACTTGTACGGAATTTTCAAGTCGCAGTAGAAATATTTGTAACACCTGGTGTGAAATTAGCCACGTCCGAGTTCAGCACGCTTAAGGTCTGGCCTGGGAGTTCCACATTTCGCCTTCAGAAAAGAAAAAAAAAAACTGGAATGGCTGATTGCAGTCTCAAAGCCACGAATCCTTCGTCCTCAGATCCAGCTGCGTGAAATTTTATTTATACTCTTATTAAACAAAAGAATGTTAATTATTATGTAATTTAAAATGTATTTCTATAAATATATAACAGGAAGAAAGTAGTAGAGAATACAACAAGCGTGATTATTATTATTATTATTATTATTATTAGCGTATGATGTGTACATGACAATCAAAATATACAAATATAATACAAAATATACAAATATACAAGTTGGTGACAGCATCAGGACTTCACTTTTATATTTTAATGTCCAAATTTTTTATCCATGTAATCACTTCTGGTGTTATTTCAAAAAATTCCTCCACAGAGCCAGGAAATGCACGTAGGGGGCACTCTTGAACTATGTGCTTGATAGACTGCACTTGAGCACCACAGTCACAGCAGGGAGAATCTACCCATCCCCACAGATGTAAGGCTGCGCTAGTCCTACCGACACAACGTCGGATCCTGTTCAGGGTTGACCAAACAGCACGGGGCAGACTAAAGCCAGCCAGTTTCATGCTGGGGTCGGAGATATCACATGAGCCACTGGGTGATGACATCCTCCACTCTTCTCTCCAGGCATTCCTGGGATTGAACCGAAGACATGAGAGGTCCAAAGCTGTCTTCCACGCTGGTTTTCTTGATTTCAGCCTAGTTGTAGTGTGTTGCTTTATATCCTGGTGTATAGGAAGGGCCTCATTCTTCACTATTCTGCACCATAAGCTATTAAGTGCTTGTTGTCTCCTTATATGAGGGGGAGATATGTTGCAAAGGACAGGTAACCATTGCACTGGAGTTGAGTACAGCGTGCCGGATACAATACGCATAGCCTGGCGAAGTTGGATATCAATTAGATTGCAGTGAGAGCTATTTAACCATATTCCGGCACAATACTCAGCTGTAGAATACACCATGGCCAAGGCGGTAGTTCGCAAAGTATTGGCGTCAGCTCCCCATGAAGTTCCAGCTAACTTGCTCAGCAGGTTATTCCGAGTCTTAAGTTTGGCGGCTGTTTTTTCTATGTGACTTCGGTATGTCAGTGATCTGTCTAATGTTACACCTAGGTATTTTGGTGTACTATTGTATTTCAAAAGTTGATTCCTGAACCGTATCCTAGGTTGATAAGTAGCCTCTAAGTTGCTGAGATGGAACGCGGCTACTTCCGTCTTCGAAGGACTTGGCTGAAGTCTCCACTTCCTAAAGTATTCATCCATCACCCGTAGATCTTCAGACAGTATATCCTCAGCCTCCTTGAAAGTAGATCTCTGTACTGTTAGGTTTATATCGTCGGCATAAATGAATTTCCGAGCTGTAGTTTCTGGGATATCATGGATGTACAAATTGAACAGTATAGGGGCTAAGACTGAACCCTGCGGTAAGCCGTTATTCAATTTGTGAAATCTACTCCTGGAATTTTCAGAGAATACCTGGAATAATAGATTACTCAATACATTATCAGTGAGAGTAATCACCTTAAGACAAGGTACAATCTTGATGAGCTTCAGGAGGAGACCCTCTCTCCAAACAGTATCATAGGCCGCTGACAGATCAAGGAAGACAGAAACATTTTTAAATTTCTTCTCAAAACCAATCTCCAGATATGATGTTACGGCAAGGACTTGGTCACTACAGTCTCGCATGGGGCGGAACCCAGCTTGCTCTATTGGGATCAGGTGTTCAATTGCAGGAGCTATCCTGTTCAGAATTAGCCTTTCCAGTAGTTTATATGTAACACACAATAGCGAAATTGGCCTGTACCTCTGGGGTAGAGAAGGGTCCTTTCCTGGCTTCAATATCGAGATGATTTTGGTTCTCTTAAATACTGGGGGTACACGTCCAGTGTGCAGTATACTGCTAAAGAAGGACGCCAGCCAGCGTACAGTTGCGGGGCCACAGTTCTTCAGTAGCTCTGGATATACACCGTCAAATCCAGCTGCTTTACCATTCTGGAGGGACTTCAGGCCATGTTGTACTTCCTCTGGGGAAAATGGACGAGAGTAGATGGTATGAGGTTCAGCTTCTTGTCTTAACCGCTTGAGCTCAGATCGAATTTTTCTGATGTATTTCTTATCTTTCATGGGCCTGGATGAGGAGACAATGTAGTTAGCAATGTTCTCTAAGTTTATAGATGATCGTTTTCTTGCTGGCTTACAAGCGTAATGATAATTGTTGTCACTATAACTAATAATTTACAATGGATAGGCATGGATATAAAGGGGACGTGATTAGGTCAGTGCCCTAATCACGGGCTTTCTACCCGGAAGGTTGAGGTTCGAATCCCAGTTGATCCTGGGTTGATATTTTCATTTCAGAAATCACGTGGAAGGTTATCTGGCCTTAAACACCTGGCCTAAACCAAAATGAATCTGGACGGCTCCAGCGACCCCGGAAATAACTGGAATAAGCAGAAGAAACTGGGTATGGATATGCGGTAAATAAATTGCAGTACACATACGACTCCATTTGCTTGTCTTCCATAGTATATTTCATCAATGTCTTCCCTGTACTAATGAACTTCACATTGTATTGTATTTTTCCTATTTTGAGTTTCCTCTTTCAGAGTTGCCGTATCGTGGATGTCGAGCCATTGTCGGAGGTTCCGCGCAAAGGATAAAATTCTCCACTCACATCCACATAATGTTTCTCTTCTATGATAAACTATTTCAGGCTGTATTTGTCATTCTGGAAGATGTGACCGAAAAAGACTATAGTTTCCTGGGTTTTGTGAGGGTTAAGACGTATTATTTCCCGGAACGACGGAGAACCTCCTCGTTGGTGACGCGGTCTACCCACAGGGCCTCGTATATTCTGCGATACATCCATATTTCAAAGGCCTTTAGTATCCATCCTTCGGCACCGCAAAGCAGCAACGGTAAGGCATTCTTCACACGTACCACTTTGTAACTACAAAACGGTGGGTCTTGAATGGTTCAGCTGTGGTCACCATCCACCATTCGTAACCACATTTAAGTGGTTCCTTGTTGTTATTTGAAGTTCGTATCGGCCACAAAATTCCCAATCACTCCACGGTCGTAAGTACACAGTACTGAAAAGGATTATGAAGAGGAAGCATTGCAGTGGCTCTTATAATGACGACGAAGTCGGTGTCATTGAAATAGAGTTTATTGGATTAATCCTATTATAGGAAACAGGAGCGAAAGTTAGTATTTTGTTGTTAGTTGCTTTACGTCGCACCGACACAGACAGATCTTATGGCGACGATGGCACAGGAAAGGCCTAGGAGTGGGAAGGAAGCGGCCGTGGCCTTAATTAAGGTACAGCCCCAGCATTTGCCTGGTGTGAAAATGGGAAACCACGGAAAACCATCTTCAGCGCTGCCGACAGTGGAGTTCGAACCCATTATCTCCCGGATGCGAGCTCACAGCTGTGCACTCCTAACCGCACGGCCAACTCGCCCGGTGAAAGTCAGTTTAATTTACTGTATTAGTCTTACAGAATGTACGATGGCAAGTTATTTATCATTATTTTAGACTGAACAAGGATACAATTGATTATTCAATTATTTCAATGAAGAGACTGTTTACATCGGAACAACATATCTACGAGGAAACTGCTTACCACAAGAAGAACCTCTCGCTATCACAGTAAGGTGAATACAACAATTTATTCATTTATTTACATATTTATTATAAATTGTATTTAAAGATATCTGATGAAAGATACAAAGTTTGGGCTTAAGTAAATGTACCTGTCAAAAAGGAATCCTCTGAATGTTGTCCTGAAATGCTGTTTGAAGAAAATGCTGATGGAGCATTGCCTTCAGGTGTGAATTCCGGTGGATTGGCTTGTGGCACTGCCTTCGTGAAGTACAGGCCATACTGTAGCAAGCGCGGGAAAGCAATCAGCTGATCGTTAGGGGGGGAGTTTAGCACGTGAGTTAGTTGAATTACATGTGAATTCTTCGCTGTTTTATTGAAATTTTTAACGTTGGCTGCGTGTTTACTCCAATATAAATCAGACTGAGGCGTTGTCGACTGTATTATTAAGTGAAAAGTCCTCAATTAGTGAAGAAAACGTAGTGTGGGCGTGTAATCATGTGAGGCTATAGGTTAAGAATATCGCTCTGCCGTGCTTTAATTTTGTAGTTTATTTGTGTAATGTTATATCCCTAGTGTAAAATGAATTGAGTTAGTGCATTCAGGGTTTTATTATCAACCTCGATATGTGTATAATTGAATTAAGGTTATCAGTGAGAGAAATCACCATGCTAAGAGTTGATGTGTGCCTGGCTGCAAAGCAAATTATAAACTAGGAGAGTACACTCCAGTATTTGTGTTTTCTTCTGATGAAGAAAGAGTTAGATTATGGAAGAAGGCTATTCTTAGGAAAAAATTAATAGTTAATCACCAAACAGTTGTGTGCATCAACCAATTTTCTGAAGACTAAATTCTGAGGGAAATAATAGTGTCTCATCCAGATGCTGAGTTAAAATTTCTCATTATATCAATTTTTTTTTTTTTTGCTAGGGGCTTTACGTCGCACCGACACAGATAGGTCTTATGGCGACGATTCTCATAATATCAAGAACATGGGTAACATTAGATATATTTTTATGTAATCAGACGTACGGATTATTTGAAATCGGTGTACCTGTATATTTAAGTACAATTTATGCATTTCACCATTTTAGGTAGAAATGTATTGTGAAATAACTCTGCTGAGATTTTTCCTATCAATTTTCATGTCATAGGCAATGGAACAGGGTTATTCCATGAAAATTGAATATGAAAATAATTGCATAGATATTATTTGCTGTTTAAAATACTACTTTTCTGAAACAGTAACTGAATTTCATGACAGTGACAGTAAATGTTTTGTTATTGTTGGAGGTTAGCTTACTCGTAACCTTTCTTGTAGGTACTGAATTGGTGGTACAGAAATAATTTACATTTGTAGCATATTATATTGGTAATTGGTTGCTTGTTTTCTATCAGTGTGTATGATGTGAATGTTCCAGTTGACTAGAAAATGGATAGAAACGCAAGAATATGTCCCAAAGTGTTAGCCTGTACTCACGGAAACGAACGGATATACGCCAGAAATAGAACGTTACGGGGAAGGATATGCATTGTATGTCAGAACTAACAAATATTTAAGAATAGTTTTTGGTTTTATAAGGTGTTATTAATAGTTTCTTAAATAATTTAAACGAGTGTGTAATTCAAGCGGAGCGGATGCGTATCGCCTCCAAGTCCCACCCAAAGCGTGACGTCATCAGAGCTACAGTACGGCCTGGAGATCACGAAGGCAGTGCTTGTGGCGATGAAAGAGTCTACGAAGTCTGTGGAGGTTCTGATTGGGTAGCTGTACGGCGGCACTCAGGACAGTCACCCTGCGTAGGTGGACGCTATACATATGTACAAGGTCATCGAATGCTACTTTCTTTCATATGATGACGTATTATATCTTTAGCCATGGAATTCGTCGAAACGCCTGCATGATTCGTAATTATAAGTTTGCAGTACAAGTTGGCTAAATTTCTGAATTACATTCAGAATTTCAAGTTCTGTTTCCAATTGCAGGTGAGTGTTGTTGCTCTGAAGCAGTCATATAACAATAGCAAAAATGTGAAGTGTAATCAACCTTTGCTTCTTGTGTGCTTATTCGATCAGACAAGTGATCAATTCTTTTCCTGATCAAGTTTCTCTGAAGTCCTTTGACTAACAGGTTTTCGCTTTATACCTCTATTTTCGTGTTAGAAGGAACATGTTTATCTTGTAGAGACGCTAATAGAGATATCTGTGGCTCGTTGGTCTCATTCGTTCGCCATTTTGCAGCAGCATTAGAGCGGAGATCCACTACCTGATCGAAGTATCTGGACACTTATCTGAAATTGCACTTAGACTTTACTCGTGTCACGGTCCTTGTTATTGGACATTAACATGAGGTGGGTTCGCCCCTCACCTTAATGCCGGCGTTAACTCTGCTGGGGACACTTTCAGTGAGGTGTCAAATGTCTGTGGAGGAACGGCAGCCCACGCTTCCTCAAGAGCCGAAACCAGAGAAGACAGTGATATTGGAAGCTGGTGTCTGGAGCGAAGTCGATGTTCTAACTCATCCGAAAGGTGTTCAATTGGATTCAGGTCAGGACTCTGGGCAGGCCACTCCGTTTCAAACCATTGTGAAACTTTTATGACAGGGTGGATCGTCATGCTGATAAAAACATTCATCGTCTTCGAACTTGTCCTCTACTGTACGCAGTACACAGTGGTTTAAAATGTGTGCATATCCTTCCCCATTTAGAGTTTTCCTGAGCGCAATAAGCGGACCACACCCTAACCACGAAGAACACCCCCATACCATAACACCCGCTCCTCCGTGCTTCACTGTTGGTATTACACATGATTGAAGGTAACGTTCTCCAGGCATTCGCCAAACCCAAACATTTTCATCGGATATCTACAGATTATAGCGTGATTTATCACTCCAAATCCCTCGTTTGCACTTTGCAGTGGCATCGCTCTTTACACTACCTTTAGCATCGCTTAGCACTGATTACATGAAAGTTTGGCTTATGAGCATCAGCTCGACAGTTGTACCCTATTCTTTTTTTTTTACTCCCGACGCACAGTCGGCTGGACTGCTAGTAGCACTTTGGAACTCACAAGTAATTCCTTCCGCTGATTTCTTGCGATCTTTTATAACCACCATCCGCAATGCTCGACGGTCCCTGTCCGTCATTAAATGAGGTCTCCCTGGTCTAGGTTTAGTTGCGGTTGCTCCTTCGCGTTTCCACTTCACAATCACAACACCAACAGTCGACTTGGGCAGTTTTAGAAGGGTCGAAATGTACCTGATGGATTTGTTACTCAGGTGACATCCAATGACTAGTCTACGTTCGAAGTCACTGAGATCTCCTCCTTTCTGCGGCTACTGCTTCTCTACTAACAACAAAATATTCCTCGCCTCTCGTGAAATCTAGGGTTCAATTCCGCATTACATGGGGGTGTCCAGACACTTCTGATCAGGTAATGTATCACCGTCAAGAAACCAACTTAACGGCCGAGGTGTGAGGGTGTTCGCGAGGTGAGCAGCACTGATACTAGCGTGTGGTTGGTGTGTCGCCCATGTGAATTGCGTTTGACCACTGGCAGCGGCAATTTTGTGGGTGATACCACCCACACATGAACTTGACTGCAGAGAGCGGTACGTGTAAAAGCAACATCGCATTTCCGTAAAAACTTGAGACCGTCCACAGCCAGCAAACGTTGTATTGTTGTGGTTTAGTTGCAAAGTGGTACGTGTGAAGGTAGCCTAACACAACACTTCACGACACATCTACGAGTTTATAATCGGAGGTTACGGTTACATACAAGATGTTTTCATTTCGGAAACACGCCCCTTGCAATGGCAATTGTGGTTTTCATTTCTCTATTCCGTATTCCAGTCTTGAGCACAAAGACGAGGACATTTATAAATTGCACTGAAAACTGAAACAATGCACTGAAAAAACCCAGGAAAATTACTTATCATGTAAATTGCACTGAGAAATGAAGGGTCCCGAACGTAAATCGCAAGAAGAAAACATGTTAAATTTTCCACGGGCTGTACTGTCGATACACAATAATCCATATTTTTACTTCACTTCACTTCACTTCACTTCACTTAAGTCATAAAAATATTGAAAATTGTTCGTACGTAATACCAAGCACAATAATTGTTTAACAGAAGCCATACTCCTTTCTTTTTCATGTCTCTCTTTCCTTAATACTTTACGTACAAAATTGTAGCAAGTACTTTTCTTTAACAAACGCGAAGCGATCAGTTTGGCCCTGTTCATAGAAACTGATAGTTTTGAAGGTATTTTTTTATTTAACATGTAAGAATATTATTCCCTGTGAGTGGATTTTCTTTTCTTTCTTTTTTCAAATCGACCTTGGTCTGATTCTGATAAGACGCCAATTCTTCCAGCAAAACACATACATACATCATTGTAGACCATTATGCCTTTCAGCGTTCAGTCTGTAAGCCTCTGTGAATTTACTAAATGTCGCAACAATCCTCTACTGCAACTAGTGATGTGGCCTCATTTAGTTCTATACCTCTTATCTTTAAATCCTTAGAAACTGAGTCTAACCATCGTCGTCTTGGTCTCCCTCTACTTCTCTTACGCTCCATAACAGAGTCCATTATTCTCCTAGGTAATCTATCCTCCTCCATTCGCCTCACGTGACCCCACCACCGAAGCCGCTTTATGCGTACAGCTTCATCCATCGAGTTCATTCCTAACTTAGCCCTTATCTCCTCATTCCTAGTACCCTCCTGCCATTGTTCCCACCTGTTCGTACCAGCAATCATTATCGCTACTTTCATGCCTGTTACTTCTAACTTGTGAATAAGATATCCAGCAGAGTCCACCCAGCTTTCGCTCCCGCAAAGCAAAGTTGGCCTGAAAACAGACCGATGTAAAGATACTTTGGCCCGGGAGCTGACTTCCTTCTTACAGAATACTGTTGATCGCAACTGCGAGCTCACTGCATTACCTTTATTGCACCTTGATTCAATCTCACTTACTATATTACCATCCTGGGAAAACACACATCCTAAATACTTGAAATTATCTACCTGTTCCAGCTTTGTATTACCAATCTGGCCTTCAGTTCTCTTGGATTTCTTACCTACTGACATCAATTTAGTCTTCAAAAGGCTAATTTTCATACCATACTCACTGCACCTACTTTCAAGTTCTAAGATATTAGCCTGCAGGCTTTCGGCATAATTTGCCTTAAGAACAAGTCGTCAGCATAGGCCAGACTGCTTTCTACATTTCCACCTAACTGAATCCCGCCCTGACACTTTATACCTTTATCCCTGTAAACTACGAACAACCTCTGTAAGTACCCTGAACCAGGAACTCATTCTACCATCAATTCTCACTGAAGCCCAACTGTCAACATAAATGCCTTTGATTTTAATAATCTACCCTTAATCCTATAGTCCCACATTATGGTAAACATCTTTTCCCTCGGTACCCTGTCATATGCTTTCTATAGATTTACGAAACAAACACAACTGTCTATTCCTTTCGTGGCATTTTTCAATTACCTGGCGCATACTGAAAATCTGATCCTGACAGCCTCTCTGTGGTCTGAAACCACATTGGTTTCCATCCAACTTCCTCTCAACGACTGATCGCATCCTCCCTTCCAAAATGCCAGTGAATACTTTTCCTGGTACACTAATGAATGACATACCTCGACAGTTGTTGCAATACTTCTTGTTCCCTTGCTTATAGATAGGTGCAATTACTGCTTTTCTCCAATCTAAAGGTACCTTACCAACACTCCATGTTAATATTATTCTATGAAGCCATTTCATCCCTGCCTTCCCACAATACTTCACCATTTCAGTTCTAATTTCATCTATTCCTGCTGCTTTATGAAAATGGAGTTTATTTACCATCCTTTCCACTTCCTCAAGTGTAATTTCCCCTACATCATTTTCCTCCTCCACATGAGCTCGGTTGTTCGCGACACCACCATGAAGATTTTCTTTTACCTTGAGAAGATTTTAAAAATATTCCCTCCACCTGTCCAGTGATTTCCCGGTATCTATTAGTGAGCTCACCTGCATTACCAAAAACACTGTTCATTTCCTTCTTCCCTCTCCCTTCTTAAGATCCTTTACTATTGTCCAGAAAGGTTTCCCTGCTGCACGACCTAGCCTTTCTAGGTTATTACCAAAATCTTCCCACAACTTCTTTTTAGATTCAACAACTATTTGTTTCGTTCTGTTTCATCTACGTACAATTCTCTGTCTGCATCGGCCCTTGTTTGGAGCCATTTCTGATAAGCCTTCTTTTTACGTTTACAAGCTGCTCTCACTTCATCATTCCACCAACATGTTTGCTTTTCCCATCTTTACACACAGTTGTTCCTAGGCATTCCCTTGCTGTTGCTACTACAGCATCCCTGTATGCCACGCATTCTCTTTATATATCCTAAACCTGCTTACTGTCCATTGTTGCGAACTTCCTACTAATTGTATCCATGTACTTATGCCTAATTTCCTCGTCCTGGAGATTTTCTACCTTTATTCGTTTACAGACAGATTTCACTTTCTCTATCCTAGGCCTAGAGATACTTATTTCATTACAGAACAATAGCGGTCTGTTTCATCGAAAAATCCCAGAAAAACCCGTACATTCCTAACAGATTTCCTGAATTCGAAGTCGGTTAAGATATAGTCCATTGTGGATCTGGTACCCCTAGCCTCCCATGTGTAGCGGTGAATAACCTTATGCTTGAGAATGTATTCGTAACTGCTAAACCCATACTAGCACAGAAGTCCAGCAAACGCTTTCCATTCCCATTAGCTTCCGTATCTTCCCCACTTTTACCAAACATCCTTTCGTATCCTTCAGTTCTATTTCGCACTCTCGCATTGAAATCGCCCATTAGCACTGTCCTTTCCTTGCTGTTGACCCTGATTACGATGTCACTCAATGCTTCATAAAACTTATCAATTTCATCCTTATCTGCACTCTCACATGGTGAATACACGGACACAATTCTCGTCCTAATTCCTCCAACTGCCAAATCTACCCACATCATTTGCTCGTTTACGTGCCTAACAGAAACTATGTTGCGTGCAACAGTATTCCTGATGAACAGCCCTAAACCAGACTCTGCCCTTCCCTTTTTAACACCCGCCAAGTACACTTTATAATCTCGTATCTCTTCCTCGTTATCTCCTCTTACCCGAATATCACTTACTTCTAGCACATCCAAATGCATCCTCTTTGCTGACTCAACCAGTTCTACTTTCTTTCTTCCGTCAGCCCCATTAATACTGACAGCTCCCCATCGAATTCCATTTCGTTCGCCAAGTTGTTTCGAAGGAGTCCCTCGCCTGTCAAATCGGAGTGGGACTCCGTTACTCCCATAGGTCCGAGGCTCGATTAAAATATTCTGAGCTCGGTAAATTCATGAAGCAGGAAGCTACTCTACTTACACATAGCCAAGTGAGGATCCCTCCTCTAACGGGTTCGGGACCATCGATGGATTGTACAGCCCTAGCCGCCTGAGCACAAGGAAGGCCATGACTCAGAATATGTCCGAGATGCCCACTCCCATTCTGTAGCAACTGGAATCCCGACTCTCAGGACCACTTACTAGGCCACTCAGCCGTTGCCCATGGTTCACTAACTAGGATGTGATTACAGTAACCCACAGACAGGAATTAAAGCTTGCATTGCAAGGCAAACGCCGGGATGTTAACATTAAAAATTAAATAGGCCTAACTCTATTTTGAAAGGCATTTAACTTATGTCAATTTACGTTCACGAGGTCGTAAGTGGGTGCAGATAGGTCATGATTCCACAGCATGTTCAACTTTAAATTTCTTGTGGCTTAGATCTCTATTCGGGGTAACCATTCAATTCTTCTGAATACCAGGAAATCACTCTTCAGTCTGCCATAAGTAACAGTATGATCTAAGTGTCATGACAAGAAATTTCCAGGGAGGATGTTACCCCCAAAACTACCTCTGAGGCCTGTCTGGAAGGAAGTGTAACTAAAACTTTGGTGCGAGTATTTATTCGAGGGTGATATTGAATGTACTAAATGAAGACGTGGTCAGGGCCAGTCGGAGACAAAAAGTTCGTATCTGCCATGATTTCTTCACTTTGCTCCAAAAAATGCGGAATGTTAGCTTTCTCGACGGCAGATCCTTCCTATATTGTAGCCCTAATTTATGAAAGATCCCAGTGTGGCACAGATTACTGAAGGACTGTTAACCATATCTCAAGCCTGTACAAAGAAAGAACATCATTTCTGACGAACGAATATTTGTGTGGCTGCGCAATTTCCCGTCGATAATGCTGTGAACAAACCTGAATGTAAAGATTTATAAGGTTTTGGTGCAGAACATTATATTCGCACCTTACCCATATAGACCAATTATTTTTCTCGTATAGAAAACAATAATTTAAAAATATCATACAAGATATTTACTGGCATCAAATGTAATAATAATAATAATAATAATAATAATAATAATAATAATAATAATAATAATAATAATAATAATAATAATAATAATCATAATCATCATCATCATCATCATCATCATAATCATAATCATAATAATAATGACAGACAGGTATCTACGTGAATAGTTCAGCTTATGTTGTGCAAGATAAGAGACATCCCGTCAGCGGGTTGTACTACTCTAATTTTGATATCTACAGGTAAGTTTGGAGCCTCACATATTATGGCTGAAGAAGTGGTGGGAACAAGAGAGCCATGAACCAGCAGGAGTGGACGAAACTGTGCGAACACAGTGAAGACAGAGATGAAAAAGCTTGACCGCCCTCTAGCTGAATGTTACTGCTACTTCATCCCGTCCGGTCTAGTTACCTTGGGGACGGCGGGCCTCGTAGGCGCTGACGCCATCTCTCAGGGTAGGGAGATGTTCGGAGAAGATAGAGCCTACACTAGGAGCTGCCCCGGCATTCGCCGAGAAATTAGCCCGAAACACAAACACAGCATGGTTCTTAGCCGGTGTCACCGTAGCGCACTAGCTATGGCACGATCGTGTCAGCTCGAAGCTCCGTGTTTATATCACTTCTTTCTTCGACTTGTGCTCTCAAGTCACGTTCAAGTTTACTAACACCGCCTCACAAAGCCTATTTCAATTCGCCCGCGAAGCGGTCTGATTGGCTAAGTTCAGCAGCTGATAAAAAAGACAACGGCGCAAGATATCGACTTTTTTCAAATTATTTATCAGTATGATCACCCCTATAACGTTCATATACCGACCACTTTGTGTAATTTAGAAGTGAAAACACCCGAGAATCATTTGCATTCGATCTACTAACGAGACAAACAAGGTCTCTTTCAATGTATCCTGGCCAGAGAGTAGGCATAACCTACTGAGTGACCCGTCCCTCCCCTTCAGGGAGGGGAATGAAAGCTTGTAAGTACTACTCCACCAGGGAATTCTTACCGCTAGACATGGAGCGCGGCTGTTGTGTATACATTACGTCAGCTCGCCACGGTAAGGCTGCCGCAGACGGGAGAGAGGCAAGAGGGGGAACGCATATACAGCCATACAATGAGAACAGTATCACTAACCTGCTTGAAGTTACATTGTACTAGACGATGATGGTCCTGCACACAAAGGATAGATACCAGGTTCTTCATCAGCTGTGTCGGTCTCACTAGTCTCACTATTGTCTGTACCAGGTTCACTTGCAGTATCAGTATCCATATCACTTTGTTCAGTGTTGTCACGACACTCATTTTCATTTGGATTTTCATCATCACTATCGTCACTGTCAAGACCAACATTTATGATGATAATTTCTATGGCTTCCTCCATTAACCCTTCCCTGTACCAATAACTTTCCTCAATTGTTCGTACTTTTTCGCAAGCGTTTGCCCAGTCCTGTTGAGTGATTTCACGTAAAGAAGTGTTGGTCAGTTCCTTTAGAGTTTTTAAGCTAATAGCAGAGACATTTTTAGCAGCAATCTTTTGTTTTAACAAATTCCAAATAAGTTCAATCGGATTAAGGTCACACTGGTATGGAGGGAGCCTTAAGACAGTAAACCCCTTTTGTTTTAACATTGCATCCACTCTATATGACGGTTTTGGCTTATTACAAGTTTCAAAAGTTCATCTCGTCTCCAAGTGGTATCACAATATATGTTATGCTGAGTAAGCCAGTCTACCATTTCAGCCTTACGATGCATTAGTGGGGACTTTATTGACTTGCGCAGTATGATAGAGCGCGTTGTGACGTACCCACTCGGCCCACAGATGTTTGACAAAATATAACGTGGCGGGTCACTTTAATATTAAAATAAATAAATGATATCTCATTGTTTCTCCATAAAAAATATCCCATGGGCGCCAGCCTTCAAGCTTATGGCTTGAAAACGAAAGTTGATAATTAATAATAATAATAATAATAATAATAATAATAATAATAATAATAATAATAATAATAATAATAATACGCAATGAGACTCAAAAACTCCCAGGGGTGAGGTGACGGAACACAAATCATTAAGTACACTAACTTGGAATTTAAGGATCATTAATAATAAGTTCAGAACATACAAATTAAAACAGCTATTTATTAGGATGAAAAACGTGACGTACCGGCGTATTAACGAAATCTGAACTTACGAAAGCAAGAGAAAAATTGAATGAAATTAACTCTAAGAAAATGAACTGTTGCGCGAAGACTTGCAGTAACTTATGCCTTTAGCTTGCCATATGTAGACTCTTATCTTGAAGCTGATGATGGGTGGATTTCTCGTAGCGGCTGCGTCATCTGTTGTTGGATTCCAGTCCTACTTCTGCTTTTCCTGCCTTTAACACTTCCTACTGTACTCCTTACATAAAGTCTTAATGAATCCTAATTTTAAATGCAAAACCACCATCGGTTATGCTCATGGAGAGAATACGCTTGTATTCTTCCGTATTACGGAACAGTAGCGTAGCTAAATTCATAATAAAAGCTCTCCTTCCCTGTATTAGTCAAAACCGGTCTCCCGTTGACTATACCTCTCGTCATTAAGATAACAAGTCCCAATGAGAGTAACTTTTGAGTAGTATCCTACGGTACTACTCAGATGCGAAGTGAACTAAGTTAAAATCTTCTCCGATGTGCAGACGTAGAATCGTAGTAAGAGTGTCTTCCAAGAGTGTCTCAGTGTCTAAGAGTGATAATAAGAATGTCCTCTCCAGCTCTTGTCTTCGACGTATATAGGTTCAAAAGTCTCCTTCCATCAGCCATATCACATGGTCCAGTAAGATTCGAGGTCTCATCCCTTCTCCTATGTATTGCTGTGAATCCATCACGTTGCTTCATTACGTTCATTCACATAGGCTGAACTTTCCCGCTGAAATAAAGCATCAGGTAGCGAAGTTCGAAAAGTGGGCGTTAATAATGTATCAACTGTCTCTTCATGAGGTGGAGAGGGTAAGGTCTCTCGTAACCTTGATGACGTACTTTTCCTGGAAATAGGCTGAAATTAGCATGCTGACTCTGGACACTTCACAACGGCTATTGGAAAATTTACTGCAAGCTATTAATGTGAATGATGTTGAAATTATTTGTTCGTTCAGAATACATTATAGCCGGGATACAAAGAAATGAAATGATGATTGAAATGGATGATAAAAACCCTATATATAATTTAATTAATTTAAAATGACCTATCAGTGATTAAATATATATACGTCTTATCAATTAATTATATAGTTCAATAATTGAAAACATGCAGTGATGTCCCAAACATCACAGCGTTATCGATAACAACTATGCTCTCGGCTGGAATATTTGGAATAAGTTTATCTTCTACACATTTCTGATAATTGCAGCTATTCATTTCATTATGGTAATCTTGTGATTTGGATTTTGAGTCATAAAATAAATCTGCTCCCTCCTGCATGGACAGCAATAGCTCGTTGTCCTGGACTGTGATTCATGTTGCCAACATTTGTTTACAGTGTAGTGTGTCTGAACCCACGTTTCATCCGTGTACACTACTGGTTTATTTGGACCCTTCGTGTTATTTCTTATAGTTCGTAAGTAGTCCGCACCTCTAGCAACAATGTCTGACCTTCCCTCGAGGATAGTTCATTTATTTTTACACTTCCGGAAATAAAACGCCATTTCCTTGACAATTTTCCGGAAAGTTTCCTTTCCTCCCTTAAACTGTATTTCACGTATCGCAAATACAAGCAGTTTCAGCAATGTTGGAGTTTCTTTCTTTTGTTCATAATACTCTAGGAATTTTCTACGAATACGACATTTATCAATGTCATCAATAGAGATCACTTTTCTTTCAGACCGGTTTTTTTTTCGTGGTGTTGTAACTTTTTCGCCGGTTTGCTCCGCCTTTTCAATGTCTTTAAAAATATTTCTTACGGTATTTTTCGGACTTATCAACCATATGTTCCGCCCTTAAAATTGCTTTTTGAGGAGGTACAATTACTTTTTTTTTTCTCTAGCTTACAAAACTGCACGACATTGTATATAGTTTTCTTTTCCGCGGAATGAGTCAATTTTCCCCCCTTTTTCTGTTTCGATGTTTTCATTTTTTTTTTGATTCGTTGTGCCCAGCTGTGGAGCGCGTTTGAACTTATTTTGCACAATGTTTCTTCTTCTTTTCTTCCCAATATTTCTTCATTTTTTCACTGTGTTCCTTTCTGCGTGTTTCTGTCCAGCCTGTATTTTTTCTTGTTGGTTTCTCTGCAAATTTATGTTTGTTTACTAAGCTTCTAAATTTCATTCTATCTTGAATGGTTTCGTCCTCAATACCCATTTCTTGTAGATCTTCATGAATTTCTGCTAAACAATTGTTGCGGATTTTCAGGGTTAGAGCTAGATTTAGAATTTTCTTTGTCAGCCTGTTGTTATCCATTCTGTGTAGGTGTCCGTAGAATTTTAGTCGTCTCTTTCTGATGGTATCTGTGATTTTTTCTGTGAATTGAAAAATTTCGTGTGGTTTCTTTTTCATCCAAATTCCATTTTCGAACTTTGGTCCTAGGATTTTTCTGAGAATTTTCCTCTCTTGTTTCTCAATGCTTTTCATTTGTGACCTGCCGCCAATGATCAGTGTTTCAGATGCATAAAGTGCCTCTGGTTTGATGACTGTATTGTAGTGTCGTAATTTTGCATTTTTTGATATACATCCTTTGTTGTATCTGTTCCATGTGATTTTGTAAGCCCTTTGCAGTTTAGCAGTTCTTTCTTTGTTAGCTTCCTGATTTAACCCTGCTGGCTGAATAATTTCACCTAGATATTTGAATTTGTCTACTTGGGAAATTATTCCACAGTTGGTGATTAATGGTTGATTGTCGAATCTTGATTTAGTTCCTTCCATAAACTGCGTCTTTTCAAATGAAATTTGAAGTCCGGTTTTTGCGGCTATTTCATTCAACTTTTCTATGGATTGGATTGCTTCTTGTCTGTTGTTTGAAAGGATCGCAAGGTCATCTGCGAAAGCTAAGCAGTCAAGGTGAATTTTGTCTTTAAGAAGTCTGCCAATGTTTATACCTTTAGTTTCTTTTCTCCATTCACGAATCACTTTTTCCAAAACTAAATTGAATAGTAGTGGGGATAGTCCATCTCCCTGTCGGACGCCATTTCTGATTTCGAACGGTTCAGAAATTTCTCCCAAGAACTTAACTTTTGATGTTGTGTTGGTCAGAGTTTGTTTAATCAATTCCCTCGTTTTCCTGTCGACTTGAAATTCCTCTAGTATGTTGAACAGGGTCTGCCGATCTATGGAATCATACGCTTTTTTGAAGTCAACAAAGGTGATTACTGTTTGTTTGGTTTTGCGAATCTGTAGTATGGTTTTTAGGTTTAGGATTTGTTCTGCGCAGGATCTCCCTTTTCGGAATCCAGCCTGATAATCTCCAATCAGGTGGTCTGTTTGTTTCTCTAATCTATTAAGTAGAGCTTTAGAGAAGATTTTATATACGAGTGAGAGGAGAGAAATTCCTCTGTAGTTGTTAATATCTGATTTGTTTCCTTTCTTGTGAAGTGGATGAATCAATGCACATTTCCAATCCTCCGGAATTTCTTCAGAAAACCAAATGTCCTGTAAGATTTTTTGAATACTCTGGGCCAGTTTGTCACCACCAATTTTCAACATTTCAGCGATTATTCCATCTTCTCCTGGTGCTTTGTTGTCTTTTAAATCTCTGATTATTTGTTTGACTTCTTGTAATGTGGGGGGTTCTGAATCTGGATTAGGTGTTGGTTTTTCATAGGTGAATTGTTCCTTTGGAGATTCACAGTTTAAAAGGTCCATGAAATGGTTTGCTAGGAGTTCACAATTTCCCTTATTACTTGTTTCCAAAGTCCCATCTGTACGTTTGAAACAGAGACTAGGTGCCTGGTAATTGGATAATTCTTCTCTGAATGTTCTGTAGAAGTTCCGTGTATTGTTTTTCTTGAAATCATCTTCTATTTCTACCAGTCTGTTTTGATCCTATTTTCGTTTTTCAGATCTGATGATGATGATTATTATTATTATTATTATTATTATTATTATTATTATTCGTACTATGTACTATTATTATGTTAAAGTACAACTACTCCACTGCTCAACGAACAATATAGTCTATTAACTGTTTTCACTCACGTACGTACTTACGTACACGGGTTCACTAATCTACAACGCACAATCCACGACCCAGCACGAATCATTCACTCGCACGACATGCGATGAAGTTTCGCTGGCGACAACTGCACTTCTATCGCAGGCGTGTGGCTGGGCGGAGCACATTAGTTCCGATTTTCCGCCACCGGCAATTCGCTGGCTGGGTTATAGTAGTACAGTAACTAACTTCAGGAAGAACACCCTCTTACCTCGAAAATGTTCTTAGGTACGGTCTTTTCATCAGACTGATCTGTTGAAGTGAAATGACCAAACTGTGTTCAAAATGAACTTGGAAAGGAAACCACCCTCACACTCATAAAAGTAGCGGTTTCACACAGCACTACCCTTAAGCCAGCCGAAAGACAGGGTAGTCGGTCCTTGCCTTACATTATGCATGACTCTCAAAGTACATAAAGCAGCTGGGGGCCAAAGCCATATGAATAAGTTTACACCAAAGCGTTCAATATCGCACCCCCGATTCCGTCTATATTTTACTGGACTACGTCTACTGTGGGCGAGGGAAAAGGATGATCTTTAATATAAAGTTGAGTCCATGGACCGTACACATGAATAAGTCATTTACTTCTCACAGGTGCTTTTTAGAATTTGCTTTACGTCGCACCGACACATAGATCTATGACGACACTGGGATAAGAAAGGGCTAGGAGCGGGAAGGAAGCAGCCGTGGCCTTAATTAAGGTACAGCCTCAGTATTTGCCTGGTGTGAAAACGGGAAACCAAAGAAAACAATTTTCAGGCCCGCCGACAGTGGGATTCGAACCCAATGTCTCCCAAATGCAAGCTGATAGCTACGTACCCCAAACCTGTAGCCACTCACTCGGTCACAGGTAACTGGGTGAGTTTCTAAAGATCACGGTGACAACAGAGAGTATACATGTTAAGGCATAAATAGAGATGATTAGGGATTTCACTTTCCTTGGTTCTAAAATCAATCGTGAAGGTGATCACAACCCTGAAATTGAGCGGCCGCTGGCATTTGGAAGGAACGCAGTGATAAAAAAAAACACACACCGGCCAATGCCATTGTTTTCCTAATACTGTAGCCACTTAACGGCTGCAAAAACATGGACACCGGAGAAAACTCCTTGGAGAAGAAGGACGTCGGTGACGTCTGCTGACAATACCACGGGCAGCCAAAATCGGTAATTAAGAAAATCTTGGACCCGATCAAGCCCAAAATCTTCTTAGAAGGGAGTTTAAGGAGATAGAAGTCATCCTACTTTGGCCACATTAATAAGGAGTAAAAGCATGCAAAAGCATGTCACGCTCAGAATGATGAGAAGTAGTAGAGGAACTGGAAGGGGAAGATCACGTTGACTAAGTGGCATTAAAGGAGATACTGCACGACGATCACTGAACTGAAAGTGGTTGTGGTGGTGATTATTGTTTTAAGAGGAAGTACAACTGGGCAACCATCCTCTGCATAATACTAATCAGAGAGAAAATATGAAAGAGATCTAACACTTCGAAAAATAAAGACATAGACCAAAGAAAGACAAGGGCCACGAAAAGCGTGAAAATCAAAGATTCCCTAGGATTCGCAACTTAATACCGTCGGCATTGGAAAAGAACAAGAGTTGACCAAGGAAGGTCGAACAGCATAGATGAAAGTGAGGAGCCTGGTACAAGCAAGTGGAAGCAATGCCAGGACTCAGCTGAGGGCCCGAGGGTCGCCGACCCACGCTCTCACGTTCAGAGCCCCTGGCTCCCCTTTTAGACGCCTCTTACGACAGGCAGCGGATATCGTGGGTGTTATTCTACCGCCCCCACCCACAGAGGGAACACTGAACTGAAAGAACCTATACGGAACAGCGCTGAATGGAGACGGATAAACCACAACATAACCTAGAACTGTACTCTACTGAATGAATGAATGAATGAATGAATGAATGAATGAATGAATGAATGAATGAATGAATGGGGCGAGGGAGGGGGGGGGAGTTATTGCTTTCTTATTGCTTAATCATGAATACTAGGTATCGCGGAAAGAAAGGTAAGGACTACAAAGGGTATGAAAATGAAAACTACGGCTTTGAGGTCCTTTAGTCCGCCTGTGGGTTGGGGCCCCAGAATACTTCCACAGTATTACCTGCTTCTCGCGGAGGCGACCAAAAGGCGTAACCTCCAAAGACTCTCAACTAAGGAGCGTGATTAGCAACCACGGGTTCCCTAGCTGAGTCTGGTGGTGGTGGTGATTATTGTTTTAGGAGGAAGCATAACTGGGCAACCATCCTCTGTTAACAATAATCAGAGGGGGAGAACTGAAGGAATCCGACACTTCAAACAATGAAGGTATCGGCCAAAGAAAGACATGAAGGGCATGAAAATGAAAAGACTCTCTAGGATTCACAAAGCCTAATAACGTCGGGGTCGGAAAAGAACCAGAATTGAACAAGGGAGATCGGATTGGAAAGGTGAAAGTGAGGAGCCTGGTACAAGCAAGCGGAAACAATACCAAACTCAGGTAGGGACGCATGGTCGCCAATCAAGCTCTTCAGTTAAGTCTTTGGAGGTTACGCCTTTTCCCCGCATCGACGAAAGGCAGGTGGAAGTATTCTAGTACCCCCCCCCCAACAAACATACGACAGGGGGACCAAAGGACCTCGAAGCCACATATTAGGGCCGTAAAAAAATGTCATGTTCAAAATAAAGCAGATAATTATACTCCCGTGAAACTGCTCCACAGATACCCGCCCATCTTGCTCGGAGGCAGTTAGACCTAGAGTACTAATCGCCGATCTTTCGCCTTTGCGCCCTGGATTCAAATCTCCGGCAGTCTATGTGGTATTTGTGCTGGACGAAACAGAGGGATGCAAGTTTTCTCGAACTTTTCCATTTTTCCTGGCATTTTTGCCAGCGTGACACAATAATGCCTTTCCTGGAGTGAGGTTTCTTTTACCACTGGGCCCTAGGTACAAATCTCCGGCATTACAAGTCCAATATAACTTAGGTGTAGAGACGTTGAGTATCCCACCTAATTTTCAAAAGCTCTGAAAGTAAGATACACACTCAACGTCACTTACACACATTGCGAAGTCAAACCGGAACGGTGAGTAGAGGAGGAGGCGTCTACGGCAATATTTTTGTCATACTTGCGCAGCGGGCATGTAGATCCTTCAGGCGAATACTTGGTCCCTACAGGCGCAAAGCGAATGAACTTAGGTTCCAAACCTGAAATCTTCTGCTAGAGAGTAGTCATAAACTAAAAGTATGTTATAATATTTTTTTGAAGATATAGCATGTAAATGAGGAAAGAAAGGAGAATCATTTCCGTTAGGGTCACACATGCCTATGGAAAAATGAATGGCGAAGGTTTCTACTGCACTTATAACATCGACAGTAGCATGGGATGAACTACAGGACTTAGTGTCGAGTTCATACCCTGGCCTGGTAATCATTATGATGTAGCAGGGCCACGAATCTCTCTGGGAATGACCGCATGGGTGGTAGTAGAGTAGGTACATATGGGGATTCATAACCTCATAACACTAACCAGAGAAAAATGGAAGAGGTCCAATACTTCGAAGACTGAAAGTATCGCCAAACGTAAGGGAAGAGTCACGTAAAAATGAAAGATTTCCTAGGTCTCACAAATCTACTACTGTCGGGGTTGCAAAAGAACAAGAGATTGCCATTGGGGTCTACTTTCAGTCACCTCTTACGACAGGCAGGGGGCACGGTGGGTGCATTCTATCGCCCCCAACCACCGGGTGGAGAATGTTGGTCTCATTTCTGAATGTTCGGCTACCTGACAGTGAACCGAACCTACCTCTTTTCTGATTAACCACCGCGTATCACCCGCTTAAATAGACCATGAAATGAACAGGTGGCTGCGCGGTTTGGGTCACGCAGCTGTTAGCCTGCATTCGGGAGCGAATGGGTTCGAACCCCGCTGTCGGCAGTCCTGAAGATGGTTTTCAGTGGTTTCCAATTTTCACACCAGGAAAATGCTGGGGTTGTACCTTAATTAAGGCCACGTCCGCTTCCTTCCCACTCCTGGCACTTTCCTATCCCATTGTCGCCATAAAACTTATCTGTGTCGGTGAGACGTAAAGCAAATTGAAATAAAAAACCAGAGAAACGAGAGGATTCAATTTTACGGCAGAAAAACATATTCTTCATCTTTCACAACAGCAAAATGTTGTCGATGTTAGATAATGAGCAAGATAATGTGAATAATACTACCGTAAAAATTAAATATACTCTACTATAATAATAATAATAATAATAATAATAATAATAATAATAATAATAATAATAATAATAATAATGCCTTAACGTCAACACTGACTACTTTTACGGTTTTATGGATACGCCGAGGTGCCGGAATGTAGTCCCGCAGAAGTTCTTTTACGTGCTAGTAAATCTACTGACACGAGGCTGACGTATTTGAGCATCTTCAATTGCCACCGGCCTGAGCCAGGATCGAACCTGCCAAGTTGTGGTCAGAAGGCCAGGGCCTCAACCGTCTGAACCACTCTACTATAGTAACTCAGATTATTAAAAAGAAATGAAAACCCTTTATCTTTCTATCAACGGCAGTTCATGACAAAATAAGCTTAATAGTACATAGTAGGCCCAATCGCTTGGCGAGAAATTCGAGCTTGAAAATAGCCTCCTTTCTCTTTCTACCATTGGGTTATCCGAAGGTTAAAGAAGTCAGTACTCTATTCTCTATTTTCTGCCAACATTGCAATTTAGTACTGCACTTTGTTCTTGTCTTTATGCTGCGTGTGCAGAGTATGATACACAGAAATGATGTGTAATTACATGCAGCATTTGCAGAGTCGCAAACTGGTTACCAAGTTGCACTGCAAATATGAGCAATAATTAAATACGGTAATGACGACTATCACGAAACCATTAACGGGCCTGTTTACGTTCGGCACAGACATTCACTCCAGCTTTATCTGCTTGTGCTCAGCGTCAATGGAGCGTGCTCGAGATCTGTTCCGGTACACCGCCCCCGCCACGTATTAGCATAGCATACGCAAGAGTTCAGGTGCATTAATACATTGGTTCTTTCATACACCGTTATCGTCTTTACATGTTGCTGTCTACTGTTACTAGCACCATCATCATCGTAAGTACTGACTCGCTGGTACGTAGGCTATAATGCTGTCTTCCTACATCGGGGCTGTCGATTATTGCTTGTGCATCAGAGTTCCATCTTGTTGTAGTACTTGGTCATTTCTTCTCTGACTTCCTCGCTCTTTCCATCCATCGGCGTTCACCGTATTTCCTTCTTTGTCTTTTTTTTTTCTGCAAGCTGCTTTACGTCGTACCGACACAGATAGTTCTTATGGCGACGATGGGGTAGGAAAGGGCTAGGAGTGGGAAGGAAGCGTCCGTGGCCTTAAGGCACAGCCCCAGCATCTGCCTGGTGTTTTTTTTTTTTTTTTTTTGCTATTTGCTTTACGTCGCACCGACACAGATATGTCTTATGGCGATGATGGGATAGGAAATGCCTAGGAAGTGGAAGGAAGCGGCCGTGGCCTTAATTAAGGTACAGCCCCGGCATTTGCCTGGTGTGAAAATGGGAAACCACGGAAAACCATCTTCTGGGCTGCCGACAGTGGGGTTCGAACCCACTACCTCCCGGATGCGAGCTGACAGCTGCGCGCCCGGCCTATTTCCATGTTAGAATTCATTTTCTATCATGGGAAACGCACACGAACAGAACGTACCAGTATACCACATGAGACTCCGTATTACATGATACATTCATCAACCTATGGTTGCATTGAATCACGAATTGTGTCCGGCTCCATGGCTAAATGGTTAGCGTGCTGGCCTTTGATCACAGGGGTTCCGGGTTCGATTCCCGGCAGGGTCAGGGATTTTAACCATCATTGGTTAATTTCGCTGGCCCAGGGGTTCGGTGTATGCGTCATAACTTCATCCTCATCATGACGCGCAGGTTGCCTACGGGAGTCGAATTAAATGACCAGCATCCAGTGAGCCGAACTTGTCCTCGGACACTCCCGGCACTAAAAGCCATAGGCCATTTCATTTCATCCCGAATTGTGATATATCCCTGGAGTATTGCGTATGCATGTATCAATGCTAAGGTGGTGGTGGTGGTGATTACTGTTTTAAGAGGAAGTACAACTAGGCAACCATCTCTATATAACACTAATCGAGAGAGAGAGAGAGAGAGAGAGAGAGAGAGAGAGAGAGAGAGAGAGAGAGAGAGAATTGAATTGAATTGAATTTATTGATAATGATGATATACATGCCACTGAGGCTGAGAAGCCCCTTTATGTAGCGTCTACTTATAACACAATACAAGTTTATGAATATACTAACTACATTTTAGAATATTAAAATATCAAATTAAACATTAAACTTAAAATTAAACTTAAAATTAAAATACAGATACCAATTCCAATAAAGTTAAAACATAAATCATATAAGAAGTAGAAAAGCATATCATTCGATTTTTTAATATTTTAGGCTACAAGAATCTCAGGAATATAAAAAACAGAAACAATTTTCTTAGGAATATACATATTTCTTATTATTGGACACAAGAATACCTGATCTCAGCCCCTTGCGTACTCCTCCAGGAAGATAGATGTTAAGGACTGCTTTAGTTGGGTGCAGTTCCTGTCATTTGCGAAACGGTGAAGGTTAAAGACATTGAAGATACGGGATGCAGTGCAAACAAAAGATTTGTTAAATTTAGTGGTACGATGAAGGGGAATTTGAAGGGTAGTTTTTGTAAACCTATTATCTCTGTTATGTACTGACTCCATAGATTTAAATGCATTATATAGGTAGGGTGGGGTCTTCAGTTTGAGAATTTTGTGCGTAGCAACGGCTACTGAGATTTCCCGTCGTTCATGGAGTTTCAACCATTGCAGCTGAATGTAATAGGGTGTTATGTGTTCATCACGCCTGGCATTTGTCACGTAACGAACACATGCGTTTTGCACCCTCTGTAGTTGTATGTTCAAAGTTTCGGATAAGTCGTTGTATACGCCTGATCCATAGTCAATTATGGGGAATATAAGACTTTGAACAAGTAGTTTCCGCATAAAAGGTGGTGTACATGACACGTTACGTTTCAAAATATGCATGGATGACACAACTTTTCTGATCACATTTGACGTATGATCAGACCAGGATAGGGTTCTGTCGAAAATGAGTCCTAGATTGTTAACGGTGTCACTATAATGGATATCTGAATCTAGAATTTTTATTGGTGGGAGGGATTTGAGGTCAACAGTTTTCAGGAGTTTTGAGTAACCTATGCAAATAAGCTGGGTCTTAGCCACATTTAATTGGAGATTATGATTTGCGCTCCATTCGATCAATCGAGAGATATCATGGTTGAAATGCATTATACAAGAAGGTGCGTTAGTGGGACTGAAGTGGAAGTAAGCTTGTAAGTCATCAGCATACATATGGAAAGTACTACTTTTAAAGACTTCAGAAATGTCATTAATATAAATAGAAAAGCATAAAGGACCGAGGACTGATCCTTGTGGTACGCCACAGTTTACTGATTCCCAGATAGAGGATCGTCCGTCAACAAATGTAACTCTTTGTGATCTACTTGATAGATATGATTCAAACCAAGATAGAGCACTCTGCGAGAGAGAGAGATAGCGAGAGAGAGAGAGAGAGAGAGAAAGTTCGAAAAATGAAGATATCGGCCGAAGGAAGACAAGGGCCACGAAGGGCGTGTAAATGAACGACTCCCGAACCCTCGAATGCTCTAATACCGTCGGGGTCGGAAGAGAACAAGAGTTTATCAAGGCAGGTTGGACAGGATAGAAGAAAGTGAGGATCGTGCCACAAGCGGAAGCAATCAGCTGAGGGCCCCGTGGTCGCCAACCCACGCTCCTAAGTTGAGAGCCCCCTGCGCGGGCCCTTTCAGTCGCCTCTTACGACAGGCAGGGGATAGCGTGGGTGTTATTCTACCGCTCGCACCCACACTTGGATATCAATGCTTACAGAGGGCATTTTAGACCTTTCATGAAGAAAGAGTCATGTGGCATCCTGGTATGTTCTGATCCTGTGTTTCCCATGATTAATGTACTATGATGTAGAGTTGAATGGTCAGCGTTGAGGTCTTCGGTTCAGAGTGTCCCGAGTTCGATTCCCGGCCGGGTCGGGGACTTTAATCGTGTGTGGCTCGGAGACTGCTTGTGTGTGTCTGTCCCAACACTATCCTCTTCATATCCAGACAAAACACCACACTACCAAACACTACAGAAACAAGGTTGGCGTCAGGAAGGCATCCAGCCATAAAACAGGGCCAAATACACATGTGCGACACAGTTCGCACCCGCGACCTCACAAGGAGTTGGAAGAATAAGAAGAAGAATTGTAGTAAATAAATTCTAACATAGAAATAAGGCGTTCCCGGATCCATGTCCATATAACATAAATTTTCTTCCTCCACTCGTGAGAAATGTGTCCTGAAAGTTTGACCATGACATCCTGTATAATTTGTAGCAGGGGTAATTTTCACTGTATTAATGGAAAATAAACGAATCAAATTACTCCAAAATACCTAAACTGAGAACCGAAAGCGAGCTGTGTTTCTCCAACACACGAGTGTTCGAGTATCTATAAAAAGTTACACCTACACGGCAGTAAATCTCTTTAAAACAACAACTGCCACGATCACATCATCATATCTGACAGGAGTGCACTCTTAAATGCCGACCGACTTGCGACCTTCAGCTCGCAAAGCGAGTGACTAACGAACAATACAATGCCGCTGGCCTCACCCCTACTTTGCCTAACATTGCACTTTCTGTCGCTGCACATTTCTAACAGATTTGGAATTTCGACTACGCTGGTACAAAGCATGACACCGAATTCTTCGACTGTTAACCAGCACCGAGAGAGTTATTCGTGCGGTTAGAGTTCGCGCAGATGTGAGCTTGCATTCGTACCCCACTGTCGGCAGTCCTGAAGAAAGTTTTCCGTTTTTTCCAGTTTTCACACCAGCCAAATATTCCATAAGACCTATCTGTGTCGGTGCGACGTAACGCAAATTGTAAAAAAAAAAAAATTAACTAGCCCAGTTCGATATATGATTTAAAATTCAACGAAAAGATGGACTTAAGCTATGAAACAAACTGTGGAAGCTTCTTAGATGAATAACTATTTCTTCTTCTTTACGATGAGGCTAGCTAGGGACCACGTGTCAATTTCAGTTCATCCTTCCTTGTTGTTTCCTCTTACGTTCTTTCCAGTATTCCTTCATCATTGCACCATGTGTTATTCTTCTCTCCTCAGACCACTCTGGACCGAGTTTCTTTTCATTCCTCCTTGGAATCCTTCCATTCTTATAACTTTCTTTTTAAACATTTCTCTTTCTATAGTTTCCCCCTTCTCTTATTTTCTTTCTTTCTAAATCTTTCTTCACGTCTTGTATTCAGCTCGTCGTTTACCTTTTCTTCCAAATGTACTTGAATATCAGTTTTGTCAATCTGTTATCATCCATTTTATAGATATGTCCAAAAAAATAGCAATCTCCCTTTTCTTATTATTTCCGTTATATTGTCTATAGTCTGGTATATTTCCTTGTTACTTCTTATTTTCCTTTGTTCTGTTGTTTACATTTGATCTTGAAATTTTTCTCATGATTCTTCTTTCTAGTACTTCCAATTTATCTAAACCATAGTTCAAAAGTAGACATCGCTGAGTGGCTCAGTCGGTTGAAGCGCTGCCTTCTGACCCCAACTTGGCAGGTTCGATCCTGGCTCAGTCCGGTGATATTTGAAGGTACTCAAATACGTCAGCCTCGTGTCAGTAGATTTACTGGCACGTAAAATAACTCCTGCGGGACTAAATTCCAGCACCTCGGCGTCTCCGAAAATCGTGAAAGTAGTTAGTGGGACGTAAAGCAAATGATATTTTTATTATTAAAAGTAGACCTTCACTTGCGTAAAGAGATCCTGGTTTCATCACCGTACTGTAGAGCCTTATTTTAAGATTTTTAGATAAGCATTTCTTCTTGTAAAAATTCTTAGTGATGCCATACGCTCCTTCCATCTTGTGTAACCTTTCTTCTGCAGCAGATTGTTCTAAATCATTTCTTGAATTATCTTTCCCAGGTATTTGAATTTCTTTACATGCTCTATTTGACCAATCGGAGTTGTCAAAATTTGTTTAGAGTTTTTAAAGTTTGTAATAAATTTGGTTTCTTTTTCCCTAGAGATTCTCAAACTGTGAATACATATTTATTCGTTTCATTCATAAGAACAGTTTCACTCCCACCTACGAAGACGCTCCGGACAACCCAATACATTGCAGTCTCAGGCCCGCTGTATTGATTTGTCATCAGAAAGAAGAGAGGACTCTGTCATGGCAGTGTGTAGCCTAAATCTGGAAGAGGTGCTATGAAACAGAATTTGGCGTCACAATTACGGTGCACAGCCGTCGTGTCGAAAAACGATTCAAGTTTAATATTCGTCTTCCCCTTCGCGCCTTCCCTTCTGCATCTTTTAGTCGTGCTGCCTGAAACATAAATATACACATCCCTTCCTCCCAACTAGATTGTGTAGCGACGAGGCGAGTCGACGACAGCTGTCTGCTTTTCTGCCGAGACAAACTTTGGAGGATTATAAAGTGCTCAAGACATCTACAGTTCAGAATATCTGGTGCATGTGAAAGCCTGATAACTTGGATCGGACGATAGGCAAAATGCCCATGATTTATTTGTACAAATATAATACAAACTTAAAAGTTCATTTCGGAGTCTTGGCTTTCTATACAGCACAAATACTTTTTTTATATTTTTATATTTACCCAGTTGTTGAAAGATGGGTTGCGCCGTTACTATTCGAAGGGGAACTTTGACGTATAATCCTTTTCGTGTTGAAAAATATGCACATTTTAGGTTATGAAGTTTCAGTGGTAAATTTTACATACATAAAAAAATCATTCCTTATAGCAAGTCATAACTATATGTTTGAACTGATCAACAGAGGGTTTAACGCTTCAATAGAATGGAGACAGGAATGGAACAATGTAGCTCCGAAGGAGTGGCATTCTCTGTTTAATATCCAACATCCATCCGCAGGTTTTGATCTGCCACGTAAAACGCGGGATGCCCTCAACACGGGGTACGGACCAGCCATGGGAGACGTGAAAAAACCAAACAAAACCCAATGGCGCAACAGCCCCGAAGGGCCTTGGCCTACCAAGCGACGGCTACTCAGCCCGGAGGCCTGTAGATTATGAGGTGTCGTGTGGTCAGCACGACGAATTCTCTCGGCCGTTATTCTTGGCTTTCTTGACCGGAGCCGCCATCTCACTGTCAGACAGCTCCTCAATTGTAATCACGTAGGCTGAGTGGACCTCGAACTGCCCCCGAATCCAGGTAAAAATCCCTGACCTGGCCGGGAATCGAATCCGGGGCCTCCGGGTAAGAGGCAGGCATGTTACCCCTACACCGCGGGGCCGGCGGGAGATGTAGCTCGCTGCTGTATAAGTGGGGCATAAGAACTTCACCTAACTGAGACTGTGGTGCGGAAAAAGAGTATCCGGCATATTGTTACCGAACGTCGTAACAGGGCGTACTTGGGTTCCCTTGTAGACTTTGCTCACGCCTCTAGAATGGCTACAATTTAGATATAAAACTTTGAATATTTCAGGTGCCCTACTGACTGTATCCCTTTTAGATTGCTACACCCCAAACTGTCATTTTATCTTATTTTATGTATATTGTGTTATTTTATTATTTATTTACCATACGCTAAATAAATAAATAAATAACCATATGTTTGTGTTAAAACCAAAACTGAAATTTGAATTAATTCTGAAAGGATTTAAATTAAAATTTACATAATTTGTGAGATGAAACAGTTCTGTTATCTTGGCAGGATGATCACACAGCACAATAGATATTTGGTGGAAGTGAAGAGAAATGTAGCACTGGTAAAACATACATTTATGACAAATAAAAAAGGTTTTTTCAACGAACATATTAACACAGACGTGATAAAATCCTTTGTGAAGTCATTTGTGTAGAGTATGCCATATGCACGTGAATGTTGGACTCTGGGTAAACTGGAAAGGAACCGCATTGAAGCCGTAGAAATGTGGATCTGGCGCAAGGAGCTAGGTGGAAAGAAAAACGAACCTGGAAGTTTTAAAGAAAGTTCATGAAGAGAGAAGATTATGAAAGGAAATGGAAAAGAGAAAAACCAAATTTAATGGACATATAATCAGACACAACACTTTCATCAACAATCTTGAAGGGAAAATGCTGGGGAAGAAGGGAAGAGGCAAGTACTTGGAAGTCATCGAAAAGAGACTTGATGTGACAATTACATTTAAAAAAACAGCAAAGAACACAGGAGAGTGGTTTCCTCGACAAGGAATTGCCCTTAGGACATAAATAATTACAGTACTTTTTCTATGTCCATTTAACAGATTTAGTGCTCATGATAGGCCTAGTAGCTATTTCCAAGATTATTTAGTGCCTTTTCGCCCGCCTATTTTTAAATGTTTTGGTGCCTAACGCCTGGTCTCTACTTTATACACTCATGTCTAAAAAAAAAAAGAACACTTTGAAAGACTAGAGATAAGAAGTTCATAGTCACAGGACATGTTTATTAGTATGTTCTGCAGAAACGATTAGCACTTCAGTCACCTAGGTTCAGCATGTGTCCTGTTGACTAGTAAGCACTGGGTCGTCCATGGGACCGATAACTTGTTCCATGCGTGATGGTATCGACGCGCGCGTATAAGGCGCGAATGGCGTCCTGGGGTATAGCCATCCATGCTGCGGTCACCTGGTTCCACAGTTCATCTTTGGTGGTTGGCATTGGATCACAGCACGGCACCCGTCGTTTAACCATACCCCACACATTTTCGATTGGCGACAAGCCTCAGGAAACGTCTTGTGATGATATATGTGTGGAGCGTACTGCTGTATGGTAGTGAAACCTGGACTCTTAGCCTGGCTGATAAGAAATGTATAGTAGCCTTTGAAATATGGTACCACAGGAAAATACTGAAAATTTCATGGGTGGACAAAAACGCTAATGCAGAAACGTTGAAAAGGACAGAAGCCATGTTTATGGAATATACTTACTCACGGAAGAGACAATTGGATTGGGCATATTTTGAGGCATGAAAGTCTTCTGCACACAATACTGGAGGGCAGTGTAGAAGGAAAGAACTATAGAGGTAGACCACGGCTAGGATATATAAAACAAATCATTTACGACAAGGGTATGATAATTACTTGGACTTGAAGAGACTAGCCACAGACCGGAGTTCATGGAAAGCCGCTACAAACCAATCTTCGGATTGAACACCACAGAAGAAGATTTTATTGTACACACACAATTCATAGATCATTATTCTAAAGTTAGGAACTGCCTTCACTGTTCTATAATTTACATACAGTATAAGGCATTCTTGGTCGATAAATGGTACACGTTGGGAGAGTCTTCAGAAGACCTTGTAACACAAACCCCACGTCTCTGATCGACTTTGGGTCTATGCCATCTCCTATGCACTACAATTTCTGCGCTCAATGCCTTTCATGACAATATACCAGTGTGAGTATACCTTTTCTGCTCTGACACAAATAAAAATGTACAGGAATGGAACTAAAGTTGAGGGTGAACTTCGGTTCCAGTGACTACGCTCGTAAAACGCTTGGTCTCTGGCAAACAGCACCACACCTCCCGTCGATCCAAAAACCCTACCAAGTTCATTTTCTCAAGTAAATTTTCAAATCCAGACTGTTGTTAAAGTATCTTTATGTAAACGAAGTTACATTTAAATTCAAAGGAAAGTAAATATTAGTCCACCGGGCGAGTTGGCCGTGCAGTTAGGGGGGCGCGGATGTGAGCTTGCATCCGAGAGGTAGTGAGTCCAAATCGCACTGTCAGCAGCCCTGAAGATGGTTTTCTGTGGTTTCCCATTTTCACACCAGGCAAATGCTGGGGCTGTACTTTAATTAAGTCGACGAACGCTTCCTTCCCACTCCTAGCCCTTTCCTACCCCATCGTCACGATAAGACCTATCTGTGTCGGTGCGCCGTATAGCCACTAGCAATATATATACAGTAGATTAGTCCTAAATTATACGAATACAATCAAACATGGTTTGTTTGTCCAACCCTTGTCCCGTTTCTCTACGGGGTCGGGTATGAGGTGAGATGAATCTGTCGTGGTGGGGTTTATGACTCGATGCCTTTCCTGACGTCAACCTCAGAGGAGCTGAAATGAAAATCCACAGCCTGTCTCCAGTCATTCGACCGGGTCAGGGATGGAATGAATGAAGCCCCCATCTAGCGGCTGCCGAAACCTGTCGCACTCGTCTGGGGCAATGATTAACGAATGAAAGATGAAATGAAATGATATTGGAGTGTGTTGCTGGAATGAAATATGACAGAGAAAACCGGAGTACCCGGAGAAAAATCTGTCCCCCCTCCGCTTTGTCCAGCACAAATCTTACATGGAGTGAGTGTACCTTGAAACACGGAACCCAGCGGTGAAAGGCCGGCGCGCTCCCGTCATAAGAGGAGTTAATGAGATGAAATGAATGGCATGCTATATGACAGTAGGAAGATAGTGGGTGAAATCCGGTGCCGGCACGTAGCCTGCTCCTGTCGAATAGAAGCAAGGGATTTGCTCAAGGCTTAACGTCTCCGTCCGACGGACGAATCACCATCAACAACGTCATATGCCCTCACTCAATATGAGCATTGCGGAGAGGTTTGGAATTTAATCCAGGCTTTTGGCATGCAATCTAGTGATTAGAAATTGTATCCTATCACCTCCCCTACCCTTCCGGCCAACATTCTGATGGTGAATTTTTTTTCGATCAACGGGACTCGAACCGGCTAACTACGGTGTTGGACCGTTTAGACTTCAACGCCTTAACGATATGGCCACCAGGCGGGCTAATACAAATATGGTAACATTGCAAAATTCTGTTGTATTTGTACACTGAATTCTAAATAATGTTCTATGGCTAGGGGGTCCTTGCACATGAATGCGATATGCTGAAGGGGCATCAGACACAAAAAGTTTCGGAAAACCTGCTACAGAAGGTGAATTTAGTTCCGATGCCTGGCTCCTACAGTTACTCCCATAAATATTCGGTCAGTCTGATTTTTCACACACTTTTATTGGGTAGTTATTCTTACACAATAAAGATAACGTTTAATACAACGAAACATGTAGGAAAACATAGTAACACGTTCTACAAACATTGTGATGTAATTCAAAATCTTCTGACAGTCATTAGTACGCCCTCTGTCGTACATTAAATAAAAGCAATAATTCCAGTGCCACCTCAAAAATATTCGGCCACTATACAAAAAGCAACATAAACTTGCATAATTCACAACATTGTTACACATTCAGTACTTTGTAGGTCCACCTTGATGTTTTAGGACCTATTCCAGTCGATTCAGCATACTGGCGATAACTTTCTTGATATAATCAGGGCTTAAGGACGCCCATTCTTGTAGCAGTCTCCTCTTCAAGTCTCTGAAGGAACTTGGCCGCCGCAATTGCAGAGCTGCCTTCATTCGACTCCATACCTTCTCGATGGGGTTCAGGTCGGGTGATTGTGGTGGAGTTTCAAGACCTTCGGGCAGTTGTATAACAGCCACTCTCTGACAAGTTACGACTTGTGGTTGAGTACGATATCTTGGTAGAACATGAAAGTACACTGTATACCAAGTTGTTCCGCAAATTGTCGCAAATTGTTTTTGAGGATAGCCAAATACCCCCTGTTTTGTCAAAGTAGCTTCAATGAAACTCAGTGCACCAACCCCGTTCGATGCTACACATCCCTACACGATTGCTCTTCCTCCACAATTTTTTTACCGTTGCTTGTAAATTGCTTGTTCTCAGTTCCTCGTGACCTTTCCGCCACACAAATTGCTTTCCATCGGACCCGAAGACGTTGAACTTTGACTCATCAACAAATAACGCATCCTCCCACCAAGTACTGGGTTTGCGTACGAAGGTTTTTGCGAACTCTAGCCGCTTGTTTTTATTTACTGCACTAATGTATGGTTTCCTCCTAGCTCTTCTCCGAAAGAAGTCATTCCTTCGCAGTGCTATTCGCACGGTATCAGTACCCACTTTCTTTCCACACTCCTCTAAAACAGCTGCTGCCAGTTTCGAAGCACTAATTTTCGGATTTCGTTTTCCATTCTGAAGCACAACCGCTCCTCTCGTTGTGTCAGCCTTCTTGGTCTGCCTGTCTGGGGAATTGAATCAATTCTGTCTTAATTTTTGCATCCTCTTGTTATATCTCCAATTGTTGTTCTGGTTATGTTAAGCATCTGCGATATCTTTCTATGCGATTTACCTCGAGCACGATGGAATATCACGAGCTGGCGTTCTTCAAAAGTGGTACTGTGTTGTCTTTTGAATCCCGTTTAATACCATTCCGCAACACTGCAGCAAATGATTTCTGCACGACGTATCTCGTGGCACCGCACTCCTGAACTGAACGTTTTGCAACGCTATCTGCCCTGTCTCTGTCAATGAACACAACGGCAATCCCGGCCTTTCCGGGTGACCGAATATATTTGAGGCGTCTTATTTCACCCATGTGCGCAATGTCCTTTCTTTTACAGCAAACTGTACATCAATGTTCCGTGATTCCTCTTCGGTCTAAGCAACCAAATGCATTTTCATAACTTGGACACATTTGGTTTCACATTCGGCTCATGGGCGCGTTATTGTCATCACTTTTTCGCGGATTTTATCAGTGGCCGAATATTTATGGGAGTGACTGTATATTTCTTTCTGATTTGTCCAGCCCTGCTCTATGAGTCATTCTCCAGTCACAACATGGACGTACGGTTTGTTGTTCCCATTGTAATCAGCTAGTACCAGTTTACACACACTGCTGATTCTGGGCGCTTAAAGTCTTTCAAAGTGTTTTTGACACACATGCCGAGAAAATGGCCTGCAATGGGCAATCACTGGAAGATATAAAAGAAGAATGAAAAGCTGTACGGTTAATGCCTCGCTAGTAAGAAGCAGAAAAAACAAGCTGAAGAAGAATTATAAACATTTATCCTACCAGACACTCGTCTCCATTTATAATGTGGAAGGCTGCAACATGGCATCTCGATTACCATGAGCTGTCTAGCGCACTGAAACAGAAAGTTAAATCTTGTGGAACTGTGGAGTTCATTACAGCCGTCTTACGGCTGCCACCACGATGTGCGTGCGCCTCGCTGGTGGTGGTGTGTCTTGTACGAAGAAGCTTCTTTTCTTCCTGCAGGTATATTTATATACTTAATTAGAAGTTCCTTGGGGACTAGGGTTTATTTCGGTAGCCGCAGTAAAAAAGCCCCCCCTCGTACTGCAAAACGGGAACATTTTCAAGTCTCCTCTGCTGGTTGCTGTCTCAGCTAAACAATATTTTCGACTAACGTCGGACATAAATTCTCGTACTTGCTCTAGCGGCTAGACTGCAGTACGGTAAGGTGGAACTGTTCAATCAGTGACAGACGTGGATTCTCTAGAGATCGTGGTGTCTATTATTTTAAAGGGAAGTACAACTGCGCAACCATTCTCTTTAACAGCGAGCAAGTGGCCGGGCGTTCGGGTCACGCAGCTATCAGCTTGCATTCCGAGGCATACTGGGTTCGAACCCCACTGTCGGCAGCCCCGAAGATGGTGTTCCGTGGTTTCCCATTTTCACACCAGGCAAATGCTGGCGCTGTACCTTAATTTAGGCCAAGGTCGCTTCCTTCCCACTTCTAGCTCATCGTTGTCAAATCGTAAAAAAGTAAATAAAATCAACACTAACCAAAGGGGAAAAAATCGAAAACGTTCCATCCTGATGATGATGATGATGATGATGCTTGTTGTTTAAAGGGGCCCAACATCTAGGTCATCGGCCCGTAATGGCATGAAATGTAATGACAATTTAAAAGTCCAAAAATCACCCACTGACCAGAATTCAAAACGAGGAAGAATGAATGGATGAATACGAATTTAAAACAATCAGTGGATCCGATCCGCAATGCCCCACATTCCCAAAAATGAACGTTAAACAGTAGTATTACTGACCAAGGGACTGCTTCTATAGCACAATCCTGAATCTATAATCCTTGTAGTCTAATGAGGTCCAAAATCCAGGTCATCGGCCCCTCATAATGGTACTTATCGCTAGGAAAGTAGAACCATGGTACTTGTCATGTTGCGGCACTATTCAAAAGTAACGTGGACTCACGGTATTCTACACAATATGGTACTACTCACAGGTAATGTAATTCGCACATGTAACACAGACCTATGGTGTTTCTCACATTGCGGCGCCATTTACAGGCAACGCAAACCTATGGTGTTCCTCACACAGGTGTACTAATCACAGGGACTCGTACTATCCTGTGGTGTTCCTCACATAGTGGGTACTAATCACAGGCAAGGCAGAGCCATGGTGTCCCTCATATAGTGGTACTAACCACACGTACTGTAAAACCCACCCTGATTCCTAACACTGTCGCTACTAATCACAAACGTAGAGTGTACCTAAGATAGTGGTACTACGCGCAAGTAAAGGCGACCCATGGTGTTCCCAGCGTGGTGGTACTAATTACAAGCAGCCTCATTGTTCTAATTCGTTCATCCCTTGATCACCCCCTTTTAGTTAACTCTTACCACAGGCAGGGGATACTGTGGGTGCGTCCCCCACCCACAGGGGGATGTGTGTTTGGTCCGCGAAAGCTCAAGTCCGCCGGGCTAGCCGGTTAGGACCCCCCTATCCGCCACCTGGGAAGAACCATGTGGGAGTATCACCTCTCACCCTGCTGCGCCAGCGTAGTAGGTTCGTGGACGTTCCATCCTTGAAAGAATGAATATATCGGCAAAAGTTTAATATAACTGCAACGATGTTGGTAGCCATTTTTAATTTATCAGTTATTACACTTGCCTCATAATTGGGCATCCTACTTTAAACTAAACTAATTTTATTGGAAATAAGAAAATGATCGATCGATATGTCTGTAAATGGGTGCCTGAGTCCACCGAAGTGGATCTCTCCAATTTAAATAATAAAACATGATTAATTTCTCTTCTAACAAGGAGCATGTACATGATGCTATGTTTTGGTACATCTGGGCCTTACCTAATCTCACCGAAAATAACCACAAAGGTAGAAACTGCACCTACGTTTGCTATTTCTTCATAGTGACTCAACTAGCTAACCTATATTGTATATTCTATAGCAATTTACGCTGACGTGCTTCATCATAATACACATAAAATGAACCCTAACGCAAAACAAAAACCATAATACAAAGCAAACTAGGACGTTTTCCTTAGTATTAAAGAAATACAATCTAAAATAAAGTGTATGAAAAAATAATTTGCTGATTTCCCATCTTGTATGGTTGTCATTTAGAACAACGGCGAACAGTTAGTTGCTAACTGCAACAACTAATGTACAACAGTATCACAGCCTGACAGAACAGACTGCCATTCTAACAACTACGATGCGAATATTGTCGAGACAGACAACTGTCTTAATAACAATGGAGATTCCTTAGACAGCCTGTGCTCTCATTATATAGACTCCACTTCCTCGTAGTATTCCGGGGACAGTGGGTTCAAACCCCACTGTCGGCAGCCGTGAAGATGGTTTTCCGTGGTTTCCCATTTTCGCACCAGGCAAATGCTGGGGTTGTACCTTAATTAAGGCCACGGACGCTTCCTTCCCACTCCTGTCCCTTGGTCGCCATAAGACCTAGCTGTGTCGGTGCGACGTAGCAGCTTGTAAAACAGGTATATATATCTATATTACTTCCTCATAATTTCGGTCTTCATTTGTCGTCCCGAACGCTTCCCAAATCTTCCGAAGAAGCGACCACACCCAGCTATATTCACCTTATTAGTGTCTTACTGTACAAAGGTAAGGCTGATTCATACACACTTACCTAGTTTCAGAAAAAAAAATATTTTACGTCCCACTAACTACTACTTGACGGCTTTCGGACACGCCGAGGTGCCGGAATTTTGTCCCGTAGGTGATCTTCTGCGTGCCAGTAAATCTACCGATATGAGGCTGACGTATTTAAGCACCTTCTAATCCAACCGGACTGAGACAGGATCGAACCTGCCAAGTTGGGGTCATAAGGCCAGCGCCTCAATCGTTTGAGCCACTCAGCCCGGCAGTTCCAGAAAGAAAAAAAAAGTATTCTAAAAACTTTGACAACATTAACTAACAATGTACAAAATGGAGCACGTCCCAGTTCCTACATCTAACTCAAAACATGTTTTTTTACGTCGCACCGACTCAGACAGGTCTTGCTATTTGCTTTACGTCGCACCGACACAGATGGATCTTATGGCGGCGATGGGAAAAGGAAGGCCTAGGAGTGGGAAGGAAGCGGCCGTGGCCTTAATTAAGATACAGCCCTAGCATTACCTAGTGTGAAGATGGGAAACCACGGACAACCATCTTCAGGGCTGCCGACAGTGGGTTCCAACCGACAATCACGTGAACGCAAACTACCAATTACACGCCTCGAACAGCGTAGGTAACAAGAAAGAATTAATACTGAATAGCTATTAAATGTACATAATATGGGTGGGGTTTTATAAACGTCATACGGAGGTGTGACTGAAGTACACGTATGCACAGAAATGCTGTCCCGATATATACAAAGCATGGCGGTTCCCCTACTTCCTCGTTTAACGCACTGCTGCAGGCAGACAGCCCGCTACAAGACTGATGTGATTAAAATAGGCACAGTGAAAGATGTATAGCAATATACACACTGTGACTACTCATTCACTTCCTTCCCCTCCTCTTCGGTACTGGAGTGGCCTTTAGCGCTACCTGTTCACTCCCTTCCCTCCTTGTCAGTGCTGGAGTGGCCTTCAGCAGTACCCCTTCACTCCATCCCCTCCTTTTCAGTACTGGAGTACGGCAGTGTTGATTGTTTATGTCGGACACCATTTCTGTGCATGCGTGTACTATCGCGAAGGGAGAGGAGTGGGAACGAAGGACACCACCGTCCAAATATCGTCGAAGGCGAAAGACAACAAGAATTGACCAAGAGAGGTCTGATAGGAAAAATTATAGTGAGGATCCTAACACAAGTAGTATCAATACCAGGCTCAGCTAATCGACTCGTGGCCATGGTCACAAGTTGACAGACCTTAGGGGAACAAGGAAGGACGGAGAGGAAAAGCGAAAGGAAGGAATGTGACATAAGTAAAAGCAATGCCAGAATCAGAAAATATTTGTGAAGAATAAATTTAGTTTTTTTAAAAAAATTTGCTTTAAGTCGCACCGACACAGATAGGTCTTATGGCGACAATGGGACAGGAAAGGCCTAGCAGAGGGAAGCAAGTAGCCGTGGCAGTAGCCCCAGCATTTTCCTGATGTAAAAGTGGGAAACAACGGAAAACCATCTTCAGGGCTGTCGACAGTAGGGACCAGCGCCTACAATGTAGGTAACTTAGTGTACACCTATGTACTACAGTCAATATTGGCACCGATGCTTTTTTCTTGACACGGCACAAGCCCAAAAGCCTATATCATGCCTACAGTCAATATGTTCGTGGACTGGCGCTAATGGTTCAAGGATCATACAGTCTTTTGACCGGCTTTTTCGCGACTTTTTCCGTCGTGGAGATCCGGGCGATTTCGACTTCAATATCTCAAACGTTTCGCTAGCGGATTTGCTAAATTTTTGGCGGAACTTGAAATTTTCCCGTTGCTCAAACTGCGACATTCCCAAGTTCGTAACTCACGTTCAACTACCCTTCACAACAGAGGGCCTGGAACAACATCACCTTTTTGCAGGTTGGTAGATTTTCCTACATACTTTTTTCAAGTAGTACTAAGGTCTTCTGCTTAGCACCGTGCTGGGTGGCTAGGTATTACGTGTTTAAAATACGACTGCACTCTGCTTGTTTACGTGCTCTGTCAGCAGGTACAGTAGCGCACTAAATCTATAACAGCTCAGTTAGTCGATCAGTCCTTGGTAATAGAATGGTTCCTTTCGCTCTAACGTCGCTATCCCCTGAACGACCAGCAAACACTGCATTCTGAATTTTTCCTATTGTTTTTGCATTTGTAGCACTCAAAACTTTTTCTCTAAAATGCACCTTGTCCTGTTAGTAATATGAGACTCATGTGATGATTGTACTAAGTCCACTGAACTGCCTACTTCTCACCCTCTACCTACTCCGATAAACAAAGACTAGCGCCACCTCACTCAAGTGCAATCGTATTTTGAATAAGTAAACTTCTGGCAGCTGGCGTAGCAAAGCCCTCCGCTACGCCAATTGTGGCAGCTGGTATCCTCACTACTAGCGCTAGAGCGGGAGAATCGCCAGCTTCAAGCAGTAACGTGTTAGCTAACTGTTAAGACGGTAGCGTGAAGTTACAACAAGCTCTGTCTTGAAACTGTGCTGTTACGAACTTAAGGAGTTATCTTCGCCAAAAGTAATATACAAATCAATATATTGTCACACCTGGTAGAAGACGTCCTCGTGGACGCGGTCGACCCTACAGAGACCAAGCAATGAGGGTGCACTCCGCGTGTCCAGAAATTATACGTGCAAACAGATTTCAATTAGTGTGCATCAAAGCGTACAATCTGAAGGTCCTGGAACAACAGTAGTTTTTACAGGGCGGCAGATATTTCTATACATTTTTTCAAGTACCGGTAGTTCCAAGATCTGCTAAGCACCGAGGTGCGTGAGAGAATTTCAATGGCACCAACCAAATTACAAAGGCCGAGTGTCAGATTCACTCAAGTACCTTGGAGCCATGACTTTACCGCTCTTTGTTTTTCAGTATTCGCTGTACAAGCCATTATTGTGGTTACATGTTGGCCACCCCATGGACTGGTCCCACTAAGATTATGGGGAGCGCTGAATAGGGTAGTTTTACATTTTGAAGCACGATTTTAAAAGGCGAAGCACATAGAGGAGAGCTACTCTATGAGTGCGCAGTGCCCGACCACTCACTGAAATATTAATGTCGGGCGGACGGGGAAGGCTTAGCTGGAGATGGAGAAATGAGGCGCTCTCGAGGAAGTATTGACGTAACTACAAGCTAAAATACGCACTACACAATATCATTTCGTTCGTATGTGTGCTTCGGACGGTAGTTTACAGCAGTAGGCCTATTTAAATCGTGTCAACATTACTTCATACGATACCGGGCGAGTTGGCCGTGCGGTTAGAGGCGCGCGGCTATGAGCTTGCATCCGGGAGATAGTGGGTTCGAATCCCACTGTCGGCAGCCCTGAAGATGGTTTTTCGTGGTTTACCCATTTTCACACCAGGAAAATACTGGTGCTGTACCTTAATTATGGCCACGGCCGCTTCCTTCTAACTCCTAGGCCTTTCCTATCCCATCGTCGCCATAAGACCTAACTGTGTCGGTGCGACGTGAAGCCACTAGTAAAAAAAAAAAAATCATACGACAAATGACATGACATGACAAATTACAAACGAAAAATTCTAATTTATACGTCGGTATGAGTAGCTCAGACAGTAGAACCGCTGGCCTTCTGAGCACAAGTTGGCGGGTTCGAGTCCTGCTCAATCAGATGGTACTTGAAGGTGTTCAGATAAGCCAGCCTCGTGTCGGTAGATTTTTCGGCATGTAAACGAACTCCTGCGTGATAATATTCTGGCACCTCCACGTCTCCGAAAACGGTAAAAGTAATTAACGGGACGTAAAATCAAAAATTGTGCTATTCATTAAAAATGCCTGCTAACATTTTCCAGAACTCAACCCTTCCTCATGTAAATACAGAATACAGCTACAGTATCCCCTACCTGTCGTAAAAGGCGATTAAAAGAAAAAACACAGGGACTCTGTTCTTGAGAACATGGGTTGGCGATCAGGAGGCCTTAAGCTGAATCTGACATAACATTCTCTTACTGGTGTCAGGCTCCTTACTTTTATCTTTCCCGTCTGACCTCCCTTAGTCTACTCTTGTTCTCTTCCGACGTCGACTGGGTTACGTTTATGAGGCCTAGGGAGCAGCCCTTTGTGCCCATTATTTTTATATTGCCGATTCCTCCATTTTCGAAGGGTTGAACCTTTCCCAAATTTTCTTGCGGTTAGTGATTTTTTTTTTTGCTAGTGGTGTTTAACGGGTACCGACACCTTTGATCGACCAAAAATGCGATTATTCAATTTATTTCTTCCAATTAAAATTGAACTTTTCTCTTTATAATAGTGCAACATTTTTGTTAACATCTCCAATACTTTCAAAGTTAATGACAAAAAACGTAAAACTCTGTCACCCAAGCAAGCCCTTTACCGGCAAGTTTGTTGCTTGTTTCCCGCAAATTTTGTTTTTCAGAACCGTCTCCCTGATAACTCTGAAAGTTTTTAAGATGTTAAGATGAAATTTTGCACGGATGCACATTTCGCAGAGAAGAAAACGATACACGAGAATTATTTAGCTAGCTTCACTGCTTAAGTTTAAAAAATATTTTCAAATGGAAAAAATAGACTACTTGAAAATAACTCCATGAAGAAATATTCATACTTTATGGACTTCACTGATTCTAGTATATGTTGTAGCTATAACATCATAGAAAAATGTTCATATGTTTGGAAATTATCAGGGAAACGGCAAAATAGTGGCCATAATACACCGCCATTTTGAATAATTAATTATATATAATAGCATATGTTTATATGTTTTCTACATATGTAGGCATATTATTAAGGAATAATGTGTTTGTTATACTAAGTTTCCTTTTAGTGTTTATTTCCATTGCTGCGAAAAAAGTTTAACTCATCCCATTTTTCTATGTTCGGAGGTGTAGGTTCCCCCTCAATCTCGTCTTAAATAATTTCACCTTTTCTTAGGCCAGCAAAAACAGATCACGACAGACGACAGACCGCAGAGAGGACCTGGGGCAAGTAAATGTAATAAATCCACCATATCTAATGCTCATCAACAGAGAAATGACCGAATGTCTGTCTCATAATACAACAAATAACAGCCTGTTAAGGGCCTTAGCCTACCAAGACGGCTACTACCCATTCGGAAGGCCTGCAAATATTGAAGTCTCACGACGGCAGCGTGACGAAATTCTCGGTCGTACTACTACGCCTCTGCGACCGAATCCACTGCCTCTCGTATCGAACGTAGGTATTAATATACAATATAATTAACATTTGAATGGTCATTTGTATTAGCAAAAACAACCAAATGTTTATTCGGAGCAGATTTTTTTACATCAGTTTGACCCAGATTTTTAACGTCAGTTTGACCTGACTATGGACATCAAAATAGAAGGATGATTGACGGCAAAACAAAACTCAGTGTCACGGCTGATAAAGCTGCTATATTCAACTATGATACAGTCAGTGCTCTGCGAGAAGGTTCAGCATTTTATGACTTATTACAGATATATCCCGACATAACCAAACCAGTAATGACTCCTACAGATAGCAAACATGATGTGAAGCACTTTGTAACTACTACCAATGGTTTCCAAGCCTAGGTGCCTTGATCCTGAAAAGTTAGACATTGCAAAATGGGAATTCCAATTCATGTTGGATCACAACATATTTCAGCCTTCAAAATCACAACGGCTAAGCCCAGTGCATTTAGTTACAAAGAAGCATGGAATATAGCTGACATCAACTACGTCTTACAAGGCAAAACAGCTTTCTCATAATTAGACATGTTCCAAGATTTTTTAAAAAAAATCAATTAGCAGATCAAGATAAAGACAAATCAGCAATAACTACACCATTTGGCCTCTTTGAATTTAATTCTATGATTTATGGACTCAGGAATGCCCATCAACTTTTCAAAGATTTATTCATGGTATTTTACAAGGATGCCTTTGCTGGCGGGACGTAGTGTTCATAGTGCACTATGTCTTTTGGTATAGGCTAGAGCAATTTTATTACTTTCATCGATCTCTCTCTGTCTTCATCCGTGGCTTTGGCAATATGAAAGTGACTGAGGTATGAGCGATGCTAGTAATGTCATTCCTTATGCAACCAGTCCCTACTATGAATGGTGTGAAAATATTGCCCATAAGGTTGGTTGGTGCATGCATTTCAGTGGGCATGGCAGACTGATATGTAATAGCAACTTCTAGATCGGTGAGGAAAGCAACGGGAAACTACCTCACTCCTCATTTCCCTAGTACGCCTCTTCAGTGATGCCTAGGCCATCTATGAGAGCTATTGGCAGAGCTGTGGAGGATCCAACAAGCCTTAGGGTTGAGGATTGAACATACATACATAATGAAACATCTTCACTGGGGTAATCACATAAACGGGATTGAAAATAAAGATTACAGATCTCTTCGTATGGTTATGATGGTGTTTAGAGGCTGTAGTAAGGATGTAAATGAGAAGGTATATAAGTCTCTGGTAAGACCCCAACTAGAATATGATTCCAGTGTATGGGACAGACACCAGGACTGACTGATATGAGAACTGAAAAAAAAAAATTGGTGATTTCGGACAAAGAAGACGAGCTGCTCGACTAAGTGGTGTGATCCAGCTGTCGGGGGACAGATGGCGTGAATGATGACAGTTTAAGCGATGTTTTATAAAGTAGAAGAGATCACAATATGTAGATAAAGTTCGAATTCAAGAGAACAAATTGGGACAAATATTCGTTTATAGGAAGAGGAGTTAAGTATTGGAATAATTTACCAAGGGAGATGTTCAATAAATTTCCAAATTATTTGCAATTACAAAAGACTAGGTAAACAACAGATAGGCAATCTGCCACCTGGAAGACTGCCCTAAATGCAGGTCAGTGGAGATTGATTGATTGATTGATTGTTGGACAGCTCCTTGTTCAATACGAGGAACCCCATTACAGACCTTAGTCCATGAATAAACGGCCAGGAAACGAACCCGGAACCTGCAGATAAGAGGTAGGCACGCGACTCCTACATCACGGTGGTGGCAATAATAATAATAATAATAATAATAATAATAATAATAATAATAATAATAATAATAATAATAATAATAATAATAATAATAATAATAATAATAATAATCACCACCACCACCACCACCATCATCAGCAATCAGTCACGACCGAGTATGTTAATCTTCCTGTCTATGTGTCTTCAGATGAGTGATCAGTCCAGACCGTGAGTTACATACTCTCTACCACTATGGTGACAACGTATGTTGAGGAGCCTGCTGGTAGGTGGCCACTTCTCCTCAGGACATCCCTATGTTTTCCCCAAATGCGCTTTTCCGCTGCAATACGGCGTCTCTGTTCTTCAAAATCACTATTCTTTGATGGACAATGTTTTTCCAGGCCGAATGTTCCAGAGCGTGCATTTTCCAGTTGTCAGTATCAATGTTACATTTCTTCAAGGTGGCTATAATGCAGTCTGGCCTCTAATACGGCGGTGGCCCCTACATAATTCCGAGTAAAATGCTCGTTTTGGGATGCGATGACTGGACATTCGACATTCGACGCGATTTATAGAGACGCATGATGGAAGTTATTGCCCAGATTACAACGTGGTCGAAATGCATGCGTGAGATACGTCTGTAACCTACGGTACTATGACAATGTAACTATATAATTCATATAACCACCTATCTCGGCCCCGACTAGAAATCCGTCGCACTGTGCATACCCTATGCCATCTCTCTTCACTCCTTCACTCTTCACAGCCAATTTAATTTACCTTACTTCATATTTCAAATACCTTAACACCAGATCTACCAATAATTCCGTCCTTGCTTTACCTACCCAGAGAACTGCCATCTGCGATAATTCATTCACGTAATTGCCTTCCAGAAAGTATCACAGGGTTAAGCACTATTCGCACTTTCAAGGAAGCACTTTGGAGGCATTTTATGCACCAGTAAGGATCATCTATAAACTTGATGCTGCTACTCACAAACCATTCTATTGTTATGGATGTCCTGGTAGAAGATTAGTTAAAAATTCTTAACCGTTTTGTTTCTCAAATGTTATTAAATTTTATCTACTACCTCTTTTTGTACATGTAGGATATTAGTTTTAAGAATTTTTCCTTTTATTACAATTAATATATTTCATCTCAATTTAATCTCATCACTCATCATTCTTGTATTTATTAATTTAATTTGCATTTAATCTAATTAGTGTCAAGTAATACAAACATTTCAATGCCTGGTTAGAGGCCTGGAGACCTTAGCCTTGCCAGGTAAAATAAAACATTACTAAACTAAACTATGTGTCCAACTCACCGAAGCTGATCGCCTCTCTGCTCATACTTCAAGCTTCCTCCAGAACGCTGATGTTCGTGCGTCTATCTTGCCAGGTAATATCACGATACTTCTCAGACATCTTTGATGGAACTTTTCAAGTAGTTTTTATGCACCACTGCCCTTAGCTTGGTCTACTCAACAGCTGAATACTGTTCTCCAGAGTGGCTCAATTGCAGCTATACCATATACGAGGGTCGGTACTACAACAGATTTGTACACAAGTAGCTTGGCCGAACAACTGATGTCATGATTATAGAAGATTGACGCGGTCTCTCAAACGCTGTCCCATTTAAGACGGTGATGAACTTCTACATCAACATTGACCTTTGCAGAGAGATAACAATAATAATAATTGTTCCGGGGATTCTGTGGAACGCAGAAGTGAAAGAAGGTGCGGGCATGAATGGGTGGATATAGAAAAGATGGAAGATTAAGTTAAAACTTTAAAAACTTGTGATTATGTTTCTTCATTTGTTCTTTTGTTACTTTTCTAATGTTAAGCAAATAACACTGAATCAGGTACATAGTCTAGCTCGTGAGCTTGAGTAACAATATTAGAAAAATCAACAACAATTTAACAACATGAGCTTGAAGCTCCCTAGTTACCAATTTAACCAACACTCAAGGGGACCGAGTTCCAGAATTTACCACAGTACAAAAATAGCGTCCTTGCTCCACACCATTATTCTCCAGGAGAATATTCTCCGAAATTTACAGGTTTAGGCCTCTTAAAGGCGCATTCTAAATTTAACAAAACTCAACAGTAGACATTACGGTTAATGCTCAACAGTCAGATTTACATTTAAAAGTGAATGAATAATAGTTCACTTCAACAGGGGTAACACGTACCTATCCTACATGGCCTTAGTTGAAAAAGAAAAGGTACTGGCCGAAAGTCAAAGTGTTAGTAGGCGAACTTTGCACTCCTCAAAATACACTTTTAAAAACCTAAAACCCTATTGGGCTGCTGGCCCTAAGTTACAGAGGCTAAGCCTGTACTACGGAGGTAAGAATTTTTTTAGTTACAAAATTATGAGATCAGTTTTAAGTTTTACAAAACGTAGTCACCTCAATATCAAGTTGAAGGGGTATACAAGAGGGTACCACTCTTTATTCCCTTAGTTAGACTAGAGTTCTCTGAGGTGTTTGAAATTTACATTAGTGAAGAATTTTGAAACCTTATCCTTGAACTAGTTTTTAGAGACTATTACATGCTTAGGGAAAATCTGCCATTACCTTGACTGGAGCCATCGCAAAGACAACATGGCCCGAACGGTCTCAGCTTTTATAGTGGAGACGAAGGTTCCAAATTTATCTGGGCCGAAACCCTGACACACTCCCAATTATCACTGGACAATCAGATAAATATCAAAAACTCTGATTGGTCACTTAAATAAAATGTACAAAATTTCTTACTGGCTACAATTTTAAGCTGGCGGGAAGAGGTAGAAGTGTTGATAACCTTAGAACACCAAAAACAAACTATAAACAATTCAGTTTAGGAAACCTTAACCTTCATCCTCACCCCAGAGGACGCGCATAAGTTGATAGTAGGGACATCCGTCGATAAATGTTCAAATTTCTTCTACCACATAGTTTGAAGTCCAAATTACAGATGACCTTCTCAACACGCCTAATTTATATCCACGGGGCGGGTGTACCTCCGGTACAACAACAACAACAACAACAATAATAATTAAAAAACGAGCGAGTTGGCCGTGCGGTTATGGGCGCATAGCTGTGAGCTTGCATTCGCAAGATAGTGGGTTCGAACCCCATTGTCGGCAGGCCTGAAGATGGTTTTCCGTGGTTTCCCATTTTCACACCAGGCAGACCTTAATTAAGACCACGGTCGTTTCCTTACCAGTCCTAGCCCTTTCCTATGCTATAGTCGCCATAAGGCTTATCTGTGTCGGTGCGACGTACAACCAATTGTAAATAAGGTAATAATAATAATAATAATAATAATAATAATAATAATAATAATAATAATAATAATAATAATAATGTTCAATTAGCGTCCGATCTGAGAAGACGCCACAGTGCCCTGAAATGTTGTTTTAACTAGGTAGTACACGTACTTTCAGAATTCTCAGTTAAATGTCAATTGACTGCATTAGAATTCGATACTGAAATCCCGAGTGTAAGAGGGGAACGCATAAATATTTACGCTACGCACATCTCTCTTAAAAAGTGGACAAATATAGCGATATACAGTCGAAACCATTTATAGCGACATCGCTTTTAACGACGCATTGGATATAACGGCGAAATCTAACGGTCCCGTCTAAATCCTATATAAACACTGTGTTTAAAAAAGTCGCTTAGTACGACATCGCTTATTACGACATATCGCATAAAACGACGAATTTTGGTCATATTTTCGGATAAATGTATCGGGTATAACGTCCTGTGTTGATTTTTGTTTGTTACGCGTTTGGAGATTGCTGACAATGATGTAACGCTTATTATTGTAGATTTCAAATTAGTCTGTCTGTTAAATAGTCATGGCAAGCATCGCTGTGAAGATTCAAAAGGAAACGAAAAGAAAGGAAAGTGTTTAATACTGAAAGCCACACATAATATGGCAAGTAGAAAACGGGGATACGAACGTTAGCTTCGCGAATAAATCGGGTGTATCATATGAACGATTTCTACAATTTGGAAGATAGAGAGAAAATATGTTTTTCGGAGAAAAATCTCAAGGAATCAAGCGAGCAAGATCATATGAGCAGAAAGATATTGAAGAATATTTACTTAGATGCTTTAAGCAGCAAAGAACAAATACTGTGCCGATTAATGGGCATATTCTTCAAGAGAAAACCAATTTAATTCCTCGTAGTCCTACTCCATAAATACTGTACTGTACTCTAAATACAGTAGGTTAGTTATTTCATTTACGTTTCTGAAGTTTTAACTCAATTCTTTTAATTAACCATGTAAGTGCGCAGACTAAAACTTACAGATATGACATTTTTAGCAACAAAAAGTAAATAAATAAAAAACGGTATTTGCGACTATCGGCTATAACGACCTTGACTGGCGGTCCTTCGGAGTCGTTATAACCGATTTCGACTATAAGTGATAAAAATAGCACTAAATTAGAACAGATGCTTATTTTAATGTAAATATACTGCCGGAAAAAATAAATTAGTACACCTGGAAAGATGACATCGATTTTGGTCTGATTACGGCAGATGCCACCTGGGGGATAGTAGATGTCCTGATAATGGTTTAAACGTCGTCCGCCAATAGATAGCGAAGTGACGTAGCTGCCAGAGCGCCGTGTGCGTGTACCCTTTAATACGGAATGTTTACATTCATAAGGCTCAGTGTGATGTAATCGTGTGAAGCAAACAGGCGCCATGCCACGGAGACGCACTCGTGCTTCCTACAGCCAACTCAGCGAGTTTGATAGGGGTCAAGTTGTGGCCTTCCGAGTGGCGGGATGGTCCTTTCGGATAATTGACACACAAGTTGGACGTGCTGCGTCAGTTGTGCAACGATGCTGGTTGCAATGGTCACGTGGCCGTTCTCACACCCGTAGATGAGGTTCTGGACGTCCACGCAGCACAGACGTTCGCCAAGATTGTCGTATTGTAAGGGCAGCAGTGGCAGATCGTACAGCTACCACAGCAAAGATAAGAGGGTTTGTGAACCCAGAAGTGTCAACACGAACTGTTGCCAACCGGTTACTAGCAGTGGGACTACGGGCACGCACACCTCTAGCCCGTCTTCCACTCACGCCACAGCATTGACGTGCACGGCTCGACTGTTGCCGTCAGAGGATCACTTGGGAGATAGAATGGCGAGCCGTGGTCTTCAGCGATGGAAGCAGATTCCGCCTGCACGCAAGTGATGATCGTTTGCGCGTACGACCTGGCGAGCGCTGTCTCGTACAGTGCATTCGTCCAAGATACACTGGCCCCTCCCCAGGCCTATGGTCTGGGGTGCGATAAGCTACAACTTTCGTTCAGCTTTGGTGTTTGTGGAGGGAACGCTGACCAGCGCTCGGTACGTACAGAATGTTGTAAGACCCGTACTTTTACCATTCTTGCAACAGCAAGGTGATGTGTTGTTCCAACAGGATAGTGCTCGCCCACACACTGCGCGTGAAACTCAACGTGCTCTGCCAGACGTGTAGCAACTTCCCTGGCTTGCACGGTCCCCGGACTTGTCTCCCATCGAACATGATAGGACGACAACTGATACGTGCGTCTCGTCAGTGCACAATTCTTGCAGAACTACGTGAACAGGTCGAACAGGCGTGGAATGTATCCCAAGACAGTATTCGCCATCTGTATGATCGAATGGATGCCAGAATCAGCACCTGCATTGCCGCCCGTGGAGGATACACCACGTAATAATATGGATGTTTTAGCATGGATCGACACCTGGTACCTTAGTACCGCTTAAGCTATTGATCTGTAAATGTAATCATTTCATGTACTCCATGTGCACTGTTTCAATAATAAATCTTGAGTGAATTAGAAAACTCTTAATAGGGTGTACTATTTTGTTTTTCCGGCAGTGTATTTCAGTCGAATTATTTCATTTGTAATGTTAAAAATTGAATAAAAGATTGAACGATTCGGGCTTTAGTTCCCTTCTGCGTGACATTGTTTCAGACTCCATCTCCCATTGTAAACCTAAATCAAGACCAGTAAAATTATCCACACAACAGCTCTCCTGCGATCCATCACTGTGACAGGCGACAACGCCGCCTAAGAAATGCAATACCTTACGGAGTGCGAGTCCTAGACATGACGATATTAGACATGCTTCAACCCCTTGTCGACGCTTGAGGGAGAATCTAAAAATACCAGCTCCCTGTCGCAGTTAATAAAATTCCCGCAGCCTCTCAACACTACGTTATTACGAGCTCAACATACCTCTTCTACCCCTATCCATGGTCTGACTTCACGGGAATGGTCTATTTATTTCCTTCCTCCCCCATATTCAACAAGCCTGCTAGACGTACGTGCTTCGCAACTAACTTCTCCAATGTTTCAGAACAGGACAGCAGTGTTGCCAACTTAGCGGATTTTCCGCTAAATTTGGCGGAATTAGAAGACTGTCGGCGGAGAAATGTATCATTTAGCGGACAGCGGATTTTTTGGCGGAATTCTAGATTTAATATAGCGGAATTTAGTGTTTTATTCATTTTACGTTTTTTTTTTAATTTGTACTCCAGTCTGTCTCCGAGCTATTCCGTATTTCTTGTCAGGAGCTAGCAGTCACATGAGGAAAACTTATTTCGATTTGATGTTATGAGATCATGGTATCTTAAACTTCTAATGCGTGGTGAAAAGAAAGGATGCTTATCTCTTAGTTGACGAATGATGACAGATAATGAAAGAGAGTAGCATTTATATTCATGCCATGAAGGAAGACCGTTTAATAAACTGGCCTGTTTTGTGTGTGGTCCTTGAGGTAGGGGATTCACCTAGTTTGCACCCGGCACTAAAACGCCCACAAATTTTAGCTCGCCGGCTCGCAGGCAGGAGGTCAATCCCAGTGAAACACAGATCAGGTGAGTGCAGACATTTACTTTTATTATTATTATTATTATTATTATTATTATTATTGCTCCTTTTATTGCTCATTATTTGATATCAGATTTCTTGGCGGAATTTTAGCGGATTTTAAGTAGTATTTAGCGGATCTTGAAAATATAAATTGGCAACACTACAAGACAGTGCTATATAAAGTATGATATAAATATCAGTGTAACAATTAGAGGTACTTACCGACACACAAATTCTCCAGTTCGCTAAACAAGCTGTAATCAATTACATTTCCTATTTTCCTAATGTTCAGGCCGTGTCCGAGACAATCAGAATCCACTGCATTTTTATTATTTTCTTTTACATCCTCCTGGATTCTAACGAAGCTACAGAGGATACGGTACGCATTTAATTTTCTTCTGACGAGCTACACCCATCTCACCTTCTCCGTAAATTACATCACCAGCACAAATCTCCTGGCCTGAGAGACTGTCTAGAAGGCTCGTCGTACCCTGTCCGGGTAAGGAATGAGGACTTTTAACCGACCCCCCCAAATCACCAGCATACATCCTAGCGTCAGTGGGTAGGGCCTAGGGCTGGCAAACCTTTTCCGACTAGTGCGTCAATTAAGTTCGTGCCTATCATTTTCTATTGTCTAGTGTGCCATCGGTTATTTGAATTTAAAAATCACCATGAAACTCCCTCTTTTAACTTTTTTAGGTATCAGATTGCATTTCATACAAATCCATTCGACTGAATGTTTCATGCTTTTATTTTGAAAACATCAAAAATAAAATTGAAAATCAAGTAAATTTTAATAATAAAACATATTTTTGCTTTAACCTGATGAAAATGAAAATCTGCAGCCTGTTTCCAGTCTAGACCGCGTCAGGAATGAAATGAATGAAGCCCCCACCTAGCAGCGAGGATAGGGATTGTGCCGGCTGACGAAGTCTGTCACACTTCTCTGGGGCAATGATTATGAGCGACAGATGAAGTGAAATGATATTGGAGAGAGTTGTTAGAATTAAAGATGACAGGGAAAACCGGAGTACCCGGAGAAAAACCTGTTACGCCTACGCTTTGTCCAGAATAAATCTCACATGGAGTAATCGGGATTGGAATCACGTAACTCGGTGGCGAGGGTCCGGCACGCTGCCATATAATTAATTTTAACTATTTCCATTGATACTTTCACGGCCCGTACTTATAGACATGATATAGGCTTTTTGGGCTTATGCAGTGTCAAGAAAATAAGGTAAAATTATTTCATCAGAAGAAAACCTCGACTGTCCACGAGAAAGGCTTCTCAAACAATGAGGTTTGAATTTAGACGTTATAACAGAAGTGGAAATGGTACGTTCATTCGTCACCAGATGACTCGCCGGAGGCGGAACAGCGCTAGCGTTCGATGCGGAAGCTGACGGAACCATCAGAATCAGTCTGAGAAGGTCACATAACATAACAGGTGTACGCAACACATGACACTGACAGGTGTACGACATTGGCACAAGCCCGGAATTAAACATCTGGCGATGAGGAACGTACGAATTTGAAAAACACCGAAAGGAAATGACAATAGTGAAGGGACCTTATTTTCTTGACACGACATAAGCCCAAAAGCCTAAATCATCTTTAATTGTAACATACTTCTTTACTAAAACGTAATGTTAAAATATGTTAGTATGTTAAGTGCCGTGCCACACAAATCGTGTTTGCGTGTCATAGGTTATCCCTGGCCTAGGGTGACCAACTGTTGAAGGTAGGAATGAGGGACAAAACAGTCAAAAAAAAAGGGGGGGAGCATTCCACAATTTGGGGGGACAGCTACATTTTTAGCAGTAATTTTAAAACAAATTTTCAAAAGCAATGTCTTGCCAGTGTTCTCTCTCTCTCTCTCTCTCTTTTTTTTTTTTTTTTTTTTTAACCAAGAGTACTCTTACTAAAGTAATAGCATAACAAACTCATCTTTGTTGTACAATTTCTTTTCTAGATCTGTGGTTTGAAGACCCTTCATCCTTGAGAAAAACTGAACCTATTTATGCAAAGTTTACAAAACGCCTTGTGGACGTTACTTCGATCAGGAGATAAGTATGGCATATGTTGTTTTCCCATCTTGCAGGTTCTAAATTCAGACCGGAATTAATAATCGTCTGTGAGAAGAAACATTTCAAATTTTCAATTTTTCTTATGAACAAATTCAGCTTGTCACGACATGTATGTTGTATGTTGGGTATTCAGCCCGAAGGCTGGTTTGATCCTCATAGCTCTGCCAACAGCTGTCATAGAATGCTTAGGCGTCACTGAAGAGGCGTACTAGGGAAATAAGGAGAGAGGTAGTTTCCAGTTGCCTTCCTCACTGAGTCAGAAGCTCAGTCTGCCAAGCGCACTGAAATGCATGCATCAACCGACCCCATGAGCGATATTTTCACACCATTCATAACAGGGTCTGGCTGCACAAGGAATGGTATTACTAGCATCGCTCATACCTCGGTCACTTTCACTTTGTCAAAGCCCAGGATGAAACCGAGACAGATGAACGAAGGAAACAAATTTTTCTAGCCCATGCCAGAAGACATAGTGCAGTGTAAATACTACATCTCGCCAGCAAAGGCAACGACATGTAAGAATAACCTCTTTCATCCCTTGCATCCTAGCATTAAAAATATTTAAATGTACGAAAGTATCACCCAGTTGCGGAACTTTTGAATACCATATTTCGTCGCTAGTGAGGCAAAAAACTCAGATTTTCTTGTGTGAAAAATATTGGTGATGATTTATTCTTCAATTCATAAAATCGGGAGAATACTTTTCCTCTTGACAACCATCGTTTGTCTTTCTGAAGGACCAGAGTTTCATGAAGAACTTCTGCTTACTGGCAGACGACTTCGAGAAGTCTAGTTTTTTACTGCTTTCTTTTAAAGCAGTCAACCTTCGCAACAGCTGACTCCATTATGCACCTTTAGAGCTGAAGGAATGCTGTTTTGCCACCAAAACTTCCCTCGTTATTATTGACGCATCATCAGTACACACTAAAATACATCTTTTTTTCTAACGTAGTTTAGCTATTTCCAATGTAGCTGTAGTTGTCTGCTCCTGCTGACATCACAGGCAATTCCTTACACGATATGTTCAACAAGAGGTTCTTCGTTTATGTAGTGCAATAACTGACATTTTTTTGCTCATGCCTGTAAATACAGGAAGTTGCACTGATATACTCTCTTAAAATAATAATGAGGTATTGACAAAAAGTACTATGAATGACAGGTTAAGATTAATGACATGACATGTGGTGCTTAGGCGTAATAGTGAGCATTGGACTAACAATGCTTCTCTACCTTATATACAACAAATATATATATATACGCAGTTCAAAAAATGATGTACATCATGGGGAGCCAATACTCATGTTCTAAGATCAACAGCATACGAAACGGTCGCCTTCATGGACAACATTTGGCACGTACTGCTCACCACGGCGTCTCCATACACGTTGACGGCCATCACGCTGTGTCAGGGGAAATCTGGACTCGTCTGTGAACAACACAGGTCTCCATTGGCGAAGTTGCCAGTTGGCGTGAGCAAACAGAAGGCGAGCTGCGCGATGTTCCTGCGTTAAAGCGGGGCACTCCAACAGGACGTCTGTGTCGTAAAGACACTGCTCTTGACCTGTTCCTTACTGTCTGGTCAGACACCGTGACTCCAGTGACCCTCCTGCGGTCTTGTTCCAGTTCTCTGGCAGTTGCTGAACGACGCCGCAACGCACAGATGGTCAGATATCGGTCATCCTGTGGGGTTGGCATTCGTCCACGACCTTGTCCAATCCTCCTTTTGAACTAGCCTGTCTCATTGTAGCGATTCCACAAGCGGTGAATAACTGACGGAGAGACACTGAGATCTACAGCAACACGACGAAAAGTCCATCCTTCATGGATCAAAGTGACGGCCCTTGCGACTTGAACCTCGTTATGACGTCTCATGGGATGTGCTGGTTGACGTACAACGTGCTCAAATGACCGCAGAAGACCGTGCACCTCTCAACGACACACGGACGCACCGCTATTCACTTTGTTTTGAGGGATAAAAAAAAAAAACCAAACCCCATGGCACTACAGCCCTTGAAGGGCCTTGGCCTGCCAAGCGACCACTGCTCAGCCCGAAGGCCTGCAGATTACGAGGTGTCGTGTGGTCAGTACGACGAATCCACTCGGCCGTTATTCTTGGCTTCCTAGACCGGGATTTTGAGGGATCACCTGACAGTTTAATGCATACCTACGCCTACAGATGGAGTATAACTTCGATTTGACATACCCTGTGTAGCTAAGGTCTCAAGGTATGCTGTACGACCATTGGAACCGCATCTATTAAATTAATGTTCACATACCAGACGTTACAAAACTTGTTTCCCCTAATTTTTCTGAACTGGTACTTTCGCTTCCTAATGACATTAAATATTGCGACTTAATAATAATTAAATGTATACTTCTGTACTGAATTTAAACTTTTTCGTTCGTACATAAGGACAAAGAAATTGAACTGCAGACGAATGTTGATTGGTTTATGACTTAGAAGTGATCGAGGTGTTTCTAGATCACTCCAGTGGTTTAGGGCCTATATACTCTCTGCTAGGGTTCGGTATCTATTGGGACTGTTCCTTAGTGTTTGAAATTATTCTAAGTAGGGTGCTGGTTGTAATTATGCCATTTTATGGATGTTCCTCACTACTCCACACAGTGAAACAGTGTGCCGCGAGTTTGAGAACCCCTGCGCTAGAAGATAGTTGGATAGAGCCTGGAAATAAACTAAGATTGTTCAAGACGGGATAAAATGTTACGAAACGTACTGTAGCGTACGGTGGAAGATGAGAAACACAGTAGAGTTTGACAAGTAAACGTATTTAAATTCTGTCCAATACTGGATGCAACGTTCAAAAAGTTGATGAAATGAATTTTCAAGTCACATTTTACACCCATAGGAAACTTATGGTACGTTGTACGCAGAACTTACGTAATGGCATATCTGCAAAAGGAAAAGGACTAAAGAATAAAATAATAGCTCTCTCATTTAGTTCTTCTTCTTTTTCTTCTACTGCGCGATTGGGTCACTTAGGACCACGCGGAATCAATTTCCCAAAAGTTCTTCATTTTCATCGACTGCTGTGATTTCTGTTCCTCCGACCAAGTACGTCGTGTTGGTTTCTTCTCGTCTTCCTCAAATCCCTTGGGTGAACAATTTTCCTGATTATATTCCTGTCCTGCAGATTTGGTGATCCTGATTCAGTGACGTCTTTCTCTACTTGCTTATACCATCTTGATTTCGTACCTTTGATTTGAAAAAAAATGTGTATTCGATAAGTAAGCTTGCTGTTATTCATTCTTTTCAAATGGCTTATAAATTGAATTCGTCGCAGTCTCATTGTATCAGTAAGTTTAGATATTTTGTGTATTTCCGAGTAGGGTTTGGGGTAATTTCCCCAGGGCACTACAGCCCTTGAAGCGACCGCTGTTCAGTGCGAAGGTCTGCAGATTACGAGGTGTCGTGTGGTCAGCACGACGAATCCTCAGGTCGTTATTCTTGGCTTTCTAGACCGGGTTTTTATTTTTAATTCTTGGCTCCAAGATTTTTCTCATTATTTTCTTTTCTTTCATCTCTAATCTGTTCCTTTACATTTTTATGATGCAAATTAAGTGTTTCTGAAGCATAAAGAGCTACAGGTTTGATCACTGTTAAGAATGACGAATTTTACTGTTCCACGACAAGCATTTTTTTGTTATAAACACTTCTTGTGTGTTGAAAAGCAATTGACATTTACTGAATTCTTGAAGCTACTGATTTATCTGTATTGCCATTTTCAGTGATCCATTCACCTAAGTACTTAAATTCCTTTACTCGTGCAATTTTATTCGTATCAATGGTACGTTCAGGTGGATCAGTTTTCTATTTGTCATATATTTCGTTTCTCCATTTGAGATTTTAAGTCCTATTTTTGCTGCTTGCTCTTCCAGTATAGCAATCTGTTTCTGTGTATTCTCATTTATTTATTTATTTATTTATTTATTTATTTATTTATTTATTCATGAAGCACAAGATACAGCTACACTGAGGGCATTTTACTTGCAATGTCAACAGGCATTGTAACATCGGAACCGGGCGGGGTAGGATCGTTAAGAAGCTACGGTTTTATAGCTAATGGTCGAATGAACAAAGATTGTTAATCATCATGAAGATATAATACTACGAGAAAAATTGTACTAGCTTCCTGAAAATTATCAAGGCTGTCACAGGAATAAAGCATAACAAAGACACAAAATATGGTTATACAAAAAGGACAGGACAACAGCAGAAGAGATTAAGGACAAGAACACGTTGTTATGTGGCACATAGGCCTAAGTGATTTCGTAAAATTGTAATGTCTTTTATGTTATTGTTAGGGATGCCTAGCATTTTGCAGGTCATTACAAAACGGCTTCACATCGTTCCCCGAGCACCCACCATTAATCTAATCATCTAATCCTAGTAGGGCACTGTAGGTTCAACCTCCTGTGGCTGGTCTGAAGTCAGTTCAAACCTCACGGTTTGATCTAGTATCTAGTCAGTTTTTGAGTCGATACTGCAGGGTTACAATAATTAATTTGAGAATAACCTACTCGAGAATTTTACAGAGATGGAAAGGATTCTTAGGAAGCAAGGCAAGTGGGTCGATAAATATCTGTTCCAGCCACTCTCTTAAAATCATAATGAGGTGCTGACCAAAAAGTAGTATGAATGACAGGTTAAGATTATTGACATGACATGTGGTGCTGTGTACAACACACTAATGGACTCACATAATAAGATAAGAGGAGCAGGATTTGATCACAGTTCTAATGGACTTCTGGTATATCAATATCTTAAGACTGAAGACTTAGACAGATGACAGCAAGTTCTCATACAACAAAAGTGATACTATTAAACCTCTTATTTCTGAAGTTCCTGTGAATGTTACTTGTTCTTACGAGAAATGTTGTTGATGGAGGCGAAAGTAAGGTATCACCTGTCCCTCGTAACATCGTTCGAAAATTGAAAAGTTTCGATTCCCTGAAAAGTTTTTTTCTCTGCAATTTGCTTTATGTCGCACCGACACAGATAGGTTTTATGAGACGATGATAGGATAGGAAAGGCCTAGGAGTGGGAAGAAAGCTGCCATGGCCTTAGGGATGCCTAGCATTTTTCAGGTCATTACAAAACGGCATTTGCCTGGTGTGAAAATGAGGAACCAGGGAAAATCATCTTCAGAGTTGCCGACAGTGGGGTTCGAACCCACTATCTCCCGGATGCAAGCTCACAGCTGCGTACTCCTAACCGCACGGCCAACTAGCCCGGTTCCCTGAAGAGTAATCTAGTGGTTTACCGTCACACCAACACAAAAAATCTTTTTTATTTTAGGCGACGATAGGACAGGGCAGAGTAAGGAATAAAAAGGTACCGACCGTGGTCATGATTAAGGTACAGCCCCTGCATTTGTCTAGAGTGGAAATAGGGAAGCCACGGAAAACCACCTTCAGAACTGCCCACGGTGAGATTCGAAACCACACGATTGAGGATTTCGACCTAAATGCGTATCTTATATGTTAATTAAAAAGGACAGGATCCTCGGTTTCAGAATAGCTTGTAACTAGTATCTATCAATTTTACAAAGCATTAAGAAAGCATTGGTGAGTTCCGAGTGTAAACATTATTGTTTGTATTCAAAATAGACGACGTGTAGACACAGTATATGACAAACATCAGGGCATAAAAACTAACTAAGATCGTCTAAAAAACGAAGAATATTTCGATTAATACAACACTGAGACATTGCCAGACAGTGATCCGCCCTGAACACTTATACGCAGCATAAACGCAACGTAGTAAGAACAGGAATACTAGAGATTAGAAATGGTGGAACGAAAGATTCTCAGGAAGGTATCGGGACCTCGAAGAACAGAGGACAGTCAAACGAGCAAACCAAGAACTATATACCAAGATCTCGATCGTCATACGGAAAGGAAGTAGCGTGTTCTTCGGACATATCCTGAGAATGGACCAGGGGAGGTTAACACTGCAAATATTTCTTGTGAACAAGAGAACCAAACTACTCTGGATCAAAGAGGTAAAAAGGGATCTAGAAGAAATGGGAATACAGGAACCAGAGATATAAACAGAGTGACTTTTAAATTTAAAAATCAGGCTTGCACAGGCTTTCAAGGACAGAACTCGGCCCAGAACAAAATCATCATGACAGGAGAGCGAAGAAGGTTGCAAAGTATGAGAATGAAAGAATATTGGACAAGGAGATAGACCAGAAGAAACGAAGCTGATACGAATATAGTACAGCAGAATTACGTAAATCCACTCATTTGCAAACTACAATTAGAAAAATTTATCAATCTGACTAGCGTAACTAAGAACAATTTCTCTTAGGTACACATTTTTAAACGGGAAGGATCCAGATGACTCCCCACGCACTCGTCAAGAAGAATTCTAAGGAAGAAATAGAAAACAATGACATCATAGGAAATAATTATCACGCATACGAATAAATGGATGTGTGTAACTCACAGACAGAAGATAGCACTGCATTTGAAGACGTTCAACAGCAATACTCACCTGGAAAAGAGAAAATAATATTGTTATTGAATTGATAACTTAACGAGATTTCAATAACGTGACACATTGCATCTTTTGTTTAAAATGATGTGATTCTAAAAAATAGTTCTTTCAAATAAGCCTCCATTGACAGGAAAGCTTCACAGAAAATGACACATTAGAGAATAACCCAAGAGAATGAATTATCTCAAAATGAAACGCCAAAGGACCATAAGCCACTAAAATTACTACCTATTTATCTTCAGCACTTTCATCAGTAAAGGAGTATGTAATTCACGATATATACTCCATTAGATCGATATAAACTTAGTTAACGTTGCAAAGAGGAACAGTAATTTCACTGAGCGTCTTATAGCTAGCAGTCTTGGTGGATCAAATGGTGATGGTTGTGACTTAAAGTACCGGATGGCCAAAAGAAAACTGATCCGAAAAATATTCACAATAGGACTGACGCAGGACTGACCCTTGTTAATGAACATCACACAAGATGCTGGAAATGACCTCATCTGAAGAAATGAAACACAGAGGATCAACTTCACTCAGAAACCACCGACAGAACTCAACACGCGAAGATTCGTATGGGCGCTTTAAAGCATGCGCAAGAAACAGTAAATTTGTAAGGATACAGATGCAGGTTATTTCAGATAATGTTTTGACACGACGATCTCTTAATTCCCACTTGCACAGGTAAACGGCGTTGAGTTTTCATCGGACTTCGTTGCAGGCTTTCCTTCACACGAACAATGTTTTCTGGTGTTCGAACTCTCTTCGGATTTACAGAGCCCATTTTACACCATATTGCCACTAAGTTTTGCTTTGCAGACTTTGTTGGAAGTTCTGCCAAAACTCTTCCAGTCTTATACTCTTGCGCACAGTTCCGCACAGGTTTTCCACGAATCGTGCTTCGCATAACACTCGACAATATACACGCGCTGTTTTATCGTGAGCGCCATTTCGTGCTGCATTCAACTGGTCACTAAACACGTCTGCTCTTCTCACTCACTCCACATGTAATCACTCACTCGGGAGACGCGCACGCGCAGCATGAGACAGCAGCCGATTGGTGCATCGAAATCACGGTTTCCAGCATTTCATGAGATGGGCCGTTCTCATGTTCATTAACAAGGATCGGTTTTATTTTCCCACCGCGCATAACTGGGAAACCTCCTTCTCCAATCAGAAGGCAAAAGGAAGAGTCGGATCCTACGAAAAATGAAGATATCGGCAAAATAAACAGAAGGGTCACGAAGGGCATGAAAGGTTTCTAGGCCTCGAGGTCGGAAGAGAACACGATCTGACCGAGGGAGGTCGGCTAGGAAGGACGAAAGTCGAGGAGTGTGTCAAAAGTACGCGAAGTAATGCCAGACTCACGTCGGGACCCGGTGGTAGCCAACCCACACTCCCAAGATGAGAGTCCCGTGGGTTCGGCTTGATAGATCGGAGGTAGTTTAAGATTCGAGATCATACAAAATCTTAGCATGTGACGTCAAAACTGAATGCTAAAAGCCTGGAAACAGTATTAGAAACCGCACATAGACGGCAGTTTAATCGGAATTTACGCAGGTCTTTTTAATGTCACGACTCCATAAAGCCTTCAGCCCAGTCAAAGAAGACATATATTATTATTATTATTATTATTATTATTATTATTATTATTATTATTATACCGAGCGAGCAGGTCGTGCGGTTAGCAGCGCACACCTGTGAGCTTCCATTCAGCAGATAGTGGGTTCAAACAACACTGAGTCTGTTTTCGTGAGCGCACCGGGTAGGTCGTGCCAGCTGAGCTCCCCGCAAGTGGTTACGTACTTGACTCGGGCAAACGGAACACAGTGTAGCAAGCTTCTTGTTTGTTTATGCTACGAATCTCGTACTATTTCAGTTATTTACTACAGTGTCTTATACTTAGGTGAAACGTGTTTTACTGATGGGCGGTGGAATATACGGGGAAGGAGGCCCTCCCGCTATTCAACCGAACAATGCCATAGAGGATCCTCCCACGCCTTCTTTACATTCTACAACGAAGGCAGCTCTTCTCACCCTCAATGAAGACCAGCATTACGACGTAGAAATGGAGCTTCGAAGCAATACAGTCCAGAAGCGTCCGATGGATCACCACCCACATAACAAAGAAAAAAGTTCGCGACACCCAATTCTGAATTACAAGGTAAACATATATCTTTGCTGTCATCAGAAAATAAACTTCCGAGTACAGTTAACACTCGCCCTTCCCCCTACGCGAACAACAAAAACAATAGATACGAGGACGATTCTCCTGGCCCATTCTGTATTTACGTAGATGCGGCAGGCAATATTGGAAAGTTTCATCCCATGGGATTAAGGAGATTGCTTTACAGTAGTATGCCAACAATTAGGTCTTACACCTTCTGCATAACCAGTATGGAGAACATCATGGAAAACATCCACCTCTACTTCCAGAATGTTTCAGAGAACTGACGTTCTGTATACGCCTGCTCGATATCTCCAGCTTCCACATATTATGTCCCGAGGTACCTATAAGAAAAGCCTGCTCCAAATATGATGATTATGATGATGATGATGCTTGTTGTTTGAAGGGGCCTAACGTCTAAGGTCATCGGCTCCCTGCTCCAAATAAACAAGTAATTGACTTTATTGAATCTACCTGGTCAGACTACATCCACATTAATACTGACGGTCCAAAGTTTACATATTCAGTTGGTTTTACATATTTTTGCGTGCAAACACAGGAATATGGTTATTTTTCTATTCCCGTTGAAGCATCCATCTACACTGCTGAACTTATATACATCCGGGAGGCCCTGTATTACTCACAATCAAAACATTTTCATAAGATACTTATCATTTCAGGTTCTCAAAGTGCTATTAGGAAATTGGGACATCCTCGAAGAAACATACGAACACACTCCTACATCTATGAAATATTAGAAATCGCGTGGAAAATGTGCGTCATTTTTATGGGTGAAAGGGCACTCGGGACTTCCATACAATGATCTAGTTGACAGTCTGGCCAAACAAGGCGCAGCACTGGCTTATTTCTTTCATTAAGCCTCCCCTGTACTGACTTTTATGTAACTAGCAGAAGGAAAACGTATGTTGAATAGACAGTTCTGTGGAACAGGGCTACTCAACACAAAGGATGATACTATTCCTGCATTCAGCCAGTTATCCCACACAAACAATGGTATCAAGACGTCAGATGGCCCAGAGGCCAAGTAACTACCATCATTCGGATGAGATTTAACCATGCTTCATTCCCTGCTCACCTCAACAGGATTGGAGTCCTCCAATCAGCACAATGTAGCGCAAGAAACACAGGAGATGTGAACCACATCAACTTCGAGTGCAGTAGAACTGTATCCTTTCGCAGAGAATTGTTTTTATCTTTGTACACCTTCGGGTTCCCTTACCCACACATATTTAGCTATTACTGGCAACTGGAGACTTACGTAGTGCAATTGCAACATACTTGACAAAACTGGTGTAAATATCTAAAGAAACAAGTGTCTTTATTTCAAGTGTGTTTTGCTTTATTCTTTGCTCTGTTCCAGGTCCTTTCTGTTATTTTATATGTTTTTTAACTTGTCGTCCCTCTTTTTCTTTTTCTTTTCAATAACATTGTTACTGTACATTTTGATGGCTAAATGTGCTACGAACGAAGGTCATAATAAAAAACCACTGTCGGCAGCCCTGAAGATGATTTTCCCGGGTTTCCCCATTTTCACACCAGGCAAATGCTGGGGCTGTACCTTAATCAAGGCCACTGCCACTTCCTTCCCGTTTCTAACTCTGCCCGATCCCACCGTCAATTCCACGTAAGGCTTATAAATTCCGGGCCAGTTTTATTTTTCCCACCCTGTATTTCCTAATTATCTATACTGTCAATCTTCAACGTCGAAGTGTTTGTCGCCGATATAAGTTACTGCAATTAGACCTGAAAAACGCAGATTAAACATACACTTACCCTAATCGGCACGCAAGCGAGTACACTAAGGGAACAATCTTATTTTTTCTCCCCTATTAATGCTGAAAGTAGTGATTTATAGTTTTTTAAACTGTTGGGTTCGATTCAGTGTCACCAATCATACAGTTTAGGGACCCTACTTGCCGATACGACGCCTTAGAGTTACTGTACATCTTAAATGTTGGCACTATGTTTGTTTTCGTGACTTGCGAGATTATACGTACTGCCACTGCCGTGTAGTGAAAATCACTAGTAGTACATTTTCCAGTATACGTAAAGAATTTTTTCTGTAGGATAGTACGTTTATTTGGGTAATACCAGGAAAGTAGAATTATTGTGGCATGTTCGAATAATGAATTTAAAAACGTAGTTGTGTTAAATGACGAACGCAGCATTTTATTAATACGATCTTATTTCATCCAATTCATACGTATAGGATTCAATTAGGATGTATAAGAAGCAAAAAAGAAAAATCTGCAAGAACTCCTCCGAAAAGGAAAGCAACGTTACCTCCTCTAAAAATATCAATTCAGTTGAAATGGAAGGAAATTCCGTTATCAATCTAACTTAACATAAACTTGCCTTGTATCGACTTTGGTACTGTTTGCGGACTTAATCTTTGTGTATTCTTATTGACTTACGGCATATGCTTATGTAATATATTTGCTTGTGTGTATTATTACACCATGGTTTCGCTTCAGTTCGACAAGTAACAAAAAGTTTCAAGAAGGGAGCTGAATTATTTACACAAGGCAAACACCAGAATATTACTGTTACGGTATAGTAATGCGTATATAGAAATAAAGGCAGAAATACATAGGTGAGAGAGAGTGTGTGTTTATTTCCTTAATTACTCACTGAGCTTGAGAATCAACTTAATTAACAATGTCTTGGTTTATCATTTACTTGGGTATGGGAACCTCCGTAATTGAGGTTAGTTTATTATGGTTATGTCTGGTGATTTCAATATTAACTAGTCAAGTTGGCAGCAGTGATGATCCATTAAAAAAGGAGAAAAAAGCGCCAATATTTTCTTTTTAGTGTATAGCCGCCTTACGTGCCGAGTATTATACACCGCACCCGAATCACTGAATTCCGATGGGCAATTTCTACAATTGCCCTGAATACAGTATAGAACCAATTGACCGTAGATTTTAAAAGCCATCCCTCTGTGGGTGGGGTAGGTAGAATAACGGTAACCCCTGCCTGTCGTAAGAGGCGACTAAAATGGGGCCCCAGGGCCTCTGAATTGGGAGTGCGGGTTCGCGACAATGGGGGCCCTTAGCTGAATAGCCTACTTCCAGTTACTTGTGCCAGGCTCCTCACTTTCATCTACCGTATCCGACCTCCCTTGGTCAGCTCTTGTTCTTTTCGACCCTGACGGTATGTAGGTTGCGAATCATAGGGAATCTTTCATGTTCACGCTCTCTGTGGCCCTTGTCTTCTTTTGGCCGAAATCTGCATTTTTCGGAGTGTCGGACCCCTCCTACGTTTTCCCTTCGATTAGTGTTAATAGAGGATGGTTGAACAATCACCACCACCACTACTACTTTAAAAGCCAATTCCCTTTCAACAGTTGTGATGGGCGTTCCCTTCCTGTCACCCTTACCCCCCCCCTCCCCAATTTGATTTAGGAAAGTGTTGCAAACAGAGATTAATATTCCATGGATTTTATACTTTCCCCTCCAATAAAGTCGCTGTAAAGAACGAACACACGCTGGTTTGTGTACACTACTCCTAGTTTTACACTAGTGCATATCCACAAATGCTCGTGCCGTAATGCGTTGCCCACCGGCGAATGCTCTTTTTCCAATCGAACCCAGCCAACACTCCAAGTGTAGGCTGATGTATTCACGAAGACTCACACAAAATACTGTCAGTTGTCTACATTAATTTATTAATTACAACTTAACCTCACTTCAAAACACACACATCAACAAACCACCATGTTTAACAAATGCCTATCACGAAGCACTTGGAGACTGCAACCTTGAAACAATTGACTGCTGATTGCTAACTTTAGCAGGTCGGCACACCACGAATTCACAAGAATAACTCCTGTCAAACAATAAGTCAATTCCACCATCAAGACCGCTTCCTTATACAGTATATGTATTGCCTGGCCAGGCTTCTAGAACGATATGTCACAACATATCTTCTAGTAAATTTTAGAGTGCCGAATAACAGTTATAATGTAAAGAACATTCTGAAACCATCTATACTACGTACGGCTCTACTTCTAAATTGACGTTTTGGCAGATTTTGGCTCTGTCTGGTGGTTATGCGCTGAAGCATAGACATCCAATCAATCGCAAGCTGTCATTCATATAGATTTATATCGGCAGAGCACGATCTCGAAACCTAGTTGCCAACTCTAATATTTACATTCACCACGTGGTTAACCTATCTCGCTCAGCGTGTATGCTATTCGGTACGGTTCGCGATCTTTTGCATTTCCCTTCAGTAATTAGTGTGTTTTTCATATTGTTGGAGGGTTCCAGTGACTCTGATCTCAGTAGTGTGTTCCCTTTATAGACCATAACCTCCTTCCTGTGCCAGCCATTAGCGGTGAGTGATGTGTTATTTCCTCATTCTCTTTTATTTTTAATAATATATTCTCTTTTAGTGTCAGATGTTGTTAGTAAGTGTAGTTTTTGTGAATTTGTTTTCGAACCATATTCATTAGTTTTTCTGAGTACGGTATTATATTTTACAAGGGCGTTTTATCGCGGTCGTATTACATCAGCTGTTCTCGCGGGCGTAGCGCGCTCCCGCTGGCAACAGAGGAAAGGCGATGCTCATTTGTTTTGCGAAACTTCAATTTAGAAGTAAGGCGGTGCGGAGCATAGTGACAAAGATACATTATTCTGGATGTTACAGTGTGTTGCACAATGTTACTGTGGATTATACATCATGTATACAGGTAATAATAAATTATATACTATTAATTACAGGTTCTTACATTAACTAAACTCTCCCCACTGTGGGTGGGGGCAGTAAATTACCATCCACGGTATCCCCTGCCGGTCGTAAGAGGCGACTAATAGGGGCTCCAGGGGCTCTGAACTTTGGGGGCGTAGGTTGGCGACCACGGGACCCTTAGCTGAGTCCTGGCATTACTCCCACTTACTTGTTCCAAGCTCCTCACTTTCATCTATCCTATCCGACCTGTCTTGGTCAACTCTTGCTCTTTTCCGACCCCGACGCTATTAGGTTTGCGAAGGCTAGGGAGTCTTTCATTTTCACGCCCTTCATGGCCCTTGTCTTCCTTTGGCCGATATCTTCATTTTTCGAAGTGTCGGATCCCTTCCATTTTTCCCTCTGATGAAATGAAATGAAATGAAATGGCGTATGGCTTTTAGTGCCGGGAGTGTCCAAGGACATGTTCGGCTCGCCAGATGCAGGACATTTGATTTGACGCCCACAGGCGACCTGTACGTCGTGATGAGGATGAAATAATGATGAAGACAACATATACACCCAGCCCCCGTGCCAGCGAAATTAACCAATTATGGTTAAAATTCCCGATCCTGTCGGGAATCGAACCCGGGACTCCTGTGACCAAAGGCCAGCACGCTAACCATTTAGCCACGGAGCCGGACTTGCCCTCTTATATAGAGGACGGTTGCCTAGTTGTACTTCTTAAAACAATAATCACCACCACCACTTAACTAAACTCATGTTTACTATGTGATCAAAAGTATCCGGACACCCCCCAAAACATACGTTTTTCATCTTAGGTACATTGTGCTGCCACCTACTGCCAGGTACTCCATAGCAGCGACCTCAGTAGTCATTAGATATCGTGAGAGAGCAGAATGGGGCGCTCCGCGGAACACACGGACTACGAACGTGGTCAGATGATTGGGTGTCATTTGTGTCAGAAGTCTGTACGCGAGATTTCCACACTCCTAAACATCCCTAGGTCCACTGTTTCTGATGTGATAGTGAAGTGCAAACGTGAAGAGACACGTACAGCACGAAAGCGTACAGACCGACCTCGTCTGTTGGCTGACAGAGACCGCCGATAGTTGAAGAGGGTCGTCAAGTGTAATAGGCAGGCATCTATCCAGACCACCACACAGGAATCCCAAACTGCATCAGGATCCACTCCAAGTACTATGACAGTTCGGCGAGAGGTGAGAAAACTTGGATTTCATGGTCGAGCAGCTGTCCATACGCCACACATCACGCAGGTCAAAGCCAAACGACGCCTCGCTTGGTGTAAGGAGCGTAAAAATTGGACGATTGAACAGTGGAAAAACGTTGTGTGGAGGGACGAATCACGGTACACAATGTGGCGATCCGATGGCAGGGTGTGGGTATGGCGAAAGCCCGGTGAACGTCATCTGCCAGCGTGTATAGTGCCAACAGTAAAATTCGAAGGCGGTGGTGTTATGGTGTGGACGTGCTTTTCATGGAGGGGGCTTGCACCCCTTGTTGTTTTGCGTGGCACTATCACAGCACAGGCCTACATTGATGTTTTAAGCACCTTCTTGCTTCCCACTGTTGAAGAGCACTTCGGGGATGGCGATTGTATCTTTCAATACGATCGAGCACCTGTTTATAATGCACGGCCTGTGACGGAGTGATTACACGACAATAACATCCCTATCATGGACTGGCCTGCACAGAGTCCCGATCTGAATCCTACAGAAAACCTTTGGGATGTTTTGGAACTCCGATTTCGTGCCAGGCCTCACCGACCGACATCGCTACCTCTCCTCAGTGCAGCGCTCCGTGGAGAATTGGCTGCCATTCCCCAAGCAACCTCCAGCACCTGATTGAACGTATGCCTGCGAGAGTGGAAGCTGTCATCAAGGCTAAGGGTGGGCCAACACCATATTGAATTCCAGCATTACCGATGGAGGGCTCCACGAACTTGTGCGACATGTTCAGCCAGGTGTCCGGATACTTTTGATCACATATATACAGCATATATACAGCACACGTTTCATGACATAACCTCACAAACAATGCGATCGTAAATAATAATTATATTAATACTAATGAGTGGATGTAAACACTTCATAGCCATACATCACAATAATAATAATAATAATAATAATAATAATAATAATAATAATAATAATAATAATAATAATTCGAGCTCGAATATTGTTTTCAAGTTATATCAGTTTATTACACTTGCGTCAAGGCGTATGACTCATCCCTTTCCAACTTTACCTTGGGTGTTCGCTACTGCATGGCGCGTTTCCGCACGTCTTCTCACATCTTTCAACGTTGTTATCACAACAATAATAATAATAATAATAATAATAATAATAATAAACACAATAATAATAATAATAAATAATAATAATAATAATAATCACAATAGTAATGGCTTGTGGGCTCCGGAGAGGCCTGGTGCAAGTCTTTCGAGTTGACCCGTATTGGCGACCTGCGCGTGTATGACCTAACATGAATTCTAATGCTGAAGAAGTCACAAACACCCAGCTCCTGAGTGTATGTATTAACTAACGAAGGTTAAAATCCCCGACCCAACTGGGAATTGAGCTCGGGACTCCTTGAACGAAATGCCAGCATGCTAACTATTTAGGCATGGAGGAGGACACTTTCAACGTTAAATACACAACATTAAATATTAAACTGGACATATACTATTTCCGATTTTGGAATGAACACCAAGCTCTGCTTCGCGCATGCAAACTTTGAACGTAATTGGAGTTTAACTAGAGTAACCAACTATGGAAGGAAAGAATGAGGGACAAGACAGTAAATATTAGGGGGGGGGGGGGGGAAGGATATTCCACGCCAAAAATTATAACATTTTCAAAAGCATTTTGTTGCCAGTTTCCTCGTACTCTTACTAAGGTAATAACATAGATACTACATTTCACTCATCTTTATTGTAAAACTTCTTTTTCAGTCTGTGGGTTGAAGACCCTTCATCCATGAGAAACACTGAACGTCTTATTACAAAGTTTGCAACATGCCTTGTGGACGTTACTTCGATCAGGAGGTAAGTATGGCGTGTTGGTTTACCAATTTACATTACATGCACACATGCGTTTATATTTTTCCTTTCGCCTTCTCGGGTTTAAATTATGGCTTTCCTTTTCTTGTGACGAAATAGAAGTTCAGCCATCACTAACCGACGCCGAAACCACTTCAAACTTATTAAAGAAAAACGCCAGTTAATAAAAGATGTCTACGTTGATTCGCTTCGTGCTACGGAATGGCCACGGACTAACGGTATCTCGAAAGTCGGAGGGTACATCCTGATCGTTTCTCCAAAGATGCTATAACAAGATTCTTTACACTTTCGAAGATCATACTGTTGGGGACGGTTTTGCGATGTTTAGATGAAGTTTGATGGTAGGATGTACTGTGAAAATTTGTACCGATGACAATAACACGAAAATTCGTTCCGATAGAAAACGAAAACAATTGCCGGACAAATAACGTCCCACGTGGGACATTTACAGAATACCTTAAAATGCGGGATGGTTGGTCACCCCAAGTCTAACACTTCGTCAAGTAGAACACCCTGTCTGAATACTGACAGGGAGAACTGGGGAGTTAGGTAACTTCCCCCTTTTTTTTATCTTGCCGACTGTGGGGTTCGACTCACTATCTCCCGAATGAAAGCTCACAGCTGCGCGCCCCTAACCGCACGGCCAACTCGCTCGGTCCTCTGGATCTATACGTATTCCGGTAAGTAGTGGCAGCCCAACTGACACAATAATTGTTCATCAAAATACTTGAGCCATTCGATCCGTGCTCTGGAGATGCTGATAGGGATGGGGGATTTTCAGTCACCAATCTGACTGCCTTTCTCCATTTACCAGAACCAACTGTAGTGCCCGAGTGCACCAAGCTCGGTAATTATCAGCCTTTACGAAACCGTGGTAAAACTTTTACCGTGGTATTGTCGTAAAAGCAGTGCACCATTACTATCGCCCGGTTTCGTTACCGCGGTTTCTTGACGCTTGATTTTCTCGCTATTATTCCCCTCGGAAGAAATTCGAAGTAGTATTCAAGAAGCAGTGATCATTTCGATAGTCACTTTTAAGGAGGAAGGATTGACATGGGTAACCTCCATCACCCAAAATATAGCCATTAGCTATTTCTCTCGTCTCGAGACGCGCTCTCAGCCGAGAATTGTGAAATACTGTGCTATCATGAATCGACCCTGGCCATCTTGCTACAATATCTCGTATCGTGAGGTTCGAATCGCTCACAGTTTGCACGTTTAACGAGAAATAACCTTTCCTATTTCTAAATACCTCCCCATTTTCACCTCCGGGAGACTGTATTCGCACATGAGTGCAGTCCAGCGCACCCAATACACCAAGGAACCCAGCTATTGTATGAAACCCTTCCATAACCTCTCTTTGTTCTCGCTGCGTAAGTGGAAGTTGAATGAACTGTGGCGATAACGACGCAAGTAGATCAGAAACCTTGTGTATTATGCGGCATACAGTTGTTCTGACAACATCACAGACGTCACCGATCACTCCTTGAAATGTTCCAGTTGCATAGAACCGCATCGCTATTAAAAGACGATTTCTAGGCGATATAGGACAGTTTCTCTCAGTCGGGCATTCCAATTGTTCACCATTTAAATCTTCTCTGGAACGAAACATCGCTTAATTCTTCAAATAAATCGCGTCTCTCTTCTATAATTCTCCCTTCATTTCTTTCAAACTGATTAAGATACTGGAGATATAACCTATAGTTTTTAAGCTCCATCTTGGAATCTTTAACCACAGAGCACAAATACAACTTCACCGCGGTTTTCTTAGTTAACCGCTCGCTCACGCGCGGTAAACATTATACCGCGGTAAAATGTCGGTAAACTCGAAACCGAGCTTGGTGCAACAGAAATACGACTTTACCCTGGTAAAATTGTGAAGTTTACCGCGGTATTCTCTTTACCGAGGTTGGTGCACTCGGGCATAGGTGCGATAGCTAGTAGCCACTAATATTACCGTTAAAGGAGAAGTCATGTTTTCACTGAAGTGCGTGTGCAGCAGTGGCGGCGCGTGAATAAAACGTCTGGGGGTTCACTGCTGTGGAAAATAAGGTGTTCATATTACACTGACTGACAGAGCAAATGCAACACCAAGGAGGAGTGGTTCGAAAGGGATGAAAGTTGGGGAAAATACAGAGACGGCACGGACAAATAATTGATGTTTATTTCAAACCGATATGCAGGTTACACAATGCGCACGGCATCGACTCAGTAGGATGTAGGACCACCGCGAGCGGCGATGCAGGCAGAAACACGTCGAGGTACAGAGTCAATAAGAGTGCGGATGGTGTCCTGAGGGATGGTTCTCCATTCTCCGTCAACCATTTGCCACAGTTGGTCGTCCGTACGAGGCTGGGGCAGAGTTTGCAAACGGCGTCCAATGAGATCCCACACGTGTTCGATTGGTGAGAGATCCGGAGAGTACGCTGGCCACGGAAGCATCTGTACACCTCGTAGAGCCTGTTGGGAGATGCGAGCAGTGTGTGGGCGGGCATTATCCTGCTGAAACAGAGCATTGGGCAGCCCCTGAAGGTACGGGAGTGCCACCGGCTGCAGCACATGCTGCACGTAGCGGTGGGCATTTAACGTGCCTTGAATACGCACTAGAGGTGACGTGGAATCATACGCAATAGCGCCCCAAACCATGATGCCGCGTTGTCTAGCGGTAGGGCGCTCCACAGTTACTGCCGGATTTGACCTTTCTCCACGCCGACGCCACACTCGTCTGCGGTGACTATCACTGACAGAACAGAAGCGTGACTCATCGGAGAACACGACGTTCCGCCATTCCCTCATCCAAGTCGCTCTAGCCCGGCACCATGCCAGGCGTGCACGTCTATGCTGTGGAGTCAAAGGTAGTCTTCTGAGCGGACGCCGGGAGTGCAGGCCTCCTTCAACCAATCGACGGGAAATTGTTCTGGTCGATATTGGAACAGCCAGGGTGTCTTGCACATGCTGAAGAATGGCGGTTGACGTGGCGTGCGGGGCTGTCACCGCTTGGCGGCGGATGCGCCGATCCTCGCGTGCTGACTTCACTCGGGCTGCGCCTGGACCCCTCGCACGTGCCACATGTCCCTGCGCCAACCATCTTCGCCACAGGCGCTGCACCGTGGACACATCCCTATGGGTATCGGCTGCGATTTGATGAAGCGACCAACCTGCCCTTCTCAGCCCGATCACCATACCCCTCGTAAAGTCGTCTGTCTGCTGGAAATGCCTCCGTTGACGGCGGCCTGGCATTCTTAGCTATACACGTGTCCTGTGGCACACGACAACACGTTCTACAATGACTGTCGGCTGAGAAATCACGGTTCGAAGTGGGCCATTCGCCAACGCCGTGTCCCATTTATCGTTCGCTACGTGCGCAGCACAGCGGCGCATTTCACATCATGAGCATACCTCAGTGACGTCAGTCTACCCTGCAATTGGCATAAAGTTCTGACCACTCCTTCTTGGTGTTGCATTTGCTCTGTCAGTCAGTGTATTATTGTTACTTGGTGTTTACATATGTGTAAAATAGTGACATTGCTTGATTAGAAACATGACTTTGCTTTGCAGAGACACGGCTACAGCTCGAAGAAGTTACCAAAACAATGAAGAATGAAAGGCAGAGGATATGAGGTGCAATTACTTTAAGCTCATCCAATTTCCCCTCATTTTGAAGACGTTGCTTACGTAGGAATAACTTCTTCAAGAACGTGTTAGGCAGACTACTGTTATTTATTTGTTCACGTATTTTGCTGTTTACTTTTCATAAAACACGTATTACTAATGAAAAGTTTCATTTGATTACATAAACTTAGGCCACTTACGCCTATTGATGCTATACAAATCGTAGTTAGCAAACTATTCTAGCTCATTGCGGTTAATTACATCAGAATGGCAAAATCGCCAAATTAAAATCCCTTCAAAACCTACCACATACGGCAAATTTTAACCGCGCGCTCTGACAATGCTTCGGCTAATTTCGGAACTGCTCGATGTAACTCGTGTGTATCGCTGGTCCAGTTGCCAGCGATTCCTGGGCTATGTTTTCCCTGCTCCTCACAGCCCCTCGCCATGCGCACCCTCCTTACGTCTCACGGCCCCGCGCGTTCAGTCCTGAAATTGAACCTCTTCGCTGGTTCCGGAGAGCAGCCGAGTGTTGATGTCAAAAATACCGCTACGCGCGCTGATATACAGAGCAAATTTAAGGAATAGGGTCTGATAAATCATTTTACCTAGACTTATGTATTTCTAGGGGGTTCACTGAACCACTGAACATATAGAACGCGCCGCCGCTGGTGTGCAGTCAGAAGTGTTGCACACAATCCTCGAGATGACTCATTCCCTAACAAGTAGGCGTGCGTTAAAAACAGATAACAGAAATCTTCCAAGAAGTGCCTCTCTACAGTACTGTCTTTATCGTCTCAGCTCACGCACTCGGCTTATCATTATCAGTGTACTTCAGCATGGCGTGAGCGCTTCACTGACGAGCAAGTCATTCGCTTCCAGGAAGAAATTAACACAGAAATGTGCATAACTGGAACAAAATCTAACTGACCAAAAGCAGACGAGTAAGTTTGTGATTTTATATGTAAATTCCCACATCTACTGACCAGGATTGGAATTAAGATTGCCTTAGTGAGGACGCAGGGCTGTAGACAGCTTTGACGGGTACCGGGCAAATGACTTGACCGCACTCCTCTCCCTCTCTCGCCCAAAAATGCTCCGGGCAAGAAAATTTCGATGACCTCCCTTACAATGATAATGGTAATAAATTAATAATAATAGCGTACGTCTTTTAGTGCCGGAAGTGTCGAGGTATACGGGGCTCTAATAGATGTAGCTTGCATCCTAGAGATCATAAGTTCGAAACGCACCACGCCTCCCGATTTTTACATCAGGCAAATACTGTACTGGGGCTGTTATTATGGCCACAACTCTTCCTTCCCTGTCCTTGCCTTTCCCTATCTCATAGTTTCCGAAAACTTACCTTAATTAGCGCGACGATTATCCGCAACCCTCCCCCCCACACAACAAACTTTATAGTGTTCTTACTTGGCAACCCCTCCCGGTTGACGTATATGACAGCCCTCTCACGATCGGGACAAGTTATTCTGATATTACTGTAGTCGAAGTGACCTATAATTCCTGGAAAATTATCCCAAATATAATAAATTGTATCGGTTGCCAAGAATTGCAGTCAAGTTGACAGTAATCGGACTGCCCATTGTGTCATGTGATTCATGGTACATAACCTCTAATCGTGATTCGCTCCTAAAATTTGAGGTTAAACAGTGTTGTCGGCAGTGTTTAAATATGGCTGGTTGAATTCCGGTTTTAAATAGTGTCTAAGTGATAAATAACATCTTTGCAGTGCGGCAGCCATAATTCTTACATTGTTTAATGGTAAATATTGTCTAAACACCCTTTCTGCAATACAGTTTATGTTTACGCAATACAGTCGTTTAATTCGTTTGTCGTTCATTGTTTATGCCGTATTCCTAAACAAGCTTTTATACAGATCTACTGTATTTCCACGACTGCAGGTAGTAGTCAGACAATTTAGTTAACTTTCTTTCTTTCTTAATCTATTTACCCTCCAGGGTCGGCTTTTCCCTCGAACTCAGCGAGGGATCACACCTCTGCCGCTTCAAGGGCAGTGTCCTGGAGCGCGAGACACTGGGTCGGGGGATACAACTCGTCCAGGCGGCCTCACCTGCTATGCTGAACATGGGCGTTGTGGAGGGATGGGAAGATTGGAAGGGACAGGCAAGGAAGAGGGAAGAAGGCGGCCGTGGCCTTAAGTTAGGTACCATCCCGGCATTTGCCTGGAGGAGAAGTGGGAAACCACGGAAAACAACTTCGAAGATGGCTGAGGTGGGAATGGAACCCACCTCTACTCACTTGACCTCCCAAGGCTGAGTAGACCCTGTTCCACCCCTCATACCAAAACCAAACCCCAAAGCACTACAGCCCTTCAAGTGCCTTGGCCTACCAAGCGACCGCTGCTAAGCCCGAAGGCTTGAAGAATGCGAGGTGTCGTGTGGTCAGCACGACGAATCCTCTCGGCCGTTAATCTTGGCTTTCGAGACCGGGGCCGCCATCTCACCGTCAAATAGCTCCCCAATTCTAATCACGTAAGCTGAGTGGACCTCGAACCCGCCCTCAGGTCCAGGTAAAAATCCCTGACCTGGCCAGGAATCGAACCCTGGGCCTCCGGGTAAGAGGCAGGCACGCTACCCCTACACCACGGGGCCGGCCAGCTCTCATACCACTTTCTCAAATTTCGTGGCAGAGCCGGAAATTGAACCCGGACCTCCGGGGGTGGCAGCTAATCACGCTAACCACTACACCACAGTGGCGGACGTATTTAATTATCGCATGTTAAAAAATATTTTATTTCCTACGCATAACCTAACGAAATGGATTTAATTAAACGCATTTACTTAGCACACCAACTTCACTAACTGCAAGCAGCTGCTAGGCTGTACTCTGCTCCTTTACCTGCCTGAGCTGGAGCCGAAATGTGCCCGCCTTTGATCTAGAGCAGAGGTTCTCGAGCTATTATGAGGCTGTACACGTCACTCATTGCTAAAAAATCCATAATTGATAGGTGTAAAAAAATATGAGTAACTGGCTAATTATTAAGGCAGTTTTAACTGTTTATAGTCCGACTCATTGGCTGAATGGTCAGCGTACTGGCCTTCGGTTCAGAGGGTCCCGGGTTCGATTCCCGGCTGGGTCGGGGATTTTAACCTTCATTGGTTAATTTCAGTGGCCCGGGGGCTGGCCGTTTGTGGTGTCCCCAACTTCCCTGCAACTCACACACCACACATAGCACTATCCTCCACCACAATAACACTCAGTTAGCTACATATGGCAGATGCCGCCCACCCTCATCGGAGGGTCTGCCTTGCAAGGGCTGCACTCGCCAGAAATAGCCACACGAAATTATTATTATTATTATTATAGTCCCAATATCAAATGAATAAATAAGAATGAAATATTTTGGTCTTAATTCTGGAATTCAGATATTGCGAACCATCAATATTTCAATGGGACGGTTGTGCCTGCATGGCGCGACATAGTTTTTCTGATGTGCTGTAGTCTAGGTCAAATATTCAAGCGAAGCGTGGCTCCATACATATTTATCTTTATTCTTAAGCCGATTTATTTCCATATTTTAATTTTTCTTCATTTCCCCCCGAAGGCTGTTCGCGTACCCCACTTAAAGTCTCAGGCGTACCCCTAGGAGTACGCGTACCACAGTTCGAGAACCACTGATCTAGAGTCTCACCAGATTTACTGCTTATAGTGAGGCCGGTGTGATTTCATGAGAAGTCAGTTTTGAATGGCCTCTGTCGGATTAATGGCGGTGACAAATGGTTTACACATACTAACAGTCATTCAATTATTATTTCAGATAATACCGTACTTGTATGCGTAGATTTTATTCAATTTATATAACTGGAATCTTTCGTCTTCGTCCAAAGAAGGATAAAATATTTCTTCGATGTGCCATACCGCTGGTTACTGAAACGAATTCGTTATACGCAATTTCTTGAACAAAAGTCCTAAATGAGAGACGACAGATAACCTGTATTCAAACGGCGCAATGTCGCCTGCTCACTTACTCTAGTTCGTGCTCACTGCTGAGCCAAGATTCCTGGCGAGGAAAATGATATAATATATCTGGTCACACATGTGTATCAGAAGGTTCAGGTCTAACGTGTAGAATTATAACTACACTGGCTGTAGTACTCGTTTCTCCGCTATATCTGCACCTATTGGCTGTCCTTTCTGTGTAGCTTATACTCTCCTGTGTTTGGCATCGTCTCCGCCTTGCCTCCGTCCTTCTGTGCGCTCGTTCGGGTATAACTTTACATCTCGCAGCCCAACGTTTATAACATTATAAGGGAGTGAAAATAATGCAAATCTTACTTGGAATTCCTTTTTGAGGAGAGATGTGTTCATTGCGATGTCTAGGAACCCACTATCCCGCCCCCAGAAGTACAACTACTTTTATAAACTAATAAACAGTAGCAGCCGCCATCGTCCATGGCTAAGTAGCTTCTTACATTCTCATTGGTCAACGTGAACGGAATGTGACGTCATTGCCATCAATGCTGATAAATACATTGCGTTACCAACTCCGGCTGAATAAAAGCACAAACAAAAAAACACCATGTAAAATAACAATGTGGCTTGTAACTGTCCAGACCAATGGTATTGTCCAGATCCTATCCTAACCGTCCGCACGGCAAGAACCAGTCCAGACCAATTGTGTTTCCACACGAAACTAGGAGCTTAGGGCCGCTTCGCGGTTCTAACCGTCCAGACCAATGGTCTTGTCCACGGCAAGAATCCTAACCGTCCAGACCAATCGTCTTGTCCACGGAAGAATCCTAACCGTCCAGACCAATCGTCTTGTCCATAGCAAGAATCCTAACCGTCCAGACCAATCGTCTTGTCCACGGCAAGAATCCTAACCGTCCGGACCAATCGTCTTGTCCACGGCAAGAATCCTAACCGTCCAAACCAATCGTGTTTCCAAACGAAACTAGGGGCCTAAGGCCGCTTCGCGGCTTCTGACCGTCCAGACCAATGGTCTTATCCACGGCATGAATCCTAACCGTCCAGACCAATTGTCTTGTCCACGGCAAGAATCCTAACCGTCCAGACCAATCGTCTTCCTTCCAGACCAATTGTGTTTCCTCACGAAACTAGAGGCCTAGGGCCTCTTCGCGGCTTCTAACCGTCCAGACCAATGGTCTTGTCCAGATCCTATCCTAACCGTCCGCACGGCAAGAGTCTTGTCCAGATCGTATCCTAACAGTCCGCACGGCAAGAACCAGTCCAGACCAATCGTGTAACAATAATCACCACCACCAGCTATCGAAGCAACTCACTCATTAGTTCCTAAGTACAGAGGATGGCAGAACTGAGCACCGGTTTTGCCACTGTGTAAACAAACGACAGTCGCTCCGCGCGCAGCTAAATGTAGCGAGTACTGGGCTGCGAGAAGTAAAGCAATGATCTCGTTCTAATACACGATGTACAACGTCAAGTGAAAAACTAGCAGTTTCTCCACCATACCTGCACCTATTGTCTGTCCTTTCTGAGTAACTTATTTATAGTCTCCTGTGTTTCGCATCGTCTGTGCCTTTCCTCCACCCTTCTGTGCGCTCGTTCGAATACATGTTGTACAACGTCAAGAAAAAAACTAGTCGTTTCTCCACCAATCCTGCACCTCATGGCTGCCCTTTCTGCGTAGCTTATACTCGCCTTGCTAAGCATCGTCTGCGCCTCGCCTCCGCCCTTCTGTGCGCTCATTCGGATTAATCAAATTTACTATGATTGGTATAAATAAGGAGAGCGGGGATAGCCAGTGTAATATGATTGGAAACTACCTTGTAGGGGGAGGGGTGAGTGTTACCCTCCAAGCATCTCTTGGGGGTAGGGGGAAGTAAATAACTTAATCGTGTTGTTACACATGCATGCAGGAGCGGAAAGAGGTTGACACTGGAGACGTGCTGCTCCTATACGAGCTCGATATGATTGACAGTTGTCAATGTACAGATGAAAGGTCTTTTCTTACAGCTGGCTTTACGTCGCACAGACATGAATAGGTCTTATGCCGACATTGGGATAAGAAATGGCTAGGAGTTGGAAGGAGGCGGCCGTGGCCTTAATAAAGATAAGAGTCTCAGCGTTTGCTTGGTGAGAAAATGAGAAACCACGGAAAACCACTTCAGGGCTGCCAGTAGTATGGTTCGAACACACTATCTCGCGGATCCAAGCTCACAGCTGCGCCCCCTAACAGCAAGGCTAACTAGCTCGATAGATGAAAGATCATTCACCACAACCATGGAGTACGCAAATGGAGCATATTACGACAAAAGGTTCGTGTAGCTTGAAAACGTAAACCTGCACATAATGTGCACGAAAAACGCAATGCAATTATTTCTGAACTTATTGGAAATAATGCATATTCACCGTGTGGCGAAACGCTGGCAACCAGAAAAGAGTTAGCTGGAAAATTTATGATGTCCAATAACGGACCATTTATATTGGTCTTATAAATTTACTCATTCGGGACAAATATTTCAGATTCCCTATGGGAATCAACATCTATATCATCTGATGGCCAAGCAGGCATCAATTTTTAGTAGTGAGACAAAGTCTCTCATAGTGCATTGGCACTGCCGGTGGCTTCAAGTAGCCTACGCAGTGGCCTCCACGGTATGCCCTAGCCATGCGTCTTGGTAGGTGTGCTAGGTACCAACTGATGAGCCCAACCTAGCACACGGGGGCTAAACGCTGGCAACCAGGAATTAGTTAGCTGGAAAATGTATAATGTCCAATAACGGACCATTTATATTGGTATTATAAATTTACTCATTCGGGAAAAATATTTCACATTCCCTATGGGAATCAGCATCTATATCATAGTAACCACCTTTTCAACTCATAAATCAATATATCTTCACAACTGACTGTTCCTAACTGAGACTGCACACGTTTGTAAGGCATCCGAATACTTAAAACTGTTAAGTAACCTTGTTGGCGAGCAGTGAATGCAGCGCAGGAGTGGCAAGATCGTAGATCAACAGCTGTCTCCATAAAAATTACAGTTTACGACCTATGAACACCGCATTGCTCCACATATGGTTTGCTCTACAGACACACATACAACACCTACTCGGTATAGTGACTGCAAGACTGTACATCTGACAACCCGAACAGAGACACACATACGACTCGTTAAAGAAAGAAAAATAAAAGGAGCGCAATAAAAATTACCCAGCATAGTTAACAAATGAATGTTCACTTTCAACCTGATGTTATAAATTCGAGGATATAGGTTCTGACTGCTCACGAGTAAGTGCTCAATCATGACGAAGTTAACTGGTGAAGTCATACAGAAGCTTATTATGAAGTTTCATTTTAACGGACTACACTTCCTTACATAGAGGTGTGGAATCGCGCTAAAAGGTTCCTGGTGCTAAATGACTGGCTCTGTAGATCGTTAACATTGATGCATTCATGGGCCGTACTTGTAGACTCTGCAGAGAGTGAAAAACACCGAATCCTAAGATTGTGCGTTCAGACTCAGGAGTTGAAGATTTGAAACACAGAAAAAAAAGGTCTATTCGGCACTCCAGACTCCATGTCGTACGGTGGCGGTCTCTAAATGATTTCTGCTGACACATTTGGTGTTTATCCGACACAATTCGGTAAAGTAAGGGAGGTCGAAAATGACAAGCAGGCCTGCACGCAGTCGCTGAGGCCATACGATCATTATATTTTTAACTCCTTTTTAAAAATTGCCTATATGGTAACGTTAATAAACAAACAAACAAAGGCTAACTTTCGGCTCTATATTACTTAAACGTCAAGGGAAAAAGGTACGGTATAAACGTAGCATAATGCTCTTTTAGTACAAAACTGCGTCCTCAAGCTCCGTAAATAAATACATCTACGCAATTAATGAAAATATTGGCTGTAGACTGTCCCTACGGTAAAGGCCGCAGTGTTTTGAGAATTTTGTAGACTTATTAGAAATAAAAGACAAATGATATGTGGATGATAAACTTTATTCAATACAACGTGGTACACTTGAAATGTGGGTAATGCCGGGCTGAGTGGCTCAGACGGTTGAGGCGCTGGTCTCGTGTCGGTAGATTTACTGGCACGTAAAAGAACTCCTGCGGGACAAAATCCTGGCATCTCAGCGTCTCCGAAAACCGTAAAAGTAGTTAGTGGAACGTAAAAGAAAATATTATTATTATTATTATTATTATTATTATTATTATTATTATTATTATTATTATTATTATTATTATTATTATTATTCAAATGTGGGTAATAACTCGGTATAGTATGGGTCTGCGATATGAAAAGTAAAATACATAATTTAAGATGATGATGTTTGTTATTTAAAGGGTCTAACAGCTAGGTCATCGGCCCCTAATGGTAAGAGGTGAACGAAACGAAAATTAAAACTTCAAAATTTATCCACTGACTAGAATCTAAAACGAATGATGATGAAAAAATGATAGTGAACCAATAACAATCAGTGGATCCAATTAACAAAGCCTGAATTACTGGGATGATGCATTATTATCTAAAGGCTTCCAAAATCCAGGTCGCCGGCCCCTCATAATGGTACTAATCACTGGGAGGTTGAACCATGGTGTTCCTCCTATAGTGGTACTAATCACAGGTAACGTAGACTCATGCTGTTTCTCTGATGGTGGTACTAATCACAGGAAATGTAGACCTATCGTATGTCGCACTCAATGGCATCACTCACAGGTAACACAAACCCATGGTGTTTCGCACATAACGGTACTACTCACAAGCAACGCAGATCCATGGTGCTCCGCACTTTGTAGTGGGACTAATCACGGGCGCCGATATTCCCGTGGTGTCCCTGACTAAGTGGAACTAATCACAGGCAACGTACTGTGTTGCTCACATAGTACTATTAATCATAGGCAATGCAGATCCACACATTATGGTAACACAACCACAGGTAATACAAACCCATGGTATTCGTCACATAATGGAACTACTCTCAGGTAACGCACACCCATGGTTTTCGCACACAGAGGTACTTACCACGGGCGCCAGCCAAACCCGTGGTTTTTCTCACATAGTGGTACTAATCACAGGCAACGTACATCAATGGTGTGTCTCGTAAAGTGGTACTACTAATAATTCGTGCAGATCTATTCTGAATCCAGGGGAACCGACACAATCCAGCACAACATTACGGCACATGGACATTAGTTCGCGCAGCCGAATGGCCCCTCCCCCCGCTTCGGTGGAATACACACGATCGTAGACCCTACTAACCATAGAATCGTGGTGTTCCTCAAATGAAGGCACTACTCATTGGTAACGTAGATCCATGGTGTTCCTCACATGGTGATACTAACTGCAAGTAACGTCGACCCATGGTGTTCCTCACGTAATGGTACTAAGCACAAGTAGTTTCATGGTTCTAATGCCATCATCCCTTGGTCGCCCTTTTTAGTCACCTCTTACGACAGGCAGGGGATACCGCGGGTGTATTCTTCGTCTGCGCCCCCACCCACAGGGGGCCATAATTTAAGGGTTCAGGAATAATATTACGAGTAAAAGAAAGATCAACACATTAATTGCCCAATGTGCTGGGATAGTTGCTCGGCACAGCATTCAAACTGAAGTTATGTTTGAGAAAATCAAATGCCTTTTCATTTCTTAAAACGTCTACTATTAAAATCGGACGCCATAATGATTGTCACATCAACATCAATATCAAATTTGTCGTTAATCATTAAATTTGATTCACAGTAACGCACGAGTGCACTAAAGAGAATCATTTTCAAATCGGCAAAATTGATGGAAGGATGAATATATACGGAGGCTAATACAAATAGAGAACGTTCGTTAAAAGTTACGTCTACCATACAAATAACACCGGCACTAGTTTTCTTGCAAGTGTAGTTTCCTACTAACAGTGACATTAATTGGTTCACAATCTGCAACACTACTGAGATTTCTGTATATCTCTATACCACTCACTTTTCTTTTAACATTACTTTCTTTGGATTCCAATGTACTATTTTTGTAAGTTTTAAGTTCAAATCATTTCACTTCTAGAATTTCATCTTCATACATCGAAGTTTCAAATAATACAAAGAAATTGGATTGCTTCAGAACTTCGTCGATGTCGATGTGTTGCCGAACTCTGCGCGTTCATATTTGTAATAATCAACGTTTTGTCGGGTTCAACAGTTATAAATTGCATGGCTTTGTGAATTAAAGTTTTCGAGCGATGTCGTCGAGCCGTTTGTATTCATCGTTAATTTCTTTAATGGCCGTAGCGTCGCTGCCTCGTCCGTGATGAAATTTGAAGTCAAATACAAGACCTCAATAGTTTTGATACGTCTAAGGCCAACATACACGAATTGATTTTGTTGAGATTTGTTGTAGTTGTATACAATTTCTTCAAATGTAGTTCCTTGTGATTTATAGACAGTAATTGCATTAGCTGGTACTACTGGAAACTGTTGCGTTTGCACTTTATGGTGCCACACAAGCTGATGTTGGCTGTTCGGCTATCTATGGCAAACTGCTGCCGTAGTGTTTTTCTATCTTATATGAGAACATACGTCACAATTTTACTCTGACAATTTTGCCCATATCATTTCATTTCTTTTATTCCTTCATCACTCACTTTTCTCGTTTCAACTCTTTCTTTTGTACGTTTTTGCCGAATTATAATCAAATCTTTCTTTTCCATTTTTCCATACAATTGACCACGATGTATTCACATGAAAGCTAACCTTCAACTGAGTGTGCGATTCAACACAGAGCCATCTTATAACAGAGTATGTGTGTGACGTCACATATTTAGCACAAATTTTGCCTTAATTTGAAGCGCTATTTCATGAAAACTATGTTTCAGTTTTGTATTATTTTTGCAACAGGTAACAACCTCTTTTACCTGTCAATTGAGACATTAAATATAGGCCTAATCATAACTTTCGTAAGTTAAATAATCTCGGCAATATACGTGTTCTATCCAAACACTAAAAGCGCCTTAAATTTTTCTTTCCATGTACTCGTTGTCGAGTTTACGTTGAAATGAGACTGACTGTCTGGTTGTTTTGTTTGTCTGTTTGTTTGTTTGTTTGTTTGTTTGTTTGTTTGTTCCGGATAGGCTCGAAAACTACTGGACCGATTGAGCAGAAATCCATAGATCCAGGATAATTTTTATTTTAATATATTTCACCGTTTCGAACTAATGGGGAATTTTACAGGGGTATGGCACAAATTTGGGCAATTTTTGCCCTACATCAAATAAAATAACGGGTAAACTGTTGACCCTATCGTAAAATGAAGTGCAATAGTCACCTTGAAGAAACGTCATATGCATGTTCTTCGTAAATCTAACTGTTTTCGAGAAAATGTAGCTTTCTTGCGTTTTTCGCTGCGGTCACGTAAAGCCATGTTCGTCATCATTCGTGTAAAGTCGTCGCTCGTCCGTTAACAGGCCAGCACATAATGAGCGCGCCATTCTGCGGAAAGCGTTTGAGGACTACAGTTAAAATATAACAATAAAAAGAATGTTATTGGTTTTCACGTCCCACTAACTATTTTTACGGTTTTCGGAGACGCCGAGGTGCCGGAATTTAGTCCTAGAGGAGTTCTTTTACGTGTCAGTAAATCTACCGACACGAAACTGACGTATTTGAGCATCTTCAATTTACCACCGGACTGAGCCAGGATCGAACCCGCCAAGTTGGCGGTCGGGAGGCCAGCGCCTCAACCGTCTGAGCCACTCAGCCCGGCTACAGTTATACCGTTTAGTGTTAAGCCTTGAAGAACTGCCGTGGACTTAGTTTATTTATTCAGCCATTTTCATTATCATCGCATCGTATTATATTTATATTCCGTGTTTCTATCTTTTTAGTAACGAGTAGGTTTAGGATTCGAATATAGTGAGTTTATAATTTACATTTTATTTTTCGTCATTATCTACTTTAATCCTTGCCCATAAATCCGTACGAAGAACGGATACTTTAGCGAGTAAAATACACAAATACATGGCAGAACAAACAAAAGCAAGGTCATCTCCGTACTGGGCATGAAGGCTCGTGGAGGGGTAGAAGGCAAAGGCTTCAATTATCCGTAACCTCGGTACTTGGTTAGAGCAGAGTGCTTAGTTCTACGCCTGGACTTCTGTGCCCCTAGGAGCTAATCCAGTAGGGTCTACTCATTTTTGGTGTAGGTTAAGTGAACTTCAGGGCCACGCACACATCCGCAAGTAGAACTTTCGCTTCTTAAATTTTTCAAAATTTTCAACTTCCTGACGAGGAATCGAACCCACGTCCTTCCGGGCAAGCTTTTACCACCTTAGCCAGGCAACCCTAAATAAATAAATAAATAAATAAATAAATAAATAAATAAATAAATAAATAAATAAATAAATAAATAAATAAACTGATTAATTAAATGCTTAGATAAATAAACAAACAAATAAATAAGATGATGATGATGCTTGTTCAAAAGGGCCTATCATCTAGGTCATCGGCCCCTAATGGTACGAGGTGGAACGAAATGACATAATTGGCATATTAAAATGTGTCCACTGACGAAAATTGAAAACAACGGACGATGAAAAATGATTATGAGTTTAAAATAATCAGTGGATCTAATTCGTAATGCCTTATTTTCTGATAAAATGATAGAAAATATGGATTACGGTATAATAAGGCATTGCCTTGAAATGCAATAACATACTGTCCCCGTTAAAATTGGCGATATTATGAATATTGTCAACAAGTGGAAAGTGAAAATTTTATTGTCTGCTTGGAACTGCAGCATATCATTTGGGGAGTAGTGGCGAGCTAAGAACGAGTTTCTTTCGTCGTTCAGAGGGGTGACACACCGGCAGGACTGTGCCAAGGTCAGAGCAAGCCACGTGACTACCGCACGCGCGCAACTCAGTCTGTTTCTGGAATAGTCTGCGCCAATTAAATGAGACAATCAGCCAATTACCGTTCTCGTTGAAGATCACACCTCCCAGGCTGATAATATAAAAAGGCCTTGTTTCGAGTAAATCGCTCTCTTGAAACTCTTGAAACTCTTACTCTGAAGTTCTGAAGCTCTTACTCTGAATATCCTTCGTCGTGTTGTGCTGCACCACGGTATCGGACCACGTGGAGAAGTAATTTCAGTTCAAGTCGACGCCGTTCTGCTAGAATTTAGAGAAACCATTAGTGTATTCCTATGGAATAAAAACGCTTTAAACACCAAGTTAAGTGTGACTGTGTAGACGAGCTAACTATATTCGACGTGCGCTTGTGGAATATACTTAATTTTGTCATCTCAGTTACAGCTTGTGACCGGCGTTCTACCGAAGTCGTCTTGGAAGTTGAACACCTCAAGATGGATAATTCCGCAACCACCGACATCATAATTTCATCGAGGGACACCTGCTACGGAGCCTCCATGGAGCTGTAAAAATGTGAGGCGTGTCTGGTAATTGGAAGGAGACTGACCGGAGGAAAATGCTGAAATAATTGACTGTCGACGGGAATCGAACACCATCAAAACTTGAGTACCTTTTTAATTTAATTTATCTGTCTTACCTTTTGTACAACTAGAGGTCTTTCTTCTTTAAGTCGTAGATATATTAGTTTGTTGTAGTTAGAAATATTTCATTTTTCCACTTCTTAAGGTGTCGTGGTAGACTAGGTACGTGTGAATGAAATTTTTGGATCTATTAGAGTAGACATGTAGGTTGTCTTTGAATGATTTCCCATGCTTAGGAGCTTTATACTTAATAATCACTGACCACGCGATAAATCTGCTTTCCTTGTAATGTTGGAAGTTACTGGACTGAAATTTACGTGTACATTTTGTATGAATAGGGTCGAACCTAGTGTCTTTTAAGATCACTTGTTGTATTTATGATGAAGTCATCTAATTTTACGATATTCCACGAGGATCAGTAGATGTAATAATCACTTAAATAATAATAATATTGACTAAAGATCGGGTAAAACAGAACTAAACGCTCATGAGCCATAAAATTACTGTAGAGTCCTTATATGTGAGATTGAATGTGCTCTGTTCATGAAGGGTCTGGAATATGACCAATCCTGAGGGATACTTGTTGTATAATTGTGCAATTGATGATTTAATGGTGATATTTGACTTATTCTTGTGTATTGGGAACGCAAGATAGATTATAATTATTGGAGCACGTGTTGCGAGTGTATTTCACAGGTAGGGAATAAAAATAAGACGATTAAGGCTCACGCTCGCGATAGTTTCAACCTGTAGCCCAAACGATGGTAGTGCTTATGGATTTTACTAGAATCTTCCATTAAAATTTTATGAGTTAGATGAACTTACATTGATATGTGAAATGTGTTTCTACCAAGTGATACCCATGACTTCGATCACTAGCCACTATAAATGAAGGATAATTTCAGTACACAGATTATTTTTGCCAGATATTACGCGACCTGACCAACTCTAAAAATCATGAATAAACTTGCCAAAACAGGATTCGATGTAAATAATGTACATAAAGGACGTGTTTCCTAGTGTGAATGTGTGTATGCAAGTATGTATATTTCTCTTGTATCATGTTGGTCCCATTTAATTTGATCTGGTCGTGCACCTGCTGCGACGCAGATTACACTCATCGTTGTGTGTTGCCTTAAGAAGTAATTTTCATGCCCTTAAGGGAAAGTTTGGTTAACTTAAGTCGAGGAAGACTAGAAAAGGGATTTATTTTCTTCGTTATCGAGATTTAAAAGGAAAGATCATCTCGTTATTTTATGAAGGCACTCGATTTGTAAATACAATTTATTTAACTAGCTCACACGTTGGTAATGTAAATTTCTGACTCATTTATAGTTGAACTTTGAAATATTTTAAGATTAATTTGAATAGAAATGAAATACAAAGATCAGAAGTGTAGTTCGTTAGCCGCATGATTACTTGGAGTTATGGTGAAACCAAGTCATTAATAATTAATTGAAAATAATTATTCTGAAATGCTGATGACGATCATTAGGTAAATGATGCAGTGGAAATTTAATGAGAACACGATCGTGTGACAATGAAACATAGGTTAATTAAACGATGAGAAATTAATAATAATAATAATAATAATAATAATAATAATCAGAATAATAATTAATTAATTTTGAAAATTTTGAAATCAATTTTCATTTTCTACTAAAGTTCATGTTGGTGTCATTGACTAATGTTAAATGTTGTAAATGATAAATTCAGTTGAGTACATCTTAAAACCACGTGTTGAGACTACTTTGAGTTGGTAAAGCTTTGAACACATTTATTGTAAAACACTCGTTGGCAAGACAGCTGTTTATGATTTTATGAACTTCTATGTTAACTTATATAATTCTTTCAATCAAATATTTTGATTCGGAAAGGCAAGAGGCCTAATTTTTCTTTGGTTTTCATTACAGCACAGTAAGGCTGGAGATTAAGAGCACGTGTTACCATAAATGAAGAAATGCAATATTATGGAAGTTCTATTTTACAAAACATATCAGCAAGAGTATTTTATTTGTTGTTTGCTTTTGTGAATAAATGTCAGAGTGTTGTTTTAATATTTCTTTTTATCCTGCTTGGTCATCAATCCTTAACATCCCTTAAATGCCTCTAGAAAGTGATAGCCAACGATCGATGGCTGGTTTTAGCTCGGGAAAAAATGGGGGCAATATATAATTCAAATTAGCATTTAAAAACACATTAAAATATATAAACACCAACTACAAGAGTCAAAAGAGTAACATGTAGTAAACAATAATATAAAGACTAATAGGAAATACTACGTTTATACACGATAATATTAAATAAATAAATAAATAAATAAATAAATAAATAAATAAATAAATAAATAAATAAATAAATAAATAAATAAATAAAGGAAAACACGTGGATCTGAGACACAAATACAACATGCAACCGGTAATTACTGACAAAGGGAAGTGTAACACGCCAAGTCCTCAATCAAAAAGCAGAACAGGTAACAAAATTAACGAGCGGATTATGAAGTGGTCCCATGATTGTCCCACCAGCTAAGCGGAGATACAATGAAGCTCGCCGACAATTAAAGTGTCTCGTCTATCATCTAACCGCTCGCTGCACCTTGTCAGTGAGATTCACCAAGTTCGTTGACGAGTTTTTGTAGCCATGCAGTGGCGGCTGGTGACACTTTTCAGTGGGTGTGCAATAAGAAACAAAGATTTATTATTGTAATAATCTGAATACGGTGCCGGTATATAAATAATGTAATTCAGTACACTCTCGATTCAACGGACTTCGGATAATGGGCATAGCTCGACGAACAAACATAGATAACTAAAATAATTTGACAAGATGAACCAGAATATGATTTTAGAGGGTCTGAATCCTCTATCGTGAACCTCAGCCGTCCGGTGAGAAGTCAGCAGTTAAATGACTGAGCTAACCACACCCCTCAGCGTTCACAAAAAATATTATTATTAGATTTAGATCGTACGAACTACTTTTACGGTTTTTGTAGACGATGAAGTGCCGGAATTTTGTCTCACATGTTTGTTTTAGGTGCCATAAATCCACATACACACATTCAAGCACCTTCAAATATGCATCACTGGAGAGAACCGAGATATAACCTACCAACGTGGACTCACAAGACCACCGCTTGTCCGTCTGAGTTACTCAGCCCAGCTTTCTTATTTTTATTTGTTTTACAATTTTGCTTTACGTCGCACGGATACAGATAGGCCTAAGGCGACGACGGGACAGAAAAGGGCTAGGAGTTGGAAGGAAGCGACCGCGGCCCTAATTAAGGTGTGAAAATGGGAAAGCACGGCAAACCATCTTCAAGGCTGCCGACAGTGGAGTTCGAACCCACTATCTCCCGAATACAAGCTGATAGCTACGTGACTCAAGTCGCACAGACACTTGCTCGGCCCAGCTTTCTTACAACCGAAATACCACCTTAATCGATCTGTTATATTCCTCTGCAAACTATATGAGCATTTCAATATCAAACTGCGAAACCTAATCCCATTCCTCGTGAGTTGAAATGAGGATTACCTCTTTTTAAAAATAAATTACGAGAGGATAATTTGCCATCAATTCCGGTGAGTTTTAAGGTGACTAGTGCTTTAGATGTCCGAGAGTATCATACAATGTCACTGTACCTACTCAACAATTCAGGTGTATTTTGGCGAGTTGAAATTCTATTCGAGAAATGTATTTGTTTGCATGTTTTACCTAATGGGCTGTGGTTAACAATGATGTTGCATGAAATTTCATGTAAAGTTAATAATGTTATTCGTTGACATATACTTATCTTACTTGTTGTCCGAAGTTTCCTATGTGAAATATTTTTATAGTGTGTGTTTTTCAACCTGACGTTGATAAAATAATCCTCCCTTCGTTATTTTCCCACTGAAATTACAATTAGATTTACGTGATAACGTTGCTTCTGGTGCATAATTATTCATATTTTGAGTTAATGAGTTGCATTTCATGACGTTCGACTTGTGAAGTTTTCCTTAGGTGGCTCAGAATTAACACTTCAATCTTCCCCTTAACCTTTCATGTCTCCCACCGATGTCCACGATGTATTTTCTGGGTTGCGGTCTGATGTAATTGTTGTTGGTCTTCGACTGAACTCCATTTACGAGTGCTGAAAAGATATGCTTCTTTGGTTTCAGTAGTTGTCGGGTGGTGTTTCTCACACTATATACGAATCTAATCGGCTCAAAACCCCAGCGACTTACTGTCAAAACCATTGAAATGTTGTATGCAATCCAATTTAACAAGTTTATTCATTATTAGAACCCAGTACATGGGATAAGGAAAGTTCATGTAACCGTTTTAAACTTTAATAACTTGATTTCAATAATAATAATGTCATTTTCTTTACGTCCCACTAACTACTTTTACGGTCTTCGGGGACGCCGAGGCGCCGGAATTTAGTCCCGCAGGAGTTCTTTTACGTGCCAGTAAATCTACCGACACGAGGCTGTCGTATTTGAGCACCTTGAAATACTACCGGACTGAGCCAGGATCGAACCTGCCAAGTTGGGGTTAGAAGGCCAGCGCCTTAACCGTCTGAGCCACTCAGCCCGGTTAACGTGATTTCATCAACACCTTTTTGTACGTATTTTCAGAACCTCTTTTTGCCCCTTTTCTGACCATACTTTCCACCTTAAAATCCTTTCCCTAGTCATAACATACAATCGAACCATGTTCGATTCTAAGCCTTATAGAGCTAGCTACGGGACGCTGTTTTAAGAGAAGTATTATTTTCTTTCGTAAATAAATGGTGGTGCTAACAGAAGACTATGGTGATAAAAAGCAAAGGGCCAATGGCACAAACGATGACTAGTTTTAAGCCTTAGGCAACATCTACCTAAACAACGTCTAAGTTGTGCACGGTCTTCCATTGCATAAATAATATTCCCCCGGTGTTTAACTAGACAGCGTTTAAAGTTTCAATATTGGCTCGAAAATGGAGACAGAAGTATCTTTCACGTAACTCTTTGCTTGTCTCAACCAATGAAATTCGTCGGTGCGCGCGCCGAACTCTCGTCAGCTGTGTTGTCTTCCTACACATTACTCAAATATGGCTAAGCACGAGCATGATTTGCCCACAAATAAGGATATCGCTTTCGGTGGAAATTAAATCTCATAATATTATCGACACTAAAGCTACACGCCACCGCACGAGGAAATGTATAGCTTTCATTAGTGTGTTGTTACGGTGAGTGTAATATACTCGTAAATAGCTTCGGCGAAGGGAAGATGAAACAATAGTACTGTGTAACCGAATAAGTTGTACGGGCCATATAGATATAGCTTGCATTCTGGAGATCATAGGTTCGAAACGCTTCATTGGCAGCCCTGAAGATTGTTTTCCATAGTTTCCCTATTTTTACACCAGGCAAATACTGGGGCTGTTATTATGGCCACGGCTCTTCTTCCGCCGTCCTCCTCTTTAAACAATAACCACCACCATCACCACCAGTTGCCTTTTCCTACCTCATAGTTGCCGAAAACTTACCTGAATAAGCACGACGATTATAAAAAACCCACATACAACCTGCTTTTTAGTTGTCACAATTCTGTGTGCTTACTTGGCAGTGAATATAAGTGGACCCCTCCCGGTTGATGTAAGTGACAGCCCTCTGACGATTGCGACAAGTAATTCTGACATGTGTGTAGTCGAAATGACCTATAATTCCATGGAAATTATCCAATGTATAATAAAATATATCGGTTGACAAAAATTGTAGTCAAGTTGACAGTTATCGGACTGTCCCTTTGTCAGTCTCAAGAAACAAGTCTCTTGAATAGAGAAATCTTATTTTAAGCTGTACCTCCTCGTACATTTCAAACGAACTGCTGTGATTTCACAGCGGAAGTCCCATAGAGAGGCCGTCGGACTAACCTTTCTTCCCGGAATCATTTCAACATGATAATACAAATTACATATTTCATAGTACATAACATTTAATTGTGATTCACTCCTCACATTTGAGGTTAAACAGGGGTCTCGGCAGTGTTTAAACACGGCCTGTTGAACATCGGTTTTGGACAGTGTCTAAGTGATAAATAACTTCTCTGTAATGCGGCAGCCATGCTTAGACATTGTTTAACAAGAGACATCGTCTAAACACCGTTTCTGAAATCGGCCCAATACTTTTTACGTGAGGCGAAACGAAGGGCAAAAATACACTCCAGGAAACGAATGCTAATTGCAAGAAGGCTTTCAATGGAACGAAGTTGGCTGCAACGAGTACACTGAAATACATGTACCAAATGTAATTAACTCACAGACATAGGTGAAGATCTCAATCTGCTTTAATTACAGAGCCATTAATACTTAAAACAAGTCTTCTCTCTTAACGTTCCACATGTCCATCATCTGAATCACAACGGTACGAGAAACAAGCATATACAATTATTGCTGTATTTTTATAAACGTTACGCTACGTTCTTTTGCTGTTTGTAATTGGATACATTTTCGTATTCAACATGAAAAACTCATCAACTGAGTATAGCTTTCCTGACACACTTCAACAGAAAGATTTACAACGTGAGTGGGAGATCAGGCACGCATCTGCAACACTCCGAGAGAAAATGTAATCCAAATCAACTGTCCAGCAAAGTATACATTTTTAATTTGCAGTCAGTTGTTTGTGTTCACGTCCGTCTTTAAAAGTCTCCAGGCTTGCTGCAGATTAGGGTCAAAATTTATATAGGCAACAAAAAAAGTTAAAAAACTAGGCATATAGGCACTAAAATAGCCAAAATAGGCACTAAATAGGCACCGTTGTTTAAAATAGTCAACCAAATAGGCATGAAAAATTATTTATAATTTAATAATACACTCACTGATTATGGAAGTATTTTACAGCTAACAAATGTTCAAATGTTTTCAGGCAACAATCATGCTCTATTGTCATGAAGAATGTTTCTGTCTTGCGAGAAGGATCCCTCAACATCGTATGAAGTGGTGCTTTTACTGTCTCTTTCCACCATGGATTTCGTTCCAGGACCCTATCAGACGTTTCCCTGATAGCGGATATCTTCTCAAAGGGAGTGAAGTTGGGATTTCAAGCGATCCACTGCTTCAGCCAGTAGGCATTGGCAAACACCCTTCTTTGAATAGGCCAATGACCTAGATGTTTGGCATCTTTAAACAACAATCATCATCACTTCTTCAAAGTAATGTAGATCTCAAGACAGAGCTTCCAACAATCTGCAGCGAGAGGGGGGTAGGTAGGGGATATGGATGTATACAACAGAGTTCGAGGTTGAGTGGTTCTCGCATATCATCTTAGGAGGTGGGAGGGGTGGAGGTGGTCAAATTCTTCTCGTTTGTCTTGAAGTAAATTCCCCAAGCGCTATTTCTGGAGACTTCCGATAATTCTCCTTATTGTTGGTAGGGTAAACAGATGTTGAGAAACGAGAAAATAATTTAGTCGACCACACCAGCTAGAAGAACAACACTGGATTCTTTAAGAGTCTGTCAAAAGGCAATAAATAAGCAATTATATTTCAAATAGGGACGAACACCTAAAATAGGCATTTATAGGCATAATAAAACTAACAAATTCTTGCTAAAAAGAGCCTAAAACGTATTTATATCTTAAAAGCCTACGTTTCCGTATATAATAATAATAATAATAATAATAATAATAATAATAATAATTTCGTGTGGATATTTCTAGCCGAGTGCAGCCCTTATAAGGCAGACCCTCCGATGAGGGTGGGCGGCATCTGCCATGCGTAGGTAACTGCGTGTTATTGTGATGGAGGATAGTGTTATGTGTGGTGTGTGAGTTGCAGGGATGTTGGTGACGGTCCCCGGGCCATTGGAATTAACCAATGAAGGTTAAAATCCCCGACCCGGCCGGGAATCGAACCCAGGACCCTCTGAACCGAAGGCCAGTACGCTGACCATTCAGCCAACGAGTCGGACGTATATAGGAATAAAACAGACAAACAGGTTTAGTTATGTTCAACCGAAAAGAGTGTGAAATAACATTCCACCCGTGTAATACTATTTTTACACCTGATGCTATTTCCTGATGGATGTAACATCTTTTCGTCTGTCTTTTTGGGACAGGGCAGAGCCTCCACCGAATTTCCAGTCCCATTCATGGCTATGACAATATGGAAGCTACTGTGATGAGGTATGGGTGATGTTGCGTAATAACTAAAGTTCGAGTGTTTCGGTCCTAAATTTCAACCCAAAACATGCAGTTAAACATGCTCTTAAAAATAGTTAAATATGAGCAAGCATACGTACATCCAACGAATAATTTTTGCCACTAGTCCTTTCGTATTCAAGATACAATTTATTATACAATCTAATTACATTAATTAAATTAATTTCCTTACTATAGTCCATTCCATGTTAAGAAAACAGTATTGCTCTTATGACAACAAGATTGCCGTATTGAACGGCTCTGCTGAACAGCATAACGGGAAACCCGTGACATATATATATTGGTGAAACTCAGTACTTGAGTTCAAAATAAAAGAAGGAAGAAAGTAAGCTGCAATTTTTTAAATATAGGGTACAGGGGTTGTAGTGGGGGAGGGCGCTTATTTCGGTTTCTATAGCAACATGGATAAACTACTGCACACAAAAAAAAACTCAATATTGAAGTTCAAGGCAAACTGGGAGAAAATAGACCACAGAATTTTTATAGGTTCGGAGTGGGGATTCAGTTAATTGCATTTAATAAATTTACCCAGGCAATGCCGGGTATTACTGTGCCGTTATATCGCCCCATAAAAATGGTAAAAATATGGCAAAAATAAAATACTCCTAAGAAACAAAAGCTAAATAACAAAACCAAGCACATATAAACATCATACCGGGTAACGAATTTCTGTATCAGTACAAGTCATGCCGTGATGTATCGCTGCACACCACAGCATCAAAATCTTTAGCAACAACTGCTGTACAGTACAAGAATATTAGAACACACACATAAATAAATACATAGATGACTTCTCTTCAACAGTGATAAGCTGCCGGCGATTCGCAGCGTAACTGATAACGCGTTACATGTACCAGAGCAACTCAGAAGGAAAATGAAGGAAGGCAACAAAGCGATGACTGTTTCCGCCATTGTGCTTCCTCCCTGCGAATGTATTTATTAAATAGAGAATTCTAAGTAATTATCCTTATAATTCACGGGCAAAAACATGCCTCATCCATTTTCTTTCTTTCATAACTATATATATAGAACTGGATGTCGGTATGTTTGAAGCTAATAGACTCAAAAACTACTGGACCGATTTCGCTGACATTTTCACAGATTGTCCTTATTACATCTGAGAGGAATTATGAAGTGGTTTGAACGAAATCTGATTGGTAGTTCGGCACTAAGGGGTGAAAAATAAAATAGGGGAAGATAAGCAAACCGCAAGACAAATCCGATCAGCGGGTTGCCTACCCAACAGTATGTGAAGATTATGTGTTCTTTAAAACTTATTTCTGCTTTTATCTGGAAAAATTATTGTAGGGGCAAGAAACCCCTAGCACCCATAAAGGAAGGGGGTGAAACTTAAACATCCGAAAATGACGATATTAGTGACGAATTTATAGTCTTCGGGGTAGCTGAGATGAACTGTGACACTCTGAATGCCGTTTAAGTCATAGTTCGTTCCCAATCGGAATGGTAAACATATTATGACTTACTGTTTGGGAAAGAAAACTGTAGGGTAAGACACACATACGGGCGGGATCGTACAACTGAAGATGTTACAGACGTTAAAATTGGTATTTGGAATCTTTAAAAATGAACACATTTTTTATTTTTGGAAAATCGATAAATTATATTATCGGTTTTAAATGTTCATAAAATTAGTAAAATGGGTAGGAAAAACAATATGACTACGACAGGCATATCAAGATGAGTTATCTGACCTATTTACAAGGAATGCTGTGGAGCAGCGCACGGGTCCACTAGTGTTATTTATAAGATACGACTTTTTCTTTTCAACCGCGAAATGTATGTACCATAAATGTATGCTTACTCTGTAAAGGCTGGCCGCACAGTCTTCCAAGGCCTAACGCCAATATATCAAATAAAAAATAAAAAATCTACAAACACTTCAGTATTAGAAACCCAGAAAATACAAAATAAGTCGACAGTAGAGACATCTGAAGAGATAAGGTCCAAACTTCTTCCCATACACAATTTTATGGTTTACATCACAATAACTGTGCAATACAACATCTAAGGTTTGTGTGTTGTTATTCCTTAATGTACTGCATCTTCGCTGCCGGCCTCGGTATGTTTACATCTCTCCACCCTTGGTGGGTTCATCATAGGCAGTTGAAGGTGTATGAGCCCTCTCCTGCATAAGCGTTAAATGTACTGGGTACTGTTCGATCCTACATACAGATATTCGAATGAAAATTATACTGTTTTCACAACAATAACTGCAGTTATAAAAATAGAAGAAACCATATTTTTGTCAGGAGGTTTGTTTCATGTTCCTCTACTGTATGTAATGTGTCTTCAACGAGTATTGTATTGAAGATAAAATACTTCGAGTACAATTTATATGGGTAAATAATACTGTACCAGAATGCAGGTATATCTGGTAGCATTGCTAGTACAATAAAGATGTAAAATTTGTTATATTTTACAACATGAAATTTTACATTTGTTAATTATTCTCTTGACAGTGCAAGTGAAATTTGCTCAGTGTAGCTGTATCTTGTGCTTCGTGAATACATTATAATAATCCTTAATCACGAGGAATTATGGGTGTCTAAGAGGGGTCGTGTTCGCTCCTTGTAGGTCCGTAAGAGTTCTACTGTTTTCTTAACATGGAATGAGCTATAGTTCTTTTAGCTTAATTCCATTAGTCTCTATCATAAATTCGTTATTAATCATTAAACTGAGATCTTACTTAAGAAGTAAAATAAGATATGATGGTAGAAGTACAAGAGATGTGGTTAGCAGAATTAACCAAGCCAAGACAGCTTTCAATGAGAAAAGTTAAACTATTCACGTCTAACATCAACTTAAGCCTAAGAAAACAACTGGTCAAGACGTATGTGGAGCGTGTTCCTCTACGGAAGTGAGACCTAGACACTAAGCGTGACTGACAGAAGAAGAGTCCATGTATTCGAGTTATTGTGTTACAGAAGAATGCTCAAGATATCTTGGACAGAGAGTTAACAACGCTTGACACAGTCCATGCGGAAAAGAAGGAACATCTGGATTGGGAACATAATCAGGCATGGGATGTGGAAGGGAGAAATTATAAAGACAGGCCTAGACTGAACCAATGGAGGAGCTGGGCTGCCAACCTACGTGGAGCTTAATAGACAGGCATAAGACCGCGACTCCTCGAAAACTACTGCCAACCAACCTCAGGTATGACAACCTTGAAAGAATTAATTAATTAATTAAACATCATTACGGCCTCATTAGACCACGTTTATTTAGATTTCTAACCATGCATACGTATCTTTGTCCACATGCCCTTCATTCACTCAGTATGAGCGTTTCTTCTGTACTCTGACCAGGGAAGTCGTTTCCCTGTTTGACCTCATCTTTTTTGTTTACCTAGGACATGTTGTTCCCAATGACGAAGCGTAAACTACGTAAGGGGGTAGACGGAGATTTGTTTTTCATTTAAACTATTTTAATCATATTATATATGGAATTTTGTTTTCGACGCATACAGATCTGTGTGCAATATTATATTAATGACTCAAACTAAGACAAACTCTATAACAATCTATAGCCCTACATGCACTCGTTTTATTTTTAGATATAGACTAAATAGGCAGCGGGGAGTTGCCAGACAATAACATACTTTTAGAATAAAGAATAGCAATATAATTCACTGTTATGAGATTGAACAAGAGAAATAAATATATTTTCGTACGTACAGGTCATCTTAAACAACATTCTTGTAAATGAGTTCAATCCGCCTGTCCTTCATATCAGCAAATATATCTGTTAGTCTCGTCTTGATGTCAGGCGTCTTTCTGAGATGCCACAGTAGTTCCTTCTCTATAGCTAGAGTTCCCACGTTAGACAGTAGGGCCTATCTGGTAGGTCACTGAATTCCTTAAATAGGTTTTAATTCGTTTCAAGGCACTCATAGCGCACTAACTAGAAACTGATGTTAGCAGAATAGACAGCATCAAGTTAAGCAGTTTCGTTGTTTCCGTATACACAATCTGGATTTCATTATTAAGAATGTAAACCGATAGTTGGTGGAGTTATAATATAGTAACTAATTACTAAGAATGTAAGACAATAGTTGTTGAAGTTATAATACCGTAACTAATATTGACTAGCAAGAATATGCATTTACTTGAAGGGTTTTGCTGCTATCATTTATTTATTTGGTGTAAGTTTGCTATACTTCGTATTTGAATATTATTATTTTAAACGTGTCTTATCACTAAGTAAATTCAAATTAATTACATTTAAAACATGTCTGAGATTGTAGCCAATAAGAGCACCTTTATAACTGAGATCCAAATACTTGCCAATGAGAGCAAGAAGAGACGCTGGTAAGTCTGTCTACTGGGGGGAGAAATCTCGCTATAGGAAAGTCATAGCATTAGTGTTGCTCTATCTGAAAGCTTTGAAAATCAAAAGGAACATACACAGAATGGTCAGCGTCTACTTTGGCCTACGTGCTTCGTGTAACTGACGCGAGCCCGAGCATTGCCGAAGTAGACGAAAATAAGTAAAGCGGGGAATTCAATAATATCATGTATGTGGAAATAATTCATGTTCTAAAAAATAACTGAATTGAATAGACAGTATTTCGTTCACAAAATGTTAAGGGTACACGCTGTCTACCCTGTCTCTCCTGACGTTTTGCCCCTGGCTGTTCCGTTATTCCGCTCAGCCTCAATTTATTTATTTATTTCTTCTTGTTTCGTTTCGGCCACCTAAGGACCACGTCATTTCAACTGTTTCCCTTGAGCTTTAATGTTGGTCCAGTATTCCTTCATTCGTATACGGTGTTGCTCCTTTCGCTCTTCCGTCCATGCCTTTCCAGTTTTTATCTTCGGCTTTGGTAGGAAACTCTGATGTTCTTGGAGTTTTTTCTTAAGTGGGACACGCTCCTGGATATCTTCAAATGAGATCCCAATCTCCTGCAGATCTTTCTGTACTTCGCTGAACCATGCCCCCTTTGCCTTTTTCTCTTGGAGGAAAGTGAAAATGCAGTTGGTTAACCGTGTTTATTTATTTATTTATTTATTTATTTATTTATTTATTTATTTATTTATCGTATGGCTTTTAGTGCCAAGAGTATCGGAAGACATGTTCGGCTCGCCTGGTACAGGTCTTCCTGTTTGACGCGACCTGCGCGTCTGGCTGTACGATGATACTGAGGTAGGGAGAGGGTGAAACCCGGTATCGGCACGTAGCCTACTCCTGTTGAATAACACCAAGAGGTCTGCTCAAAGCTTTACGTCTCCATCCGACGGACGAATAACAATTAACAGCGTCATGTGCCCTCACTCCATATGAAATCAGATAGGCATTCTCTATAGTATTGGGAACATATGTAGCTATACCATACACCTTATGATATGTTGCCCCTATGAGATCATATTACCACCAAGTGGCTTTTACGTACCCCGGAAAACGTGGTCAACGCTGAAGGGGATAAGAACAAACCATGGCAGATGTGCAGATCTTCTCTACAAGTGGGGACATATACCTTTGCCAGAATGCAGTTGTGGTGCTCCCAGACAGACCATATGGCACATAGTGAATGACTGTCCGACGCATTCCTATAGTGGCAACTTCAGTGACTTTGTGGAAGCAGGTCCAGATGTAATAAACTTTATTAACAACTAAAAGTAAAACTGTAAATAATGTAAATATGTATTTTATTTTTGACTAATGTTGATACGTACAGCCAAACGCTAAATAAAACTCCATATGAACACTGCGAAGAGGTTTGGAATTTAACCCAGCCTTCTAGCACGCAATATAGTGATTAGAAATTGTATACCACCACCTCGCCTACCCTACTTGGTCAACATTCTGATGGTGATTTTTTTTTTCGACCAACGGAACTCGAACAGGCTTACCACGGTGTCAGACCGTTTAGACTTGACGCCGGATTGTGGCCACCAGACGGGGTACCTTAGAAGAAGAAGAAGAAGAAGATCGCTTTTGGACTTTGCCGTGTCAAGAAAACAGGGTGAAATTCTTTACGTTTCGCAGAGAACTTAACGTCCGCGTCTTCAGAAGAAAATTTCGTCTGTTCACGTTCTCCGCGAAACGTAAAGAATTTCACCTTGTTTTCTTAAAACGGCAAAAGCTACATTATCATGTCTATAACACTATCATTGTCGCTTTCTACAATAAATGTACTATGGTCGTCTGAAAAGATGTCGCGTGGATGCGGAGTAAGAGGTGCGAGGGGTAAGCATGGCTGCTGCGCATGCACCCATCTCAAGTCTCAAGGCCTGACAATAAACATCGGTTCCGTCCGCGGTGTCTCTTGCAAACTGAGGTGCTTTCGTGAAGTTTCCAAGTGGTACTGCAGTTGTGCCTTACTTACACTTTTACTTCATGTACTGCATAATGAATATACACTGATTCAGAAAGCTCGCATTGTCTGTCACGACTCATTTTTGTAGCTGAGAGTGTAGTATTTGTCACTCGTGCCGTAGCTACAAGCTGCCGCGACTTCTCGTCAGACGCAGATAGTACACGAGAGCGTCTTGCATTGCCCTTCAATGCATCCATATCCTTCATGTGTTTCAGACTTCAAATGGTGAGGACAGTCAATGAATCTTCCATGTTACCTGAAAAATTGCCCTTGTCTGTTTCACTGAACACGTGCTTGGGTGAAATTCTGAATGGTCCTGGGCATGAAAACTGATTCGCTGCAGATCGTTCTGTTCACGGTCACTGGGTTCTTCATTCCTTTTACGTTGCACACAACAACTTGTTTTATTTAACTCATTCTTCACTTCGCTTCGAGAACAAGCAAAGGGGTCACCAAATTCAGCTCCTGGGACGCTACGGATCGACTGAAGTGGCGGAAACATTGCAAGAAGGAAGACCCAACATAAGTGCGAAAATGCAGATGATTCTTCACTTCGCTGAAATAAATTCTTGCACTTACAAGACATGAATTTACAACTAAATAATAATCAGTGCAGGTAACTCATTACTAAATCAGAGGTAACAGAATAGAAAGTGGGCATATATGCTAAAAATCTGTAATCATTAAAGAATGTTACGCTCGCTGTAAAAAGTTGTAGACAAATACCGCTATGTCGTCATTTTCTAACAGGGAGTGTCCAATGCGTGAAACGTTCCTCGCGAAAAATGGAAAATTTATAAAGAGCATGCCGTTTTGTGAAATCCGTAATAATCAGTACACTTTTCGAATTACCGTAATATACCTGTGAGAAAAACTGCAGAAACGACGGAAACAGTAGGCATCTCTGTAGAACGAAAAACAACAAGAAGCAAGTGAGCTTGTAGCAGGCGCGGCTCCATAATACGACCTGCAGAGCTGCAAAACCACCAGAATGAAAGATACAATATACCGCGATGAGCGATCCCATCCTTCATACTGAGTGTTGATATCGAGCCAAAGATCGATACCCATACAGATACTGGTGATCTGGGAACCCTGTTTAGATCTGTGAACGACAGAACATGAGGAGAGTACACTTAACTACAGCTTTCTTCCGATAGGTGGTTAAGAGTCGCCCATAAGGTTCTGTATGAACTGCACGCCTTGCAGCTCTGCTGGCCTATTCACGTGTATTGGAGTAGCTGTCACTGAGACTACAGAGTTAGTAAATAATACACTAGAGGTAGCACCAGTGTCATCGTCTGAGAGAATCACTGCAGCGAGCAAGCATGTCGAAATCTCAGCTGTTTCGCAAAACGCTCCTCCGCGGTACTCATCACTGTAAATAGAGAACTTTTAAAACTGTGTGGATATTGATATGTATTGACATGTCAACATTCTCAGATACTACAGTAGAGTTATGATGAAAGCGCAAAGAGCTTAAATACAGGAGAAATGCGTGATAAAAGAGGATGGTTGTGATTAAGTGTATATTTTTCTCTTTTGTCTAAATGTCCAGGATTTTAGCATAATTCTATCCAACGACCGAAAACATTTTCTCTCGTACGAAGCTAATGAGCGAGTTCTTAGGCCTACAAGTAATCATAAATATGTTTCTCTGTAACGGTAGTGAATTATTCCGAGTTAAGTAGTCATGAAAATGAAAACAGGAACGTTAGTACCATCAGATGATGTTACCCCTCCGTTAAGAGAGCCTGCTCCCAAAGATGTATGCAGGTCTCGGAACCTCTGTAAATATGAGTGTGTCGATACTAGACCAACATTTTTTTCGATACGAGGAAGAGAGGCTTTATTTTGTGTAACATTTTAAATTGTTTCTTGTGCGCGGAGTTGGAGGACGGATGCACACGAGCTCAGCTGGCACTTCCCGTATGCAATACGAATTTTTTTTTTTTTTTTTTTTTTTTTGCTAGTTGCTTTACGTCGCACCGACTCAGATAGGTCTTATGGCGACGACAATACGAATTTAGATGTGTCTCTTACACTTTCCGCAATGGACTGGGCGTCACAGAGCAGAACCACCAACATAATTCAGCACGAGCCGCAACTGGCTTGTAGTTTTACGGGACAACTGACCCAGAGATCAAAGTCCACCGAAATGTGATTTTTCGTTCCGAAAAACCCTCCACCAGCATCCTGGAAGAAAAAAGAAAAACCGAACTCGATAGCTGCAGTCGCTTAAGTGCGGCCAGTATCCAGTATTCGGGAGATAGTAGATTCGAACCCCACTGTCGACAGCCCTGAAAATAGTTTTCCGTGGTTTCCCATTTTCACACCAGGCAAATGCTGGGGCTGTACCTTAATTAAGGCCACGGCCGCTTCCTTCCCACTCCTAGACCTTCCCTGTCCCATCGTCGCCGTAAGACCTATCTGTGTCGGTGCGACGTAAAGCAAAAAAAAAAGAACATGTATCACTATTACCCGATTTGATCAAAGTAATAACGAGTATTTGCTCAACGTTAACACTGGAACACATTCAGATTTACGATTTATTTTATAATGTAATTAAATCAGTGAAACGGCTTATTCTCAATATGTGAATATATATTTATTTTTTTCACACTTAAAGATCTATCTTTTGGTTTTTGGTACTAGTATAAGGTTCACTTTGCAAAATTTGGGCACAATTCCAGCATATGGTTTTTACATACGAATATCTTCGTTCACTGCAAATAAGAGTGATTAGTGATTTTAGATTCTTTGGACAGTCGTTACATATTCCAGACCTGAGACTGACTGGTGATGGCTGACTGGGTATTGTAAATACCACTTTTTACGCAATAGAAAGACGGATTCCTCTGCGTGTTGATGGGATTTCCAGTCCTCGTCATACCCAGGGTCTCATTACTTCTTCTGCCAACGTGAAAATAAGTTCACCTGAAGCATGACGGAAAAATATATATTCTATCACATCATCATCTTCAACAAGTCTATTTCCATCGCCGTCTAGAGCAAAGATGCGCAGCTGGGCGCCCGTTGAGGCTAGCCCAGTATGGCAGGGCTGGACTGACGTAAATGCAGGCAGCTTACGTAGCAAGCATACGTCACAGTGAAGCGAAACAGCGAACGCACTTTGCAGGGAAGTGAAGCAGTGAAGTTCGATTTTGACTATGATGCTCTCCTCCACTACTCAGCGAAATGCAGATTGGGATAAAGTATTTTTTTAAAGACGCTATAATCGTGAGAAAACCGACCTTTTCTAGATATTCCTGTTTGATTTATACTGCGCTGGATATAAACAGTCAATTTTATTTTCTTATATTCATACATTCAAAAAACTGACAATTTTTTTTTTTGCTAATTGCTTTACGTCGCACCGACAAAGATAGGTCTTATGGCAACGATGGGACAGGAAAGGCCTAGGAATGGGAAGGAAGCGGCCGTGGCCTTAATTAAGGTACTGCCCCAGCATTTGCCTGGTGTGAAAATGGGAAACCACGGAAAACCATCTTCAGGGCTGCCGACAGTGGGGTTCGAACCCACTATCTCCCGGATGCGAGCTCACACCTGCGCGCTCCTAACCGCACGGCCAACTCGCCCGGTAGTTGTAATTTTTGTGTTACAATTTACAAAGATACAGGATTTAATGTACAAGCTACTGTTTACAGTTCCTTGTATGGGAATGACAGCATTTACATTTTAAAAAGTGAAATTATTGTTATTCATTCAGTAACAAAAAATATATTTACATAATGCAACAAGTTTACTGCTTGATTTTGCACAGTGTTGTAGTGTTAACTGACTTTCCCTGTTCAGCGAATTTCTGAAAATAGACGTCCGATGATAATAGCTAGCCTCTAAATGGCGAGGGAGTTTCATCACGAGTAAGGACATAGATATTTACTATTCAATATTAAAGTACAACAATGTAAATGTATCTACCAGATAGATGTACAGTATACCTTCAAAAAAATAATCTAACCGATGTTATTCCCCGTAAGGATGACTGCATAGTTGGTGAGTTTATCAGATAAATTGAACCCAAGCAACCACAAGCTACAACTTATCCACCGTAACTCCGTAGTGAACCCTTTTGGTCCATACTGAGGGATACCGACCGTTCTTACCTATCAACAAAGTTCATGAGATCTGTCTCTTGGGTCGTATCGGGTTCTTCGTCACTTGCTGAGGTAAGGTAGGGTTCAGTAATTCTAATCTATCTACTTAAATGAAAGGTCTGTTTAAAATATTCCTATTTATTCATGAAATTCTGAAGCATTCTGATTTGTCAACGGTATCATTGACATTAATCGTGTCCACTGGACACCACAATCATTGTTATTACACTGGTGTGAACATTTGACGTAACTGCCTGATGGGCATTCTTACTAGAAACCCTTGTCTCATTTTTTTATTAAAGAAAGGAAAGTCTGGAAATCCTTAAATTCGGCTTCCATGTGAGACTACATGTACCATCATAGTGATTCGTTATGGTCCAGCCCTCGTAACACGAACTCTGAACTCTGGGTACAATTAAGGCAGTCCAATCGGTGTGTGCCACACAGTGGTGATACGGCATGGGCCCTTAATTGAATCGATATGACCTGCGTCTATGTCATGGACCGACATCTAAACTTCTAAGTTACTTTAAAGTCATTGTGGATGATGACCGCAAGGAAAATGACGCTACAGTGGCATATGGCCCTAATCTAAGTCACTGAGGTTGATGACCCCAAGACCATCCAAGTTTCTAAGCTGAAGGCTAAACACAATTAAGTTACATCGGTTGATGACCAAAGTTTCCACTTTACTATCCCCAGCACATTCACTGCTCAATCAATCAAAGTTAAATAATACGACAATAGCAATGCTCACAATACTTTGTGGCAGTAAAATCCATTACCTTCGGATATGTCCCCTTAATCGTTACGTTAACATTTACACATTCCCAGAAAACAAACTAAGATTTCCAGAATGCATCTCCAAGTTATTCGCTTTATTTAAAGTTATTTCAAAATGCGATTTCACTGAATCTAATAATTAAATAAATTTAAATGATTTAATGAAATCTTAAAGGACAACAAATTCTATATCCGCGGACTCTGGTTTCTTCACAAATTCCTACGCAATTGTGTTCTCACAATTTTAATCCTGTGATGTTTATCTGTTGATTCCTATTGCTGGAAAAGAACGATTACATCATTCATGTCCAGTTTATATCCTGTTTCATGACCTCACACTTTAAGTCTAATCTAACCCTAGCCATTATTAACACTTGGATAACCCTAATAATCTACGTAAAAATCTAAAGCAACTCGCCAAATAATTACGATGTCATATCTCGTCATAACATTTTATAAAGTTTGCGCACCCCTCACAGACAAACAATCATCACTACCATCGCTCTATATTTTGGACAACCCTGAATTTGGTTCATCTTGTTCATTATACTCTAAGTCCGTCGTATCAAATGCACGTTACGTCCCCAATTAAACAAAATTACAGTGTCTAATAACACTCAGGTTATTCCCGGATAAAAATTTCAACTAAATCCAACATTTAATGTTCTGCCGAGAAATACAATCTCAATTCCACGCGTAATACAGTTTGCATGTCCCTTTATATCCGCTGTGTTACCGTATCAGCTGACAGCCTCTCGCCCCCAACTTCGCTTGGCAGTAACATGGGACACCTGGTCCGCTCTACCTGACTGACTGCTCAGAATGCTCCCTTTTAAACTCCACCGACATACTTAAACAAATACGATATTCTAACCAACAAATGCACACAGATTATACTTCAAGACGCTCACAATAATTATACACGTCGCAAATTAATATCAGCGCGGATTCTGTATATTGCTTTCCATTCCCAACATTATAAAATCTTCCTCGGGCTTCCACAAGTTCCGGCTTCATTGACAGGTCTCCAACCTGATTCAAAAATCTCATCTCGACTCACACGACAAAACTAACCTCTGTTTCCCAACTCACGACTATCACCGACAAAGAACTGGAATAAAATCCTTACTAGAATCCCCGACGCCTAATAACGCACAATGCATTAATAATAACTTCGCATAAAATTATATCGATTTTAATAATTGGATTTTCACGAAAATGACTGAAAAATTCTACTAGATCTTTTTTCATTGTCATTCAGACACAGTTTAAAAGGGGCCTAGAAAAACGTTTCACTCCGTGACCAAATTCATCACACTATACTCTCACCCGACAGCGCGCTTCCACTCGATTGAAAATGGGTAACTATGGATTTCTTATATTATTCACGTCAAAATTTCAGACAGAAAAATTTTACGTCGAATGAACATCTTAATTTGACATCACAAAATACAGGCAATAAACACACGGAAATGACGATCTACATCGGACGTGATATCACTTCGAAACCCTATTCAATAACTTTTTACAACATCATACGGCACTCGCAAGACTTCAAAAATTTATCCAAGTGGAAAATAAAACAAACGACCCCTTTTTAGTCGTATTCTAACATTTACAAAAACCACCTAGGGGTGACCACTGCGTCGTATATACCCCATTCAAGTACACATTTTAGAGATCATGAAACAAGATATAATAGGTAGTAAGATGGTAAGTCACATACCTCATGTGGTAACGCCAGTATTCATCATAGGGCTCACCTGCGACCCTGGCATTTTTATTTAGCCATTTTTACATTTGTGGCTTTACATATCATTTTATTCTTCCGGTTTCCTGGAAATAAAGCATAAAAAAGAAAATACCCTTCACTTGTTCTTATTAAGCGCACACGGTAGACTGTAATTATTTCCGCACACGAATTACTTTATTTATCACATAAGAATTTATTCAGTACTTTGACCGTCCTATCTGGTACAATTATTCCACTCAAGACAACTATCTCCACATGGAGTCAAGACCCCAGCCACATCGGCCGAAATATGTTGGTTGAACTTAGTCTACTTTTGTTGTTTGATTTCACAGAGCAGCTCAACCCTCTGTCGTCAGCTTCGTAACACAAAATGCAGGGAGTTTCGTCATGGCGTCAATTCTTATATATAGCAGCTGCCCCCTCTCTCCGGGCATCTCCCTTTGCCGTCAAGAAATTTTCTATAACTTTTCTGATTTAACTAAACTGTAATTACAAGAGTTTTGAAGGTGACTACATACTCGCTACATTTCTGGCGGTAGTATTCATGGACATTTAAAATTATACATGTTCGATTTGTGGGATAAATGACCTCATTTGATAGGCACTATGTTTTCCACTTGGCTTGGGCACGCCATATACACGCGCTTTGAAATAGTTCACAAAAATGACTTAAGATTCTTCTGCCGTTGACACGTACGGCTGACGTCACGTATCCCAGAGCGTGGGACCGAAGGTAATCACCCCCTTGCCACGTGTCAATTCCATGCTATCAAGAATCGAACTTCTTATTAAATTGACAATTTAATGCATGATATTCTTAGGGCACAAAGGTCATGGGTTCAGTATTATCTTAGAAATGTTTCTAAAGCACCTCTTAAAATATAATAGTGAAAACAGTAATCCATTACGTAATACATATTTGAAGTTATAGGCCTAAATCTTTGTTACATCCGGTCAAAATATTTAAACTCCAATGAACAGAAATAACTTATTTCTTACAACGTAAACTGAAAATGGCGTGGATTTCTGCACCCTTTCTTTCATTATTTTCTCACTCCATTACAAACTCGGGTATCGCCCCCAGTGATTGAGAGCGACTAGGAAAACTTTGCCCAACCTTCACTGCCTGTGACGTAACCAGAACGTCACTGTGGCTGAATAGCATACGCTCATCGTCTGCCTACCTGCCTGCCTGCCCGTTCACCCATTTGCAGTGCTGTGCGACCGCGGGACGAAATGCCCAGCGTAAGCACCTCAAATCAAATCAAATCAAATCAAATCAAATCAAATCAAATCAAATCAAATCAAATCAAATCAAATCAAATCAAATCAAATCAAATCAAATCAAATCAAATCAAATCAAATCAAATCAAATCAAATCAAATCAAATCAAATCAAATCAAATCAAATCAAATCAAATCAAATCAAATCAAATCAAATCAAATCAAATCAAATCAAATCAAATCAAATCAAATCAAATCAAATCAAATCAAATCAAATCAAATCAAATCAAATCAAATCAAATCAAATCAAATCAAATCAAATCAAATCAAATCAAATCAAATCAAATCAAATCAAATCAAATCAAATCAAATCAAATCAAATCAAATCAAATCAAATCAAATCAAATCAAATCAAATCAAATCAAATCAAATCAAATCAAATCAAATCAAATCAAATCAAATCAAATCAAATCAAATCAAATCAAATCAAATCAAATCAAATCAAATCAAATCAAATCAAATCAAATCAAATCAAATCAAATCAAATCAAATCAAATCAAATCCAAATACTTTATTAGCAAATGAGGTCTCTACCTCGGTGGCAAATGATGCACAAAAATACACTGTTCTGGAACAACTAAATGTTATATTAAAAAGAAAAGGAGACGTTTTCCTACAGTACGGTATTATAATTTACATTAACAATTTTTCCATTAAACACACAGTTCATCCTTAATAAATTTACATTATTACGAAATTCTACTCATAATATGTTCTGCACTTACATACATAATCAACTAATATACAGTGTGTGGAATCACATCACAAAATACTATACAACTGCTATATTTAAATGTATTTTGCTTTTTTAAAATCCATTTTGGTACCTAACGTGCATAACTACCTGCTGCATCTTAACCTGAGCCCCTTTTGCCACTGCTTTTCAGAATTCCTGAAGGGGCTTCACAGCTACCGTAACGGTCCCAGGGCCCTCGAAGTTCCCACTGTATTTCACCCATACAGGCAGTCCCCTACTTCAGCTGCCCAGTCTCCATAGACAATGGGATGGAATTAATTTATTCACAAAAATTCTTTATTTACAATAACCTACATAGATCGAATGCTCTCTAACATTTCTTTTCTCTGTTGCTGTTTATTCTTTTCTTGAATATCTACACAGATTTTGGAAAAGAATCAAACATTCCCCAGGTAAACTGTTCCACTCCTTCACACTCTAGATTTCTGATCTAGAGCATTGACGAAATCATCAAGGGTATCAGACTCAGACCTACGTGATCCTGGTAAAATCTGTTCATCGCTTTCACGGCAGGCGATTTCAAACTCTCTTAAAACAAAGTACACAGGTACATGTTAAAAAGTATGGAAAACCATACTGGCTACAAATAAATAAAAGTTTCATTAACTGTACACCGGGGAACTGTATGCCCCAAACATATATTTTGATATTCAAGCAGTCGTCACTCGTTAGAATTAGTGCACGAGCTGAGAGAGTACGAAGGTAAAAGAAAAATCACACAGATAGAAAACAATGTATAGGTTGCGAACACCAAATTACTGAGAATTAAAAATTCCCTGGGGCACTCAGTGGCCTGGTGTACGGTTTCCAGGGTTAAGAAATGGAAAAGGGATGGCTAATTCCACATTAGAAACGTGATGAATAACGTTTTCTAATATCGTTTACAGTTACAGGAGAGGCACAGGTGCGACAAGTGTCTTGCAGTTCTTCTGCAAGCTACTAAATCTACAAACACGAGACTGGCGTATTTGACCTCCTTCAAATCTCACCGGACTGTACCGGGATCGACCCCACCAAGTACGGGTCAGCGCCGGCGATGATTAAAAGCAGGAGCCTCAGTGTAATGATGAACATTTTGGGAACAAAGGCAGATGTTTGCATGCTGTTTAAAGAGTTCTGGGATGAGTTTGTGCCAACACCATGCACGTTCCCGGGGCTGCACGAACAGTCCAGAGCTAGTGATCAAACTTTGATAATAAACCTAATTCTAATAACTAACTTTCGAAAATTGTTTGAGCTTGTTACAGGTTCTCACATAGTACAGCATAGCGAAAATAGTTGTGAAGAAGCTTTCAATTCCCAAGTAACTCTTTCCCAAGCCAACAGTTCGTGGACCAGCACAGAGTTTAGCGGAAAAAAATATCCCTAAACATTTGAGGTAGAGACTGGTTCATTAAGAGTCTGAAACAAGTGAATGCAAATAAACCATCGCAAGTACCAGTAGATTTACTGCAGTTCAAGAGAGAAACAATTCAGAGCATGATGGGCTTGATTGTTGGACATTAACTCCGAAAAATGACTTGTTCCGGAGAAACGGGTAGCTTTATGCGAAAATTAAAATACTAGGTTGTAACGCGTGCCAAGATTTTACAAGACCAGAAAAGCAAATTGAAGTGAAAATTTCTTCGGAGTGGCTCAGTTGTAAACATCAGTACCTTTGGAAGAGAAGACGACGATACATCCGGAAATATTAATAAAGTGTCAGATTCACGTTGTGAAGAAGTTTGTGTAAGTACCGCCAACTTTTTTCTTAGAAAAGAAAGCACTGGTTATTATTACTATTATTGTTGTCTTAAAATGGTTGGCGATGCAATGGATGCAATTCATCGGAAAGTACTTAAGCAGTTACCATGAAGTTTAAAGAAACGTACTCACTATCATATAAATCAACAGTAATGGACTACCTCTCTCTAGGGTCCGGTGGAACAGATAAGATGGCTTACTCTGTATTTATAGCCGGCTCTAGCAAGGTCCGAGTGGGATTTATACACCGGTCGGTGAGGAGGTAAGAGGTCAGAATATGGCCCAAGTATACAATCGTCACAAAATTATCTGTATCACTACATTGTATCAGTACACCTCAAATGTTCAATGTTTTTTTAAAAATCTCGGATTAGATATAGAAAATGGGGTTGGAATTTTATTCAACTTCCTCTCACCAGATGTTGTCAGCTCACAAGCAATGATCAAAAATTACATACATATTGAAATTATACATTTCAGCGTTATTTACCACGGTAATTCCTCATTAATGCCGGTACAAGTGGTTTCTCCTTATTGAATCTTTCAATGTAGTTATAACTATATCATACAACAAATTAAGATTGCACCGTTTTTAAGGTATCCACTAAACATTTCCGCTAACACGTATCATTAATCCTATCACCGTTTTGTTCCTTCTTCCTTCAAACTGGGTTAAGGGGTTCACTTCAATTTTTTTTTTTTTTTTTTTTTTTTTTTTTTTTTTTTTTTTCTAGGGGCTTTACGTCGCACCGACACAGATAGGTCTTATGGCGACGATGGGATAGGAAAGGCCTAGGAGTTGGAAGGAAGCGGCCGTGGCCTTAATTAAGGTACAGCCCCAGCATTTGCCTGGTGTGAAAATGGAAAACCACGGAAAACCATCTTCAGGGCTGCCGATAGCGGGATTCGAACCTACTATCTCCCAGATGCAAGCTCACAGCCGAGCGCCTCTACGCGCACGGCCAACTCGCCCGGTACTTCAAATTCTGGCTACATGTTTGTTTGTTACGATATTACAGGAAAACAGCTTAATAGAATTTCCCGAGACGCTAGAGAAGATGAGCCGGCCCCGTGGTGCAGGGGCCTCTTACCCGGAGACCCCGGGTTCGATTTCCGGCCAGGACAGGGATTTGTACCTGGACCTGAGGGCTGGTTCGAGGTCCACTCAGCCTACGTGATTATAACTGAGGAGCTATCTGACGATGAGATAGCGGCCCCGGTCTAGGAAACCAAGAATAACGGCCGAGAGGATTCGTCGTGCTGACCAGACGACACCTCGTAATCTGCAGGCCTTCGGGCTGAGCAGCGGTCGCTTGGTTTGGCGCAAAAACTGGAAGTAGCCCATACAGGAGTTCGAAATACAACGTTCGAATAGGAAGTCTAGAAAGAAACCCTGTGTCAGGAATTTCTCCGTTAATATTACGTGGATCGAAAATCTGAATAAAAAATTCGTGTTCCTCTTCTTCTACTACTGCTTTTCCCACACCTGTGGGATCTCGGGTGCGAATTTTTACATACACACACACACACACACACACACACACACACACACACACACACACACACACACACACACACACACACACACACACACACACACACACACACACACACACACACACACACACACACACACACACACACACACAAATTATTTGGCCCTGTTTCACGACCGAGTGCCCTTCCTGACGCCAACCCTATGTGGAGGGATATTATCACTATTGCGTGCTTTTGTAGTGGTTGGTAGTGTGGTGTGTTGTCTAAATATAAAGAGAATAGTGTTGCGACAAATACAAACACCCAGTTCCCCAGCCAGAAGAATGAATCAGACGCGATGAAAATCCCAGACCCGGCAGGGAACTCGACCCGGTCAATGACTGGAAAACAGGTTGTAGGTTTTTCATGTATTATTATTATTATTATTATTATTATTATTATTATTATTATTATTATTATTATTATTATTATTAAGTTCTAGGAAAGCAATACCGAGCTCGATAGCTGCAGTCGCTTAAGTGCTGCCAGTATCCAGTATTCGGGAGATAATGGGTTCGAACCCCACTGCCGGCAGCCCTGAAGATGGTTTTCCGTGGTTTCCCATTTTCACACCAGGCAAATGCTGGGGGCTGTACCTTAATTTCAACCTTTCCACTCCAAGCCCTTTCCTGTCCCATCGTCGCCATAAGACCTATCTATGTCGATGCGACGTAAAGCAACTTAAGAGAAAATAGGAAAGCAATAACCCGAATGGGAACCAATCAGAAGAGGTACGAGACAAGGTTGTGGACTCTCTCCACTGTTGTTCATAATCTATATGAACAACAATGATACATAAATGTAGGCATGAAAAACATGGATCAGTACCAGTGTATCTCACATATCTAGATACCATACTGTTCGCTGATAATGCACTGGTAGCACCATCAGAAGATGATCTTCAGTGATCAGATTTTAATCTCCAGAAAATACCTTCAAAATTTAACATGTTCATTTCCCATGAGAGACCAAAATAATGGCCTTTAAGGGGAAGGACCCTATCCTCAGTAAAATCTGTTTAGATAATAACATTTTAGAAAGAGTCCATGAATTAAATTATCTGCGATACAATAAATTTATCTTATCAAGGAGAACCCATCTCTCGTCCAAAAGCTTACGTCTTAATAAGACTTAAGCCAGACCAATCCTTGGAGACTGCATAGACGTTAAAATTCAGGACATTTCCAGAATTACAGCACGTAAAATTACGTTCATTCCCCGAACAGCAGAATATACAAAATGGGATCATAAAATAAATGAAAATGGCTTAAGGAATTGACTATAAAACCAATAATAAATTATATCTGCGATTAACGAGAAACCTGGAGTGATGGTGGTGTTGGTGTTGGTACAACTAGGCAACCATCCTCTATCTATAACACTAACCAGAGAGAAAAAATGGAAGGGATCAGATACTTCGAAAAGTGAAGGTATCGGTCAAAGTAAGACAAGGGCCACGAACGGCGTGGAAATAAAAGACTCCCTAGGCCTCGAATACTCTAATACCATCGGGGTCAGAAAAGAATATGAGTTGACCAAGGGAGGTAGGATAGGACAGATGGAAGTGAGGAGCACGGCACAAGTAAGTGGAAGCAATGCCAGGACACAGCTAAGGGCCATGTGGCCGCTAATCCATGCTCCCAATTTCTGAGCCCCTGAGGCCCCTTTTAGTCACCTCTTATGACAGGCAGGGGATACCGTGAGTGTTATTCTACCAACCCCACCCACAGGGGGAGGGGAGAGAAACCTAGAAACGTCACATTCAAAGGATGGAATCTGAAGACTACCAAAGGAGATCCTACGCTACCAACCAACGGGAAGCAAATCTATACGACGTCGGACGAAGCGAGGGAGAGAAAATGCAAGACCGTAACGGGGCACTTGGACCCATAGGCCTACTTGGAAGGAAGATCATCTGTATATTAAAAGAGTTTACTAAAAACAGCTTTAGCAAATCCGTCCGTCCGTCCGTTCTACTGGACCGATTTGCTTCATTTTTGTTTTATTCTCTCCGGAATTATCTGCGGGTGAATCATGAGACATTGGTAGGTCTCTACGTTCAGCAAACTTTGAGTATTCATAAAATTACATCATTAAATGACCACTCCACTAATTGCAGGCGAAGGCTTACCCTAAAACGCAATACATTCTGTACTTAGCGGGTTGCTAAGCGACTAACACTTTCATTAATATACTGATATATGATTTTCATCTTTAGTAATGCCACTGAACGCAGCCATGTTTGATTACTACCTGTCAAGCCAGATAGTATACACTTCCTCTGATCACGGAAGAATACTATTCCCTGTTAGATACTCTTCGATTTTCTAACCTTTCCCAGCAACAGAAGGCAGGGCGTTCCTAATAACTTACATGCTGCTAAGAAAAAAAAATCTACGTACAAACAGACCCCATCATGACATAACTTACCCTTAGACATTATCACCGAGCTCGATAGCTGCAGTCGTTTAAATGCGGCCAGTATCCAGTATTCGGGAGATAGTAGGTTCGAACCCCACTGTCGACAGCCCTGAAGATGGTTTTCCGTGGTTTCCCCATTTTCACACCAGGCAAATGCTGGGACTGTTCCTTAATTAAGGCCACGGCCGCTTCCTTCCCACTCCTAGCCCTTGCCTGTCCCATCGTCGCCGTAAGACCTATCTGTGTCGGTGCGAAGTAAAGCAACTAGAAAAAAAAAGACATTATCTGTGAAACACCTATCGAAGGATAACCTAGCTACACTAGAAAGAATGAAAGTCATGTATCTTGAAAAAGTTTTCTGCCTGGCAAAAAACGCTCCTTCGAGAGTAACCTATGAGCTTATAAGACAACCGTTCTATATAGAACTGCGATTAAAAATACCATTGCCTTCCACGACACAATACCAAGCTTTACATCAAGAACTGCAGGATAAAACACGCGAATATATAGATGGATTATTACCAAACAGACGGCATGATGACATCAGAATGGATGAATTCAGACTACGAACTGTGGCATACCATAACGCACTTCTTATTAAATGTTCGTAAAACCATTGAAAAGGGCAGGCAAAACAATATGAATACGACAGATATATCAAAGCGAGTTATTTGACCTATTTATAACGAATGCTGCAGAGTAGCACTGGTTCTCTGGTTATTATTATTATTATTATTATTATTATTATTATTATTATTATTATTATTGAGTCCACAACTCGAGCATTGCTGACGTAGAAATACTGTTGAAAAATCACGTGGTCATCATCTTCTATTGATCAGTAAGGTAAGGAAGATGACCATCGAAATAAGAAATAGAAGAACGAGGGGAAGAAAGAATATTGTAAAAAGGGGAAGGGGCTGAAAGCTTCGGTTTTCGAATGTCGTAATATCGCCGATCTGGAAGAGAACCAAAATATGATGATCTACAACGTCCTAAGCCCCTAAAACCTATAACAATAAGAATAATTTATTTTAAAACCTCGTGTTTTTACTTCTGGTGTTCGCTTATTTTTGAAGGGTAGATAATATCTCTGTTTTCACAATTAGGTGAGAGGGCTCTTAAGGCACGGGCATTTGTAACGTCCTGAGAGCCACACTTCACACGTGTTCTTTCTTAGTACGGAGTGATTTTGGCTAGAAGAAAAACACTGAAACAAGACACATTTTACTTCACTGCCTGTTTCGTAGCTTGGATTGTACGGAGCTCGTTTCTTAAAAGGCACAGCATACTTTGGAGTCTGGGACTTTTTCAGGACCATATTTCTTTTTCTTAATGATACATTTTCCTTTCTCATTTTCTGTCGATTTTCAGCCGCATGCTTTCTTCTTTACGATTATCGAAAGACTCGCGATTCGTCTCTATACTCGTTGATTGGTCAAGTTCTGTTTTGGTATCCAACACAGCAAGCAGAAGGCGAGAAAGTACCAAACACAACCGCCGCTCTAGTGGACGTGAGGTGGCCCGCGAGCAAACTATATGTCTGTCTGGCATTGCCTATAAAAAAGGTATAATTTATTTTCAAAATCTAATTTATCAATTTCTGTGTACAATTAAAATAGAAAATCGTACTCATATGACATATTTGCGGTTTAAGAAACATAAATTAAAGAACCAGGAACTGTTGAAAAGATCGTTCAGAATATCAATAGAGTAATAATAATAATAATAATAATAATAATAATAATAATAATAATAATAATAATAATGTCTCTCAACACATTATTAATAATATCTACAACATCTACAAATCCAATCTCATTTCTGTAAAATTGAAAAAGAACCAGACCGAGTGGAAATCAATAAATGGTAGTGTAAAACAAGGCTGCGGACTCTCCCCTCTACTTTTTATAATATATATGAATGTAATAATCGAAACTTGGAAACAAGGACGCCATGGATCAATATCAATAAATAGACGCCGGAACACCTAGATGCCATATTATATGCTGATGACCTACAAAGATCAGTTTTCAATCTAAGAAATATTTCCTCAGATTTCAATATTATTACAACAGAAAAGACGAAAATAATGACCCTCAAGGGAAGAGAACCGATTCCTAGGAAAATATGTTTAGATAATACAACATTGGAAAGAGTAAATGTGTTCAATTATCTCGGGTGCAACTTATCATACTAAACAGAATTAGATATACCAGCAAACATTGATAAATTCACAAAACTACAGGAATAATAAACATCATGAAACCATCACTTGTTCAGAAACATACTCGACTGCGCCTTTATAACACCCTAGCTAAACCAACACTTTGCTATGGATGTGAGGCATGGACGCTAAGATCGCAGGACTTATCTCGAATTACAGCACGAGAAATGACATTCATGCATCGTACAGCAGGGTATACAAAATGGGGCCATACAATGAATGAAGAGGTGCTAAAAAAACAAAGTACAATCGATAACTGACAACATCTTCAGTTATCAGGAAAGCTGAAAACGTCATATACAAAGAATGGAACCTGGTAGACTGCCAAGAGAGATTCTCCGATACCAACCCAGAGGAAAAATATCTGAAGGACGTCCGATGAAGAGATGGAGGGAAAATGCAAGGCAGTAATGGGCACATGGACCAATACTTGGAAGGAAGATGATGATGATGATGATGATGATGATGATGATAATGAGACAGATTATACTTAAAACTATTCAATCTAGTTTTGAAAAAAGTTATTCATGAATTTAAAAAAATCACCTTGATTGCTTAGCTTTTGCAGATGATCTTGTAATCCTTTCTAACGACAGAAAAGAAGCAATCGAGTCCATAGAGAACATTAATGAAACAGCGGCAAAAACCGGACTCCAAATTTCGTTTGAAAAGACGCTGAATAAGAGCGGAACTAAATCAAGAACCGACAACCAAACAGTAATTACCAAATTTAGAAAGTCTTCCGAGTAGATAAATTTAAGTATCTAGGCGAAATTATTCAACCAGCTGGGATACACCAGCAAGCAAAAAAAGAAAGAAAGAAAGAAAGAAAGGAAGAACTGCTTAACTCCAATAAGTTTACAAAATCACCTGGAACAGATACGACAACAAATATCTATATATATATATTAAAAATGCAAAATTACGACACTGTAACATACTCATCAAACCAGAGCATACGAAACCCTGACAACTAGCGCCAGGTCACAAATAAAAAACATCGAAAAATAAGAGGAAAATTCTCAGAAAAATACTAAAAACAAAATATGAAAATAGCATTTGGATGAAAAAGAAACCACAGGAAATCTGTCAAACCATAGGAAAAAATCACAGATACAATTAGAAAAAGATTAAAATTCCACGGACCGGGCGAGTTGGCCGTGCGCGTAGAGGCGCGCGGCTGTGAGCTTGCATCCGGGAGATAGTAGGTTCGAATCCCACTATCGGCAGCCCTGAAAATGGTTTTCCGTGGTTTCCCATTTTCACACCAGGCAAATGCTGGGGCTGTACCTTAATTAAGGCCACGGCCGCTTCCTTCCAACTCCTAGGCCTTTCCTATCCCATCGTCGCCATAAGACCTATCTGTGTCGGTGCGACGTAAAGCCCCTAGCAAAAAAAAAAAAAAATTCCACGGAACACCTACACAGAATGGAAAACAACAGACTGACAAAAAAAACCTCCTAAAACAGGCATGATTCCTGAAAAACTTCAACAAATTATTAGTGGAAATAAACGAATATCTACAAGAAATTGGTATTACCGAAGAAATCATTCAAGACAGAACGAAATTCAGAAGCTTAGTAATCAAATATATATCGGCAGATAAACTTAAAATATACAGAAGAACGAAGTGAACGAAATAAGGTACACCATTAGGAAGAAAAGAATAAATATTGTGCTAAACGAGTTCAAACATACTCCTTAGTTGGGCATAACAACAACAACATAATAATAATAATAATAATAATAATAATAATAATTAGAGGGCGGATTCATTTGCATTAAAAATGACAAACTATGCAAGCGTATGTGCACTAAGAAATAGCAATATATGCACGCATATATGCACTATTTCATAGACTGCAAAATGCTTACGTTTCTCTTATTGATAAAATTGGTTCTTCAAATATCTACTGTTGAAGCAGAATACTTTTAGCGGCTTTTTCTTTTGGCATGATTTTTAGCGGTCATGGGTCTTCATACAACGAAATGGAAGTATAGGTTGTAGATTCAACATAGCGGCGGCTACGGTAAGCTCGCAATGCACTAAACAGGCTTGCCAATGTCGGCGCATTATCCACAGACACTGAATAATACGATAGATAAATGGTATAGGTAGGTTAGAGCTACAAAATATTGATCTGGACAAGACAGTTGGTCCGGACTGGTTAGGTCCTGCTAGTGACAAGACCGTGGGGACAAAGAGAATGGTGGCATTATTTAGTTTCAAGCTCTTACTCTTTTAATTCTTGTATGTAAGAAAGAATACTTTCTGGAGCGGGTAGGTTGGTCCGTGCCAAATATCGAGGAAGGATATCTCCTCTCTGCTACTTCAGGTGTCGTAAAACATTATTTTTCTATGATTCCAATATCTGAACCGAATACTAAGGCTCTATAAGATGGGTATGCTTAGCCGCCATTTTGGTTCATACATGCGCAATGCGCCATGTGATCAAACTCTAGTTTCTCCTCCGAGCGCTCGCTTCGTCACATTGAACGTATTGCTTTAATCACCGCATGCAGACACAGGCATAATGGTGGGTTGTCCTGCACCTAATTGTAGTACGGTAATGTCTCTACTGCGGCATACAGGTTGTTTAGATTACCTTCTGGAGCATTATGCCTCCACTGCCTCTCCTACACCTTCTACTTCAACTGCTAGCTTAAACCAGCTCCCACTGACATTACTACACCCCTTAATTCAGTCACACTGATCATTAAATATTCAGTTCTGTCCCCAAAGGCGGCAACAGGAGTTCAACATCCAAACACCACAGCTACATTATTTATATATTTATTTATTTATTATTATTATTATCTTTTTTTTTTGCTATTTGCTTTACGTCGCACCGACACAGATCGGTCTTATGGCGACGATGGGACAGGAAAGGACTAGGAGTGAGAAGGAAGCGGCCGTGGCCTTAATTAAGGCACAGCCCCAGCATTTGCCTGGTGTGAAAATGGGGAAACCACGGAAAACCATCTTCAGGGCTACCGATAGTGGGGTTCGAACCCACTATCTCCCAGATGCAAGCACACAGCCGCGCGACCTTAACCGCACGGCCAACTCGCCCGGTGCTAAAATATTTGTCAAAACTAACTTCATATGACAGAAATAATTTGTTTAACGTTGGTGGTAGTACAACAAATGCATTCTTGAAAAACACCACGATCTGTGGTAGGCCTACTTGCAGACAGGTTTTAAACTATGAGCTTTCTTACTCAAGCTCTGAAACATTCGTATTTTTTAAAAAAATTTGGTGGTCTAAAGAAACCAGATTGTGAAGTTATGAAATTAATTGGTAACTGTGAGGTCTTCTATAGGGACTATAAGCATTATACACTGACTGACAGAGCAAATGCAACACCAAGAAGGAGTGGTCAGAACTTTATGCCAATTGCAGGGTAGACTGACGTCACTGAGGTATGCTCATGATGTGAAATGCGCCGCTGTGCTGCGCACGTAGCGAACGATAAATGGGACACGGCGTTGGCGAATGGCCCACTTCGTACCGTGATTTCTCAGCCGACAGTCATTGTAGAACGTGTTGTCGTGTGCCACAGGACACGTGTATAGCTAAGAATGCCAGGCCGCCGTCAACGGAGGCATTTCCAGCAGACAGACGACTTTACGAGGGGTATGGTGATCGGGCTGAGAAGGGCAGGTTGGTCGCTTCGTCAAATCGCAGCCGATACCCATAGGGATGTGTCCACGGTGCAGCGCCTGTGGCGAAGATGGTTGGCGCAGGGACATGTGGCACGTGCGAGGGGTCCAGGCGCAGCCCGAGTGACGTCAGCACGCGAGGATCGGCGCATCCGCCGCCAAGCGGTGGCAGCCCCGCACGCCACGTCAACCGCCATTCTTCAGCATGTGCAAGACACCCTGGCTGTTCCAATATCGATCGACCAGAACAATTTCCCGTCGATTGGTTGAAGGAGGCCTGCACTCCCGGCGTCCGCTCAGAAGACTACCATTGACTCCACAGCATAGACGTGCACGCCTGTCATGGTGCCGGGCTAGAGCGACTTGGATGAGGGAATGGCGGAACGTCGTGTTCTCCGATGAGTCACGCTTCTGTTCTGTCAGTGATAGTCACCGCAGACGAGTGTGGCGTCGGCGTGGAGAAAGGTCAAATCCGGCAGTAACTGTGGAGCGCCCTACCGCTAGACAACGCGGCATCATGGTTTGGGGCGCTATTGCGTATGATTCCACGTCACCTCTAGTGCGTATTCAAGGCACGTTAAATGCCCACCGCTACGTGCAGCATGTGCTGCGGCCGGTGGCACTCCCGTACCTTCAGGGGCTGCCCAATGCTCTGTTTCAGCAGGATAATGCCCGCCCACACACTGCTCGCATCTCCCAACAGGCTCTACGAGGTGTACAGATGCTTCCGTGGCCAGCGTACTCTCCGGATCTCTCACCAATCGAACACGTGTGGGATCTCATTGGACGCCGTTTGCAAACTCTGCCCCAGCCTCGTACGGACGACTAACTGTGGCAAATGGTTGACAGAGAATGGAGAACCATCCCTCAGGACACCATCCGCACTCTTATTGACTCTGTACCTCGACGTGTTTCTGCGTGCATCGCCGCTCGCGGTGGTCCTACATCCTACTGAGTCGATGCCGTGCGCATTGTGTAACCTGCATATCGGTTTGAAATAAACATCAATTATTCGTCGGTGCCGTCTCTGTTTTTTCCCCAACTTTCATCCCTTTCGAACCACTCCTTCTTGGTGTTGCATTTGCTCTGTCAGTCAGTGTATAATACAAAATGGTGCAAATCTTGTAACGGAGAAAAATTCGAATGATAAATGTACCAGTAGGCCTACATGTTCTTCCAACGTGTTCTAATTAAAAAAAAAAGAAAATTGTTAGACACTTCTTCAAAGTTCGATCCTATGCTGTTGTGGACTTCAAAAAGAATGTACGGAAACGAGGTAAAACATATGAGACTACTTCGGCAAAGAAGAGAAAAATGTAAACAAGGAATGGAATGCTACTGTTTTGTAAATACTGTAATAAAAGGAGAGAGTAAATTCGTAAAATATTACTTAAATATGTTTTTTTTTTATTTTTTTTATTTTTTTTTAATGTGCTGCCTGAGCAAGTTAACCAATGTTGCAACCCTTTGAAGTTTAATAAGGTGAGTTATGTTGATACATCATACTACTTCTTCTCAAACCAGAGGAATCTCTGCAAAAAAAGTACTGTTCACTTTGCCAAAGTCAAAAATGTTCAATATTATCCACAGCTCGTGAGTCACTCCCCTTACAAGTCACTTACTTGACTTATTTCCTTTAATTTCAGGTGGAACATAGGGCCTCAACGAAATTCCTCCAGCTTGTTCTATCTGCCGCCAATGCTTTCACCTCCCTCCATGGGCCGATGACCATCGATGTTAGGCCCCTTTAAACAACAAGCAACAACCTCCCTCCATGTCTTGTTAACTCAGCAATCTCCCTATCTACGGTTCTCTTCCAGGTAATTCTCGGTCTGCCTTGCCTGCTACTACCTTGTGGATTCCACCTCAATGCCTGCTTTGTGATTACAAGTCACTGGTAACTGATTATCAGTGCAATACTTCAGGTTGGGAGAGAATATTCAGCTATAGAAGTAGTTACTCTATCCCTATTTTCTTCCCGAATGTAATTTATAATAACACAACATTTGTGTCATGAATGTTCGGTTGAATAAACTAAAATCCTTTGTTCATTACAACTGCATAAGCTGATGAGATTCAGAACACTCACCAAAAATTAAGTTTATTTTATACATAGGATGTATTTTTAAAACACTGGTAAATAAGAAAAAGGACAAAATTTTAGAAGAAAGAAGTAAACTTAAAGAATCCCTGTTACTTGGGTGTGTTCGTCTTCGTACATCACATTTCAGCACTATTTTTGTTCGAAAAATATTTTTCTTATTATTTCGACAACATTGAAAATAGCGCTGAATCAATTTCACGCAAGTATGAAATATCGACTGAGATCATATGGTATCAAAATCTTCTATCACAATTTATATATCTTCGACAGTGACCGATTACCACGTCAAATTCCACGATTTAAGAATGACAGTAGCTTATATCAATACCACGGTGTCCCTCATTTCATTTGACGGTACCGCGGTGCATAGCATACAAATAACTTATTCTACTTATCAATAAAACTCGTATAACAATAATAAAAAACGATTTATTAGTAAGCTATTTTTCCTAATGTTTCTCTAGTGAGAGTACATGCCCAGTGTGTATGTTCATTAAAAGCAAATTATCAACAACTTTGCTTTTACAATCACCGTCTCGAGTAAAAATTACATAATAATGTACGAATTATACTAATATTTGTGTTGAGTAACCGTTTGAGTAATAGGACCTACTGAGAATGAGTATTTTTACAGTATGTTAGTTTAGCATTATTTTCTAGCGTGGAGAACAGTAAAAAGGAAGGATATACAAGGCTGGGGCGGTCAAATGCCTTACCAACGTAGTGGAGGAATGAACCATAATGGCGGGCGACCATACCTAGTATTTAGAGAGCCCTACCGAATACCAAAACGTCACCCGAAAAGAACTTACACGTAGTCAAGCTCTTTTTAATACTGTCGACTGTCAACAACACTGCATTGTAAGTCCGACTCGTTGGCTGAACGGTCAGCGTACTGGCCTTCGGTTCAGAGGGTCCCGGGTTCGATTCCCGGCCGGGTCGGGGATTTTAACCTTAATTGGTTAATTCCAATGGCACGGGGGCTGGGTGTATACGTTGTCTTCATCATCATTTCATCCTCATCACGACGCGCAGGTCGCCGACGGGCGTCAAATAGAAAGACCTGCACCTGGCGAGCCGAACCCGTCCTGGGATATCCCCGCACTAAAAGCCATACGACATTTAATTTCACTGCATTGTAAAGGCTTCCGGCGGCGAACGGAAGTTTCACATATTCATTTCTTTGCCCTGTTGTACCGATTTGAATATCAATATATAATATTATATGTTGTTTTATACGAAATAAAAATAAAACAGCAATTATGCATGTATATGCACGAACGTCAAGAATATGCGCATATTCCGTATATTCTTTCTTTCTTTCTTTCTCCTTTCTTAATCTGTTTATACTCCAGGGTGGGTTTTTCCCTCCGTCTCAGCAAGCGATCCCACCTGTACCGCCTCAAGGGCAGTGTCCTGGAGCGCGAGACTTTCGGTCAGTGGATAAAACTGGGGAGGAGAACCAGTACCTCGCCCTGGCGACCTCATCTGCTATACTGAACAGGGGACTTTTTGGGTGGTGGGGAAGATGGGAAGATTGGGACGGATAGACTAGGAAGAGGGAAGGAAGCGGCCGCGGCATTAAGTTAGGTACCATCCCTGCATTTGCCTGGAGAAGTGCGAAACCTCAGAAAACCACTTCGAGGATGACTGAGGTGGGAATCAAACCCTCCTCTATTCAACTGACCTTACGAGGCTGAGTGGACCCCGTTCCAGCCCTCGTATCACTTTTCAAATTTCTTGGTAGAGCCGAGAATCAAACCCGGGTCTCCGGAGGTGGCAGCTAATCACGCTAACCACTACACCAAAGAGGCGGATGCATTTAAATGCACGGTAAAAAAGTCATTCGATTTCAAATGGTATTAATCGCCTTTATGTCTTATGGGTATATTATACCTTAACACAAACAAAACATGCAAATATGCCAAAATCCGCCCTCTAATAGTAATAATAATAATAATAATAATAAGAAGAAGAAGAAGAAGAAGAAGAAGACTCAACTGCCGATTCCCTGCCTCCCGGGCGAGTTGCCCTACCAGATTACGTCATTGTAGCCATTGCTAATGACTATCAGCGCTCCGTAGTAGCGACATCGGTAAATGTAGAATATAGAGATTTAGCGTTTAGTATGTTTTCCTATCTACAAAGATACTTCAACTTGGATCAGAATCGAACTCGCACGGCTACCTCATTCAGTAGCTGTGCAGTAAGAATGAACAGACAGGAAACACCTACGTGCATACCTGGAGATATAGGCCTATTACGATCAGCGCGCCAAACAATCAACTGCACATGTGTTGTGTAGGCTCCACGTCCTTGAATGAGTCACAGTGCACCGCAAGTGGGATGCCAGACATACAGTACACATGTTTGGAATACCTTCAATCCAAGTACACAATGAGCTGAAGGCCATGCTCTTTGTTCCTTCCCTGCGCTAACAGAGGCTAACAAACTTCGAGAAAAGTAGTCGATCAAGCACACATCTTGGAAAAACAATTCGGACCAATCATAGTGCATATGCTGATTCACTCCACATTAGAATGCGTTGGCCTCTCCCTATCATGATTGCGATGGTGAGAGATAGACAATACAGCAAGTACTGTAGTGTCTTGAGTGTCCAGAGAGGGGTTACCATGAGCCATTTGAAGGAATCTGAGGCAGTTGTCTACATACAGAACTTGGACACTGAACTATAACTTTTGTACAAAAACTATCACTACTGAAACTACATGATGATGATGACGATGATGATGATGATGCTTGTTGTTTAAAGGGGCCTATCATCTAGGTCATCCGCCCCTAATGGTACGAAATGAGGCGAAATGCAATGACAATTTAAAAGTCCAAAATTCATCCACTGACCAGAATTCAAAACGTGATGATGAAGAATGAATATGAATTTAAAACAATCACCGACCCGCAATGCCCCACCTTCCCAGAAACTATATGACTGACCAACGGACTGCTTCCAAAGCACAATCCTGAATCGATGATGCTTTTTGTCTAAAGTAGTTCAAAATCCAGGTCAACGGTCCCTCATAATGGTACTTATCTCTAGTAAAGTAGAACCATGTTATTTTTCCAAGTTGCGGTACTAATAAAAAAAAACGTAGACTCACAATGTTCCGAACATTATGGTACTACTCACAAGTATTGTACGTCACACAGGTAACGCACATACTTCTCACATAATGGCGTCACTCGTAGGCAACGCGAACCCATGGTGCACCTCACATAGGTGTACTAATCACAGGGACTCGTACCACTCCGTAGCGTTCCTCACATAATGGGCACAAATCACAGACAACGCCCAGACCCGTGGTGTTTCTCACATAATGGTACACATCACAGGCAATGTAAGCCCGTGATGTTCGGCATATAGTGGTACTAATCACAGGTACTGGAAACCCACAGTGAACTGCTCTCTGCTGCTACTAATCACAAACCTATTGTGTACCTAACATAGTACCTAACCAGGGTAGAGTGTTATCCAGGAATTAGGTTGAGGCAGATGTTCAGGAAAGTAGAAGAGAAGGAGGAGAGGAAGGAGAAGGTGGTAGTGTTTCACGTTGGTACCAACAATGTAAGGCAAGATGGTATAAATACCAACATAACTGGGAACGTGCAGGATCTGGTAAATGCAGCACGGGTGAAGTTTAAGGAAGCGGAGAGTGTTATCAGTGGAATACTGTGTAGGAGGGATACTGACTGGAGGGTGATTGGGGATTTAAATGAGACTATGGAGTGGGTATGTGGGAAACTGGGAGTGAGATTTCTAGATCCTATGGGTGGGTAGGAGATAGGGATCTGCGCTCAGGTGGCCTTCACTTAAACCGCAGTGGTACGTATAAGTCAGGAAATTTGTTTGGAAGGGTAATAGGGAGGTACATTCATGGAAACGGGATGATCTAGGGAGCGATGATAAGGTTACAGGGATCTGGAAGTCAAATAGGGATGACATAAAAATGTTAGTGTTGAACTGTAGAAGTATTGTAAAGAAAGGAATAGAATTAAGTAATTGAATAGATATACAGAGTGTTTCTAAATTCCCATTACAGACTTTGAGGGCTTGCAGTGGGGACCAAGACGGTTAAATTTAACATAGGAACTTGTGTCCGGAAACGTACCGTCTCCCCGCTACCCGCGAAAAACCAGCACAGCACGCGTTCAAATCTCCCGCATTTTCGGCGCCACTGACTAGAATTCATACGTCAATGAACGATCATGTGATGTCCCATACCCCTACAGGTTTGTTGACATTCCATGCCATTCAGCTGAGTGTGTGATCCGCACGGAGACGTGTTGTACCTGCTGTTGTTCTTGTAATCTTCGTTCATACTACAGTACAGCAGTAATTCCTCACTACGTACACAACAGTAAGCTGTACGAACTGTACTGTGAGTAGTTCATTGGCAGTGTGTTGCTCTTGACGATGCGAACACGTCTGCGAAATACGCCGACATATTGATATTGTACGGTGAAGCTCGGTGCAATGGGAGAGCTGCTCGTCAGTTGTACGGGGAGCATTTTCCACACCGCCGGACACCTTCGCACGCACTCTTTGTTAAGGTGTATCAGAGAGCCTCGGAGACGGATAGATTCACGCCAACAAAGACGACTGTGGTGCTCTACGGCAGCGCCGCACACCCGAGTTTGAAGAGGCTGTACTTCACGCAGTGAATGAGGACGATACTACGAGTACCAGAAACACAGCAAGGTCACTGAACGTGGATCACACAACTGCCTGTCCTGCATGAGCACCAGCTACACCTGTACTACCCACAGAGGGTACAGGCAATGCAGCCACAGGATTTTGCGTCAAGAGCCCACTTCTGCAGGTGTTTCTTGCATCGTTGCGTGGATGATCCCCGATTCCAACGGCGGATAACTTTCACTGAAGAAGAAAAGTTCACCAAGGAAGGTGTTTTCAATTTTCCGCTACAGTCATGTGTGGGCTACTGAAAACCCGCATGCTGCGCGCCCCCATGGGTTTCAGCAACGATATGGTGTGAACATTTGGGCAGGGTTCCTGAATGAATGTGTTATTGGGCCATACCATACGAAATCTTACGGGTGCCGCGTTCTTGGTATTCCTTGAGTTCTTAGACGAAGTGCCACTGCACGTGCTTCAAAACATGTGGTTACAGCACGGTGGCGCACCACGTCATTTTTTACTTGTGGTCCGAGATAATGTGCACCAAAGATTTGTGCAACACTGGATAGGTCGAGGTGGCCCGATTGCTTCTAAATAAGAGATTCCCTGGCCTCCACGCTCTCCGGACCTAAACCCGGTAGATTTGATAACTTAAGTAGCGTCCATCTTTTGTCCACGTCCATGCACAGATTACTTCGCTGCTGGCACATCGCCAAGCCTCGCTGCTCGGTGTTAAGCGATGATGAAACAAACCAATGGAACTTAAACGGTGCTTTTACCCTGGAACTCGGCTTATCGCTGTGCTACTCGTTGCTATCCTCGCCACATCGATGGTCTCAGACATGTTTCTTTTTTGAGCCTGGCACATCACCCACTCTCCTATAACTTGGACTGTGGTTGTTTTTTTTAAGGTCACCCGTCTTCCACTCTTCCTCTCCTCACTCTCTATAGATGTTCTGCGATCACTTGCTATCTGAACCTGCCTTCGAACGAAATACGATTCGGAACCAGCGGCACGTGGATCATCGTACAAGGTTCAAATGGGATAAATGGAGTGACGAGATGACGAGCGACCTGTTTTATAAAAAAGTGAAGTTTCTATTTATTTTTCTTTTATTGTTAACTGCTCTTTTATTCTATGGACTATGTGTTTATCTATCTTTGTGTATTTTTAATTTGAATATATGATTTTACTTCTACGTCAGTACCTTATTCAATTTTATTAGAATTTTACTCTTTGAGTTGAGAGGGAAATACGGCATTGCGAATTAGATCCACTGATTATTAAAAATTCATAATTTTCCTCGCCGTTATTTTTCTAATCCTAGTCAGTGGATTAATTTTAATTTATAATCCATTTCGTCTTATCTGGTTCCATCAGGGGCCGATGACCTAGACGTTAGCCCGCTTTAAACAATAAGCATCATCATCATTATAATCATCAAACTTTGGAATGAAATGGCAAAAGAATGAGGAACGGTTATGTCAACTATGTTTCTTTATTATTGCTATTTAGGGGACTTCTATCATTACAACCACGAGATTTATATGAAGTACATCGTTTTTCACGGAAAGTTCGACAGTTATTTTTTAAAACCGTAAATACATTTTGTTCATGAGACCTAACTAAAGTCAAAATGAGGTACTCCATAACGCCTTATTTTACATTATTCAAAGGTACACTATTAAATTACGAAATGAAGCATTTGCAACTTCATTCTCCAATCTACTGTCGCAGTAGAAAATCACTGAAAAATCCAGGCGAGGCATTTTACACTTATTACTACACATCCAATACACCAAATTATTGAATGATACACTCGCCAACAAAACCGTGACTCACTTATTAAAAAATCTCTGAATTTATTTCGCACATCAAAAGCTTCAGCTGAAGCTGCGTTGTTCCTCCTTGACGGCGCAGCTCCTGGAAGTACGTCTTCGTAGTCTTAAGTGTTCAGCCCCTCTATATACATAATCGCATTATGCAAAATATAAAGAGCCAAAACTATCAGTTACGCTGTTTTGAATTTTTGACTACAACTAAGAGCTGCCAGCAGCGACGTGCTGGAGCGAGCATCCATGTGCCAGCAGCGAAGCTGCAGCATAAACGTACCCTAATGCACGTCACACATCAGTCTGCACACCAACAGGTCTTCCAGACCGTTGCAAATCGCTCTTTGTTTCATGTCCGTTCTGCAATGCTCCAACCTCTCTATGGCATTCTTTGGCATTGCGGCCTCGGCGAACGGCCAGTTAGATGTACGCACGCTGCTCTTGCTTCGTCACATCCATTCTACACGGAGCCTTGACTCATTACTGCAGTCCCATCGCATTGCGCGTGGTACCTGTCCAATGCACCGCCACTGCGTGCTGTGTCCATGTACTATGAGAGTAATGCTTTGCAGGACATATGGACATTGTATGATAGCATTGTGCAAATCGAAAAAGAAAAACCAGCTGCCATGATCTATGCCCCAGTCGTCGTATCTCTTGGCACAGACCAGACCAGATCAAAATGTAGCTTCCACTGACATTCCAGTCTCATATTTATGGCTGTGACAGTATGGAAGCTGCTGAGGTATTCAGAGCACGTCTAGTGCATCTGGATTTTAATACAGGACAGCAGAAACATCCATGGTGGAATGATCAGCGCGAAGAAGCTCTAGGGAAACGTTCCGAAGTTTGGAACAAGTGGGTAATGAGTAGGCGTAAGCTTGACGTTTTGATTTAAAAGTCTGATATAAGTCTCTCGTGTTGTTCTTGCTGAAGTTCTCTTCTATCTCTCACCTGATCTCTTTTAAACTTTCGTTTGACATTCTTCAACACCTTGCTGTCCTCTTCCTTTGGATCTTAAACATTCGAAAAGAAAAAAAAAAATTAGATGTCTCGCGCCAATGTCATTTTATCAGCTGCTGAAGTTAGCCCATCAGGTTGCTTCGCGGGCAAGTGCAGATGGGCTTTGTGAGGCGATGCTGCTAAATCTGCACGTGGCTGACGACCGGCTTGAGAGCGTCAATAGAAGAAAGAACTTATCCAGGGGAGGGACTTGGACACCGTCTCGTAAAGCCCACCTCAATTCGCCCACAAAGATATCTGATTGACCAACTTCAGCAACTGATAAAATGACAGCGACGCGAGATATCGAAGTACTTTTTTCAAATGACTTATCAGTATGAACAATGCACTAAAGCCCATATATTCGGTTCACGTTGTTTCCGACCACCCTGTATACGGTACTTAAAGAACTGCTGAACCGTAAAACAAACCAGTCGTGTTGCAATAACACTTTCTGGCGCAGTGAGAAAAGCAACAACGAACTATCTTACTCCTCATCTTCCTTTGTACGCCTAATTTTGGTGCCTCCACTGTCATTATTTGCGGCTTCCGTATACCAGCATAACGTTCGGTGGCGCTATTTGAAGATCCAACCAGCCTCCGTGTCGAAGACCTAATAAACGGGCAGGTTAGTCCGGCTCCATGGCTAAATGGTTAGCGTGCTGGCCTTTGGTCACTGGGGTCCTGGGCTCGATTTCCGGTCGGATCGGGGATTTTAACTTCGTCTGGTTAATTTCTCCCGCTCTGGGGCTGGGTGTTTGTGTTCGTCTTAAGTGTATAAGTTCAATTCATCAAATTCGATTCAAAATGAATAATGAGAAATATTAAAAAAGTGCCATGGTCATTAAGACGGACAGCCAAAATAAATTTTAAAAAACAGGCAAGTCCACCGTGCAATGTCTTGGGACGGTTGTGCCGAAACACATAACCTGAATACTATCAGTCCAGATTTCTAAAAACATCTTGTGTGAACGTATTTGTTCAAGAGGGAGATTCTGAACATTGTGCAAAGCTAAAAGCGCTTCCTTTTAACAAATAAAACAATCATCGCAGATGTGACGTGCACCCAACAAAACCACTCTTCGGTATTCTTGAGTGCAACATAAACATAAAGAAAGTGCACGATGTTAATATCACGTCCATCAGACATATCACAAGCCTGACAGGTGTTGGCTACAAATTGTTATTCTGAAACGTAAGAGGACCGGTATGACGACTCGCGCAGTACCTTCTATGTTATTACAACTAATTCCATGCAATCACCTGATGTTCGCGGAAAACAATTAGGCTAAGTATATATTAAACCTGTGCATTTACAAAAGGTATTTTACCTGACTTTTCAGTGGTATGCAATGAGTAACGTGCAAAACAGCAATATTAAGAAGACACTCGCTACAGAGTTTCCTCAAACAAACCGCGATAAATCAATTAGTATTCCGAAACACGTTAATGCCTTTCACGCAAGCAAGACTGACTTGAATGACTTGAATCTGACCTACGACCCTTCGATGAGTGCTAAAAAATGTGTGTCCGCTTCAATCACGAGTTCAGGAAAATTGCTTGTAAAGTGGTTCCTAGAATATCTGCGAGGATTACAGTACATGCTCTCTACATTCGTTGTTTCATTATTATACATCAATATAGGGTACACTTACATAACGAAAGCATACAAATGAAGGTTCAGTACGTTCTGACATTGCAAATTTCAAGCAGCATCTGGAAACGTGGCCACAAAGCTGGTTACATTTCCTCCCTGGATAGCAATTCCTATCAGTTGCCGTAAGAATTCCCCTGAAATGAAATGGCATAAGGCTTTTAGTGCCCGGAGTGTCTGAGGACATGTTCGGCTCGCCAGGTGCAGGTCTTTTGATCTGACGCCCGTAGACAACCTGTGGGTGAGGATGAAATAATGATGAAGACGAAAAATACACCCAGCCCTCGTGCCATCGGAATTAACCAATGATGGTTAAAATTCCCGACCCTGCCGGGACTCCTGTGACCAAAGGCCAGCACGCTAACCATTTAGCCATGGAGCCGGAGAGGAATTCCCTTGAACGAGGGTCTCCAGTAAGTGCAGATAATAGTTTGCTAATATATGAAAAAATATTTTTGTCTTTTAGACACCGCATTCTCGTCGATTCGACCGCGAATACAACAAAGATGTACAGTGGAACCTCGATATATCGAATCACCTCGGGAGCTAAATTTTATTTCGAGTTATCGAAATTTCGAGATATAGAGAATATCGTTTTTGAGCATGTATAGCACATAATCGAATTTTATATATCTACGGGCTTATACTGAATACATTATTTTTAACAGTATTTTAAAATATTCAAACAAACTCTATTTTACGGCATCACTTTAATTATAATCCTTATTATAGTAACTTTTTAGAAGACAGGATACAGTATATACAGTAGTGAAACAAGAAACATACCCCTGTTAACATCTTTGGAAAAAAAAAAAATCCGTTAGTAGAGGCGGAAAACTATCGATAGTTATCGATAGTGACCACTATCGTCTGACATCGATAGTCAGTTGCCTATTATCGATAGTCAGCGATATTTTTTTTTTACTCATTGGCTTATTTTTCGCGCTAACAGAAATTGTACAGCTGTTTGCAGTTAACCGCTAAGGAGTTTGTTCCAATGCATTTAAGTATCTCTGTGTACCTGCGACTTCAGTGCCGACATTTTGGAAGGTGGGATCCTCCATTCAATCTAACCTTAGTTGAGTTGATGCCGATACGGGACAAAAAAAATGAGATTCACAAGTTATCAGAGACTGTATGTAGGCGAGAGAAGATAAGGCACATTTTAGGTCAAAGACTTCATGAAAGCATCTGAAAACTCTGCTGCCGTCAGTTGAGAATGCAATAAAACTTTTTCCAAAGATACGGGAGAAAGTACGGGAGAAAATGTCGGGTGATCGCAAAATGCACATTGCAGCTGAAAGAGAATTTCTCGGGCGGTCACGTTATGCCACTGACGAGATTTATGAGTGATTCCGATTTTAATTTCAGAAATTACATAGCATGGAATTATTGTAGGCTATTTTCTACTGATTTTTTTGTGGATTGTGTTCAATAAATGTTCTATTTTCAGGCATAATGATATGATTCGTTTCACTTTTGGTAAACTATCGATTATTACCGATAGTAGAGCTCATAATATCGGAAAATATCGCTGGCGATTACTATCGATAGTTTACCGCCTCTATCCGTTAGTCTCTTGTGTGTGCTACGGTCAACCATTCCTCCCTTCATTTTGAAACTTCTCGTCAATACCACGCAGCCGAGATTCGTAAATGAAGCTTGTCATCCACGACTTCGGGCGTTGCTTACGTACGTGACCCGTAATGAATTCACACCCGAGAAGCAGCGAGGCTTCGCCGATTTTCCGATCACTGGAAGGTTTAGTTTTTCGCTTCCCGTCATATTAGCTCCCAGCATCACTGTAACCCTTTCTTTACTTGTTAACTGTTCCTCACAAACCACAAATGGCGTACTGCACAGTTAATGTTGCACAAAATTCGAGATACAGAGTATTTTTTGCTTCAAGGGAGGAAATGTTTGCTTCGAGAAATCTAGAAATTCGTGTAATCGAATTTCGAGTAATAGAGAAATAAATACACGTTAAGAATACGACAAACGGCCGGGAAATTTAAGCTACTGTACTTCGAGATACTGAAAATTCGAGTAATGGAGGTTCGAGATAACGAGGTTCGTCTGTATTTGCTACTCACTGCCCTGTACTTGGCCCTTGTACTGCGCGCATCCAATTCCGCTACAGAGTCAGCAGTTCTGCAATTGTTAGGCAGATGAAATGGCGCTGAAGTATGTACACACGAGGCATCTCACAGGAGTCCGGCTCCATGGCTAAATGGTTAGCGTGCTGGCCTTTGGCCACAGGGGTTCCGGGTTCGATTCCCGGCAGGGTCGGGAATTTTAACCTTAATTGGTTAATTTCGCTGGCACGGGGGCTGGGTGTATGTGTTGTCTTCATAATCATTTCATCACCACGACGCGCAGGTCGCCTACGGGAGACAAATCGAAAGACCTACATCTGACGAGCCGAACTTGTCCTTGGACACTCCCGGCACTAAAAGCCAAACGCCATTTCATTTCATCTCACAGGAGAGATCTGCCCTTGCTCCGTAGGTCAGGCTATCATAGCGCTTTCCATCTGTAAGACAAATGCCACTCGTTTCCAGGATAAAGGGGACGTAGAAGTAAAAGATCCTCTGATTATGCCATTAACTGAAAATTGTCCACCGCTCTTAGGGCAGCTTAAACCATGACGGACATAAACGGCGACATCAGCTCCGCCAAGACCAATACTCAGACCGTAACACAGACAAAACATGGCGGCTGTAGTAGCCCGACTGCTGGTATTGGCTTACACGAAATTATTATGTACCTATTATACCAACTGCGGCTATTTAACATCATAGGGAAAATCACTGTTGCATTTATGAAAAAGCTTCGCCAACAACTACCCATCGTATATAATCAACTAGTATAAATGGACAGCTCTTTAGTAAAAGGGAAGAACAAGCTGTTTACTAAGAAATCTCACTTAGTCAAAATAATAACGTTCTCTCCACGATTTCATTTCATTGGATAGATTAGAATACATGATGAAACTGTTAAAATCATTTTATAACATCATTTTGAATGTTTAGACATAAATTAAGGTGCGAAATTTCTCAATTTACTCTAACGAGAACCATGGAAACATAACTTGTTGCCTTTTTCCTGAGTCAGTCAAAACATTTCAGCAAAGAAACTACAGAGCAGAGCTAACGGGTGAGGAGATGAGAGCTGGAATTTCCCTGAAATGAGTCAAGTTAAGATTTGAAGGTGGAAGGAGGTAATCAGGCTAGACTAATCTCCAGCCAAGGAAAATTCGTGCAGGACAATAATATAAAATATTATTTACCTTACTTGTTGCTGAGTTTTAACTCGTTGCATTTGTTTACTATAATTCCAAGTTCCTCAATGGGTTTTCCTTGTTCTGTGCCTGATTCTAAATTCTTTTAACAATTCCCTTTGAAATAGTTGTTAACTTTCACATATTTTTAACTGATATTAGAGATCTATTTCATTCTGAAAAAAAATAATAAATTAAAACTGGCTCCAAACTTGTCACCAAAGATACCGTATACCATCGCTATTGCTCCTGCAGTGAACATCTTCTTCTTCAAGTGCCATATCCGGTTGCCCAGATGTCGGCGATTACTCTGGAGAAAGTTTTTCTGTCTTCTGCTAGTCGGAAGAGTCTCTCAGTTGTCTCAATACCGGTCCACTGCTTGATGTTGTGTAACCATGTTATCTCTGGTCTGCCAACTCGCCGTTTGCCCTCTATTTTACCTTGGAGAATGAGTTTTATGAGGCCATATTTGTTTCCTCTTAATATGTGGCCTAGATAAGCTGTTTTGCGAACTTTTATAGTTGTTATTAGTTTTTGCTTTGTCCTAGCTCTCCTTAGGACTTCATCGTTTGTTATCATATCTGTCCAGGGTATTCTAAGCATTCTTCTGTGCAACCACATTTCAAAGGCGGCAATGAACATATTTGATACCAAATCATAGTGGCAATGGATGTGATTAAAAATGAAGGTGCTGAAAATTTCTGATGGGATTGTCCCGTTATTGAATTTCGAAGTGGTGGACAATTTATAATGTTAAGTACCTACTGAAAGGAAAGTACGCCCGAAATGATGATTTTAATCCACTTAACGGTCTGGTGATGCTCAGCTTTTCTTTCTGGAAACTCCTAAAACATATGGCATAGCAGCACCTCACACAATTAAAGAAACGTTCAGATACTAAAGATATAAGATATTTGCCCAGTGAGAAACACGAATAGAAAAACTCCACTGATCCTAATTACTGATGTCTCAACCTGACACGTACGAGCTTCAATTTGATGTAGTCTGCCTGATATAAGATAACCACAGCAAGAATCGGAAGTGTTTGAGTTCTCAGATTGCATTTAAAAAACAGCTTATCCCTCCAAGTACTGTTTTTTTCTGTGTGACAGTGTACATTTATCAATGCAGTTATTCTTTCATAGAGATTCAGTTTCATAACTGTAAGTGGCAAGATAACTCATCGAGTTCTCCAGCTTGCTCCATCTGTCACATTTATACTATCTGCGTCTCACGAGAAGTCGCGGCAGCTTGTAGGTACGGCACGAGTAACAGATATTACACTAAGCTACAAACATTAGTCGTGATAAGCAGTACGAGCTCTCTGAAAGAGATGCATGTTCATTATTAAACTGTTCACTATGCAGTACTTACAGTAAATTTCTAACCAAAGCGCACCGAGCCCTGAAGATGGTTTTCCGTGGTTTCCCATTTTCACGCCAGGCAAATGCTGGGGCTGTACCTTAATTCATGCCACGGCCATGTCCTTCCCATTCGTAGGCCTTCCCTATCCCATAGTCGCCACAAGACCTGTGTCGGTGCGATATGATATGAGTAAAAAACTGGAATGAGAGATAAGGCTTGTTGCGGATGATGTTATACTGTATAGAGTAGTAAATTACAAGATTGTGAGTAACTGCAAAAATACCTTGACAATGTTGTGAGATGATAAACGGGGTTAAAAGTCAGGTTATGAGTTTCACTAATAGGAAAAGTCGTCCCAGTTTTAATTACTGCCTTGATGAGGTGAGTGCGCTTCATGGGGATCACTATAAGTACCTACGTGTTGACATACGGTAAGGAAAGATCTTCACTGGGGTAATCACATAAAAGGGATAGTAAATCGTTATGAGGGTATTTAGGGGTTGTAGTAAAGCTGCTGGCCAAAGAACAGAAACGCTTGGAAGGCATGCACGTTACCCACCAACCTTAGGGTTGAGGAGAAGAATAAGAGTAAGGATGTAAAGAAGAGGATATATAAGTCTATGGTAAGACCTCAAATAGAGTATGGATCCAATGTACGGGACCCTCGCCAGGATTACTTGATTCGAGAAATGGGCAAATCGGATCGATTTTTTCTGGGTGATTTCCAACAAAAGATCAGCGTTACGAAAATGTTGCAAACTTGGGCTGGGAACACTTGGGAGAAAGGAGACAAGCTGCTCGACGAAGTGGTATGTTTCGAGCTGTCAGTGGAAAGATGGCGTGGAATGGCATTAGTAAACGAACAAGTTTGAGTGATGTATTTAAAAGTAGGAAAGATCACAATATGAAGATAAAGTCGGAATTCAGGAGGACAAATTGGGGCAAGAGGAGTTAGGGACTGGAGTAATTTACTAAGAAAGATGTTCTTTGCAATTATTTACGAAAAGAATAGGTAAACAACAGATAGGGAATCTGCCACTTGGGCGACTGTCCTAAATGCAGATAGTGTTGATTGATTGACTTTCGGTATGTAGTATATCAACAAACAATATAGCGGAAGTTCAATTTTGTTACTGCTGTGAACCAAGAACCCATCGCCGTTCATCAGTGCAGTTTGTTTCTCATCATTTCTGTAATGGTGATTCACCGTGGCCAATTTAAGGTCAAGAGGAAAGGTACATATGATAGCAGAACAACGACTTAAAGGTTGAATAACCTTAACTGAGATAGCTGGTGACGTCTCGCTCCTAATCAGCTTAGGCAACATATTAACAATAGCCGCAATATTAGGAGCAACACACAATGGAATGGCACTTCACTGTAGTGATGGTCATTACTGTCGTAAGGATATGTAAAACTAATAAATTACAGGAACCATTCCCTCAGGGCACCTCACTCACCTTCTATATTAAGTACATATACGGGAACAAATTAAAACGAAACCCTCCTTCTCTGCATTCGTTTGATTCATAGTGTTCGTAATTTTTTTTTTTTTTTTACACGTTGCTTTACCTCGCACCGACCCAGATAAGTCTTATGGCGACTATGGTTGATGATGATGTTTGTTATTTAAAGGGGCCTAACAGCTACGTCATCGGCCCCTAATGGTACGAGGTGAACGAAATGAAAATTAAAACTTCAAAATGTATCCACTGACTAGAGTTTAAAGAAAAGATCGTGAAAAAAAACCAATCAGTGGATCCTACGCACAATGCCTTAAGTACTGGGATGATACTTATCTAAGGGGGTCGGAAATCCAGGTCACCGGGCCGTCATAATGGTACTAATTACTGGTAAAGCAGAAACATGGTGTTCTTCCTATAGTGATACTAATCACAGGTAACGTAGGCTCATGGTGGTACTAATCACAGGTAATGTAGATCCATTGGTATGTCACACACAATGACACCACTCACAGTTAACACAAACCTACGGTGTTTCGCACATAACGGTACTACCCACAAGAAACGCAGACCCATGGTGTTCCTCACATAGTGGGACTAATCACGGGCGCCGGTATTCCCGTGGTGTTCCTCACTTAGTGAAACTAATCACAGGCTACGTATACTCATGGTGTTGCTCACATATTGCTACTAATCACAGGCAATGTAGACCCACGGCGTATCACACATTATGGTAACGCTCACAAGCAACAGAAACCCATGGTGTTCCTCGTATAAATGTATTACTCTCGGGCAACGCAGACCCGTGGTTTTCATCACAGTGGTACTTATCACGGGCGCCAGTCAATCTCACATAGTGGTGCCAACCACAGGCAACGTAGACCTAAGGTGTTCCTTATAAAGTGGTGCTACTCATAGGTAACGCAGACCCGTTCTGAACAGAGTGGAACCGACCGGTGGAATACACACGATAACACTTACCACAAACAACGCCCAGACCGTAGTGTTTCTCGCATAATGGTACTGCTCCTATGTAACGTAAACCAGTTGTTTTCCTCGCACGGTGACATTAGTCGCAAGTAACGTTGACTCATGGTGTTCCGCACGTAATGATACTAATCACAAGTAATCACATGGTTCTAATATCATCATCCCTTGGTCGCCCCTTTTAGTCGCCTCTTACGTCAGGCAGGGGATACCGTGGGTGTATTCTTCGTCTGCGTCCCCCACCCACAGGGGGTTGGCGACTATGGGATGGACTAGGAGTGGGAAGGAAGCGGCCGTGGACTTAATTAAGGTACATCCCCAGCAGTTCCCTTGTCTTAAAATGGGAAACCACGGAAAATCATTTCAGTGTTGCCGACAATGGGGTTCGAACCCACTATCTCCCGAATGCAAGTGTTTGTAAAACACACTATTTTTTTGTATATCTAAATCCCACTCTCAGAGAGGCTAGAATTTGAGGATTTAGACTTACAGCACAAAACGCGCCCCTAATGAACGACTTCCGTGAAAGACTGTCGTGAATGTATGGAGACAATGATATTGTATTCTGTAAACAAGAAAAAACTAAAAATTATGCACACTAAATATAACGTTATAAAACTTGATCGGCTCCTTAACGTTAGAACTATTTCAAGTGATGAGAAAAGCTACTCTTTCTTTAAACATTCCTTAAGTTTGCATATTGAACACGTTGCTACAAATATTTAATACGTTCCGACATCCTTAAGGTTTAAATGTTGTTGACGTCAAGCGACGTATTTAATTCTATGAAACAGGAATATACATTTTATTCTGCTCCGTCTTTTCTTCTTCTTCTTCTTCTTCTTCTGCTTAGCATTTACCCCGCTTAATTGCAGGTCCTAATGTAGTGCACTTTCGTTTCCACTTGATGCGGTTTTGTGCATCTTTAGGAGAGAAGGAATACAAATTTAAATCCTTTAATTGAAATTTCACACTGAAAAGAGAGGTTCTTCATTACTGAACATGTGTGGAGGCAAAGGGAACTGTTGGAATGAATAAAGGTAGAATAAAATTAAGGATGGAAAAAAAAAAAGAAAGAAGAGACAAATCAGAAAAAATAAAAATGAAAGATAAACAGAAATTGTCATCCACTTCACATAAGTGTCATTAAATGATTCATGTTGTTAATTCGGCTACGAATAATTAAACCTTATTTATACTGAATCTTCTCTCCATTTAAAAAATACGTGAAAATTAGGTGTTACATTTTCTTCTTCTTCTTCTTCTTCTTCTTCTTCTTCTTCTTCTTCTTATTCTTAGCATTTATCCGCCTTTCCTGCATCTCTTGTAAATTCCGTCAGTTCTATATTTATTTATTCGTATCAGAAGTACCAATATATACAAGAAAGAGATACTGAATATGACAAATATACATGAAAAAATTAATCGTATATTGTTATAAATGAAGCATTCGAAAAATTTGCATATGAAGTATAACACATGAAGATCATACATAAAAATCAAAAAGGAGAAATCAAGTTTTACATGAAAATATCTACACTATATATACAATATTCACACAAGTTGTGACCAGTATTTGGCTACACTGATGGCATTGTTTCCAGCCAGTGCCAGTTCCAACCCTGTACATGAATCTGGGCATAGACGACAGTCCAAGAGATACCTAGAAGTCTGTTCCTCTCTACATTCACACGATAAGTCCCCACCATGCACGATGCCGCATTTCAGTTCTGAATGTGCTTTTATATTTGGTACTATTCGCTTGCTGAGCTTTACGATGTCACATGGCTTCATGACGAATTATAAACAGACTAAGCCTAAAGCTTTCAGAAATATCATGGTACATAATGGCATTACTGAGTTGGAAAGGGCTAACTGCCGTTTTCAAGGCAAAGTCATCATTAAACGTGCGAGATATTCGACAGGTTTCAGTTAACATTAGGGTAATCATTGGAGTAATCACATAAACGGGATTGTAAATAAAGGTTACAGATCTCTTCGCATGGTTGTGCGGATATTTAGGGGTTGTAGTAAGGATGTGAAGGAGAAGGCATATAAATCACTGGTAAGACCAGTACGATTCTAGGGTATGAAACCCTCACCAGGATTACTTAATTCGATAACTGAAAGAAAAATCCACAAACAAATCAATACGATTTGTTATGGGTAGTTTCCAATAAAAAAAAAATAGTGTTAGGAAAATGTTGCAAACGTTTGGCGGAAAAGATCTGGTTGGAAGTAAGGAGACAAGCTGCTAGAATAAGCGGTATGTTCTGAGCTGTCAGTGGAGAGATTTCGTGGAATTGACACTAGCAAATGAATAATGTTGTGTGTGGCTTTTAAAAGTAGGAAATCACGGTAAAATAATAATAATAATAATAATAATAATAATAATAATAATAATAATAATAATAATCGTGTTTTAACGCCACATTAAGTACTTTTGACGTTTTTCTGAGACGCCGAGATGACGGAATTTAGTCTCACAGGAGTTCTTTTACGTGCCAGTAAATCAACCTACATGAGGCTGACGTATTTTAGCACCTTCAAATACCACCGGACTGACAAGGGGGCATTCCCTACTCGCCACCACCGATTTTGCTCAAATTTATAGAACATGCAGGGTTTGGCTAGAAATGAAAGCACCAAAAGTGGGAACTCCAGATGGCCAAGCATATAGAAAATAAAAATAAAAATAATATTGTTGACGCGGCTCTCGCACCGTATAAGCCACTTACGTTAGAGTGCACGCCGAGCAGTTGTTGGCGTAGCGGTAAGAGCTTGAACTAGTAATTCGATGGTCGTGAGTTCGACTACGCGTGTGGAGAATACTTTTTAATGTTTATATCATTTATTTTATTTATTTGTATGCAAAAGGCATATAGGACGTCATTTTTTTAAAAAGAGCGCACAATTGTAGAATATTTGGAGCTGCGAACTTTCCCGACGTGTTCAAACAGAAATTCTTCTTTTTTTCTCCTTTATTGGCTATCTCACCACCTTGGGGAATTTGCCATAAACGTGAATAGTCGTTTCGCTGTAAGATTCGTTTTCACCTGACAAGTGAAGGTTGCTCCTGGCGGTTGTATACACAAACAATAGATTCTTGGCGCAGGTAGAAAAAAGTCTGACAATTAAATCCCAATTTTTTACCTCTTCTATGCCTTTTGCGTATAAATGAAATGAATTATTCACCTCTTAGCTTAATGGGAAAATGAATAATATAAAGTTGACAGAAAAAACCAGTCTCCACACGCGGAGTCGAACTCACGACCACCGAATTACTAGTCCAAGCTCTTACCACTACGCCAACAACTGCTCGGCGTGGAGAATAACGTAAGTGGCTTATACGGTGCCAGAGCCGCGTCAACATTTTTATTTTTACTTTCTATACGCTTGGCCATCTGGAGTTCCCATTTCGGGTACTTGCATTTCTAGCCAAGCCCTGCATGTTCTATAAATTTGAGCGAAATCGGTGGTGACGAGTAGGGAATGCCCCCTTGTGAGCCAGGATCGAACCTGCCAATTTAGGGCCAGAAGGCCAGCACCTCAACCGTCTGAGCCACTCGGTAAGGCGAAAGATCACAATATGAAGATAAAGTTGAAATAAAAAAGGAACAAACGGGGACAAATATTTGTTTATGGGAAGAAGCATTAAGGATTGGAATAATTTACCAAGGGAGATAACCGCTAAATTTCCAACATCGTTGAAATTATTTAAATACTACAGTAGGTAAACAACTGGTAGGGAATATGCGAACTGGGCCTAAATGCACATCAGTGGTGATTTATTGCTTACCGCGCTCAATAGCTGCAGTCGCTTAAGTGCGGCCAGTATCCAGTATTCGGGAGATAGTGGGTTCGAACCTCACTGTCGGCAGCCCATTTCCCATTTTCATACCAGGCAAACGCTGGGGCTGTACCTTAATTAAGGCCACGGCCACTTCCTTCCCACTCCTAGCCCCTTCGTATCCCATCGTCGCCGTAAGACCTATCTGTGTTGGTGCGAAGTAAAAAAAAAAAAAAAAAAAAAATTTGATTGGTTCAGGACCGACTTTCTAAATGCAATGTTATTTGATCTGTCCTGTCCTCGGGACTACCGTCGAACCTCCATTACGTGCTACTGCAGCGTCAAACCGCAAATAAAAAGTAAAACGTAAAAATGTCATCCAAACCAAACAATAATCGACATTAGGTTGGAAGACCGCTGTAGAATTGTAACAACGTATTTGGAAACATCTCGAATCGTCGATTCCTGAAACATTTCGCCATATCAGCATATCACATCCAGGCTGGGTCGCCACATTCCCGTATTCGTAGGGGACACCTCGAAAGTATTATAACCACTACCCACAGAAAGGGCTGGCAAATGCCATCTTTCCAGCGCACACTGCTGTAGTACCAGTAATATAAGGCTTAAGTGTAATGTTCCCCTCCGGAAGTGCTCTCAGCATATTATATAGGCAAAGAAAGTGCAGCCGATTCGCTGCGCTGTTTCAATTACAGTGTAACTTGATTACTTGAAAGTAGCAGGGATCTGCACACGAGGACACAAATATACCCTATATACCCTTCGTTCCAATTTAACGGAAGGGACGCTCTCTCGTTTAATTATCTTTTATCCCCGGGGGCTGGGTTATGGAGCCTCTCGGCAGTCACAGCCTTAATAACTCACTATCAACCCATTAGCGGCGCAACAAATTCCCATACCAAAGAAGTGCTTTTCCCTACAACCTGGCCAGGAAGTAGTTCACATGGAACACGTATCAAAAAAAAAAAAAAAAAAAAAAATTACAGCAATAATGTTTTACGTCCTATGAACAGCTTCTATGGTTTTTAGAGACGCCGAGAGAGCGAGTTGGCTGTGCGGTTAGGGGCGCGCATTCAGAAGATAGTGGGTCCGAACCCCACTGTCGGCAGCCATGAAAGTATTTTTCCGTGGTTTCCCATTCTTTTCTTTACAATTTGCTTTACGTCGCACCGATATAGATAAGTCCTATGGTGACGATAGGATAGGAAAGGGCTAGGAGTGGGAAGGAAGCAGCTGTGGCTTTAATTAAGGTACAGCCCCAGCATTTGCGGGGTGTGAAAATGGGAAACCACGGGAAGCCACCTTCACGGCTGCCGACAGTGGGGTTTGAACCCACTATCTCCCCGATGCAAATTCACAGCTGCGCGCCTCTAACCGCACGGCCAACTCGCCCGGTTTTAACCAATCTCATACTAGGCAAATGCTGGAGCTGTACCTTAATTAAGACCACGGCCGCTTCCACTAGTAGCCCTTTCCTATCCCATCGTCGCCATAGACATACCTGTGTCGGTAGAACGTAAAGCAACATGTAAAAACGAGACTCCGAGGTGCCAGAATTTTGTCTCGCAGGAGTTCTGGTAAATGCAACGACACGAGGCCGCTGCATATAAAAACAAACCCCATGGCGCTACAGCCCTGTAAGGCCTTGATCCATCAAGCGACCGCTGCTCGCCTCGAAGGCATGCAGTTTATGAGGTGACGTGTGGTAAGCACGACGAATCTCCTCGACCACTATGCTTGGCTTTGTAGATCGGGCCCGCCATCTCACAGCCAGACAGCTCCTCAACTGTAATCACCTATGTTGAGTGGACCTTGAATCAGCTCTCAGATCCAGGTAAAAATCCCTGGTCAGGCCGGCAATCGAACCCAGCGCCTCCGATTGAGATGCAGGCACGCTATCCCTAGACCGCGGGGCCAGTCCGGTGTATATAAACATCTTCAAATATTACCGGACTGGGCTGGGATCGAACCCGCCAACTTGGTCTCATTCTGCGCGAAATATGGCAACACTGTTGTCACGTATCGATACTACCATCGCTGTGGTAGAAGAACAGCATAGTGACAACTCACAGGTGCACCCAGTTGTTGGGTTATGTCCTTATTGGTGCGCGGGTTCGTCCAGCTGTACAAATGGAGGCAAGCAAAGAACTGTGGTTCGTTTTCTGGCGGCCGAGGGTGCTGGAGTGCGCGAAACCGCGAAACTCATCGTCGTACGTCTGCTGTGTATGGCGAACATAATAATAATAATAATAATAATAATAATAATAATAATAATAATAATAATAATAATAATAATAATAATAATTGTACCGGGAGGTACACCTCAACCACGTGCATTTAAATGAAGCGCCTTGAAGAACGCTATCTAACACAAAGTTTGCAACAACTATTTCAAGAAATTCGGACTTTTTTCCATAGATGTCTCTATTAAAAAAAGTGATGTCATGCACTCTGGTGTAAAGTGGAACGACTAAAAATTTAAAGAAATTTTGTATGTATAGGTTTTCTAAACTGAATCTATTATTCTTTGTTTTGGATATTTCGAAGTTTGCAACACTTCTAACTCACCCACCAGCTTTGGAGTCTGGCCAATCAGAAATTTTGTATGTTTAATTTTCAGCCAATCACATGCTTCTTGTAATTTTTCGGTTGTCCAATAAAAAGTAGAGGGTGTGTCTGGACTTAATCCAGAGCCTTCTCGAACCTTCCTCTCGGGTATAAAAGCTGACGCCTTTTCGAGCTAACTTTTCTTATTGATCGTCTTGTTATTGATTGTGTGCATTATAAGAGGCGGCGGAGGCCTCTTCCATTGGCAAGCAGAACATCAGCAAAGGTAATGGCCACAATTGTTCTAACTCTATAGGGATCTCTGAAAGCTAACTCGAGGGGAAGGTTTCCAATCTTTAATAATGTAACTATAAAATTCCGAAAATGTAAACCTTTCCTTTTTCTCATGTAAAAGTTCAAGTAAGTCAAGAGTACTTAACTGAAAACCGGGGATATAGTGTGCGTTACCCTCTCGAATTTCCCTTCAATTTAATCTTGAGGTGACTACGATTTTGTAACTGTTTTCACTATTGTAATTTGTAACCTAACTTGTCCATCTAGCCACTTCAGTAGTTTGGGATTAGCCTCTGTGTCGTCGGGCGAAGTTGTCAGTTGACGTGGGTACGGGCAAACAGAAGGCGTGCTGCGCGATGTTGCTACGTTAAAAGGGGCACTCGAACAGGACGTCTGGGTCGAAAGGACACTTCTCTTAATCTGCTCCTTACTGTCTGGTCAGACACCGTGACTCCAGTGACCTTCCTGAGGTCTTGCTGCAGTTCTCTGGCAGTTGCTGAACGACGCCGCAACGCACAGATGGTCAGATATCGGTCATCCTGTGGGGTTGTTATGCGCCACGACCTTGTACAACCCTCTTTGTGAACTGGCCTGTCTCACTGTAGCGATTCCACAAGCGGTGAATATCTGAGGGAGAGACAATGAGATCCACAGCAGCACAACGAAAAGTCCATCCTTCCTGGATCAAATTGACGGCCCTTGTGACTTGAACCCCGTTAAGATGTCTCATGGGATGTGCTGGTTTACGTACGTAGGATTTTAAATAATTAACCATTAAGTATCGCTTAAGAAAGAAAATTAACGCAATATAAAATGTAAATGAATTTATTATACAAAAAATGAGATGAATCGGAAAAGTTCCTTAAAGCGTGGAGGAATTTAGAATTTACTTTACTGAATTTACTAATTGCTTGCTTTATCTAATTGAAGCTCACCAATTGCAGCTTCCGTAGAAGTCATCTGGTTTCCGTGGTTACTCGTTCTCTTTTTCTCGATGTAGAATTTGCCCCATGGACATCCTTACTTCCTTCTCTGATATGGTACGGGCTATCTGGACTAGCACTCCCTAATTGCCTAGTCTTTAAATTAGACATTGGCCCTATACTTGTAAAAGCTGATCAGCGTTGATCGTATGAGGAGAAAATTCAGAGATATGAATTTTTCCATATTAGTAGAAATCTCAATCCAAATGAGCTATACTATTTATACGGCACAGACTTGTACCAAATTCCGCAGACTTGAACTAAACATAGTTCTTCCTCCAGAATATTTACTTTATATAACACAAGCCGTAAGCTTGTTTCGTCTCACCCAGATCCGATAACATAACCCCAGCTAAGTACTGTATCGAAGCGAGCTCATACCGTCTCAAAATCAATAACGTCGTACAAAGTAGATGTTCTAATAGTAGATAGGATCACAGCAGAAGTTGTAGTTAGGTTCACAGCAGAAGTAGTAGTTAGGTTGCCGTTCTCGTGGTGAGAATCTCTATATATCCGGTCTCACCCCCACTCTTGGTAACAGTTCAATCTCAAAACTCATATACAACGAAGTATCTGATTCGTGGATCGAATTATCAACTCCCCTTCTCTTCTTTCTTGACAAGTCCAGTAGGCGTGGCGATGATGTAGCTGACCAGCTTGCAAGCCTCGCGCGCGGGTCGCTGTTTACTAGCCTTGGCTCATGAGTTAAACCCATGAGTCATGTAATTTTCCACGCTCAAGAATAACCGTTTCCGTATACACTAATATGAGATGAAATAACAACAATATTTCAACATATTAACCAAATCCAATACATAATAAATTCCTATCTTTCATAATATAATAATAAATTATGTTGTAATATATAGAATATGATTGCAAAAACCTTATTTACAAATGCTTGACGTAGAATTTATATGTTATTACGAATAATTGTCGATGGCGGATAAACTTGATATCAAATGATATCGCGTAAAATGATATTATATTAAATTAGTAGGGCTGAAGAAGCCTGGACGGTTACACCATTGACTAGGTGTGTAAAAATGCTTACCTATGCAGCATTGCTCCTTTTTTTAATTGTTTGTTTGGAAATCCACTCATTCACTTAATTTTTTTCAGTAGTAGTATATACAGTGCAACCGTGATTGTTGCATTAATATGTATATATTGTTGCCAGCCAATGAAAAGATCGTAATTCCAATCTCAAGAAACCCACGTGAAGGCTTTCCGCGTTGCCTGAGAAAGGAACAGAAGACTCCAATGGTCGACTAACTGAGCTACCTATCGTTAAGCAATGAAAATGCCAGGAACCAGGAACAGTTCTCCGGCCATTTCTGACCGCTCAGTTTCCTTTGCCCAGAGACGATATACAACATATTATATAAAATACATTATTATTGAATTGGCGTGCGGCATTTGGTGCCGGGAGTGTTCAAGGACATGCTCGGCTCGTCCGTAGGCGACCTGCGCGTCGTGATGAGGATGAAATGATGATGAAGACGACACATACAGTACACACAGCCCGCGTGCCAGCGAAATTAACCAATGCTGGTTAAAATCCCGACCCTGCCGGGAATCGAAACCGGGACCCCTGTGACCAAAGGCCAGCACGTAACCATTTATCCATGGGGCCGGACACATTATTCTTATTATTGGAGAACAGGCTTTTTATTTCGTGTCAGAGTTGAAAAACTTAAAATATAAATTTATTATGTAGAAACAAAACAAAGTAGGGAATTTAAATTGATCTTGCATTGAAAGTAGTGTATTTGAAGGTGGATTTGAAACCTGCATCAAATGTCACAAACACATTTTACACAAAGTCTGCCCAGAAATGGGCAACAGCAATTCAATCTTCAGTGGCTTGAGTCATGCCTTGAAGTATACAACGAACAGGGCAGGACTGACAGTCATAAGTGTGTTGGGTAGTTTTTTGCTCCCCACAATCGCAGAAGTCTGACTGATCTTTCGAATCACCTTTTGTATGTTATCCTTGGATTTAACTACTCCACTCCTCAATCGATTCAGTGCCTTCCAGGTTGTCCATTCCAAATGATGACCAGAGGGTGGAGATTCAGAAGGCACCATCCAGTCAAAAAGATGGTCCATCTCTGCTCGCCACATACCACAACGTGCTGTTCTTTTGTTGGTTTATCCAGAGCCTTGGAGACATTGAGGAAACTTTTCCTGGACTTCAGTCTTTTGGGTGGAGGTCGATGTCCAAATAACGGGTGGGTGTTTGAGAGATCCACCTTCGACCTCTTTTGCCTTGAAAACACTTCTCGCCGAATGTTTGGAGGAAACTTGGGGAACAGGATGGTGTAGAGGCTTAGCTGCTTGCTTGTCAGTGGTGGTGGTGATTATTGTTTTAAGAGGAAGTACAACTGGGGAATCATCCTCTATGTAACACTAATCAGAAAGAAAAAAAAACCGGAAGGGGTCCGACACTTCGAAAAAATGAAGGTATCGCCCAAAGGAAGACAAGGGCTACGAAGGGCGTGAAAATGAAAGACGCCCTAGGCCTCCATACGTAATACCGTCGGGGTCAGAAACGAACAAGTGTTGACCAAGAGAGGTCGGATAGGATAGATGAAAGTGAGGAGCCTGGCACAAGTAAGTGGAAGCAATGCCAGGACTCAGCTGAGGGCCCCGTGGTCGCCAACCCACGCTCCAACGTTCAGAGCTTCTGGGGCCTGCTTGCTTGTCATCCTGGCGACCGCGGTTTGATTCCTGGTGTTGCTCGGGTGGGATTTTCAGTTGAAAATCTCGTGGTAAGTTTATCAGGAAAGGCATGCGACCTTCAATTCCCGGCTACAACTCTTTCATACTTCAGTGTGTGTAGGGATCCTGAACAAACAGAATAAGCTGCGGATGATGACGATGATGATTATTATAGTAAAAATGAGTTTCCATCCAGCAACAATGACTTGTTATTTCTGGCATAGTTGCATACTCGTACTTCGTGGGTACTAAAGTAAAACAACTGGGTTTTGGGGGTATGCCAACCAAAAGGTTTGAATACCATTCGTGTAGAGCACCTCAATCCAAGGGAATTTATTAAGAATAAAATCCCCGACCCGGCCAGGAATCGAAACCCAGGGCCACTATGCTAACTGTAACAAAAGTCGAATAAATCGCGGTTTCCGATATTTTATGCCTCTTATATTTCTACCGTACGAGTTAAACATTCGAGAAATTCACAAATATACATTAATATTGCGAAGTATTTCGTTTAATACGTATCAAAATGCATCACATGTCATGAGAAAATAATTTAAGTATTTTCTCTCATCCTTTTCTAAATCAGCCCCACACATACGGAAAATTCACCAGACTTGTTTTTCTGATAAAATATAATGTATACACACTCCCGTCTCCTTTCCTAAACTGCTCTTCGAGCTAGCACATGTGTATCTAATGCATACAGATCGCATAAACATTGAAGAAGTGCCATTATCTCACACATAAATACAAATGAACTCGGCCGAATACACGGCCAAAGAACGTGGAGTGTACCACGGTTTTGGCGAACAGACTTCGCAGAGATTCTATTTTTTTTTTTTTTTGCTATTTGTTTTACGTCGCACCGACACAGATAGGTCTTATGGCGACGATGGGATAGGGAAGGCCTAGATAAGGGAAGGAAGCGCCCGTGGCCTTAATTAAGTAACAGCCCCAGCATTTGCCTGGTGTGAAAATGGGAACCACGGAAAACCAACTTCAGGGCTGCCGACAGTGGGATTCGAACTCACTATCTCCCGGATGCAAGCTCACAGCTGCGCGCTTCTAACCGCACGGCCCACTCGCACAGATTCATCCGAGCTCTTCGACTACACATTAAGTTCAACTATGGCATAGCGGGACATACTACGATAGAGCGTGCGAGCTCTTTTAAACCTAAGATGTCTAGCAACAATTAACTGCTTCGGTCAACAGAATAACCTTCTTGTGGTATTTGCCAGTCTCTCATAGATAATGGCATATTGCCTGAAATGAAATATCCATTGCAAGAAAAAAATAAAAATAAAATTGTATATACGCCTATATGCAGCAAAAACACAGAAAGAACAACAAACGTACAGTATATGTATCTCTTGTTTGCTTGTTGTTTAAAGGGACTTACACCTAGGTCATCGCCCTATATCTGTATAAATAAAATCGTAACGACCGTGTGTCTATACATTGAATATTTTGGAGAAATTTCCGTGCAGTTAGCCTTGTCAGGTGTAATAATGACCATCTGCATATTTTTTTTAGCTTTGTTGTCTGTTTGTTTGTCTATAACTTGAAAATTACGGATATATTTCTACCAAACTTCATATTTAGAATCCACCTGTCCTTGGGTAGGTGTTAGGGCCAATATTGTTTCTAAATCTCTGAACTGACTGGGGGTTTATACGAAACCGAAACCGCGATTTTGCACTCCCACAAAACATACACAACGACGCAATGGAAATCTACCTGCCTAAATGGAAATCAATTTCTAAACTTTTTTTATCATGTGCATCATTTCGATACGAGGATTGATAAGGAAAATATCATTAACGAACTGTTTTTCGGTACAAGTTTCACTGGACTTAAATCAAGAGCGGGTGCGTGTAAATAGTATTTCTTATAACTTGAAAACAACTAGAGATATTTCAACCAAACTTCATGTTAGCATCCACCTGTCCAAAGGTAAGTTTTAGGTCCATACCATGTCAAATTCCCGGAATGGGCTGGGGGTTTATAGGGAACCGAAATAGTGATTTTACTCTCCCACAATATATATAAGCGACTGACTGGAAGTCGAAATCCATTTCTAAAACTTTTCTCATTTGCATTTTTCGATAGGAGGATTAATAAGGGAGATATCATGAACGGTCGGTTTTGCAGGCTAAATCCAGCGGACATAACCCAAAAGGTATACGTAGAGCAGATTCCTTATCTATAGTCTATAAATAAAATCGTAACGATCGTGTGTCTATACAATGACTATTTTGGCGAAATTTTCGCACAGTTATCTGTTTCAGGTGTAATAATGACTATCTGCATATTTGTTAGCTTTAGTTTACTGAAAGTCCTCATTTTTAACCCCCTCCCCCAAAGCAAGATTGAGACGCAATCTGCCAGAAGAGCTGGAAAATTTAAATTTGGCAAAATTATATGTCTTAGCTTGTAATCGACGGAAAGCTTCCAAGATCTTTATTTCATTTTTACTCCCGAAAAGTATAGGAATATTGAGGCAATTTTAACGTCAGTGCAGACCTTCGTTTCAAGGTATTTCGCGGCTAAACGGCAAGTCGTATCACAAAAAGATGGCACAATCTCAGTTCAATTTGGAGTCATCTACAACTTTGCTCCTATGACGTTTCGTCGTATCTCTATTGCTTACATATCAGATTTGTCTCTATTTCTCGATTGTACCTACATTTTGTTCTTTGTACACGTATAATCCGTAGTTCGAATCACTTATATGAAATATAGAATCATATAATTTTACATGAACACTGGCCCACCCAGTATCCATACGTGAGCCAAATTATATGTTTGTAACGGTCACATTAGCACCCAAAAGTAATGTACTGTGAGAAAACCTTACCCAAATTTTACCCTATTCAACGTTTCTAACTCAATTTTACCCATAAATAGATAAGACAGGAGAAAATATTTTAAGACCAGCTATTTAGACCGCTAAATTAGGCGTCTTATGGTACAATCCGTTTGTCGAATGATATATCGTTCAGCAGCAATTCATCTGTAAATGAAGGTTTGCAACATTGTAAACATGCATATACTTCGTATGTCGATCTATATATATTCAGTGAAGTCGATTTGTAGCGATGGGGAAAGGGTATGTTTGCCCTTATAAGTAATATTTTACATCGATAGTGACTCTCAGCAGGAGGGCGTCTGCTATGGTAATAATTACTCTCCACATCGACTTTGACTGGCAGTAGGAATGAGATCCTTCTCCAACTCTTTTGTAACTAGCATTAGTAAGGAGGGACTACCATTGTAATTAATAATTCCTTTCTCGATTTGACTGGCAAAAGTCAAGGGAGCATGCAATTTTCTTCAAAACTCCGCTAACCTATTGTGTTTGGGAGTGGGCAAGTGCGCCCGCCATTATAAACAAATTTACCCACCTAAAAGCTGATTGGCATTAGGCATCGTGGCCTTGCTATTATCATGGAAACTCACCAACTCTGTGTGACTGTCATTAAGAAAATGGGCCTGTCATTATAATGATAACAGCACAACTCAATTGTGACTGGCAGTAGGGAAGGTGGCTGCTATTATAATAAAAATTTCTCAACTGTAATCTGTCTGGAAGTAGGAAAGGGCGCCTGCCATTGTAACGAGAACTCCCGAAATCAATTGTGACCACGCAGTATAATAGGGCCTCCCATTATAATAAAAACTTACCAACTCGATTGTGAATGGCAGTAGGCAAGTGAGCCTGCCGTTATCATCACAACTCCGCAACTCGCACTTTACATTGAGGGCCGATGACCTAGATGTTAGGCCTCTTTAAATACAAGCATCATCATCAACTTTACATTGGAAACAACGTTGCTGTTTCTGGATAATGCTAAGAGACTTGCAATTTAAAAAATCTTATTCACTGCATGTATAGTAACGTACTTCGATATCCGTATACAATGTAGAATACCGTAGTGAAGCACGGGTACATTTGGTAGATAATTCTAAAGATCACTTTTGAGTAGCAGCCTTCGCCTACAACACAGCCTCTAACCTTTAGTCAACTATCAAATAAATGTTAATTTCAACTGAAAATAAGAAATAACTAATCAATTTTGACAAATCGATGGTAAGTAAGTTAGGAAGAAGAAGAAGAAGAAGAAGAAGAAGAAGAAGAAGGCCTCAGCTATCGTGTGCATACATTTTAATTTGACGCCATGTAGCTGCCTGCGCGTCAATTTCGACATTCTGTTTTACTCCAGACCCACTAGATGGCAGAGTAAACCGAATCTCTCTTGGGCGTCTATGGCTGAGTTTCAATGAACTTTGTTGGATAAACACCAAATGTGTCACCAGAGATCTTTTACATGCCGACATCGTACGACATGGAGTGTCGAATGAACTTTTTCCGCCTACCTCCGCCGGATTTGAACCCGGCTATCTTGGGACATGTACATGTCCTAGGAAATATTGTGTGCAACAGAGATTACTAAGCTTACGGGATACACATTTGGTTCAAACCCTGTGATAAGCCAGGTCGATTAAAATAAAATTGTGCAACGGAGAAATATACAACAGTGCGCTTCCACAAAGAGCGAAACCTGAAAGTCACCTTCCTGATCACTCCGGGATAAAACAGTAAAAGTGCCAAGAATACAAGAGGTTTTTATGAAGTGGTGAACACAAAAATTCATCATCGCGTACACTGCGGAAAGAAGCCGCGCAGGTGTGAAGTATGTTCTCAGGACAGGGGCGAAATATACAACATATAACAGTACGCCTCCACGAAGAGGAAACCGTGATGGTCATCTTCGGATCAGTCAGGAAAATAGCAAAACTGCTGTCAAATATACATTAAGACGTTCGCATGAAGGCGTGATCTGATAAGTGATCACGGAACACATAGTGAAAAGAGGACATGCACATGTGAAGTATGTAATAGAGAATTTCCAACGGAGGATAAGCTCAACAACTTTGGAGACACGCCTACAACATTCTGAGGAGAAACTATGGAAGAACGAAATGTGCAGGGGTACGCTTTCACCAAGAAGGAATCTCAACACTCCCTGCGGGAAAACTGCATAAGTGTCAATAATGTAACAATCCGTATCTCGAAAAACACAACTGCATCCTCTCGAAGGTGAAACTACACAAGTGTACAACATGCATTAATACGTTCTCACGAAACAAACTAGGAAATAACCTACTGTATATAATAATGCTCCTCAGGACCTGCTCACCTCATGAGTTAAACTGAGCACTGTTCCTGCATTGCAGGAAGCCATAGCCCTTAGGGGATTCACATGGCTATTTTTATTTATTTATTTATTTATTTATTTATTTATTTATTTATTTATTTATCGTCTTGGGATCCGGAGGCTGACACTCTACCACTGACACACTGAGGTGTTGATGAAGATGCTTGTTGTTTAAGGGGCCTAACATAGAGGTCATCGGCAATAATGGTACGAGATGAGACGAAATGTAACGACAATTTAAATTCCAAAATTCATTCACTGACAGGAATGCAAAATATGATGACGATGAAGGAATATGAAGTTAAAATAAACAGCGAATCCAACTCACAATACTGAAGTTAAAATAATTCCTAAATTCACCCACTAACTATTAAAAAAAAACGGCGATGAACAATGATTATAAAATAACACAATAAGTGGATCCGACCCATAAAATAACTTAAAACAATGGTATAAACTGAACAAGGGACGGCTTCCGAAGCAAAATCCTAAATCGATGAAGCTTGTTGTCTAAAGAGGTCCAAAATCCAGGTCACCGGCTCCTACTGAAATGAAATGGCGTGTGACTTTTAGTGCCGGGAGTGTCCGAGGACATGTTCGGTTCGCCAGATGCGGGTCTTTTGATTTGACTCCCGTAGGCGACCTGCGCATCGTGATGAAGGTGAAATGACGATGAGGACAAATACACCCAGTCCCTGTGCCAGCGAAATTAACCAATGATGGTTAAAATTCCCGACCCTGCCGGAATCGAACCCGGGGCCCCTGTGACCGGCTCCTATTAATCGCTGGTAAAGCAGAACCATGGTGTTCCTCATGTAGCGGTACTAATCACAAGTAACGTAGACTCATGGTGTTCCTCACATAGTGGTACTAATCACAGGCAGCGCAGACCCATGGTGTCGCTCATATACTGGTGCTAATCACAGGTAACGCAGATCCAGGGTGTTCCTCACATAGTGGTACTAATCACAGGCGCAGCCCAGACACGTGGTGTTCCTCACATAGTGGTACTAATCACAGGCAGCGCAGACCCATGGTGTCGCTCATACACTGGTGCTAATCACAGGTAACGCAGATCCAGGGTGTTCCTCACATAGTGGTACTAATCACAGGCGCAGCCCAGACACGTGGTGTTCCTCACATAGTGGTACTAATCACAGGCAGCGCAGACCCATGGTGTCGCTCATACACTGGTGCTAATCACAGGTAACGCAGATCCATGGTGTTCCTGACATAGTGGAACTTACATACAATTTACAAAATATTCGTTTAATGTTAACCTAGTCAATACTTACAATACCACATTTTGTGGTTAAATAATTATAAAAAATAGAAAGATCGTGAACACACCCATACAATACGCGTAGCAGGAACGCCAGGAACGCTAATAACAGAACAAGATAGACACTACAGCATTCGAGTAAGCATCCGTTTTTACGTAACCCATAACACTATACAATCACATCCATTATTTATACATACACATTACATGCGTTTTTATATTTCTTTGCAGTTTATCAACATTCTAACCATTGAGATTTACACAACAAATGGGAAGACTACTGATATAGTGATAAATATTCCAACTAGTACATCGAAAAAATTTTCAACGCATATTCCATTTTAACGTATTCTCACCTGAATGTGTTTTAACCAATTTAACTCAAGAAGAAACACCAAATGTTCATTCCTGATCTAATTTTCTACAATAGGAACATATGTTTTATACATATATTATTCTTCAAATCTACTTGGCGGTTAACAAGACAATAATATTGACTTTCACCAAAAAGTTAAAAGAAAAGGATCCATTTCAATTCCAGACGAATGCCGATTAAAAAACTTCTCACCAATATAAATATATATATATTTTTAGACAATATTGTAAAACTGTACTACAATAGTTTTAACTTGTGTTTGTAACATTCACGTACTTTTTAATCATGATATTGAAAATAACATCACAACGTCTCATTCCAATTTTATATGACCAATAATTGTAAACAGTCTTAATTGTAATTATTTGTTTTAAGGTTATCCATTGTGCTGATGATGCTCATTAAGAAGGGCGAAACATGTTCACGATCTTTCTATTTTTTATAATTATTTAACCACAAAATGTGGTATTGTAAGTATTGACTAGGTTAACATTAAACGAATATTTTGTAAATTGTATGTAATCACTGTCGTCAATACGGACCAAAAATGAGTCCAGTGGCATCTGAATACGCCAGTCTTGTGTGGGCAGATGCAATGGCTTGTAAAAGAGCACCTCCGGGACAATATTCTGGCACCTCTGCATTTCCCTAAAAGTAGTAATGATAATAGTACGTGGAGATATTTTGATTCGACGTCATCTAGGTTGCCTGCGCGACATTTTTGACTTTCCGTTCCAGATGGCAGAGTAAACCATATCTCTGATGGGCGAACTATGGATGAGTTTTTCATGAATTTTGTCGGGTAAACTCCAAATGTGTCACCAGAGATCTTTTACAAGCCGACATTCTATGGCATGGAGTGTCGAATAGACTTTTTCCCAAACTTCCAAAATCCGACTGACCACCTCTGTCGGTTTTGAACCCGCAATCATGGGATCCGGATGCCGACATTCTACCAATGATCCACAGAGGAGCCGTAAAGTTTAAGGAACATTTGGCAACACTCTTGTTTCGTATCGATACTGCCTTCGGTATGGTAGGAGAACTGCATAGGCTAGTGCAAAGAGGATACTCATTGCCGCATGTCTGCCGTGTTTGGCGAACACCACGGTTACTAGACTAGACGGTAGGGGTCATCAGTTGGGTGCGCAATAGCAAGCCACGCCTCCTAACGTCACAAGGCACCCTTGTTCGCTAAACGAAGCAGAGTGCTATTAGTCTAGTGATGGTGTTTACCTTGTCAACAGTGTAAGAATTTAATTTTTCTGTGCTGTGCTGTGCCATGGTGTGTTGTGCTGTCGCCGGTTGCTCTAACCACGATAGACACCAGAAGGATTTAGACATTAAATTTCATCGTTTTCCAAAGAACAGTGACATTAAATTAAAGTGGATTAATGCCTGTAAACGGGCCGACTCCTTTACTATTGAGAATGCTCGTGTATGCTCTGTACACTTCGACAATTCGGACTACAGAAGGGACTTGAAGGGTGAGTTGTTAAACCTTCCAATTAAACGTAATTTAAGGACTGACGCAGTACCACATTTAAATTTACCACTGAGTAGTAATAATTTAGCGAGTCAGTCCTGTAAAGATCGTGAAATAAGGGCACAAAAGCGAAATCATCGCAAGGAGATGCGGCAAATTTTACAATCGCAGGCGCCAATTGAAGCAGAAAATATTAATAATGCAATCTTGAGGAAGGAATTAGATGACAGAAGTAAACATCAGTGTTTCTGTAATGAGAAAATTGCTGAACTGACTGCAGAATTGGAGTTAACTAGACTAGAAAATTGTGACTTAAAACAGCAAAATAAGGATCTTCAGGACCGTCTTAGTGCAGCTAATACCGAGATAATAAAATTAAAAAATAATGTTCAAGTTTTTGAGGGTACTTTTTCTAAAAGTCAACAGCAAGCTTTAGTAAAAGGCAGATGCTCAAGTTGGTCATCTGAGGACATTGCTAAGGCGGTAAACTTACGGTCTATATCATATAAAGCATTGTGTTTTGTTAGAGACGTGATTAATTACCCTCTTCCTAGCGAAGTTACAATCAAACGACGGCTAAGACAGTTTTCTATTTCTCCTGGATTCATTGAGTTGAGCATTAACACAATCAAGTCTTTTTAGAAATTTTGAAAGAGATGTTGTTCTCAGCTTTGATGAAATGAAGGTTAACAACGACTTGTGCTTTGATCAAAATGAAGAAATGATTAGAGGACCTCATGATAATGTCCAAGTCATTGTAATAAGAAGTTTAGTTCAAAAGTGGATTATTTATTTCGTGTCAGAGTGTTCAGAAACTTAAAAATACAAATAAGGTATTATATACAAATAAAACAGAATACATTTTATGTCACAAAACATGTTTCACACAATGTCTGCCCAGAAATGGGCAACAGAAATTCCCTCTTCAGTGGCTTGAATCAAGTCTTGAAGTGTACAACGAACAGGGCAGGACTGACAGTCATACAGGTGTTGGGTAGTTTGTTGCTCCCCACAATCGTAGAAGTCTGACTGATCTTTCAGATAACCCCATTTTTTAAGGTTATCCTTGGATTTACCTACTCCACTCCTCAAACGATTAAGTGCCTTGCAGGTTGTCCATTCCAAATGATGACCAGGGGGTGGAGATTCAGAAGGCACCATCCAATCAGAAAGATGCTCCATTTTTGCTCGCCACATATCACAACGTGCTGTTCTTGCTGGTTTATCCAGAGCCTTGGAGACATTGAGGAAACTTTTCCTGGACTTCAGTCTTCTGGGTGGAGGTCGATGTCCAAATAACGGGTGGTTGCTTGCGAGATCCACCTTCGACCTCTCTTGCCTTGCAAACACTTCTCGCCGAATGTCTGGAGGAGAAATACCAGCCAAGCAGTAGAGTTTGTCAGTGGGAGTAGGTTTCAGACACCCAGTTACTATTCTACACCGAGCTCGATAGCTGCAGTCGCTTAAATGCGGCCAGTATCCAGTATTCGGGAGATAGTAGGTTCGAACCCCACTGTCGACAGCCCTGAAGATGGTTTTCCGTGGTTTCCCATTTTTCACACCAGGCAAATGCTGGGGCTGTACCTTAATTAAGGCCACGGCCGCTTCCTTCCCATTCCTATGCCTTTCCTATCCCATCGTCGCTATAAGACCTATCTGTGTCGGTGCGACGTAAAACAAATAGCAAAAAAAAAAAAAAAAAAACTATTCTACATGTTTCATTAAGGGCTGCATCCACCCGCTTCGTATGGGCTGACCTAAACCATACAGGACACGCATACTCAGCTGCAGAAAAACTCAGAGCAAGAGCTGAGGTTCTTAACAAAGTTGGATGGGCTCCCCATTTGCTTGAGCCAAGTTTACGGAGGATGTTTTTCGGGCTGAGACTTTCTGTCCAGAATTAACACAGTGTTTCTTGTATGTTAAGGTCCGGTCTAAAGTGACACCCAGGTACCTAGGTGTAAAACAATGCTCCAGTTGCTTACCCTTCCACGTCACGCACAGCTGTCTAGTAGCTTCTCGATTTCGAAGATGAAATGCACACACCTGGGTCTTAGTCGGGTTTTGCAGTAGCCGGTTCTTCTGATAGTACACTGAAAGTTCCTTAAGTGCATTTGAGAGCTGCATTTCAGTGGTTTGAAAGTCGTCGCACTGGACAGCTAAAGCCAGGTCATCGGCATAAATGAAGCTTCTTGTATAGGAAGGCCTTGGCTGGTCTAGATGTTAAAGAGGATTGGCGAGAGGACACTGCCCTGAGGAAGTCCGTTCCGTTGGTTCCTCCACCTACTGCACTTTCCTTGAAACTCAACAAAGAACCGGCGATTCTGCAGGAGAGTTTCAACAATCTTCGTGAAACCATAGTCTCTGGTGAAGTTATAGAGCTTGGTGATCAAAGTTCTATGGTGCACTGTGTCGTATGCTGCTGTAAGGTCCACAAATACCACACCTGTGATTTTACGTCTTTCAAACCCATCCTCTATGTGCTGAGTTAAATTGAGCACCTGTGAAGTACAATTCCTTCCAGATCTAAAGCCCGCCTGTTCTGGAATAAGAAGGTGATCTACTTTATATGTGAGGCGCTCAAGTAGGATCCTCTCAAATATCTTATATAGGTGACAAAGTAATGATATTTGCCTGTAGCTCTTAGGATCTAATGGATCCTTACCTGGCTTCAAAATAGCTATCACTCTAGACTTCCTCCATACCTTAGGTATCTGTTTACTCTGCAGGCAATTGTTTAGAAAATCAACAACCCACTTCCTTGCTCTGGAACCAAAATGTTTTATTTGTTCCACTCTCATATCATCCAGACCTGTAGCCTTGCCATTTTTGGATTTGTTTATGGCTTTCTCTAATTCCTCTAGGGTGATATTATTAGTGAGGTCGCTAGACTCCTTATCTATTTGGCGTTCTATTTTAACTCTATTCATATAACCCCCTATTTTTCCATTGAGGAAAAGTTGATGAGCAATGGCATCTGGGGACAACTTTGATACAGCGATGTCAAGAGAACTGTTTGTCCAACCCTTGTCCCGTTTCCCTACGGGGTCGGGTATGAGGTGAGATGAATTTGTCGTGGCGGTTTTTTATGACCGGATGCCCTTCCTGACGCCAACCTCATCAGAGGAGTTAATGAGAGATGAAATGAATGACGTGATATATGATAGTAGGGAGAGGGTGAAACCCGGTGCCGGCACATAGCCTACTCCTGTCGAATAGCACCAAGGGGTCTGCTCAAGGCTTAACGTCCCCATCCGACGGACGAATCACCATCAACAGCGTCATATGCCCTCACTCCATATGAGCACTGCGGAGAGGTTTGGAATTTAATCCAGGCTTTTGGCACGCAATCTAGTGATTAGAAATTGTATACCACCACCTCCCCTACCCTGCCGGCCAACATTCTGATGGTGAAATTTTTTTCGACCAACGGGACTCGAACCGGCTAACCTCGGTGTTAGACCGTTTTTAGACTTCAGCGCCTTAACGATCATGGCCACCAGGCGGGCTGTCAAGAGAACTGTTAATAGAAGTAATTCATTTCGTAGAAAGCACCGGATTTAAAGTTAGGGCAGTTGTATGTGACATGGGACCTTCAAATAGGAAATGTATGACAGATCTGAATATTTCGTGGGAAAAACCGTCGCTGGAAAACCCACCAAGTAAAGAACGTAACATATGGTTTTTGTGATGTGTCTCATGTACTTAAATTACTGCGGAATCACTTTCTTGATGAAGGATATTAACTGGAAAGTGGGCAATGTTTCACAAAAGAAGCATTTACAAAATTAATTGAAATGCAAAGTGAGGGCGACCTACAATATGCTCACAAGCTTTCAATAAAGCATATCCTTGTGACTGGAACGGAGAGGCAAAATGTACGGAAAGCCGCTGAACTGTTATCACTGACTGTGGGTAAAGCAATATGCCATAACTTCCCAGAGCTCAGCTACGTAGGAGAGACTGTAATCACGATTAATAATGGATTTGACGTCCTAAACTCCCGTGTCCACGTGTGTGGCACAAACAGCTTAAAAAGTGCCTATGGAAATTGTATAGAGCAACAAAATCATGCTCTTGACAAATTATTCGAATTAATTTTCACCATGAGAATAATTGGCAAAAACAAACTCCTTCCTTTTCAAGAAGGTTTTCTAATGTCTATAAGTAGCCTTCGTGGTCTATATAAGGACTTAAAATCAGAAGGCTATACTTACGTAATGGCGGCCAAATGTAACCAGGACATAATTGAGAGCTACTTTTCCCAGATCCGAGGACTTGGTCGCTTTTATGATCATCCTCTCCCTGCCATTGTATCGCAGCGAATTAAATCATTAATTTTAAGCCGGAATGCAGGTGAAGTGATAAACAGCAAAAACTGTCCAGATGAAAAACATGTCCAATCTCTGAGCGCAGACGTTTTGTCTGCGCAAGATGAGGTGCCTCAGTACTTCATACTTGATAATGACGAACATTGCCAAGCAGTGTCCAACCAAAATCGAGAAGCTTGCGACAAAAATTGTAATGCTGAGGATGAGGATGATGATTTCACTTCAGCTGTCAATGGACTTCTGGAATATTTTCAAGATGAAAATAATGCAAACGTGTCTGTCGAAGTAGTTAGAGAGAAGAACGAGCTACTAGAAATGATTGCTGGCTATGTAGCTTATAGGGTGAAGAAAAAGTACCCCCAGAAAGCTAATATGTACGGGATCCAAACCGTGAACATTTCTCCTTCACCTAGGAATTCGCTAGAAACCATTTCGAGAGGGTACTTAATGAAACGGTAAAAACGGTAAAAATCATCCCGTGCGATTGGTCATGTTTCTTTAATTTTAGTAACGAGTTTTAGAAATAAATCTATGTATAAAATAGTAATTTAATACTGAGAAAGCTACTGGAATAGTTCGTTAAGCACAGGGTCATTATATTACTTGTAATCTTCTGAAAAATACTCAAATAAATTACAACATAACTATCTACACATAACAACCGGCAATTACATTTGACAAAATTGAAAAATATTAAGCAAATGGTTAAATAAAAACAAGCAAATCATTAACAGAAACGCACAAATACAATGGGTCGCGTTCACTGCAAGCCGGCCAGAGGAGACCCGATGACGTCATCAGCCAAAGCCAGCCTGCGCGTGACCCCTACCGTCTAGTCTAGTAACCGTGGCGAATACCATGTCCACGACGAGTGTGCACGAGTGGCATAGGAAATTCCGAGAAGGGCGCACATCACTACAAGACGAATCGACGAATCACGAAGGAAGAAATTCGTGTTCAGGTCGTCATTAGCCATGGCTCCGTGCGTGCCATTATCAAAGATCACTTGCATTTCCGCAAAAGTTGCGCGCAGTGGGTTCCGCATCAACTGACGGAGGGACTAAAAACTGACAGTATGGCATTATGTCTGAGTCATCTGCAGCGGTACCACGAGGAAGAGAATGCGTTTCTGTCCTTATCGTCACAGCGGACGAAACGTTGTGCCACCATTTCGAGCCCGAGAGTAAACGGCAACGCCAACAATGGAAACATCGCAGTTCTCCCCCGCCAAAGAAATCCAAAGTTGTTCACACAAGTTCCGGTAAAGTCATGATGACCTCCTCCTTTGACTGCGGGACGCAAAACGATGTGGATGCCGGGGAAGGACCGACCAAGATGCGAACGGAAAATTCTTATTGAATTAGCGGTGAAGGATTTACAGGACAAGTTAAGGAATATTGAACTATTGTAGTTTTACCGAGAGTATCTTCAAAAGAACACATTTCTAACAAACCGATTACTTTTTATTTTTTTGCTATTTGCTTTACGTCGCACCGACACAGATAGGTCTTATGGCGACGAGATTACATTATTTACTTTTAGCATTACTTATATAAGACGTTTTGAGGAATCAAAATAGAGGAAACAGCTTTCGGACAACGCCCTTCGAACTGCTTCATCCAATATAAAAGCTAACGTTGACGATTTAGTGAAAAAAGAAAGTGTCAAGTATCTGTCTCAACTCAAGAACGTCACTATGCTGTATGTTTATTACACTGCAAAATTATAATACTGCATTATCATAATATGATTTATATCAAAGAAGCTAAAGGCCCTGCTTTAGAGAGAAATGAGACAAAATGTGACGGGGAAAGAGAACCAACATTATACAAATAACTTCACTGACTGGATAAAATATCTCACGCGAGCGAAATTTAAAAGAGGAATTTATTATTATTAATTTGTTTTACGCCCCGCACTCATATGCTGGTCTTATGAAGAGGATATATTATTATTATTATTATTATTATTATTATTATTATTATTATTATTATTATTGGCAACATAATACACTATAGTCAGGTATAGTCCCTCCGCAAAAGCAGTTACTGTGTAAGGTTCAATGTGTGTAATCTTGTAAGACTATCCGGAACAACCAACTGGCAATCGATTTGTAATATGCACGGTACTTTCATCAAGTGGGTTTAATAATAATAATCATCACTATCGCGGGAAAGAGACTTTAGGAACCCACTGAGAATGAACACAAAACCGGGCGAGATGGCCGTGCGGTTAGGGGGCGCGCAGCTGTGAGCTTGCATCCGGGAGATAGTGGTTCGAGCCCCACTGTCAGCAGCCCTGTGGATGGTTTGCCGTGGTTTCCTATTTTCACACCAGGTAAATGCTGAGGCTGTACCTAAATTAAGGCCATAGCCGCTTCCTTCTCACTCCTAGGCATTTCCTATCCCGTCGTCGTCATAAGACCTGTGTCGGTGCGACGTAAAACAAATTGTAAATAATAATAAACACAAACTCTAGAAATACTGAAGTCACCGTACTACAGGGATAGAAGAAAGGAAGCGAACGAGTTGGCCATGCGGTTAGGTGCGCGCAGCTATGAGCTTGCATATGGGAGATAGTGGGTTCGAACCCCACTGTCGGGAGTCCTGAAGGTGGTTTTCCGTGGTTTCCCATTTTCACACCAGGCAAATACTGGGGCTGTACCTAAATTACGGTCATAGCCGCTTCCTTCCCACTCCTAAGCCTTTTCTATCCCATCGTCGTCATAAAACCGATCTGTGTCGGTGCGACGTAAAACAAATTCTAAAAATAAAGCAAAGAAAACTTGCGAGTCATATGGGTAGTTCACAACGACTACAATTAGAAGGATCACCATTTCCGTGTAATCTTTTAACACTCAAATAATACTTCTTTGACAAGGGCCAATTTTACTTGAATCGAAAATCGCTTGTCAATAATCAGATTGTCTGTCTGTTAGGTCATCAGCCCACAGGCTGGTTGGATCCTAAAATAGCACCACCAAAGGTTATGCGGTTATAAGGAAACCCCAAAAACCAATGGCAGCACCAAAATGAGGCGTACTAGGCAAGATGAGGAGTGAGGTAGTTTGTCACTGCTTTCCTCACTGGGTCAGAAAGTACTATTGCAGCACGACTGACCCTATGAGCAACGCCTTTCATAACACTCAGATGCACTAGTCATGCTCTGAATGTCATTACTCAGCACTACCCATACCCCAGCAACTTCCATATTGTCACAGCCATGGATGTTGACTGGGACTTCGGTGGAAGCTACACTTTACTCTGGCTTGTGCCAAGAGATGGATGCAAAAGTACTGTACCCATCAAGAAATGACAGCAGGCAGATAATCAGATTACTAACACGTTTCTCGCTTCTCCTACAGATTCTTCTTCTTGGCCTTTTTCCAACTTCTTGGGGTCGGCACTATATGTTGATTAAGCCCAGTTTTACGGTCTTCCCTGACGTCAACCCTATGTGGAGTGATGTACTTATTCACAATTATTACGTGTTTCTGTGGTGATTTGTAGAATGATGAATGCATTCGAAGACGTGTATTAAGAGAAAAATTCCCAGACCCCGACCTAGAGGAATTACCAGGCGTAGTTAAAATCTTCGGTCCGGTCGTGAATCGAATCCAGGGCCCACTGAACTGAAGGCCGCTGACAAATCTGCCAAGGAGTCGGAGTCGATCCTCAGACAGCATTATCGGTTTTTTTTTTTTTTTTTTTTTTTTTTTTTTTTTTTTTTTTTTTTTTTTACAAGTTACTTTACCGGGCGGTCACTTGCTCGGTGTGCTTCGAAATCAGTTAATGGGGAATTATGAGAAAATTCTTGTTAGTAATTTTGTAAAAATCCCATAGGGTGTATCTTGAAAGTTCAGAGGTTATAAGGCAACATGCGATTTTATCCTTGAACATGGTTCAACATACCGGCATATTTGACGTTAGGAGTGACTAGGGGGAAAACACTCCTACATGTGGTTCGCGTTGGAAAGAAAGGTTTGCAATACTTAAAAAACAAAAAGCACGCATGTTTCCTTCAATGAAAATAGGAGCTATGAAGAATGATTAAACTATCCAGAAACGAAAACATATTCTCGGCAACATGATATAAGTTCAAGCTAATGCAACAACACTGGATTACAATAATCCTATATTTATCTAAATATTTGTAGGAAACGCGAAATACTGTTTCCGGGGAGATACACGCCAAGTATTTTCATGAACGGTAAAAGTACGCCCATAACCCTAATGAAAACAACTGACTTTGACAGCTTGCCTTGTCACTGGTTCAATAACAACATAAAAATGAAAAGGAGAAACACGATGAATAGAAATGCTTAAGAAATTGTCAAAAATGATAAGATAAATGTATGATCAAACTGATAACTTACGCTTTGCGGACAGAAATGATAGAAACACGAAATTTCTTGACACTATACCACACTACACACAAACAGCAACACGCTCATACCAGCGAACTCACTTTATCAAATAAGTTCACTCTGAAGATATGTCACCCGTTCTTCGAATTCTACACAACCAGATCAAGGAAGGGAACAATAAGTATACAAAATATCTACGTGAAAACAACGCAGTGTATTTTAATGGATTAAGTTTTGATGTTGGATCAAACTATCGCTTTCCCCACTACAACCAAACACGACGAAACTGTTGTGTTTGTTACAGTTCTATGAAATCTTTGCTGTCATTTGCACCTAACCTAGCGGTAGAAATTAGAACGAGAAAATAAGACGAGTGGAGTGTTGCGCATTGTGTAGGCTGCGATTCCGTGCGAATTGCAAGTGGACTTTAACCGTACATGTGTAAAAAATTAACTGTACAGTTTGGATGAATTTTCATTGCATAAAGTAATAAGTTTTTTAAGATTGCTTTGTGAGCAGTAGAGATTATAATGTACATTAACCATTCATTCAACTTTCACTGTTTATCAGACATTAATTAGATATAAAATGAGGTTATGTTCTTGAAGTTCTCTTCAGATTTTCGAGTTGGCAGTTATTTTTCAATGGCTCTCGGTGATTGCACTTTTTAATGATTATTTCGACAAGATGGATAAGAAAATTTTAAACTTAAATGTTGGAGTACTTGGGCATGTTGACAGTGGAAAGACATCCCTAGCAAAAGTTCTTAGTACAAAAGCTAGTACTGCATCTTTTGATAAAAATCCTCAGTCACAAGAAAGAGGAATCACTATAGATTTAGGATTTAGTTCTTCATCATGTGATATGCCTGAAATTCTGAAAAGCACTTCAGGGTTAGAAAAGCTCCAGTTCACTTTTGTTGATTGCCCTGGGCATGCATCGTTAATTCGTACCATTATTGGAGGTTTGTTACTCAGTGATCATTGTAAAATTTCGAGTGATTATTTATGGTATAATTACTAGTTTTGGTGAATTAATGGATGATATGTACCTTATTTCCAGGAGCACAAATCATTGATATGATGATTCTTGTTATTGACATTACTAAAGGCATGCAAACACAAACTGCAGAATGCTTAATTATTGGAGAACTGTCATGTGACAAAATGATAGTTGTTCTAAACAAAATTGATCTGTTACCTCCGAAGACTAGAGAAATTTCAGTTCAAAAGGTTTTATTATTTATATTGCTTTTGTTTACCATTTGTTGTTAGTGAAGTATATAGTAGACCTACTTAATGTAACTTTTCATTCACTTGTGAGCAGCATAAGAAAGCATTTTAGTTTAATTTTGTAACTGTTTGTTTGGTTAATCACACACTTAGAGTAATAATTTCTTGTACAGGTAATGAAAAAAATGAGGCTCACCCTCAGCAACACTATTTTTAAGGACAGTCCTATTGTAAGTGTGGCAGCAAGACCTGGGGGTGCAGAGGAAGACAATAAACCAGAAGGTAAAGATTATGAGTATACAACTGTCTTATCATAATGCTTCGAGTTTACTCTTGCTACTAGAAATATTGTCATGTATACACTTGTTATAAGGAGAGAATTTTTTTTGTATTTCATTTTCAAAATATAATTACACTCGGCCATGCTAGGAACTACGGATGTTTACATCTGGTGCTGTGTCCCCAGGTACAGTAGTGTGCTAAATCTATGACTGTCAGTTCTCAGTGATACAGTAGGTCGTTTCGCCCTGAATTTGCTAGCACCTGAACAATCAACATACGTAATTTGTCCTGTTTTTTTCACATTTGTGTCAATCTCAGATCATCCTCAAAATTTAATCTTATTTTGTCGGTAATGCAAGACTCCTTGATGAACTGACATGCCTGCTCTCCACCGACTGCGATAAACAAACCCAATTGTAATCATAATTGGAATATGTAATATATGGAGGGTAATTTTGGGAACCATTCAACTGATTTTTAATACTTCTTTCACCATTAGAAAGCATTTTTATTACAGATTATTATAGACTATGGTTGTGCTTCCTTACTCAGGTTGCATGTTTAGGAAAGAGTTAAATCATAGAAAAATGATGTGAAGGTATACCTGAAGTTGCGGAGAGCGGAGATCCTTCCTTTATGCTTGCTAGGGATTCATCACTCACCCCAAGAAGTATTCATACTTATATAGAGGAATTAAAACCGAGACTGTGTAAATTTGTGAAATGTGATCAGTTTCTGTGTTCCTATTGGTTATTTGTGATGAAGACAAGTTTCTTATTGTCTCTGAAAGAGCTCACATTGTGTCTGGGCACATAGTTGCCACATTGCATGAAAATAAGGAAACCATCAGGTGGATGCCAGATGCAACTACTTTATCCTTGATTTTTTTCGCTTGAGATATATTATGCAAACAGACCAATGGTGTGTCACTGCCCAGACATAACCAAAGCAGACCAGTGGTCTTGTCACTGGGTATAACTTACTAGACCCGCCTGGGTGGCCATGGTTGTTAAGACATCACGTCCTTAATGGACTGACACCATAGATGGTTGGTTCGAGTCTCTTTGGTGGAAAAATAGTTCACCTTCAGAATGTTGAACAGTAGGATGGTAGAAGTGGTGCTATTTAAGATGAAATTCTAAAAGAATTCAATTATGTAAAGTCCACCTGTTCAATTCATGATTGCCATTTAATAAATGGTTTGTTTAAATAGCTATATATACCGAGCTCAATAGCTGCAGTCGCTTAAGTGCGGCCAGTATCCAGTAATCGGGAGATAGTGGGTTCGAACCCCATTGTCGGCAGCCTGAAGATGGTTTTCTGTGGTTTTCCATTTTCACACCAGGCAAATGCTGGGGCTGTACCTTAATTAAGGCCACGGCCGCTTCCTTCCAACTCCTAGGCCTTTCCTATCCCATCGTCGCCATAAGACCTATCTGTGTCGGCGCGACGTAAAGCCACTAGCAAAAAAAAAAAAAAAAAAGCTATATAGGACATGTTTCAACCTAGCCTTTTCAACCAATATTGTATTAAATACGGTTGGACCCACACTTACAACTAAATTCATCCAAGTTTGAATCTATGTACATTTGAAACGCAGATTTCCATTGTGTTTTTTGAGTGTATTTTAATATTGAATCTGTGTACATTTTAAACATTGACTTCCATTGCATTTGTTGATTCTATTTTATCTCTAATTTTTTATGTATCAGTGTTTTTGTTATATGTCTTTCTCCTTTATGTTATTTTAGCTGATTCGAAACATGTCGTATATAGCTTTTTAAACAGACCATTATTAAATGGCAAATGTGTATTGAACAGGTGGACTTTACACAATTAAATTCCTTTAGAATTTCATCTTAGATATATATATATATTTTTTTTTTTTTCTAGTGGCTTTACATCGCATCGACACAGATAGGTCTTTTGGTGACGATGGGATAGGAAAGGCCCAGGAGTTGGAAGGAAGCGGCCGTGTCCTTAATTAAGGTACAGCTCCAGCATTTGCCTGGTGTGAAAATGGGAAACCACGGAAAACCATCTTCAGGGCTGCCAACAATGGGATTTGAACCCACTATCTCCTGGATGCAAGCTCACAGCCGCGCGTCCCTAATCGCACGCCAACTCGCCCGATCCTTAGATATTTAAAGTCGATACGGAAACGGAAGCCTCCGTGGCTCAGACGGCAGCGCGTCAGCCTCTCACCGCTGGATACCGTGGTTCAAATCCCGGTCCCTCCACGTGAGATTTGTGCTGGACAATGCGGAGGCGGGACAGGTTTTTCTTTCATTCCAGCAACACTCTCCATTATTTCATAGCATTTATCAGTCATTAATAATCACCTTGGGAGTGGCGACCCCATTGTAATAATAGCCTATATATGGTTCATTCATTACATCCCTGACCCGGTTAAAGACTGGATAACAGGTTGTAGTTCATTTTCACGGAAACAGAATGAAGTTCATTGCTTGAAGTGGTGGTATACAATTCCTCATCACTAGGTTGCATGCCGAAAGCCTGGATTCAGTTCCAAACCTCTGCAGTTTTCATTTGGAGTGAGGGCATGTGACATTGTTGATGGTGATTTGGCCATTGGATGGGGACATTAAGCCTTAAGCAAACCCCTTGCTGTTATTTGACAGGAGTAGGCTATCTTTTAAATTTAAGAATTTCATTATTAAGTCCATATTGAACCGAGAATAAGTAAAATTAAAAGTCCACCTTTTCAATACTAATATAAACTAAATAAGTTATAACATTTACTTGGAACTAGTTTTGACGCTTGTGAGCATCATCTTCAGCCAAATTTGACAACAGGCAATCATAAATATACATATCATTCTCCAGATACTTTTAGGGGCATCATAAGTCCCACATTAAGAGTGTTTATATGTGCATTGATTTAATGATGATATGTATATTTATGACTGCCTGTCCTCATATTTGGCTGAAGATGACGCTCACCAGCGTCGAAACTAGTTCCAAGTAAATGTCATAACTTATTTAGTTTAATATTAGTGTTGAAAAGGTGGATTTTTAATTTTACTCATCTATTATTAGTAGGCTATTTGCCAACACCAGGCTTCACCCTCTCCCTACCTCATCATCTTCTCGCATCCAAACGAGCAGGTTGCCTATGTTCCCAGACACCCCTGCCACTAAAATACACCATATGCTAAATTAAAAAAACTCTGTATACTAGAGGTCTGTACACCACTTCGTGGACTAAGCTGGGCGCTTATCTCCCCAGATCCGTTTGCTTGCTTTTCTAGTTTGAAATCTACTTAACCAAAGCAGACTAGCGGTCTTGCTACTGTCACTTCTTGCCAATTTGTGGGAGGGTCCAGTCCGCACAGCAAGAAAATTATGATTCAGTGTTCATTAATTAAAATATTCTCCTCTCTCGGACATAGAATGCCCTACTATTGCCTTGTCGCTGAATGTTTCAACGTTCACAAGCCTGCTCAGTGCATCTTGATGTTGTCCAAGCCCTGCCATGCTAATTCTGTAACCTATCTTTTGCAATCTGGGGTAAGGACACTAGACTATATATTGTTACGCTAGCCTATCAGGAAAGCACGTAGTTAAAAGTAAAGTAGAGCAAGTCAAAAAAATTGTGTGCACAGGACCCTTAGAAGTGAATACACCACTTGAACTATTAGTACTATTAGCTCACCAAGTGTACTTAGAATTTAATTTGCCACAAAAACCTTCATATGCATCTTTTTCTTACCACAATTTTCAAGGAAAAACAAAATAGCCTATTTATTCTGTTTTGGCAATGAAACCAATTCCTGTATGGTGAACTTAGCTTGAGTTCAAGATCCCATGGTGCTCCCTTGAAGCATTATGAACACCAATTTAAACAAACCATGAAGGTCAGTAATATCAACTCTCAGACCTGGAGCACTCGTGACACCAAACCCCCTCCAACTTACTGCTGTAACCGATACAGCACCATCCTCCCACATCCATTGATGATGATGTTGATGTTTGTTGTTTAAAGGGGCCTTGCCAGGCTGGGTGGCTCAGACGGTTAAGGCGCTGGCCTTCTAACCTCAACTTGGCAGGTTCGAACCTGGCTCAGTCTGGTGGTATTTGAAGGTGCTCCAATACGACAGCTTCGTGTCGGTAGATTTACTGGCACGTAAAAGAACTCCTGTGGGACTAAATTCCGGCACCTCGGCGTCTCCGAAGACCGTAAAAGTAGTTAGTGGGACATAAAGCAAATAACATTATTATTATTATTATTATTATTATTATTATTATTATTATTATTATTATTATTATTATTATTATTAAAGGGGCCTAAGGTCATTGGCCCCAAAAAGGGAATTGAGCCAATGGCATGTGGTGTTCCCAAGCGGTCATCCACCCCCATCCATTGAGCGCAATCTGTGTGAACACTTGTTTCGTGTTAGAATTGGCTTGTTCAGCTGCACTGAGTGCAAAAGATTTGTAAACAGGAGAAACTGTATACTCAGAAATAAAGAACAGTTGGCGACAACTGTCAGTTGTAGTATTGCTTAATTCTGGTAGCATTATATATATTCAAATAAAACTGTAACTATAACTTTGCCACCAGTAAATACTACATCTTCAGTATGGATGGAAGATAAAAAGTAAGTTCAGTGGCGTATGCTGGGATAAAGACGTGGGCTACCACTAGACTTAGGTTACCCCTTTTCGATAGTTGGTTTGGTGAATGTAAAGCCCTCAGCGTTCTGAGCTGCAACCAATAGTCAACAGAGTAGCCTGCTGTGCTGTCAATGCTGTTTCACAAGCTACTGCCCTGGCCTCTGCTACTGCTACCGTCAATAATCAACGCCTAATCATGGAGATGGTAGTCTAAGGTTTAGGCTACAGTTTAGCAAATTAAAATCCGGCTCTGTGGTGAAATGGATAGATTGTTTGCCTTTGGTCCGATGGCCCTGGTTCAATTCTCAGAATCAATCATCTTACTCTTAATTCCCCTGGCTTGGGGACTGGGTGTTTTATCACATCTTTGCCATTCATTTTTATCCTCATTAGGTCACCACCAAGCCTATACAGATGCCATGCATCATTATTATATTTTATTATTATTATTAAATTAAAATTTTGAATTTTACAGTATTATCGGCAGTCGTACCCATCATTCACTGGTTAATTAGCTTCCTTGGGAGATCATTGGTGGTGTCGGACCCTTGATCACAGGTTCGATTCCAACCAACCAAAGAGAACACTAGACCTGAAAGAGAGCATTTCATTTTAGCAGATCTACCAATTTTCTTTTTTTTGCTATTAGTTTTACATCGCACCGACACAGATAGGTCTTATGGTGACGATGGGAGAGGAAAGGGCTAGGACTAGGAAGGAAGCAGCTGTGGCCTTAATTAAGGTACAGCCCCAGCATTTGCCTGGTGTGAAAATGGGAAACCACGGAAAACCATCTTCAGGGCTGCCGACAGTGGGGCTCGAACCCACTATCTCCCGAATACTGGACACTGGCCGCACGTAAGCGACTGCTGCTATCGAGCTCGGTAGCAGATCTACCTATGAAAAGAAAATTATATTACTCCTATAACAGTAGCCCTGCAGTGTCTTTCTACAAGGATGTAGAAGCAAAAGGGAGTGAAATACCAGCACTCTGTTATCTGTAAAATTAAGCCAGAAGTATGAGGTGAGGAAGTATATACGATGAGGAACACATGTGTCAATTCGGGAACTTCCGGAGAACTTCAAGTCTTTGAGCTATCTATCTCTCCTTCATTAGCGGTGGCGATCTGACGCACGGAAGCCAAACACACCTATCTCCCCATTTCCCCAACCTATCAGGCATTCAGCAGCGAACTGTGCGAGGTGAGGCGAGGGGGAGAGGGACGCAGCGCCTGGGCTGCAGTATCTTTCTCCGATACCTTGCACTCAGAAATGTGAGCGGCGTTTTATGTCATTGCGTTCAAGTTTTGTAAATGTGCTTTAGATTTCCATCGTTCTGATTGGAGGTTAGGGCTTCACCAATAGCCGTGGTAAATATAATATATATATAATAAATATATACAAAGGACAAAGCATTGTCGCAGTTTTGCGTGTCCTCAGATATTGGTAAGAGATACAAACTAAATTGTTATAATTTATTACAATTTGCTTTACGTTGCACTGACACAGATACTGTAAGGCATTGTAAGATTTGTTATTACGGCAAATAATGAGTAGAATATGCAAAAGAGGGAGAAGTTATGGGTATACAGGGTACTGGAATGCGGGGTAGGAGTAAGAGAATTATGCAAGTAAAGTTGCCAGCTCGATTTTGACTACTGGCCCGGCAAATTATTAATTCATTTTTTCCTTTGGTGGTTTGGTTAAGCCAAATTTTGGTTTAGGGAACTTCAATGGTTAATCGGAGGTTTACTGTACGAGATGGAAGTGGGCAGCAAGGGGCCGAGGGGAAGATTGAGAGACAGATGGCTAAAGGGACTGAAGGGTTGTGTTGAGAAGACTGGAACATTGCCGACGGAGAGCTGGTAGAATAATAGGATTGAGTGTAAATGGTTTGGAAAACCATCATAAAACAACTTCGAGTAAGGTAGGATAATTAAATATCAAAACCATCTTTTTGTGAGTTTCCTCAATTTTAGGAAGTCTTAAACAAGATTTTCGATGAATAATAATGCCATCGTAGTAGGCATATTTTGGCATCTAAACTTAAGTTCCAGGATATCAAACAGGAAGGAAGAAAGAAAATGTTTGTATCATAAGTGACAGCATAATGGTACTTATGAGACATCTGGGAGTAATTTTGATACAGAGATTTTTAGCAGTGTTTTTAAGTAATTTAGGGTGAGGCAAGTAAAGTAAACTCATGTCTTTGCCCTGGGGTGGTGCAGCTCTTTTCAGACACAACCCCGATGGGGGTGAGCTGCGTTTACCATTTTAACCACATACCAGCCCTCTTGCCATTCTTAAATTTTTTGGCAGTACCAGCAATCGAACCCGTCCCCCGAGGACGGCAGCTTCAGGGTGAAGTGAAAGTGGGAAGATATTCTCCTTCTTCATTTCCCATTTCCAGCCTTCTGGGTCGGGTTGTGAATCAAGGACCTCCCCTCCACATTTGTCTTTCTCTCCACCACGCCCTTCTGTCCTCCAATATTTCTTCTACATTTACTCCCCTCTTCTCTATACTCTCCTTCACAGTGTCCATCCGCCTCTTTCTGGGCCTTTCCCCGTTATCTTCCTCCTATTATTTTCTCTGCAAATACTTGCTTTGGAACTCTGTCCTCTTCCATTCTCGTCATGTGTGCAGGTTTGAATTTAAGAAAGCTTTACATCTTAATTGGAGGTAAGATGATATCGTCACCTGCCACTCCGAAGGTTAGTGCACATTGCGCCATTTGGTGATGGAAGAGATTACCATTTACTATAGACTAATGGTAAAGCATTCTTAAATTCAAACCTTCATTATTAGAGAAGTCTTGCTCGTGAACAGACGATTCACCTTAGTTTCTTGACATGGCATAAGCCCAAAAGCCTATACAGTATCATGTCTAGAAGTACAATCTGTGAAAGCATCAATGGCAACAGGCGAGATTTTCTTCTGAAAACGCAGATCAAAGTTCTCTGTGAAACTTAAAGAATTTCAATTTGTTTTCTGACCCCGTGAAAGCCTAAAAACATATTATCATGTCCACAGCTGTACTTTTGTATGCATTTAATATTCTCCCGCATTGCTTGGAGAGTGCATTACACTGTCAGTACCCATGTTTGGAGGTTTGAGGTTCAATTCCAAATAATCAACTCGTTTTACTTTCGGTATGTTCTCATTTCTTGTTTTGTCTGCTGCAGGTATTCAGGATCTCATCAGAGTTTTACAGGAGACTGCCTTTGTTCCTAAGAGGGATATATCTCAACCCTTCTTGTTTGCTGTGGATCATTGCTTCAGTGTGCGTGGTCAAGGCACTGTTCTGACGGGAACTGTTCTGCAAGGCTGCATTAGCATAAATGATGTAAGTTAGATTTGAAAATACAAAACTTCATATGGTTGATGTTCAACTGTATTTAATTAATTAATTAATTAATTAATTTTTTAAAAATTCATTCATATATTCTTTCATTCACTGGGCGAGTTGGCCGTGGGGTTAGGGTCGTGGCTGTGAACTTGCATCCGGGAGATAGTAGGTTCGAATCTCACGGTCGGCAGCCCTAAAGATGGTTTTCTGTGTTTTCCCATTTTCACACCAGGCAAATGCTGGGGCTGTACCTTAATTAAGGCCACGTGAAATACTTTGAGGGCGTATTCGATTTCATTGGCTTTGAGAACAGTGAATTGGTTGATGTTTTTTTACATCTTTTACGTAGACTGGCAAAATCTTGATTCTGGGAGGCCGGGCGGCTTGGGGAGGATTCTGAGCAGGCTGAGTTGAGTTAGTGTTAGTTGATTGTGGTGGGGGACTTTCGAAGAGGTGGGGGGTTGGTAGATCTTGGTTTTGGGGAGCAGGGGGAGGGGAGGGATTGTTGAAGACATCGTAGATGTTAGAGACTACCAGAGATCTGGGTTTGATGTCCATGTATCTGAGTCTTCTTTGTGAACGTCCTGAAAGAGACGAAAAAGCGGCATCTTTTATGGCATCATCATCTTTATCAGCATCAACAGCTGTTAGGTTATCCATGCTGGCTGATTGAGGAGCAGGAGACCTTGTTCTTGAAGTAGGCGGTGGTTGAGACGAGGACCAAACTCTGGAGATGTTGGCAGGAGGAGTCGGTGGTCCGGATTCGGAGTCCGAGGTCGCTGGTGAACTGTCAACTACTGAGGAGGCAGGGGAGTCAGCAGTGTCAAGAGGTTGATGGGATGGTGCCGAGTCATTCTTCATGAATGGAGGAGAAAAAGCTGTAGGGAGCTTGTATGTAGATATAGTAGTTCTTTCCTTAGATGGCTTAATGCTCACTGCAGCAGGGCTGGTTTCAGACAGCTCTCGTGGGCCCTTTTTTTGACTTTTGACATCTTAAATCTGGTAATGGGGCCAGAAGGGCCTTGGGTGGGGGTGGACTGTAATGAACCTGAAGGGTTCTTACCAACTTTCGTCATAATAGACGCTCAGGGCGGAGGTGGAGGGTAGCCCCTGCCTAGGCAGGGGCCCTAAACACTAGGACTGGGGGGGGGGGGAGGGGCATCAATGCAGCCGACACTGAAAAATAAGTGTGAGCAGGAAAGGGGGGCGTCAAACACCAGGGGTGGACTATAGGAAAAGAGCCTTCCTGTTGTCGTGGTCATACCGGGGCGAGTTTTGTTGGTAGTGGTTGGGGCCACTGACAAGGCACGAACCGTGGTCAACAGGCGACTGGAATTATGATGGCTGTCGGTACAGCGAAGAAAGAATTTAAGGGGGCTTGAAAGACCGAAGCAGGACGCTAAGTGCTCACCTACGCTACCAGTCCTGCTACGGTGACCAGATGTAATAGCTAGACTATGGATAAATCAGGTCAGCTATTAAATTGCTCAAGGGTGGAGACGAAGCGAAGGCATGGAGAGCGAAGCGACGATTGAGGCGGGTATGCAACCCGCTGGGCAGTGGAGGGGAGGGGTCACCCAACCAGATGGTGACCACGCCCAGTGTTGCTTAACTGCCACGACCAGGTAGTGAGGAGGCAGGCGAAGCAAGAGGCAGGTATGCAAACTGCCGAGCAGAGAAGGTTTGGTCACCTAACCAATGGTAACCATGCCCGATGTTGCTTAACTGTGTAGTCGGGTAGGCAACTCGCCGAAGTACCAGCTAGAATACCTCCTGGTTCCTGATGTTTTCCTAGCTGGTGGACTCTACTTGTAGATGGCAGTGGCTGGCCGGGAGAGACTTGGCGACACAGGGATGAGCGAAGAGCGATGGCGGAAGGTTCGCAGAGAGAGCAGGCATCTGAATGTCGAATGATTTGATGATGTCCACTTGGCTTCTAAATTCTTTTCTGTTATGAATCATATCCATTGTAAGTCCACTTTCTATTGCATCTCCTTTTACCTCTTTGACCCATTCCATTGAAGCTTTCAGTCCAGTGATGTACTGGAATATTTTCTTAGTTAGCCATTTCTCATCCATGTTTCTAGATGCCCATAGAATTTTGGCCTTCGCTTTCACATGGTGACAGTGATTTTTTTCGGTGTATTTGTAGAGATCATAATTTTTTCTATTCCTCCACTCCCCATCAGCATGTTTCTGGGGTTCTAAAATTTTCCTTAAGATTCTCCTCTCATTTTTTTCGAGTTCTTGAAGCTTACCCTTTTTATTCATGGTCAGGCTCTCTGAAGCGTAGAGACCCTGTGGCTTTACCACTGTGCTGTAGTGTTTAAGTTTCGCCTTGTGAGATATTGTTCTTTTTTTGTATCTGTTCTGGGTTAACCTATAAGCTAATTCTAGTTTTCTAATTCTTGCCTTATTCACCTCTGTATCCAGTCTGTTAGGCTCTATCCATTCCCCTAGATATTTAAATTTCTCAGTTCTTTTTACAGTCCCATGCTTCACTTCTAAGTGTCCCTCCCCCTGATGTCCATATTGCATGTACTCAGTCTTCTCATAGGAGACTTTCAGACCCGTTTTCTCAGCGATCTCATGTAGAGTGTTCAGCATAATTTGGGCACTTTCTCGGTTGTGAGCCAAGAGGGCAAGATCATCTGCGAAAGCCAAACACTTAATTTCTAAGTTCTGTCCTTTCCTAAATGTATCCCTTATTCCTTTCACTTCCAGAGCTTTTCTCCAGGTTCTAATGATTTTTTCTAGAACAATGTTAAAGAGAATTGGTGATAGGCAGTCTCCTTGTCTGACTCCCATTTTTATTTCAAATGGTTCAGAAATTTCACTGAATAATTTGACTTTTGAGAAACTTTCTGTCAGGATTTGTTTTATTAACATTCTTGTTTTCCTGTCACTTCTGAATTCCTCTAAGACATTAATTAAATAGAGTCTGCCTGTCAATTGAATCATACACTTTCTTAAAATCGGCAAATAGGCCGTGCGTGTAGAGGCGCGCGGCTGTGAGCTTGCATCCGGGAGATAGTAGGTTCGAATCCCACTATCGGCAGCCCTGAAAATGGTTTTCCGTGGTTTCCCATTTTCACACCAGGCAAATGCTGGGGCTGTACCTTAATTAAGGCCACGGCCGCTTCCTTCCAACTCCTAGGCCTTTCTTATCCCATCGTCGCCATAAGACCTATCTGTGTCGGTGCGACGTAAAGCCCCTAGCAAAAAAAAAAAATCGGCAAATATTACCCTGGCTTCTCAAAGCTCTTATTCTGAGAATGCTCTTCAGGTTAAATATTTGTCTGCGCATGATCTTCCTTTTGTAAATCCAGCCTGGTACTCACCAATGAGATAGTCTGCTTGTTCTTCAACTCTTCTCATTAGTACTTTTGGAAGTATCGTATGTGTGATTGGGAGTAAAGAGATGCCTCTACAATTATTGATGTTCATCCAGAGACCTTTCTTGTGAAGTGGGTGTATAAGAGCACACTTCCGATCATTGGGGATCTTTTCATCTCTCTAGATCTCTCCTATGACGGTGTGGATTGCTTTTGCTGCAGTTTCTCCTCCGAACTTCCACATTTCTGCAATAATTGCATCTTCACCTGGTGCTTTGTTGTTTTTAAGCTCATTTATTATTTCCTTGATGTCTTCTAGACGAGGTTGCTTGGAATCTTGGTTATCCTGAGATAAATTTTTCGTATCTAATCTTTCCACAGGTTCTGCACAATTCAGCAAAATTTTGAAGTAATCTACGAGAAATTGACAATTTTCTTTGTTGTTCGTTACTATGCTACCATCCTTCTGGTTGAAACACAAACTTGATGGCTGGTATCCCTGTAGTTCCTCTTTGAAGGTTTTGTAAAATGCTTGAGTGTTGTTCTTTCGAAAATCATCTTCTATCTTATCCAGCCTACTTCTACCATAATTTCTTTTTTCTGATCGTATGATCTAGGCTGTTTTCTTCCTCTCTTTCCTGAAAGTTTCCCATCTCTCCTCGGTTTTGTTGGAATGCCACCTCCTCCATGCTTGTAGTCTTCTGTCCAAAGCTTCATAACACTTTTCATTCCACCGCCTGCGTTTTTGTTTCCTTGCTGGATTCCCCAAACCTTCAGCTGCTTTAAATATTGACTTTTTGATTTCTTCCCAACTGTTCATATTCAGCTTTGACAATTTTTCACAATATGTATCGTAGTTTTGTTTCAGAGTATCTGTCTCAATTCTAAGCTTCCTCTTGGTTCTTTGTTTGGGTTTGTTTGGTTGGATTCTTACTTTAAATCTCCGTGAGGTAGTGATCCGAATCTATTTTTAAGCTTTTTCTTACCTCGACGTTCAAGATTTCCCTTCGGTTTCTGGTTGTTAAAGGAACACGGTAGATCTGAAACTCCCCCAGCAACGTGTTAGGAGATGCCCATGTTTTCTTCTTGCTCAGCAGTGCCTTGGAAATGTGTGGACATGAGTTTCAAGTTAAAATATGTGCAGAAAATGATTAATCTTTCGCCATTCCTGTTCGTTCTGTTATGTGCTGGGTAGTCCCCCACAATTTTCCTGTAGCTTTTTTCTTTACTTATCTGAGCATTGAAATCACCAACCAAAAGTTTCACATGGTGTTGTGGAATTTTGGACATTGTGTTTTCAAGAATTTCCCAAAAGTCATCTACCTTCTCTGGGATTTTCTTGTTATCGTCATTTATCGGTGCATGTGCATTGATAATCGTGTATGCTTTATTGTCAGATCTAAAGGACAGAAACGAGATCCTCTCTGTTTGTGATGTGGAATTGATGATGGACTCCGGATTGTTACTTTTAACCATAAAGGCCTACCTAGGATAGTTATATTTGTGTTGTTTTTTTATTGCTGGTTTTCCTTTGTAAATTCTATAACCACTAGATTCCATGTGATTTTCATCAAGGTATCTTGTCTCTTGAAGTGCAAGTATGTAAATATCTCTTTCTCTCAAAACATCAGTAAGTTGTTTTAATTTTCAAACTTTTAGGAATGTTTGAATGTTGTACTTTTACTTCTTGCGATCTGCCCAATACTTTTTCATTCGTTCCGATCATAATTTTCTCAACTCGTCTGAAATCGCTATAGCCCTTCTATGTGTCATTTCTTCTGAAAAATTGTGAGTCTTAAGAAGGGTGTTAATTTTATTTTTGTTCTCTGCATCTGCTACAGTATTTTGAGTCCTACTGCTACCGGACGAGTTGGTCGTGCGGTTAGGGGTGCGAGCTGTGAGATTGCATCCAGGAGATAGTGGGTTTGAGCCTCACTTTTGGCAACCCTGAAGATGGTTTTCCATGGTTTCCCATTTTCACACCAGGCAAATGCTGGGGCCGTACCTTAATTACGGCCACGGCCCCTTCCTTCTCATTCCTAGGCCTTTCCTATCCTATTGTCGCAATAGTTCAACTGCTTTGTGGTCTTACTGAATTTTGTGGATCCATTGCCCTCCTGTCTTCTTTCTAAGATTTCTCATCACTAGTTGTTATAAAATCCATTTCCTGGCAGTCACAAGATGTGAAACAAATACAAGATTCTTTTCTTCTTCATTGCTCTGGTGATTGGGTCAATCTCTCGATAGGCAGTTTCATTAGTAAGTATTCTCCTTTGACCTTGTATTTTTTATTTATGCAAGTTCTGATGATTCTTCCTTCAGTTTTGAGGAGGTAATCAGTTCTTCTTTCATTTCAAATTTGGAACAGCGTTTCACAAATGTAAGTAGCTTCCAAGAGAGTTATGGTTTTATAGTGTTAGGTCTTAGTGTCTATTGACAGGCATTTCTTATTATATGTTAACCAGGTTAAAAATCGGGCTTTTTCCATTTTGTTCTATTTATCCATGTTTCTTTCTCGTTTAAGTTGTGTGTGATAAATTCTCCAAGATTTTTAAATTGTAGAACTATCTTAATTTTTTGTGAACTTGGTCTTCCTGTTAATGGAATTTAAGTGCTCCAAAAATGGTCAGACCGAAAATGTGTCATCTGCATAATGATAGAAGCATTTAGGTTTCAGTGGCGCTGTAGTTAATGCAGCAGTCACAGTGTTCCATAAAAATGTTTGCAGCCACTGGTGATAGAGGTGAACCCATTGCTGCTCCTTCTGTCTGTTCGTAACAATCCCCTTTTTAGCAGAAGTAAGTAGATTTTAAACAAACTGTTGCCAGATTTGTCAAGTCCTCAGACAGGTATTGCCTGATAAAAACAAGCGTTTCTTTTACTGGTATATTAGTAAAAAGTGATGTAACATCAAAGCTTACCAGGATGTCACCTTCCACCCGTAGCTCACGTAAATTTTACATGAAGTGTTTAGAATCTTTAACGTGATTTTCTGTCTTCCCTGTTTCTAGCTGTAACAGTAATGAAATATAGCGGGTTAACTCGTGGGTTGTAGAACCAATGGTACTCACGATTGGTCTTAGTGGCATATCATTCTTGTGTATTTTTGGGAGACCATAAATGACTGGAGGTACCAAGTCTGAATTTAGTAAGGTCTTCTGCAAGTGTTGTGGAAGTGTTGAGCTCTTAACAAGTCTAACAAGTACTAATTTTCTTAATGGGATTCTTTACTTTCTTATGTGTTTCTTCTTCTAGTATCTGTAGGGTAGTGTGTGCCATCAGAGATTTACCATTAAACAAGGCAGAAGAAATTTGTCAAGATGCATCTTACATGCTGAAAAAAGTGAAGCCACCATGTCAAAACTTGACCAAAGGCGATGTGTTTCGCAACGACGATAGTGTAATTGTAATTCCGGCTGACAAGGGTAATGTCTCAGTCATAATGAACACAACTGATTACGAAACAGAAATGAACAACCTACAAGAAGCCTACTTCCTCCGAAAATATACAACAAGAAGAGCAAATACTAGGTATATATTCAAGGACATGATGGAAGTTTCGATCCGCTCTGTCAGAATTCCAGCCCAACACCAACATAGCACGATTCCATTCGACCAGATATAATCAGTTACGCATATACATCTTAAGAGGTCTAATAATTCAGTGATATATCAGTACATTTTACGAAGTGTTCTAAGAACAAGAAGGCGAAGCTTTAAACTTTGGTAGTGTATCAGTTGAGTTTTTAATACGCTTAAAGTGTTCTTTTTTTTTTTTTTTACTAGGGGCTTTACGTCGCACCGACACAGATAGGTCTTGTGGCGACGATGGGATAGGAAAGGCCTAGGAGTTGGAAGGAAGCGGCCGTGGCCTTAATTAAGGTACAGCCCCAGCATTTGCCTGGTGTGAAAATGGGAAACCACGGAAAACCATTTTCAGGGCTGCCGATAGTGGGATTCGAACCTACTATCTCCCGGATGCAAGCTCACAGCCGCGCGCCTCTACACGCACGGCCAACTCGCCCGGTAAAAGTGTTCTACAACAGTAAACACAAACAGTGAGAAGAAATATTTTTACTTTGATTTTTTCCAAGGAAACCAGCTGACATTTTAATACATGTTTTAAAGTGTTGTATTATACAAAAATAACCAGCTGAACTTTTTTATAAGCATTTAAAAGTGTTCTATTACATAACAAAACATTATCAAGAAATGTTTCTTGTGTGTGTATGTGATAAAACAAGGTTATGTATTGATAATGTATAGCTGAATGCTGTTACATCTTTAAGACATGAGGAATCTTGCTTTGTGATGCAGAAATCGCTGATAAAGGGGATGGGGGCTCTTGAAACATGTACAAGTGAAATACTTGTGCAAAATTAGGAACCTGATAATATATTATAGACATGATATAGGCTTCTGAGCTTATTGCTTGACACGGCATAAGCCCAGAAGCCTATAACAAGTCTATAAGTATGGGCCGTGAAAGCATCAATGGCAACATTAATAATATATTGACAGGGCGGACCAAATCATCACCCATAGTATGTTTATATCAGCTAAATACTGTAAGTTCAATCTCGCTCCTTAGTCGGGTATAACGAAGAAAGAATAATGGACTACAATTACAGTTGATATCACCAGAGCACGATGTAACAGAAACCTCAACAGACACACTCAATTATTCATTTTAATATATCGACCTGTTCAATAAAATTATATTTTATTTATAATGTATACATGTTTCAGCCCTATGTGTGGGTCATCTTTCAGTAAAACAGTGAATGAAAATATTAAAATATTAAAACATGAATATATGGTCGTGAAAACATATGGTGACTGCATATTTTTGCCGTGAATGATATATATGAAAAACAAGTGTGCATGTAAGATATTGTCCATGACTTGATTTTAAATCTACTGCTCAATCATTCAGATGTTAAATCAAAATAAAATGAAACGATCAGTGAAACACACAGACTCAATCACTGCACTGACATGCAAGTCCATATATTGAGCTGCTTCTTGAAGTTATGTTTCTTGCATTTTTGATGTTTGCTTGTTCCCCATAGCCTTATATTTGTATTCATTGTTCCTTATGGACACTATGAAGCTTTTAACACAATAATTTAAGCAATTTTAGACTAATTTTTATAAATTGGGTGCAAAGTAAATATGTTGATTAATAATGTTGCAAACATGATGTACAGTATTGAAAGAATCATAAGTAAAAATTACACTGTTAACTTATATCTCTGAAACAGACAAAGGGAAAAACACATTCATATCCGTACAGGTCATGAAGGTCCTTAGAAGGGTGGAAGGTAAAGGCTTCCACCATCCTTAAACTCGACTCTTGGTGGAGTAGCGTTGTTATCTCTACACCCAGCCGCCTTTGCCCCTAGGAATTAACCTGGTACTCATTTTTGGTACAGGCTGAGTGAACTTCAGGGCCTTATGCACCTCTGGAAGTTGAAATCTCATTTCTTAAATTTTTCAACTTCCTGACAGTGAAGCGAACCCATGTCCTTCCAGATGAACTGAGCACACCTTTACCACCTCGGCCAGTCAGTCCCTTATCCCTGAAATAACCTGAAAACAGAGAAAGTTGTTTTAATAATCGTAAGACATAGGTCCGGTTTATTCAACCTCAGTTAACATTTAACTGCATGTTAAAACAATTTAACAGTGAACTAAACCAAATTAGCATTTAATCAACATTGGTTAAGACAAAAAAATCTGTTAAACTCTCAGTTAATTTAACTGCCCAAGTTCAAGCAGTTAAATTCTCTGTTAGCTCAAAATATGGCAGGTGCATTAGATGCAGAACTTCTGTATCTTGAATATTTGTAATATATCAACTCGCATAAGTATTTGTCCATCTGCTCTTTTCATACATTGAACATCAAAAATACATTACAAAGCTTAAGGTGTGTTCTGAAACAAATACGCACTGGATATGCAATATATACGTACAATAATAATGGCAGAATATACCCTTTTGCAGGTCAGTACTCCTTAATAAAAAATGATGAGTGTTGTTAGGCTAGGAAATGGCAGCGCAAATGTATTCGTCCGCCTTGTGCACTGTCTTGTACAACGATCACAGCATTGAGAAGTCAATCACATCACCAAGCACAGTCAATCAGTGTTACGGACAGTGTTGGTGAGTCAACATCTAGTGCATGCCCTGAGTACATTGGATAAGATAAGGAAGTGAAATGTTGTTGAAAGTGAAAGAATTATCCAATTCTACTAAATTGGTGATTCTTAGAGAGTAATAGCTGAGAAAACAGGAATACTGCGAAGTACAGTCGCAAGTATCATTCAGCGATATAAGACCCGTGCAACTGTACTAAACAGAACAAGTACTGGGCACCCAATGAAGTTGACAGCATGTGAAGAGCAAAGCATTATACGCACCGTCCAGCAAAATCCCCATGTGTCTGGATCTGTGCTTCGAACAGATCTACAAATCTACACTGGGAAGAACATCAGCACAAACACTGTACGATGTTACACAGAGCTGCTCTGCAGGGCCGTACAGATGGAAGAAGCCCCTGGATGAGTGAGGTGAACCGTAAGAAGAAGCTGGCGTTCGCCAAAGAGTACGTTATGAAGCCACCAACATGTTGGAAGTGCGTGTTGTTTACTGAGGAGAGCAAATTCTGCTTATTTGATTGCTCTGGAAAGCAACGTGTATGGAGAAGGAAGAATGCAGAGCTCCAACTGTAAAATATGCAGAAGGTTCCATTATGGAATGGCGGTGTATGTTGGCGGCTGGGGTAGGTAACTGCCATATAGTACCTGAACGAATCGATAAGATGCTGTATTTGAATATTTTGAAGAAGCGCATATCACCCAGCATAGCAAAATTAGGTCTTGGTAGCGGGTACTTCTTCCAGCAAGATAATGATCCTAAGCACACTGCTCATGTTGTTAGAGAATGGCTACTCTACAATACACCTCGTGTTGCAGACACCACTTGAGTACCCAGACTTAAGATACATAGAGCATTTATGGGCGGAATTAAAATGTAAACTGAGCAAGCAGCGTATTACAAATAAAGCAGCTCTGAAGCAATACTTCAAGGACAGATGGCGCAAAATAGGCCCAGAAGTGATAGAAAAACTGGCGACACTCCGGAGATAAAAATCGATATTTTGCTCATTTTGGCAATTTTTTTCTAATGACTGAAATTGAAAGGATTGATTTCTTCTTTCTTGTCATAAAGTTATTTCGTTGAATTCAAGCAATTTAACACTTTAATAATGCTTTGTTTGCCAGTCTGCACACAGCAAAAATGGGCGTGGCATCTGCTGAACAGCTTTATTAGGTAATGGTCATTGTCATGTTTCCATTCAATCAAATATGCCTGTTCTTTGCAATTATGCATCCATGGGATGGGCCAAAAGCCCCCCTCTTCTCTCGATATATTTATACAGACTCATGCTGTAAGATCTACCATATTTCTGAATGAAGTTTTGTTATTCTTGTATGTTTAATCTTTTTGTGTGGGTTCTGTGGTGGTAGCCAGTCTGTTTACTTTTGTGAAGTACGCACGCAAGTAACGTCTTGTAATTGCATATCAAGATACTGTTATTATTAAAAGACAGTGTGCTGTAATAATCAATAGCTTGTATTCAAGGGAATAAACAATATACGTAAACATAAATCAGCCTTAGCTAAGCGACGAATTGCTGAACTTTTGATAGGAAAGAGATGGGAATCAGCTATTACCGGACAGGAGTTTCCATTGAAGAAATTGGGGACAAAAGGTCATGAAATGTTATCGGAATCAGATTGTTCTCATCAGGAGAGTGTCGCATCAACTTCAAGCCGTGTAAGTCCTGCACCTATATCCAACAAAATGACATGACAGAAACTACAATACCCATAACTTCGACTCAGGAAAGGTAGCATTGTGAAAAACAAAATGCAGATGAATCATTTTCCGTTCTGTGGAGAAGGAGAAGAAGAAGAGACAAGCTTCCACAGTTACCAGTATTCGTACAGAAGCTGCTAAGAAAGGAAGGGAAAGAAAAATATACAGTTCTGGTGACTTAGGTAATGAACCAGGAAGAAAACGTCACTTGAACTTTGATATAATTTTGCCACCAATTGTAAATTTTACATTTAAATCCCATTTTTCTTCCATAATATTCAGCCAATTGTAACTAGAAATTTGTATGGTATATGTATCACAGCTATATTAGGAAACCTGCAAATGGAATTTTTGATTGCAGAATTTTTTTAAGTAGTTGAGATTTTCAAGTCCTAAATTTTAGAACACAAAAATTGCACAAACTTTAGTACAATATATCTCCTTATATAAATAATGCACAGAAAAATCTATATGTAGTGTTTTTAGAAGATGTATTATGTACCTGAATAAAAATTTACATTAATATGTTAATTAAATTTCATGAAAAAATGGAATTAAATTTCAAAAAATACAAAAAAACATTTTTTTGGGAATAACTGTTAATTGTATAAGAATGAAATTTTCGTGATATCTTTACTTTTATGTAAGTGACATTCCCACAAAGTTTCATGAAAATCCATGCATTAGGTAAAATATATATTTTTATCTCCGGAGTGTCGCCATAAGCCGTGATTGCTTCCAAAAGAATTTCGATGCGCTGCTGATACTTAGAAAATGGCTGTACATTCCTAGAGTTCTTATTGTGAATGAATACTTTTGCAGTGTGACTTTTCTGCAAGCAGTGCGATTGTTTTTCATTTTTTCCAAATGCCAGTGCTTAGAGTGCTATACATTATGTTCTCAGATGTTCAGATAACAAATAAAACATACAATTATTTGTTTATAATTAACTTCTTTTTATGATATTGGTGCTATTGGCTATTTTTCTCACATGCCGTATGTGGACGAATACTTATGCAAGCAGCTGTATAATAGGCCTTTCCCAGAAAGAGTTCGAAACGTAAGAAATGATTTTCATACTGTTGTTTCAGTTGCTTGATCATATATAGGTGTATATAGTTTTATCATTTTAGTATGCTTGTTTAGTCTATATGGAGTATACCTATATATTTTAATATATTATGACAAAGGCTATTACACTTGTAGTTTAATGCAGAATTCAATGGTAAGTTGGCTAATGTCAGTTTGCACATTGAATTCACTAGAAATTTTCTGCCAGGCATCACTTTTAGCTTTCAGCACGGATCCAATAGTTCGCTTACTTTTCATAAAGGTATATACTTGGAAATTATTTCGAGAGAATAGAACTGTGAACCACACATTCTCTTCTCTTCTCGTTTTTTTTTCTTTCATGTGGGTATATAAAGGAACAGAAAATTCACGGTCAAGACAAGAAATTCTAATAAACGTTGACTTCACGCGCCTTGGTTTACAGCTGTATTCAAACAAAAGCGCATTGGAATGTGCTAAAAAACTGCATGGTTCTGCCACTGCCTTCTAGATTCTCAATGATCATGACTCTTGTGAGAGTTAACACAGTGTTAGCTAACAGTTCACAGAAAATGTTTGGATAAACGCAAGAATCTTAACATGCTGCTAAATTTTTAACGCTATTTTAATAAACAGTGTTGTTTTAGCTGAGATTGAATAAACTGGGCCATAATATCTAAACCTGATTTGTAAGTAGTTCCTGGTTATACATACAATCTACTCGTCACCTTGATATGTGTGTAATGCAGATTCAACTGTACTGATACTAATACTTTGTTACAGACCATAGAGATCCCGGCCCTCAAATTGTCCAAGAAGGTGAAGTCGTTGCAGATGTTCCGTGAACCTGTAAGCCAGGCTGGCCCCGGCGACAGGATCGGTGTCTGTGTGACACAATTTGACCCCAAACAGGTCGAAAGGGGTTTACTCTGTGCTCCAGGATATGTTTCTCCCATCTTTGCAGCTGTAATTTCCTTAGAGAAGATAAAGTACTTCAAAGGATCTATTAAATCCAAGGCTAGATTCCACATAAGCATGGGCCACGAGACTATAATGGCGAGTATAACAGTTTTTGGGTTGATGAGTTGTGACTGTCATGATTCAAAGGAAGCTTCTGAAAGTGACCGTCTGGATCTCGATGGAGTATACAGGTTTTTAAATGCGCTGCATGTTAAGGACGAAGATAGTGAGAAAGCTGAAAGCAAAGAGATGCCTGTTAAACAGTACGCATTGTTAGAGTTCGAAAGGAGCGTGATGGCTGTGCCCAGTTGTCTTGTGATTGGTTCCAAGTTAGACATTGACATTCACTCTACTACGTGTCGGTTGGCGTTCCATGGTCGCTTGTTGGAAGGGTTTGGAGACAAGAATTATGCCACCTCTGTGCTTCCAAAGCTGAAGGTGTACAGGGAAAAGTGCAAGCAGGGAATTGTTGAGAGATCTTTGGACTCAGATAATGTGATCGTCAAGAACATGTTTAAGAAGGAAACAAATATTCAGTTATTTACAGGTATGAAGGTGGCTCTCTCAACTGGTGAGAAGGGCCTTATTGACAGCAGCTTTGGGCTGAGTGGTAAAGTCAAAATAAGAATACCAAGTAAGTATATTCTCCTACATTATCCTGTCTATTATTATTATTATTATTATTATTATTATTATTATTATTATTATTTCGTACGGAAGAAGGATAAAAGTTTACAAACGCTGATAAAAAAAACTTTATTTACAACTATATACATATTTTTACAATTGGCTTTATGTTGCATCGACACAGATAGGTATTATGGTGACGATGGGATAAGAAAGACCTAGGAGTGGGAAGGAAGCAGCCGTGGCCTTAATTAAGGTACAGCCCCAGCATTTGCCTGGTGTGAAAATGGTTTCCCACTTTCACACGAGGAAAATGCTGGGCCACTTCCTTCCCGCTCGTAGCTGTTTCCTATCCCATCTTCGCAATAAGACTTATGTGTGTCGATGTGATGTTAAGCGAATTCTTTAAAAAAATATTTATTTCTCCATATAGGCAATACAAAGAAAGCAAACAATTGATTGTGAATGATTTGCGTTCAGATAGTCATCTATAACCATCATTACAACTTGATATTGGTGTATAAGCTCAATCAGTAAGATTATACAGTATTCGAGAACTTCTCGTTGTTCCGTCTGAGAGAAGCATTCGAATACATCTTAGGTAAATACTCGTATGATATGCATTACCCTCTTTACCCCCCTGAACCTCCATTATGAATACAGAGGTAGTTGATCTCGGATATTGCAAAAAGAGAGACCAATGTGGTCTTGCTTTGGGATTAACATTAGTGAATACCTCGAGCGGACGTATTTGAATACTTTTATCAGGATTCGAGACATCTCGAGAACGTTTAAGAATCAAATTCTTTGAAATTTTGGTCTCCAATACTCCCATCACTAATCCATAGCGATATGTTGTAGTGTTTGGGGTACTTTGACACAGTCACAGTAAGGGTTCTCAGTTACCTTCCATTTACGTTTCCAGTATTGACATCTGCCTTGTTGGGTTCTTATTCCATTTAATGACATCCACATTTTTCTGGGTAGGTTGAAACGAGGAGGACAGTTAACTGGATCCAGGATTAAGCCTAGTTTGTTTGGGTTTGAAAAGAACCGCATATTGCAGCATGTTTGATTCACGTTAAATTCTTTTTGAATCAGTCTCTCACCTATTACCCATGATGGCTTCCTTGATGTTAACCTGAGGCATTGGTAGGAGAGGATTTTCATGGCATTTAAGCCATTCTTGTTTCAGTGCCATTTGTCTTCTAAGATGAGGGGAGGGGGGATGAATGTTAGAAAGTAGGCTACTGGTAGCCATTCCAAGGGTGTAGACTGGATGGTCCCGATATAGTTCTCATTGTTTCATTCAGATGAGTGTTGATTTTCTTTATAGGAGCTGTATGAGCACTATTAAGCCATACTGGACTGCAATATTCAGCTGCTGGATAAACTAAAGCAAGAGCTGTTGTTCTTAAGGTCTATGCAGTAATACCCCAGCCTGTTCCTGAAAGTTTGTATAGGATGTTGTTACTGATTTTGACCTTGACAGATGTTGTGTTGATGTTATTTATAGGTCAATGACTGATTCAATACACCGCCTAGATATTTCGGATGAGGATTAAACTTCAGTAGCTGTCCATTGAATTGTACTTGAGGGGTATAAGTTGCTTGCTTATTGTTCAAGTGAAAGCAGGTGTCCTCAGTTTTGGATATGTTTGGTTCTTCACTACTTTGTGATTGACACCAAGTAGTGAAGAACTAAGTTTGAGGAGATCATCTATAAGGGTAACTTCACCTGTTCTAAAATCACAGGACTGTACAGTTATACCAAAGTCATCGATATATAAAATATTCACAATGTTTTTCCACCTAATCAATACTTTTTATTCCTTGGTTTTTTCCAAATCCATAAGAAAATTAACAAATACAGTACATGTTGCAACTGCTTTGCAGTCATCATCAGCTGTACGAACAAAAGCTTAGGTGATAATACATTAAAAGTAAGCATATATGTGTTCTTTAATCAGTCTTGAAAAGTATCCCATGGGAAACTAAAAACTTATGGACTAATTGAAGGAGGAAGGTAGTGTTACAGGGAGGGGATTGTGTGTGGATTGTGCGGAGGTGAAAATGGTTGATTAATGATACTTAGCGTCTAACATATTAAAAATACTTATTGGTAGTTAAAATGTCTTATAGAGAGTATGTGAATATGCTTAAAAATATTGGTCCACATTTCACTGAGTATAGTAAAATTCCTAGCGTATGTGGAAGGTAGATCTGCCATGTATAAGTTGGAGAGCAATGGGGCAAGGTCTGAGCCCTGCGGTAATCCATTTTTAGTCTATAAGACCTGCATATATTACCATTTAGATGCACTTCAGACATTCTGTTGGATAGTATGTAGTTCAGTAGTGTGGTGAGGGACTTGCAAGGAATTATTTTCAGGAATTTCAGGATCATTCCTTACGCCAAACAGTGGCATATGCTGATGTTAGGACCACAAACACAGCAACGGTCTTCTTCTGTTCTTGACCACATTGAACCACTTCAGTCGTTCCACATTTACTTTTTCTTTAAAGGTTGTACTGTTTGGTTCTTGTGACGTACACAGTACTTTTTCATTCGTTCCAGTCGTAAGTTTCTCAACTCCTCCATCCTCGTAACATGTCCAAACCATCTCAATTTATTCTTCTTCATCCTATCGCTCAGTTTTTCTGCCCCTCTCTCTTTTCTGACCTCAACATTTCTTGCTCTATCAACATTTCTTGCTCTGTCTTTCCTACCATATTGCTTAGGAACTTCATCTCGCTGGCCTGAATTTTACCCTCACTTCTTGCTGCCAAAGTCCAAGTCTCTTGATGCACACGTTAATATAGGGGTATGATACATAGTGTTCGGTTTACATTTCATAGGAACTTCTCTGTTCCACACCAAGTTCCTTGCCTTCTGGTAGAACATACTTCCCGCTTGTTCCCTTCTGCTGATCTCTTTATCCAACCTTGCATCTTGCTTTTGTATAGTACGTGTTGAAAGTCATATGTACAGAGAGAGATAGGAACAAGAAAAGGAACACATAATCAGGGCTGTAGTTGAAGGTATACGGCATGTGCCCTCTGTGTAACTACACTCATTAGAGTTTGCCTTCGGATTTCTTGCGTATGGCTTCTGCTTTTGTTCCTTCACCAGGTGAGTTGGCCGTGCGGTTGGAGGCGCGCAGCTATAGGCTTTTATCTGAGAGATAGTGGGTTCGAACCCCACTGTCGGCATCCCCGAAGGTGGTTTTCCGTGGTTTCCCATTTTCACACCAGGCAAATACTGGGGCTGTACCTTAATTAAGGCCACGGCCGCTTCCTTCCCACTCCTAAGTCTTTCCTATCCAATCGTCGCCAAAAGACCTATCTGTGTCAGTGCAATGTGAAGCCAATTGTAAAAAAAAAAAAGTTTTCATTTCTTTTTAATTTCACCATTCCGTCAGTTAGTTTTAACTTTTCAGCAATGGTTGTAATTGCGAACATCAAAGGTTCAGCTTGACAAATAACATCATCGGTCAACACTTCCTTGCTTACATCACAAGCCAATGGGTGGTTAAAACACTCCCCTATGGAATTTTTACAAAAAGGAAATAAACAGCCGGGCGAGTTGGCTGTGTGTTTTGGGGCGCGCAGCTGTGAGCTCGCATCTGGGAGATAGTGGGTTCGAACCCCACTGTCGGCAGCCCTGAAGATGGTTTTCCATGGTTTCCCATTTTCACACCAGGCAAATGCTGGGGCTCTACCTTAACTAAGGCCATGGCTGCTTCCTTCCCATTCCTGGGCCTTTTTTCTCCCATCGTCCCATATCGGTGCGACGTAAAACAAATAGCAAAAAATCAACATACCATCAGTGTTGCCAGGTCTACAAATAAAAAGTCGGTAGATTGTACGTAAAAATTTCAGGAGTTTTAATGAAAATTTCGGTAGTTTCTTCAGCGCTGAAATCTTATAATATAACTAAATTAAGGAATGCAACAGTCATGTGAAGATATTATGAGACAAATATAAAATTGCACTCACCCGTACTCTATGGTCATTCTATACTTATTATTGTCTTTCTCCCCACTTTTCATGTAGATGTTGTTATTCATCAGGCATAGAAATTGTGTGCCAATTTTGAAGTTGTTGCAGGATGCAGATATTTTAATTCTGTATGCAGGTCAGGGATTTCCCTTCGAATGATGCAGTGAAGGGTGAATTTTGGGTTCAATAGGAGGGGAGAGATTCTGTAGGCTAATTCTAACCTAAAATGAATGCGGGAAGTACCTAACAAGTGATGTTATTGATAAAATGTCATCCGGTGAGACTAGGAAAGAGTTTCTAGGCACAAATATATTATGTACCATTAATCATTATTATTCATTTTCCTTACTTTGGGTTAGAAGAAATATTGGGAGATTCCCCCCCCCCCCGGGAGTTTTCCGGTGTGTTGCAAAAAAATCAGGAGATCTCCTGAAATTTTGGGAGACCTGGCAACTCTGCATACCATTTACTGTAAAACTGTTGATGTTGATCGTATTGTTCTTGTTCTTTATTTTAATATAAGATTTTGTAGCGTACTGCAAGCTGAATATCAACATAATTCACTAATGTTAACATTGATGCTTTCACGGTCCGTACTTCTAGACATGATAGGGCTTTTGGGCTTACGCCATGTCAAGAAAACAAGGTGAAACACCTTTTTTTTTTTTTTTTTTTTTTTTTTTCTTTTTTTTTCTTTTTTTTTTCTAGGGGCTTTACGTCGCGCCGACACAGATAGGTCTTATGGCGACGATGGGATAGGAAAGGCCTAGGAGTTGGAAGGAAGCGGCCGTGGCCTTAGTTAAGGTACAGCCCCAGCATTTGCCTGGTGTAAAAATGGGAAACCACGGAAAACCCTTTTCAGGGCTGCCGATAGTGGGATTCCAACCTACTATCTCCCGGATGCAAGCTCACAGCTGCGCGTCTCTACGCGCACAGCCAGCTCGCCCGGTACCTTATGTTTTGCAGGGAACTTATATCAGTGTCCTTATAATGACAAGTCATGCATGCGCGCACCACATACAAACAAGCACCTTCATTATGTTCTATCATTTTATAACTATGATCACTACCATCAGCTGATCTTGGCTACACTACTGTCACAAGCCTGTGTTCCTCCTTATGTTCATACATTAATTCAAATGCCCCACCCAGCAGTTTATTCCAGTTGTTCTTGTGTCCTCAAACCAAAGATGCATTTTGGAGTGTTTTTTTTTTTTTTTTTAATAAGATAAATAGCTCATATAAGGTCCAGTAGTAGAATATTCTTCTTCATCCATTCCCTTTACCAGATTCTCTCTGGGTAGGGTAGTGTACCAAAGCCCTCCATCGAAACACGATAGGTTTGTGTTACCTGTGAGTGGAGCCATTGTGTATGACATAGCATGGATCTACATTAGTACCACAGTGCAAGAAACATCGTGAGCCTACATCACCTGTGATTTGTACCACTATAGCAGGAAAACCATTCTGCTTTAACAGTGACTAGAATCATTATGAGGGGTCAGTGACCTGGATTTTGGACCCTGTAGATAATGAGTATTGTCCCAGTAATTAAGGCATTGCAGATTGGATCCACTGATTGGTTTTGTTTCACAGTCATTTTTTCCATCATCATTTGTTTTATATTCTAGTCAGTGGCTACATTTTGAAGTTTTAATTTTCATTTCGTTCACCTCATACCATTAGTGGCCGATGACGTAGCTGTTAGGCCCCTTTAAATAACATCATCATTATCATCATCATCATCATGAGTTTCTTTCAGGCACATCCTCCCAAAATGTTCCTACTTACTAGTTCTCCTGCCAATCTTAAATTTCTGGCAGCACCAGGAATAAAACCCGGGTCTCTGAGGATGGTAGCTAATAGCTCGAATTGTTACACTATGGAGGTAGACAAGTGATTATTTCTATCATACAGAAACCCCTTCTGTTACCTGTGTCACCTTATCTCTCTCTGTCTTGCTTGTATTTCACATATTATTTTCTAATTTCTGTTTGTAGATGGCTTACAAGAGTCTACGCTGGCGCGCCTGTCGGTGAAGAAGAAAGAGAAGACCAGTCAGATAGAAAATGAAGTCATTAAAGTCACTCTCCATTTTAAGAAGTTCATATATGATCCTCAAAAGAGAATGTTTCAGTGACAAAACAGTATGGTGGTTACACCAGTGGTTTACAATATAAGCAGGGTTTTAGAATTAATGTTTTTAATTCTATATATTCTGTCAAGCCTTGTTACTGTTGTATATATGGAAATATATTGTTTTATTTTAGTTTGACTTGAGTTTGCTTGTCTCAGAATTTTTTCAGTAATTGATACAGACTGCCAGTTTATTCAAGTACATACTGAAGATATGTTCTCTACTGCAGTGGTATTCAAACATTTTGGTTGACGTACCCCAAAGTCCAGTTGTTTTGCCTTTGTACCCCTGAAGTAATTATACCAGAAATAACAAATGATTGTTGCTGGATGCAAAATAATATTAACTATTACGAGAGGCATTCAATATACGTAGGCATGTCAATAAGTATCTGCAATTTTGCTCTAAATGTCTTTAGGTTAGCTCTATGGCATTGTGTGCACACCAGCCGCTAGATGGCACTGTTGTCTATGTCTGTGGTAGGTTGCAGCATTATCAGATCAGTACAGCTTGCACCATTGCGACGTAAAGATGGCCGCGCCACTGTCTGTTTGCACCAAGGAAGAACAACGCTCCGTAATCCGTCTTTTGTGGTCTGAGGGTGTACCAGGAGCGGAAATTCATAGATGACTTTCAGGACAATATGGGGACAATGTTTTGCAACAGCAAAGTTTTGACCAGTGGATTGAACGGTACAAAAGGGGTCGCACGAGCGTGAAGGATGAGGAAAGATCCGGGCTTCCATCTGCAGCCGTAACTGGTGCCAATATTGAACAAGTGCATGATATGATCCTGAATAACAGATGAGTGAACGTTGATAACATGGCAAACCATATCCACATTAGCCATGGTTCTGCATATGAAATGCATAACCGGCTTAACTTTCACAAAGTCTGTTCGAGATGGGTTCCAAAACAACTCGATGAAGAGCAGAAGCACAGTCGTGTCAGAATCTGTCAACACCTACTGGACCATCATGCTAATGAAGGTGAAACGGTTCATCACTGGAGATGAAATATGGGTTCACCACTTCGAACCAGAGAGCAAATGTCAAAGCATGGAATGGAAGCATCCCGGATCTCCAGTCAAAGACAGAATTCAAGAGTCAACCTCTTGTAGGAAAAGTAAGGCTCACAGTGTTTTGGGACTCTGAAGGGCCAATCCTGGAACATTGCCAGGAAAAGGGGGAAACAGTAAAGAGTGAACGTTACAGTGATATGCTGGTAAATAGGCTGAAACCTGCAATTTCCAACAAACGCAGAGGTCGATTGTCGGATTGTTGTATGACAATACGCGCCCACACTGCTCAAACTCTTCAGATGCTGCGTTTCATCGGATTACTATCTGTTTCGTCCACTTAAAAATGCTCTAAGAGGCCGTCGATTCAGCTCCGATCAACAGGTGAAGGGAGCGGCATATACGTTGTGATAGTACATATCACACCCTCGCACTGTATGTACCAGTGAGAGATATTATTGTCAGTATTCGATTTATTGTTGTTATTATCTGCATTGCAATTGTATATTTTGTCATTAATATTTGTAAGCTGGGAGGTCTCCATATATGGTAGGTATGAGTAATTTGTTTTGTACAACGGCTGGGTAAACATTGCTATATTGAACTTGGAAACTTTGCATGAGTCATGTATACATCCCAGTCTGATGAGATGAGCTTGTTGTACTCGGAAAGTTCTATGACTCATGTGAAACACCCCAGAGTTTGTTATTGTCTTGGGAGCAAGAAGAAGTCCAGGGCGTGGTCTTGACAAGAGGATCTACCATGATTGGCTGGCCAGGATGAATCTCGGCGTGTCATGTGAAAGCTGAGGTCTTTATATACTTCGACATCACAGCGGAAGTCAACCCCACACACGGTATGGGAATGAAGTAGTGCAGACACACGATACGGGAGTGAAACTGGATATACGGGACTGGAGTGACACTGCTGCACTATACTGCACTGGACTTCAAACGTTTGTGGAACGTAGTCTTTTTATGTTTGTGAAATGTGAATGACATACAACTATGTATTGTATCACTTTGTGGTGGCCTGGTATTACATGTTGCTGAAAGCTGGGAGGTGCTATATCTCAGACTTTCCATACTTTCCATAATTTATGTTCAGGAATGACAGGTGTGTGTTGCTCAAATGTATGTATCTTTTTTTAACAAGTGTTAGACTCGGTGAACAACGTATTATGAGGTACAGTATCTGTGCGATATTATAAGTGCCGATTATGGGATTAGGCAAGTTGTGTTTATATAGAGACAGTGAAGGGTGTACATATACGTACATTGTTCAACGGACTAATCACAAATGGTGGCTTAGTTCTTGCTTTTGTTTTCCCACTGTTTTCATTGTTGTTGTTGTAAATATGGAGTCTTCCAGCAATCTTTTGTTTGTGCATTATAAGTGTATTTCGGTGTGTTGATGAGGTGCTCATGCACGGATTTTATTGAGAATATAGTTGGATATTTTAGAATCAGTGGAGTTATTGATGAACTTAGGTGCAGTTCCTACCTATTTAGTCATTTTCAGAAGGTTAGGTAAGGCCTGTACCAAATGTACCAGTATGCAGCATTATGTACACGCCCTGGGAGATAAAGAATTATCATGCTCTATCTAAATTCGAGGGATCCATTCTGGTGAATTCTGGCGCCCATACTACAGACATTTCAATTTTATTGATGTATTTATATAATTTTATTTATTCAGATATTTATTTATTAGTATTCATCAAAAACGTTATAACATGGCTTGCTGCGGAACCAAAAACTTTTTTTTTTGCATGTGGTACCAGAAAGCTTGTGAAATGGTAGATCATGTGCATTGAAAAGCAGGTGACTATGTTGAAAAGTGATATCAATAAGAAATGTGTACTCATTTTGCATTGCATTATAAAAATTGATTGCAGATACTTACTGACTTCCCCTCGTATAATGAAACATATCTTGTTTCTCGGCCAATTTCGGTTTTAAAAAATTGGAATATTGTTTGGGACATCTTTGAACATTCCCGTTCGTCTCGCAGAGTTTCATTAATTTCCGATAGGTGGCAGCGCTCTAACTAGCCTTCAAAGTGGTGTCTGTAATGCAGTGCATACCAAACCCAGACCCGTTATTGAGTTTCTTATGGTGGAAATCGAGGGCATCACAGGTATTCATAGGCACTTGCAGAATGTCTACGGAGACCTGGCAGTGAACAAAAGCACGGTGAGCCTTCTCCATGACAACGCAAAACCTGACAGGTCTGCGCATCCGACAGGAGCCCACAAGACTTAAGTGGACTGTTCTTCCTCTTCCACCCTACAGCCCGGATCTCGCGCCTTCTGACTTTTTGTTTGGTCCAATGAACGACTTTTTTTAAAATTTCGTGTGGCAAGTTCTAGCCTAGTGCAGCCCTTGTAACGTAGACCCTCCGATGAGTGTGGGCGGCATCTGCCATGTGTAGGTAACTGCGTGTTGTTGGTAGAAGATAGCGTTATGTGTGGTGTGTGAGTTGCAGGGATGTTGAGGGCAGCACAAACACCCAGCCCCCGAGCCATAGGAATTAACCAATGAAGGTGTAAATCCCGGACCCGGCCGGGGATCGAACCCGGGACCCTCTGAAGCGAAGGCCAGTACGCCATTCAGCCAACGAGTCGGTCCAATGAACGATGCACTACGTTGATGATTGGGGAAGTTATCGATGCAGCACGACGTTGGCTCCAACATCGACCAGTCGAGTTGTACCATGCATGCATACAGGCCCACACATTACGGTGGCGTACGGCCGTAGTACTGAACAGAGATTATGTTGAAAAATAGGGTATTGTAGCAAAAGGATTGAGGAATAACATGGTATATTTGAATTCTCAATAAAACCAACCTGCTTTTAGAACAAAAGTGTGTTGCATTCAATATTGAACGCCCTTCGTTGAATAATAATCATTATCGCCACAAGATTTTATTGAAAATGAGCAGGCTCAACTCTTTTCTGAACTGGTCATTGAAAATATTTACGATAAATTTGCGTACCCCTCGAGACGACCCTGCGTACCACACTTTGAATACCACTGCTCTACTAAACGGTGTCCAGAGGCATGAACTGAGATATTTAGTCCAATTTTAAAATTCATCCAGTCTTTTACCTGTCCAAATATTTTTGTCCCAGGAAACTGTGTCCAGTGCATTTTTCGCCCTAAGAATATTACCAATCACTACTAATCTGCATTTAGGACAATCGCCCAGATGGCAGATTCCTTATCTGTTGTTTTCCTAGCCTTTTCTTGAATGATTTCAAAGAATTTGGAAATTTATTGAACATCTCCCTTGGCAAGTTATTCCAATCCCCTTCCGATAAACGAACATTTATCCTGTTGAATTCCATCTTTATCTTCATATTGTGATCTTTCCTACTTTAAAGACACCACTCAAACTGATTCGTCTACTAATGTCATTCCACGCCATCTTTCCAATGACAGCTCAGAACAAACCACTTAGTCTAGCAGCTCGTCGTCTTTCTCCAAAGTCTTCCCAGCCCAAACTTTGCAACATTTTTGTCGACCTGCCTTTCTTTGGATTTTTCCAGTTCATATCCTTCTCCATCTCCCTCGTTTCGTTTTTGACTCAATCATGGTATCTTTAAAGAAATGTACATGTAACTCATTTAATAGAAACTGAAGTATATATAATGGCGTGTGCCTCCGGAGAGGCCTTGGTGCAGGTCTTTCGATTTGACTCCCGTAGATAGGTCTTATGGCGACGACGGGATAGGAAAGGTCTAGGAGTTAGAAGGAAGCGGCCGTGGCCTTAATAAGGTACCAGGCAAATGCTGGTGTGAACATGGGAAACCACGGAAAACCATCTTCAGGGCTGCCGACAGTGGGATACAAACCCACTATCTGCCGGATGCAAGCTCACAGCCGCGTGTCCCTGACCGCACAGCCAAGTAGCCCGGTGATACGAGATATTCTCAAGCTCTTAGTTACACGAAGAAAGCGCACAGTGAGAAGATGGCGCTACTAACCTAGTATACATAGACGAACACTGGTTACTATGGTTACAGTGGGTCGGGATATTGATAGTGCTAATCTATATAAAGCAGAATGTCTGTCTGTCTATCCGTCCGTTCCTTATACAAATCCACACCGTTCCACCAATGTGAACCAAATTTTGTATACTTACCTTTTAGGACCCTGCGGGTAAACCCATCTACAAGAAATTTTAACAGTCCTCTACGATCTATAAATTAAGGCCCTTTAGCATATTAACATAGGCTAATGTAGGCGAAGTATCGAATTTGTCGTCCAAGGCCGAGACAACGCTCATTTTAAACCTCACAATGTGAAAAACAAAACTCGGTTAGGCTCAACGGGCCCCGAAAACCATGTTTTAAAGGCCTAAAACCAACCGTTTTGGATATAGTGGCTTCACACTACCCCGGATGCAGAAATGACCAGCCGTAACCATGACAACGTCAGCTCAAGGATTCTACTAGTGATGGGCAGTCTGAGACGAGGTCTCGAGATTTCTCGAAATTGCTCGGGACTAGCGCAGACACTATTTCTAGCGAGAAATTTCGAGAGATCTCGAGAGCGTTGTCCCCGCATTGTGTGGCGAGCAGCGTGTCGTAGGCCTGCAGGTAGCCTGAGATTAATGTTGTTTGTGCCGAGTACGCGAATAGCCAACCACGGGCCTTCTCCATGCCGTCAATATGTCTCAAAAAGCGGCTAGGGCGTTCATTTGTTTCATTTCTACCGAGGTCTGTTTCGACGCAGTATAACATAATTATAAAGGATACGCATTGTGGCATTCTATGCAGCAGTGAGTACACGAATGAGCAGGCTAAGTACAGAACCTGACGGCTACTGTAGGTACTCATACCTGGATGCTAGAGACGTGCATTATTCAAACTCGAGACGGGACACGATGCGCCTCGCTGCATATGCAACCACCATTACGCATGAGTGGATCGTGTAATCTAAAATGCCTGAGTTTCCTCCAGTTCTTTCGACAGGTCGGTGTACATCGTCATCAGACCCCACATTCAATACTGTTTGTGTTTACCGATATTTTGGTGACGAAGGAAATAATTCCTTACAATGTCATAGAGTATTCGCGTCATAATTAGATACTTCGGTATATGACGGTGCAATACGTAATTATGTCTAATTGTACGCGACAACTTTAAGACGATGTCCGAAAGAAGATGATGATGATGATTGTGGTTTAAAGGGGCCCAACATCGAGGTCATCGGCCCCTAATGGTACGAAATGAGACGAAATGTGATGACCATTTAAAATCTAGAATCCTCCACTGACCAGATTCGAAACCATGAGGGCGAAGAACGAATGGATGGATATGAAGTTAAAACGATCAGTGGAACCGACCCGCAATGCCCCACATTCCCAGAAACTAGCGTTAAATAATAGTATTACTGACCAATGGATTGCGTCTAAAGCATAATACTGAATCGATGATGCTTGTAGTCAAAACGCGTCCAAAATCCATGTCATCGGCCCCTCAAAATGGTACTTATCGCTAGGAAAATAGAACCATTCTATTTGTCATGTTGCGGTACTAATAAAAAGTAGCGTAGACTCGCGGTATTCCACACATTATGGTACTGCTCACAGGTAATGAAATTCGCACATGTAACACAAACCTGTGGTGTTTCGGACACTGCGGCGCTATTTACAGGCAACGCAAACCTATGGCGTTCCTCACATAAGCGGACTAACCACAGGGACCCGCACTATCCCGTGGTGTTCCTCACATAGTGTGTACTAAGCATAGGCAAGGCAGAACCATGGTGTCGCTAATCCCACGGTGTTGCGCATATAGGGGTACGAATCACAGGTACTGTAGAAGCCGGCAACGTACTCGATTGCTACCAATCACAAACCTATTTGGTACCTAACATAGTGGTACTACGTGCAAGTATAAGCGACCCATGGTGTTCCCCGCGTGGTGGTAAATATCACAAGTAGTTTCATGGTTCTAATAAAATCATCCGTCATTTACCTATTTTAATCGCCTCTTACGACAGGCAGACTTTGCATTTGTATGTGCTGTGAGGAAGGATAGCAGTCTTTCATTTGCCAAAGTTATGGACACGGAGGTATGATTCACCCCCTTGCCACGCGCATTCGTCAGTATGACAGTCTCTGTAGTGTCTGTTAGTTTCTTAGTATGTAGTCAATTAATAAACGATCCAGATAAAAATCCCTAACCTGGCTGGGACTGAACCCAGGGTGTCCAAATTAGAGGAAAACTCATTACTTCTATTTTAAATTGTAATACATGTGTAATTGTTCTTTTGGTGAAAGTTGTATCGTATAGTATTGGATTAAAATCTCAAACAAACTCTTATTACCGCACTTAAGTTCGTAAACTGTTACCTCTCTGTCGAAATTAGCTCCGAGAGCTTCTAAAACTTACCGTTTTGTAGATTTTTTTCACTTTTATGCACACCCCCTGTTGCATTATCCCACAATCCCGGGTACTTTTTGTTGTCTGTGCATCTTTTTTGCCCCCTCACTTCTAATTCCCAATCGCCGCTACTGCTTAAAAACGCATATCTATGAAGGGGAATCGTCACAGAAACCCCCTGTGGGTGGTGGCAGTATAGTAATACCCACGGTATCCCCTGCCTGTCGTAAGAGGCGACTAAAAGTAGCTCTTAACTCGGGAGCGTGGGTTGGCGACCACGGGGCCCTCAGCTGAGTCATGATACTGCTTCCACTTACTTGTGCCAGGCTCCTCAATTTCATCTATCCTATCCGACCTCCCTCGGTCAACTATTGTCCTTTTCCAACCCCGACGGTATTACAGCACTCGAGGCCTAGGGCGTTTTTCATTTTCACGCCCTTCGTGGCCCTTGTCTTCCTTTGGCCGACACTTTCATTTTTCGAATTGTCGGATTCCTTCCATTTTTCCCCTCTGATTAGTGTTGTATAGAGGATGGTTGCCTAGCTGTACTTCCTCTTAAAAAGTAATCACCACCACCACCACCTATTGTCACACAACACCTCCGGCTTGGTCTGCACTACAAGAAGCTACCCTGCCGACAATTGCGCGGTATCCAGGCAGGTGTACGTCCTGTCTACAGTTATTAACAAATTATAACGTAAGGATTATTCAGCTAAGATGCCCACCTGAAATAACTCTTAAACCATTCAATATACCGATATTCTCTTTTCGCTTTCGTTAATGGTATTAAGGGGCTCATAGTTCAACATGCAGTACTTTCCAGGCTTTTGACAAAATTTATCGGCACACACGTTTCCAAATGAGAACTGCTGATGATATACTATCAAGCTTACGCTCATAGTTACTGGGTCGTCGCACAGCTCGCAGCACAAAGAATCGGTCTCGAGAGCGTTGCCCATTAACCCTGTCGAAAGAATTGGAGAAAATCAGACATTTTAGATTACACGTTCCACTCATGTGTAATGGTGGTTGCATATGCAGCCATGCACATCTTACCCCGTTTCAAGTTCGAATATTGCGCGCCTCTAGTATGCGGGTAGGTGTACATCCTATCTGCAGTTATTCACACATTATACAGGATTAATCAGCTAAGATGTCCACCTCAAATAAGTCGTGAACAGTTTAAGATATTGACATTCTCTTTTCACTTTCGTTAATGGCATTAAGGGGGCCATAGCTGAACATGTAGTACTTTGCCAGGCTTTTGAAAAATATTATCGGTTCACACGTTTCTGTATGAAAACGTTATTTCACGCAATAAATGCTTATGGTATACCATAAAGTTCACACTCGTAGTACTGGGACGTGGCACAGATTGTAACACAGGAGAATCGATCTCGAGATTCTCGCGAGAGTCTCGAGAGTATCGAGCGAGAGCGTTGCCCTTCCCTATGCAGGTATCAAGTGCGAAGAATCCTCTCAGCCATTATTCCTAGTTTTCTAGACTGAGACTGCTATCTCGCCGTCAGATAACTTCTCCATTGTTATCACATAGGCTGAGTAGACCACAAACCAGCCTTCAGATCCAGATAAGAATCCCTAACCTGGCTGGGACTGAACCCAGGGTGTCCATATTAGAGGCAAACTCATTACCCCCCATGTTTAATGTACAGGTTCACTCTTATAAACTGAGACCGAACACGTGGCGTTTGTACTCCGTGCTGCGGCAGCTGCCTCAGCCAAACTTGTCGCGTGCGGCCGCTCTGCTGTAAGCGTGTATACAATCTTACCTTATAACACCGAGCAAGTTGGCCGAGCGGTTAGGCCCATGCAGCTGTGAGCTTGCATCCAGAAGATTGTGGCTTCGAACCCCACTGTCGGCAGCCCTGAAGATGGTTCTTTTATGGTTTCCCATTTTCACACCAGGCAAAATGTTGGGGCTATACTTTAATTAAGGCCACGGCCGCTTCCTTCCCACTCCTAGGACTTTCCTATCTCATCGCCGCCACAATACCTATGTGTGTCGGTGCGATGGAAAGGCAAATGTAAAAAAAAATTAAAATTACCTTATAAATGATGCTGGAAATGTCGTCCTTCCTCGATTATACTTGCTGACGCGAGTGAGTTCTGCCACTGTAATTTTTCTGATTTCATTCTAATGTTTCTTTCAGTTCCTCCAATGTTTGAGGATTTGTTCGATGTACTTTTCAGTTTACCCCACAAGTAAAAATCGCACACTGTTAGATCTGGAGAACAAGGGGGAAACAGACCAGCACTGATCACTCTGTCTGCAAACATGTCTAAGATCACACGTAGGGAATCTTCTGCTGTATGAGCAAGGGCTGAATCTTACTGAAACCACCCACATTCTTCTTCTTCCATTAACCGATAGACGAGCGGCATGAAAATGTCATCTTGGTACTTCTCTGCATTTACAGTTGTCTAGAAAAATAGGCCCAATTATTCACCTTACACTAACAGCATACTTAACACCGATCTTCCTGTCACAAAGAGGGACTTCATAAACACCATTAGGATTTTCTGCATACCAATAAGAGACTTATAACTGTTCACAGAACTATTACAATGAAACCAGAACTTTTACATAAGAAAATACAGTGTTGCAGTGATAACTGTCTCACCACGTTAACAGCTGAGATTCAGACTTGCGACTCATGCTTTCCAGTTCGAACACCTGCAGGCTGCTTGCAATGTCATGAACTATCCGCGCACCTCCCATACTGCAGTAGTGATGGGCAGTCTGAGACTAGGTCTCGAGATTTCTCGGGATTTCTCGAGACTAGCGCAGACACTATTTCTCGCGAGTAATTTCGAGAGATCTCGAGAGCGTTGTCCCCACGTTGTGCGGCGAGCAGCGTGTCGTAGGCCTACAGGTACTCGGAGCTGAATGTTGTGTGTGTCGAGTATGCGAATAGCCAACCACGGGCCTTCTCTATTTCGTAAATACGTGTCAACAAGCGACTAGGGCGTTCATTTCTACCGAGGTCTATTTTGACGCAGTATAACATAGTTATAAAGGATACGCATTCTGGCATTGTATGCACTGATAGGTACACGAATGAGTGGTTTAAGTACAGAACCTGACGGCTACTGTAGGTACACGTACCTAGATAATAGAGGCGTGCATTATTCGAACTCGAGACGAGGTAAGATGCGCCTTCCTGCATATGCAACCACCATTACGCAGGAGTGGAATGTGTAATTAAAATGCTTCAGTTTGCTCCAATTCTTTCGACAGATAGGTGTACATCGTTATCAGACCCCACATTCAATATCACATTATGACCACTGCTTGTGTTTACCGATATTTTGGTGTCGAGGGGAATAATTTCTTACAATGTTATAGAGTATTCGCGTCATATGTAAAGTTAACATAATTACCCAACAACAAGAGTACAACAAGCAATTCCATGGAAATGAAATATTACAAGAAGTACTACTAATTTAACATTCTAAATCCAGCACCCTCATAAACAATACTATAGGTTGAACTTTCTACTAGCTTAACACTACAAGTGATACTGAAGTTGAAACATAACTACCCAACAACTACAACTACAACAAGAGTACAGCAAGTAGTTCCATGGAGAGAAAATACTAGAAGAAATACTACTAGTTTAACATTCTAAATCCAGCAGAAAATCACAAATTCAGTGTCCGTCGTTTACAGCTTTTACTTTTCATTTTACACTAGCACTAATCATCTTAAACGATTTGATACCGGAAGATAATCTATTAAAGACTGCTGCAGGTAATTTGTTCCAATCCCTTATGGTCCTGTTTACGAAGGAAGACTTGCCTACATCACTATGCTGGTTATTATTACACTACAGTAAGTGCCGGGCTGAGTGGCTCAGACGGTTGAGGCGCTGGCCTTCTGTCCCCAACTTGATAGGTTCGATCCTGGCTCAGTCCGGTGGAAGGTGCTCAAATACGTCAGCTTCGTGTCGGTAGATTTACTGGCACGTAAGAGAACTCCTGCGGGACTAAATTCCGGCACTTCGGCGCCTCCGAAAACCGAAAAAGTAGTTAGTGGGACATAAAGCCAATACATTATTATTATTACTACTGTAAGTGACCATTGCCACCGGGATATTTCCCATTTTCGATGTATTTGTTCATAATAATAATTAGGTACTTCGGTATATGACAGTGCAGTCCGGCCCCGCGGTGTAGAGGGCAACGCGTCCGGGTTCGATTCCCGGCTGGGTCAGGGTTTTTGATTGTAAATGATTAATATCCCTGGCCTGGGAACTGGGTGTTTGTGTCGTTCTTAACGCTCCTTTCCTCACATTTAGCACTCTACACTTCCTCCATCCAATTACACGCAGGTTCATATCACATGGTGCAAGTAGGGGCAAAAAATCTCTTTAGGTCGACGCCCCGAAAAAATGTCATTGAACAATGACAGTGAAATGTGTAATTGTGTCTAGTTGTACGCGACAACTTGAAGACGATGTCCGAAATGCAACGGAAGTCGTGGATGTCGGTTATTTTGCAGAGATGCCACGTAGCACAGCCCGCTGTGTTGTTTATTCCAAAGAAGTAAAATACGTCGGCAGAAATACTTCTGGGATGATCCGACACTTAAAAACACAATATAAATGAAGAGGAATAGTCACAGAACACCTCCGGCCCGGCCTGAATCACAAGAAGCTACCCTGCCGACAACGATTGTGAGGCATCCAGGTAGGTTCACATCCAAATAAGAGTTATTAACAAATTATACCGGTTATTCAGCTAAGAAGTCCACCTGAAATAATTCGTGAATAGTTTAAGATACTGGCATTCTGTCTTCAATTTCGTTAATGCTATTAAGGAGCTCATAGTTCAACATGCAGTGCTTTCCTATGCTTTTGACAAAATTTATCGTCACACACGTTTCCATATGAGAACTGCTGATGATAACTATTAAGCTTACACTCGTTGTTACTGGGACGTCGCGTCGCACAGCTCGCAGCACACGAGAATCGGTCTCGAGAGCGTTGTCCATCACCCCCGCTGAAAGAACTGGAGCAAAGTCAGGCATTTTAGATTACACGTTCCACTCATGTGTAATGGGGGTTGCATACGTAGCAAAGCACATCTTCCCCGTCTCAAGTTCGAATAATGCACGCCTCTAGTATCCAAGTAGGTGTACATCTTATCTACAGTTATTCACAAATAATGCAGGGTTATTCAGCTAAGATGTCTACCTCAAATGAGCCGTGAACAGTTTAAGATACTAACATTCGGTTTTCACGTTCGTTAATGGTATTAAGCACTGTGCTCTCTTGATTAAAGATGGCGGATGATAGCTAACAGAACTTTTCAAATTGCCCGCTACTACGTGCTTAAGGTAGTAGCCATAAAGAGGGCAGCACGGTGTTCTGTAGATTAAAGATGGCGGATACAGCTGTCAAAAAAGCACATGGCTTTGTTTCCAAACAAGAGCACGTGGAATTTGCCGCCACCACATTTCAAAGGTATCTAGCTAAAGAGGGCAGCACTGTGCTCTGTTGATTAAAGATGGCGGATGACGGCTGTCAAAAAAGCGCGTGAGTTTGTTTCCAAACAAGAGCATGTAGAATTTGCCGCCACCACATAGAGGGCAGCACGGTGCTCAAAGATGACTGCTGTCACGTAGAATTGTCTACTACCACAGGTATCTAGCTAAAGAGGGCAGCACGGTGCTCAAAGATGGCTGCTGTCAAAAAGCATTTTTCAAATTATCCGCCACCACATTTCAAAGGTAAGTAGCTAAAGAGGGCAGCACTGTGCTCTATAGATTAAAGATGGCGGATGACAGCTGCACGTCGAAGGTAAGTAGCTAAAGAGGGCAGCACTGTGCTCTATGGATTAAAGATGGCGGATGACAGCTGCACGTGGATTTGTTTATCTCACGCTAGTGAGGTTAAGTTGGTAGCACTAAGGTTTAGGCCCGCCAAGATGGCAGCACTGCCGATGACAGGTGACGAATTTACATCTACTACGATAAAGAGGGCAGCACAGTGCTCTGTGGTTTAATGATGGCGGATGACAGCTGTCAGAAAAGCACGTGGCTGTCAAAAAGCACGTGGCTTTGTTTACCACACGCTAGTTAGGTTAAGTTGGTACTACTGAGGTTTAGGCCCGTCAAGATGGCAGTACTGAGGTTAGCGATGCGTTGTTGTCTGTCAAAAAGCACGTGGCTGCCAGAAAGCACGTGGCTTTGTTTATCTCGCGCTAGTTAGGTTAAGTTGGCACTACTGAGGTTTAGGCCCGTCAAGATGGCAGTACTGAGGTTAGCGATGCGTTGTTGTCGATGACAGCTGTCAAAAAGCACGTGGCTTTGTTTACAAATTCAAATTTCCCGCGGGTGGTGGAGGAGGCCTCTGGGAGGCCTCTGGCTGTGGTGGTGGTGGAGGAGGCATCTGGGAGGCCTCTGGCTGTGGTGGTGGTGGAGGTGGCCTCTGGGAGCCCGGTGGTGGTGGCGGCGGCGGCAGAACTGTCCAATTATACTACTCGCTGAGATGCATTGTGACACTCTGGATGCCGTTCAAGTACCAGTTCAGCTGCATAGCATGGTGAGAAGTGGTGATTAACAAAATGTCCAAACTCACCGAGATTAGTTTAATTAATAAGAAACAAAATAAACTTGAAACTAAACCCATAACACTAACTCTTAAAGTACAAAATAGTTCTTAAACTATCAGTCAACGTCACAATAAAGAAATCTACGAAAATTCGCTTCACACATTATTAATAGGTAATAAAATACCTCAAAGTACATAATCAATTAAGTGCAAGGGTAGCGCTAGTAAAGCTAGTTCCAGATAAACCTCAAGCTCAAAATCGTGCAAAAAATATCTAGCTATTGTCGCCCCTAATGGAATATGGTCTATGATAGAGGAAGGTAAACTGCACACGACAGTCAGTGTATTTCAATTACGCGATAATGGACATAGCCTGACTAATCAACAGACACATTGTTCGTTGTTATGACTCATTATTTAATTCCGCACAGAGCTATTAAGACTACAATCCTAACACAGGTGAAAACAGCGAAATTTCATTTCGATAAATAAATTTGTTATTCTGTCACTTGAAGGTCTGTGCACTGGTTTGTCAGTAATCCGATTTCCAGAAATCATTCCCGGGGCCGTCTTCAAACCCAGACGGGACACCAAGATTCCTGCATTTAGAAAATTATAACCAATTTAATAATTTTGTCCTTCTTGGTAGTTTTTTCGTAATTACGAATTATAGTTGAAGTTTGATTGCAATTAGTCACTTTTATCTTTGACAGTGTTCGGCTCCATGGCTCAATGGTTATCGTGCTGGCCTTTGGTTCAGAGGGTACCGGGTTTGATTCCGGTCGGGTCGGGGATTTTAACCTTTATTGGTCAATTCCGATGGCTCGTGGGCTGGGTGTGTGTGTGCCGTCTTTATCACTAGGAATCACGATAGGTAGGGCCCCATCCTCACAGACGCGCCGGTCGCCTATATGGCGTCAGCTCGAAAGTCTTGCACCAGGCCTCTTCGAAGGCCACACAAGATGATGATGATGATGATGATGATGATGATGATTATTATTATTATTATTATTATTATTATTATTATTATTATTATTATTATTATTATTATTATTGTCATTCTAGCTTGAGCAAGCGGTGAGAGTAGACGTGTTGTGTAGTGCGTATCGTAAAGTATGGTGGGAGTGGAACAGTACCGGGCCGCGATTGGGAGGTGGCAGTGAGAGCAGGGGAAGAATTACAAGAATAGTTTGGAGAAAAAGGAAGAGCTGGGAAAGATAGGAGAGGCGGTACTGGCAGCAGCAGTGATAGCTATGCTTCTGGTCATTGGGGGCGAGGGGGGTGGAAATAAACCCCGGTCCGAATACCAGTGGCAACTTCAGCTGGGAAGATTTGGCAGCAATCAAGAAGATAGTGAGAGAACTCACACAAGAAACCTGCCCTTGGGACCAGATGAAATAAATAAAGGATATGTTGAAAGAACATCAAAGGAGATAGGGAATATGAAGAAACGGGTAGAAGTAAAGACAGAAGAAACGATGAACGGAACGTGTAGTAAAGAGGAAGAAGTAGAGCTATTAAGAGGGAAAGTAAAATATCTAGAAGAGGTGGTACTGAAGATGAAGAAGGAAGCAGAAGTGTGCAACCAAGAGAGGATGAAGAAATCCATATTTGTATATGGTGTTCAGGAAGATGAGAAGGAAGGCAAAGTGGACATAATTTGTAAGGTGGTGGAGGTCATACAGAACAGGATGAAAATAAATGTTAGTGAAGCGGATATAGACGATGTGGAAAGAGTGGGTAAAGCTAAAGTTAGCAGACCAATTAGAGTAACGTTATTGTCTACTTTAATGGCAAAAATAGTGTTAAGTAACGTCAACAACTTACAAGGACAGAAATTCTGTGTAAAGAGAGATATGGGTAAAGAAGGAAGTGAAAATATGAAAAAAATTGAAGAGGCGTCTTTGGAGGGCAAGACAAGAAGGGCTGAAGGCACACATAAGGGGACAGCGGCTAGTGGTGTCGAATGGAAAATGGTTTAGAGGGTGGTCAGTGGCTAAATTGAAAGTGCTGGACGATCAGGACAGTGCGAAGGTGGAAGTGATGGCAAAGCAAGATGGAAGGAAGGTCGCAGAAGGAATTTTGGATCGAGTGGAGGTAAGTGAGGAGAGCAACCCAGGAGGAAGTGGGCAGCGCAGTGCGGATGTGTAAGAAGTGAGTCGGGTAGTGGTGAACGAGGTAGAGTCTCAAGATCGTTAAGAGCAGAGTGCAGTGGACAAGGGAACAATAAAGCAGGTGAGATGCGTGACGAACAGAAACGAAAAGCAGCTATGAACAAAGGAAGAAGTATGAGTCTAAAAGACCTGTGGGGTAAAATGTATAAATGTTTGGAGGATAAAGAGGGAAGAGAACGACAAAAAATGTTAAGAAAAAGGAGAAATGGTGGCAGAGAGTGAGAGGGCTACGGTAACAAGAATAGGGGAGGTGATCTGGAAGGGGGGAGGGTAAGTTATAAAAAAATTGGAAAATGGGATTTGTGAATATTGACGGGCTATTGAGCAAATTAGGTAATAAAAAGTGTTACGGAGTTATCCGTGGTAGTTAGAGGTGAAAGAAGGTGTGGGCTGGAATAGGTCTCAACTACAAAATTAAAGTTAATTTAAAACTTTAACAAAGGTTATATTTTCTTTTCAAAATCAACAAATAACAACAACAGAGTAACAGGTACCAAGTAGCAGGAAAACAAGTTAAGAAATTACAATTCGTTACAAGATTAGGGCTTCGAGCCCCAAGATTAATTTCTGAGCTCTCAGCTCACCACCACAATTGCTAAAGGGCAGAAAACCCCTAAGTACGAGGAGCACTTGCTCCTAATTACAATGTTAAGAAAAAGAGCAGACCCGCTCTCAATTTTACAAGCCTATCAAAGGCTACAACAAACTTCATTTCTATCTGCCCTTAAGGCACACAAGGAAACAGGGGTAATTAGTACCCAATCTACTGGGCCTTCGCAGGAAGGAAAACAAAACGGGTTAAGTAAATGGCCCAAAATACAAAATGAATGGAGGCGATAACTTGCACTCCTACACCAAGTTTTTGTCTAAAACCTATGTGGCGCTAGGCCGATCATACAGGGGCTAATCCCAAGGTAGGGAGGTGACACGTATGAGAAAACTTTACTACATTAAAGAAGAGAAGAACGGTTATGGAAACGTAGTCACCTCCTTTTCAAAAATGAAGGGGAGTTCGAGAGGGTGAAGCACTCTCTATCCCCGCTTTACAGATTTGTAATTTGTAGATAGACAGAAAAGAATTTACATTTTTAAAAGGTAGGTTACATACTGAACCCATGACATTTGTGCCCTAAGAACATTATGCATAATGTAACAATTAAACTAAAAGTTGGATTCTTGATAGCATGGATTTGACACGTGACGAGGGGGTGATTACCTTCGGTCCCACGCTCTGGGGTACGTGACGTCAACCACACGTGTCGACGGCGGAAGAATCTCAAGTCATTTTTATGAACTATTTCAAAGCGCGTGTACATGGCGTGACCACGCCAAGTCAAAAAAATATAGTGCCTATCAAAGGAGGTCAATCATCTCACAAATCGAACCCGTAAAAATTTTAAATGTCCGTGAACACTACCGCCAGAAATGTAGCAAGCATGTAGTCACTTTCAAAACTCTTGAAATTGCAGTTTAGGTAAGTCAGAAAATTTATAGAAATTTTCTTGGCGGCAAAGGGAGAGATCCGAAGAGAGGGGGTAACTGCTATAAATATGAAGGGACGCCATGACGAAGCCTCCTTCTCCGGCATTTGTGATACAAAGCGGACGAAAAATTGTTGAGCTGCTCTGCGAAATCAAACCAACGAAAGTAGACTGAGTTCAACTGCAGATTTTAGCCATTGCGGCTAAGTCTTGACTCCATGAGGAGATAGTTTTCTTGAGTGAAATAATTGTACCAGATAGGACGGTCAAAGTACTGAATAAATTCTAATGTGGTTAAGTAATTCGTGTGCGGAAATAATTATAGTCCATCGTGTGCGTTCAAGCAAACAAGTGAAGGGTATTTTCTTTTTTTAATGCTTTATTCCAGGAAACCTGAAGAAATAATAATAAATTGTGAAGCCATGAATGTAAAAATGGCTAAATAAAATGCCAGGGTCACAGGTGAGCCCTATGACGAATACTGGCGTGACGACATGAGGTAGGTGACTTTCCATCTTACTACCTCTTATATCTTGTCTCGTGATTTCTTAAAGTGTATTTGAATGGGGATATACGACGCAGTGGTCACCCCTACTAAGTTTTGTAAATGTGAGAGTACGACTAAAAGAGTCATTTGTTTTATTTTCCACTTGGATAAAAGTTTGAAGTCTTGCGAGTGCCGTATAATGTTGTAAAAAGTTATTGAATAGGGTTCCGAAGTGATATCACGTCCAATGTAGATCGTCATCCGTGTGAGTGTACTGCCTATATTTTGTGATGTCAAATTAAGATGTTCATTCGACGTAAAATTCTTCTGTCTGCAATTTGACGTTAATAATAATAATAATCCATGGTCACTCATTTTCAATTGAGCGGAAGCGCGCTGTCGGGTGAGAACCTAGGGTGATGAATTTGGTCACGGAGAGAAACGTTTTTATTTAATGCCCATTTTAAACTGTGTCTGACTGACAAGAAAAAGATCTAGTAGAATGTTTCAGTCATTTCTCGTAAAAATCAAGTTATTAAATACGATATCATTTATGCGAAGTTATTCATGATTAATGCATTGTGCGATATTAGACGTCGGGATTTCTAGTGAGGATTTTATTCCAGTTCTTTGTCGATGATAATTGTGGAGCTGGGAAACAGAGGTTAGTTTGTGAATCAGGTTGGACCTGTCATTGAAGCCGGGACACGGAAGCCCGAGGAATGTTTTATATGAGTTGAGATGAGATGTGCGAATCAGGTTAGAGTCCTGTCATTTGAAGCCGGGACATGATAGCCCGAGGAATATTTTATAATGTTGAGAATGGAAAGAAATTCATAGAAATCCATAGCGGTAATAATTGGCGACGCGTATAATTAGTGTGGGCATCTTGAAGCATAACCTGTGCATTTTGTTGGTTAGAATATCGTATTTGTTTAATTATGTCGGCAGAGTTTAAAGGGAGCATTTTGAGAAGTCAGTCAACTGTGAATAAACCAGGTGTTTCCTGTAACTGCCAAGCGAGCTTGGGGGGATGAGAGGCCTCAGCTATGATAACGGGAAAGGAGTGGAGTTGAGATTGTACTGTAATTCTCGGCCAGGGGAAACGTTAAAATGCTGGATTTAGTTGAAATTCATAGCCGGTAATGATCTAAGTATTGTGAAATACTGTAATTGGGGACGTAAAGAACATTTGAAATCACGAACTTTGAGTATAAGGAACAGAGTAACCTAATTCAGGGTTGTCCAAAATATAGAGCGATGGTCGTGATGATCGGTTTGTCTGTGAGGGGTGTGCAAAATTCATAATGGTAATGACGAGATATGACATCGTAATTATATGGCGAGTTGTTTGGTTTGTACGTAGATTATTAGGATATCCAAGTGTTAATAACGGTTAGGACTAGATTAGATTTTTAAGCATGATATCACGAGACAGGATATATATAGCTGGACATGAATTACGTAAAATTCTTTTCCAGCCAGATAAACATCGCAATATTGAACTCACATCACAGCTGCGTAGAAATTTGTGAAGAAACCAGAGTCCGCGGAGATAAAATTTGTTGTTCGTTAATATTTCGTTAAATCATTTAAATTTATTTAATTATTAAATTCAGTGAAACCGCATTTGAAATAACTTTAATCAAGCGAATAACTTGGAGATGCATTCTCGAAATTTTAGTTTGTTTTCTGGGGAATGTTAACATGTAAAGTAACGATTAAGGGGACATATCCGAAGGAAATGGATTTTACTGCCACAAAGTTTGTGAGCATTGCTATTGTTGTAATTATTGAACTTTGATTGATTGAGCAGTGAATGTGCTGGGGATAGTAAAGTGGAACTTTGGTCATAAACCGATGTAACTTAATTGTGTTTAGCCTTCAGCCTAGAAACTTGGATGGTCAGGGGGTCATCAACCTCAGTGATTTAGATTAGGGCCATATGCCATCGTAGCATCATTTCCTTGCGGTCATCATCCACAATGACTTTAAAGTAACTTAGAAGATTAGATGTCGGTCCATGACATAGACGCAGGTCACATCGATTCAATTAAGGGTCCATGCCGTAGAACCACTGTGTGGCACACACCGATTGGACGGCCTTAATTATACTCAGAGTCCATAGTTCGTGTTACGAGGGCTGGACCATAACGAATCACTATGATGGTACATGTGGTCTCACATGGAAGCCGAATTTAAGGATTTCCAGACTTTCCTTTCTTAAATGATTAATAATTGAGACAATGGTTTCTAGTAAGAATGCCCATCAGGCAATTACGTTAAAGTCTCACACCAGTGTTCTGACATTTATGTAAAAATGATTGTGGTGTCCAGTGGACACAATTGACTATGACACCGTTGACATAGTAAATTACTTCAGAATTTCCTGAATAAATAGGAATCTTTTAAACAGACCTTTCATTCCAGTAGATAGATTAGAATTACTGAACCCTACCTTTACCTCAGCAAGTGACGAAGAACCCGATACGACCCAAGAGACAGATCTCATGAACTTTGCTGATAGGTAAGGAAGGTAGGTATCCCTCAATATGGACCTAAAGGGTTCAATACGAAAGGTTTCGAACCCTCCCCGAGAGTTAAACTGCTGAGCTAGCAAGAAATGAAGATGTTAACAGGCCATTACCTTGTAGATGAACTGCTGCTTGAAGGAAGAGGCGCTTCACGCCCCCTGCTACATATTCACACACTAAGAAAGATATTACTGAAGTGGCACCGAGACAAGAAAATCAGCAGTTTATATACCCTCGTGGAACATTCGAGACCTTTCAGGAATGAGTAGACACACCCTTTCGTTTTTATTGGATAACAGCAAAAACTAATACACAAGACGAGGAAGAAACACCTTATTGGTGGAAAATTAATTACGTAAATTCCCGATTGGTTACATTCAAAACGGGCGGAAAGAAAGGATTTATATTGCCAACCCACAAACCACAGAACAAAATTTAGTAAAAATAAAACTTAGGAATACTAAATTTCTTCAAGAAAGTTCATTCCTTTACACCAGAGTGCGTTATCAAAGTTTTGGTAGAGACATCTGTTAGAGAATGTCCAAAATTCTTGATACGGAGCAAACAAACACAAATCAAAATAGACACAGTTCAGAACACTTCAAAATTTACAAATTTACAGTAGTGACATCTTCCGAGAAACCATTGAGTTAATACAGTTTGTTAAAGTTCAGGCTTTCTCCTGTAGAGAAGTTTCAACTGGCGCAATATTTGAATTAGCGGCGTGGAGGTGTACCGCCCGGTACAGATCTCCCCCCCGCCCAAAAGTCCTTCGAAGGGGTGACACAGAAGAAAAAAAAACAAATGTTTAAAAAAAGTTCATGTTTTTGCTGAGGAGTTGAAGAATTTAGAAGAGAAAAATATAACTTTTCAGTAGTTGGGGGTCTCAGAAGTTGTTTGATATAGGTGGGATCCAGTTTTAGAAATTCTTAGTAGTAGCTTTTGATGAAAGGTCTCTATGTTTTGTAGTAGTTGAATCCAGAAAATAAACTTACATTCTTGAAAGAGAAAAAAAATTTCTAAGTCCACCAAAGGTTGATTTGAAGCAAAGCCGTACTAATTGCAGAAATAGAGTGTCCATGTAGCTGAAGAAGAACATTATCTGTCGCTTAATTTTGACGACAAGACCCGCCGCCGCTGCCTGTGTCCAGAGGAGGTCGCTCGGACCCCTTAAGTACCCTGAGATACCGCTCTCCCGCACTATGAGAGTCGTGCTGCACGCCGCAGATGCGACGTTTGTTTACAGTCCACACGTAGCTTGCGGGTAGTGCGTCGCACATCAGCCTTGGCCGAAAGGAGGGCTCCGGCGCGCCGTACACAGGTTGACCTCGCTGGAGTTGAGTGGGCCCGTACCCCACCTCAGTGGCGGTACGGCGCCGCACGGCTGCGGGGGCACTGAAACAGTAAGATCTCGGCGGCAGAATTTTGTAGCAATATAATGTTTTAGGGTACTATCTTGGAGTTGAGGCTGAGGGGCCAGCGGCGTGGAAACTTTTATTATTTTGCCAGAGGTGTGGTTTAGCAGGAGACGGGAGCGTGGTAATGGCCATTTGGAGGGGACAGCAGAGGAACTTCAGGGAAGGTTTTACAAAATTTATACAAAGCAGATTCAACCAAATGTAAAACTATAAGAGGCAGAAGGCCTTAAAATGAAACTAAAAATATAACCCTCAGGATTCTTACAAAATTTTAAGGACAAAGCACGGAAATTTTACAGGTTTCACCTGCGACAAGTGAACCCTAAATATCCTCTCGGTGGCTGGATTGCTTAGTAACAACGTCACCGGGTTAAGGAAATCTAAAATGATGCACGGCCCATGAAATCTGGGGGCAAGCTTGCCCGCGGGAACAAAATTCTTCACCATAACCTGGTCGCCAACCTTCAGATTGGTGGGTCTCCGTCCACGATCATATTTTTCCCTAACCTTTTCATGAGAAATTTTAAGATTGGCCTTGGCATTCTTCCAAAGATCTCTAATATTATCTGGATGTATTGTCTCAGGTAGAATATCATTAAGAGACCAAAGGTTAGAGAGCGGCGTGTTGGGAACAAACTTGAATATCAAAGAAGCTGGAGTAAACTTATGAGATTCATGAACCGCCGAATTCAAAGCAAAAGCTAACCAATGCAGGGACGTGTCCCACCTAGAATGATCTTCATGATGATAGGCAATAAGAGCCGACCTCAAGTTACGATTGACCCGTTCAGCTAGAGATGGTTGAGGATAGTAAGCAGAAGTAGTCACATGAGAGATGGACAGATCAAAACAGAATTTACGAAAGAGATTGGATGTGAAAGCCTTAGCGTTATCTGAAACAATATATTGACACGGACCAAAAGAAGCGAAGAGGGAATTTAAACAAGAAATGGTGGACTGAGCGGTAGCCAGCTTAGTCGGAAATAACCAAGAAAATCTGGTGAAGCCATCTACACACACAAGGATGAATTTATTGGCATTCCCCTTTGACTGGGGAAAGGGTCCGATGTAGTCGATATAGAGTCGTTCCATGGGGCGCAACGCTTGATGAGAAGACAAAAGCCCTTGCTTAGTGGACATGGTGGGTTTACTAAACCAACATGATTTACAAGATTTTACCAATTCACGGATTTCTCCGTCCATACCCTTCCAGATGAACATTTCACGAATCTTTTCTCGAGTTTTCAAGATGCCTAAATGCCCCCCCAATGGGGTCTCATGGTAGTACTTGAAGGTCATTGGTACAAGGACAGCTGGAACTACGACTTTCATCTTTTGATCATGCCTCGACGGGCAACATAAAACACCATTCCTCAATACATAAGGGACGACATGTTCCCCAGAAGAAAGGGTTTCCATGATAGGGGCCAGCGTCGGATCTTCACGTTGATAATTCTCAAGATCCCTAAACAACACGGGAGCATCGGTTAGAATGGCATTAACCTCAGGTATTATGGACTCGGGAGGTGAAGAACTATCAACCTGTTCAGGGGTCTCTACCTCATTAGAAAACATACGGCTTAGTCCGTCTGCCACAACATTTTCAGTACCTCTAATATGCCTAACGTCAAATTGGAAGGCAGAAATTCGGATGGCCCACCGGGCTATACGACCAGTACGACGCGGCCTACCTAAGACCCAACTTAAGGCTTGGTTAACAGTCTCCAAGTCGAACTTGACATGTTCCAGATAAAGGCAGAACTTTTCTAGCGCAAACAAGACAGCCAAACCCTCAAGTTCATAGATGGAATACTTGGCTTCTTGAGCCGAATGAGTTCTAGATGCATAGGCGATGTGTCGCCTCCCTAGTTCGGTCTCTTGAAGAAGGACCGCAGCCACTGCCGACGACGACGCGTCGGTTTGGACGATGAATGTCTTCGAGAAATCCGGTATTGCAAGAACAGGGGCATTACACAGAGCTAATTTGAGATCTTCAAAAGCGGCTTGTTGAGAAGGTCCCCACTCAAATTTGACGCCTTTCCTACGAAGTAAGTTCAAGGGCGCCGCTCTATTGGCGAAATTTGGAATAAATTTCCTGAAGAAATTCACCATACCAATGAACCTGGCAATACCTTTGATGTCTTTGGGAGGTTTGAAATTACGGATGGCCAGTGTTCTAGAATGGTCGACTGCAACACCATCGGGCGATACAATATGCCGTAGAAACGACATGGAGGGCTTAGCGAATGCAACCTTGGACAACTTCACCGTTAACCCTGCCTTACGAAGGCGACTTAGGACCTCTTTCAGATGATCAAGGTGTTCTTCAAAGGTCTCAGAAAATACGACGACATCATCCAGGTAATGATACAAGTACTCAAATTTTATGTCGGAGAAGACCCTGTCTAGCAGTCTCGTAAGCACGGCTGCCCCCGTGGGGTGCCCGAAAGGCACGCGGTTGTATTCGTACAAGTTCCAATCTGTGGCAAAAGCTGTCAGGTGTTTAGATTCCTCTGCAAGCGATATCTGATTATACGCCTGATTAACATCTAAGATGGTGCAGAACTTAGCTTTACGAAACCACGAAAAACAAGAGTGAAGGTCTGGAAGGGACACGGATTGTAACACCACCTTCCGATTGAGAGCCCTATAATCAATCACAGGCCTGAAGCCACCTTGGGGTTTCGGGACTAGAAAAATAGGCGAAGAATACGCCGATTTAGAGGGGCGAATAATACCGTCCTTCAACACCTGATCAATGATCTCCTTCAAAGCTTTCATCTTAGGTGGAGACAACCTATAAGGCGGAAACCGGACTGGAATCGAATCCGTAACCTCAATCTTGTATTCGATAAGGTCAGTAACACCGAGGGTATCAGAGAAAACCTCTGGAAACGACTGACATAACTTACGAATACTCTCTGCCTGCTCCTCAGGTAGATGTCTAAGGTCTAACAACATCTCATCCTGGGTAGGCGAAATAGATGAACATGACACAGAAGTACATTTTAACAAAGGGATTTTGGAATTACTATCAAATTTGAAAGTGCACGACTTGCTCTGAAGGTCGAGCACTAGACCGGTGTGAGACATGAAATCAGCTCCCAATATAATGGGGCAAGACAAGTGCTAGGCCAAAAACAGTTTAAATTTCCAAGTAAATTTAGATATACGAATTTTGGCATACAGAAAACCTAAAGTTTCTAATGGAGAGGAATTTGCCGAAACATATTGAACCGAAGTCGAACAAAAATCAGGAAGTTTACAAACAGATTTCAATTTGGAGTACCACTCGGCCGAAATAATGGAACAAACACTGCCTGAATCTAAAAGAGCAGTTACAGGCTCATTATTCAATTCAATTTTGAGAAATGGGACAGGTGCGGGAGTATCCGCCGCAATCCTAAGACATTCTTTGGGACATTCAGATGGTAATGTCGAATAGTTCTGACTTTTTCCTGAATTTTCGTCAAGTTTAACAGGGGCTGAGCCTTGTGAAGAGGGGTTAGCCGACTCAGCCGAAGCCACTAGTCACTTATGATTGTTGGTGGAAGTTACACCCGAAGTTGAGCAGGACGGTGTGCTGTTAGCATTAAGGCAGTTCTTAGCAATATGTGAAAACGTGCCGCATTTAAAACAGCCTTGGGATGACCCTGCTCCATTCCTTATCCCACTAGATTTAATTAATGGACACTTGTTCCGAAGATGGTCAGGCGACCCACAAGCGTAACATTTACGGGGAGTGACTGGTCGGCGAGGTGGAGGCCGAGGATTACTGAAAGAAGGAGGGGGCTCCCTCGCCACACGTAGTGTGTCGGCATATCTAACTCCTTCGGCTGAGACAGCCATAGCCTCTAACTCGGCGAAAGTTTGCGGACGCGACGCAAAACACAAGTATGATCGGTATGATGGAGAAATACCTTCACAATAGCCTGTACACTTTGATCTTCAGGGAAATGTAGAGCAAATACCCTAGTGTAGAACTTAACATCTTGGATGAAGTCGGCAAGGTTCTCATCCAGACGCTGTACTCGGTAGTAGTACTTTCGAATTAGTGAAGATCTAGCTCGGGCCGGAATAAAATTTGCTAACAGATGGGCATGGAAGTCTTCTATGGATGATTGTTCAGCAATTGCCCTAACTATCTTGTCTGAGAGAACACCATCGGAATAGGGATAAAAAAAATTGCAAAATTTGACATGGAGAAAGAGAAAACACAAGAGCATGATCCTGAAACTCAACAAAAAATCTTAGAAAGGCAATGACATCACTGGTGGAATTAACAGAAAACTTAGAAATGCCCTTGAGCAGCATTGCTAACGGATGGGGCAAACTGCTGAAGCCAGGTGACATAGAAGCTAGAGGCCTAAGTGGCGGAGAAGCTGGTTCAGAAGGTGCATTATTCAGCGAGGTACGACGCTCAGATTCGTTGTCTAATGGGGCAGAGGTTTGTTGAGCTCCAACAGCTTTCCTATTTGCTTCTCCTTTAGACGAATCTTCCTCGCTACCTACGTTTACCGTAGCGGGTTGATCAGTTTTGGGAGGTACTGCCCCAGTTAACAGTAGGCCAACCTTACTGGATAAATCGGAAAGGTTTTCGAGGACGGCACTAGCCTCCTTCCCTTGAGTATCATTCAGTTTAAGAGACAACAGATCACTCACCCTATTGGAAAAATGGTACAATCTAGCTTGTACACGTTTAAGTTGTTTAGGTGATGGATCACCCCCTTCAAAAAAACTAACTACCGATGCTAGCTCAGTAGCATTATCAATGATCGTGGAGAGAGCGTCATCGATCTCTTTTTCTCCCAAAGTCGGGATGGTTATAGGCAAATCAAGGGAATCTTTTAACTTATTGGTGTCTATCGCAACCGTGCCTCCAGATTGAACATTCCTAATCGTTAATTCATAGATCAATTCCTCCTTGCGCAAATAGCCGGGATGGAGGACGTCGCGAGGGCCGGACATGATGACAGAAAAATTCTAGAAAAATAAAAAAAATCCAGCAACTGAGGAAATTGTTAGAGTTCGAATAGAAAACAATGTTTAGCCATCAAAAGGGGCTAAATTCAGACCCATTCAACCATGCTCTGCTACCACTTGTTACGGAGTTATCCGTGGTAGTTAGAGGTGAAAGAAGGTGTGGGCTGGAATAGGTCTCAACTACAAAATTAAAGTTAATTTAAAACTTTAACAAAAGTTATATTTTCTTTTCAAAATCAACAAATAACAACAACAGAGTAACAGGTACCAAGTAGCAGGAAAACAAGTTAAGAAATTACAATTCGTTACAAGATTAGGGCTTCGAGCCCCAAGATTAATTTCTGAGCTCTCAGCTCACCACCACAATTGCTAAAGGGCAGAAAACCCCTAAGTACGAGGAGCACTTGCTCCTAATTACAATGTTAAGAAAAAGAGCAGACCCGCTCTCAATTTTACAAGCCTATCAAAGGCTACAACAAACTTCATTTCTATCTGCCCTTAAGGCACACAAGGAAACAGGGGTAATTAGTACCCAATCTACTGGGCCTTCGCAGGAAGGAAAACAAAACGGGTTAAGTAAATGGCCCAAAATACAAAATGAATGGAGGCGATAACTTGCACTCCTACACCAAGTTTTTGTCTAAAACCTATGTGGCGCTAGGCCGATCATACAGGGGCTAATCCCAAGGTAGGGAGGTGACACGTATGAGAAAACTTTACTATATTAAAGAAGAGAAGAACGGTTATGGAAACGTAGTCACCTCCTTTTCAAAAATGAAGGGGAGTTCGAGAGGGTGAAGCACTCTCTATCCCCGCTTTACAGATTTGTAATTTGTAGATAGACAGAAAAGAATTTACATTTTTAAAAGGTAGGTTACATACGAAAGGTTTCGAACCCTCCCCGAGAGTTAAACTGCTGAGCTAGCAAGAAATGAAGATGTTAACAGGCCATTACCTTGTAGATGAACTGCTGCTTGAAGGAAGAGGCGCTTTCCACCCCCTGCTACGTATTCACACACTAAGAAAGATATTACTGAAGTGGCACCGAGACAAGAAAATCAGCAGTTTATATACCCTCGTGGAACATTCGAGACCTTTCAGGAATGAGTAGACACACCCTTTCGTTTTTATTGGATAACAGCAAAAACTAATACACAAGACGAGGAAGAAACACCTTATTGGTGGAAAATTAATTACGTAAATTCCCGATTGGTTACATTCAAAACGGGCGGAAAGAAAGGATTTATATTGCCAACCCACAAACCACAGAACAAAATTTAGTAAAAATAAAACTTAGGAATACTAAATTTCTTCAAGAAAGTTCATTCCTTTACACCAGAGTGCGTTATCAAAGTTTTGGTAGAGACATCTGTTAGAGAATGTCCAAAATTCTTGATACGGAGCAAACAAACACAAATCAAAATAGACACAGTTCAGAACACTTCAAAATTTACAAATTTACAGTAGTGACATCTTCCGAGAAACCATTGAGTTAATACAGTTTGTTAAAGTTCAGGCTTTCTCCTGTAGAGAAGTTTCAACTGGCGCAATATTTGAATTAGCGGCGTGGAGGTGTATCGCCCGGTACAAAAAGGTTAAAGAAGTAGTAGAAAGTTACGATATTGTGGCGCTCTTGGAGACTTGGCTTGAAATAGGGAAGGAGATAACATGGGAAGGGGTAAGTATAAATACAAAAGAAAGGAAAGGAATAAGGAAAGAACCCCAGGAGGAATACTGGTTCTAAAAAGCAAGAAGTTAGTGGATTAGTAGAGGATATTGAGACAGAGATGCAAGAAGTGATCTGGATTAGATTTAATATGGGGAGAGAAGAAGGGAGGGTTAAGTAGGTAAATTCAGCATTTGCATATTGCCACCCTGGGAGTCCGTTGTACACAAATTAACATTTTTGAAGAGTTATTGATGGATATTAGTATGATAAGAGAGAAGTGTGCAGAAGAATATGGTATGTTGTTATTTGGAGACTGGAATGTGAGAATAGGGGAACAGAGCCCAGTGTACCGTAGAGAAGGAGGGGTAGTGAGAAAAAGTAGATGAAGTGAGGATAAAGGCATAAACAGTTATGGAAATAAACTCTTTGATATGTGTGCAGCGGGAAATTTATATATTCAAAACGGATGGAAGGAGGGCGACAGGATTGGGAACTGACTTATTTTACAGAACAAAGAGGAAGCGTGATTGGCATAGCAATAAGCTAAAAAGATATGCTGGAGTAAATTTTAAGCATGGAGGTATCACATCATTTTTAGTGTGGGTGTTGTTAAAAAGGAAGGAAGGGAAGCACAAGAAGAGAGAGGCTAAGAAGAATGTTGAACTAGGGAGTGGGTATATTAAATATAAATGGACAGAGAAAACAGAACGGGAAATGGATACGATAATAAAAGAAGAGTTACAATTAGTAAGGTATGGATGGGAGGTTGCGTTGGAGGAAAACAATATAGAGCTTTGGAACTGATTTTACACCCAGTCAAGATAGCACAGATTGACAGAGGCAGGAGGAGAAAAAAGAGAGGGGGAGGGCTGGTACTGTAAGGAGTGTGAGGAAATGCGAAATAGGGTTATGGGTGCGTTAAGAGAGTATAGAAAAAGGTGGGAGTGCAGAAAGAGAAGTTTTCTATAATTTAAGGAAAAACTACAATAGGAAAATCAGTGAGAGAAAAAAGTCATGGATCAAAGAACAAACGGAAGTGATAAATAGTGTAGGGCGAATAAAATGGAAAAAGTCTGGCAGAGAATAAACATAATAGTCAAGAGTGGAAGGAGATATGAGAAACCAAGTATTGAGGATGAACAATGTGTGAACTATTTTAGTGAATTACTCAGGGCGGGGGGGGGGAATGGTATAGAGAGAAGGGGGAAGAAGTTATCTGGAGACATAGGGGTACCAATATTCGAACTGGACAAAGAAATTTCAAAAGAAGGAATCATGGGAGTGATAGGTAAAATCAGGGGGAGGTGTGCGGGAGGATGGAATGGTATAGGTTTTGGAAAGAAGTAAGCAAAATTGGGCTGATGATAGAGGGCATAGTGAAATTATTTAACATGATTTTTGATGGGGGTAAGTACCCTAAAGAATGGGAAACAGGAATTGTATGTTCAATATACAAGAAGAAAGGTAACAAAAACAACCCTAATAATTATAGGGGCATATCTCTGTTAGATTTTCAAAGTAACCTTTTTTGCAAGAGTTTTAGCTAACAGATTAGGTGACTGGACGGAAAAGAACTCGGTTTTGTCAGCTTACCAAGGGGGTTTTAGACAAGGAAAGAGAACTGTAGATAGTGAAGACGATTTTAAAGAAATACATGAGTATGGGAAGACGCAAAGTGTTTGTGATGGCAATAGATTTTGAAAAGGCGTTTGATAAGGTAAACAGAAGTGCCTTAGTAGAAAAATTGGGTAGGTTGGGGGTTTCGGGAAAGGTGATACGTGCCGTGGAGGTGATATATAAAGAGGTCAGGTGCTGTGTTAAGCTGCATGAAAACAGGTTGAGTAGGCCATTAGAGTGTAAGGTGGATTTAAAACAACTATGTAAATTATCCCCGATATTGTTTATTTTATTTATGAATGACATTTTGGATGGACACGGTGGGAATAAATGGGCGGCACCGGTGCTTATTGGGTTGGAGATACCGGGACAGATTTTTGCAGACGATGCGGTTTTGCTGACATTAACTGCAGGTGGGATACAACAAAGTTTAAATGCAGCGTCAGAATATGCAAAGAAATGGGCCCTGAAAACGCAGAAACATAAAAGTAGAAAAATGAAATGATTTGGATGGTGCAGGGAGAGAGGTTGGAACAAGTAAATAAGTTAGAATATCTAGGAGTGATTTTAAACAGAAGAGGGACATGAGAGGATCAAATTAAAGGAGCAAGGAGTAAGGGGTTGGCAGCCTCAGCCTCAGTCAAAATTTCAGGGGCTAAATTTCCGGGAATTAGCTATAAAACCTTGAGGTTAGTCTTAAGATCAGTAGTATTCGGAAGGATAATGTATGGGGCGGAAGTATGGGGACTGAAGGAAAAGAGAGTATAGTTAAGACAAATTAATAGTAAATTTGGTAAGGCAGTGATGGGGCTCCCTCAGTGCACAGCGAAAGCTGGGGTGGAATTAATGTGCGGGGAAGAAATAGAGGTTGAGTGTATGAAAAGAGTAGTCAAATACTGGATGGGGTTGAAAAGAGAAGGAGGAATGGTGCTCCAGGCTGCGTACGAACAACAAAGGAAAAGTATGTATAAGGGGTGCTGGCTAGAAAAAATAAACTATACTTGGGGAGGGTGGGATTGGGGTTCATGTGGGAAGAGGTTTGGAAGAAGAAAGAAGCTAGGGGTCAGGGGGTGCTTTCGAGGAGGATTAGAGATATTCAAAGGCAGAAATTGATAAAAGAGTAGGAGCGGAGGATCGCTTAGTGTTTTTAATAAAGTAATGGAAGTGACAGGGTTAAATATTAGGAATGTAGATAGGTTAAACAGAGGAGGATTGCTATGGTAGCTGATGGGGCTATACAAGAATGAGAGATGGACAAAGGGTAAAGATAAGACTTTATGCGTATTATGAGGGATATCAGGCAATGATATACACTTAATAGGTAATTGTAAAGACACGAAAAAGGTAAGAAATAAACTTTTGAGTGCCAGTAATCGGGAATTATTAGAAAAAGTGAATGAGCAAAATATCAAAGAACGTTCTCCCATTAAGGAGAATTAAACAGGTATTTATGTGCGGTAAGGAGAGTTTGTGACATAAAGTTAAAAAGTTCATAGAAAGAAAGTTCAAAGAGCTAAGGGTGTAAAATGAGAACGAATTTGAGGAGTGTGTGAGTGATAAGAACAATTTTTAGATATAAGGATTTGTAAGTTTAGAGTTGATTAGTGCGGTTAAGTATGGAAAGTATGGTTACAAATATATGTGAAGAGTGAGTGGAAGATAGTTAAGATAAAGGCAAAACTTTAGTAGGTTCTGTTATATCTGATTGTAAAACGTGGAGTTACATGGTGAATGTAAAATGTGTGTGAAGTGTAAATAAGGGTAGGGAAGTGGCAAGATATTGTATTTAGGAAGCTGAAAGTGATAAATATAGGCCATGTTTATAATGATATGACAAGAAATGGTTGTATAATTGAAACCGTAGTTGTAAGGAAGTTAGATACTAAAAATGACTGAACTGTTGACTAACAAGTGATCTGGAATATACTTGGAAGTAGGTTAGTGCATAAGTAATATTAAGAACTGCTAAGTCAGTATGTGAATAAGGCGATTAGGTAATAAGTAGAGACGATAATTATAGGCACTAAAACAGTCAAAATAGGCAGGCATATAGGCTCTTAAATTAGCCATAATAGGCACGTAAATAGGCACTATCGCATAAAATAGGCAACAAAATAGGCATGAAAAGTTACTTATAATAACACGTTCAATTACTATCAAAGGTATTTACCACAAGCAACGTTTCAATGTTTTCCGGTAACAATCTTGTTCTCCTGTCGGGCAGAATGTTTTGTACTGAGATAAATCTCTCAGCATCACAGGAATTGATTGGACAAACTTCATTGAAGCCGCCCCATCAGGTTTTAGTCAACTGCTTCATCTACCTCACATCGTAGCACCCTCGCTACGTTTACCGCCGTCTTCCATCATGGATTCTGCTGCAGGACTCTTATGGAACTTTCTGCTGACAGCGGCTACCTTCCCAGAGGTTCGGTTAAAATTTCTCAATTTCTCCTGACTTCTTCCACAACATTAAATGACTCCGCCGGGGGAAAACCACTTGTCTCCAACTCGGTGATTGTTCCCGGCAGCTTGTTGAAGATGGAAGATGCTCCAGTTTATGCAGGGGGGGATATTAGCTCCAACCATTGCAGTGCACAGGTCTATAGAAATTGTTGTTGGTCGCTGTTCACAGTGGACTGGTAGAAAAGCTGCGATGACAACGCTTTCTGTACTCGTGTCAAATGCATCGCAGTATTTCTGTGTTGATCTATATGGTATCTTTTCACATTTGATCTCAAAAATAATAAAACTGACTTAAATTACAATGTTTCTATATTTCTACAGCTGGGCTAATTGGCAATACTGCTTAGTATAAACATAATAATAGCGTATGGCGTGGTCTGGTGCGGGTCTCTTTCTCGTAGACGGCCTATTAGGCGACTTGCATGTCTGTTAATATGAGGGCCCTACCTACGATGATTTCTAATGCTGAAAACGCCACACACACACACCCAGCCCCAGAGCCAAACGTTAAAATCCCCGACCCGACCGGGAATCGAACCCGGAACCCTGTGAGCCGAAGGCCAGTACGCTGATCATTCAGCCAACGAGTCGGACAGTATAAACATGCATTTGTTTCATAAAAGAACAGAAAGACTATTAGAGGTGATGTTTCTAGAAGTACAAACTTTAAAGTAGGAACAAGAGAATTCGTAATTTACATGGAAATATGTCCTCAAAAATGTTCAGTTATAATCTGGCAGTTTCCTGTAGAGTTCACCGGGTTAAAAAATTTAAAAAATGACGTGAAACGATACCTGAGTAGTGTAGAGGAGAGATCCTTCCTATATGCTTGCCAGAGACTCACCAAGCCGCCTCTAGCGGTATTATTACTTATATAGAAGAATTAAAACGGAGACACTATAATAATCAGATTTGTGAACATTTTATATGTTGCTATTCCCCGGCTTTGGTCAGGCGGGTCAGCTCTCATGAAGGTTATATTCTGTTTCCTGTAATAGATCCTGCATCATGTGTGCCCACAAGGCTGCCACCCTCGTTGAAAATTAGAAAACAGTGTGATTTGAAATTGTCATGGCATGCGCCCATAAACTTACTTTTTGTCACAATTTAGCAATACTGTAGGTGGAATGCTAGAGCTTACGGTCCCCAGACTATCTTTGCTTACCCCCACCCCGCACGACGGTTACTAACCGGACCTCACCAATCCAGACCAACGGTCTTTTCACTGGCCTGGTCTTATAAAGATATTCTTTATAGCCTTGTTAAACACGTTGTGACGTCGTCCAAGCTGTGCCATCTTCTATGTCTAGCCTCTGTGACATCGTCCTAGCTGCACCACATTCGATCTTCAACCTATGTTTCGCGAAGGCTTAGCGGAAGTGTAATAGAGTTCACTAGAGCCTACACATAGGGCTGGTGAAAGTTACTCACGATTTAAAAAAAAAATTACATTTCACTTGTAGTCCGCTTCTGTGATGTAGTAGTTAGTGTGGTTATCCGCCACCCACGGAGGCCCGGGTTCGACTCCCGGCTCTGCCACGAAATTTGAAAAGTGGCACGAGGGCTGGAACGGGGTCCACCCAGCCTTAGGAGGTCAACTGAGAATAGGTGGGCTCGATTCCCAACTCAGCCATCCTCGAAGTGGTTTTCTGTGGTTTCCCACTTCTCCTCCAGGAAAATGCCGGGATGGTACCTAACTTAGACGCGGCTACTTCCTCCCCTCTCCTTTGCCTGTCCCTTCCAATCTTCCCATGCCTTCACAAAGCCCCTGTTCAGCAAAGAAGGTGAGGCTGTCTTGCAAGGTACTAGTTCTCCTCCCCAGTTGTATCTCCCAACCCATAGTCTCACGCTGCGGGACACTGCCCTTGAGACGGTAGAGGTGGGATCCTTCGCTGAGTCCGAGGGAAAAACTACTCTGGTGGGTAAACAGATTAAGAAAGAAAGAAAATACTTCAGTTGTAAATCTCTATTTTCACGGGAATTGAATCGGAGTTCAAAATACCGATGTTTAATTTTCATCAACTCTGTGACAAGAGACCACCGGCGTTCTAACTCCTCGTTCAGTGAATAAATGATTATTTATATTTTAGCAATATAAATTATTGAAAGTTCACGACTAACACAACATTGCAAAGAACAAAAAACCAACTTTCCACATACGTAAATAAATAGGCCTCTACATGCGATCGTAGTTCAGTCACAAAACAAGTTTAAAGGAACAAACGAACTTACCTCCTTATAGCAAGCTTGTCAAAAGACTACTTTTCCATCCGTAGTGAAACTGGGATCCGTTGTGATCCACCGCTTCAGCCAGTAGGACTTTGTAATTGCAAAGAAAAATCGTCAAATTTTTTACGTCACGCCGACAAAGATAGGTCTTATGGGGACGATGGGATGGGAAAGGCCTAGGAGTGGGAAGAAAGCGACCGTGGCCTTAATTAAGGTACAGCCCCAGCATTTGCCTGGTGTAAAATGGGAAACCATGGGAAACCGTCTTCAGGGCTGCCGACAGTAGGGCTCGAAACTACTATCTCCCGGGTGCAAGCTCATAACTGCGCGCCCCTAATCGCACAGCCAACTCGCCTGGTGGTTTTTCTTCGGGCATTGCCACAGACACACTTCTTCTTCACGATAAATTACAACACGTTCTGAAGATAAAGCGTACGCGTACAACAGTTCACATCGTGAAGGAGGAAGGAGGTATAAGGGTTCGACGTTGATTGGTTCTCGCATATGTCTTAGAAGGTTGGAGGGGTTGAAGGCTTCGAGGTCAAATTGTTCCTTGCTTCTCCTGACGGAAATTTCCCGAGAACTATTTCTGGTGACTTCCAAGAATTCCCATTTTTGCTCGTGGGGTAAACAGATCTTGAGAAATGAGAAGTTAATACTGTCGAGCACATCAGTTACAATATAACGCACTTGAAAAAAATCAACTTCTTTAAAATAGATTCAAAAGGCTTCAAATAGGCGATTATATTCCAAATAAGCACAAACCCCTGAAATAAGGCATTTATAGGCACAACAAAACCAACGAAATCTAGCTTCAAGAACCCTAAAACGTATTTATATCTCAAAAGCCTACGTTTGTAAACACAGGAATAAAATAGGCAAATAGATAAATACCCGTTTCTAGTAATAAGAATGAAGGCACATGCACGGCGAATAACAGAATGCTAAGTAAGCGGAGCTGGACAATATTGTTCTATTGAGGGTGAAATGTTGATTTTAGAGGATTGAATATAATAGGGCAGGTCATCAGGTCTTTAGTAAACAAGTGTCTATAAGTGTTAAGGTAGATGAGTTTAGAATACGTTAGGCATAGGGGTGGCGCTTATATGAGGATCGGTTTCCGTCCATGTGAGCGTCCGCATAGTAGACTTTGTATATTTGCATATTTTTATTTTTCATTTTTTTGTTTTTTCTTGTAGGAAGGGGGCGAGGGAATGTCACAAGATGGAGGGATAAGGCGAGCCTATCCCAAATGTTGTTGGCAAAGGTGGGAGGGAGGGAGACGGGACGCATGGGGTGCTGGATTCCAGCACGCGTGTGGTCTGTAATCAAACGGAACGGTGAGGATATAGCTTTGTCAACAGTGTAGTCGGCCGGACGTGTCGTTCCAGGGAAGGCGGATCCCTTTTTCCTCCTCAGGGGGGGGGGGGGGGGAGGACGGCACGGCAGGTCAGTAAGGTAGTTGTCATTTTCATATTGTCTAAGCCAAGGATAAGACTGAGACAGGTCAATGAAAGTAAAAAAAAAATGCTCTGGTCGATACCAGAAGACACAGTTCACTATAAATACCAGGTCTCGCCAGCAGAGATATTTATTATTATTATTATTATTATTATTATTATTATTATTATTATTATTATTATTACTTCTTTCATAAAACAAGAAATCACGACAACAGAAGAACAAAGAAACAAAAGTAGCCTAGGTGCATTGAGACAAGAAACAAAAATTGACATGCGAGTTGTGTAATAATCATTAAAAGCAATGGTCCGGCTCCATGACTAAATGGTTAGCGTGCTGGCCTTTGATCACAGGAGTCCCGGGTTCGATTCCGGGCGTGGTAGGGAATTTTAACTATAATTGGTTAATTTCGCTGACACGTGGGCTGGGTGTATGTGTCGTCCTAATCATCATTTCATCCTCATCACGACGCGCAGGTCGCCTACGGAGTCAAATTGTAAGACCTGCATCTGGCTAGCCGAACTTCTTCTCGGACAGTCCCGGCACTAGAAGCCATAAGCCATTTCATTTCATTAAAAGCAATGGATAATTAACACGTAATTAGCGTAAAATAACTAAAAATATCCCCGTTTCCATAGCGTTCTTAAGATTTTAAGTTACCCTATATATACTTACAGTATTTAAATTAAGTAAGTTACATTTGTAATGTAAGACTTTTACCGTAGTTACGTTTACATTTTTGTAATATATCATAATCATCTATCATCTACACTAGTGTCCGAAACTTAAGCATGACTTATGAGTAAGCAGGGCAACAGGAAATAGACCGCAAATCGCACGACATATGCACCTACCAACCTTACGTGTTCGCTCTGTATAGGAAAGGAGTGTTCCCTGCTTTGACTAGTGGCGTAACCGCAAGGTAAACACAGCCAGTGCCTGCGCCCCATATTCCCTCAGTCGTGTTTGCCCTGTTATAGTGTGCGGAGTGTAGCCTCGTGGTGAACGTGACAACATAATGGCACAACGACGCCATTTGGACCCCGTTTTGCAGGGTAGAATACTCGGCCGCCTGGAAGCAGGCCAGACACAGACCGAAGTTGCCGTATCCTTGAATGTGCCACAAAGTGTCTTTTCCAGGCTTTGGAGACGATATTAGTCGTGGGCCAGTACCAGTTCGACCAAGGGTAACCACCCCACAGCAGGACCGAAAACTGGCCTTAACCGCCCGACGTAATCGGAGTGCACCTGCAAGACAATTGTCGGCGGAGCTTGCAGCCGTCTCAGGGGTTTCCGTTTCCCGGCAAACTGTGTACCGGAGGCTCAGAACAGCAGAGCTGTTTTCCCGATGGCCAGCGATGTGCGTCCCGCTCACTTCAGCACAGGGACGGGGCCGTTTACTGTGGAGTCGTCAACATCGAAACTGGACCATGAATGAATGGAGGCATGTGCTCTTCACAGATGAATCCCGCTTCAGTTTGCAGAACAATTCCCGTCGCACATTAATCTGAAGAGAACCGGTTAGCCGATATAACCACAGGAACATCGTGGAACGGGACCAGTCATGTTGAATAGCCGTACGGACCTGCACATCTTCATGAGTGGTCCGAGGAACACTGTTAACGCTCGAAGATACAGGGATGAGGTACTGAGAACACATGTTCGACTCTTCAGAGGTGTGGCTGGTCCAGACTTCCTCTTAATGGACAATAATGCCCGACCGCACCGCTCTGCTCTGGTGGATGAACTTCTGGCTGGGGAAGACATTCATCGCATGGACTGGTCAGCGAGGTCTGCGGATCTGAATCCTGTAGAACATGCGTGTGATGCATTGGGGAGGCGAATTGCATCCCGTCAGCCTCCACCAAGAACCCTCCAAGACCTTCGAATTGCCCTTTCGGAGGAATGGGATCGACTGCCACAAGAGCTCTTGGATTATCTTATATAGAGCATGCCACGTCGCTGCGAAGCATGTGTGGCCGTTAGGGGTAATCATACACCCTATTAACAGCATATTTTGTTATGGAAGACATTGCCAAGTTTTGTTAGTTGTTGTCAAAGACCTATCAGATCCTTTCTGACACTGTTTTTTTTTTTTTTTGGACAAGTTGTGTGACATATGGTGTGTGATTCAGCTTTCGTTTGTTCAGCAATCCGTCTGACATTCCCATCAGGCGGTATGATCTCGTTTAGTGATTATGCTTAACTTTTGGACACTAGTGTATATATATATATATATAAAATAAGAGTTTTGTCTGTACATTATTCAGAATTTAAGAAGAATGGTATTTCTGTTTCGGTCATATCCACAGTAACCCGGAAATGCAATTTTTACTTTTCCATAATTTTTGTCTCTCTCTCTCTCTCTCTCTCTCTGTGTGTGTGTGTGTGTACACTCATCACGAGAAAACGGCTGAAGAGAATTGAATGAAAACCGGTATGTAAAGTAGAGGAATGAGCCACTACAATCTTAAGCTATAAACCATTTTATTCACGCTGAGTCAAATGGTACTTTGGGGGAAGGCCTAAAATGTAATTCTAAAATATTTATGTTATTAGTGCTTCTATCGATAAATACTACATAACCAAAGTTATATAGGATAAAATTTACTACCATTTATGTCTTATACATTTTTATCGTACCGGCTATGACAGGATTTTTCTTGCTAAGTCCATATCAACGCAGAGCCACGAGAAAATGCGTTAACAGAGTTTAGGCCTGATGAAAACCGGTATACAGAGTCGAGGAATAAGAAACTACAGTCTAAGCTATAAACTATTTTATTGACTCTGGATGAAATGGTAGTTTAGGAGAAGGCGCCTAAAATTTAATTTCGAAATACGTATGTTATTGGTCCTATCGAAAAGTACTACATAACAAAAGTTATAGAGAATACAATTTCCGATCATTTATGTTTTATTCAGTTTTACCGTACCGACTATGATAAGTCTGGTAATTCATAGTCAGAAGAAAACTAAATCTGAAGGCCTACAATGTCGAAAGCTCACAAAATTGATCGTCATTAACATTATATTGGCCATTGTTTGTTGTGATATTCTTTGTCTCTTACGCTGCAACTCATCTCCGATAGATGGGATTACTGCTTCGTACCGAGTGTAACAGCCTGCCTGAATATTGGCGGTAAATAGCTGGGAAGTTAGATAACTTACTTCCTTCTTTAACAAATGTAGAATTCTGTAGCGAAGCACGGGTACATCAGCTAGTATTTTTATATCATGTTTAAGTGTAATCAAGGAAATATCTGTCTCTGACGCAACAGTAAACCCCCGTAATGGCTCAGAACCTTAATGCGTTCAGCGTTGTCCCGATGTAAAATGATACCGACTAATGTTTGCGTTCCTTGTATTTGATCCATTATCGTCTGCTAACAGCTATTAATTCTACATTATTACCCCTCAATTATGAATATAATGGAGTTAGTTTTCACTTAGTGGTGTATTTTCCTCTACTATGATAACAAGAGAATTGAATTCACATGTAACAGCTCAGTTAAACACTAAGCCGGAATTTGAAATAGCCAAGCTTATGACAAGTGTGTGATCGAAAAGATTCCGTATGCTGCGGAACATGTACAGTACAATGTCAGTTCAAAATGTGCACCACCACAAATTGTTCATAAAGTTTCTGAAATTTACTGAATAAAGGATGCTGTTAGGACACAAAAAATGAATCTTATCTTCTCATTTAACACCTGAGTGTTCTTGGAGATTTAACTGGAACGTTCTGCCTCTAGTGACATCGCGAAATTTCTGGCTCGAATCACGCGAGCTGTAAAAAGGGAGGATAGCCGCGGACAGTCAGTCATTGTTGATAACGTTGATTGGACCAAGCTAGTTGATATTGTGAAGATGATCGCGGTCAGATACCGAGAAATCACTCTGCAATTATAAGAATCAAGGATTTTGAAATAGAAGCAGCAATCCAGAAATAAGTGAGGCAAGGCTGCAGTTTGTCCCCCGTTCTTTTCAGTGTGTATTTACTACAGGCACTAAAGGAAATCAACGAGGAATTTGGAAAGGGAATCACAATCCCAGGGGAAGAAATCAAAACTCTGAGATTTCCCAATGATATAATTTTACCTAAGTGTGCAGAAGGTCTGTAGAAATTGCTGAATGGTATAAGGAGTACAAGATGAAAATAAAAAAGTCCAAAACAAAAGTAATGGAGTGCAGTCGAACGAAGTCAGGTGATGCAGGAAATATTAGATTAGGAAATGAAGTCTTAAATGAAATAGATGAATATTGTTGCTTGGATAATAAAATAACTAACGATGGCTAAAGTAAGGAGGACATAAAATGCAGACTAGCAAAACCAAGGAAGGCTTTTCTTTTTTTTTAAAGAAATTTTCTCACTTCGAATACTGATACAGGAATTAGAAAGATGTTTTTGAAGACCTTCGTATGGAGCGTGGCATTGTATGGATGTGAAACATGGACGATATCTAGCTCAGAACCAAAGAGAGTGGAAGGTTTTCAAATGTGATGTTATAGAAGAATGCTGAAGGTGAGATGGATAGATCGAATCACATATGAAGCGATACTGAATCGATTTGGCTAAATTTAAGGAGAAGAAGAAGCAGAACGATAGGACACGTCTTAAGACATCCAGGACTTGTTCAGTTCGTTTTTGAGGGAAGTGTAGGTGGCAAGAACGGTAGGGGTAGACGAAAGTATGAATATAACAATCAGATTCGAGCAGATGTCAGATGGAGTAATTACGTAGAAATGAAAAACACGATAGGGTGGCTTGGACAGCTGCATCAAACCAGTCTATGGACTGATGACTCAAACAACACTTGTAGGTGCGTCATTTGCCTCCCGAAAACCGGGCGAGTTGGCCGTACCGTTGGGGGCGCACAGCTGTGAGCGTGCGTCTGGGAGAAAGTGGGTTCGAACCTCACTGTCGGCAGTGCTGAACATGGTTTTCCGTGGATTTCCATTTTCACAATAGACAAATGCTGCGTATGTACCTTTAATTAAGGCCATGGCTGCTTCCTTCCCACTCCTAGGCCTTTCCTATCCCATCGTCGCCATAAGACCTATGTGTGTCGATGCGACGTAAAACAAATTGTAAAAAAATCTTCCGAAAACCAGTTTTGGATTAAATTATTACAATGTGTGCTTATATATATCGTATGGCTTTACAAGTACACACAAAAAAATATATCAAATGGAAATGTCCAAATTTGACAACCAGTCCAGAGCACTCGGAGTCACTTGATGTAGAAGCCTCAATGTGTGCTGATAGAAACTGTTTAAATTTTAATAAGTGTATTTTTAAAAGTGGGAAAGATCATAAAATTAAAATAATGTTGAAATTCAAGCGGGCAAATTGGACAAATACTATTTTATAGGAAGAGTAATTATGGATTGGAAATTTATCAAGGAAATTGTTTGATAAACGTGCACGTCAGATGTAAAGTATCGTAAGTGACATTTCACTAACTTTAAAAGAAGACAGGATGAGTTGGCCGTGCGGTTGGGAGCGCGCAGCTGTGAGCTTGCATCCGGGAGATAGTGGATTCGAATCCCACTGTCAGCAGCCCTGAAGATGGTTTTCCGTGGTTTCCCATTTTCACAACAGACAAATGCTGCGTCTGTATCTTAATTAAGGCCACGGCCGCTTCCTTCCCACTCCTAGGCCTTCCCTATCCCATCGTCGCCATAAGACGTGTTTGTGTCGGTGCAACGTAAAGCAAATAGCAACTTTAAAAGAGAGCAGAAGGAAGCTGCCGAGAGGCATATTTTGCTACCTTTAAGGCAGTTCGAATTGAAAGTTCTGACCAAGCTGTTACTTGCCAGCCCCATGGTAGCCCCTTTCGGTACTTCCAGTGGGGGGCCGGTGACTCACACGACCTGGGATCTCCCAGCCGCCTTGTAGGTTGGGGCCGGCCTTTCCGTGTATTGTTCTCGTCGGCCGGTTACTTGTGGGAATGTTCTGCCTCTAGTGACATCGCGAAATTTCTGGCGCGAATCACGCGAGCTATAAAAAGGGAGGCTAGCCGCGGTCAGTCAGTCATTGTTGGACTCGGAGTGACAGTTGGGCTCCGAGGTGGAGTCAGTGTGACACTCAGTGAGTTAGGGTTCGGTGACTGGGCTGAGGGCGACAGAGGTGTTGGCTTTCGCTAGTGTCCCACCGAGGTCTGAACGAGGAGCTGTCGTTGTGGTGTCGCAGAGTCCAGTGAGTGGGGTGAAGACGACAGGACGGAAAACTGTACTGTGTGTTCGTGTAATTCTGTGGGCTGAGAATCGCCGTGAGCCAGCGAGGAAACCCGCAGTCGTGAGTGCGAGGATAAATGGACCTGTGTTAATGTTCGCTGTTGTGAGTATCCTGCTGTTGAATACTGTTGAATTGTTTAGTTGCTCGCTGCATGTGACTATGTGAATTACTGGACTACCTGTGGAGTCGAACCAACGAACAGTGGTCGTGTGTCGACTGGCCCGTAGCCCTGTGTTCAGACCCAGCGGTCTACATACAGCTGCTGTATGAGGTGACTGGACTTGGGGAAGCGAATGTAAGAATTAAGTGCTCCCAGTCCCCAGGTAGAGTAACGGGCTGGAGCTCCTGCTGCGCCATAAGGAAGAGAAATTTTTAAATAGACAGTAATTAGTAAGTGTGGCCATTCATAACTGGTTAGAATTGTGTGTATTTAAACATGTATGTGTGTGTGTGTTTGTGTGTATTTATTAGGTCACTGAAATAAAGTAGATTAATGAAACAGATGGAGTTGTATTCGTAACAATACCGTAGAGCCAATACAATAAGGAGTGCGGCGGACGGCATAAGGTTGAGCTGTTGTATGATCACTAGAGACGGGAATTATAGACACAAATAGGTTAGAATACAAACGTATTTAACCAAGGCGCAAGTGCCTTCTACCCGCACAACAGTTCTGCAATGCGATTTGCAAAAATATTAGCGATCTGAACTATCAGAACCCCTAACATTCATGCAACTCACCCACATAGCTGTAGAGCAGCTAGATCGTACTTGCGCCTTTGCATTCTAACCTATTCGTGCCTATAATCCCCATATCTAATGATCACTTTCATTATTTCTTTCTTTCTTTCTTTCTTTCTTTCTTTCTTTCTTTCTTTGACTGCCTCCGAGGTTTAATAGCTGAACTGTTGAACTACCAACCATGCACCACTTAGATAGATCTTCGTAATTAACTAATTAGTTTTCTGTTTCAGTAACTGCAGAACTATACTCGGTTATAATAACTTTTTCGATTACAACAGATGTCAGAATGTTGCCATGGCCCTCCCGATCACCGGACTTGTCGCCAATCGAAAATGTGTGGGATATGGGGAAACTACGGGTGCGCCGCTGTGGCCCAATGCCAACCACCAAAGATGAACTGTGGAAACAGGTGAATGCAGTATGGATGGCTATACCCCAGGACGTCATTCGCACCTTATACGCGTCGATGCCATCACGCATGGAACAAGTTATCAGTGCCCATGGAAGACCCAGTGCTTACTAGGCAACAGGACACATGCTGAACCTAGGTGACTGAAATGCTAATCGTTTCTGCAGAACATACTAATGAACATGTTGTGTGATTATGAACTTCCTATCTCTAGTCTTTCAAGGTGTCTTGTTTTTTTTATAAACGTGAGTGTACATCGTTCTAGAATAAATGTGTGACAAAAATTAAATGTTCAACAAAATTTGTACATAATACGATCTCAGGTGCGCTGCACATCAACAAAGTATCTATTCTAACTAAAATACGATATTTTATAAATTTTCATTTCTGTAATTATTCTTCAATAATTTGGTGCAGGTCTTTTGTGAAGAGGGGGTCGCAGTGTTACGAGAGATGGCAATGGTAGGCCATGTTTACAGCTGTGGGAAAGACTTCCTTTTTTATCATTTGCTGTAGAAGAATTGCCTCTTGATTGCATCTTATTCCAGAGCATGCATGTGACGTTACTTTTATTTATTATTTATTTATTTATTTATTTATTTATTTATTTATTTATTTATTTATTTATTTATTTATTTATTTATTTATTTATTTATTTATTTGGAAAACAAAAACAGCGAGAAGCCGAATTACAGAGTTCCGCAAGGAAAATATATTTACAGTGGAGTAGCACAAGGCAAACATTAAAAAAATTAAGTGGTGGAACAATGAGGAAAAGACATATAATGATAAAAATAGAGGAAAAAATTAAAAACTAACAAAATAACAAAATAACTGTAGAGACACAACAATTAAGAACAAAATATAAAGGCAAAAGAAACAACGAGGAAAATTGAAGATTGAAAATAAAACGAAGATAAGAACTTATAGTTAGGCACAGTAAGATAAATACAGATATAACACATAAGTAATGGTATAGTACATTTAAAAAAATGAATATTACATTATGTACAGAAGAGAAGACATCAATGAGAAGAGAGAAAAAGGAATATGAAGAAAATGAACTAGGTTAAGTTAAGGAAGAATCGATTAAAGGAGGCATACGAAGAAAAAACGTCCAAGTTCCTGTCAGAAGATTAAGAGTTAAGGAGGGTTGGTATGCGGATAAATAAACTTCTTTGAACGAGAGAGAGGCGGGAATACAGAATATGAAGGGGCGAATTAGTAGTGGTTTTGCGAGTTGGAACATGTAAGAAAAAGAAGGATGCAGGTTCGCTGGAACGAAATAAACCGTTAACAGCGTTGTATAGGAATCTAAGGTCGGCTACTTTCCTGCGACTAGATAACGGGCGAAGGTTTAACTTATCCAGTTTTAGGACACATTTTGCCTTATTCTGAAGCGGTATTTCATGAAAACTGAGTCTTAGATTTTTTTTTTTGCAACAGCTAGCCTCCTCTCTTATCTGTAATTGAGACATTAAACATAATCTTAAGTTAAGTACTTTAGGCGATATCCGCGTTCTGCTCTTCCTCACAGTACACGTTGGTTTTTTTTTTTTATACGGGGGGCCCCCGTAGCCCGCTCCCCCGCCGTGACCATCGACTCAATCTACATGGCCTCCGACATGCTATTAATTTCTAAGTAGAAAAGAGATAGCTGGGTAGAGTGGGAAGTGATACAAGGAGTATCTGCCTGTTTCCATGTCAGACACGTTACCAGGCGAGATTGTGTTAGGTATATGGTGTTGAAGTATGGTATTGAAGGGTCAGGGAAAAACCACATAGGCAGAAAGAAGAAAGAGCCTACATGTAAAACCTGACTTCTTTTGATAGCACATGCAAGGATGTGGGCTGGAGATAGACCAGAGGTTGTGTTATAGTCCTCTCCGTGTAAGGACGTACCCTAAGGGTGCAACCTTACCCTTTCTCCCCTGTAATATTAAGGTATCGATTTATAGTTACTTTTCTTGCTGTTGGGTCTTTTTCAGTGTCGGTAACCATACAGTTTAGGGACCCTACTTGCCGATACGACGTCTTACATTTACCGTTAATCTGGCACGTTGGCAACGTTCAATCACTGTTCTAGCGTGAATTGCGTGTTGCCACCGCATTGCCGTTAAAGTCACTAGTGATACATTTGCGAGAATATTTAAAGCATATTTTCTTTTTCTGTGTGATTGTAAATCTATTTGACTAATACCAGGTAAGTAAAATTGTGGCATGTTCGGATAATGCATTTAATAACATAGTTTGTGTGAAATGATGAAAGTGTTCAAATACGCCAGTCTCATGTCTAGATCTACCGGTACATGAAATACGAGTAACTCTTGCGGGACGAAATTTTGGCAGTAGAACTTATAACATTATTATTTTCAAATCCGCAGTGAACTTGAAAGCTGACCTAATTTCCGTTTACGGAGCTTGGCACATTAGTATACCTATATGTTTCCTGATAGGCTTGAAGATATAACCAGCCTGCAGGCTGAAAATATGCCCAATAATCTCTCTCCTTACTGGTTACCGGTACCGTATTGAAGAGAGACGGAAATGTTCGCGCAAAAGAAAGGTAAGTCATTGGATGTCTGGAACTTTCGAAAATCACACTGCAAAGACTTATTAAATAAATTACATCGTTTAACACGCCCCTCTTTTCAAGAATATGGTTAAAGTTCGCCTACTGTATATCAAAATAAAGACAGATATATGTGACATTAATTTGAGTGTGCAAGTGTGTTTATTTCCTTAATTGAGCTCATTGAGCGTGGAAATCGACTTAATTATGAATATCTTGATTTATTTTATCTTAACTTTTATCATTTACTAGGGTAGGGAAACATTCATTATCGGTGTTTACATTGAGGGTAGTTTGTTATGGTTATGTCTGGCGATTTTAATATGTAACCAGGCAGGTTGGCAGCAGTGATCAGCCATTACAAAAAAGAGAAAAGAAGAGCATCGGGCGGCGATATTTACTTTCTGGGGTATTACCTTACGTGGCAATTACTATAGTTAGGATTATGTGTCGTGCAAACATAACCATTTCCTTGCCATTTTCTGTTATTGAGGGGATCAGTCCTTCTTGTCACTGCCTGGTGCGGCTCGGGTCTGGTAGCGTCTGGGCTCTGGGCCACAGGTTCGTCCCATTGCCCAGCAGCCAGCAGTCCCTGGTGCCAAGTCTCCTTTTGGAGAGGGGGGAATAAAGCCAAGCCTTACGTAATGCAAGGGGCTATCTTCTTCCGCCTGTCGATGTCCCTCTATGCGGTGTTATTGGAACACACTTGTCTCTGCAACAATTTGTACATATATACATTTAAAATTTAAAAACTTTAGAGTGCGGGCCGCTCTCCTCCGCTCTCGTGTCCTGTGAAACAAGTACATCGTAAATTAAATGATATTATCAGGGGTGGGTTATCTGTCCACTCCCTTGTCGCTGGCAGGGGGCGGGGGTGGATTGGGTCGTCCCTTATTAAGGCTGAGTTGCCTTCGTCTTGATGTATTTCTTATCTCAATCCTCCCTCGCTTGATTACCAGTGGTGGCTAGCTCTGTAACATAACATAACAAAAACATAACATAGCATAGCAAATAATATTAGTATAGCTTAATCTAGGATATAGGTGATCGGGTATGTACATATATACAGGTGCTGCAGTGTGGTGTGTGGGCGTAGTGTTAAGTGGAGCGGTGTAGTGGGTAGGTGTCAGCTTAGGAGCGAGGGCGGCTTTGGCCCCCCGGCCTCCCAACCCTGTGGCTGAACAGAATGTGTTTCGGCGTGGGGTATTTTGTGTATAGGTCGACGTCATAGCGTCCGATTCCACTAACAAGTAGGTTGACCTTACTACCCCATGACTTCTTGTACATTCGGAGTGTTTGCTTTCGAATGTGTTGCCTTATCGAGCTGACTTTCGCAATGGAGCGAAGTTGGCGTATTGGCGTGTCGTACGGAAGTCTAGCCGCTGCTCGAATGCATTTGTTTTGTATTAGCTCCAGCTTATCCAGATTTGTCTTAGCAGTGTAGCCCCAGGCGGGGGCTGCGTACGTTATTATTGGCCTAATTAGGGCCTTGTACATGTTGATTGCTACTCTCTTGTTAATACTGGATCTTTTGTTCAATATGGGATAGAGCTGTGACAGTCGTGCGTGTGTTTTCCGCTGGATCTCTTTAATGTGATATAGCATGGTTAATTTTCTATCTAGGACTACACCTAGATATTTAACTTTGTCGTGCCATGCTATATCTCGATTGAACAGTTTGAGCGGTTTTATATTGGCTGGCATGTGTGTGCGTCTGTTCTTCCTCGTGAACATTACAGCTTGGCATTTGTCTACATTGACCTTGATACGCCATTTGGTTAGCCAGGGCTCGAGGGTTCGCAGTGCTACTTGTAGTCTCTTTCGGGTGCATGCTAGTTGAAAGTGTTGTACTGTGATAGCAGTGTCGTCCGCGTAGAGGTGCGTGGTAGTGAGTTCCGCTGTCGGCATGTCGTTCGTAAATAGAATGAACAGGATTGGTCCTATTAGTGACCCTTGGGCTACGCCCGCCCTGATCGGTCGCGTGCTTGACAGTGTGTTATGAACGTCTACTTGGAACTCTCGGCCTTCCAGGTATGAGTTAATTAATCTTATGTACCCTGGGTGGAATTCGAGGTCTATTAATTTCGCTAATAGGCCTTCGTGCCAAACTTTATCGAATGCCTTCTGGATATCAAGGAATACCGTGCCTGTGTCCCTCCGCTTGTTTAGTCCGATGGTCGCTTGTTCTAGGACCCGGGTAAGCAGTTGCGGGGCGGAGTGGCCGTTCCTGAAACCGAATTGTTCGTTTCGAATGATTCCTCTTTCCTTGATATGTGCTATTAGCCTTTTCAGCAGTATTTTCTCGAATACTTTGCTGAGGGCGTCCAGGAGACTGATGGGCCTGTAGTTATTAGGGTTAGATTTGTCCTTGCCTGGTTTGCCAAATACAAGGATTCTCGCCTTTTTCCATTGTTCTGGATAATACTGCAATTGGAACATTGCGTTGTATATTTTAGTGAGTAGTGCGAGGGCTTTCGGAGTTAGCTTTTTTAAAATTATGTTCTGTATCTCGTCTGGGCCGGGTGCCTTCTTCGGGTTAAGGTGGTCTATTATCCACTTAATTTCGTGGATATTAGTCTTCTTAACCTCGGGCTTAGGTGCGTTTGCTAGGAATTCCGCTACCTTGGCCTCTGTTTGCCTAATGAAGGCGGGGTCTGACGGTTCGTCATTGGGCGAAAAGGCCTCTTCCAGTGAGTCGGCTATCACCTCGGCTTTATCTTGGTTTTCGTATACTGGTCCGTTAGGTCCCTTAATTGTTGGGATCACGTGTGGTTCTCGCGTGAAATATCTCGCTAAGTTCCACACCGGTCTGGTATTAGTGTCAAACGTACTCAGTTTGTTATTCCAGATCTGAGACCTATACTCCACTATTCCGGTTTCGATTTCGACCCTGAGTTCATTTTTGCGTATCCGGTCTTCATCGCGGTGGTACCGGGCCCAGTTGCGCTTGTGTCTGTTGCGCTGTCGTATTAGATTTTTAATGTGGGCCGGTAATTCAATGTTAGTGTTTTGCCTAGGTTTGTGAACCGGGATACTCGCAGTTGTGGCTGCCTGGATCGCATTTATGAGTGTTTTTAGGGATTCATCCGTTTGGGCTGGGTTTACTATTTGTATGTCCTCAGTCCCCTGTAGGAGTGTATCGAGTTTTCTTTCAAATTTACCCCATTTGGCTGCTTTATAGTTGAGTCGGCGCTTGGGGTTATTCTCATATTCCTCCGGGTTCGCTTCCAGTGTAAATATTACTGGTTGATGCCTCGACCCTAGGTCGTTAATGACCTTTATGGTGTGTCTTTGAGGAATATTTCGCAGTAGGGCTATGTCTAGAATATCATCGACCTGTTCGTTTGGCGCTAGGAACGTGGGTTCGCTGGGGGCTGTTACCACATAGTCCTGGGATAGCATGTGGTTATACAGCCTTGTGCCGTCTGGGTTAGGTTTCAGGCATCCCCAGCTGGCGTGTTTCGAGTTTAGGTCGCCTCCTAGTATCGTGTTTCGATTTAGCCTTAATACCGATTCTATGTCTTGTGTGTTTAGATGTTTAGGTCTGGAGTATGCCGATATGACATTAACGAGTGTTCCTCGCACTGGCATGGCAATTCCGCATGCCTCCAGCTCGACCAGTTCTGGTAAGTCAATTTCCATATGTTTAATGTCCTTCCTTACCAGAACTGCCACTCCTCCGACTTTGTTTGCCTTGTCGCTACGGTGTATTTTATAGCCTCTTATGGTGAACGTCTTCCCCGGTGGGAGGAAGGTTTCAGTTAGCAGGGCTACGTGTATGGTGTTCGCGGCTAGGAATGCTTCGAGTTCATATTTCCTAGACCTGACGCCCTGGCAGTTCCATATTAGAACTCGAAGCTCCTGCGTGTTATTATTATTATTATTATCTTCGTTGGGTTCTTCAGCCATCCGGGGTTAGGAGTTCGGAGATTGCATTAGCCAGGTCCCTTAGCCAGGGGTAGGGGAGCATGTTGGCCATCATAACACCAGTGGTTATGGCTACCGAGAGGTTCAGGTTCGGAAAGAAGGTTTTCAGGATTTCTTCTATCCTTTCCCTGAACGCCTTCACTGCCATGTTCCCCGCTGGCTGTTGCGCTTGTAGCTGTGTAGTTGGTGAGATTGGTGTGGTGAGAGGGGGGGGGGGCGAGGGGGGTGGTGGTGCGGATGCCGGTTGACTATCGGCAGGTTCTCTGCGGGGGGTGGAGCTGGCTTGGGGCGGGCCCTCTAGCAGCTCGGGAGGTGCTGGCGTGGACTTAACCTGCCTTTGTTTATTTTCGTGGGGCTGGGCCTTCCTGTTATTGTTGTTGTTTGAGGTCTTAGTTCGGACGGTGGTGGAGACTGGTTGGGCTGAGGGCCCGGGGTTGTGTTTACCTACCGTCCGTACGGGCTTGAAATTTAAGATGCCTCCGCCTGATGGGCGCTGGTTGTCTGAAGGACCTAGTTTTCGGCCCTTTGTGCCTGACGGGCCTGCGGGACCTGAAGGGTCCTTTTTACCTGAGGGGTCTAGGTTCTTTTTGCGTGAAGCGCCTGAGCCTGAAGGGCCTGCTTGGGCCTTAGGGTTGCCACGCTTGTTACCCCTTGGTCCTTTGCCTTGATGGGCGGCTTCGTAGTCCTTGCGGCTAGGACAGTCTTTAAAATTGGCCGCGTGTTTTCCCCCGCAGTTAGCGCACTTGGAGTACGCGGGGTCGTTGCCGTGGGGGCAGTCGCGGGACAAGTGGGAGGCTGCGCATCTGCGGCATCTGGGCTCCAGTCGGCACGCCGCCCCTGGATGACCATGCCTCTGACACACTCCACATTGGGGGCCAGTGGCTGGGGGGCGGTATGGCTCGACCGACACCAGCATGTTCGCGAGCATCCGCATTTTCCGCAGATTGTCCGCGTCTGGGGTGTCCGCCACGGCAACTAGGAATAGGTTGCCCTTGGCTGGCCTATTCCCTGCTCTCATCCGCACAACGGAGAATGCGGGGATATCCTGAGCCTTCAAGGCTAGCTGGATTTCGTCCGCATTGCTTCCGTTAATGGGGGTCCTCACTACGAACCGCCTCATAGTGCTATTGGGCAATACTCTTACGAAGTTAATATTTAGCCGTCTTAGCACCTCGATAGCGGTTTCATAGCTCTCAAAGCTCGTCATATGTAGCCGGATCGCTTCATGTGCGTCTACTCTCGGCCTGGAGAAATAATATTTTCTCTCTTCATGCGGCAGCTTTTTGAGGAGCTCCATTTCAAGTGTCTTCGTGTCTTTGGTGTATACCGTAAGAGGTGGGGGGGTTGACCCCTTACGGGTGACCTGTTTCTTTTGTTGTGGTGGTGGAGGTGGGCTCTGACGAGTCTGCCTCTTGTGTGTGGAGTGCTGGGGTTGGGTTGAGCCGATAGATGTTTCGGTGCTACTATCGACTCGGGTACTTGGCTTATTTCTCCCACCTGCCTGGGCCTTGCGGCTCGGGGGCTGGGTTACTTTCCCTTTCCCTTTCCCCTTCCCCCTCTTCCTCCCCTTTGCCTCCCTGAAGCCGTCACCCTGGTTTCCCCGCTGGGTGGCTGGGACCTCGGGTTCGGTCACCCCGTGCTGGCTGGGTCTCTCTCCCTCGGAGCTCTCAGATTCGGCCTCCTGGGATGCGCCTGTAAGGTCGATCACCAGTGAGGCCTCGTCATACTCCGAGTCCGAGTTTCCCGCTCGCCCGGGTGGGGGTTGGACTTTAATTGGCGCCATTCGCCGAGTCCGCTTCTTCATCCTCCTCCCTCCCTTGTGCGCTGATGCCTCTGCGCTCAGGTTGGCGGAACTGGGTCCCGCTTTCCCGGCGTCCGGCTGGCTGACCACTGGGTTGGGTGTGAGGGTTCGGTTCTTGTTAGGGGGAGAGGTAGCCTCCAGTTTGTGTTGGTGTTGCTCCACAGTCACTGCCTCAGCGGAGGCATGTGACTGTTCCTTCCCGTGCTCGGGTTCCGGCACTTCGGGGCCTAGCTCCGGTTCCCGTTCGACCGAGCACAGCGTCACGCACCCCAGCTCAGCTTCCAGGCTTCGCCTGCTCTTATTTCGGGGTTCAGCCCTGCGGCTGGCCGACCGAGTGGGGAGCGGCTGCACTGGTATGTGCGAGCTGGCCTGTACTGACGGGGTGGTTATTGGAGATGTCGTGGTGGTGGTAGTGATGGTGGTGGTGGTGCACGCATAGTTGCGCATAGCTTGCCCCGTCAGGTAAACGTTTCCCGTCAGGTTTATTAGCTGAGAGTCAGGGGTAAAGTCTGCTCTCAGCTCCTGCACTTTTCGTTCCCTGCTCTCGGAGCACGCTAGGCGCTGAGTCATCCCCAGCTGTCGCTCGGCCGGGTCATTGGCCGGAGCGAGGGCCGGTAGCGTGACGCTATGCGCGCTGGTAGTGTTGAACCCTAAGGACGTGTTCAATACATTGCTACTGAAAAATAATATATTGCCCGTGGGTGTTATTGGCGGGGGGCAGCGCTGTGAGAACTGCGATTTGCCCTCCGCTGATGAACTGTCGGCCGTAGAGTGAGAGCGCTGTGAGAACAGCACTTCATTCACGACCGGCGAAATGACGCCCGCTGTTTGGGTAGAGTGCTGTGATAACAGCTGCTCCGCCTTAGCGGCCATCTCTGGACGTTCTCGGCGATCGATGAGTGTCTGTGTGGTCCCAGGCTCATCGACAAATTGCTCTTTCGAAAGATTGCTCTTTTGGAAAGAATGAACCTGGTCCCGTGTGTGTAGATGTGGGGAAGAGCTAATGCGAACTAGTGAACGCGGGGTGATCCGACACGAACGGGCCCCTGGCTCACGGCAATCCCTGACTAACCCTAGGCACCGAGAGGCGGTAGCCGGTTGGGGCGAGTGTGTGTCTATCTCGAAGTTCTTGACGGTCTCGATGTGGGGCGAGTAGTGCATAGCACTACCCGCAGCCGTTGAGAGGAGAGAGAGAGCGGAGCGATAGGCACGTAGGTCCTCTCGCTAGCGCAGTCGAACTCGTCCAGTACACGTTGGCTCACGAGTCTTCACTACGTGCTGTGCCGCTGTACGAACAGTTAGTCAAACGAACGACATTTTGTGTGTATTTCCGCTTAGTAATATTTTTATAATTAAATAAATTAAAGGGAATAGGTGATATGACAACAGGGTTTGTATAGATTTTTTTATCATTCTTATAAATCCCAGACGGCTAAAATGAAATGATATTTCTATTTTCTCCACAAAGTTATGTCTCCCTCCATCCCCACCCTCAATCCGTGTCACTGAGTCTAATCTACAGACGAAATTCCATTAGGCTCATACGAAAGTCACAGAAAACCGTTGGTGTATTTAGGGAATAATGTTGCTGTATTCTACCAACCCCAACCACACGGTATGTTTCAGTAGCATCTTATGACATTTAGGTGATAACGTTGATTTATTCTACCAACCCCGTCCATAGGGAATATTTCTGTCGTCTCTTATGACAGTCAGGGGATAATGTTGATAACTCTACCACCCCCATCCAAAGGGGAAATTTCAGTAGACTCTTATGGCAGTCAGGGGGATAATGTTGATGTATTATACCATCCCTATCTACAGGGGATATTTCAGTATCCTCTTATGACAGTCAGGGGGATAATGTTGGTATATTTTATACCATCTCCATCTACAGGGGATATTTCAGTAGCCTCTTATGACAGTCAAGGGGATAATGTTTATGTATTATACCATCCCCATCTACAGGGGATATTTCAGTAGCCTCTTATGACAGTCAGGGGGATAATGTTTATGTATTATACCATCCCCATCTACAGGGGATATTTCAGTAGACTCTTATGACAGTCAGGGGGATAATGTTGATGTATTATACCATCCCCATCTACAGGGGATATTTCAGTAGCCTCTTATGACAGTCAGGGGGATAATGTTGATGTATTATACCATCCCTATCTACAGGGGATATTTCAGTATCCTCTTATGACAGTCAGGGGGATAATGTTGGTATATTTTATACCATCTCCATCTACAGGGGATATTTCAGTATCCTCTTATGACAGTCAGGGGGATAATGTTGATGTATTATACCATCCCCATCTACAGGGGATATTTCAGTAGCCTCTTATGACAGTCAGGGGGATAATGTTTATGTATTATACCATCCCCATCTACAGGGGATATTTCAGTAGACTCTTATGACAGTCAGAGGGATAATGTTGATGTATTATACCATCCCCATCTACAGGGGATATTTCAGTATCCTCTTATGACAGTCAGGGGGATAATGTTGATGTATTATACCATCCCCATCTACAGGGGATATTTCAGTATCCTCTTATGACAGCCAGGGGGATAATGCTGGTATATTATACCATCTCCATCTACAGGGGATATTTCAGTATCCTCTTATGACAGTCAGGGGGATAATGTTGATGTATTATACCATACCCATCTACAGGGGAAATTTCAGTAGACTCTTATGACAGTCAGGGGGATAATGTTGATGTATTATACCATCCCCATCTACAGGGGATATTTCAGTATCCTCTTATGACAGCCAGGGGGATAATGCTGGTATATTATACCATCTCCATCTACAGGGGATATTTCAGTATCCTCTTATGACAGTCAGGGGGATAATGTTGATGTATTATACCATACCCATCTACAGCGGAAATTTCAGTAGACTCTTATGACAGTCAGGGGGATAATGTTGATGTATTATACCATCCCCATCTACAGGGGATATTTCAGTATCCTCTTATGACAGTCACGGGGATAATGTTGATGTATTATACCATACCCATCTACAGGGGAAATTTCAGTAGCCTCTTATGACAGTCAGGGGGATAATGTTGATGTATTATACCATCCCCATCTACAGGGGATATTTCAGTATCCTCTTATGACAGTCAGGGGGATAATGTTGATGTATTATACCATACCCATCTACAGGGGAAATTTCAGTAGACTCTTATGACAGTCAGGGGGATAATGTTGATGTATTATACCATCCCCATCTACAGGGGATATTTCAGTATCCTCTTATGACAGTCACAGGGATAATGCTGGTATATTATACCATCTCCATCTACAGGGGATATTTCAGTATCCTCTTATGACAGCCAGGGGGATAATGCTGGTATATTATACCATCTCCATCTACAGGGGATATTTCAGTAGACTCTTATGACAGTCAGGGGGATAATGTTGATGTATTATACCATACCCATCTACAGGGGATATTTCAGTATCCTCTTATGACAGTCACGGGGATAATGCTTATGTATTATACCATACCCATCTACAGGGGAAATTTCAGTAGACTCTTATGACAGTCAGGGGGATAATGTTGATGTATTATACCATCCCCATCTACAGGGGATATTTCAGTAGACTCTTATGACAGTCAGGGGGATAATGTTGATGTATTATACCATCTCCATCTACAGGGGATATTTCAGTATCCTCTTATGACAGCCAGGGGGATAATGCTGGTATATTATACCATCTCCATCTACAGGGGATATTTCAGTATCCTCTTATGACAGCCAGGGGGATAATGCTGGTATATTATACATCTCCATCTACAGGGGATATTTCAGTATCCTCTTATGACAGTCAGGGGGATAATGTTGATGTATTATACCATCTCCATCTACAGGGGATATTTCAGTATCCTCTTATGACAGTCAGGGGGATAATGTTGATGTATTATACCATCTCCATCCACAGGGGATATTTCAGTATCCTCTTATGACAGTCAGGGGGATAATGTTGATGTATTATACCATCTCCATCTACAGGGGATATTTCAGTAGCCTCTTATGACAGTCACGGGGATAATGTTTATGTATTATACCATACCAATCTACAGGGGAAATTTCAGTATTCCCTTATGTCATTTAGGGGATAATGTTGATGTATTATACTGTGACCGTTCATCACCATGCCATAGGCATGTTAGGAGGTTTAGTCAATAATATATGCCGTTCTCCGCAACATTCTGTGACATATAACGTAGTAATTAGCAGTCTACATGCCGAACCGGGAAGTGATTAGCGATATCCCAGCCCGAAGGGAGCAGTTTTCTGCACTATAACGAGAAAAGGATAGCGCAGTACTGCTGAACCTTGAAATCGCGCTCTCTTTTCGAGCGAGCGAGAAGGAGAGATGACGCTACGCGTAGAAATGCAGGTTGTCGGAGAGTGGGCTGAATTAAGGTGTGTTAACTCCTGAGAAATAAATGTCCTTTACTAATTCAATACCGTATTCATTGGTGCCACTACACCATAATTTACTAAAAAGAGGAAGAAGAAGAACACCTTCATCTGAGATAATTTTTGGAAATTTATGAGTCAGGTCTCATTCGAACCGATGTATTTGATGCTAATTGTTGATGCATATAAAGGTAATACTTTAATAGTGGATCGGAAATGACGCCTGTCATACAGTAGTACGCAGATTAAAGATGACTGCTGAAATCTGAAAACGTGTGGAAAAAAGTGGGAGGTCTTGCGTTATGAACCATGACGCGTGAATTTCTAAAAGGACGCTTTTGAGATTGTGAATGACTCACTGATCGCTTTGGTTTTATATGTGATCAGTAGAAAGTAGGGGTTGCGAGCTATAATTTGATTGTTTTCACGTCGCTGAAAGATTCCGATTACCGGAGCTTCATTTTGAACAGGGGCATGATTTACCTCCGCCCGACCATTCAGTCCGGATGCTATAAGTAGAACCAGGACTTAGATACAGTATCCCATTGTCATTTTTGTAGCCGCAGTACTCACACGTTAGGAGTGAATTTTGGTTATCAGTGTATGAAGTGTTGTGTCAAGGAAGAAAAACACATCAGTGCGATGTAAAATATCGCGAAATAAGCTGTGTGGTACAAGATAATGTACAGTATTGATGAATGGAAGTGTTATCTCAACATTTAATTTTTAAAAATATCAACGACAGACAGTTGCGGCTCATGATGCAATCATTGGTGAAAGGGCAAACGCATCGGGTTAGTTATAGGTAGTGAGATAGCTAATTACGTTCAGCAATTAATAGTGACCGATCTAAAGCATTTTAAGAGTGAGTGACGTTCAGTAAAATTAAAGAACTATTCCTGATAAAATTAGCTTTTGCATACTCCATGGACACTCGTGGTGATAGACTGTGTGATAAATGGGGAAATGAACAGTGATTTCTACAAACTTGCCACTATTTTCATTAATCTATTTAAAGTTATTAGTGGATCTTATCACCAGTAGATTCCTTTGAAAGTACATAAACAGTGTTTACTAACTGATTTCCCATTTTGCCTGTATGTTCGTGAGTGGTCGTCGAACCCGAGATCTGGAGCCTACAAGAATCGCGCCTAAGTGCCTGCAGTCATTTCTACAGGGAACGTCCAGAGACTCAACTAAGAAGACCACAGTTCGAGACATGGATCGTGTTAGAATGAAGAGGAACCAAGGACTATCAGAGAGAAGAACACTCATCATGACGAAGTAAAAATCTAAGGTGTACCTCGAGATGACGGCAAACCATACCCAGCATTTGATAAGTACATTTAATTTGAATACATTAAACCACGAGATTTGCATGCCAGTAGCAATTTTTATTTTGTAAATATTAGAATTAAATGTAGGGAACACTATACGCGTGTGACTGGAAAAGATTACTTATTATTTTAATTAGGGTTTTCAAGTGATTTAAGAATAATCATTGATATTTATCAGGCTTGTTTGCATGAATTGTTATATAGATTCCATAAATTCTTAGTGTATATCAAGCACATATTTGGAGAAGAATAGCGCTTTAGCTAAATTTTTAACTTCTTCGTAATGTTACTATCTGGTAAAGATTTTCATAGTAATTTGAATATACACTATATGTTTGCTTCAAGGTGATTCAGGTATTTATAAATCCCATATATTTTATTTTATGAAATACTTCCTCTCATGCAGAGGCTGCCTTGCGACAAAGTATACTTTTACATTTATTTTTAGAAGATAAATAGATATACTGTACTTGATAAATGTTGAAGGTAATCTACTTGTAACAGTGATTTCTTAGAATTATCAGTGAGTCCCTTAAGGCTATGATGGCAATCTCCCGTAACGCTGTAGCTGGCAGAGACATCTGTTTCCAGAAATTAGCGGCAAAAGCGGGAATCGTTCCCCTTGCTCCAATCATCCGACCTACTATGTCGATTTCCTCTATCAGGTATTTCTCCCTGTAGTAAGGAATTGTTGGTAAGTAAATATTCCTTTTCTCTTGGTTAACATCTGAGGGCTGCGACTTATGGCTTTGAAAGCGAATTGTGGGGTCGATGATGTAACCTCTCTTCTTATTCTTGAAAGCAATGAAGTCAATCCTTCTGTGGCTTCCGTTGTCCGCTAAGCCATGCACCTCTTCAAATACCTGGAAACCATGGTCTTTTAGCGTTGCCGCAATTAACGAGCGAATGTTATGGTGACGCGTATTCCTTAAAAGTTCACCATGAGGACAAGATCCCAGAACATGCGCAAGAGTTTCAATCTCCTTGAGGCAGCGCCTACAAAGGGAATCGTTCTGAGATCTTCCTGGTACCGATCTAACTGCTGAAATGTTTGCTGTCATCTTAATTGCTTCACGCCATTCACTACATGATAAGCCTTGATGGTCTCGAATCCAGGAGTTGACAGGAGTATATTCATTGTACAAACATACACCTCTTCATTTCTGCTGCAAGTTACACCACTCACTGAATGCCCTTTCTCTCAGTACTCTTCTCACTTTCCTGGCATCTGTTATTTCTAGGCGTGGATGCAGTAAATTGTCAGATGGAGGGACATTGAGGGATTGTAGTGAGAGAGTTATTTCTTCTTTCAGATTTCTTGTAGCACGGATGTATTCGTCACCTGAGCTTAATAGTACCTTACAGATGTTAATGTGCTGAAGATGAGCTTCCCAAGTGGTGCAGAAGAGTCCCAACCCCTTATAGTTTTTCTCAGTGTAGACCATTCCATTAGGAATGTCTGCAGGTATTTGAAGAATTTCCTTAAGAGAACTTCGAATTAGTATGTCTGTACCAGCAAGGAACTTTTTCGGAATCTTTTCTGGCTTGATAGTTTGGAATGGGTATATGAGAGATGGGCATATAACTGTGTTTATTACTTTAAATTTCTAGTCAGCCTGTAATAGTGGAGAAGAGACCAATTTCTCCATTTTATTCCGTAATTTTTTAAGCTCCTGTGTAGGTTGAAAAATTATTTCATTTGAAAAGTTAACTCCCAGATAGCGGATAGTTTCCCCACGTCGCAAACTCGATATATCATAGCTCTTAAATTCAGCTGGGTCTTCGATTAACTTTCCGCGTTCGATGCAGATTGCCGTAGATTTAATTGGGTTGATATAAAGCCCTATTTCATGAAATCTCCTTGTGACTATATTCGAGAGCTCAAGTGCTGCTCTTCGACTATTTCCTATGACAACCAAGTCATCAGCGAAACCCATGATCGTTAAAGGCGGAAGATGTGGTACTAAAGAAAATCCATAGTGGCTTGTGAGAGAGTCTTCAGTTAGTTCGTTTAAAATATGATCTGTTGCTAGATTGTAGAGACAGGGAGAAAGAGGTGATCCCTGCATAACGCCCCTTTTTAGGCTTAAGGTGGCTGTCTTCCCAGTTACAGTTTCTATTTTTGTAGTGTTTCCTGTCTGGAGATTAACTATTAGTTCCTTTAATTTCTCAGGTATTCCTAATGTCCTCAAGGTCTCATGTAAATGAAGGTGCCTAATGTTGTCAAACGCCTTTCTGACGTCTAGAAAAATCACTGTTAGATCAGTTTTGTTCAGTTTCGCGGAATTTAAAACCGAATCGAGTGTAGAAGTATTGATATGTGTACCGGCTGAAGATATAAATCCCAGTTGTTGTGGATTAAAAGCAACGTATTCTCTCAGGCGTTTATCAAGAGCTCGCTCAATTACTCTCGTACCAACAGAAAATATTGTGATTGGTCTCCAGTTTGCAATGTCATCAGGGGCACCTCCCTTGTGTATAAGAACGGTTCTTGCCTTTCTAAAACACGGTGATACCTGTCCTGTTTGAAGCATACGAGTGGCTATTGTGGCAATTATCTCGGAAGCGATGTCACTTTTAATAGCTCTAACGATGACGTAATCTGGTCCAGGTGAAGTGTCCACCGCAATTCTACTTGTTGCAAACTGTATTTAACCTTTAGATATAACATCATTAAACGTGTCATTGTAAACCGTTTGTGTAGCTTCACTCACTTTTGAGGGATCATTTTCTCTCGTTGAATTATTTTCATGTCCTAATATTTCATGGAAATAGCCATATACATGTTGAGAATTAATCAGACATCTTTCATTGTTTTCATGAAGGACAGTTCTAACTGCTTTCCTACGTTGATTGTGGAACTGAAATTGAGTCAACTGATACAGGTATAAATATTTACTTCGTCTTTTTTTTCTATCCCTATTAGCGGACCTTTGCGGATTTGAACTTTGTTTATATCCTTTTTCCGTATTAACATACGATTTCTTTTTACGCGCCTCGTAAAAATTTCCTTGCTGGGTGTTTAGGCCCAGGCAAAAAATCAATTGCAGTGGACAGAAACTTTAGAAAGTCTTCTACAAATAAGAAAAATTCAGAATCATTGATGTCACCTTGTAGCCTCTCCCTCCATATCGCCATTTGCTCTTGGTAGTACGAGTTATGTGTGTTTTGTTGTTTTATTTCTTTTCTAGATTCATGCCCTTGTTCTACAGATGTTCCTAAATTTATTTCAGTATTTATTTGGTGGTTCGATTCCCCAGCTGTCTGTCTATTCATTAGCCGTGTTCGGTGCTCATTCGGATGTGCTTTTGAGATATGAATATTGACCCCCCGAGTAGACTTAAACAGTTGCCCGCAATGGATACACACACACTGCGAGGAATTACTTTTGTCCTTAGCTGAAACATTACTTCTGTTTGAATCATCCATCTTAATGCATGATGTGTCAGCAGAGGTATATAAACTTCGGTTAACCTTACGTATGTGATCACCTGCTGATCATTCAAGTGCTATGGTAACTAAGCACTATAAGTAAATTAACAAATATGGCTTCCCAGACTGAAGATGTACACACATTCAATTTGAAAAGATTATATCACAAATATACTGACGAAAACACAGATAACATAGTATCGTATAAAAATCAATATAAATAACCACAATCACAATCCTATAATGCTGAAGAATACATCACTTAAAAGATTAATCCTATAAAGACCACATGCAATATCCTTGGCTAATACATTCTCCATGGCCACCGACGTAATATGTGAATTATACAGAGACGCGAGTGGAATTAAATTAACTAGATAACCTGTGAGAATGGTGTCTTCTCTGTATATTAATGGAACGGATTTGATATGCAGTGGGATGATATGGAAGGTGAAGCTTGTGAGATGTTTTGAGATGTTGGAATGATAAAGGATTATCAGAATTATGGCAGTTGTGATATATTGAATTAGGCTGAACATAGCCAGAATATAAACAATAAGAAGTAATGGGTCTCAAATGAATGCGTACTCGAGAACGACCTGCGATGATATAAGAAAAAAGAAAGACAGAAAGAAAGAAAGAAATGAGAAGTACAATGTGTTTGTAACCGCAGAGCTGGACGCACAGCTATTATCATGGTTGACAGATTTACGACATGAGGATTTGTAGGGTCTCAAAGGAGACTGTGTTGTTTCCAACAAGCTTGGCGTTTACCTCGAAGATCCCTTTCATTTGCCAGTAAAGTATCGATTCCCTTCTAATGATATATTATGAGTAACATGGATAATTTTCTGATTTTGCGAAGGATAAACCTCTCCCCAGTTTTATGCATTAAATTACCTCGTGATAGGAGTTTCAGATTTTATACCTCTGGAGCTGGAGTACCTGGGTTCGACTCATGTTGGAACGAAGAATTTAACCTGATACTATGGCTTGATTAAGCCATATCTTCAAGATGTATTGTATGCTATATGTTTGATGTTTTTTTCTATGTAATGTGTTTACGTGTTTTATTATTACCAAAGTGTTTTATGGTGATGGGTTCGATACCTGCGTTAGTTGATTTTTCTTTGAATATAATTTGTTAGGTAAACCCAGGATACACGTATGTGTTCAGTGTAATATATAATTGTCATGGTCAAATAGACCATGTGTTTGATATGCGGCGATGCAATCTCGTGTGTAAAGTAGATGTACTTGTGATAAGAATCCATTCCAAATCATGACTAATGATAATTAATTAAAGACATGATTAATGATGATTTATGATAATTAATTAATCAACAGGATGGATGCCATTAATATCCATTTTTAATCAGCTTATTAAAGTAATAGATGTTATTTAGTATCACTGTTATAGATAAATAAATCTACGTATCAGTGTGTATTAATCAAATGATTTGAGGTATGCCAAGGACCAACTACGACTGTGAATAAACTAAAAGGGCGTTAAGGCATACTATATATATATATATATATAATTTTTGCATCAGTCTTGATTGTTTCTTTGTTTATGTGTTGTAATATGGCACCATCTCGTGTGATTTTATCAGTATAATAAAATGCTTAGCATATATATTTCAACGAAGATTCTTCTCATTTAATAATATTAGTGTATTCCTCGCATTATAGAGAATCCTACTTTCGTTATATTTTATGTAGTGCCTATTTTCTTTTTCGAACATTCCATTGCCCGTATGCTTTATGAGTTCAGCCCGAGACGCAATGAAAGTAGGGAGGACGAGACTTCAAGCCTGGTAAGTGACTTCTGGAGGTTCTCATCCAACAATTCCATCTATACATCTGTTTGTGAAACCGAATTATGTAATGGTTGCCCTAAATTACCCAGCATGGGTACAATACCATCCCCATATACAGGGGATATTTCAGTAGCCTCTTACGACAGTCACGAGAATAGTGTTTATGTATTATACCATACCCATCTACAGGGGATATTTCTGTTGCCTCTTATGACAACCAGGGGATAATGAAGATATATTATACCATCCCCATCTACAGGGGATATTTCAGTATTCTCTGATGACAGTCAGGGGGATAATGCTGATGTATTCTGCCACCTCAACCACAGGGGATATTTCAGGATCCTCTGATGACAGCCAGGGGATAATGCTGATGTATTATACCACCCCAAACACAGGGGATATTTCAGTAGCCTCTTATGCCATTTAGGGGATAATGTTGATGATATTCCACCACCCCGGCCACAGGGGATATTTCAGTAGCCTCTTATGATATTTAGTCTACCACCCCCATCCACAGGGGAAATTTCAGTATTCTCTTATGACATTTAGGGGATAATGTTGATGTATTCCACCATCCCAGCCACAGGGGATATTTCAGTAGCCTCTTATTATGACATTTAGGGAATAGCGTTGATTTACTCTACCACCCCCATCCACAGGGGAAATTTCAGTATTCTTTCATGACAGCCAGGGGATAATGTTGATATATTATACCATCTCCATCTACAGGGGATATTTCAGTAGCCTCTTATGACAGTCAGGGGGATAATGTTTATGTATTATACCATCCCCATCTACAGTGGATAGTTCAGCATCCTCTGATGACGGTCAGGGGGATAATGCTGATGTATTCTACCATCCCAACCACCGGGGATATTTCAGTAGCCTCTTATGACAGTCAGGGGGATAATGTTGATGTATTATACCATCCCCATCTACAGGGGATATTTCAGTAGCCTCTTATGACAGTCAGAGGGATAATGTTGATATATTATACCATCTCCATCTACAGGGGATATTTCAGTAGCCTCTTATGACAGTCAGAGGGATAATGCTGATGTATTATACCATCCCAACCACAGGGGATATTTCAGTAGCCTCTTATGACTGTCAGGGGGATAATGTTTATGTATTATACCATACCCATCTACAGCGGATATTTCTGTTGCCTCTTATGTCAACCAGGGGATAATGTTGATATATTATACCATACCCTTCTACAGGGGATATTTCTGTTGCCTCTTATGACAACCAGGGGATAATGTTGATATATTATACCATCCTAGGGTTGCCAGATGTACGGTTTTGCCCGGAACAATACCTTTTTTTCTCATTTTGTTCCGCGTACGGTGCACCCTTTAAACCGTACGCCCAATGTTCCGTTTTTTAAAATATCATGGTTTAGACTATAGTATAGTATAAAAAAGTGCACGGTTATGATCAAAATATTCTGTATGCTGACCTAAGCAATGATCAGCCATCACAGTTGAGAACAGCGCCTCTAGCGGGCATGTAGAGCACGAGTCTCCTCCATTTTATATATCAGCGGTTTAATTGGCCCAGAAAAACTGAAAAACATTTTGATCGTTGTCTTACATATATTTCCATCGAATGCTTATACTGAAAGAGTGTTTTCAGTAATGGAAATAGAGAGATGACAGAAACAGATGCTCAGTAGATTTAATAAAAAATGGAGTTCTTGTGTACTTCAACTATGATGAGAATTGTAAGGAATTTCTCAAGAAAGTTTTGTTGAATAAGAAACTTACAAATTGCTCCTCAAATGACAAGTACTTGTGAAATGTTCATTTCAATGTAAAGACTTTTTTTTTGCTATTGGCTTTATGTCGCAGCGACACAGATAGGTCTTATAGCGACGATGGGACAGGAAAGGGCTAGGACTGGGAAGGAAGCAGCTGTGGCCTTAATTAGGGTACAGCCCCAGCAGTTGCCTGGTGTGAAAATGGGAAACCACGGAAAACCATCTTCAGGGCTGCCGATAGTGGGGTTCGAACCCACTATCTCTTGAATACTGGATACTGGCTGCAATTAAGCGACTGCAGCTATCGAGCTCGGTCAATGTAAAGACTAACGCATTATTAGTTTAAGTACCTATATATTTCATGTTGACACTGTTATATTATTACCGGTATTTACTTGTTAGTATAACCCTGCTCTTTTTCTCTTAATCACGACTATGGTGCCATAATTTAGCACTATATGGCAGTGAAGTGGAAGTGTTCCTTATTTGCCATCTGGAAATCTGGCAACCCTATACCATCCCCATCTACAGGGGATATTTCAGTATCCTCTGATGATGGTCAGGGAGATAATTCTGATGCATTCTACCATTCCAACCATACGATAAATAAATAATAAATAATACAACCAGAAGATAACGTTGATTTGGTCTACCACGCACATCAACAGGGAGAGACGATAGGATTCGAACCGAGCATCTCCGGAATGCATGCTCGTTGCCATCGCATACCCAGCTCAGTAAATGTGGACTTGTTCGAAGTATAGAGTTCAACATTCCGCTGCAAAACATCTTGCATGCTAATGTCCAGGAAATCTCAATTTAAACATGCGATATCAGATGAAACACAGTCACATTTCTCCGACTAGCTGGACTATTTTAAGCAATGCTAGCTTAAGTGGCGCGCACCACATGGTCACTTTTGGCCTTGCTTTTTTTAAACTCTCATTTCCATTAACCTTTCGTGCGATACAACAAAGCAGGACCCAAATTGGATTGGTACGAGCCAGTCGTTCAATCATGCAACGAGATATTGGGCTGATAAGGCCTCCCCTCCATTAGAAGTCCATGTAACAGTCGCTGTAGGTTATAAAACATGGGTATTCCATTTGCCGGATATCACATCTTGGGGATAGTGTTGGAGAAAAAATGTTATTATTTATGTAATAGAGTTCTCTCACCATGAGATCTGTCACACTCTGCCATTGTGTCGTCTTCGTTCTTACACCAGATGAGGACAAGAAGCAATTTCTTTACTAACCAAGGTAGGAGTAATAGTTCCATTCATTTTATATTCTGAGACTTCCTTAAAGTCGCAGTAAACTCACGAAAATAGACTTTTTTTAATAAATTCGTTTAGATTTCGTGTTGTAGTGTTCTGTACTGCCCCGCTACGAAGGTGACGGGTTGATTATTATAAGATGATGTTTGTTATTGAAGTGGGCCTAACAGCTAGGTCATCGGTCATGGTTATTAATAGGGAAAGGATTTTAAGGTAGAACGTATGGTCAGAAAAGGGGCAAAAAGAGGTTCTGAAAATACATTAAAAACAGCAAAAAAGGTGTTAATGAAATAATTTTATTAAGTGTTAAGCCAGTTACATGAACTTTCTGTATCATATTCACTGAGTTCTATTAATTAATCACCGGGCGAGTTGGCCCTGCACTTAGGGGCACGCGGCTGTGAGCTTGCACCCGGGAGATAGTGGGTTCGAATCCTACTGTCGGCAGCCCTGAATATGGTTTTCCGTGGTTTCTCGTTTCCACGCCAGGCAAATGCTGGGGCTGTATCTCAATTAAGGCCACGGCCTCTCCCTTCCAACTCCTAGGCCTTTCCTATCCCGTCGTCGCCATAAGACCTATCTGTGTCGGTGCGACGTAAAGCCTCTAGCAAAAAAAAAAAAAACCAATTAATCAGCATGTTATATTAGATTAGACAGAATATTTCGTCGAAGTTTTGGATAGTAAGTCGCTGCGCTCTGAACTCTGTAGATCTTTATATAGCGAGAAACTCCTCTCGACATCTACAAAAACCAATCGAGCACATCTTATCAGCACTCATAGAGGGAGTTCAGTCGAAGTTACAAAGGTTTCCACATTTTGATTGTTCTTCAAATTGAATTAGAATTTGTCTTTAGCAAATCTATCGGAGTTGTCCTTAACTACTTCCACTGTTTCTCCTCTATACATCTTTTTTAACCTTCGAAATGATTTTGTGTTGCGAAAAATACGCGCTGCTACGGACTGGTAAAACTCTAACAAGGCCAACAAGAGAGTGCAGAGTAGATAGGCGGAACCATTAAATTCATGCCAGTACTAACTGAGTTTAAACTGTAGACATGATTCTGTATAGGCTTTTGGGCTTAAGCCGTCTCAAGAAAATAAGGTGAAATTCTTCACGTTTCTCAGAGAACTGTGCTCTGCGTCATCAGAATAAGAAATCTCGACTGTCCACGAGTACGGGCCGTGAAAGCATCAATGGCAACATTAGTTTAAACTGTTACATCATTGTTTAAATTTTAATTTGAATTCACAGCTGCAGATTGGCCATTGTTACTGGGATATGAATTACTGGTGGTTTCCATAAATATTATTATTATTATTATTATTATTATTATTATTATTATTATTATTATTATTATTATTGATTTCTGATCAAACAAAATGTTAAAAATGTGCTCAAGAAAGGAAACGAATTGTCTAATCTTTTAAAAACAAGGATAAATATGGTATGAAAACTAGAAAAATATAAGGGAAGATCTTCATTGGGGTAATCACATAAATGGGGTTTTAAATAAAGGCTACACATCTCTGCACAGGGTCATGAGGGTGTTTAGGGGTTTTGGTAAGGATGTAAAGGAGAGGGCATATAAGTTACTGGTAAGACCCCAAATAGAGTATGATTCCAGTGTATGGGACCCTCACCAGGATTACTTGATTCAAGAACTGGAAAAAATTCAAAGAAAAGCTTCTCGATTTGTTCTGGGTTATTTCCGATGAAAGAGTAGCGTTACAAAAATGTTGCAAAGTCTGGGCTGGGAAGACTTGGGAGAAAGAAGATGAGCTGCTCGACTGAGTGGTATGTTCCGAGCTGTCAGTGGAAAGATGGTATGATATGACATTAGTAGGTGAATAAGTTTGAGTGGTGTCTTTAAAAGTAGGAAAGGTATGAAGAAAAAGTTTGAATTTTAGAGGACAAATTGGGGCAATTATTTGTTTATAGGAAGGGGAGTTAGTGATTGGAATAACTTACCAAGGGGGATGTTCGATCTTCTTATTATTCTTCTTATTTCCCTACCGCTGTTCCCACACCTGTCGGATCGCGGGTGCGAACTGCGTAGCACATGTGGATTTGGCCCTGTTTTACGGCCGGATGCCCTTCCTGACGCCAACCCTGTAGGGAGGGATGTAATCACTATTGCGTGTTTCTGTGGTGGTTGGAAGTGTAGTGTGTTGTGTGAATATGAAGATGATAGTGTTGGGACGGACACAAATACCCAGTTCCCGAGCCAGAAGAATTAATCAGAAGCGATTAAAATCCCCGAACCGGCCGTAAATCGAACCCGGGACCCTCTGAACTGAAGGCCAGTACGCTGACCAATCAGCCAACGAGTCGGACCAAGGGAGATGTTCAATAAATTTCCAATCTCTTTGTAATCATTGAAGGAAAGGGCTAGGAAAACAACAGACAGGGAATCTGCCACCTGGGCGACTGCCCTAAATGTAGATAAGTAGTGATTGATTGATTGATTGATTGATTGATTGATTGATTGATTTCGTTCGACATATTCCGAAAACCTACACATACTATTAACACCATTATAAGGTGAAAAGGTGCTGAAACATGAAATATAAGGGAAAAGGTGGAAAAATATAATAACCTCACAAAAAGGTTCAAAAGGTGCACCAAATTGAGTTTATATCGCCTCATATCATGTCCCCGCATACATATCTGTATGAAAAGAGCTGTACAGTGGAACCTTGATATCTCCAATCACCTCGGGAGCTAAATTTTATTCCGAGCTATTGAAATTTTGAGATATAAAGAATCCGTTTTTGAACATATATAGCGCATAATTGAATAATACGTATTTATACTGCTAATAATAAGAGTTGGCGTCTGACATTTCTCAGAAGGAGGTCCGTTTACTGCCTGCCGAGGCGGGATAAAGGGAGTGGCTGTGTGGTTGCCATGGAAACGAGGGTGGGGCGACTGCGGTTGCCATGGAGATAAAACTTCAGGGCAGCTCGTCTTGCTGGGAGTTGCCAAACCTGTCACTGTCACTGATAAGAACCTGATTGTTTGTATAAGAGTGATCGCAAATGGGACGACACCGCCTGACCAGGTAGTCTACAACAGATCACAGCGGTCAGAATGAAGGAGGGAACAAGTGAGCCGGAAGCGAGGGGTAAGAGTATGTAGAAAGGAATGCTGGAATGTGGCAACATCGTGAAATGGCACGTGCAGTGCTCCTCCCTCCAACCTTACCTGTCAGACGCCAACTCTTATTATTAGCAGTGTACGAGCTTATACTGGATACAGTGCGTTTTACAGGATTTCAAATATTAAACTCGTATTTTACGGCATCGCTTTCATTATGACCCTTATTAAACTAACATTTATAAGATAGAATACAGTACATGAGTAGTGAAACAAGAAGCATACCTCCGTTAACACTTTTGGAGAAGAATTCGTTAGTCTCTTCTGTTTTTTTACTGTTAGCCTTCTTTTCTTCCACATACTTTTCAACAATATTTATTTCTGTGAGAAAAGTGCCGTTTATATTCGACTGACTGTATATACGTTCGAAACACGCAGCCAATATTCGTAAATGGAACTTGTCATCCACGACTTCCGGGATCGCTTTCGAATGTGACCGGTAATGAATTCACGGCCGATCAACAACGAGGCTTCACCGGTCACTAGAAGTTTATTTTTCGGTTCCTGTCATATTAGCTCCCAGCATCACTGTAGCCCTTTCTTTACTTGTTAACTGTTCCTCACAAACTACAAATGCCGTATGGCACAGTCAGTGTTGTACAAAATTCGAGTTACAGAGTACTTTTTGCTTCAAGGGAGGAAATGTTTACTTCGAGAAATCGAGATTCATGTAACTGAATTTCGAGTAATAGAGAAATAAATACATGTCCGACTCGTTGGATGAATGGTCAAGCGTACTTTGGTTCAGAGGGTCCCGGGTTCGATTCACGGCCGGGTCGGGGATTTTAATCGCTTCTTATTAATTCTAGCTGGGGGACTGGGTGTTTGTGTCCGTCCCAACACTTTTCTCTTCTTATTCATACATCACACTACACTACCAACCACCATAGAAACACGCAATAGTGATTACATCCCTCCAGATAGGGTTGGCGTCACGAAGGGCATCCGGCCGTAAAACAGGGCCAAATCCACATATGCGAATAAGTTCGCACCCGCGACCCCACAGGTGTGCGGAAAGCGGTAGGAAAAGAAGAAGAAGAAGAAGATAAATAAATACACGTGAAGAATAGGACAAACGGCCGGGAAATTGAAGTTACTTCGAGATACTGAAAATTTGAGTAATGGAGGTTCGAGATATCGAGGTTCGACTGTATTTTTAAAAAGGTGCTGCACCTTAAAATCCTGTATAGTTATATTTATTTACGAAAGATAAAAAGGGATCGTGGAAGCGACATATTCAAGTTTCGGGCAATGAGAGGTACATAATTAGCAATGTACAAGCAGTCATCAAAACACAAGGGCACTGGGGGATAAACAAGAATTGGCAACTTCGGATGAACAAAATAGATGACATAGGCATTTGGGCTTATGCCGTGTCAAGAAAACAAAGTTAAATTCTTTATGTTTTGCAGAGAACTTTGCTCTGCGTCGTCAGACGAAAATGTCGGCTGTTCACGAAAAAGGCTTCTCAAGGAATGATGTTTGAATTTAGACGTTATAATAGAAGTGGAAGTGGTACGTTCATTCGTCACCAGATGGCTCACCGGACGCGCTACTGTGCTAGCTGACGGTACCATCAGAATCAGTCTGAGAGAGAGTCAGATAACAGCAGTACACACATATGAAGGTATGACATTGACACAAGCCGGGAATGAAACATCTGGCGGTGATGAACGTACGAATTTGGAAAACACCGAAACGAAATGACAATAGTAAAGGGACAGTGGAGGCGAACTACCTACGTGAATCCTTAATGGCTGGCAACCAGGTATTACTTAATTGATAGCCAGTGTCCCTGTTCAAATTGTTAGGATTTCTTACGTATTTCCACAGCTTCTTGTATAATCCTGGACCTGTAGAGTCTAGTGTGGGTAAGAGCTAGAGAATCTTGAAACACGACATCATGACCCGACGATAGAGCGTGCTCAGCTATTGCTGATTTGTCTGGCTGGTTGAGACGAATATTTCGTTCATGTTCCTTGATACGAGTACAAATGGACCGGCTTGTTTGGCCAATGTACACCTTGCCGCAAGTACAGGGAATAAATACGGGCCGTGAAAGCATCAATGGCAAGAAAATAGATGTATTGAAGCAAAAGACACAAGTTAGGAATAGTACATCACCAAAATATCGAGAGATTAGAACACTTTTCACAACAAATCATGAAGGAAATATTACAAAGATCGGTGACAGCGACAATTTGGATTTCATCCGAATAAAAGTAACAATTACATTCATTAAACAGAATATATGTTTCCCAACCAACTGTACAACGTGAAATAAGGAACATTAGGGAAGATAGGAAAAACAATACAATAGGAGAATGAATTAAAGATTAGCATTTTAAATTACAAATTACGAAGTCCGGGCTTGCGTAAGAATTCGCCTGACTAGAAAATAGTGAGCTATTTCAGATAACAAGTTCTAAAAACACGGGATGTAACACAGATACATTTAGCCCAACAGGATAAACATAAAGAAGTTCAAGATAGAGAGTATTACACAGTACAAGAATGTAAACAGACTTTGAAGCACCAGAAGTTTTCAAGAATATTGGCACACAGAAAGTTCACTTTGACATAAATTCGAACAGCGTTCCAAGCAAAGGAATTGGACATCCAGCTGCTCCCTTGTGGATACATAATTGAGTACCACCACTCAAGAACATAGTCATGAGAAGTTTACAATGACTCATGGTCGAAGAGTAAGTCCTGTACTGGTGTGAAAGTTTACATGAGCGTAACACAAATATGTTGCCCTATTTCCAAGCCGAAGAAGGGCTACCTAGCGGCATCGAAGTAGCATGCAAGGAGAGCTAGTTATACAGGCCAGTTGGAGAGGGGAAGTACAGGGGAAATCATGACATTCTGCACTAAAAACGTGCGGCCAGTATCCAGTAATCGGGAGATAGTGGGTTCGAGCCCCACTGTCGCAAGTCCTGAAGATGGTTTTCCGTGGTTTCCCATTTTCACACCAGGCAAATGCAAATGCTGGGGCTGTACCTTTATTAAGGCCACGGCCGCTTCCTTCCGACTCCTAGGGCTTTCCTATCCCGCTGTCACCATAAGACCTGTCTGTGTCGGTGCGACGTAAAGCAAATAGCACTAAAGAACAACCAAGAAGTGTGTAGACCAGAGGTGCTCAGCTTGGCACCGTTGAGGCTAGCCCAGTGCAGCCGGGCTTACATGTCAAGCCTACGTCACATGGAAGCGAGAGAGCGAACACACTTGAGAGGGATGTGGAGCGGTGACGTTCGATTGTAATTATAATTATTTTCACGATAGTTCAACCCTGATGTAAACATGGTATGTCTACATCTCCGCCAGGGAAAGAGTTGCGATTTGCTGAGCGTGTGGTACCGACCTCCACCCCGTCAATGTCTCGAGCTCGGACGTACAGTTGTACATTCTTCCTCTATTGTGTTTCCTTCAGCCTTTTCATTTAGTCCTTGTGCAACATGTTTCTTGAAACAGACCCTCACATTCTTCTTTTTAAACTTGTCTAGATTCCACCTCCTTGCATTCCTTCCTTTATTCAATTTCTTCAACTTCAGGTGGCATTTCATGACCAACAAGTTGTGATCAGAGTCAACGTCTGCTAATGGGAAAGTTTTGCAATCCAACACCTGGTTTCTGAATCTCTGCCTAATCATAATGAAGTCTATTTGATACCTTCCAGTGTCTCTAGGTCTCGTCCACGTATACAGCCGTCGTTTGTGGTGTTTGAACCAAGTATTAGCAAGGACTAAATTATGATCAGTGCAGAATTCAACCAGCCGACTTCCACTTGCATTCCTTTGTCCCAATCCAAATTCTCCTACTGTATTACCTTCTCTTCCTTGGCCTACCACTGCATTCCAGTCTCCCATCACAATTAGATTCTCGACACCTTTTACATATTGTACTGAATCTTCTATCTCTTCATATAATCTATCGATTTCTTCATCATCTGATGAACTAGTAGGCAGATAGACCCGCACTTTGGTGGGCATTGTTTGGTGTCTATCTTGACAACAATAATTCTTTCACTATGCTGATCGTAGTAGCTTACCCGCTGCCCTATTTTCTTATTCATTATTAAACCAACTCCTTCATTTCTCCTGTTTGATTTTGTGTTGATAATTCTGTAGTCGCCTGACCAAACATCCTGTTCTTCCTGCCAACGTACTTCACTTAAACCAACTACATCTAACTTCACTATCGATCTCCCTTTTCAGATTCTCTAACTTACCACAACGATTCAAACTTCTAACATTCCACGCTCCAACTCGTAGAATGTCAGTATCCATCTTCTTGATGATTGCCCCCTCTCGTGTAGTCCCCACCCGGAGATCCGAATGGGGAACTATTTTACCTCCGGAATATTTTACCCGGGAGGAAGCCATCATCAGTACATCATTCATACAGAGATAGCTGCATGTCCTCGGGAGTTAGTTATGGTTGTAGTTTCCCGTTGCTTTCAGCCATGTAGCAGTATCAACACAGCTAAGCCATGTTGAGTATTATTACAAGGCCATATCAGTCAATCATTTACACTGCCGCCCTTGTAACTTTCGAAAGGCTGCTAATCGTCACCCCCCCCCCCTCTTTCGATGAACAATTCGATAGTCTGGTTTCTCGACAGATACCCATCCGATATGGTTGCACCTGCGGCTCAGCTATCTGCTTCATTGAGACACGCTAGCCTCCCCACCGCGGCAAGGTCACATGGTTCGCGCGGGAGGCATTGCTGCATATCCTACATGACAGCGGCGAGGATGGTAGAGATATCCGAATTATTGCCAACCTGTATTGGAGTCAGACCGCAACAGTTAGGATTGACAGCACAAACACCTCCTGTCCTACTGAAATAAAGCAAGGAGTGAGGCAAGGCTGTGTTCTATGTCCACTCCTGTTAATATTTACTCTGAAAGGGTATTTTCTGAAGCACTAAAAGGAAAAGAAGAGGGCATCGTTGTTAATGGGATCAGAATAAATAATCTGCGATATGCAGATGATACTGTTCTGCTTGCAACAAGCGCTGAAGGTCTGTAGACATTACTAAATTGTGTGGTTGAACACAATGCTGGGGCAGGTCTGCGTTTAAACACAAAAACGACCAAAATAATGGTCGTAAGCAAACGTCATTCAACTTCTTAACTTGATAATAGCTGGCACAACACTGGAACAAGTCCAACGCTTTAAGTGGCTCGGCAGCGTACTTGATCACAGTTGGAACAATGCTGTTGAAATTAGGTCCCGGATTAACAGCCAAGTACTGCATTCAACAGAATGAGCAAACTTCTCTGTAACACAGATTTCAAGATCAATCTTAGTCTCCGTTTACTTCGGTGTTATGTATTTTATGGTGCCGAGACTTGGACCCTAACAGAGTCCACCACCAAATAAATTTTGATCTTTTGAGATGTGGTGCTACCGACGCCTGCTCAGAATATCATGGGTTGACAGAATTCGTAACACTGAAGCACTACAACGCCTGAACAAAGAGCCAGAGGTCATCCACCTCGTGAAGAAGAAACATGAGTATTTTGGACATATCACTCGAACTGATAAATACAGACTCCTTCAGTTTATCTTACAAGGTAAAACTACGGAAGGAGAAGTAGGGGAAGGAGGAGAATATCTTGGCTACGGAATGCACGATAGTGGTATGGGCTCAGTGACCCCACTCTTTTCCGAGTGGCTGAGAACAAGAACCAGATCGTCCTGATGACAGCCGACATCCAATGAGGATATGGTACGAGAAGAAGAAATTACATCGTAATATGTCTAGATGTACGCTTTGCAGCGAACAGATTTCGTTCTCCTCATATTTAACGTGGGAACAGATCCTTTTTTAACAAACGTTTTCTATTTCGTTTCAGGAGTTCGGCTTTATATTTAATCGATAGTTCGTAGTCCTGCTCTCTGAAATATGAAGAGCATGCGAAGCTATGTCGGGTTGGTCAGAAATTAGCGCGATATCTCTCTGGAGATTTCTCTCGACTGGAAAATCTGTGAAAATCTATACTTTCTTCCTTCGATGTTTTCGAGGTGCTTGCATGGTTGCAGCCATACACAAAACAGTAAGACGTGTTTCCACTTACGTATCGTTTACAGTAGTTAAATATTCCGAACCAACAGTTGCACTGTCTGATTAGGTCACTGGCGTAGCCAGAGTATGGAGGGGGGGGGGGGGGAGTTACTCGGGGGTTAGAACACATCCCTCACCATGGATTTTTTTACAAAAAGGAAATAAACAGAAACTGGCAATAAACAATAAGCTAAATAAACATTCAAAGACATACTTGTAAACTAACAGATACGTAATCCATTTGTATCAATGTTCTTATAGCCTAATGACAGGTCATGCAAGCATCTTCACTGTGTTTTACCATCATTTTGTAACTATAACACCCCCCTCTTATCGGCCGATACTGTCTACACTACTGGATGATGGTGATGCTTGTTGTTTAAAGAGGTCTAACATCGAATCATCGGCCCCTAATGGTACGAAATGTAACGACAATTTAAAAGTCAAAAATTCACCCACTGACCAGAATTCAAAACATGACGATGAACAATGAATGGATTAACATTAATTTAAAATAATCAGCGGATCCAACTCAAAATAAGTTACTGAAATATTTAAAAAAGTCCTAAATCGATCCATTGACTAGAATTCAAAACATGACGATGAACAATGATTATGAACTTAAAACGATCAGTGGATCCGACCCGCAATGCCCGACCTTCCCAGAAACTATCTGAAAACAATAGTATTACTGACGAAGGGACTCCTTCCAAAGCACAGGAATCGATAATGATTGTTGTCTAAAGTGGTGCGAAATCCAGGTCAACGGCCCCTCACAATCGCTAGTCAAGCAGAACGGTGGTATCTCTCATGTTGCGGTACTACTCGAAAGTAGCGTAGACTCACAGTGTTCCACACATTATGGTACTAATCACAAGTATTCTACTGAACCCATAATACTACGACGAAAAATAATTGCAGATATTTATTTCAGCTACAAATAACTTTTTTGAGAGTAGCCATGTTTTATTTCGAGAGTCTCACTCTCCCGTGGGAACAGAACTCACCGTGACAAGCGAGCCACCCTCTCGTGAAATGCCGGGACACTTCGGTTGATATCGAGTACTGGCTAATTCAGCAATTTTGGAAAATACTTCACAACGAGAGATTTTGGCGACATGGTTAATCCAGGAATAAAGGGTCGAAATTATTAACAAATATTACATGGAGACAGAATCCACAGGGTGAATATAAATGCAAATAATCCCGGAGTAAAGTTGGCGTCCCTACTCGCGGATTTGCGACACGTGCCGAGGTCATCTCTGAAGAAAGACCGCGAAGTTACATGTCAGAAATAAATTTATTACGCCCGTTGCTAGTACGGGAAAAATATAAAATTAACACCATAATGAATTATAATTCTGTCTGAATTTGTGGAATAAATTTCAAGAAATTTGGCCCAGCGTATGTGGAATTAGGATATTGCACCACCAAGCTTTATGGTGAGGGTAGCGTCCCCTCAGAGTGTATAAAAGAAATCCCTCCACCTACATTTACACATTCTATCTGAAGGTCTGGACGGTGGAACCCACGTCGCTCGTCTACATAAAAGTGCAGGATTTGTGTCTTAAACTTAACTTATGCTGTCTATTCATGGGAATGATTTAAGTAGAGTATTTAACTAAAGTGACAGAAATTTTTCTGAGCTTCCGCCGACGAAAAATGAAGGCATAGATATCTGCTTAAAATACATAGCTGATTTCCTCTTATTACATTGTGTGTGTTTGATATTGTCGAAAGGAGTTTGGAGGCTAGTCAGAGAGAGGTCTGATTTTGTTATCTCTTGAAACACCTGTTATTATTAGGGTGAAGGAGGACAGAGTCCTGGGAAACAGTCGCAGTCGACAGCAGAGAGGGAAGGTCGTCGCATGAGTAAAGCGACGAAAGTGCGTCATTTTGTGTTGTTAATCAATAGCGAGTGTAAAAATCTCTGTATTTTTAAGTAATATATAAGAAGATGATGTATTTTGCCAACACGAGGGGATAAATCTGAGGTCAGCTGGCTAAATGTAGCCAGAATCTCCAAGATGACTCCTTATAGGTCTGTTTATAATTTGTATTAGTGTTGTAGACAGAATTCTTTGTCCCAATAAAATTTTCAGTGCGTGTGTCGAATTAATATTTAATAATGATCAGGCGAAAGTGTTATATTTCTGGTCGTCGTGTGGAATTCTTCAGGGCAGAAAAAATCACGCTGAGAAACTGTAAAATGCAAAGTTTAAAAAATGTGTTTAAATTCTTCGAGATGGTGTTCAAACTGAGTAATGTTAGGAAGGTGATAACGATAACGTAGTCATGGTGAATGCGATACGAATATCCTATGAGTTCAGAAAATTTAGTCGAAATAATAATAATAATAATAATAATAATTGTACCGGGCGGTACACCTCTACTCTGTTTATTTAAAAGTTGCGCCAGTTGAAACACCTCTTCTGGAGGAAGGTTGAACTTTATCTATTCTATTAATTCTCTACTTTCTCAGAAGATGTCACCACGTGGAAAATTTTGAGTTTTTGAACTGTGTCACTTTTGATGTGTTTTTGTTTCGCTTGAAGTAAGAAGTGGGAACTTTCTCTTCTAGAGGACACTACTGAAGAATTACAATAGTGCAACCTAGTGCGAAATCAAAGAACTATTTTGTTGGAGAAATTTTTATTTCAAAAGTTTGTTTCTTGTTAAATTTCTTTCTGTTATTGTTTAAGTTGGCTGTATACCCCTCTTTTTCCCCTTAGTTTGGATCTAGCCAATCCCGAATTTCTTTAATTAATTTTCCACCAATAATGTGTTTCTTTTTCCTCTATGTAGGGGTTTCTTTTCCCGAACCAATAAAGATTTTGTGGGAGGGTGTTTTATTTCCCCTAACGCCTAGAATCTTCCGCGAGAGGATATAAACTGCTGATTTTGGGGTCTCCGGGCCACTTCTGTTCCATCTTTCAGTGTATTAAGTACATAGCAGGAGGCGGGAAGCGCCTCTTTCCTCGGCAGCGATCTACTACCAGGTAATGGCCTATTAATATCTTCTTTTCTTGCTAGGTCGGCAGTTTAACTCTCGCGGCGGGTTCGAAGCGTTTTCCATCATGTAACCTTTTCCTAAAATGTAACTACTCTTTTCTCCTTTTTCTTGTAAAGTTACATATTGGGATAGAGAGTGCTAACCCTCTCGAGCTCCCACTCACATTTGTTTTGAGGTGAACTTATTTTCTCAAACTTTTCTTCGTTTATGTAATGTAAAGTGTTCTTCTCTAAGTCACCTCTGTAGTATGGGATTAGCCCTTGCGTTAGTGGCCCAGAGCCAGATTAGGTTTTAAAAGCAAAGTGTATTAGGAGTGCAAGTTCGCCTCCTCTCCAGTTGTATTTTAGAGGTCATGTATTAATCTTTTCTCACCTAATAGACCTCAGTAGGTTGGGTATTTTACCCCTGTGTATATGTCCTTTGAGGACAACTTGAAAGTTGAGTTTGGTGTGGCCTGGGAGAGGCTTAACTTTAAGAGCGAGTGGCTCTTTTCTAAAACTGAGAGTTGTATGCCTCGAGGAGGCTTTGCTGTGTAATTTGGAGCAAAGGCTCCAGGGTTTGAGTGGGGTCTTCTGCCCCTTTTGTTAAAATTGGTATATCGTAAAGTTGAGCTAGTTGCTCAAGAATTGTGTTTTCAGGGCTCGAAGCCCAAATTCTTTAATCCCTGCAATTGTACATTTCAAGTTGTATTTCGGCTACTAAGTACCTGTTCTATTTGTTGTTACCTAATTTTGAAAAGAAAATATAACCTTGTTAAATTTTAAAATTTAATTTCTCTTTAGTAGCTTGAGACCTATTCACCACCCAGCACCTTCTTTCATGCTTAACTACCACAAAAACTCGGTAACAAGTGGTAGCAGAGCGTGGTTGAATGGGTCTCAATTTAGCCCCTTTTGACGGCTAAACATTGCTTTGATTCGAACTCTAACAATTTTCTCAGTTGCTGGAATTTTTTGAGTTTTTCAAAATTGTTCTGTCATCATGCCCGGCCCTCGCGATGTTCTCCTCCTTAACTACTTGCGCAAAGAGGAGTTGATATATGAGTTAACTATCAGAAACGTTCAATCTGGAGGCACGGTTGCAATAGACACTAACAAGCTTAGAGAGTCCCTTGATTTGCCCATTTCCATCCCCAATTTGGGAGAGAAAGAAATTGACGACTCTCTTTCCACGATTGTCGAGAATATTACTGGGCTAGCATCGGTAGTCAGCTTTTTTGATGAAAACGATCCATCTCCTAATCAAATTAAGCGTGTGCAAGGCAGGCTGTATCACTTTGCAAATAGAGTTAATGATCTATTGTCTCTAAAGGTGAATGACGTTCAGAGGAAGCAAGCTAATACGCTCCTTGAAACTATTTCTGAATTGTCTAATAAGGTCACTCAATTGCTAACCGGCGAAGCTCCTCCCAAAACTGATCAACCCGCCACGGTGAATGTAGGTAACGAGGAAGAGCCTCCTCAGGGAGAAGTCAATAGGATAACCGTTGCTGCTCAAACTATCTCTGCCCCATCGAACAACGAATCTGAACGCCGTGCGTCATTGAGTAACATCCGCTCTGAATTAACTTCCTTGCCCTTGAAACCTTTAACGACTATGACACCTGGGTTCAGCAGCTTGCCTCATCCATTGGCAATGTTGCTTAGAGGTATCTCTAAGTTTTCCGTCAACACCACCAGTGACGTAATTTCATTTTTAAGATTTCTAGTGGAATTTCAGGATCATGCCCTTGTGTTTTCTCTTTCCCCATGTCAAATTTTGCAAATTATCTATCCTTATGCTATTGGTGTTCTATCTGACAAAATAGTTAGAGCCATTGCCGAGCAATCTTCTATTGAGGATTTCCACGCCCATTTGCTAGCTAACTTCATCCCGGCTAGGGCCAGGTCCTCCCTTATTCAGAAATACTATTATCGGGTACAGCGCTTGGATGAAAACCTGGCAGACTTCATCCAAGATATTAAGTTTTATACTAGGGTGTTTGCTCTCCACTTCCCTGAGGATCAGATCGTGCAAGCTATTGTTGAAGGGATTTCACCACCCTACAGGTCATATTTGTGTTTCGCGGCGTGCCCGCAAACCTTCTCTGAACTGGAAGCATTAGCCGTCTCTGCGGAAGGAGTTAGGTATGCCGATTCCTTGCGTGTGGCGAAAGAACCCCCGCCTTCCTTTAGTAACACTCGGCCTCCACCTCGCCGACCAGTCAATCCCCGTAAATGTTATGCTTGTGGGTCGCCTGACCATCTGCGGAATAAGTGTCCTCTGATCAAGTCAAGTGGGACAAGGAATGGAGTAGGGTCATCACAAGGCTGTTTTAAGTGTGGGGCCTTCTCACATATCGCCAAGAATTGCCCAAACTCAAATAGCACCCCCTCCTGCTCAACTTCTGGTGCAAATTCCAGCTATTCCAATAATAAAAAGTGACTAGTGGCGTCGGCTGAGCCGACTAATCCATCTTCCCGAGACTTAGCCCCTAGTAAACAGGTTGTAAATGCAGAGAACGACCAGCCTTCAAATTCATCTTTTGAATGCCCTAAAGAGTGTCTTAGGATTGCGGCGGATACCCCCGCACCTGTTCCTTTTCTTAAGATTGAGTTAAATAACGAGCCTATAACAGCTCTCTTAGATTCAGGCAGTGTTTGTTCCATTATTTCGGCTGATTGGTATTCTAAATTGAAATCTGTTTGTAAACTCCCTGACTATGTCTCTTCTCCTGTTCAATATGTTTCGGCTAATTCATCTCCATTAGAAATTCTAGGTTCCATACATGTCAAAATTCGGGTTTTTAAGTTTACATGGAAGATCAAATTGTTTGTGGCCAAGCGTTTGTCTTGCCCCATCATATTGGGAGCGGACTTCATTTCTCACACTGGTCTTGTGCTCGATCTCCAGAGTAGGTCGTGCATATTCAAATTTGCGTCCAATTGTAGAATTCCCTTGTTAAAGTGTAATTCTGTATCATGTTCATCTATTTCGCCTACCCAGGATGAGATGTTGTTAGACCTTAGACATCTACCTGAGGAGCAGGCTGATAGTATTCGGAAACTGTGTCAGTCGTTTCCCGAGGTGTTCTCTGATACTCTTGGTGTTACTGACCTTATTGAATACAAAATTGAGGTCACGGATTCAATTCCTGTCCGTTTTCCACCGTATAGGCTATCTCCACCTAAAATGAAGGCTCTGAAAGAAATCATCGATCAGATGTTGAAGGATGGTATTATTAGGCCCTCTAAGTCAGCGTATTCTTCGCCTATTTTTCTAGTCCCGAAACCCCAAGGAGGCTTCAGGCCTGTCATTGATTACAGGGCTCTCAATCGGAAGGTGGTGTTGCAATCTGTGCCCCTTCCCGACCTTCATTCTTGCTTTTCATGGTTTCGTAAGGCCAAGTTCTTCACCATCTTGGACTTGAATCAGGCCTATAATCAAATTCCCCTTGCCGAAGAGTCTAAACATCTTACAGCGTTTGCCACGGACTGGAATTTATATGAATACAACCGCGTGCCTTTCGGGCTCCCCACGGGGGCAGCTGTGCTCACTAGGCTACTAGATAGGGTCTTTTCCGACATCAAATTTGAGTACTTATATCACTATTTGGATGATGTCGTCGTATTTTCCGAAACCTTTGAAGAACATCTAGATCATTTGCGAGAAGTTCTCAATCGCCTTCGTAAGGCTGGGTTAACTGTTAAGTTGTCCAAGGTTGCCTTTGCTAAGCCCTCTATGTCATTCCTAGGGCATATTGTGTCACCTGATGGTGTAGCAGTCGATCATTCTAGAACACAGGCCATCCGTGATTTTAAACCTCCTAAGGACATCAAAGGTATCGCTAGATTCATTGGTATGGTGAATTTCTTCAGGAAGTTTATTCCTAACTTCGCTAATAGAGCGGCGCCCTTAAACCTTCTTCGTAGGAAAGGCATCAAATTCGAGTGGGGACCTTCTCAACAAGCCGCTTTCGAAGATCTTAAATTAGCTCTCTGTAATGCCCCTGTACTTGCTATGCCTGATTTCTCGAAGAAATTCATCGTCCAAACGGACGCGTCGTCGTCAGCTGTAGCTGCAGTCCTTCTTCAAGAGACTGAACTAGGGAGGCGTCCCATCGCCTATGCATCTAGGACTCTATCGGTTCAAGAAGCCAAGTATTCCATCTATGAGCTCGAAGGGTTGGCAGTCTTATTCGCCTTAGAAAAGTTCCGTCTCTATCTGGAACATGTCAAATTCGACCTGGAGACAGATAATCAAGCCTTAAGCTGGGTCTTAGGTAGGCCGCGTCGTACTGGTCGTATAGCCCGTTGGGCCATCCGTATTTCTGCCTTCCAATTTGATGTACGACATATCAGAGGTACCGAAAATGTTGTTGCTGATGGACTCAGCCGTATGTTTCATAACGACGTCGAGACCCACGAACCGGTCGATAGTTCATCACCTTCCGAGTCCATACTATCTGGTGTTAATGCCATCTTAACAGGTGCTCCCATGCTTTTTAGGGATATTGAGAAATACCAACGTGAAGATCCGACGCTGGCTCCTATAATGGAAACCCTTTCTTCTGGGGAACATGTTGTCCCTTATGTTCTGAGGAATGGTGTTCTATGTTGCCCTTCGAGGCATGATAAGTTGATGAAAGTTGTTGTTCCAGCGGTTCTTGTACCTATGATCTTCAAATACTATCATGAGACCCCATTGGGGGGGCATCTTGGAATCTTTAAAACTCGTGAAAAGATTCGTGAAATGTTCATATGGAAAGGTATGGACGGTGAAATTCGAGAACTTGTAAAAGCTTGTAAATCTTGTTTGATCAGTAAACCCACCATGTCCACTAAAGTAGGCCTTTTGTCTTCTCATCAAGCGTCGCGCCCCATGGAACGCCTGTATATCGATTATGTGGGACCCTTCCCCCAGTCAAAGGGTAATGCCAACAAGTTCATCTTTGTGTGTGTAGATGGTTTTACAAGATTTTCCTGGTTATTTCCGACTAAGCTGGCTACCGCTCAGTCCACCATTACTTGCCTAAATTCTATTTTTGCTTCTTTTGGTCCGTGCCAATACATTGTATCTGATAATGCTAAAGCTTTTACATCAAATCTGTTTCGTAAATTCTGTTTTGACTTGTCCATCTCTCATGTAACTACATCTGCTTATTACCCTCAACCATCTCTGGCTGAACGGGTTAACCGCAATCTCAGGTCCGCACTTATTGCCTATCATCATGAAGATCATTCTAGGTGGGACACGTCCCTGCATTGGTTAGCTTTTGCTTTGAATTCGGCGGTTCATGAATCTCACAAATTTACTCCAGCTTCTTTGATGTTTAAGTTCGTTCCCAACACGCCGCTCTCTAACCTCTGGTCTCTGAATGACATTCTGCCCGAGACAATAGATCCGGACAACATTAAAGATCTTTGGAAGAAGGCTAAAGCTAATCTTAAAGTGTCTCATGAAAAGGTTAGGGAAAGGTATGATCGTGGACGGAGACCCACCACTTTGAAGGTAGGTGACCAGGTTATGGTCAAAAATTTTGTTCCCGCGGGCAAGCTTGCCCCCAGATTTCATGGGCCTTGTATCATTCTCGATTTTCTTACGCCGGTTACCTTATTGCTAAGTAATCCAGCCACCGAGAGGATATTTAGAGTTCACCTGTCCCAGGTGAAACCGGTGTAATTTCTGTGTTAACTTGCTCCATATTATTTTGAAAGGATATGAAGGTTATATTTTTTTTTGAGTTTCACTTTTAAGGCATTCTGCCCCTTCTGTAATATTTTGGTTTTAGATGTAAGCCTTATGTAAAACCTGCCCCGACCCGTTAAACTGCCATCCTGTTCTTGCCACGGCCATTACCACGCTCCCGTCTCCTGCTCCACTCTACACAGTGGCTTAATGAATACCATGAATATCTGCACGCCGCTGGCCCCTCACTCTCTCTACAAGCCTGTACCCTCAAAGAAAATAATTGTCCAACACAATTCTGCCGCCTAGCTTTAATGTTTCAGCGCCCCCGCAGCCGCGCAGCGCCGTGCAGCGACTGGGGAGGGGGATGGGCCCCCTCCTCTCCAGCGAGGACGACATGTGCACGGCGAGCCGGAGCTCACCTCCCGGCCAAGGCTGATGTGCGGCGCACGACCTGCTACATGCCCGCAGCCTGTATCTGTTCACCGCGGGCGCGGCGTACTTCAACACCTCTGCTCCCCTCATAGTGCGGGCGAGCGGTATCTCAGGGTACTTGAGGGGTCCGAGCGGCCTCCGTTGGACGCAAGCTGCAACGGCCGGTCTGGCCATCCGACTCAATCTACATCAACTACATGGACAGTCACCATAAGCAATAATTACATTTGGGAATTTAACAACAATATTTGGTGGACATTGCAAAATTTTTCTTCACCTTTAAGTATTAAAAGTTTATCTTCAGAAATACAAATTCTACAAACATAAAAACTTTACTGCACCGGCAACAACAAAATTTTGAAATTGCAACCAACCAAATTACTAAAATCTTATAAATGCTTCCGCAATTAATCTTAATATCAACATCAAAACTTGGACCTTATTTTGGAAACAAAGCTTATGTTCTTCTGTGTTACCCCTTGGAGGAACTTTTGGGGGGGGAGGTCTGTACCGGGCGGTACACCTCTACTCTGTTTATTTAAAAGTTGCGCCAGTTGAAACACCTCTTCTGGAGGAAGGTTGAACTTTATCTATTCTATTAATTCTCTACTTTCTCAGAAGATGTCACCACGTGGAAAATTTTGAGTTTTTGAACTGTGTCACTTTTGATGTGTTTTTGTTTCGCTTGAAGTAAGAAGTGGGAACTTTCTCTTCTAGAGGACACTACTGAAGAATTACAATAGTGCAACCTAGTGCGAAATCAAAGAACTATTTTGTTGGAGAAATTTTTATTTCAAAAGTTTGTTTCTTGTTAAATTTCTTTCTGTTATTGTTTAAGTTGGCTGTATACCCCTCTTTTTCCCCTTAGTTTGGATCTAGCCAATCCCGAATTTCTTTAATTAATTTTCCACCAATAATGTGTTTCTTTTTCCTCTATGTAGGGGTTTCTTTTCCCGAACCAATAAAGATTTTGTGGGAGGGTGTTTTATTTCCCCTAACGCCTAGAATCTTCCGCGAGAGGATATAAACTGCTGATTTTGGGGTCTCCGGGCCACTTCTGTTCCATCTTTCAGTGTATTAAGTACATAGCAGGAGGCGGGAAGCGCCTCTTTCCTCGGCAGCGATCTACTACCAGGTAATGGCCTATTAATATCTTCTTTTCTTGCTAGGTCGGCAGTTTAACTCTCGCGGCGGGTTCGAAGCGTTTTCCATCATGTAACCTTTTCCTAAAATGTAACTACTCTTTTCTTCTTTTTCTTGTAAAGTTACATATTGGGATAGAGAGTGCTAACCCTCTCGAGCTCCCACTCACATTTGTTTTGAGGTGAACTTATTTTCTCAAACTTTTCTTCGTTTATGTAATGTAAAGTGTTCTTCTCTAAGTCACCTTTGTAGTATGGGATTAGCCCTTGCGTTAGTGGCCCAGAGCCAGATTAGGTTTTAAAAGCAAAGTGTATTAGGAGTGCAAGTTCGCCTCCTCTCCAGTTGTATTTTAGAGGTCATGTATTAATCTTTTCTCACCTAATAGACCTCAGTAGGTTGGGTATTTTACCCCTGTGTATATGTCCTTTGAGGACAACTTGAAAGTTGAGTTTGGTGTGGCCTGGGAGAGGCTTAACTTTAAGAGCGAGTGGCTCTTTTCTAAAACTGAGAGTTGTATGCCTCGAGGAGGCTTTGCTGTGTAATTTGGAGCAAAGGCTCCAGGGTTTGAGTGGGGTCTTCTGCCCCTTTTGTTAAAATTGGTATATCGTAAAGTTGAGCTAGTTGCTCAAGAATTGTGTTTTCAGGGCTCGAAGCCCAAATTCTTTAATCCCTGCAATTGTACATTTCAAGTTGTATTTCGGCTACTAAGTACCTGTTCTATTTGTTGTTACCTAATTTTGAAAAGAAAATATAACCTTGTTAAATTTTAAAATTTAATTTCTCTTTAGTAGCTTGAGACCTATTCACCACCCAGCACCTTCTTTCATGCTTAACTACCACAAAAACTCGGTAACAATAATAATAATAATAATAATAATAATAATAATAATATTTACAGCAGGATAAAAATTTTCCATGTTAAAACATGTATTTAACAGAAGTGTCGAATAGATTTGCGTTCGTTTCTAAATCCAGTGAAGTCTGATAACGTTATATTTATTCGTGGGAAGTTAATTTTTGTAACACCGTGTATATTGTGATATGGGAAATCACGGTATGTTATTTTGTCCTTGAGGTCCGAGAAAAGTTGTAATAAAAATGAATGAAAAGATTCTTATAAAATTGTTCGTCATGGGAGTATTGAGGTTTGAAAGGTTTTGAAACAGGAAGAAATGGATTGTGTCGGAATGATACGTTGAGAGAATAGTTGTGTAGATGTTGAAGGAATAGGAAGCCTGTATTTCACGAGTAATGCCGCCGTGATGATAGGCGATGAAGATGAATTTTTGAGACAGGCTATATTTGTCGACGGCGAAGAATTTTTGAGACAGGCTGTATATTAAATGTGATATTTCTGAGGCACGCTGTATTGAGGTTCCGTTAGCAATCGGGAGCAGCTGACCGGTTGAATGGTGGTCAAATTCGAAGTGAGTGTTTTGTGACGCACATTATGATTTCAAGTCAAGAACTCCCCGTGAAAAACAATTTCTGTAGAAGATTGTAGCTCTTGGCAGTTAAGTCCAAATGACGATTTATGTAAAGTCAGCATAGTGAATGTTATAGTACGCGACCTCAAGAATAGAAGGGCATTCTGAATACACGGTTGGTGTTATTTAACTGTTGTAACAAATTTCCATTCAGTATATTTTTTATTACGAGATTATCATTAAATCGGAAACATTGTGGGATGAGATATTGGACGTTATTAAAGTGATAGTTTGGCTGTGTATATTCATTGAATTTCGCTTCACTGGATATTTCGTGGATATGAATGTTTGGAATAGTGAGATGGCAGGCGATTTTTGGGCCTCACCCTAGAATTACAGTGTGAATTTTGCGGTGGTGATGATTACTGTTTTGACGATATTCACGTAATGTTAAACGTGTGCTGAATATAGTAATATTTTTCCAAACTTCGCTGTGTATGTTGAGATCGTGTTTGAGCCGTGGATTGAGTAGCCGCGCGTTATTTATTTTCAATTCCACGTTTTATTGACGAGATAGGGACTTAGTTGCATTTCCAGACTTGTGTTCATTTTGTGGCGAGATTCGTTTCATTGTGTGCTATAGTTTCGACAAGGTTTCCAGCTAAATATCAAAGAGTGTGTTTGAAGTTACGATTTCACCTGACATTTTAGAGGATGAGTAGACATCCCAGTTTCTGCTCGAAGATAGATTTAGGACGTTATGCGTATCATAGGAGTATACTGATGAGTGGACATCCCCATTTACGGTCAACGATAGGTTGAGGATGCTGCGAGTGTATATATATGTTATTGTTAGCGTGTGAAACACTATGTACCCTCGACGATAGATTTAGGGTGTCGTCTGTATATAGTCAGTGTCTTAGGTTAGGTGTTTTTGCGCAGTGACTTGAACGATGGTAGTGTCTGCAGTAGTGTATGTAATGCGAGGAGTGTTAGCACAGCCCTTACCAGGTGGAAGGTGTTTACATTAGATTATGGAACCACTAGGGGCATGAACGTGAGGGTTGTCCTGCTTGGATACTGAGCTAACGGTGATTGACTATTACTGCTGTTTGCCACGCGCGTTTGAGCTCATTGAACTTCAGTATTTTATTTTTTTCTTGACTTAATTTTTTATCGTTCAGACGTCCGATTGCTTTGATAGTGTGCGTGTTGACACTTATTTATGTGAGGCTTGAGTTACGAATGCGGTTTCGATTCGTCAGCTGGGAGTATATTTTATTTTCAATTTTCGTCCTTTCATTTTTATAATAGTTGACTGTGATCTATCAATAACTTGTAGTTAGTTTATTGGGACAAACATCAGTAGATGGATCTATAATGGTAGTCAGCAGTTGTAAATTGGAAAGATTTCTTTACACTGTTTTGGTATTTCTGATTTTATTTTGTCATGTGGACTTGTAAATTAATTAAACTTAACGTAACCGTTTATAACCTGAAAGTTGGTTTTATAAGAATATTTTTCGAGTGATTTACCATTTTTTCTTTAACTTCGGTGTTTGGCATTTCTTCTAAATGCATGATGAATAAGTGTTTCCTGCATTGCGCAGTGTTGCTTCTTCAGTACGACGTAACGTAAGATCCTCTCGGATCGAGTTGTTGTTGGTTCCTTCCGAACAGCTGTTTGTGTCATACATGTTTCAGCATCGGGATTATTCTATAACTTAAGGGTGTCACGAGATGACAATACATGGTGGAATTTTATTTTTAATTATGACTGCTGCTGTTAACTTGTAGTGAACACCATGCTTTCCAGTAGTATTTCGCACCCTATCCAAAGCAACTGATAGTCAGTTTGGTTCGATTAAGGGTCCATTCAGCTGGTGTTCCCATATCCGACAGGGTATTTGACTGGTGGTTAACCTTAATTAAATGTAAATCCGGAATTCTACTTGTTGAAGGTCAGATTTTTCACGGATCATGTGGATTAATTTTCAGTTATCGTTTGGATCAAAAGATGCCCGATTCTCAGATTTTATTTTCGTTTTACGAGTTTTCACTGTCCACTACATTGTGATATTTTCTACTTTCCTCCGAAGAAAGTTCTTCGATGAATGTAACAGATAAAACTCACGCAATGCAATGTGACTGCGTTGAAACGTACAATGATTAATTTTATTTTGATGAATGATTTTATAACATAATTTTGGCATTTTGATAATTCAATAAAAGTTAGTAAGCACATATTTGCTCCTTATTTCAAGTAGTTAGGCTCTCTTCTGAACCGCATCGTTTGGTCAAGATCGTGACCGAAATATCCCCGCTACGACCCCAGGATTTAAGAGTTCGATATTGCTCTACCACAGCAGCTGTGGCCGACCAACGATGGAATGGTAAATTCAAGGGTTCAGTAAGTCGCACAGGTAACGCAGACCTATGGCGCCATACGTATGCAACGCATACCCATGGTGTTCCTCACATCGGTGTACTAATCACGGGTGCTGTTATTCCCGTGGTGTTCCTCACATAGTGGGTACTAATCACAGTTAACGCAGACCCACGGTGTCGCTCAAGTAGTGGTACTAATCACAGGTACTCTAAACCCACAGTGAACCTACTCTTTGCTACTACTAATCACAAACCCATTGTGTAGCTAACATAGTGGTACTACTCGCAAGTAAAGGCGACTCATGGTGTTCCCAGCGTGATGGTACTATATAGATTACACAGTGCTGGTATTTCACTCCCGTTTACTTCTACATCCTTGTAGAAAGACATTGCAGGGTTACTGTTATAGGAGTGACACAGTTTTCTTTTTATAGGTAGATCTGCTAAAATGAAATTCAGTCTTTCAGGTTTAGTGTTCTCTTCGGTTGGTTGGGATCCAATCTGTGATCATGGGTCGGAGACCACCACTGATCTCCCAAGGAAGCTAATAAACCAGTGAATGATGGGTACGACTGCTGGTAATGCTGTAACATTCAAAATTTTAATTTAATAATAATAACAATAATAATAGTGCATGACATTTGTATAGGCTTGGTGGTGACCTAATGAGGATGAAATGAAGGGCCAAGCCGTAATAAACACCCAGTCCCCAAACCAGAGGAATTAAGAGTACGAGGAGGTTGATTCTGAGAATTGAACCGGGCCCATCGGACCAAAGGCAAGCATTCTATCCATTTCACCACAAAGCTGGACTTTAATTTGCTAAACCTTAGGCTACCATCTCCACTGATCAGGTGTCGAGTATTGACAGTAGCAGTAACAGAGGTTAGGGCAATAGCTAGTGAAATAGCACTGACAACACAGCAAGCTACTCTAGTGGCCATTGATTGCAGCTCAGAACGCTTAGGGCTTGACATTCACTGAACGAACTATCGAAAAGGGGTAACCTAAGTCTAGTGGTAGCCCTTGTCTTATTCCACCATACGCCACTGCTGGTTGAGTTTCCTCGTAAGGTTGACCCAAATGTTCTCTCTATGTTGTTTCAATAGAAGCATATTTATCTCTTTCAGCTAGGCAATTCTTCTGCCATAAACGTTGTTCTTTTTTTCTTTTTCTGTTAACTGAAGTTCCGATTACAGCACAGGTAACTAGACAGATTTTTTCTCTCATCCATATCGTTAGTCAACACGCTTGTTTCGACTCTATATACACAGTCGGGAGAGGAACGACTTAGTCACGTTGAAATTTTATACATAACATGCCAGTCTAGAAGACATGCCAGATGGCAGTTTCCTTCCACATACACGCACGGTCTTTCTCGCGGAAACGGAACGCGCCGTGTTTTCACGTGGTAAATTCCCTGGCGAGTTATTTACTGTGTATGGAACAAGGCAGTTTTCTCAACACGCAGCGATTTTACGGAAGAAAAAGTTATTTTCCGTGGTTTCCCCACTTCTCCTCCAGGCAAATGCCGGGATGGTACCTAACTTAATGCCACGGCCGCTTCCTTCCCTCTTCCTTGTCTATCCCTTCCAAACTTTCCATCCCCCCGAAGGCCCCTGTTCAGCATAGCAGGTGAGACCGCCTGGGCGAGGTACTGGTCATTCTCCCCAGTTGTATTCCCCGACCCAATGCCTCACGCTCCAAGACACTGCCCTTGAGGTGGTAGAGGTGGAATCCCTCGCTGAGTCCGAGGGAAAAACCAACCCTGGAGGGTAAGCAGATTAAGAAAGAAAGAAAGAAAGAACAAAAGACTAAATTCCTTATCATAGTCGGTATGGTAAAACAGTATAACATAAATAATTGGAACTTGTATTCTCTATAACTTTACATATCGATTTTCATTCAGTTCTGTTCGCCAATGTTCTCGTGCTTCGGCGTTGATATGGACTTGGTAACAAAAACCGAAATTCATGAATATCTCTATTACCATACTTGATACAGTGAAAATATATAAGACATAAATGATCGGAAATTTAATTCTATATAACGTTAGTTATGTAGTATTTATAGATAGGATCATTAATAACGTAAATATTAGAGAATTTAATTTTAGGACATTTTCTCGTGATGCCCGTACATACAGACAGACAGAAATGACGGAAAATCAAAAAGTTACTGTGGACATGACCGATACAGACATACCATTATTTTTAAATTCTGAGCAGTGTACAGACAAAACTCTTATTTTATATACAGTACATTTCATGGAATAGCACTTTTACAGAGCACGTTAAAACAATTCTTGCTATGTTCCTCCTTCCTTTCCGCCCACATCTGTTTCATTCGTTCTGTTCTATGTTATGTGGCTGCTTTTTTTTTCTTTCTTGTTCGTCCCTGAAGATCGCTTTTTGAATTTTGTTCCTAAACACCTTCCTGTTATGTGTATCCTTAACGTCAATGTTTGCTTCTTTGAGGTCAGTTAATGTCTGCGTAAACCATGCACGTTGTATTTTAAGTTTTTATTTCATTAAACATTTGTTTAGTCAGTCTGTCATTATTCATTCTGATCGAATGTCCGAAAAACGACAATCTTCTTCTACGCACGCTGTGTACTATATTCTCTTCATGTACATGACTTTCTTCAGTAGATCGTGGCCTATTTATCTCTGCTTCTTTTGTTCTTGGGCCAAGAATGCTTATAACCAGTCTTCTTTCCATGTTCATAATTTTGTTTTTTTCACCTATCCGCATTAGTTTTAGTGTTCCGGCTCTAGAAAGAGCCTCAGGCTTCACCACTGTATTGTAATATTTAATTTTGGAGTCCCATCATAATGCCCTTTTTGTGTGTATACATTTCTAGTGATCTGGAATGCTACGTTCACCATCTTTGCTCTTACCTCCAAACTGTGTCTTTAGTTGTTTGTGTTTATCCATTCACCTAAATATTTAAAGGAGCTGACTTTTTTATTTCATTTTGATTTATGGTTATTTTATCAGGACAATAAATGGTTAAAAATTCTGTCTTTGGGAAGGAGATTTATAAACCTTTTTTTTCTTTATTATATTTGGATTTTGGCGTTCTCTGGCGTGTCCTTAATCAAGGCAATGCCATCCGCGAAAGCAACATCACATCACATCACATCACATCACATCACATCACATCACATCATATCCAGTGTTGCCAACTTATATTTTCAAGATCCGCTAATTACTACTAAAAATCCGCTAAAATTCCACCAAGAAATCCGATCTCAAATAATAATAATAATAATAATAATAATAATAATAATAATAATAATAATAATAATAATAATAATAATAATAATAATAATAAGTAAATGTCTGCACTCATCTGACCTGTGAGTTTCACTAGGATATTTTGCTATTTGCTTTAGGCAACGGCGCACCGACACAGATAGGCCTTACGGTGACGATGGGATAGGAAAGGGCTAGGTCTGGTAAGGGAGCGGCCGTGGCCTTAATTAAGGTACAGCCCAGTGGTGGCTCGTGCTGAATAATGTTGGTGGTTCTGCTCTGTGACGCCCAGTCCATTGCAGTAAGTGTAATAGACAAATCTAAATTCATATTGCATACGGAAAGTGTCAGTTGAGCTCGTTTGAATCCGTCCTCCAACTCCGCGGAAACGCTTTACTCCATGTCCTATTAGTGTGAAGTTCTCTCGAAAATGTACCGAAATAATACAGGTAGACGTTCATCTCAATTTGTAAGACCCCGATTTCGAGGGACATCGACAATATAAATAACTGACTTGTACAAAAAACAACAATTAAAAAGTTACAAAAAATAAAGCCCCTCTTCTACTTATCGAAAAAAATGTTGATCTATCGGCACATATTTACAAAGGTTCCGAGACCTGCATACATCTTTGGCAGCCGGCTTTCTTAATGGAGGGGGAACATCATCTAATGGTACTAGCGTTTCTGTTTTCAATTTCATGACTACCTAACTCGGAAGAATTCACTACCGTTACGGAGAAACATAGTCATTATTACTGTATATACTTGTAGGCCTAAGAACTCGCTCATTCGCTTCGTACGGGAGAATGTTTTCGCCGTTGGATAGAATTTTGCTGAAGTCGTGGTCATTTACACCAAAGACAGAAAAATATACATACCCCCATTCATAAGGTACGTTGTTTGAAGACAGTAAATTGAATTGTGCTACTTAATCACAACTATCCCCTTTTATCACGCACTTATCCTGTATTTAAGCTATTTGGGCTTTCTTTCTACTGAACAGAAGCATCACAACTATACTGTAGTATCTGAGAATGTTCACATGTAAGAATTTAAAACCATATCAATTTCCACACAGTTTTATAAGTTCTCTATTTACACTGGTGAGTACAATGGAGGGAGTTTTTCCCAAACAGCTGAGATTCTAACATGCTCGCTCGCTGCAGAGATTCTCTCACGGACGGTGGCGCTGTCTAGTGTATTATTTACTAACTCTATGGTCACGGGAATAGATCAGACGTACTGCAAGGCGTGCAGTTCATACGGAACCTTATGGGCGACCCTTAGCCACCTATCGGAAGCAAGCTGTAGTTAAGTGTGCTCTCCTAATATTCTGTCGTTCACAGTTCTAAACAGGGTTGCCAGATCACCAGCAGCTGTATGGGTATCGATCTTTGGCTCGATATAACACTCAATATGAAGGATGGGATCGCTAATCGCTATATATTACTGTATATCTTTTATTGTGGTGGTTCCGCAGCTCTGCAGATCGTATTATGGAGCCGCGCCTTCCCAGCATTTGCCTGGTGTGAAAATGGGAAACCACGGAAAATCATTTTCAGGGCTGCCGACAGTGGGGTTCGAACCCACTATCTCCCGGATGCAAGCTCACAGCCGCGCGCTCCTACCCGCACGGCCAACTTGTCCGGTTCCCTGGGATTAACTCCCTGTCGGCGAGTTAAAACTTGTAGGCGTTTTACTACCGCGTGCAATTTAGGTGAATCCCCTACCTCAAGGGCCACACACAGAGCAGGCCAGTTCATTAAACGGTCTTCCTTCATACATAAATATAAATGCTACTCTCTCCCAGTTTCATTATCTGAAGTACCCATTCCGCACGCATTACAAATTTATGATCCTATGATCTCATAACATCAAATCCAAAAAATAGGTTTTCCTCATGTGACTGCTAGCTCCTGACAAGAAATACGGAATAGCTCGGAGACAGACTGGAGTACAAATATGCAAAAGCCTAAAATGGATAAAACACTAAATTCCGCTATAATAAATCTAGAATTCCGCCAAAATATCCTCTGTCCGCTAAATGATATATTTCTCCGCCGACAGTCTTCTAATTCCGCCAAATTTAGCGGATAATCCGCTAAGTTGGCAACACTGATCATATCACATCACATCACATCACATCACATCACATCATATCATATCATATCATATATCATGATATATATAGCAATCCATTTGTTTGAGGGCCGATGACCTTCGATGTTAGGCCCCTTTAAACAACAAGCATCATTATCACCATTTGTTTGATACATTCATTAGTTCATTACATTATCCCTCTTACACTTATTTCACTATGATTACATTAAATATTATACATTATACCTAATAATATTTATATTCATTCTACAGATTATCATAGCCGGCCCCGTGGTGTAGGGGTAGCGTGCCTGCCTCTTACCCGGAGACCCCGGGTTCGATTCACGGCCAGGTCAGGGATTTTTACCTGGACCTGAGGGCTGGTTCGAGGTCCACTCAGCCTACGTGATTAGAATTGAGGAGCTATCTGACGATGAGATAGCGGCCACGCTCTAGGAAGCCCAGAATAACGGCCGAGAGGACTCGTCGTGCTGACCACACGACACCTCGTAATCTGCAGGCCTTCGGGCTGAGCAGCGGTCGCTTGGTATGCCAAGGCCCTTCAAGGGCTGTAGTGCCATGGGGTTTGGTTTACAAATAATCATCCATTTATGAGGTTCTTTTAACTTTAATTTTGTCCTAAACGTACTGCAATTCTAAATATTCTAGGACAAACATGTATCTTACCCTTCATTCTTTTAGTTAGCGCTTTTTTATTTCCTTTAAAAATACCAAAAATCCTATTCTTCCCGATGTAATCCCCTCTTTATTTAATAATTTAACGATATTGTTTCCACCTCTGTGGTGTTGTGGTTACCGTGATTAGCTGCCATCCCAGGAGTCCCTCTTACATTCCCGGCTCTGCCACGAAATTTGAAAAGTGGTACGAGGCCTGGAACAGGGTCCACTCAGCCTCTGGAGGTCAACTGAGTAGGGATGGGTTCGATTCCCTCCTCAGCCATCCTCGAAGTGGTTTTCCGTGGTTTCCCACTTCTTCCTCCACGCAAATGCCGGGATGGTACCTAACTTGATGATGATGATGATGACGACGGTGCTTGTTGTTTAAAGGGGCCTAACATCTAGGCCATCGGCCCATGGTACCTAACTTAAGGCCACGGCGGGATTCCTCCCCTCTTCTCTACTTATCGCTTCTAATCTTCACATCCACCCACCAGGCCCCTGTTCAGCATAGCAGGTGAGGCAGCCTGGGCGAGGTACTGGTCCTCCTTTCCAGTTGTATCCTCGCGACGCAACGTATTACGCTCCAGGACACCGCCCTTCAGGCGGTAGAGGTGGGATCCCTCGGTGAGTCCGAGGGATAAACCAACCCTAGAGGGTAAACAGATTAAGAAAGAAAGAAAGAAAGAAAAGAAGCAATATTGTATAGAATTATTTCTCTATTTCTATTTTTGTTTTTCATTCACTACCAAAATATTTAACTCCAAGTGCGTCAGCTCCTCTACATACTTTCAATACCGTAGATGCGCCTCTTTCAATATTTCTCCACAAAATAGACAATGATTTTTGTTAAGTTTCTTTCTTTAACCCACCGCATCACACCTCCTGCTTCTCTGTTTGAAAGCCTTTCTTTTCTTATTGACATATTTAGGATAATTTCACAGAATTCCGATAATTTTGTTTTATTTTTATATTCTGCCATAGTCATCTACTTCTTAGGGGCTGTCTGACCAAGGTGGTAAAGGCGTGCTCGGCTCAACCGGAAGGACGTGGGTTCGATTCCCCGTCAGGAAGTTGAAATATTTAAGAAACGAGATTTTCACTTCCGGCGGTCCAAATGGTCCTAATATTATGTCAGCCTAATGGTCCTGAGATTAAATCAGCTTACACCAAAAATGAGTACCAAGTTAATCCCTGGGAGCTAAAGGTGGCCGGGCGTAGAGCTAACCACTCTACACCACAAAGTGCCGAGGTTACGGCTAATGGGCCTTCACGGCCTGTATGGAGATGATTTTTCTTTCTTGCTTGCTTGCATGTGCTTCCCAATATCCTTCACTCTGATCGTTACTTTCTTGCCGAATTTCTTATTCTTGTTCTGAATTCCTTAACCCCAGCAGTCTCCCATTCCTATTCTGTCATACATCCTTTTCACATTCATTAGACAATAATCATCATTTAAATGTTTAATCTGGTGTTGGCATGTTAAATTACAGAGAAAATTGCAGTTAGTTGTGAGCTTGAATTCGGGAGATAGTGGGCTCGAAACCCACTGTCGGCAGCCCTGAGGATGGTTTTCCGTGGATTCTCATTTTCACAAATGCTGGAGCTGTACGGTTCCTTAAGTAAGGCTACGGCCGCTGGCAGGTGAGCCAGCGTGGGTGAGGTGATGGTTCTCCTTTCCAGTAGTATCCCCGCGACCCAATGACTGACGCTCCAGGACACTGCCCTTGAGGTGGTAGAGGTGGAATCCTTCGGTGAGTCTGAGGGAAAAACCAACCCTGGAGGGTAAACAGATTAAGAAAGAAAGAAGAAATATTTGTGACTGAGCTCGATAGTTGCAGTCGCTTAAGTGCGGCCAGTATCCAGTAATCGGGAGATAGTGGGTTCGAACCCCACTGTCGGCAGCCCTGAAGATAGTTTTCCGTGGTTTCCCATTTTCACACCAGGCAAATGCTGGGGCTGTACCTTAATTAATGCCACGGCCGCTTCCTTCCCACTCCTAGCCCTTTCCTATCCAGTCGTAGCCATACGACCTACCTGTGTGGATGCGACGTAAAGCAACTTGTAAAAATAGTATGCTAAATATAATATTTCTCTCCCAATCTCCCCTTCTTAATCTTAACAAATGTCTTATTACTTTTCTAACTATATCTTCTTGAATGCTTATATCTTCACATAGTCTTCTAAGTCAGAAAATCTACTTCTCAGAAACAACTGTTTCTATAGGCAATACAACTTACTGAGGTGTATGTATCTCTAGTATGCTGTGCGAATGAGTCGCCAGGTTGACAATTCTTGTCCTATCCTATCCCTCAGTTTACCCTTCTGTGTGTACTGACTGTACTTACACTTGGTATTCTTGTTTGTACAGGGATGTCTGCAAAGTTGGCAGTGGTGTGTTTCGTCTTCCTGAAACTTATTTCTGGAGATATCCCACAAGAAATCATCCATACAACGATAGCCTTGAGCGAAGAATGTGAATACATTATCACCATCCATCTTCTTCTGGATAAGAATTTCTATTCTGACAATCAGCAGATGACTGTTGGACTCTCAGACGCCTGTCCTGTATCTCGATCTGCGCTTCATTACATTCACCAACATGGTAACACTGGGTTGAACATTGTGAACATAAACCAGCCAATCGATCGCGTCAAGATGGAAACAGAGGACATTAATGGTTGTCAGAGGCAATCTAAACCCACGAGAAAGAGTGATTCGTTTCTCATTTTTATCCAGGACTGCACAAGTACCGAACTAAATAACAGTGTCTACATCTTGCGTCAACTTAGAAGTTGGAATCCCCGCGCCAGATTCCTCGTTATTTTCCGTTCCCCAGTGTTAAATGAGTCTTTCTGCGAAATTGATCTGATGTTTAGAAAATTTTGGGAGCTGAAGATTATTAACGTGGTAATATTGTATAATACTCCAAATAGAAACCAAAGCGTGAAGATTTTCACTTATAATCCCTACCATTCAAGTGAGTGCATTCTGTGCGTACAAGACATCTCAGATCAGATCTCGATGGACTTATACTATCACAAGCTGTTCAACTTTAACAAGAAAGTCGTCAAGATATCCATGTTCAAAAATCCTCCTTACGTCTTAGAGGACAGCCAAATCATGGGTCCTGACGAACGGATGTTGAGCACGGTTGTATCGTATTTGAATGCTACGGTAAAAATTATACCAGCGGGTAAGTTCACATTTGGAGCGAGACTTGAGAACTGTACTCTAGTGGGATCAAGTGGAGATATAGCCTACGGAGTAGCAGACGTTGGCTTCAACACCAGAGCGTTGAAACTGGACAGAATATACGAAGTCGAGTACCTGTACCCTCACGCGAAGAGTGACACTACTGTTGTTGTGCCTAATTCCAAACGTATTCCGCAGTATCAAAATATTTTTCTGACGTTTACACTTGCGACATGGCTGTGCGTGTGGTTTAGTCTCCCTTTCGCATCTCTCAGCTGGTACCTTGTTCGATGCCTTGTTATGAAAATGCCCGGTTCTGGTATTCGCGCTCACAATGACGTTGGAATAATCATTGTACAAACAACTTCGTCGTTTTTTGCGGAAGGTATTCGTACTGTGCCAAAATCACAAGCAGAACGTCTCTTCTTGGCTTTCTGGTTCCTGTTCAGTTTAGTGGTAACAAACGCCTTCCAAGGTTCATTTACCAGCTATCTGTCCATCATTCAGTACCTGCCAGCACTGAACTCGCTTGAAGATTTGTACAAGTCATCGTTGCCAATTTTAGTCCACCCTGGCATTGTCACGCTTCTGAAACGAGATGATATCAATGACACGGTCACTAAGTTATATGATAAGTTCATTGCTGACCCAGCCACAACCACGTTTGGGGGTAAGGTGAGAAATGGGAATGTCAGTTGTATCTTCGACTCGAATATGGCATTCTTCATCGCAAGGCAAAAGGAGTTTGTTAGACAAGGAAGATCGCTGTTGCATATTATGAAGGAACCAGTTCTACAAACTTACTCCTTTTACGAAATCACGATGCATTCGCCGTTCGTTCCAGTGCTGAACAAAATTATACAGCAGATTGTTGAAGCTGGGATCTATAGGAAGTGGCACAGAGACACAATTTACGAGTTAACCATTCACGAAATTTTGACAGATGTGCACGATCAGACACTGAACTTACAAGTTCTCTCGCTAGAACATCTGCAAACAGCATTCTACCTTTACTTGATTGGCATCCTCCTTGGCACATTCAGTTTTATTCTGGAGGTTCTGTATTCAAAATTAATAGCGCTTGATCAAAGGAAGAGCTCATGGCCTTCTCACTGGATGACTTATAAGTAACACCGAGAAAGATTATGGGAGGTTAAGTGCATGTAACTGCGCAAGGTGGGGTCTGCTAGAAGGACATAAGAGGGACGAATAGCGGACAAATTCCGTCTTCTGTTTTAGAAAATGGTTATGTGGTAATGACGGTATGTAATTAAAGAAATCATAATTTCATTTGCAATGCTATGTTATGAATCTGAACCTGACCGGCATTTTACTGGATTGGTTTATTATAGAGTTCCCGTAATGTGTTTTTAAACGGTATATTTCGAGTTTTATTTCAGAACCTGGGATATTTTTTAAAAAAGGGACATGTTACAAAATAAGAATATCAGAAATAAATCCACCATATATCTTAAATTACAACGACACTTACTGTATACTAAAACTGCAAATGCAACTTCAAAATACTCAAATTCATGAGAGTGTATTTATCAGTCTTCTATGAAAGTACTAAAAAATGTCTTTTATATCTGTGGATGAACTCAACACAAGTTAAGCTCTTAGAATTAGTGATGGGCAGTCTGAGATAGGGTCTCGAGATTTCTCGAGACTAGCGCAAGTACTGTTTCTCGCGAGAAATGTCTAGAGGTCTCGAGAGCGTTGTTCCCGCATTGTGTGGCGAGCAGCGTGTCGTAGGCCTACAGGTATGCAGAGTTCAATGTTGTTTTGCCGACTATGTGAATAGCCAACCACGGGCCTTCTCCATCCCGTAAAAACGTGTCAACAAGTGACTAGGGCGTTCATATCTTTCATTTCTTCTTTTACCGGGCGAGTTGGCCGTGCAGTTAGGGGCGCACAGCTGTGAGCTCGCATCCGGGAGATAGTGGGTTCGAATCCCTCTGTCGGCAGATGGTTTTCCATGGTTTCCCAATTTCACACCAGGCAAATTATGGGGATGTACCTTAATTAAGCCCACGGCCGCTTCCTTCCCATTCCTAGACCCTTTCCTGTCCCATCGTCGCCATAAGACCTATCTGTGACGTTGCGACGTAAAGCAAAGAGCAAAAAAATAAGTCTTCTTCTTTTCCAACAGCTTTTTCCCACACCTGTAGGGTCGCGGGTGCGAACTGCGTTGCACATGAGGATCAGGTCCTGTTTTACGGCCGGATGCCCTTCCTGACGCCAACCCTATATGGAGGGATGCAATCACTATTGCATGTTTCTGTGGTGGTTGGTAGTGCGGTATGTTGTCTGAATATGAAGAGGAGAGTGTTTGGATGCACACATACACCCAGTCCCCAAGCCAGAAGAATTAATCAGAAGTGATTAAAATGCCCGACCCGGTCGGGAATCGAACCCGGGACCCCTCTGAAACGAAGGCCAGTACGCTAACCATTCAGTCAACGAGTCGGACGTAACTGTGTCTAAATGTACGCGACAATTATAAGACAATGTCTAAAATGAAACGTAAGACATGGACATTGGACATGGGATTATTTTGAAGAGATGCATAGCCCGCTGAGTTGTTTGTTCAAAAGAAGTAAAATACGTCAGCAGGAATACTTCTGGGATGATCTGGCCCTTACAAACACATAATACCACTGAAGAGGAATCTTCACACAGAACACCTTCGGCCCGGCCTGCATCACAAGAAGCTATCCTGTTGACAACAATGACGAGGTATCCAGGTAGGTGTACATTCTATCTATAGCCAGGCCCCGATTTACAAATGGGCGGACTGGGCATTTGCCCAGGGCGCCAGGTTTTGAGGGGCGGCGGCCGGCGGATCGAGTAATTATGGCCTGCGTGAATTACGTCTTAAATTAATTCCACTCAAATTACTTTTACATTCCACAAATTATTCCAATTATTTTATTAGCCTATATAAAACCTTTAAACTATTCTAACTTTAAAACCTGAATTTAATCTATATATTTAAATTTTATGAAGAAAATGTGTCTTATTTCCAAAATTATTTAGTTACATACAAACTATCGAACTGAACCAACGGCTTTTTACACAAAAATAAAATCAGCCTGATTCTTATTTGGCTGTTACCTGTATTTGGCTTGATGTTTAATTATGAGAATTAACTGTATTTGCATAATGTGCTGTTTTAAAACTCATAATCTTGAAAACTGTAATATTTAATTTGTAAACAATTATTTTTTAGAGGAACAGGAAAACGAGCAGGGGGGGGGGGGGACGGCGGCTAAATATTGTTTGCCCAGGGCGCTAACTACTTGAAATCGGGGCCTGTCTATAGCATATACCACGTCGTTCCATCTTAAGCGATGGGTCGGCGAACGAGGCTTCTCCACCAGTTGCGGTCTCTGAACTTCTCTCCTTCTTCGATGCTTTCCAAAGTATGTCCTCGCTGTTGAATGTCAATCTTCACCATGTCCTTGTACCAGAGTCTTGGTCGCCCTCTTGGTCTTTTGTCTTCAAGTTTTAGATCATACACTTTTTCGGTAATCTGTTATCTCTCATGCGTCGCTTATGTCCATACCATCTCAGTCGCTGCGCTGTTATTCTGTCCTGCAGTCTTACAACTTGAGTCTGCTTCCGGATTTCCTCATTACGGACTCTGTCCCTCCGTGTTTTGCCGATCATGCTACGGACAAATCTCATTTCTGCTGCCTGGATTCTACTAACATCTTTATTTCTCATAGTCCATGTTTAGCAACCATAGGTCAGGATTGGTACGTAATAGATTTCATATACGACTCTCTTACATTTTCTTGTTCCATATTATGTCTTTAACTATTTTGTAAATGTTGCTACCTGCCTGAATTCTGTGGGAAATTTCCTTGTCTATAGAACCAGTATCAGAGATAACACTTCCAAGATATTTGAATTGATGGTTCATCTGTAGCTGTTTCCCCTCCATTTCAATGTGTTCCAATGGTTGTCCGTATCTCTTCATCACCATAACCTCACTTTTTTCTTGGACAGAAGCTGCTAGGACTCATGGATGGACTCACATTCTATCCATAGTTATTCACTGTAACAATTTGAGAACATCATTAAATACAATCATGAATAAAATATATAAATAAATAAAATACTCAAAACTTAATAAAATACTTAAAATAAATTAAATTAAAAATAGTTAATCGAAACGTCCGTAGTATGGGCGCCAGAGTTCACCAGAATGGATCCCTCGAATTTAGATAGAGCATGATAATTCTTTATCTCCCAGGGCGTGTACATAATGTTGCGTACTGGTACATCTGCTACAGGCCTTACCTAACCTTCTGAAAACGACTAAATAGGTAGGAACTACACCTAGGTTCATCAATAACTCTACTGATTCTAAAATATCTAACTATATTCTCAATAAAATCCGTGCACGAGCACCTCATCAACACACCAAAATACACTTATAATACACAAACCAAAGATTGCTGGAAGACTCCATATTTACAACAACAACAACAACAGTGAAAACAGTGGGAGACGAAAGCGAGAACTAAGCCACCATTTGTATTTAGTACGTTAAACAATGTACATATATGTAGATAAGAACCCTTCACTGTCTCTGTATCAACACGTCTTGCCGATTCTCATAATCAGCACTTATATCACACAGATACTGTACCTCGTAATACTGTGTTCACTGACATTAATACTTGTTGTAAAGATGTATACATTTGAGCAACACACGCTTGTCGATCCTGAACATAAATTATGGAAAGTCTGAGATAGCTTTCACCAACATATAATGCCAGACCGCCACAAGTGCTATAATGCTTAATGCGTAAGCACTCCACAATTTGTCGATCATCCACTTTCCACGAACATAACAAGACTACGTTCCACAAACGTTTGAAGTCCAGTCCAGTATATTGCAGCAGCGTCAGTCCAGCACCGCATATCCAGTTTCACTCCCGTATCGTGTCAGCACTACCTCCTTCCCGTACAGTGTGTGGTTGTAGTTAACTTCCGCTGTGATGTCGAAGTATATAAAGACCTCAGCTCTCACATGATACGCCGAGATTGATCCTCGCCAGCCAATCATGGTAGATCCTCTTGTCAAGACCATGCCCTGAACTTCTTCTTGGTCCCAAGATATAAACAAACTCTGGGGTGCTTCACATGAGTCATATGACTTTCCGAGTACAACAACAAGCTCATCTCATCAGACTGGGATATATACATGACTCATAGAACCTCGCGACGACGACAACAACAAGCATATCTCATCAAACACTGGGTTAGACGCATGACTCATCCAAATTACCAGAGTTAAACATAGCAATGTTTTCCCAGCCGTGGTAAAAAACAAATTACTCATACTACATATATGGAGACCTCCCAGCTTACAAATATTAGTGAAAAAATATGCAACTGAAATACCGACGATAATAATAATAATTGTTACGGAGTTTTCCGTGGTAGGTAGAGGTGAAAGAAGGTGCGGGTGTGAATAGGTCTCCAGCTACGAAAGCAAAATTAATTTAAAATTTAACAAGGTTATATTTTCTTTTCAAAAACAAAGAAATAACAAGCATGGCAGGTACAAAGTAGCAAATCAAAAGGGTAGTTACAATATTTACAGGAATTGGGCTTCGCGCCCTGATTTTACACTGTTTGGGCAATCAGCTCAGTTTCACCCCAAACACGAGTTTTAACAGAGGGGCAGAAAACCCCATTCATACCTAGGAGCCCTTGCTCCAAATTACACAGAAAAGCCTCCACGAGGCATACAACACCCTTTTTTTTTTTTAAAAGAGCCACTCGCTCTCAAAATTTAAGCCTCTCCCAGGCCACACCGAACTCCACCTTCAAGTTGTCCTCACTGGACATATACACAGGGGTAAAATACCCAATCTACTGAGGTCTATTAAATGAAAAGCAGGTTAATTAAATGACCTCTAAAATAACAATTTGAGAGGAGGCGATCTTGCACTCCTAATACACTTGTTTTTAAAAACCTAATCTGGCTCTAGGCCACTAATGCAAGGGCTAATCCCATACTACCGAGGTGACTTTAGGAAAGAACAATTTGTTTTACATTAACGAAGAATAGGTTAAGAAAATAAGTTCACCTCAAGACAATGTGAGTGGGAGCTCGAGAGGGTTAGCACTCTCTATCCCAATATGCAGCTTAAAAGAGAATAGAAGAAAAGATCGTTACATTTTAGGAAAAGGTTACATGGAGGAACGCTTCGCACCCGCCCCGAGAGTTAAACTGCTGAGCTAGCAAAGAAAGAATTTATTAATCGGCCATTACCTTATTGATGACTGCTGCCGAGGAAAGAGGCGCTTCCCGCCTCCCGCTATGTACTTTATACACTGAAAGATGGAACAGAAGTGGCCCGGAGACCCTAAAATCAGCAGTTTATATCCTCTCGCGGAAGATTCTAGGCGTTAGGGGAAAGAAAACACCCTCCCACAATGTTTTTATTGGATAGGCCCCAGCAACATATTCAAGTTGGGGGAAGATACATCTGATTGGTCAGAAATTCATTGAAGAAATTCGTGATTGGATACATTCAAAACAAGGGGAAGAAAGGGGTAAATATTGCCAACTTAAACAATGACTGAAAGAAATTTAACAAAGAACAAACTCCTGAAATTAAATTTTCTCCAACAAAATAGTTCTTTGACTCCGCACTAGGGTGCACTATTGTTGATCTTCAGTAGTGTCCTCTAGAAGAGAAAGTTCACACTTCTTAATACAAGCAAAACAAAAGTACGTCGAAAATGACACAGTTCACAAACTCAAAAATTTCCAGGTAGTGACATCTTCTGAGAAATTTGGAAAATTAAGACCGTAGATAAAGTTCAGCTTTCCTCCAGAAGAGGAGTTTTAACTGGCGCAACTTTTAAATAAACGGAGTGGAGGTGTACCGCCCGGTACAGACCTCCCCCACCAAAAGTTCCTCCAAGGGGTAACACAGAAGAACATAAACTTTTGTTTGAAAATAAGTTCCAAGTTTTGATGTTGATATTAAGATAACTTGCAGAAGTATTTGAGAAATTTCTTAATTCGGTTCCAAAATTTTGTCGTTGCAGGTGAAGTAAAGTCTTTGTGTTTATAGAAGTTGAATTTCTGAAGATAAGCTTTTAATACTTAAAAGTGAAGGAAAAATTTTGCAATGTCCACCAAATATTGCTGTTGAATTCCCAAGTATAGTCATCTCTTATAGTAGCTGTTCATGTAGTAGATGGTGATGAAGTGGGATGGCCAGACCGGCCGTTGCTGCTTGCGTCCAAAGGAGGCCGCTCGGACCCCCCAAGTACCCTGAGATACCGCTCGCCCGCACTATGAGGGGAGCAGAGGTGTTGAAGCACGCCGCGCCCGCGGTGAACATATACAGGCTGCGGGCAAGTAGCAGGTCGTGCGCCGCACATCAGCCTTGGCCGGGAGGAGCGCTCCGGCTCGCCGTGCACATGTCGTCCTCGCTGGAGAGGAGGGGGCCCATCCCCCTCCCCAGTTGCTGCACGGCGCTGCGCGGCTGCGGGGGCACTGAAACATTAAGGCTAGGCGGCAGAATTGTGTTGGACCATCGTCTATTTGAAGGCACAGGCATTTAAAGAGATTGAGGGGCCAGCGGCGTGCAGATATCCATGGCATTTAATATTATGAAGCCACAGTGTAAGGTGGAGCAGGAGACGGGAGCGTGGTAATGGCCGAGGCAAGGACAGAATGGCAGTTTAACGGGTCGGGACAGGTTTTACAAAAATGCTTACATCTGAAACAAAATATTATAGGTAGTGCAGAATGCCTTAAAAATGAAACTAAAAAAAATATAACCTTCATATCCTTTCAAAATAATATAAAGCAAGTTAACACAGAAATTACACCGGCTTCACCTGGGACAGGTGAACTCTAAATATCCTCTCGGTGGCTGGATTACTTAACAATAAGGTAACCGGCGTAAGAAAATCGAGAATTATACAAGGCCCATGAAATCTGGGGGCAAGCTTGCCCGCGGGAACAAAATTTTTGACCATAACCTGGTCACCTACCTTCAAAGGGGTGGGTCTCCGTCCACGATCATACCTTTCCCTAACCTTTTCATGAGACACTTTAAGATTGGCTTTAGCCTTCTTCCAAAGATCTTTAATGTTGTCCGGATCTATTGTCTCGGGCAGAATGTCACTCAGAGACCAGAGGTTAGAGAGCGGCGAGTTGGGAACAAACTTGAACATCAAAGAAGCTGGAGTAAACTTGTGAGATTCATGAACCGCCGAATTCAAAGCAAAAGCTAACCAATGCAGGGACGTGTCCCACCTGGAAGGATCTTCATGATGATAAGCAATGAGAGCGGACCTGAGATTACGGTTAACCCGTTCAGCCAGAGATGGTTGCGGGTAATAAGCAGAAGTAGTTACATGAGATATTGATAAGTCAAAACAGAATTTACGAAATAAATTAGATGTAAAAGCCTTAGCATTATCAGATACAATATATTGACACGGACCAAAAGACGCAAAAATAGAATTTAAGCAGGTAATGGTGGACTGAGCGGTAGCCAGCTTAGTCGGAAATAACCAGGAAAATCTAGTAAAACCATCTACACATACAAAGATGAACTTGTTGGCATTCCCCTTCGACTGGGGGAAGGGTCCTACATAATCAATATACAGACGTTCCATGGGGCGCGACGCTTGATGCGAAGACAAAAGGCCTACCTTGGTGGACATGGTGGGTTTACTGAGCAAACAAGATTTACAAGCTTTTACAAGTTCACGGATTTCACCGTCCATACCTTTCCAGATGAACATTTCACGAATCTTTTCACGAGTTTTAAAGATACCAAGATGCCCTCCTAATGGGGTCTCATGATAATACTTGAAGATCATAGGTACAAGAACCGCTGGAACAACAACTTTCATCATCTTATCATGCCTCGAAGGGCAACATAGAACACCATTCCTCAGAACATAAGGGACAACATGTTCCCAAGAAGAAAGGGTTTCCATTATCGGAGCCAGCGTCGGATCTTCACGTTGGTATTTCTCGATATCCCTAAAGAGCATGGGAGCATCTGTTAGGATGGCATTAACCTTAGATAGTATGGACTCGGAAGGTGATGAACTGTCGACCGGTTCGTGGGTCTCGACGTCGTTAGAAAACATACGGCTGAGTCCATCAGCAACAACATTTTCGGTACCTCTGATATGTCTAACATCAAACTGGAAGGCAGAAATACGGATGGCCCAGCGGGCTATACGACCAGTACGACGCGGCCTACCTAAGACCCAGCTTAAGGCTTGATTATCTGTCTCCAGGTCGAATTTGACATGTTCCAGATAGAGACGGAACTTCTCTAAGGCGAATAAGACTGCCAAACCTTCGAGCTCATAGATGGAATACTTGGCTTCTTGAGCCGACAATGTCCTAGACGCATAGGCGATGGGGCGCCTCCCTAGTTCAGTCTCTTGAAGAAGGACTGCAGCTACCGCTGACGACGATGCGTCGGTTTGGACAATGAATTTCTTCGAGAAATCAGGCATAGCAAGTACAGGGGCATTACAAAGAGCTAATTTAAGGTCTTCAAAAGCGGCTTGTTGAGAAGGTCCCCACTCGAATTTGATGCCTTTCCTACGAAGAAGGTTTAAGGGCGCCGCTCTATTAGCGAAGTTAGGAATAAACTTCCTGAAGAAATTCACCATACCAATGAACCTGGCGATACCTTTAATGTCCTTGGGAGGTTTAAAATCACGAATGGCCTGTGTTCTAGAATGATCGACTGCTACACCATCCGGTGACACAATATGCCCTAGGAAAGACATAGAGGGCTTAGCAAAGGCAACCTTGGACAACTTAACAGTTAACCCAGCCTTACGAAGGCGATCGAGAACTTCTCGCAGATGATCTAGGTGTTCTTCAAAAGTCTCTGAAAATACGACGACATCATCCAAGTAGTGATATAAGTACTCAAATTTGATGTCGGAGAAGACCCTATCTAGTAGCCTAGTGAGTACAGCTGCTCCCGTGGGGAGCCCGAAAGGCACGCGGTTGTATTCGTATAAATTCCAGTCCGTGGCAAACGCTGTAAGATGTTTAGACTCTTCGGCAAGGGGAATTTGATTATAGGCCTGATTCAAGTCCAAGATAGTAAAGAACTTGGCCTTACGAAACCATGAAAAACAAGAATGAAGGTCGGGAAGGGGCACAGATTGTAACACCACCTTCCGATTGAGAGCCCTGTAATCAATGACAGGCCTGAAGCCTCCTTGGGGTTTCGGGACTAAAAAAATAGGCGAAGAATACGCTGACTTAGAGGGCCTAATAATACCGTCCTTCAACATCTGATCGATGATTTCTTTTAGAGCCTTCGTTTTAGGTGGAGATAGCCTATAAGGTGGAAAACGGACAGGAATCGAATCCGTGACCTCAATTTTGTATTCAATAAGGTCAGTAACACCAAGAGTATCAGAGAACACCTCGGGAAACGACTGACACACTTTGCGAATACTATCGGCCTGCTCCTCAGGTAGATGTCTAAGGTCTAACAACATCCCATCCTGGGTAGGCGAAATAGAAGAACATGATGCAGAATTACACTTTAATAGAGGGATATTACAATTAGATGCAAATTTGAAAGTGCAAGACCTACTCTGAAGATCGAGCACAAGACCAGAGTGAGAAATAAAGTCCGCTCCCAGTATGATGGGGCAAGACAAGTGCTTAGCCACAAACAGTTTAATTTTCCATGTAAATTTAAAAATACGAATTTTGACCAGTACGGAACCTAGAATTTCTAATGGAGATGAATTAGCCGAAACATATTGAATAGGAGAAGAGTCATAGACAGGTAGTTTACAAACAGACTTTAATTTCGAGTACCATTCAGCCGAAATAATGGAACAAACACTGCCTGAATCTAATAGAGCTGTTATAGGCTCGTTATTTAACTCAATCTTAAGAAAAGGAACAGGTGCGGGGGTATCCGCCGCAATCCTAAGACATTCTTTAGGGCATTCAAAAGATGAATTTGAAGGCTGATCGTTCTCTGCATTTACAACCTGTTTACTAGGGGCTGAGTCTCGGGAAGATGGATTAGTCGACTCAGCCGAAGCCACTAGTCACTTTTTATTATTAGCATAGCTGGAATTTGCACCAGAAGTTGAGCAGGAGGGGGTGCTATTTGAGTTTGGGCAATTCTTGGCGATATGTGAGAAGGCCCCGCACTTAAAACAGCCTTGTGATGACCCGGCTCCATTCCTTGTCCCACTTGACTTGATCAGTGGACACTTGTCGCGCAGATGGTCAGGCGACCCGCAAGCATAACATTTACGGGGATTGACTGGTCGGCGAGGTGGAGGCCGAGTGTTACTAAAGGAAGGCGGGGGTTCTTTCGCGACACGCAAAGAATCGGCGTATCTAACTCCTTCCGCTGAAACGGCCAATGCTTCAAGTTCAGAGAAAGTTTGCGGGCACGCCGCGAAACACAAATATGACCTATAGGGAGGTGAAATTCCCTCTACAATAGCCTGTACAATCTGATCTTCAGGAAAATGAAGGGCAAACACTCTAGTGTAAAACTTAATGTCCTGTATGAAATCAGCCAAGTTTTCATCCAACCTCTGTACTCGATAATAGTATTTCTGAATCAGAGACGACCTCGCGCGGGCAGGAATGAAATTTGCAAGCAAGTGTGCGTGAAAATCTTCAATAGATGACTGTTCAGCAATGGCTCTTACTATTTTATCTGAGAGAACACCAATAGCATACGGATAGATAATTTGCAAAATCTGACAAGGGGAAAGAGAAAACACAAGGGCGTGATCCTGAAATTCAACTAAAAATCTTAAAAATGAAATAACTTCACTGGTGGTGTTGACAGAAAACTTAGAGATACCTCTTAGCAACATTGCCAATGGATGAGGCAAGCTACTAAACCCGGGTGACATAGTAGGTAAAGGTTTCAATGGCAACGAAGTTAATTCAGAACGGATGTTACCCAACGATGCACGGCGTTCAGACTCGTTGTCCAATGGGGCAGAGATAGTTTGAGCAGCAACGGTTATCCTATTAACTTCTCCCTTGGGAGGCGCTTCCTCACTACCTGCATTCACTATGGTGGGTTGATCAGATTTGGGAGGCACTTCCCCAGTTAACAATAGAGTGACCTTACTAGACAATTCAGAAATAGTTTCAAGGAGCGTATTAGCTTCCTTCCTCTGAACGTCATTCACCTTTAGAGACAACAGATCATTAACTCTATTTGAAAAGTGATATAGTCTGCCTTGCACACGCTTAATTTGATTAGGAGACGGATCATTTTCATCAAAAAAACTAACTACAGATGCTAGCCCAGTAATATTCTCGACGATCGTGGAAAGAGAGTCATCAATTTCTTTCTCTCCCAAATTGGGGATGGAAATGGGCAAATCAAGGGACTCTCTAAGCTTGTTAGTGTCTATTGCAACCGTGCCTCCAGATTGAACATTTCTGATAGTTAACTCGTATATCAACTCCTCTTTGCGCAAATAGTTAAGGAGGAGAACATCGCGAGGGCCGGGCATGATGACAGAACGATTTTGAAAAACTCACAAATGCCAGCAACTGAGAAAATGGTTAGAGTTTGAATTAAAGCAATGTTTAACCGTCAAGAGGGGCAAAATTGAGACCCATTCAACCACGCTCTGCTACCACTTGTTACGGAGTTTTCCGTGGTAGGTAGAGGTGAAAGAAGGTGCGGGTGTGAATAGGTCTCCAGCTACGAAAGCAAAATTAATTTAAAATTTAACAAGGTTATATTTTCTTTTCAAAAACAAAGAAATAACAAGCATGGCAGGTACAAAGTAGCAAATCAAAAGGGTAGTTACAATATTTACAGGAATTGGGCTTCGCGCCCTGATTTTACACTGCTTGGGCAATCAGCTCAGTTTTACCCCAAACACGAGTTTTAACAGAGGGGCAGAAAACCCCATTCATACCTATGAGCCCTTGCTCCAAATTACACAGAAAAGCCTCCACGAGGCATACAACACCTTTTTTTTTTTTTAAAGAGCCACTCGCTCTCAAAATTTAAGCCTCTCCCAGGCCACACCGAACTCCACCTTCAAGTTGTCCTCACTGGACATATACACAGGGGTAAAATACCCAATCTACTGAGGTCTATTAAATGAAAAGCAGGTTAATTAAATGACCTCTAAAATAACAATTTGAGAGGAGGCGATCTTGCACTCCTAATACACTTGTTTTTAAAAACCTAATCTGGCTCTAGGCCACTAATGCAAGGGCTAATCCCATACTACCGAGGTGACTTTAGGAAAGAACAATTTGTTTTACATTAACGAAGAATAGGTTAAGAAAATAAGTTCACCTCAAGACAATGTGAGTGGGAGCTCGAGAGGGTTAGCACTCTCTATCCCAATATGCAGCTTAAAAGAGAATAGAAGAAAAGATCGTTACATTTTAGGAAAAGGTTACATGGAGGAACGCTTCGCACCCGCCCCGAGAGTTAAACTGCTGAGCTAGCAAAGAAAGAATTTATTAATCGGCCATTACCTTATTGATGACTGCTGCCGAGGAAAGAGGCGCTTCCCGCCTCCCGCTATGTACTTTATACACTGAAAGATGGAACAGAAGTGGCCCGGAGACCCTAAAATCAGCAGTTTATATCCTCTCGCGGAAGATTCTAGGCGTTAGGGGAAAGAAAACACCCTCCCACAATGTTTTTATTGGATAGGCCCCAGCAACATATTCAAGTTGGGGGAAGATACATCTGATTGGTCAGAAATTCATTGAAGAAATTCGTGATTGGATACATTCAAAACAAGGGGAAGAAAGGGGTAAATATTGCCAACTTAAACAATGACTGAAAGAAATTTAACAAAGAACAAACTCCTGAAATTAAATTTTCTCCAACAAAATAGTTCTTTGACTCCGCACTAGGGTGCACTATTGTTGATCTTCAGTAGTGTCCTCTAGAAGAGAAAGTTCACACTTCTTAATACAAGCAAAACAAAAGTACGTCGAAAATGACACAGTTCACAAACTCAAAAATTTCCAGGTAGTGACATCTTCTGAGAAATTTGGAAAATTAAGACCGTAGATAAAGTTCAGCTTTCCTCCAGAAGAGGAGTTTTAACTGGCGCAACTTTTAAATAAACGGAGTGGAGGTGTACCGCCCGGTACAATAATAATAATAATAATAATAAATAGAATACTGACAATATCTCTCACTTCTACATATAGTGCGAGGGTGTGATATATGTACTATCACATCACAAATTATGCAGTGTTATTCAGCTAAGATGTCCTCCTCAAATAACTCGTGAGCCGTTTAAGATACTGACATTCTGTTTACACTTTCGTTATGGTATTAAGGGGTTCATAATTGAACATGCAATGCTTTCCAGGCTTTTGCCAAAATTTATTGGCACACACGTTTCTACATGAGAACGTTATTTCACGCAATACCTGATGATATACTATCAAGCTTACTTTCGTATTTACTGGGACGTTAAATAGATCGCAACACAAGAGAATCGGTCTCGAGATTCTCGCGGGAGTTTCGAAATCTGTGAAGTCAACCTCGAGAGTCTCGAGCGAGAGCATTTCCCATCATTATAAGCAGAACTACGCTATCTTTTGTGAAGGGTAATTGAATGCCAACGACGGAACTTGACGATGTCGTAGTTTGAGAAATGGGAAAATTTCACGTTCTGCCAAAAAAACAGGCAAATCCGGTAGCGAAACATTTGAGATGATGGAAGTCGAAACCACCCGGATCACCAGAACGGGCAAAAGACTATGTGATCCTTGAACCGTTAGGGCCTGTCCACGAACATGACTGTAATACATGAGTGTACGCCACGTTGCCTACATTGTAGGCGCCAGTCCAAAAACTTATTGACTTTAGTCTTGCGGTACGCTTACGTCCTTAGCATACGCTGCTTTCTCTTCAAAGTAATACAATCAGTACTGTGGAGAGGGCGAGCCCCCGTGGCTCAGGCGGCAGCACGCTGGCCTCTCACCGCTGGGTTCCGTGGTTCAAATTCCGGTCACTCCACGAGAGATTTGTGCTGAACAAAGCGGAGGTGGGACAGGCTTTTCTCCGGGTAATCCGGCATTCCCAGTCATATTTCATTCCAGCAACACACTCTAATATCATTTCATTCCATCAGTCATTAATCATTGCCCCAGAGGAGTGCGACAGGCTTCGGCGGCCGGCACAATTTGTATCCTCACCACTAGATGGGGGCTTCATTCATTCCATTCCTGACCCGGTCAGATGACTGGAAAAAGGTTGTGGATTTTCATTTTCAGTATGGAGAGGCTTGGGAATGGTGAACAACACACTTGAATATATTCGGTGCTCGTGAAATGTTTGCTCCGTACTTGGAGCTTTTCAACTGTTATATGTGTTTTATTTCCAAGTACTTGCAAATATAACTGAAATAGACTGTTTTCCCGTAATCTACACCTTCTTTTAGAAAAGACACATAAAAGCAGGGATAATTGGACAAGTTGGAACACTGGGACATTTTATCAATAACCAGGACTGTACTGGGAAAAAAGAACCCTAGCTTATCAATTAATTAATCAATCAATGATCATGATTTACATTTAGGGCTGTCATCCAGGTAGCAGATTCCCTCTCAGTTGTTTAACTAATCTCTTTAAGATTTGTAAGTTGGAAATCTTCAGTATCAGTTAAAATAATATCATCGACAAATTTCATAGTTCTCATTTCCTCTCCTTGTTTCCTCTCCGTGTTTGACCTTTGACAGCTAAGAACAGAATAACAGCACATTAGTCCTATTTGGACTCATTTGGTAATACCTTCACCATAGTTCTCGTGGCCGCATTTAAGGAGCGCACCTCGCCACGACACGACTGGCACACTAACCCTTTGCCTACATGTCCGTGCTTATATAACCGCATCGGAGTCGCGATACGTTGAATAGCAACGTCCTTAAAAAGAAACGGAAACCTTTTGATGACGCCTTGTACTTTGTTTTGCTTTATGTTTTGTGTATTTGTACGACAAGTAAAACTCACAAATATTTCTGCTATTTGCTTTACGTCGCACCGACACAGATATGACTTATGACGACGATGGGATAGGAAAGGTCTAGGAATGGGAAGGAAGCGGCCGTGGCATTAATTAAGATACAGCCCCAGCATTTGCCTGGTGTGAAAATGGGAAACCACGGAAAACTATCTTCAGGGCTGCCGACAGTGGGGTTCGAACCCACTATCTCCCGATTACTGGATACTGGCCGCACTTAAGCGACTGCAGCTATCGAGCTCGGTCACAAATATTTCTTCTTTCTTTCTTAATCTGTTTACCCTCCAGGGTTGGTTTTTCCCTCGGACTCACCGAAGGATCCCACCTCTACCACCTCAAGGGCAGTGTCCTGGAGCGTCAGTCATTGGGTCGCGGGGATACAACTGGAAAGGAGGACCCCTGTCTCACCCACGCTGGCTCACCTGCTATGCTGAACAGGGGCCTGGTGGGGGGTGGGAGGATTGGATGGGATAGACAAGGAATAGGGAAGGAAGCGGCCATGGCCTTAAGTTAGGTACTGTACCATTCCCGTCCTCAGATTATGCCAGACTCAGCGGTAAGAGCGCGTGGTAATCGTTCGTAATAAAAATGAAAATGGGCGATGCAAACAAAACTAACCTAAATGAAGTAAAAACCATAGGTATATGACTGGGAAACGGATACATAACTATGTGAATAAGAAAACAGAAATAGGGGCAAAATGGATTTATCAAACGAAAGGAATTCATATATTCACGTTACATTAACCCTCTCAATGCCGGGCGTATTTGTTACGTACTAGCCAAGAGTGTCACCCATTTTTTGTCCGATTTGCAACTCTCTAGATAAAAATTCATCACTCTCTCAATTTACAACCCATTCTCAGTGAGACTTTTTTTATCATATAAAAGGAATGTTCCTTTGAATTAATGGCACTTTATACCTAAAATCATTTATAGTTAAAATTAAAATAAATCATGAATTTAAAAATTTAAAATACAATTAATGAAAATCCATATTTTAAGGTAAATGTGTAGTTCTAAAATCAGTATGACACACTAACTGGTAGTATTTCTTGTAGAACAGTCTCTTGACTGGCGTTTTGCATAAAATTATGTTATTTGGAGTGATGATATGTCTTAAAAATCAAAATATAAGCTGCAGGTTCAGCATCATGAGGCGGGGCATGTTTCGGTCCCGGTAACAGGAGGAGGTGGTTGGTATGGTAAATAACTATTACGGGTAACTTAAAACAATAATGGCAATGTGTGATATTGTTAATACCAATATTACCGTGGAAATCTTCGTTACTTTCCGAATTATCCCTAACCTCGGCAATTGGCGACGTTCCACTTACAAAACTGTTTTCAGAAACACTCTCATAGACTATAAGCTTACTAGAAGTGTTTTCAACACTATTATGAAGTCCAGTGCACTTTCTGACTCGACATAACGATCGTTATTCCATAAACTATGTATGTAATCAGCTACACCATCGTTGTTTGCAAATACGTCGTCCCGTAAGTCCGGCATCACTGTTGCCATTTGTACGAGATGTGCGGACACGGCCTTCACATTTTTTAATGTTCGTCCCATGTAAAAAATATGCGGCTTCTTGTGGTAAACTTGGAGACCACACACCTTCCTTGATAATGATGTACTGATATGTGCTACCATCTAACGGAAAAGGAAGAACTACGACGGTTTCTAAAAGAGTCTGCATGAGGAGCTCTCGGCGAGTTCACGGAGAAAAGAAAAATCATCCCTTGGTGCTCAAAGAGTTAACCACAATATTAAAGAAAACACAAACGAAGCCAAAAGACCATCAGGAAAACGGAATATGTGCCGAGCACATTATGTATCACATTTACATTAGGCAAAAATTACAATAAAGCGGGTCACGGCCCGAATTAAACAAAACATATGACTTTGGAGTGACTTGGGATGAATACATTACGATATTGGATCGACGCAAACTGTATTCTCTATGTCCTAATCCCATTTTGGATTCGCTCGTTAAAACGTCTTTAAATACCTACGGTAGTGAGTTAATCACATTAGTATCTGATCCATTATTTACATATGCACAACACTAAATAACTGATATAAAACCATTACTTAAGGCTAGTCCAAGGCTTGTCTTGACTTATTTCTAACACAGACGTGAAAGTACGGGCCGTCCGCATTCAAATTGAATAGCAAAGAAGCCAACAACCAATCTTTAGCTTTCGAGCTAATTACAAAATTACGCAACGCAGGTATCACTGACAAACACATCAAAGAGTAAAAATACACAAACACCAGACAAATAAATTGAACACTAAAATAGCCATAAGAAACTCAGATAACGTCTGAAAGAAAATGCATACAAATAAAATTACTCGTACGGGAATCTGGATTAAAACATATAAATATAAAAACTTATCCTTGAGATAGTTTATTGGGATCGGAAACTAATAAAACATAGGCGCAGGTGTTGTGTCACCTAATAACACGTGGAGGCGTGTCACCAACTTCACTCTGCATGTGCTGGGAACAGTTGTGACCTAGAAAAACGTTTCCCTGGTTGGCAATGGAATGCAGGGTTTATGGGACCGGGCAAACTACTTTCTGAGGACGACCTTCACGAGAACACGGGGCTGGCCGTTTCGTTCAAATACACTCGACAGGGGGCTAACGTCATAATGCTGAACTTTCACTGCCCTGAGACCCGCTCTTCTTTCTCATAACTTTGCAGCTAAACCACCTCTAACATCCGGTAAAATAATTCGCGGTCTCAATCACCTACAACATCTGTTTCACGCCGATAAGGCCTTAAGCCACTTTCATTTGAATAAACACAGCACCATTCATGACTCTAAGACAGATCCAGGCCATTCACTTGGCAGTACTGGGGTTCATATCTCCCCTCTAGTCTTAAGTATGGGCACATCTAGCCTTCTTTAAGCAACGCAGGCTTCCAATGCTCCCTTTTAATCATTTATATCTATATCCAGGCTCCTCCAGCCTTCCTCTAACCAGCCCAGTGGCTCAAAACCACACATCTGGCACACATATGTACATCTGGCTTCATAAACATCAGATTCGTAGTTCGTTCTTCCCGTATAACCTACCTTCATTGTATAACAATAAGACTATCTAGGCAACGTCGAGAGTCTCCTTGGTCTCTGCTTCGTAATTACGCCTGAAAAACAAGCTCCATGCATAACAAAAATAAATAAAATCTGCACTGCTGCTATGAACTAATGGCGAAATACTAATGGTGAATACTAATCTCTTATCACACACAAATATGAATATACTGAAAGAGAAAGATACACACTCCTATATCTACCCTAAATTCCCTTATTCCCTTCTAAACTTAATGAAATAAAGAGCTCTAACATACAGAACTAGGGGTGAATTCCATCGAAGCCAAGAGTTTTAAATCGTTTTAGATCTTTTAGTGCTGTATCAATCTCTGATACTGTGAACGATTTGCATATTCTGAAGACTGAAATGCTGTTGACCAAGACTTGAAGTTGTCGACTAATAAATTTGGTGTGTTTCTTGTCACATGGAACTCGTGACGTTGCAAGGATGTGAGAGGCAATTTGATCTGATGTAACTTCAACCTGTTCTCTGCATACTGAGAAGGTTTCAAGCTTCTCTGCTAGAGCGAGTAAAATCTATCAGCATCCTTGAAAGTCTTGGTATAGTGCTTCACTTTCTTCATTCCATCCAGGGATATATTCTTTGCGGTAACTGCTTGGAATGAACTTCTTAGCTGTTCCTATAACTGCACAAGCAAAACGCCTACAGTGGTCGTTATTCGTACAACAATTTAACTTCGAAATTGAACATTGTGCAGGAAAGGCAAACATTCTCGCCAACATTCTAAGTAGGAACCCTAATGCTGAAGAAGAGCATGTAAATTATGTGGATCTTCTACAGGAAGGTAGAGATTTTCTATTACGACTAAGCCAGCTACCGAGATTCCAACAAAGCTGGCCCAATTCTACAGACACTGATTGATTACTTTCAAGGGAGAATTCAACAGGGTGATCCTCAATTTTATAAAATTCATAAGCTATCTGAATACTGCAGGTTTCTAAACAACCAATTGTTAAAATATACAGATAAAAATCACACCAAGTTATAAATTGTAATTCCTGCAGAACTGGAAAACGAATTAATATGGCAAGTTCATCGTATTACTGGTCACGGAGGTATTGATTAGACCGTAACCACTATCCAGGAGACTTTCATTTGGAAGAATTTAAGAGAATCTGTCAGAGACTCCATCATCAGATGCGATAAATGCCAGCGAGTGAAGTCGAACTCATACCTCATCTAACAGACGCCAATACCGATATTACCATCGAAACCCAGCGAGTTATTCGCGATGGACATTTTTGGAAAAATTCCGAAGTCCCGCAGAGCTAATCAGTTCATATTTGTAACAATGGACGTATTTTAGAAATACACTACACTTTATCCTGTGCAGAAAGCCAACACTAAATCCGTTCTAAGATGCCTCAATAGAAAAATAATTCCAGCCATGGGAAAACCTGAGGAGTTATCAACGGATCACAATTTACATCTTTACAGCAGTGGCGGCTCGTGGCTGTAAAGTATGGTGAAGAGCCTTTACCCGTTCGGTTTCGAGCGACAGATTTAGGAACTTCTTTCTTTCTTTCTTTCTTTCTTTCCTAATCTGCTTACCCTCCAGGGTTGGTTTTTCCCTCGGACTCAGCGAGGGATTCCACCTCTACCGCCTCAAGGACAGTGTCCTGGAGCTCTGGGTCAGGGGATACATCTGGGGAGGATGACCAGTACCTCTCCCAGGCAGCCTCACCTGCTATGCCTTGGTGTGGGATGGGAAGATTGGAAGGGATAGACAAGGAAGAGGGAAGGAAGCGGCCGTGGCCTTAAGTTAGGTTCTATCTCGGCATATGCCTGGAGGAGAAGTGGGAAACCACGGAAAACCACTTCCAGGATGGCTTGAGGTGGGAATCGAGCCCGCCTCTACTCAGTTGATCTCCCGAGGCTGAGTGGACCCCGTTCCAGCCCTCGTACCACTTCTCAAATTTCGTGGCAGAGCCGGGAATCGAACCTGGGCCTCCGGGGTGGCAGCTAATCAAACTAACCACTACACTAGAGAGGAGGACAAGATTTAGGAACTACGTGTTGTTTTTGGTTGTTTTGTACTCGTACCTCGTACCTGTGACTGGCGGAGGATCCAGCACGTGACTACGATTTATTGAATTTAATGTTTCGTCATGACCAAGAAAAGCTAGTTCTTGCTTGCTTAAATAGAGCACTGCATCAATTACCAACGGACGGAAAAGTCTATTTAAATGTACATTTTCACTGAACTGTACAATTACAATATACAGTCTGGCATTTTCCTTCAGGACATCAGAGATCGTATTTAGGTTTGTTTCCAATGTCTTGAAATCTAGCTTCCGTATTTTATGTTCTGCAGAGTCTGACTGCTTATGTAAAGAACGTGTTATGTTCAAAAGGGCTGAAAATCCTTCTTTTTTCGAAACGTTATTATTATTGATAAAAGGCAAGCATGCCCAACAAAACAACTTCTGTAGAACTGGAGAGGAGCACAAGCATGGAAATTCCTTAAACCACGATCGTTTGAAACTAAGATTGTAAGATTTACCGGAATGTTTCACTTCTTTTATAGCACAAATTTGCAGTGATTTAGTAGGGCGATCAAAATGTAGAACTTCATTCTGATCTTCGTTTCTCCAATGTGAAAATGGTGTTTATAATAAAATGCACACTATGTCATAAATAGGATACATATTTAAATAAAACAGCACAACACTACGAATGAACCACGATGCATAAGTACTCGTACTTCACACAGGATGACGCAGGGAAGACGAAACATTCCGCTCTTCCGACAACTTTACTAGCACATTCCGCTATGTGGAAATTACGCGGGTGACGTCACGGTTGTCATGGCAACCGCCAAGGCCAAGCGCTAGGAGGGAACACTTGGGAGGTAGAGGCAGCTGCGGAATCTCTCGTCTTCACTCAGTCTCACGCGCCGTACTGTGGCCGACAGCCGGCGTTTTCGTGAGTTCCCCTGGTTCTCATCAGGTGATGAGGTGCTCCAAACGCCGTACATTAAAACATTTTCTTTCCGTAAAACCAACAAACGTCATAAGTAAAATAAATTTAAGTAATTCATTATGGTAAAAATAGGTGGTGAATTGGCACTTCACCTACTTCACCTGAAAAGCCGCCCCTGCTTTACAGTTCAAAACAAGTCTTCAACAATTAGAAATCGAACCCGGCAGAAAGAGTAATGAGGGTAATTTCTAAGTTCAATCGGATCTATATTCCAGAACAGCATTGGCGATGGGTGGATATTCTACCTATAATCACCTATTGTAATAACACAGTTCATGAGTCCACTGAAAAGATACCGTCTGTAGTACGCAATAACCAAAACTCAACGAGGCCTTGACATTCAGTTACAAATTGTGTGGCACAATGCAATATGCACTCAACAGGTAGCTGAACATCTAAGACATGAAGCCGACCGCAGATCAAGACGGGTGAGACGAAATAAATCCCACAGGCCCCTACGAGTTGGCGAAACTGTTTTAATAAGACGTCTGACTATTTCTGATCCTGCTATGAGATATTATGAAAAATTTGCGCCACTCTACATTGGGCCATATCGCATTGCCCAATCCATGAATAACAATGCATATAAAACAAGAAGCCTAGATTGAGACAACGAAATTATATTCAACGCCGCAAATCTCAAATTGTACAGATCACCATCAGGAGCAGCTCAAGTGAATTTAGTGGATAAACAGGGGAATATAACCATGGCAGAAGAAGAAGAAGAAGACCCATGCACCGAGGTAGAAGAAGAAGACGACGATGCCGAGGAGTTACCAGGTACGCGAATGGATGAAGCCGAACATGTAAAGGAAGGAGAAACTGAAGGTGTAACGGATGAATGTCCAGAATGCGCGTAGGAAGCAGTAGAGATTAAAGAGATAATGCAACAGATCGTGGATGATTTACTGGAAGAGAACAAATAATTAGAGGAAGAAATCAGGCAGCAACTTCAACAGCGACAAAAATATTATAATAAACTGAAACAGGCAGCATAAATTTGCTTATGGATGCAAATACAACCAGAAGCTTATTTCAGAGAAATCTTTCACTATATTGCAAGATATCTGTCTTTGCAGGGGGCATTACACCCATAAGGCGAATAGGCTCACGGATAAATTAATCATCTTATCAGATTTTGATATGTGAATACTGCGTATAGTGAATTAGGTAAAGGTATTTCCCTGGACAGCAACAAAGAGACTTCCATGGCCCAAACATATCCCCTGCGTTTGGTTATATTCATGTTTCGGTACAACTCAAAACCATAAATGCCTCCAATAAAATTTAATAAACCGGGCGAGTTGGCCGTGCGCGTAGAGGCGCGCGGCTGTGAGCTTACATCCGGGAGATAGTAGGTTCGAATCCCACTATCGGCAGCCCTGAAGATGGTTTTCCGTGGTTTCCCATTTTCACACCAGGCAAATGCTGGGGCTGTACCTTAATTAAGGCCACGGCCACTTCCTTCCAACTCCTAGGCCTTTCCTATCCCATCGTCGCCATAAGACCTATCTGTGTCGGTGCGACGTAAAGCCCGTAGCAAAAAAAAAATTTAATGAACCGACTGTGCACAACCCCAGCTGAAGTCTTCCCAAGTGAAAGCGGAAGTACGAACAATAGGGCCACTCCCACAAGAAAGACGAAGAAAGAAGAGATCAAAAGAGGACAGAGAGACTCCCTACACCCCTTGATAAAGTGGTTTGGTCCTAGTTGCACGACGTCGTAAGGGCCGCAGGCATTATTCAACCAATCACACAATCGGATATTTTAACCGCCCTACGGAAGTACTAATCTCAGTTCGTTTTCGCTACTGAGAGGTGAAATAAGGAGTAATTAGGAATATTTTTGTGATAATGTAAGTGCTAAACTATAATATGGATAATTAATTATGTGCAACTACGTCTTAAAATGTGTGGATTCGTCCAAGGGAAGGCGCTGGATGGCGGTAAGTCGTTACAAATCCACTAGGAGAAATAACACTAGTGACGCTTATCAGTTTATTTAAATGTGCACGAACGGTTTTTATAATTCTTTGGAGCAGTGCAATGGCACCAATTTTTGGAGTCATAGACAATATATATTTGATTAATTAAGCTACAGACGTTTGAGATTTCAACGTGAATTAACCATATCATTCCGCCATCCCCGCTCTAAAAATTAGTTCTGGGGCGTGGTTTGAGAATGTTACAAAATGCGCCGACGACGCCGAAAACAGTCAGTATTTTCACCAGTCTACACCAGTCAGTGTTTTTGATCGGCCTACAGTGAGTGGGTGTTTGACAGTCTTGGAGAGAATCTTACAGTTGGTTGTACACTCATTCTTACAGGCAGTCTTCACTGTGTCACGTCTTACAGTCAGTTAGCATTCAGATATGATTTTTCTATTAGCGGGATTTGCCAATATTCGGTATCAGTCGCTTCGCATCGATATTAACTTCATGTAGGAAGAGAGTTGGAAATATGCCAAGATTTCCGCGGAGCAGTGCTTCTCAACGGGTCCGCCTCGACGAACATTTGTAAGTGGTACTTCATCAACTTTAATCAGATTTGCATTATTGGTAATATAATGTGGGATGAAGTCATATAATTAATTTAACAAACTCAAAAATGCTGAACTTGGAAGGTAGCTTATTGTCAGAGAAGCGGCCACAATAATCTAGCGACCGATAAAATTAAAGAAGGAAGCAGTTGAAAGACAGTACAGGTAAACTCTTCAAAGTCACAGTTTGCACAGGATAAGGGTAGCCGGCAGCCATCTAATTACATAGCGGCAAGCGGACACGGTCAAGGACACATTCCAAAGTTCGATAGAAAGGAGTAACTGACCACTAGTCCTGTTTACAAACAGATGACAAGAGCCGGAAGCTGCACAATGGAGGAGAAGTCTGAACAGCTGATCGGTAAAGAATAATGTCGGTTAGGTGAATCGTTTTATTCCAGATAAAAACTTGGGTCATAATCTAATTGTATAAATTTTTATTTGTGTAAGTAGTCTGTACCATAGAATAAGTGTTAAGATAACTTGTGAAAGAAATTATTGTGTTATCTGTAAATTAAAAATGCATTCCATCCGTGTATGCTGCTGGCCATATAACGTGATCACGATCTCTCTCATGGAATAACTTCGCCATGGAAGCGAGGCCTACTCATTCGGGACAAATATTTCAGATTCCCTATAGGAATCGACATCTATATCATCTGATGGCCAAACAGGCATCAATTTTTGGTAGTGAGACAAAATCTCTCATAGTGCATTGGCACTGCCGGTGGCTTCAAGTAGCCTACGCAGTGGCCTCCACGGTATGCACTAGCCATGCGTCTTGGTAGGTGTGCAAGGTACCAACTGATGAGCCCAACCTCGCACATGGGGCTAAACGCTGGCAACCAGGAATTAGTTAGCTGGAAAATTTATAATGTCCAATAATGGACCATTTATATTGGTATTATAAATTTACTCATTCGGGACAAATATTTCAGATTCGCTACGGGAATCAACATCTATATCACATGATCCCACTTTATTTGATCATGTTGGTCTTATGAATTCCTTGTGTCAAATTCCTTAACAGTTGAATTATTCTTATTAGCATGAGTGTAATTTATTATTTAATTTAAGTTGATCTCGAGTCGTTCCTGAGTACAGTTAGGTGACGGTTTTTTGTTTTTGCTTGAATTCGGCAGATTTCAGGATATTGTTATTATTCTATAGCATTTGCTCTCTTTTGAGCGCTAGTAAAATTTATTCCAATTTTCTAATTTTACTTGAAAGTTCTCTTTGATTTTAAATTTTTGTCAATAAATTCTTTTATTTGGTTTTAAATCATTCTGGGTTACGTTATTGTAGATTAGCGTGACACATTGTGGTTGTTTGTAACCCCCATCGGCCTTAAGTTCGAGGAAACAATGGACGGTTCTGCCCTGAGGTAAGTTTCTGGGTGTGCGGTGAATACGGATTTTTTTTTTCAGCAGCCGAGGCAAATATCAACAAGAGGATCGCCGCCACACATGCCATCAAAAGGGCACAGTATGGTGTTGTGGGGGTTGATGCGTGTGGAGACACCTGGGTGTAAATAAGGTCCACATTCAGGAATCTTGGCAATACAATGAATAGTGGTATGATTGTAAATGAGTCAGGATTCACACAGTATGGCTTGTGGAGGTGGGGCGCGAGAAATTAACATACGACAGGTTAATGGACGTAGGCTTTCGTGGCTTTTTCACCCTCCACAAAAAATCCTATAAGCCAGTCCAACAAATCCTCTTTGATCAGATGAGAGCCATCGCATCTGTAAAAGACTTCCATGCTCGACTTGTGAGGGAAGCCATAGAGGTAGAGCCAGAGGTGGCCGCACCTAATGTGCTGAAGTGCTGCAGCACATTGTCTATTTGAAAAATAAATTACTTTAATAATATTATCTACAATAAAATACGGTGCATTGAAAAATACTTCAGCCAAAGATCAGGTAACTAGTCGTGCGCTTCACGCCGGGTGCTGTACAGATCACAGCTCAGTGAGAATTTCTAAGCAGGAACTCTGTCTTTTGCGCATGCGTGCCCAACTTTTCCGATGTGCTGTGGAAACAACAGTCAAGACATCACTTCACAGCGAGTCTTTGTTCGAGCACTGAGAGGCAGCACCGGTCACACTTGCATTCGACCGAAATGAGAACATGGAAGATGGAACCCTCTTGACTCAGCGGTAGTATTTAAGAGGGGATCGCTCAAAGCAAACGGGAAAACAAAATACTGTAGAGGAAGCCGTCAACTTTTCCCGCCAAGTCTTTTAATACTCCCAACCCAGCTTGCCTATTCCATAACCACATTTGTAAATCGATGAACTATACAAATTGTACTTTTCATGTTGTCAAAATAAGGCCTACTTTATTTTAGTAATAAAGAAGTGGCTTTAATCCAGATAATGCCGGGCTGAGTGGCTCAGACGGTTGAGGCGCTGACATTCTGACCCCAACTTGGCAGGTTCGATCCTGGCTCAGTCCGGTGGTATCTGAAGGTGCTCAAATACCGTCAGCCTCGCCTCGGTAGATTTACTGGCACGTAAAAGAACTCCTGCGGGTCTAAATTCCGTCACCTCGACGTCTCCGAAAACCGTAAAAAGTAGTTAGTGGGACGTTAAGTCAATAACATTATTATTAATCCAGATAATATTTAATTATTTATTTCAATACGACAGGTTAGTTTACTTGCAGTTGGTAATGGTTGTCACTGAGTTACGAACTCGTTATTTTGGTTGTTTTTTTTATCATGCTTTGTGGTTCCCAGCATTTACGCATTCTATTATCATTACTCCAGTTCTGTTCATACATTAGTTCAACCATGCTAGTGAGATCACTCACAGAGTTAAAGCGCGCTCTCGCAGAGCGGCGCCAGTGGAGCCAATCACCAACGCTCCACGGTCAGCTGGTTTAATAGAGGTTACACTGATACACAAATAACCAAATACAACACCCAATTAATTAGACTCATGAATAATATTGTCAGACAGTTGTAAATAGTGTTCTTAGTCCCCACGAAGAAATATATTTGGACTTTAGTAAGAGAAGACACAAGATAAAATGGAACATTACGAAAACCGAAAGCAATGTTGTGCTTTATATACTTAAAAAAAAAACCTTTTTAAACAGAGCATATAAAACAAACATTCCGTGTTCTTAATCTTCCCCTGCAGGAAATTAATCCCAGCTTTGACTGAGGAAAGAGACGTTAAGCTCCCATTAAATTACGAGTTGCGTTCTTTAGTCGCCTTTTGATACACACTATTGGCTTTTGGACGTCGGTAAGAGAACTAGTCTGGCCGTGAATTTGACTACAACAAACTAACCTTGAACCTTACTGCTCATTGTTACCATCACATCGTGATTCTTGTTCCTTATCCTCTTGATACTGTCTTCATTCCTTCTTCTTCTTCTTCTTCTTGGCGCATTTCGCTATTTTACATCAGTGGATAGGTATTTCGGTAACTTTGGAAAACTATGAGGCTTAGCTCCTGGTTTTAATTTCCACCTCACCCGAGCAAGTTCAACGTTTTTACCGTTCACAATAAAACGACGCGCCTTTATAATTAAAACTGCCGAAAAATGCAGGCCACATATTGTGCTTTTGGCCGACAATTGTTTATCTTTCCGCGGAATAACTCTCGTCCACTTCGCGAACAAATAATTTTCTTTAGGTGGTGCAAAAATATCGTCTATCATCAGGCTTCCTTCCGTAACCCGATTTACAACCAGACAGTACGACATTGTTTGCAAATAACGGAAGGCATAGTTGATTGCGCACACAAAGCGCTACATATATATGAATAGAGTTTCGGACAATATCAAAACGAACGAATTCCCTCGATAGGCCTTATTATTATTATTATTATTATTATTATTATTATTATTATTATTATTATTATTATTACCATGACTTCTCACGCATCCAAGCTATTACATTCGTCGACAATTTGGCGCACGTGCTGTTTTTGCTGGTTCGTTGCGACTGCAGCGCCACACTCCAGCGGGGCCACCAATGAAAATGTTGACAGAGCAGAGTGATCACAGTAGGTTTTCTATTATTCATGGTACGACATTAGTATTAATACCACTTTCGTCGCCAACATCTTTGCGCGGTATGACTGTCGTGCGCTTCTCTTTCTTTGGCGATACCTTCCTTTTTCGAAGTGTCAGACCCCTTCAGTTTTTCCTCTCTGATTTGGTTAAGAGAAGATGTTTGCTTAGTTGTTCTTCCTCTTAAAACAATCACCACTACCAGTATCTAATCTATACAACAAAATAACATTAAATAAAAATACATTGCGTTACATATGAGCTGGTTTATGTGAGGTAACTTTTAGTGGCCAATGCACATCACAGCCAGGAGGTTTGCTCCAGTCAAATATCCAAGTATCTCGACAAATGAGGACCGTGAGATGATGCAGAGAAAGAAGAATGGACAAAACTGAAAATTCAGGTTCATCCTTCTGGTTGAATGATAATCAAAAGAGTCCATAGTTTCTTTGTTCTATATTCTTCATTGCTATCATAGATTAATAATAGCATTGACATTCATAATAACGAACAAAAGAAGAAAATGACATCTTAATATGTTATTTTCATTCACATCTCTTTCCTCGAAGACAAGGTCAACAATCGCAGCGTGTCAAGGACTTTAATTATGCCATGAGTGTTCCATACCCACATTATCACTGTATTGTCCGACTCGTTGGCTGAACGGTCAGCGTACTGGCCTTCGGTTCAGAGGGTCCCGGGTTCGATTCCCAGCCGGGTCGGGGATTTTAACCTTAATTGGTTAATTCTAATGACAGGGGGCTGGGTGTATGTGTTGTATTCATCCTCATCACGACGCGCAGGTCGCCTACGGGCGTAAAATAGAAAGACCTGAACCTGGCGAGCCGAACCCGTTCTGGGATATCTCTGCACTAAAAGCCATACGACATTTCATATCACTGTATTCCGGTACTGAAGATTTTCAAATTGCAGACTTGGCCTTAACTCTTCTTCTTCTTCTTTTGAGACCACATTGGATCACTTTAATCAACACCTTGGTTTGTCGATTTCTTGGTAGGAACTGTCCGAGCCTTGCGTTTCTCCCAGTATATGTTCATATTCTTGCCCTATATATGAAAACTACAATGTTTAATTCATCGCAAAATGTATCAACCATTACAGTACGGCTTTCTTTGTTTTATACACTTTTGTGGTACTGCTAAAAAGAATGAGACTGACTACAACAGCAAGAAAATGGTTGTACAACATCTAAATACACCAAGACTGAAGAATGGTTTGACAGTACTGTACTGAGAGGTCTAGTCACTGAAGGGCACTCCTATGAAATACAATCGTTTCCTTTCAGGCATTTCTAAAAGTGACCAATAGCTTTGGCAACAGTTGGTCAATGAAAGCGACCCCGTGTAAACCAGCTCTTACATTAATTAAGCATACAAACTGACATTTGCATCTGATGAAAGCAGAAAACTAGAGATGATACAAGGTTTGAATTCACCATCTGTTGAATGCAAGCTTTTATGCAACCATTGATTTTGTGATCACAGATACAAGACCACTAGTTTGCGCAGAATCCAAACCATAGTTTATCATTTTCATGTTCCGTGTTGATTTCCCAGTTTCAGTAGAAGAGGACTCTTATTAGGAATCCACCTAATCAACACTATGAAAAGCACTGTACACAAAATCTTAACCTATCTCATAGGAAGTAGTATTAGTACCTTTAGATACATATATAAAGTGATTTAAAAACTAAACATAACACATATTAAACAATAATATGACATACAAAAATCTAAATTTCTTTTGTGCACATTTTTTTTACTACGTCATCTTTGGTATCGTCTGTTGAATTTAGATTAAGAAAGATTATGATGATGCGTGTTGTTTAAAGCAGCCTAACATCTAGGTCATCGGCCCCTACAAAATGTAATGACAATTTAAAAGTTCAAAATCAACCACTGACCAGAATAAAAAACGTGATGAAGAATGAATGGATGGATGTGAATTTAAAACAATCAGTGGATCCGACCCAGAAACTATCATAAAGAATAGTATTACTGACCAAGGGACTGCTTCTGAAGCACAATTCTGAATCGAGGATGCTTGTTGTCTAAAATCCAGGTCAACGGCCCCTCATAATGGTACTTACCGCTAGTAAAGTAGAACCAGGGTATTTCTCAAGTTGCGGTACTAATCAAAAGTAGCGTAAACTCACGGTGTTCCAAACAGTATGGTACTACTCACAAGTATTGTACTTCGCACAGGTAACTCAGACCTATGGTGTTTCTCACATAATGGCGCCACTCATAGCCAACGCAAACCCATGGTGTTCCTCACCTAGGTTTACTAATCACGGACGCCGGTATTCCCGTGGTGTTCCTCACATAGTGGGTACTAATCACAGGCAACGCAGTCCCACGGTGTGGCTCATATAGTGGTACTAATCACAGGCAACGCCCAGACCCGTGGTGTTTCTCACAATGGTACCAAGCACAGGTACCGGAACACCCATACTGATTCACCCTCTATTGTGTACCTAACACAGTGGTACTACACGCAAGTAAAGGTGACCCATGGTATTCCCCGCGTGATGGTACTAATCACAAGTAGTTTCATGGTTCTAATACAATCATCCCTTGGTTTCCCCTTTTAGTCGCCTCTTACGACAGGCACGGGATACCGTGGGTGTATTCTTCGTCTGCGTCCCCCACCCACAGGGCGTTAGATTAAGAAAAATATCCACATTGTGCTATCGTTGAAGCTTCTTGAAATTTTTCCTTTAAAAAATCAAAAAGCTTTGACTGTCTTTATAGACAAGTAATCTCACCGTTTTCTTCAAAATGTTAGTGAAAAAGTATAGCACATTCATGACTTAAAATAAACACAATCAAACTTTTTTACAATTACATCGTTGGTGAATTACCAAATGATGTACGTATTACACTTGGTCAGTCAAGTTTACATTGAAAAAAAAACCTATTGTTAACACAATCACACTTGGTTGTTATATTGAAGAAAAATGCCGGTGGGGCCTTTGAAAGTCACTTTACATATGTATCTGAAAATGGTCACACAGTGACCAAAACTGGTAATACCACTTATGGGATAGGATAAGATTTTATGTACAGTGTTATGTAGTATTGATTAGGTGAATTTCTAATAAAAAGTCCTTTTCTACTGAAATCCAAATGGGATGAATGACTACTTTCTAAATAAAAAAAAATCCACGTGCACTGGGCGATACTTGAACCATTGCTGCTTTGGTGAAAAGCCAGTATCAACGGCATTTAGCTATCACATCCCTCAATACAGCTATGTGATGCATTCCATGAAACAATCTCGCTTGGTATCGTTCTACAGAATTAAATTAACTTCATAGCTTACTTGCAAATTTCTTAGACATCCTGAGTACGGTATCACAAATCCTCCGTAATGAATTTGTCAACATGATGTGACACTGTCAGTGACTGATGTTCGATCCATGATGATGTACCTGTATTCACTATGCAGAGCATCCAGAGATAGAGCAGAATTCAGAAATCTTGTGAACAAAATAATGTGGTCATTCAAAAGCTGGTAGGAGAGGCACCTTAATTTTCAAAATTATGGAACTAGGTAGAAATGGTCAATACAACTCACTTCTTTAATCTCTTTAATTTTTCTAATTGCTATTTAACAGGTACAGAAACATACTTCATCTGAAGATTTACACAAGAGGGCTTAAGATCAACTTATATAGAATATCTGTTAGTCTTATCTGAAGCTACAAGAACATGGATTTACAAATCCCTTCAAACAAATGTGTGGTAAGGTATGATCATGTCTTATAATTCTCAGAACGAACTCTCCCACATATAAAAATGTTAACTTCTTCAACATTGCTGAGAGTAGGCCTTTTTGAGTCTTGCAAATTTGACTACTCTATTAGTTCCAGAATTGGACTAATAATTGACCCTATGATCTGGCTTGAACAAGGAGAGGCCATCGGTGATAAAATTATGGTAATATTTGACCCAACTTTATGGAGAATTATAATCTGTGGTGTACAAGTATAATCGGCCTCCATACTGGAACACAAAGTGTAATTCCACATTTATTTGAGAACTTTTTTTGTCATAATTAGGGGGTGGATATTGTTGAAATGTCGTCTTTTTCCCCTTTGTATTAGGGCGTTACTCAGTAGTATAGAAAGTCATTCTGAAATACAACAAACAATAACATGTTTTTATTTTGCATTATTTTGCACTTTGTGCCGATTTGGGATGATCAGTTATTATTTCGACTTTCAAGAAGGTTTTAGGTCAATATGTAACATACTGAAGATATTTTAGATCCTTTTGTATATTTATGCATCTATTTTCTTATTGTCAGTGACAATATAAAAATTATAAGCTGTCTTACATGGTTGAATTTGCTAAATAGCTTTCATGACCAAGCAAACTGACCGGCAGTTGCTGGCGACTAAGAAAGGGTAAGGAAGGGATTTGTGCCTGTGAGTCTAGTGTTTCCAAGATATGTGCAGGAACACAATACAGAACTTTGATAATTAGGAGTAAGCATTTCCTAACGTGTCTCGCACACAAGGAGTGTACCAGCCTTCGCACCCGCTCCCCGCATACAGCAAGGCCAAGAACAAGAACAAACAGAAACGATAAGGAATTTAAAACACAGTTATATAACTTTCCACCTCATTTAAGAATTATCCTCCAAAGTAGATCTGTGCAAGAAAAATGCCAAAAGTGAAAACACCATAAAGTGTATTTTTAATTCAGCTAGCATACCTGCCAACGTTACAAAACCTAATATCAGGAGAAATCACGAGATACAATTGGTCAAAACTGCTCATTTTACACGCCTTGCACAATACAGGAATACTATAGTACACATTATGACACTTATTATCTCAAAACCCGACTGTTGCTATTCGAGGCTACGAGGCTAAAAATTACTTCCCTCACAGGAAGTATGTGAGTGAGATGATCGGTCTCTGATAAGCTTTCCGAAAATAGTATGAACTCATGCCCCACACATGTGAATCTGTCATGCACTTAGATGCCATTACTTAGCAAATGCATAGATTAAAATGTTCCGTTACGCGCTCGCGCGATTATGAGAAGCGCAGTGTTATTTTTATGAAGTAATACATTAAGTTTCGCCAGAACTGTCTCCAAATGGCTCCTAAAATCTCTAGAAAAGTCACTAGTCGTTTTTTAAAATTCTGTCATTAAATTACTAAAAAACTCCAAATCTAGCAACTAGTCTCTAGAATCGACTAAACTGATGTGAACGAACACGAGCATAACTCGCGAGAACAAAAGATTGACAATCGATATACGTGTCGCGATATACAGGCTTCAATAAATATAGCACATTCACGCGCATTTACTCGTAAGTTATTAATAACGGTCGATATTTCATTTGAAAGCGGCCAATGAGCGGAGGACTTCCAGCCACTGGCGCACAAATCTGAAATGGCGGGATTCGAAACCAAATGTTTTAAGTCCACAAAAGGAAAAAAAGAAAAAACGGGAGAAATAATAGAATAATCGGGAGGCGGGAAAAACTGCCCCCCCCCCTAAATCGGGAAAGTTGGCAGGTATGAGCTAGTGTATGAATTTGAAAAAAGAACACATTTACAACAGATGGTATTTTATTGCACAGTGTTGAGTGCAGAAAGGAAGTTTGTTGTAAGCACCGCCGTCTCGATCCTCTTATACTGCCTGCTCTATGCCACTAGTTTAACACAGGAAGGAGCGACTACCAATAGTTCTCCAAATCGCCGAAAGAGTGCAGCAGTAGACGCACAATCTTCGCTGTCAGTGTGGGTGTAGCACTGTATTATTGGTGCATGAATGTGTGTGAAAACCTGAGTTATTTTGTACAATGAGTAAACGTGTCTGGTCACTTTCGTTCGTACAAGATGTATTTTGAATAGAACTGTGAAATGAATTAATTATGTTATGTTTATAAATATTTCAAAAGTGATTTTAAGGTGTTGGTACTTGATTCTTTCCGTTCGTGCAAGGTATATTTTTCGTAGAACTGAAACTTCAGATTCTTTCCCCGAAATATTCAACTGTTGTATACCATTTTGCCAATCTCGGCAAGGTTGTTCGCAGCCTGAAAATATACGACTCCATGAAATACCGTCTAGAAGAGAATTGAGAGAAAAGCGGCTGTCGGCTTTATCTAGGCAAGGACCTAATGAAGGAAGTAATTGGATATCCTCAGATTACTCTCGCATCTGTGCCTTTACACCTTATTTCAGAATTTGATGGAGCCTCCGCGGCTCAGGCGGAAGACGCCGGCCTCTCACCGCTGGGTTCTGTGGTTCAAATCCCGGTCACTCCATGTGAGATTTGTGCTAGACAAAGCGGAGACGGGACAGGTTTTTCTCCGGATACTCCGATTTTCCCTGTCATATTTAATTCCAGAAACACACTCGAATATCATTTCACTTCATCTGTCACTCATTAATCATTGCCCCGGAGGGGTGCGACAGGCTTCACCAGCCGGCACAATTCCTATCCTCCCTGCTAGATGGGGGCTTCATTCATTCCATTCCTGGCCCGGTCGAATGACTGGAAAAAGGCTGCGGATTTTTTTCCAGAAGGTGATTAAAGCCGTGGAGGATAGTGGATTCCTTGTGATAAAAATTGTGACGGACAATCACAAAACGCCTTCATGTTTAGACATTTTGGACAACCTCAGATATCCAGACGATAATATTCCAATCAAACTAGAAACAGGAAATCAAATCCTAACTTGCGGGTACTAGGTTCGTGTTGTTGAAGAGAGGATGGAGTGTGACATTTGTGTCAGCAACATCTCACTGCCTAGAGCTTTGACACCTCTAAATGGAACTGATTACCGGTATGCATCAGGACAGAGGAGGAGTTTGATACCCAAAACCTAGTTTTGTTGCTCTGGTGAAGCATCTCCAGGAGTTCGTTTAAACTGATGTGCCTTATTGTCGAAGTCCTTCAAGCGTATGAGCGTAATACGAAGACTTGCGACGTCTTCCCTTTCAGAATACCGGGCGAGTTGGCCGTGCGGTTAGGAGCGCGCAGCTATGAGCTTGCATCCGGGAGATAGTGGTTTCGAACCCCACGGTCGGCAAGCCCGAAGTTGGTTTTCCGTGGTTTCCCATTTTCACACCGGGCAAATTCTGGGCTGTACCTTAATTAAGGCCACGGCCGCTTCCTTCCCATTCCTAGGCCTTTCCTATCCCATCATCGCCATTAGACCCACTTGTACCGGTGCGACGTAAAACAAATATTTTAAAAAACTTTCAGAATGTGTTTTGTTACAGTGTGAGGTCAAAGAACATCAGCAAAATGTTAGTGATATTATCCTAGCCAAGTTCGTAAGACCTCCATTATTTCATATTGCGTTGGCAAGAACACAAAAAGTACGGTACCACTCCAAGCCTTCGTCCAAGAAAATCTTCAAATTGTGCATGAAGAGGCCAACTGCGACATCGTGCAGGTAATATTACCGATATTTAATATTACTGATGTAATTTACAAGCTTCAGTGAACATATGACCATACTGCATAGTGTTTTGTAGGCTGTCTTCATTAGAATAAGTTTAGACCATTGTGCGTCCATGTCTGCCATCTAGCGGAGAAATTTTGTCGCAGCGTAGTCGCAAAAAGGCTCGCATAGAGCAGGCAGTATAGGAGGATCGAGACGGCGGTGGTTGTAAGCTACATCAGCACGTTAAACGACAAAAACATCCGAAAGCTATAACGAGTGTTCCCAGGGACTTTGGGGGCAAATTACATACAGCGAAACATTTTGTCCAAGTTTATATACAACTCCAAGTAAGTTCGGAGGTGATTATTTCTGGAAAAACAAGATCTGTCTAGCGAAAAGAACAGGGACATATTAATGTACAACCGTTGTTACACAGTCACCAGAAATCAGTTTAGTCATCAGCGCCCATATGACAGTTTGTAAGGGGGGGGGGGGGGCAGACCTGGTGGTACGTAGTATTTTTAATATTTTGGATGATAAATGGCGACTTGTATTATGTAGTAGAATAAACCACGGTGTTCCCTGCCTGTTTGTGGGGAACGGTACTACCGCTTCTACGTAATACTGAGTTTTGAATCATTTTCTTGAAGGGAAAACACCTGACTAGACTAGATTTTTGCCTTTCCCTGAGAGCTGTGGGGGTTGGGGGGCGGCCCCACCTTGCCCCCGGGTATGGGCGCCCTTGAGTTTGGTCAAATTTTCTAACCTTTTCCGGTCGAACGTTGAGGTCACCTCAACATTATGTTTCGTTCTACTTGAGAAGTTATTTACTGAAATTATTTGACCTGATTGAGGTCGATCAATATCCCTGGAATTTCTAGAGCAAATTTTTGTGCACAAAGGAAACCGTTCTGTTGTCTCCATGGAAATAATTCGAGGTATATGTAGTCGTGTATCGTCATTATCGGTCATGGTTACCACACCTTTCAAGAAGGAGAAGAAGAATGGTTACCCGCAGCCCGTAGGCTGTGTTTACATTGAGTAGTGCTGCCCACTTGTTGTACTAGGCGTGTTTATCTGTGAATGCGAATTGTCTCAGTTGAATATGCAATATAAAAGCGGCAAATATGAATGAGGAAGAAATACGTATGCACGTTTATTTAAACAGCAGTGACGAGGATTATTTATTTGAATTAGACGAAGATTTTAGAGAACTGTCAAGTGAAAATGAAGGTGTAATGGACTCGAGCAATGTAAGTGAAACTTCAGCGACTGGACCTGTGCTTAAAAAAGCACGGAATGATCCCGGACCATTATAATATGCTGTTTCTGAAGATTCAGAAGGGGAAGTTCCAGTGACTGCTACAAAAGCAAGAAAACGCACGAAGGTAATAGGCTGGGGTGGAGGAGAGTAGCCTATACGGCACAAGGCAATGACGACGCTTCTCAGGCCAGTGTTGATAATTCGAGTAACAGCGATGCTGAAAATACTTCCGCATATATAAATTGGAATGCAAACCACAACAGTGTTTAACGGAATGTAACATTTCATGATAGTGAGCCTCCTAGACAGGGTGACCCTCTGCCTCTGCAAATGACTTGCTGGAGACGTTACACTTTTGCGAAAAGCTGTTAATAACTCACTAGACTCGTGTTTGTAGAATATAATATTCATAATAATATTATATTGTTACTAATAAAAGTTCTATGTTTAATCTGACTAGGTAAAAATGTGCAAATTGATTTGGACCAGACTGTTGGAACATGTGACAGAAAATTGGACTGCAAAGGGTTAAAGATTTTTTAAATTTATTTTGTAGCATTTCCCCATAAATTTAAGGACATTTTATTGATTATTTTCAGTGAATTTTTAGGTCAACATCCATCCCCTAGTTACAGACTAACTACAGGCCTCAGATGACATGTCCCTGACCTATGCAAACTTCATCTGTATTTTATTAGCAGAAAAAACAGGTTATGACAGATTTCTCAATTACGAGGCGTGTTTTTTAAGTAGGTACCATTTTGATAGAGAAAAAACTAATGCAATTTTTTAAACAATTCGTTCTTTACATGTAAGCCTGTACCTTAATATTACTTATCAACATAAGTTCCAATCATGTTAAGGCACTTGTCATATCGTGAAGCCAGCTTCTGAATTCCATCCTCATAGAAATCTCCCGCCTGATGTGCTAACCACTGCCGCGCGGTCGCTTTTAGGTCATTTTCGTCGTGGCGCTGACTTCCTAAATACTCCTTTAGGGGCAGGAACAAGTGGTGGTCACTAGACACTACGTCACGACTATACGGAGGATGATCAAATTGTCCCCAGCCAAACGAAGTGTTCGATTGTCATGAAGCAAAAAAAAAAAAAAACCCTCCCTTATGAGCATGCCATGTGTTTCTTTTGCACTGCGTGAGGACAATGTCCGATAATTCAAGCGTCCTGACACAATTTCATGAAGAACACTCGTTGAAATTTAAGGCAACTCATAACTTAATGACGAAATCGTAAAGCGTCTGTTTTCTCGAACATTTGCATCAACGTTTTGCACCGACAGATGGTCGCCCACTACGCTTCTCTTCGTGGACATTAGTACGACCTTCTTTAAATGCTCTAACCCATTTTCTTACCAATCCTTTACTCACGGTGTGTTCTCCATGCACTTCACTAATCTGCCGATGAATTTCAACAGTTTTCACGCCCTTTTCATTTAAAAAATGAATCACAGCGCGTACTTCACACTTGGAGGGACCGTTAACTATCAGAGGCATTTTCAATACCGTACGCACAAACAAAGAAATACGGGCGAATGCTTCCGTAATGGCGTTTGTTGCTAGCCTACAGATGTACTTACTGAGCTTGCATGCTCTGGACGATGATGAAAGCGCTGCAGCGGCCATATTTAAAAACGGCACTTGCTTAAAAATCATGCTTCGTATTTTGAGATTTCACCAAAAAAGTTTTTTTTTTCTCCCTTGAACCTCAACGCATACTCAGAAGCAGTCCTCAGAGAAGCCTTGGAAGGCACAGAAGACTGCGTCTCTGCAAAACGTAAAGAATTTTACCTTATTTTCTTGACACGGCATAAGCCCAAAAACCTGTATCATGTCTACAATTACGGACCGTGAAATCATCAATGGTAACAAATCAAAATTTGCTTCTCTCAAGCTGTTTCACCTTGTTATTCCAAACACTGCGAAAGATCAGAATGTAATTTGTTGCATTTATCATGAGAATGGAGAACTGCTACTAGAAAGTCTACACAAAGTTTGCCCAAATATGCCAAAAAACTTTGATGATTTTAGAGTATCGGTATGTGAATGGTCAATGAGAAGCAATTTTGCAGAATGCAATCTTGATCTGATATAAAAGCACTTATTACTGACTTAGTGATATTGCTAAATATGAACATGCTGTATATACCAAACTAGTCTAGGAAGCCAAGATTAATCGCTGAGAGAATTCGTTGTACTGACCACATGGCACCACATAATCTGCATGCCTTCAGGGTGAGCAGCAGTTGCTTGGTAAGCCACGACCCTTTGGGACTGTTCAGCCATACGGTTTTGTTTGGTTTGTATATACCAAAATGTGAAGTGGATGCGGACTGTTTTTTTTTTCCAGGAACAACGCTCGGATGAACAGCCTGACACACAAAAATTCACCATGTACATAGGAAAGGCGATACCTCACAGTATGTTGATACCATAAGTCCTTATCTTGCTGGATTTTCAGTAAATCTGAAAGAAGTAACTCTAATCTGAACAATTATTCAATGAATTACCAAGTCACAAATGTGTTTTAGCCCAATGTAATTTTAGTTTGTACATATTTAAGACAAAAACTAAGAAACATATAGTTCAACCAGCTGTAGGTACTTCAAACTACTTCCTTAGTACTTTGCTACCCTGCTGATGTGATAACCAGGTGAGGCACCGTACTCGTGTCATAACATATTATTATACATTGTATTAGCCAGAAGATAGAGTAAACTTCACCAGAACCAAAACAAATAAGTTGATGTATATTTAGAGTTAGAACATAATATAATTCAGAAGCATTACGTTAGTTCCCAAGCCTTGTTACGTTAGGTAGCTTTGTTTTATTACACTGTATTGGCAAATATTTTTTATTAGATTTTGGTTTTACTAGTTACTTGTAAGTCTATACATAAGTATTACATTGTATAATCATTTCTGAAATATAGGTAAAACCCTCAAGTAAATTTTTGTTTTCTTTCGCTGTTCTATTTGCTGTGTCTTTTTCAAGTTATGTCAAGATACCAAAACAAAAACGTTTGCAGTAAAACCAACAATAAATTTTAAAATCTGAAACTTGTTCGAAATTAAATAGTGTACTCTGCTTGTTTGGTTTTGAAGGCAGAAAATCATAACAAAACATGTTTTGAGGTATCCTGTATTCTTTCTTGACATAACCTGTATATCGGAATTTGTTTTCCTGTCATAAGACTCTATACACAGTTCAAAATTAAATGAAAGATTTACAACACCTTTCTTACACTTTTGGCTGTAAAGCCTCGAAACATTACCTCTATATTAATACATGAAGGAAAATTAATGAGTTATTTACAATGAATTCTGGATGATTCAGTCTGAAAGAAAAATATTTATGTACAATTCTGTCAATCAAATTCATTCTGTTATCTTTCTCGGTGGTGTTCCTCACTATAAAAATTTTAAATTAACTCTGTATACATTAATGAAATTCTGTACTTCACAACTTTTCCTTTAACTAGACACAAAGAATGGAAGCAAGGGGATCAGTTGGCCACACATATCTAACAAGGCATCTCAACCATCATATTGGCAATTGTTTTTCCATAGCGCAGGTGACCACACCGGCAGGACCTGGGTTTGTTTGTATTGGCTATTTAAAGATCCAAACAGTCTCCAGGCTGATGACTTAAGGCGACACTCCGGAGATAAAAATCGAAACTTTGGTCATTTTGGTAAAAAAATTTAATGACTGAAATTGAAAGGATTGAGTTTCTTTTCTCTTGCCATGAAGTTATTCCGCTGAATTCAAACAATTTATTGCTGTAATAGTGCTTTGTTTGCCAATTGTAATTTTATAGTTAAATCCCATTTTTTTCACATAATATTCTGCCAAATGTAACAAAATTTGTATGGTATATGAATCACAGCTATATTAAGAAACCTGTGTATGGAATTTTTGATGCAGAATTTTTTCAAGTAGTAGGGATTTTTAAGTCCAAAATTTTAGAACGTAAAAATTACACAAACCTTAGTACAATATATCTCCTTATATAGATTATGTACAGAAAATTTGATATGTAGTGCTTTTAAAAGAAGTATTATCTACCTAATTACGAATTTACATTAAGATGTTAATTAAATTTCATTAAAAAATGGAAAAAAAAATATTTTGGGAAAACTATTAAGTTACAGTAATTGTGTCTGAAAGAAATGTTCATGATATCTCTACTTTTATGTAGGTGACATTCCCACAAAGTTTCGTGAAAATCCATGCATTGGGTAAAAATATCTTTATCACCAGAGTGTCGCCTTAAGACATGGAAGTGTGAATCACATCATTAGGAGATATACCCAAAAGTGCAGGTCGCCCACAGATGTCAAATGGAAAGACCTGGACCAGGCCTCTCTGGAGGCCACATTCAAAATCAAATCAATCAATCAATCAATCAATCAATCAATCAATCAATCAATCAATCAATCAATCAATCAATCAATCAATCAATCAATCAATCAATCAATCAATCAACCAACCAACCAACCATGGTATGTAACATGCCTGGAGACTCGGAAGAGCCAAAAAATATTAGATTGTGCGAGTTAGCCGTGCGCGTAGAAGCGCGGCTGTGAGCTTACATCCGGGAGATAGTAGGTTCGAATCCCACTATCGGCAGCCCTGAAAATGGTTTTCCGTGGTTTCCCATTTTCACACCAGGCAAATGCTGGGGCTGTACCTTAATTAAGGCCACGGCCGCTTCCTTCCAACTCCTAGGCCTTTCCTATCCCATCGTCGCCATAAGACCTGTCTGTGTCGGCGCAACGTAAAGCCCCTAGAAAAAAAAAACAAAAAAAACAATGAAGCATATACAGTCGAAACCGTTTATTGCGACATCGCTTGTAACAGCGTACTGAATATAACGGCAAAATCTAATGACCCTGTCTAAATCCTATCTAAGCATTGTATTAAAGAAAAAAATAATCGCTTAGAACGACATCGCTTATTGCGAGATATTGTATAAAACGACGTGTGTTCGACACATTTTGAGAGAAATATATCGGCTATAACGTCCAATGTTGTTGTTTTTATTTGTTATGCATTTGGGGATTAATCACAACAATCATCATCATCATCATCGTTGTTGTTGTTGACCATCTCCACTTGCCCGGGTGTGGTGTATGAGCCCTCTCCATCTTTGTCCATGAACCACTGTTCTCGCATAATCTTCTTCCAATCTTGTCCTCTGTCTTTGACATCTTTCTTCACGAGATCCGTCCATTTTCCTCTGGGTCTGCCAACTGGTCTTTTTCCTTTTACTTCTTTTTCATATTCTCTTCTTGCAGTTCTGCTTGCACTCATCCTTCTTACATGGCCAAACCACTTCAGTCTTGCTTTCTGAATCCTCCGTAGTAGGGAGTCTCCTATTTCCACCTCCTCTTGGACTTTTTCATTCCTGATCTTGTCCTTCCTGGTCTTCTGTATCATGGTGTGTAGGCATCAGTGCCCATATGACACTTTGGAGGACGGGGGGAGAGGGCAGACCTGGGGGTACGTAGTATTTTTAATATGTTGGGAGATAAATGGAGACTTGTACTCTGTGGCAGAATAACCCACGGTGCTCCCTGCCTTTTGGTGGGGAATGGTACTACCGCTTCTACGTAATATAGACAAATAATTTTCTTGAAAGGAAAACACCTGACTAGACTAGATTTTTGCCTTTCCCTGAGAGCTGGGAGGGGGGGGGGGCACCTTGCCCCCGGGTATGGGGCGCTCTTGTGTGTAGGAACTTCATTCTTGGAGTTTTGAGTTCTCTTGTCTTGTTAACTTAGTGGTTTCCAAGCTATATGTGAGGATAATCTCATCCTTGCTTTGTACTTGTTTATCCCACAGCAGTTGTTTTAATTGGTGGTAAAATTGAGTTGCCTTGCTAATTCAACTGTCCACCTCATAATTTGCAAGGTTGTCTTTTGATACTATACTAACCAAGTACTTAAACATTAGAACACTATACAGTTTGGTGTCATTTATTCTGATTTGTGGTTTGTCACCTCCCCTCTGGAACTTCACCACCACCGTCTTAGCCTTGCTGATATTTAAATCATACCTCTTAAACTCTTGACTCCATTTCTGCAGCTTTTTCTCCACATCATTTTCGGTTTCACCCCAGATCACCCTTGTCGTCTGCAAAGATGAAAGCTTGCAAGTCCTGCTGCTCCTTCCTTTTTAGAGTCTTTATTACGGCATCCATCTTAGTGATGAATAGGAGGGGTGACAAAGCAGTGCTTGCTGTACTCCTTTCTCCGTTTTAAACCATTTGGACAGCCTGCAACCCACTTGCACACAACTTCTGGTTTTATCGTACAGCATCTTCACTTTTGCAATAAGACTGTCATGAACTCCCAGCTCTTTTAGGTATTTCCAGATATGCTCCCTCAGTACACTATCATAAGCCTTTTCATTGTCTAGCAACAGTAGAAAATGTGGTTTCCCTTTTTCCAAGTGCTTTTCCATTAACATTCTGACAGCATAGATAAAGTCTGTACTTACTCTTCCAGTCCTAAAACCATATTGTTCCTCTTTCAATAAAGGTTCTACATTTTCTCTTAACCTATAATTTCTTCCAGAAGTTTTAGACCATGAGAGAGCAGAGTAATTCCACGGTAGTTGATGTATTTCCATCAACTCCCCTTATTGAAAAGAGGTACGATTATACCCTTCTTCCAGTCTTCTGGGATAGTGTTCTCCTGCCATACTGTTTTAATGAGTCTATATAACCACTGGACTGTTGGAGTTTCCTGCTGTTCACAACATATCTGTACTTAACTCATACACTCCAAATGCTTTTCCTTTCTTCATACTTTTCATAACTTTTCTATGTCCAGACATGTAATTGGGAGTTCTATGCTTTTACTTTCCTCGTTACTACTACAGGGTTCCTCACTGTGTGATGTAGTGCTTGCTACTCCATTTAAGAGATTGTCAAAAAAGGTCACAACGAGGTAACACTTATTATCTCTAGAAGATGACTCAAAAGAAAAGGAAAGTGTATAATACTGAAGAAAAGTCACACACAATATGGCAATTAGAAAATAGGAAAACAAGTGTACGGCAAAGAGAAGGAATTGTATCACACTGAACCGATTTCTACAAAGTGGAAGGACAGAGAGAAAGTACAGTCTCTTGTGGAAGAAAATTCTTTAAAAATTAACCGAGCCATATCATCTGAGCATGAAGATATTGAAAAATATTCACTCAGATGGTTTAAGCAGCAAAGAACAAATAATGTGCCAATCAATGAACCTACTCTTCAAGCGAAAAGTCAATGAAGTTCCTCTCAGCCCCACTCCAAAAATAATGTACTGTAAATGCAATACTTATTTTAGGGACTTTTTTGAAGTTTTAATTTAATTTTGTTAATTAACCATGTAAGTAACCATGAAACATTACCAGACCATTGGACAACTACAGTAATCCATCCTTTACACAAAAAAAGGAGATAGAACAAATCAGAGGAATATCACTCCTGGATTGTACTTATACAATATTCTCGAAAATAATTTACAGTCGGTGCAAATGTCAACTGGAGAAAGAGTTAGGGGAGTCATCATCATCATCATCATCATCATCATCATCATCATCATCATCATCAATGTCCCACTCCAGTCACCCAGGTGTGGTTAATTAGGGGAGTACCAGGGAGGATTTCAACCATGGTGTAGTTGTGCAGATCAAATCATGACACTAAAATTATTAATGAACATCTATAAAAGATGACAGAAACAACTGATTATCACTTTTGTAGACCTTCGGAAAGCTTATGATTGAATTCACAGACCTTATGTATTAAAAATATTACAAAATTTTGGATTACATCCTCAATTACTTAAAATGATAAGCTTAACGTTAACAAATACTAAATCAAAGGTGAAGTTTAGAGGAGAATTATACAGAGCATTCACAATCAGAACAGGACCAAGACAAGGTGATGTACTATCACCACTTTTGCTTAATTGTACTCTGGAATACTTGATGAGAGAATGTTATAAACAGAATAACAAAAAATAATTGTTATTTGGATAGATTAAAGATGAAATTAGCCTAAATTGCTTAGGATTTGCAGATGATCTGGCACAACTATCTAATAACCTTAATGAAGCTCTGAATTAAATCTCAAGTCTCCAAACTATAGCTGGAAAAATAGGATTAACAATTTCATTTGAAAAAACTAAACGATATGGCAATAGATCCCCTTTTAATAAGCAGTGTTCTGATATGTGGGGATGAAATAGAAAAATACAAAAAATTTAAATACCTGGGAGAAAGTATAATATACAATTTAAATGAAAACATTTCTTGGACAGAGCCCAAAAAGTAATGAGAAATACATACAAGAAATGTTTGTCAATAAATACAAAATTGAAACAGACTGTAGTTCAACCTGAAATAACTTATGGAAGTGAAACATTATTTAAACTAAGGCACAGGTATAAGATAGACAAAATTTTAAAAATAGAAAGAAAAATAGTAAGAACATGCATTAATAAGAAGTACCAAAAAGGAGAATGGCATATCATCCCAAATGCAACAGCATATCAGGAAATAGAACCTATAATGGATTTCATAAGAAGAGAATATCATTCTTTGGGCATCTGTTGACACCTCAACACTGGTTAATAAGCAGAATTTTGGAGAAGCCTTGGAAACAAAAACAACAACCTGTCTGAAAAAAAGAAATGCAAAAATTAGACATAACACTGGAGGATTTAAAGAATAAATCAAACAAAGTAAAAAAATTGAAGAATACTAAAATTAGATTCCTACCAACAACTTATAAAAGAGAAGCAACTAAAAGAGTATTTTCAGAAGAACGAAAACGAAGATCAGATAGAATGAAGAAATACTGGAAGAAAAGAAATGAAAAAAACCATAAAACATCATAGAAGACCGGACAGAAATTGACTACAGTGGTCCAATGCAGCCGTAAAAGCGCGATAATAATAACCACGTAAGTGTGCAGATTGAAGCTTACAGTTATGACATTTTTAGCTGAAACGAAACCGGTTTGTGCGACTATCAGCTATAACTACCATTGATTGGTGGTCCCTTTGGAGCTGTTATAACCGATTTTAACTGTAGTTTAATCGGGTGTGGGTACTCTGAACTACTTCCTTAGCACTTTGCTGCGCTACTAGAGAATTATAACTTTATACCCGATGACTAGACCTGTTCCATTGTTAACTCGTTGACATGTACCGAGTTGAGAAATTCTGGTAGGGAGTTTTCCTGAGCTTTCTGATGATGAATGTGTCATCTAAAAAGCAGAACCAGGCTGCAGGTTTGGGAACTGTACTCTGTAAAGATGAAAAAGTGATTTTTCATGTGCATTTAAGATTTGCCTACTTACACAAAAACATGTGGACTTAACTGTCTCCTGCCCCTTCTCTGTGGAAAGTATAGACTGCAAGAATGTCTGCTCGCACTTTGACGGTGAGCAACAGCAACACTCGTTAGCTACTCATCTGCTCATCCCTGGCTTAGGAAGTGGGAGTCTGGCTGTTATTGTTAGAGCCCTGCACGGATATCCACTAAGTTAGTGTCTTGGAGGATGCAAACTGTATGGCAGTGCAGATAATTTCTAAATAATGAAGTTTATTGATTTTCACTCACATATGCTCTTATTTTTGATTGTGGCTAGGGTTTCTGGTGCTATGTACCAGGCCTATTGTATTATGTTAACAGATATATCCATTTCAATACCTTGGGTGTAATATGCTGTAGTTAAATATTTACTATCTGCGGATAGCCATTCGCGGATGTGGATGAAGGAAGTGCGGATGCGGATAATATTTTGTATATCCGCGCAGGGCTCTAGTTATTGTGCCTCTACCTCCAACAGTAAGACGCACTACTTGTATACAGGGTGGTCGTAAACAAAGTGAACTGGGTATATGACCGTTAGAGGGTTGCTGAGAAATCAACATCAAACACAAACACACCGTTGGTTTCAGCCGGTGTCACCACAAGGTACGTGCTTTTGCTCGATCTTGTCAGCTCAGAGGTCTATTTATTCTTCGAATGGTGCTCTCGGCTTCTCTTAAGCCATGTACAGATTTAGCAACACCGCCTTGGAAAGCTCATCTGAATTCGCCCGGCAAGTGATCTCATTGGCTAACTTCAGGAGCTGATTCAATAACAACGGTGCAAGATATTGGATTATTTTTTCAAATTATTTATCAGTATGACCAACCCTCTAATGCTCGATAACCTGGTTAAGTTCTTTCCGACTACCCTGTAGATGGTAACTTATAGTATGGAACTATGGGTTCATAGGCATCACACTTTTTTAATTTTTATGAACATGCATTGGTTGGGTTTCAGAAGCCTCAGTTCTAACAGCAGGGTCAGTTATAAATCCATGGGTCAAGCCTGTTAAAATAGCTATTATTTCTACCTGCTTAGAGGATCTGTTAAGTCTCTGTACTTTCCTGTTATTCTTCATCTGCCGTTCCCTCACGACATCTGTGAATGTGTTTCAAATACGGTAATTGTGGGCATTTCTAAGGGCTTCATCACATGTGCAGGCACCAAAGGTGTATGCAAGGGTTTCTTTCTCACCATGGTAGTGATGACAGTGATTTACGAACTGAGATCTGCCTGGCAATGTCTGTCTTCTATATCCTCCTCAGAAAATGATAACATCCAAGACATGACCCACCTTTGCACAAACACTATTAATTTGTTAATTTTGTTAATATAATGTTTCAGTTTATAGATATGATATTTTTGTGACAAATGAAGGAATTGAAGGAGCTATAAACGGGATTTATAGAACCATGAGTAAACCAATGGTTTCTGACTTGTAGGAAGGCCACTATGCCCTTACAAGAGGGTAAGAAGAATACAAAGCTACGATATACACACACAGATGGTACTTACGGTACGACACCAGGTAACAAGATCAAGATAATAGAGTACATGTGATCTTAAAAAACTGCTCCACCCCTACTAGTATTATACAGATTATTATTATTATTATTATTATTTACAAATTGCATTGGGGCAGCATTGCTGTTAGATATCAATTACAGTATACCTCTTTAATGTACAACATTATACAAAACAAAAAAGGAGGAGGAAATAGTTCAGAAATACATAACAAAGAGTGACGCACCCTGAGTTTGATAACCTCCATTCTACTGAATATGACAATAAATACAGATTTTATGGAAACAATATGGGAGATATGGATAAGAAATTTCCAGTGAAAAAATAATGATTTATACAGTGAGTTTCTCTCATCAGTTGGGCAGAAGACTTATCTGCCTCCCGCTGACTCATCACTTCCCGTTACATAGCTCAGGGACTGCACTGGAATGCCCTCACTTCACAGTTAGGTCCATGCTTAGAATGTGTACCAAGTGTTGGTCTGTCGCTTCAACTGTTCTTGAGTTGTGAAGTGTTACTTCGGGGTATAATTTTCATAATGCCTCCACATTTGTACTCGGTAGAGGAAAGGGTATTTATGTATGATAATTATGTGAAAACAGAGTCTTGCAGGAAAGTCGTTAGGCGATTTGTAATACGCCTTCCACATAGAGAGACCATGCAGAAACTCGTGAACAAATTGAGAGGAACTGGTACTTTACTTGATAAGAAGAAGGAAAGGTAAATGAAATTGCAGAAAGACTAGAAAATACGCCTACAAAATCTCTTAAGACGATTTGAACAAGAAGCCGGGGTTTCGAAGAGCTCAGCATGGTGGGTTACGAAAATGTTAAAATTGAAATAGCCTCAATTATGGAAGACAAACTTATGGGTGTGTATCGAGTTTCCTAAGACGATGCCAGAGATGTGTGGTTGCAGGAGGAGAATATTTCCAACATCTCCTGTCATAAAGTACGAGCTTATTTTCTTAATTCTTAATTACTAATTTTCTTAATTCTTATTTTCTGAACTTTAATTGTTATCTCCTCTCATGCGAAGTGAGCGAAGTGCTGTCCTTGTTGCTATGGTGCGGAGCGGAGAGTGATGAGTCAACGGGAAGTAGATAAGCTAGACGACCAATGAGAAAAACTCACTGTATAACAAGAGGTACTTCTCTTTTTATGAGTGGAAAGTTCGATTCACAGGCCATAGGCGAGTGTTTTAAATCACAGGAGTAAAAAATAGCAGCCATATACCGCGTGAATCAGCTGCACCTATTTTTTTTCTTGAATATATGCAACCTGCCTGAAATTAAATGTCTTGACATAGGCTTTCCCGTACAATACAAAAATCATACAAGAGGCAGTAAAAACACTGTAGCCTATTATATATTTATAACATGTTACTGTACTGTACAAACTATAGCTGTTGCTGTAGAAACGCGTATCTGATTACTCAAGCAACCAATTTGTTTTTGAGGGAAGATGGTGGAGCATTGTAACAGAGGACGTAATAACTGCGGCCAGTCTACAATACTGGACAGTGTTGTCTTTGCGCAACTGATAGATTTTTCTTTTCAATTCTAGTACAAACTGTGTACAGCAGATGTGATAACTTACGCCACGTAATCAATGTTGTCAGAGTATTCCGTAAAGACTTAGAACAGGGCCACGATACCGTACCACATAAGCAGTGTTTCAAAGCGAGAACTTACACTCGCCTAATTTTATTCTCGTGTCAGAAGGATCTTGTACACAGCCAAATGTTACTTTAAAACACCAAAAAGTACGTTACATGAATTGTGACTTTATTTTACAACATGAAGCGCATTCGCCATTGTCTGAAACAGTTGATCCTCAGTACAAGAAGATGGAAACATCACACAGTCAACCAAGTGTTTCACGATATGTTCTACGCCGCATTCACACTTGATGTTGTCAGAATCTATGAAGGGGTATCGTAAAGTTCTAATTATCACCCAGAAGTTGTTATGGTATATTCATGAAATTTTGTCAGTGTTATCATTGGTCCTTGAATGCATGATGCTTAGAAAATCATGCTCATTGTGTCCTTTCTTTCTTTTACAGTTAGTAACTGAAGTGTAGGATGGAGAAGACTGAGACTTGCAGCGTGATAAAGTTCCTGCAATTGAAGGGTAATAGTGTCCAGGAAATTCATGATGAGATGATGGCAGTTTATGGAAATGATAGCTCATCTTATGACACCATCGGGAGGTGGAAAAGGAATTACCAAACTGGTCACATGTCCCTCACAGACGAGCCAAGACCTGAAAGACCATCACTGATGGACGATGCAGCCACAGTGAAGAAAGTGGAGTGTTTAATCCTGGAAGACAGAAAATCAACCATTCAAATGATCATTGATGGAACTCGTCTCAGCTATGGTGAATAATTTTCCACAACGAACTGCACATGTCTAATGTGTCTGCATGGTGGGTTCGACGTTTGCTAACCCTTTTCCAGAAACAAACACGCGTGACATTTCACGACAGCCCTTGACACTGTTCGAATAGGATAAAGAAGATTTTTTTGATCATCTGGTAACTATGGATGAATGTTGGATCTATCAATATGATCCAGAACCAAAACCATGAGCAAGGAGTGGAAGCATGCTAATTCCCCCTAAAAAAAAAATAAAAGCAAAGGTGTTTAAGTCAGCAGGAAACGTCATGCTCTCAGTTTTTTTGGGCTTGTCATGGAGTCATCCTTACAGATTACCTTGAAAAGCCAGGCTGAGTGGCTCAGACGGTTGAGGCGCTTGCCTTCTGACCCCAACTTGGCAGGTTCGATCCTGGCTCAGTCTGGTGCTATTTGAACGTGCTCAAATACGTCAGCCTTCTGTTAGTAGATCTACTGGCATGTAAAAGAACTCCTGCTGGACTAAATTCCCGCAACTCGGTCTCTCCAAAAACCAAAAGAGTAGTTAGTGGGGCGTAAAGCAAATAACATTATTATTGTCTTGAAAAGGGTAAAACCCATCACTGGTGCATACTACAGCAATCTTCCAGGAAAGATGCAAAATGCTCTGATTCAGAAATGCCACATTATGATCTTCACAGGCGATAGTCTTCAAGCGGACAATGCACCAGCTCACTCCGCTGAAGTTGCAATTGACAAAACAAGTGCATGCGGCTTTGAAGTCTTGCAGCATCTGCCTTATTCTCCCGATCTCGCACCACGTGACTTTAATTTGATAACACAGATGGCGTCATTTGTGAGATGGAAGAGTGGTTTAAAGCGCAATGTGCAGGCTTCTAAAATAATGGTGTTTGGGAGGTCAGGAAACGTTGGGAAAAATTTGTAAATCTTGATGGTGACTACGTAGAGAAGAGTTAACAAATCAAAACAAACTTTCTGTAAATTTTTTTTAAAGGTGATAGTTAAAACTTTATGATGCACCCATGTAGTCCCATCTCACAAGGTTGACGCTGGACTTGGCCACTCGTGTACTCAGTCTATTCAAAGTTTTCCACACAATCCAGATTTTATTATAGCATGGTATAATTGTTCTGCTCAATCATCTGCCCTGGAATGTTAAGGATTTTAGTTTTCAGTCTTATGGGGCCAAAACAAAGAAATTTTTGGGATGGTTGCTTGAGAATGATTATCTGTTACTACTACCATTTAAAGAAAATGAGGAGAACATCAAAGGCTCAGGATGCATCACTTCTGTCACTCACTTTATTGAATGACAATACCCAATATAAAGTAACAATATTGATGATATTAACAATGCTGTGCTGAAAACTGTCTTATATAATACTAATATATTAATATGGCACAGCCAATTGCAAGTGGCACCAAATAGTCCACAAAAAACAAATATATGAGCACAATTTAAGGAAGTGTTTCTCAAAGTGGCACTGCGACCAACTGATGTCTGTATTGCAGCTCTGGGAGTGAACTACCACAGCAAGAAAATTGATGATACAAAGAAAAGGCAGTTTGCATACTCGAGGAAGTTCATCAATAAAGGTTATCATCTTTTTTCATTAATGATAAATGTTACAAAGAATATTTTTGACAAATGATCACTTTCTTTTGAGACATGGTCTGCGCTGATGTAAATATCTCAATGTTTCAACTCCTCTTTAACACCACTGAGTGAGTGCTCATACCTTTAAAGCAGTTCAAGACTATACCTGTAATATTAAAAGAAGCATTCTGACAAATAAGGCTGGAGGGAGGAGCATTGCACGTGCCATTGCGCAGTGTCTGTACATTACTGCATTCTTTTCATTTCTCCTTCCCCCCTCTCTTCTGGCTCACCTGTTCGTTCAGACCAATGTGTTCTGTTGTACCTAACTGAGAAGTGAGAGGTTTGGCAACATGAGCCGCCCAGCAGGATTATCTCCATGGCAACTGCAGTGGACCCGCCCTCGTTTCCATGGCACCAATACCTCATTCCCACCCAGGCAGGCAGTAAACGGACCTTCCACTAAGAACTGTCAGAATGCTTCTTTCAATATTACGAACTTAGGTAGTGGTACTTGTGCACGTATACCTAATGAGGAAGTCATATGTTGCCTCACAGTGAGCATAGGTTGCCATTTCCTGTGAATTTGCAGCCCATCAATGAAACAGTTCAGTGTACCCACTTTCTGGAAACACAGGGAAATAAAAAAGCAGAAAATATACAGGAAAACACAGGGAAAGGAGTTATATCAAAATTAAGCTTTTGTTCTAAGACTGGACCTGAATAAAATGATCGTGTGACACACACACACACACACACACACACACACACACACACACACACACACACGCGCGCGACGCATGAGAGAGGGACAGATGGAGCGAGAGCATGCGATAGTGAAGCAGTGACTGAAAAAGATAAGACATACTTGCGCTAACCGCTCAAAGATAGCAGTACACAAGGCGTATGACATATTTAGTATTGCGTAAGTCTGAGTGTGGTGAAGCTTACAATTCACTGTTAACAATAACATAATTCCAGGTCTTTACTTTGGTAGTAAAATTAAATCATCATCATCATCATCTTCCTAGCATTTTCCTGCTAGTGCAGGGTCCACTGTTCCAATCTTGGCTCGCCATTTTGCACGATCTTGGGCATCGTGTGGTCTTAAGTTCAAAGTCATCATACACCATGTACTGTGTCATGCCAGGGCTGCTTTGGATGTTGCCCATTAATTTCAAAGGTATGGGTGAAACTGGTAACTGTTCTAGGTGCAGCACTCAGGATGTAACCATACCATTGGAGACTTTTTTTCCAGTGCCTTCCCAGTGATGGGTGCAATGCCCATTTGCTGGTGGACGGTGTCATTTTTTACATGATGCACGCGTGTGATACCTATCGACAATGCATTTCCATGGTGTGGAATTGGCGCTCTGTAGCTTTGTAAGCTGGTCGACATTCAACACCGCATAAAGCAACAGGACGTGCTACCATGCGGTATGTTTTGGACTTTAGATGGATTGGAATCCTTCTGTCGCAGAGTATACCTGTGACTTCCCTCCATCTCATCCATGCTGCCGTTATCCTATTTTGCACTTCATCTCCTATACCACCATCAGTCTGTAGGTGGGATCCTAGATACCTGAAGCTTACAGTTTTCGTTAAGGTCTCTCCTCCAAAAACTGTAAAAGTACAGTAGTTAGTGGGACATTAAGCAAATAACATTATTAGGTAGACGTAATATGGGCTTTTGGGCTTATGCTATGTTATGAAAACAACGTGAAACTCTTTACATTTAGCAGAGAACTTTGCTCCGTGTCTTCAGAAGAAAATCTTGGCTGTTCACGAGGAAGTCTTCTACAATAACGAGGATTTGAATTTAAGAATGCCTTACCCCGTTGGGGCTGTAGTGATACGCTAATTCGTCACAAGGTGGCTCGTTGTATGCTGGCACAGCGTTCCAAGCAGGAGCTGACAATATCAGAGAGGATATCAGATGAATCAGGGATGAATGTGGTAGAAGAAATAAACAGAAACTAATAACATAAAAGGCAATGAAAGGCACCAGGATAGAAAAGAACAGAGCTGAATAATAGAAAGAAAGTATGTGGAGAAAACCAGAGGATGATAATGATGTGAGACAGTGTGAGGGGGGTGGGGGGCATAACCAATGTACCCACATTATGAAAGTGCGACATTAACACATAACACACAGCTTGGAATGAACCAACTGATGATGAATGTAAGAATTTGGATAACACCAAAGCAAAATAAAAATATAGAAAGGACAGGAAAGAGAACCGCCTACGTAAATCCTTAATGTCTGGCAACCATGTATTACTTAATTGATAGCCAGTGTCCCTGTTGAAATTGTTAGGATTTTTACCTACAATATTTCCACAGCTTCCTGTATAATCTTAGACCTGTAGAGTTTAGTGTGGGTGAGAGTTCTTTTTTTTTTATTTATTTTTATTTATTTAATTTTTTTTTTTGCTAGGGGCTTTACGTCGCACCGACACAGAGAGGTCTTTTGGCGACAATGGGATAGGAAAGGCCTAGGAGTTGGAAGGAAGCGGCCGTGGCCTTAATTAAGGTACAGCCCCAGCATTTGCATGGTGTGAAAATGGGAAACCACGGAAAACCATTTTCAGGGGTGCCGATAGTGGGATTTGAACCTACTATCTCCCGGATGCAAGCTCACAGCCGCGCGCCTCTACGCGCACGGCCAACTCGCCCGGTGGTGAGAGTTCTAACATCTTCAAACAACACATCACGACCCAACGATAGGGCGTGTTCAGCTATTGCTGACTTGTTGGGCTGGTTGAGACAGTTATTTCTTTGTTGTTCCTTTATGGAGTACCAATGGACCGGCATGTTTGGCCAATGTATACCTTTACAGGTCATTATCCTCATGGTTACTCCGTACTGCATGATGTTATTCACAGCAATTATAATAATAAGTTATTTCTTGCCCACCTATTCAATACAATCCACCTTTTGGTGTTGACAATTTCAATTTGTAAACACCAAAAGCTGGATTGTATTGAATAGGTGGGCAGGAAATAACTTCTTATTATAATTGCTGTGAACAATGTATACCTTTCCGTAAATACAGGGAATTTTGTACACCCCAGGGTGTAACAGTGGGGACAATTTATCCTTGCTTTTACCTAAACTGTGAGCAATTTTAGTGGTGGTGCCAAACACTGTTTTTATATTGTGCTTGCGGAGGACCTTGGCAATTCAGCCTGTGGTATTGTGAATGTAAGGCAGGTAGGCAGTTCCCTTCACTTCTTCTTTCTGTGAGCTTTGCTTAGTTGTCCCTCTGGGTTGCAGGGCTCTATGAATCTACACATTGTTGTAAACATTACCCTTGAATGTGACTCTGAATGTGTCCATCTCTTCCTGGATTATTGATGGACATACTGAAGAAAAAATACGAGTAGACTGGATAGATAGAAAGAAAGAAAGAAAGAAAGAAAGAAAAAACAAACAAACAAACAAACAAACGAACAAACAAACAAACAAAGAAGACTGAGAAAGAATCTTTACATAAATCAAACAGTTTGGGTAAGAGTAGGATAGAATTTATCAGAAGAAAGCAAAATTGGTAAAGGTGTTAGCACGGTTGTTGTCTTTTACTAACCTTGTTTAATATATACCTTGAGGAAATAATTCAAAGATCTTATCAAGGTAAGCAAGGTGTTAATGTGGGAGAAAAGAAAACTGAATGCATCAGATTTGCAGACAACATGGTTGTTCTAGCAGAGACTGAGAAAGTGATGAATACCATGCTGGAAAAATTGAGCAACTTGTGTGAAAACTTTGGTATGAAAACTTACAGAAAGAAGACTATGGTAATGATCATGAGTAAGAAGAAGGATGTAGCAAAGATAATTCTCTCAGGTGAAGAAATAGAACAAGCATCTGCATTCAGATATTTAGGAAGTACAATCAGAAGTGATCTGTATTGTTTGGATGAGGTGAAGAGCAGGATCGCAATGGCCAAGGAAGCATACATTAAGCAAAGGGTACTGATGAGTGGACCATTGAATATGGCTCTTAAGAAAAGGTTAGTGAAGTGCTTTATATTGCAACATTTAGGTCTATTATAATTGGCAGTGAATTTCATGGGACAGGACTATACGCCACGTGTTCCACGCCGAGTGCTCATCGGTGAAATCAAAGGAGTAACTTTCTTTTTTTCTTTTATATAACCTGCTGAAGGGTGAAGACCAACGTTATCACCGCGAGAAGAGACGGATAAATTTATTAATAATGCTGGACTCTCCATCAACGAGAAATATTACATTTCAAACTTCCCGTAATATCAAAACTTCAGATTCGGTGTCTTAACAAACATTCTCCAACGAGTGTGTATGAAAGATATGATAACATATTTTAGGAAGATATAAATAATAATAATATGAAATAAAATGAATTATGGAATTAATTAACTAATTCATTTATAAGGAACCATGGGGCATGTTATTTACAACATTGAGGAATTTAGGATGTCAATTGAACCACGAGGTATGCTGGAGGACAGAGCTCAGAATATACTTGGTGTACACAGTGAAGGACTCTCTCACTTGCTACGCGTCGTTCATTTGTTCACTTGCTGTTAGATTCAGCTGACCTGCAACATTCAGTACGTGGAGAGGAGGTCTTGTAGACCTGGACAGCTGTTGCTTGCCACCACGAGAACAGTCTCATTTCTTGATCGTTTAACAGAACATCTAGATTCATAGCAGACGTCAATAGTGTTCATGAAGAAAGTACATACCATTACGTGTCAATTGTGAAGCCACGAGTTGAGAATCCATACTAATTTGTTCGTGTAAGTTTCGCTGAACATCAAGAGGTACCAGTTCGTAACCGGACAAGGCAATGAAGTCCAGCATTAGGAAATTTATTTACCCCGAAGACATTACCCATCTCATCGTGCAGCATCAAGAAGGAGGACCCAGTCTAGAAGGAAACGAGGGTCATCAAGACATCCAAGTTAAGCCGACAATTCATTTATACTGGGTATTATCTGTTCTATGTAGCTGTAATAAGTAGTTAACTTTCTTCTTGAAGGGATTATTGGTTGAACAGCAGTTTGAGTAGATTTTTAGCAACTTTACAATGTCATTTTCTTGCATTATACGACGGTGAATCTGTATTTTCTTCAATTATACGATTTTTAATGCGAGTGATGACTGAATGTCAAGATCATCGACAGTGCGGGTTTTGAGTAAGTCATGTCATCGGACGATTATCTGGTTTAAATATCAGCCATCGGCTAACCTTTAGTAAATATTATTTTTCCATTCAATGATTACGATATTGAGGAATGTGAACATGTAATATTTTTATTCTTCGGAGTTTATTTCTCCTATGTTTTTCCCAAAAGTGTTTGCTACATTTTTATAAGGGAATAAGATCATCTAACGTACGAATGCTATGCTAGTGATACAGATAGATTTCTTTTGAATCCGATTTCAATTTTTTAAGGGAGGACATTGTTTGATTATTACACTCGTGTGTAGTTCAAGTCATTCATGTAATTTTATATGTTATATTTTGAAGGGATGTTGCAAATTATATTGATTTTTTCCTCTCACATTGTGCCATGTGGAGAGATGTTGTATTGGATTATGATAATTTTATGTGCTATTTGGGGATGAATCTTCGCGTCATTATGATCATAAGCACATGTAGTCTATGTTCTGCGATGTTGTGTATAATGATGAGTGAATATTTAGAGATAATTTATCGTCATTTGACATATCTGAGAGTAGTTGTTTTCCGGGAGAGAACCATGCATGGTAGCGTCTTCACAAAGTATTATCGAACCACGAGGTAAACCACATATCTTCTTATAAAATAAATTGAGCTTATGAGAATTATTAGAGCCTATTGTCATACTGGATGAGCGTCATCACAATGATATTAAAACATAGCTGTATGATTCTACCCAATTCCTCAATATTCGATAGATTTTCATAATGACTTGCATTCGATGTAGGTATTGACGACCTTATCAGTCATCATTACCCAGACTAATTCCATCGGATTAATTACTGTTATTTCAGGCCATCATTTATGGGATTATTTTGTCTCCATTAAAATGGGTGAAACATGTGTGGACACGTGTTGCAATTTACAGTTATGAATTTCATTGGTTCCGTATTGAAGTGTTGTAATATTAGTAAAATAGTATGTCTAGTCGTAGTATGTTGCATTTCTTTCCTTGGTAGATGATGGTAACGGGAGATTTATTACATACATTTAAAAAAATTATTTCCACAGGTTGAGTGATTTTTATTTTATTGTAATTTATTGATGTGTGTATCACCATTATTGCCCTAAGTTTCGGCGCTGTGTTAAGGTCATTACACGTGGTTAAAGATTTTTTTTTTTTTTTTTTTGTTGCTAGGGGCTTTACGTCGCACCGACACAGATAGGTCTTATGGCGACGGTAGGATAGGAAAGGCCTAGGAGTTGGAAGGAAGCGGCCGTGGCCTTAATTAAGGTACAGCCCCAGCATTTGCCTGGTGTGAAAATGGGAAACCACGGAAAACCATTTTCAGGGCTGCCGATAGTGGGATTCGAACCTACTATCTCCCGGATGCAAGCTCACAGCCGTGCGCCTCTACGCGCACGGCCAACTCGCCCGGTAGGTTAAAGATTTAATTAAAATATTTTACTGTCCTATTTTTGTCACGTGAAGTCACATGTATTCTGAACAGATAATAACCAAAATGTTGAGTTAAATTGGAGGGACATTTAATCAAGCAAAATTAATTGAAACTTAAAATTAAAAATGTTTGTATTTTCATATTTTCATATTTTGACTAGTCTTGTAACTTAAACATTTAAAATCTTGTTCCAGATTTTCCGGCATGATTTGATATGCGGACGAGCATCATTCTCTTAACAAATCAAAATTAACACTCATTAAATTTGAAAATAATGATCCAATGTAAAATTTTGTCAGAATTAGTAGGAATTTATTAACATGTACCATCCCATTTGTTTTATTTTTGGATGTACATCAAGATTGGGCGTAAAATTTAAAATTTTAGTGATCATATTACATAATCATAGTTCTCAGGATGATGAAAATTTTGTAATAAATCATCTACCATTGATTTGTATTTGAAGGTTCATTATTTGCCGATATCTGCCCATTTCCTTTGATCCACACCATTTTTTTTTGGAATATGTCAATCCCTTACTGATCACCCCTGAGGGTGTCTTGTGTTTCTGATGTAGAAGATTGAAATCTTAAGAAATGTGGGTATGGAGAAAAATGGAGATGATCAACTGGCAAGACAAATTAAGGAATGAAGTAGTATTGGAAAGAGCAGGTAAAGAAAGGACGACAATACTGGAAACCATTCAAAAGAAAAAGAAGAATTTATTTACAAAGAAAATGTTTATTAACACAGGCACCAGAAGTAAAAGTTGCAGGGAGAAATTTCAGAGAAAGAAGTATCAAGATGATAAGATAGTGTAAAATGAATGGAAGATACTGGAAGACTGAAAGGATGGCAGAAGACGGATCAGCTTGGAAATGCATGTGAAATACTGTTGATAGGCAGAGAATTGATGATCATCATCATGCACTAAAAATCATACTTTCTGGGTACAAAAATGGACCAGCAAGTACTAACTACAAAAGTAAGAGTTAGTTCATACAGTAGACACCAATATTTCATGGAAAGATCACCATATTTATAAACGAATAAGAACAGAAGAAACAAGTCAGTAATTGAAAACTTGTGGTACTGATCCAGGAAGCAGGTATGACTGTCCAAAATTCACTGTGTCACTCATCATTTCCAGCTGCATGTACCGCACATTCATAGCATGTAGGGGTCGTGTTGTTTTACATATTGTATAACACTCAGTTTCTGGTTTCCTGTCTGCATTAGAAGGACAATACCCACATCTTGTTCAGGGTTTTCGTTGTGGTGGTTTGCAGAAGGAAGTGTGTTTTTCAACTGAACTAGGAAGGCGGCTCGTAACTGCGCATCACGTGATCGAGAACCATTTCCTCAGAAAATTGTTTTAGAAATACTCATATGATTACTTTCTGAAGGCTCTTCCATTGACGGATAACACGGGAGGTTATACCAGTAACATTTAGCTTGACATATAAAATTGTAAGCAGCCAATGTCTGCTCATGTGTCCAACATCACCACCAATATCTTCTTCACATTGCTCTTCTGAGAAAAGTCCATCAATTAAACTTTTAATCGAGCTTGTCTCTTTAATTAATCCATCTTTGATATCAGTTGAAGCAACACCAACTAACTAACTACCGGTGATGTAGAGTGAAGGTTACAATGCCTGTCATCAGGAAAAAAGTTGTGAGGGTTGGTGCCATGAGTATTTTTAATCCAGGAGAAAATAGAATGAAATAACTTCACATCTGGTAGTAGAATTGATTTTCCAGAGTGTGCAATGTGTACTTCAAGGTAGAGTTGGCTAGTGTGTGTGTATGATTCGAAACACTGAGCCGGGGCAATCAGCTGTCTCGATGCCTCCACACATCAACGCTTCACTATTTCGAAGCAGAGAGATTGCTTTGTGTGTTGTGTCACCAGAAACTCCTGTTGTTCCGTACATGTCAGCTACATCAATGCTTCAAAACACTGACTGTGTTTTCTTTATCCCCTCACCTCAATAGAAACACTTCACATGACGTTGCCCTGAAGATGAGCCGACACTTGTTAATAGACGCTTCATATTCCAAATCGTGAGTCAAGTTACTAAAAGAACAATGTACTCTGGATTGTAAAGTCTCTGTTTTACGCAAATGGAGGAGATTATTGTTCTCAAAGCAGGATCATACTTTAACAGAAAGATGTTCCCATTTGTCAAGTGCAAAAGTTTCAACAATTATGTTTTTAAACTTCAATATGAAGTGATTTTTAAATTGAATTAGGTCAAGTATGTTACTGTACATATAATATCAATCTTGGACTCTTCTTAGATTTAATTAGCGATTTTATGATCATTCAGAGTTCCTTTAGTCTTAACTATGTTGCTATGCTTTCCTAACTAGTTTAGGTTGCTTGATAATGTATGTAAAATTCCGATTTTGGCGTCCTCTTAGATTTCATTACTCATTTTATGATTATTCAAGTTAGTTCACTTCCTTAGACTAATAATTTTCTACGTATGCTTTAGTAACTGGATTAGGTTAAGTTTGTTATCATATACAGAATACCTATTTTGAACTCTTCTTAAATTTCATTAATCATTTTATAATTATTCAACTTAGTTACTGTGTTAATGTGCATTTAACAGTGAAACCGATTCTTTTTAGTATCATTGTAAACATTTAGTGAAGAAGCAAATGCAGTTTATTACTATATACTGCTACTATTATACAGTACATCATTTATTACTGTACTTTATACATTTGCTCATTAAGTATTTTATGAATCTCTCATTTTTATCATTATCAGAACACTGAACAGTTTATTCAGTGAATTGAACTTAGTTATGAAGCATGGTTCATGTTTCACCATGCCGTTGCAAAACACGGAGGTGTGTCGTGTAGCGAGACATTGCTTCGAAGCAATTCACTGTGCCATATTGAATGTTTCGAAACAGTCAGCAGTATCACTTCATCCATCTCTAGCAAAGGATGGCACTGATAGCCACAGGAAATAAGGGTTGTTCATAGAGGAGACATGAAATAATTTTAATGACTTGGGTCAAAATAACATGTACCCAGTTGTTGTGGATTAAAAGGTAGCACTTGCATCAGTCAGTCGGTCACAGTGCAAAAGTTCAGAAACACACACAACAGCATTTTGCACAAAGAAATTAATACTGTTGACCTTAGATCACCATTAAATGCACCAAGATGGAGAATTCACCTACACTCTTGCATTGCATCACTAATTTCTAGCCCAATCGAAACAAGTGCAGAAAAAGTGTTCAAAAATGTGTGTAGCTACAGTTCAGACTCATCGCTAAACAAATTTTAACAAAATAACTGATGAAAGCTGCCATTCTAACAAATGTAACACCTTACAAGATTAACTTGTTTATAGTAAATATGACATCAATATCAAAGTCTCGCCTTGTTTTCCTCCTGCATGAAGTGTGAAGCACCACCAGGGGAGGGCACATTATCTCTTCACATTTGCCTGGAAGTGTCACTCATTGAGATCCGAGAATTATTGTTTAATTGTTGATTTTATTACATAGGAAAATGAAAAAAAAAAAAAATCCTCAGCCTTACTTTATAAAGAGCAATGAAATGAAATGGCATATGGCTTTTAGTACTGGGAGTGTCCAAGGACATCTTCGGCTCGCCAGATGCACGTCTTTTGATTGACTCCCGTAGGCGACTTGTACGTCTTGATGAGGATGAAATGATGATGAAGACGAAACATACACCCAGCCCCCGTGCTAGCGAAATTAACCAATTATGGTTAAAATTCCTGACCCTGCTGGGAATCGATCCCACGACCCCCCTCTGACCAAAGGCCAGCAGACTAACCACGTAGCCATGGAGCTGGACTATAAAGATCAGAAGCCACAATATATGAAGTCTGACAATTAGGTTAGGCTTCATGAATAAGAAAAGAATTGGCAGCCAGAACATAACAGATTTTTTTTTTGAAAATTACAAAATTGTGCAAGTTGACTATGACCTATGACAAGAAAGAAAAGAAAAGAAAGAAAGAAAGAAAGAAAGGAAGGAAGGAAGGAAGGAAGGAAGGTAGGAAGGAAGGAAGGAAGGAAGGAAGGAAGGAAGGAAGGAAGGAAGGAAGGCACAAGTAAGTGAAGTAAAACCGGGCCTAATTTGGAGCCTTGAGGTTACCATAGATATTGCACCTGTGTCAAGTCTCTGAAGGACACAGTAGTGAACAACTGGGATAACTGTTGAGATGATGCTCATGGTAGAAGGGTTGGAGCCAAGAAATGCCAACAGAGAAAGGGAAGGGTGTCTTATTACTTGATCTAGGAAGAACAGAGAAAAAAAACAAAATGGGCAATCTAATGTGTGGAGCAAACTAACACAAGAGTACACAAGTTATAGAAAGAGATGAATAGCAGTGACTTGCCAAACCACATTCATAGAAGAAATATAACAATACGACAAAAAAGAGTGATAGCCCCATTTTTTTTTTTCCAGAGCCCTCCTGAGAAAGAAGAAAGGGAAAGGTACACGAGCACATGCTGATGTCCAGCCTCGGAGTCCTTCAGAAGAACGAAGTGGGACACTGACCAATCATCAAAGTTGGTGAAAAGGAATCGGAAGATCAGTGTTTGAAGATGCACATGTACAGTATTATGGTGACTGAATAGGGTATCAGAAGCCTGCTCCAAAGTTGTTGGATGAAGACATCTCTGAAGTGCATTCATGGAAAAAGATTTACTCATTTGCCAAGACAGTACATCACAATGAGGAGAACCATCTTAGAAACCCCTTCCAGGATAACAAATTGAACATACACTTACCTAGTGAAAGTTGATAGAGGAAGATGGAAAGGTGCCACAAATGTCCCCATCTGCCTACAGCTAGAAAAAAGGAATTTGATGAGGATGATGATGATGATGATGATGATGATGAGAGAACAAACCTATATAATCTATAGAAGACACTTGCAGGCAAATGTAAACGAGGTCGTATTCTGATTCTGAATACAAATCTGTTAGAAAAGAAGAGCCATTCCTGATCTATAGATGGCAACAAAGTTCAAAGTTCATTAACGCTAATTACATGAAATATCAAGGAGTTAAAAGATTATGATACAACACATTATTATTATTATTATTTGGACTAAATTCCCATGTATAAAGAAACACATAACAGCTATAACAAAAAGTTCCGTTCATCAAGCAAAACACTGCTACTAAAAAAATAATCTCTAATAATAATATAAATACACTAACACGAGATAGAAGCACCCACATATATTACACAGGGAGCAGTTTGTCTGTCATCAATTCCATTCAGCAGTGAGGTCCCACCAGTCACACGTTCACCTCTGCCACAACACTCGCGAGACCACGGTCGATGGCTGCTTCAGGTGATGATGAACAGGATGATCACAATGACCATGATCCCAGACAGGACACCGATGGCAATCCACTGCCGCCGATCTGGAATCATAGGATATAAACTTCATGTTTTTGAACCATATTGAATTGTGATTACAATAATAACTAAACTTATGTCTTAATAGTCCACCTTTTCAATACCGTATTATGTAATGTTTACATCACATTTTTAGTCGAGGAATTAGTTTCAGCCTTGGCTGGCCATCATCAGCAATAATACAAAACTGTAAAAACACATCTAATAAGTAAAACAAATGTACAAACACACAAAAATGATGATAAGAGGTATTTAAAACATCAGATGATCATGAAGTGAACTATGTGCACAACACGTAAGATATAAGATGAAATTAAAATAAGGCTCTTAGTAAGATCTAAAATCTTTAGATGCATTGTATCATGTTAAAATGTTTTATTAGTGCTTCCTATTAAAATGTCTTGAAAACACTTCCTCTATTGGAAGTTGTCAAAAGGCTCAGTCAAGGACGGCACATGAAGAAATGTTTGAATAGCTGGCACGTTCTTAGATTACAGCTGGTAGAGATTCGCAATTCAATGCAGTGTCCATGAAGTTAATTTTTTTTTTACGGCATGTGGTGCATGGCCTTCTGTTGTGTGTGCCTCATACTAACGGTGAGGAGTTGAGACTGGATCATTATCTTCGTTATCTTTGTGTGCTGTCCTTTACTCAACCATGTGACAACTTCCAATAGAGGAACTTTTTCAGTGTTTTCAAAACATTTTAACAGGAATCCTAATGAAACATTTTAACATGATACAATGCATCCAATAATTTTATATTTCGCCAAGAGCCTTATTTTAATTTCATCTTATATTTTACATGTTGTGCACGTAGTTCATTTTAGGATCTCCAGATGCTTTTAAAGTCATTTGTGTATGATTGTACATTTATTTTAGTTATTAGATGTGTTTGTACAGTTTTGTATTATGGCTAATGATGGCCAGCCAAGGCCAAAACTAGTTCCTCAACTAAAAATGTAATGTAAACATTACACAATGTAGTATTGAAAAGGCGGATCATTACTGCATAAGTTTAATTATTGTTAAGTTATTATTGTTAAGTTATTATTGCCTATCTGGAATACAACAAACAAAACTCTTAGTCCTCTGCGTGCAGAACATAGAAGAGTGGTGCTGGTGATTATTGTTTTAAGAAGAAGTACAAGTGGGCAACCACCCTCTATTAACACTTCTTAATGATAATATTTATTAAGCGTTTGTGAATTTCATTCCTGACTTACCCTAAATCTGTTATGATCTTCTACATGAAATAAGCATGAAATTCACAGGATAGTCATAGGTACCGTAACCAGAAAGGTTTGAAGTTACCTTTTACAGATACCAGACGATCCAATTTCTGGGCGCATACTACCTAAAACAGAGTTTACATGGAGACAACAGACTGAACAATACAACAGAACAAGACAATATTTTCCTCATGTACATGAGCAGTCCGAGGACAGGACAATACTAAGCTACTGTCTTGCGAGTTAGCCTCGCTTCCTGTCAGAACAATGTCTTCTCCCCACCATCGCTCCTACTGTCCTGACCTTGGGTGAACGTGCTTGGGACAAAACAATGCGAAACTAAAGGCAGGATATGAGAACAAGTGTTCGTTAAAATGCCACCAAAGTAGGATTATGTCTTAAATATGTTCGTAGATAACATGAATGCCTGTGGGGAATATACGAAGAACAATGTTGCAACAACACGATCGGAAAAAATATAGAAGGCATGGCTATTAGATTTAGATTGTAAGGAATGAAAAAGAGAATGAAAAGCCTTAGATCAATGCACTGTACTTGACAGAAGTAAACAATACTGTGGTTTGAAAGTTAAAAAAATATTCTATTGACATCCTTATACACATTTTGTATTATCGAGGATCTTCTTCTAATTCCTTCAATAATAAAAGAGATTATCCTAAAGAAGAACTGCATTCCATTCATTTCTGTATCCACAGCCTTTTATTATTTTTGGTTAATTCATCTCCTACTATATCAAATACTTCTGCATACAAGATACGTAATAATTTTCTTAAATTTATTTGGATATGTTTTGCTGAAGTATGAACATTGTCTTGTCCTGTGCAACTGATGAGCTGTTTGCGGAACACAGTACAGTACAGTATTGCCTTGTCCTGCGTACTGTCCCCGTGTAAACTCGGCTTTAGTGTTCTGTACAAGCATCTACTGCCCAGAGTGTTGACTGGTACAACCCATCCTACTATAAGAGAAATAAACGCACTACTGATAGAAATACTTACCATTAGACATATGTAGCACCTTTGCTACTTTCTTCATTGTTGTATCCAATTTAGATTCTGTGGTCTCTAGTTCATTTCCAAAGTCATCCAACATCCTGAAAAAAATTACACCAGATTTAAGAGACCACTGGTACACAGGGATTTTGGGGATACATCTATATTACAGTGTAGGTGCTCGCTAAGGGAGGATTTTTGGATACTCCCTCGCTAAGGGGGTGAAAATGGGCAGGGGGTGAATTTTTAAAATGATGTATATATATTTCAAATACTTAACAGTTTAAAGACGTGAAAATTGGTATATGAATCTCCTATAAAAATGAAGAAACACGTATTTCTTTGTTTTTGGAAAATTCACAGGGGCAAGAGCATGAAAAGGACTGAAAAAGGGTTTGAATCCTTTAATGGGCATACTTATATCTTAAAAATTGCATATGTTATAGACATGAAAGTTGGTACGTGGAATCTCCTTTAAAAATAAAGAAACACACACTTTTTGTTTTGGAAAATCCATTTAAGGGGAGTGAAAAGGACTGAAAAAATAGGTTGATTTCCTTTTATGAGGATACTTATATCTCAAAACCTGGTGATATTACAGACGTGAAAACTGGTATTTGGAATCTCCCTAAAAAAAATGAACTTTTTTTGTTGTTTCCGACTTAAAGAGGACTGTTTCTCACATGTACAGTTCTATGTCATGTTCCAGAATTAGGTCTGCCAGTTAACCTGGTCATCTTAGCCCCAAAAGGCAATACCACAATTGTGGTGATATATATGATGAGATATGACACTGGTCGCAATGGCGATAGTCTAAGACAAACGATTAATCATTACTGATCTGCATTTAGGGCAGTCACCCTATCTGTTGTTTTCCTAACCTTTTCTTAAATGACTGCAGAGAAACTGGAAATTTATTGAACATCTCCCCTGGTAAGTTATTCCAATCCATAACTCCCCTTCCTATAAACTAATATTTGCCCCAATTTGTCCTCTTGAATTCCAGCTTTATCTTCATATTGTGATCTTTCCTACTTTTGAAGACACCACTCAAACTTATTCGTCTACTGATGTCATTCCACACCATCTCTCCACTGACAGCTCGGAACATACCACTTAGTTGGGCAGCTCATTTTCTTTCTACCAAGTCTTCCCAGCCCAAACTTTGCAACATTTTTGTAAGGCTACTCTTTTATCAGAAATCACCCAGAACAAATCAAGCTGCTTTTCTTTGGATTTTTTCCAATTCATGAATCAAGTAATCCTGGTGAGGGTCCCATACACTGGAACCATACTCTGTTTAGGATCTTACCAGAGACTTGTATGCCCTCTCCTTTACATCTTTACTACAACCCCTAAATACCCTCATAACCATGTGCAGAGATCTGTATGCTTTATTTACAATCATATTTATGTAATTACCCCAATAAAGATCTTTTCTTATAATAACTCCTAGGTACTTACAATGATCCCCAAAAGGAACTTTCTCCCCATCAATGCAGAATTAAAACTGAGAGGACTTTTTCTATTTGTGAAACTCACAACCTGACTTATCCCCGTTTATCATCATACCAATGCCTACTGTCCATCTGACAACAAAGAGGTTCTGGGGTAAAGGAAACTCAAATTTTTGGGGAGTTATTATACTGTAGGGATTTTAAGATGATGTCTTAGTGCAGTACAGAGAAACAATTACTTTTATCAAATTACGAAATCCACACGAGTGAAGACACGCGTAAAGCTAGTTATAAAATATAGACAGAGAGCAACATGAAAATGAATGCATAATAGGATAAACAGAATGGCAGGTCAGAGTGGGAATGAGGGAAAGTAGAAAGAGGAGACGTGGACAGCAGGGAAACACAGAAGGACAAGGACAATCTCCACATCTTCAGACACTCCTGTCTTCACCAATCCCAGTTCTTCACAGGTATTATTTATTTCTCCCAAAACTACTTTATTCTGTCGGACCTGGCTGCCCTTCGGTTGTCAGCAATGTGTACTTCCTTCGTTCAAATGTTACGAGTTTGAATCGCAAGTGTTTTCCTTAGAATTCCCTTCTCTTCTCTGCCTTCAATTAGGAGCCTTCTTCTAAATCATATGATCTCTGTGAACCAGGTGCTCTTTGTTTTGTTTTTCCAAAAGTAACTAAATAACTAATTCACTGGTGGGGTTTCTGGCAGTCTGAATATAAGACAAAAAAAAAAAAAAAAAAAAAAAAAAAATCTCCTTTTCAACATTGTATATATTATTGATTCGCTTTTGCAATATACCACTTCATTAAGTAATAATCTCCACTGGCCATCAACTTGGTGTTTCTTATTGATGATTGCCCTGCAATTTATTGGTTGTTGATTTTAGTGTTCAACTTGAAGAATGTTTCACTAGCGTAAGTTGCTTCAGGTTTTACAACTGTATTGTAATGTCAAAATTTAGCATTCATGGAGAGTATTTCAATTTTATAAGTTGGCCAGGTGATTTACTGTGCAGTTTTCTCTTTTGTGTTCCAGGTTATAATTTCCCCAAGATATTTGAATTTATTCACAATCTGAATTTGTTTGCACTGTTGAGGTGAATGGCTGGTGTTTAAATTCTAAAGGTTGGCATCATTTCACTCTTTTCAAACAAGATTTGTAGTACAATTTTTGCAACAATTTTCTAGAGTTCTCCAATTTGAAATTTAGCTCCTTCCACACTGCTTGCTAGTAATGCAAGATCGTTTGCGAATGCCAGGCAATTAAGTTTAATATTTCTGCCTATCTTGATGTCTGAATGACATTTCTTAACCCATTCTCGCATGACTTTCTCCACACTGCTTTATTATAGAATAGAATAGAATACTCCCATCCCCTTGTTCCAGATCGCCTGAAACTGGGCAGACAGCATTCGTTTATTGCAATTAATTTATTCGATATATTCATTAAATCATCCTTCTTACAATTATTTGACTATCACTACATTAAATACAGTATTATACTTAAAGCTAATAATAATGTTCATATTCTAAACCACACCTCATAACCTTCTTACCTTATGATACTGCATTTTATGCAATGCCTTTGTCTGTCTGTCATGACTGCTTGGCATCATGAATGCCGTACCCGATATGTAATTTATCCCTATTTAGACAGATGGCAGCTCATGCCATGAGGATCGCCAAAGCATTTCTTTCTATCATATCTGCATGTTGTGTGATCTTTGAGCGTCCGACGTTGAGAAAGAATAATAAGATGGAGACGGTGTTTTGCGATGTAGCTTTCATCTCTTACTGAAGGTATTATAAACGTTTAAAAAAGATATATTCTGTAGGACTCTCAGAGATTGGAGTCGGAATTATGAATACTTCTTCTCAAGGTAATGTTCGTTCCTATAATTCACGGTTTGAAATGTTTGTTCCTATCATTCTTGGTTTGCCATAGGTTTGCCTGTTTATAAGGAGGTCTCTAGTTTTGTGTGTTATTTCTTTTATATCTTGTTGCAGACTTATTTTCCGTTACCTCCCTTCCTTTACATATCTGCTTATATGTGTTCATTTTGGCTACGTGCGAAAGGTAGCATCGGCCCGATTGTTTTTGTACGTGATGGTTTGCTTGCTGTGTTTGGTTGGAGACCTTTTAATTCTTCTTTACCTTCAATGTCTCGGCTCGAGTTTGTGCTCTACATTGTGTTTTATCGCTGATACTGTATGATTCATGTTCGTCTTTCTGCACGATATGAATACGTGTTATGCAGCGAGTAAGTTGTTTACATTGTGTGTTTGGACTGGCATGCCATGCCCCTTTTGCGGCAATCCAGGTTTCTGATCTGTGCTTTCTGATCAAACTCATGATCCGTTAACAGAAGCATTTTATACTGCACGATTCTTATCGTCGTATGTACTATAGTACCGTACTTTATACTTCATATGCTGGTCTCTGTGTGTGCGTTAGTGTGGTGTGATTACCGGGCCTATGCTACTTTTCAGTATCTAGCTATTATTTATTATTATCATCATTGTTCTCATTTAGTCTTACTTTCATTTATGGCCTTCCTAGCCAATTTATCTGCTTGTTTTGGATTTTAACCTCATTTTTACGCCTTTCTGCCATGTGTTTGTTTATTTCTGGTAGCTATGGCAACCTTTTTCTTTACTCAATTATGTTCCATGAAAGGTCTTTTTAGCCGGTCTTGATTTTACTGGCATCTTTGATTTTATTGGGGTTTTAATCTCCGTGGGGATTTTGTTGTATAAAACGAACCGAGTTGAGATTCTGATGATGTACCTTGGGATAATTATTTTTCCTATTTCAAGAGGGAAATGCTTTGAATCTGATGTTAAGTGCTGTGCTTACTGTGTGGCAAGAGAAATATCACTGAACTGATTCCTCTACCATGCTTTCTTGAAGCGTATAAAAGAAATACAAGAATGTGTAACACTCCTTTTCAATGGACCGTTGTTGTACATCATTAATTTGAGTAACTGACTTCCCACATCCCTATTTATTTATTATTTTATGCCAGTCTTGGACCGATTCCTTACCTGCTTATATCAATAAATGTGTTTCATTTAATTATCCCTAGATCTGCATTATTTTGTTATTTTTGGGACGTGCCTCTTTCACTCTGTTTATAAGTCTAAGAGGCCCGGATTCAGCTTCTGGCAATTTTCCTGGCCAGATTTGACCGATCCAATAAAAATAGGTAGTTGTTAGTTGGTTGAAATCATTCCACAAATTATCATCCCCGTTTTCTTTTAAGTTTCTTCTTGTCCTAGAGGTAGTACAATGTTACATATTATTATAGAATCAGCATGTATCTTACCCTTAATTCTTTAAGTTCGCACGTTCTTCACTTCCTTTTGTCTTTTAAAATACAAACAAATTTTGCTATTCTTCCTGGTGTAATCCACTCTTTATTTAACAAATGTATAGAATTCTTTCTCTCTATTTTTTGTTTGTTTTATATTCACTATTTGAAAATTTAAATAAGAGCATCAGTTCCCCCTACATACTCTCAATAGATGTGCCTCTTCCATTGTTTCTCCACAAAATAAACAAGGATTTTCATTATCTTTCTCTCTCTGATCCACCACACCATCCATACCTCTTACTTCTTTCAGGAGTTTGAATAATTTCGCCGTTTTATTACAAATCGTCTCTGACTGGTTTAACTCCACTTTACCATAATGTTAACACAGATTGTCAGAATTGTTGAACTGTTTCTCCACCTGATTGCAGCACTGTGGTTAGGGATTTTAATATCAATTGGTTAATCATTTCGGCTCGGGGACTGGGTATTTGTGCGATCTTCAACAAAAGACATTAACCTATAGAGAAGACCCTATCTCCACAGATGCGCAGGTCGCCGAAGGACGTCAACTCTCAAGACCTGCACTAGACCTTTCCGGTGACCGTACGTCATTATTATTATTATTATTATTATTATTATTATTATTATTATTATTATTATTATTATTATTATTATTATTATTATTATTATTATTTGCGAATTGAGACCACTTAGGATCAAACTACATTTTTTTTGTTTTTTCTTTTCGAAGTGTCCTCTTCCTCCAGTACTCCTTCGTATGGGCACTATGCCGTTTCTTCTGTTCACCCGTCCAGGCTCTTCTCGTCTTATCAGTTCTTTCGACTTGATGATGATGATGCTTGTTGTTTAAAGGGCCTAACATCGAGGTCATCGGCCCCTAATGGTACGAAATGAAATAGCAACAAAAAATTCAAAAAAATCCACCGACCAAAATAAATATAAATGTCATGAAAATGAATGGATGGACATGAACCCCCCCCCCCAAAAAAAAAACAAGAAACAAACAAACAAACAAACAAAACAGTGGATCCGACTAAAAAACTGTCGTAAATAATAGTATTACTGACCAAGGAACCACTTATAAAGCACAGTCCTGAATCGATTATGCTTGATGTCTAAAGGGGTCCAAAAACCAGGTCTAAGGCCCCTCAGTAACGTACATGTCGCGAGTAAAGTAGAACCATGATATTTCTCAAGCTGCGGTACTAATCAAAGGTAGCGTAAACTCACGGTGTTCCAAACATTAAGGTACAACTCACAAGTATTGTACGTCGTAAAGGTAACGCAGACCTATGGTGTTTCTCACACAATGGCGCCACTCATAGCCAATGCAAACCGATGAGTTTCCTCACCTAGGTGTACTAATCACGGGCGCCGGCATTCCCGTGGCGTTCCACACACAGTGGGTACTAATCACTGGCAACGCAGACCCACGGTGTCGCTCATATATTGGTACAACTCACAGGCAACGCCCAGACCCGTGGTGTTGCTCACATGGGTACGACTCAAGGGTACTGGAAAATCACACTGAACCCCGCTTGAGTGATACGAATCACAAAACTATTCAGTACCTAACAGAATGGTACTACTCGCAAGTAAAAGCGACCCATGGCGTTCCGCGCGTGATGGTACAAATCAAAAGTAGTTTCATGGTTCCAAGACAATCATCCCTGGGTCGTCCCTTTTAGTCGCCTCTTACGACAGGCAGGGGATACTGTGAGTGTATTCTTCGTCGGCGTCCCCCATCCACAGGGGGTTGTGTGTTGGGTCCGCGAGAGGTATTTTATTTCCCTCAAGTCCGCCGGCAAGCCGGTTAGAACCCCCCTATCCGCAACCTGGGACGCGCCACGTGGGAGTATCACCTCTCCCCCTGCTACGCGAGCATAGTAGGTTCGTGGCTTTCGACTTGAAACCCTTCCAAATTTTGAATCATGGTCCGAAATGTTTTCCTGTTTAACATCTTAACTTCCTGGACGTTGGATTTCTCTACATCTTTACGAACTGCCGTCGCTGTCTTCTCGTTCCACAGGTAGTCGAATAACTTTTGTAGGTTCGTCTGGTTTTGTCCATTTTATACAAACGCCCGAGAAATGATAACCTCTTTTTCATGGTCTCCGAAATGTTCACCACATTTTTGTAGATTTCATTATTGTTCCGAAGTTTCCAGCCGGCTTCAGTCTGGATTGGGCCCCAAGATTTTCCGTAGTACGGCATTCTTCTTTCTAGGATCTCCAGCTTCTCCAACTTGTAATTCAACGATAGGCATTTGCTGGTACACAGGCATTCTGTTTTTACTACAGTGTTTATTATTATCATTATTCTTCAAGGGATATGAACAATTTCCACCATAGTACTGTATTGTTTTATTATTACTATCATTGTAATAATTTCATTATGGGCTATTTCATTACATTGTATTAATGCAATTATTCCAAACTATACGAATAATTTCTCCATGTTGTCATGTTATTTTGTTCAAGGGTTTCTGTTACATATCTTCATTCTCTGTAAGTAGAGAGCTAAATGTATTTAATGGCAATGTATTGGGATGTCTTACGCATTTGCTGGAAATGTGCTAATTTCCTGTCTTTACGCAATAAGTAAGTATGCATATTTTGTATTATAATGCCCTTTTGAAAAGTCATTATGCATCTTTGAGCAGTTTCCTAATTAAGAAAACTGTGAACGGTCTTTATTCTTGCAGCCTGTGTCAAGGGCGCCCAAGCCCGGGGGCAAGAGGGGGCCGCGACCTCCCTCTAGCTCTCAGGAAAAGGAAAATTGTAATGTAGTCGGGTATTTTTCTTTCAATATAATGATTTAAAAGTCTGTATAACGTAGAAGTGGTAATACCGCCCCCAACCAACAGGCAAGGGATACCGTGGGTGTTATTCTACCGCGGAATATAAGTCGCCATTCATCTTCCAAATATTTAAAAGACTACATACCCCTAGGTATATCCCCCTTCCCCACCCCCCGCTGTAAACTGTCATATGGGCGCTCATGACCTGTGTACTTGCCTCATCACCACGCCATTTGTTTCGATCGCTTAAAAAAATGGCAGACGCGGTGTTCAAGTGAATTCAAATATGGCGGTGCAAAGCCACTCTATAGTCATGTTTCTAGTTCGTTGTTCCGTACTCATCTACACAAAAAAACCGGAGTCTCTGTATTCTCAGCTCAAGTAATCTGCCACCATACCCATGTCGACTAACGTATAGGCCTGGAATTGGTTAATCCATTTCCGACAGAGATACATTTCGCATTACCTTCATTAATCCAGGACCGGATGAACATGTTTACGATTCTGATAGCTCGGTGGACTGTTCACTACTTCCAATATCCCCATTTTGATGGTTGCTTATCACCACATAACTCCATGTACACACACCTCATATCTTTCTTAGCAATACAACAACAATAACAACGTCAATGGAGGAGTCAAACATGAATGATTTGCGTGATTCCGAGTCAACATTGTTTATCATTAAATATTTAAGTAATTCACTATACGTAGTATGAAATCTCACTCGTAACGTGAAATATCACTTTCCGCGGTGTTTGCGTAAATAACTATTACATAGCCAAGATTTTTAAACTTTTCTAAATCTTAACTGTTAGGTTATTCAGTCTTTCGAAACTAATTTTGAATAAATAAATGTATACATTATCTGAAAAAGAAAACATATGGTAACAGAATTATACCTGAAAAACCAATTAAAGAACCTAACAGTTATAAATTAGCAGAGTCGAAAATGAATTAAATTAATTTAATTAAAAACACAAGTACGTTTTTGCAGTTTTTTGCCCGACTTTACGTGCAATGTCCCTTACTGATTATTGTTACGCATGTCCAAGGAATGGATATCCTTCAAGTTCTAAATCAAACTGAGTAAGAGATGTATTTTCAACTGCTATATTCAAATCATCTACTGACGCGGAGAGGTATTTTCTTTCCAGCTAATTAGACAGTATTATCATGGTTTGTGCTATGCTTCAATATAGCCGATAAAGGCTAGAAGTATCTGTATCTGAAAGCAGTAAAATGGTGTTTACCTTGAACACGCTCAATAAATTACATTTAATAGTGTACAAAGTACTAACTATTTTAACTCAATTTTTACTCTTTTCAAAAGAGGAATGTAGTATTTACAATGTCATTACTTTTTACTCCAGGTCCTGGTATCAAATTAGAGATACAACATCTCACGCGTTTTAGCCTTATTCTTTTAAGTCTCCCGTAACCTTTTTCTGCGTTTCTTAAATTACGCGCAAAATACCTGAACTATAACACAGGAATCAAACTCGATATTTTATCGATAATCGACAGCAAATTCCATAGTCCGACAACTTACGATAAAACGTCTATATTCGGTTGTTGTGTTTCTGAGGTTCCAGTTCCGATCAGACGTTTATGAATAGCTTTCCTCGCTCTTGCATGTGGTTGTAAGACATGTATCTAAAAACATAATGGGCTGTTAATGTTGTATATCTTCGTAATGCATCTATGCAGTTGCAATGTATATCTACGAGGGCTGTAAATAAAGTAGTGACAATATCGATAGAGCGCAATATTTAATGGACCAACAAGTACAATTGCATTACATTCCTTCAACTTAGTCACCCGCAAAGACCTTTCGCTAAACGTCGGGAAGCCGTTGGAGATCGTTGCCAGGCGTTCTGTTGATGACAGCGACGGAGCGCTCTACTGCGCTAAGTACAGATGCCACGTCAGGAAATCGGCGGCCTCGGAAGGGTTCCTTCAAGTTCGGAAGTGACAAGGACTCATGTTTGGCGAGTACGGAGGGTGTTCCAACCTGTGCTGTCATGCAACTAGACAGGGCGATCGTCTCGCAATGAACGTGGTCATTTACACCCCATAATCCGGCTCCAGGACTAAATGGTTAGTGTGTTGGCCTTTGGTCACAGAGGTCCCGCGTTCGATTACGGCAGGGCCGGCAACTGTAACCATAACCATAACTGGTTAATTCCGCTAACACGGGGGCTGGGTGTATGTGTCGTCATCATTTCATCCTCATCACGACGCGCAGGTCGCCTACGGGAGTTAATTAAGAAACCTGCACCTAGCAAGCCGGACACTCCCGACACTAAAAGCCATACGCCAATTCATATTTTGCGCCACATAGTCAGACGCACAAGTCGCTCCAGAAAACGGCAATAGCAATCACAGTTGACGGTTTGTCCCTCAGCCACAGTATGCGTAAGAATAACACTCTTGTAGTCGTATGCTACAATCAGCATAAGCTTCACCCGACTGGGATTCTGTCGGAATTTCTGTGGACGTGGCGAACCTGGGCGACCCCAATCATTCGACTGACGCTTTAATTCAGGCTCGTAGGCTCGTAGGCTACGTCTCATCAATGGCGACAATACGCTGCAGAAATGCGTCTCCGTCGTTGGGGTATCTGTCCACATGGATGCCAGCCAGTGCATACCGGTGCCATTTTCGTACATCGGTGAGTTGATGTGGAACACAATGGGACGCAGTTTTCCTCATGTTAAGACATTTCGTCAGTATGTGCCACACCGCTTGATGACAGATCAACCTCTAAGGATAATTATCGGAGAGTCCATCGATGGTCTAAGGAAAAGAGACCAGTCGCGATGTCCTGATCATGATGAATGGACGGCCGACCTGTGAGTTGCAAATCCGCAGTCTCATTCTGACCCGCACGAAACGCCTTGACCCATCGTGCAACCGTCCTATACGATAATGCATTCTCGCCATAGATTTCACGTAATACTCTTTAACATTCTGATGCATTTTTGCCACGGGCAACCTCGATTTTAATCCGCGAACGCTAATCGCCTTTTGAAAACATGCTTTAGAGCGGTGAAATCGTCACTCTTCACTTCAACGCCACACAGCAAACAACACTCCCAACTGGATGCCCGTAAAATGCACACTACACATCGACAACAGTGCCCATATCCTATTTGCGCATGCCCGATCTCCTGCGAGTGTCTGGACTACGTTGCCAATACTTTATTTAAAGCCATCGTAATTAACTAAGGTCGTTTCAAATAGTCTTCTGGTTTTCAAATCTCCTTTATTTTCAGCTTTAAAAGTGTTCTGTCTCTCTCTGACAGCATCGACAGAGGCTGTTGTCCTGAGATCTGCCCGGTACAGAGTTTACGACTGACACATTTGCAGTCATCTTGATGGCTTCTAAGGTAAATCCGGTACATATGCCGCATACACTGTAGCCAAAGGTTCCCATCGTTACAGCTAGATGGCAGTGTGTACGGTTTTTCAGTTTCTCAGGAAGAACTACTGTCTGCGGGTTTGATGAAAGTTGCTCGTATATTACGCCAATTATAGCCGATATCTTGAGGTGAGTACATGTTTCCTCCTGAAAAAGTTTTTCCTTGTGTTCATTTATTGTATATTAAGTTGGTTTCAAATGCTTAAATCAGCCGTGTTTAGTACAGTAGAAGTCAGAAGCATAACTGCAGTTGACAGTAAGCGGATTTTCGGCTATGTTAGCCTTGAAGTACGACAACAGGAGGGTGCAGCGTCTCTACCTGATAGTTGGAAGAGTTGCCGCACAACAATCCGGCAGAAATGCTTCATTGTTATCACATTATAAAAGCGATCTGGAAACGTTCAATCCTATTCAGAGGGTACCGGTATTTTATTCGAAAATTTATTGTCTCACGATTCTAAGATACACAACTTATTTTTACTGCTTTCACTGTTAACATTATTGTTCATTCATAATCGATTTTGGCCAACTATAGGCCACGTAAAAAACTCTTCATGATTTTAGTTTTCTTTGGCGCCAGTATTCCTTCATTCTTTTGCTTACAGCTTCTTTCTTTTCAGCCGTCCAATGTTGTTTCTTCGTGGTCACTGTTTCTGGCTCTAGGAACCCCTCAGATGATTCTTGTTCTTGAAAGTGGTTCTGTTATGGATGTCTTAAACCATGGTGTTCATTTCTTGCAGATTCTTCTTGGTGTTAACAAACCATTTGTCATAAGAGTTGCCTTTCCTATTGGGTTTGTTGAAATAGTAGACATTTCTTAGCGAGTCTGTCGTTGGGCATGTCGGGTATGTCCAAAGAATTTAATCCTTCGTTTGCGTATTACATCTGAACTCTTACATCATGTTTTATATACTTCTTTGTTACTGATTAATTGGTAGTCTATGTGTCAGCAAATTTTTTGGTCCGAGAATTTTTCTTAAAATCTTTCTTTCCTTCTCGATTTATTCAATGTCTTTTCTGGTTGTTAATCCTAGGCATTCTGAAGCAATTACAAGCACTCAGGTTGGATTACTGTCTGATAGTGTCGTAGTTTAGCCCTAATAGCAATCGCTTTCTTATTGCAAGTGTTTCTCATAAGGTGGAATGCAAGCTCCGTGTTTCTGGCTCTCTCGCGGTTTCCTTCCTTATCGAGCCCATTAGACTGTAGTTTCTCACCACGGTACTTGAATATACCAACTTTATCCTATTTCCCTGTGATGTCATTAAGTATCTCCGGGCTTCTTTAAGGTTGGTCATGAAACGGGCCTTTTCAGACGATATCTGCAGGCCGGGTTTGACTTATCTCTTCCAGAAATTGTAAACTTGCATTATATCTGATTCGATGTTCTCTGACAGCAACACAAGATCATCAGCGAATTCTAAGCAGTTGATAGCGATGTTTTCTTTCTTGTACCCTATCCTTACTTGGTCCTCAATGCCTTTTTTTTGCGAGTACTTATTACATTCTATTATTTTCAAAAATAAACAATTATGACATGCCTACTCAGTATAAAAAGACACTGTCAAAAGAGCTCACTCGTCAGTGGACAGAAAAAATTTAAGAGAGGCAGTTGAAAGACTGAAAACATAGGAAATACTGTTCAGGGAGGCAGGAAGAAAGTATGAAATTCCGGCACAAACACTGAAACGAAGAATAGATTCAGGATATCTGGAAAAAGGCGCACTGGGTCCAGCAGGTATAGCTGTCACCCAAATCAAATTAATATTTTAATAAAAAGGATCACTATGCCCAGTGTTTGAGTTGCAACCAGTGGCTCCACGAATCTTGCTCTACATAAAAACAACAGATGCGTAGAATGTGGCAGGAAATGTGCTAGAGAACAAAGTGTTAAGAAACAATCTGTATAAATTCGTGCCTTGTAAGAGGATAAACATCAGTTTTTGATTCAAGAATTCTATCTCAGGCATGTTTTCAAACAAAAATAAATTGCTGTCAGGACAGAATTATATTCGTGATGATTTTCATGTTTTCTTTATATAGCACAGGGAAGAATCCATTGCACATTCATAGTAAGTCGAAATTAAAATAAGATTAATTTAATGATGTAAATAATGAGTTAGATTCTGTCAGCATTGAATGATTAAATTATATAGATATAATTGTCTTTTAGTATGTTCTAATGTTCAGTTATATCGAAGTTGAAGAAATTAGCTTAAATTTGACTTTGTTATCAATTATTTTTATTTGCAGCATCTCTCCCGAGCAAAGTCGGCATCTATGTTGGGTTCCAGGGAGAGACGCCGCTGATGCAGCAATTCTGTTGTTCTTTCCTTTGTTTCCCACTTATTTTCATGTTTTGTTCATCTCTGATGCAAAATTAGTATTTTCAAATTATGCTATACCAATTTGCAACAATTTTTAAAGTAAATCTACCGAGATAGAACAAAAGATATAAAAAAAGTGCGGCAACTTTAGCGGAATTACCTTATGCTATTTATATTATTCCAAAAAAATGTTAACGGTGTTCCATAATATAGTTTGGCATAATATCAGATTTCATAATATTACACTGACCATTGTTGTGATGTGATTTGTCTTCTGCTGCCCGTCATCTCCGATAGATGGGATTACTGCTGCGTCCCGAGTAAAACAGCCTGCCTGAATATTGGCGGAAAGTAGCTAGGGAGTTAGATAACTTTGCACATCCTATATTACTGTCCTGTCAACGATGGGAACTACAGCTAGTAAGTAATAAATAACCTTCTGTGAGAAGGCGGCACCAGAAAAAAAAAAAAAAAAATTCGCAAGTCAATTGCAGAATGGAGAAAGCGTATTGCGTGTATTTTTAAGTACTAATTCAATCGTAAATATAAAAGTGATATAATGAAAATACTCACACAGCCTGCTCTTCCAGCTCGCTGCCGATCTGACGCGACACAGTCTTGAGGGTTCCGACGGAGTCGCTGATGATGTCGAGCTGCTCGTCTTGAACGCGCATCATGTGATTCTGCTGTTGCAGAGTATCGTCCAGGAACTGTCGGTTGGGGCTGTCCAGTTCGTTCTCCAGCTTGGAGTACTTGGTGGTGCCATGGGTGGTGGGTACGCGAGCAGGGCTACTCTCCAACAGGGGCTGACAAAACACAGGAACATTCAGTGTACAACACACAGTAGTTGCGACTGGGAATTAGAAATGGGGCAAAAAATGTACAGACCACAAAAAGTACCGGAGTTCTAGGGGATATAGTGGAGGAGGAGGAGGAGGAGGAGGAGGGGGGGGGGGGGCGATAAAACTGAAAAATAATGCTACAATAGGGTAAGTTTTTTATGCTCTCTTAGCGAATTTCGATAGAGAAGTAAAGGTTGACAGTTTACCAGCTTAAGAGCGGTAATATCTTTTTTTTTTTTTTTTTTTTTTTTTTGAGATTTTGATTCAATAAAATACAATACAACTTTCACCAAGGGAACCATAATTACACATGTATTACAATGAAATAGAAGTACGCCGTGATTATATAATTAAATTTAGTATTTGACTACACACTAAGTAACAAACCGACACTAAAGAGAATGGATTATACCTCATTCTCCATGACATTGACCAAAATATGCCTGTTTCCCTTTCTCATAGCACATGCTACAAGTGCGATTACTATCTGATGGTGCAAACCTGCGTGAAGCCACGAGCTTGGAGGGGAAAGTAGGGGAAGGAAGGTAGTGGAGGGATTAACTACTGCTGAGCTATTGGGAGCGTAATGACGCCTTGTCACCCTAAAGTAGTCACCAGGTGCCGATTTGAACACTTCCGTAGTAACTGGCGATGTGAACGTTCCTCCCCTCTCAGGCATGCAGCAACACATGCATTTCCCCGCATACAAAACTCATTTAGTGCGCCATCAGATAGTAATCGCGTTTCTCCACGCTTCTGAGCGAGTCTCCACTACTTGTTGTGGCGCAGCACGAATCGCTTAACTACGTCGAATGGCATTTTAAATAAATGAAAAGAAAGAATTAGGTGATAGGACAACAGGTTTTGTACAATTTTTATTTATATTTCTTACTTATAGGTGGCTAAAATGGAATAAAAATGTAATTTTTTCTTCGCAAAGTGGGGTGAGTCCCCCCCCACCCAATCACCGCTGCTCACAGCACACTACAGAAATAACTATCAGCAAGTTGAAAGTTCACACACACTAACGGATCTGCGTGAAGTGTCTCGATGGATCAGGAGCACAGTGTGCGACTCACAATCCCATGCCATTTTCACTCCCACTCCCCGATCTCGCCCGCGATAACTATTAGTTCGCCAAATCGATCCGTGTCGAGGATGGGCAAAATTCTTGGTCCTCCGTACCAAAGTTGCTGGCATGATGAAGATCTCTGGTGACATTTTATGTACACACGACAAAATTAACTGAGCCTTACAAACCTTTCATTAGAGCTGCACTTCACTGCTAAATGGCAGGAAACTGAAGGTCGAAACTGGCATGCAAGCCACCCGCAACCTGATGGTTTCGGCCATTAATTATTATTATTATTATTATTATTATTATTATTAATTTTTTTATTCGTTACGCCCAAGGAGAGCATCTGAACTTATTAGTACATTTTGTTTTTTCTTCTCCTCTTCCCAATATCTCTTCATGCTCTCGCTGTGTTCCTTTTTACACTGTTCAGTCCATCCTATATTTAGTCAGGTGGGTTTCAGAGAAAATTTGTGTTTGTGAATTAAGGCTCTGAATTTTAGTCTATCTTGAATGGTTTCATAATCAATGCCAATCTAATTTAGGTCTTCACTGACTTCTTTTAACAAACTGTGATTTTTCATTGATAGGGCTGAGTTTAAAGCTTTCTTTGTGAGCCTGTGTCTGCCTCCGTAGCGTAAAGGTTAAGATTACTAGCTACCATCCTCGGAGGCCCGGGTTCGATTCCCAGTACTGCCAAAATTTAAGAACTGCTGTAGGGCTGGTACAGCAGTTCACTTCCATTAGGGATGTGCCTGAAAAGAGCTACACCACATCAGAACGAGGACACGAGTACAATACCTCTTCAGCTTCCCCTAAAATCTAAAAAATAAATTGCCGGTACTAATAATATACTCCAACAAATATTCTAATTTTCCATGCGCAAGCTCATCCCCGTTTTTTATGTACATGAACACAATGCCTGTCAAATCACTGAGCTATTTGTTTCCTTGTCCTCTTTCTCCCCCACTCTTAGAATCAAGCATCTTGTTCTTGAAAGATTGTAAAATTAAAGTGAAGAGAGAATACTCACTCACAAGTAAAGATGGGCGAAGTTGCTCTTTTTCAGGAACAGTTCCGGTTGTTCCTGTTCGGAAAAAATACCATGTTCCGAATAACAGTTCCGAAATAACAGTTAAGGTTTAGGCAGTGGGGAATTAAAAAATATCAACGAACCTCATAAATGCTAATTCGAAAGTTGTTTCCTCCCTGTTAGTTTCATACTTTAATTTTACTGTCGCTAGAAAGCGCTAAAACGTTGTTTTATCAAAACAAATTGGGTATAAATGATACCTGAAAAAGAACACCTTAATTAAATTAATTTTCAAGATTGTTCTGTTGTTAAACGTTTTAGTTTTCATGTATTTTATAAATGTTATTTAATCATAACTGAGTTTCGACAGACAGAAGAACCTAACAGTTATAGATTAACTAAGGTATCTGGCAAAAGAAGGCAGGTACCAGTAAAATATGAAACATGTAGGCCTTGGTATATATATATAATTTATTGTCAGGTTTTAATATACCGGTATGTACTGTATAATAGCCCATCTCTAACACACCTAACGGACAAATTGCAGTGGGTAGCATAAAACAGTCATAATCGCGGTAAAAGAGTGCTTTGACGATGCACGTGGTTTAACGCAGAGCGAATTCATACGAACATGCATACTTACCGCGTATTCGCTGTCTGTCAAAATGCAGACGAACGTAAGATGCGTGCCTCTTACAATTTCATATTTCGTGGGTTCCCTTCCCCTACCCTTGATGCTTACCTGCTGTTCATTGCAATGTAGAGAACTAGCACTCACATTCGCCCGGAGTCGGAACGGTCAACCAACCAGCGGAACATGTGCGGTTCGCAAAAACCCACACCAATCAAGACCGTTGGAGTGCTCTTGGACCATTCCACCTGAGTGCAGGTGATACGGAACGCTGTTTTTTCGGAACAGGATGTCACTAGACCAATCTCGCTGGAATGCAGGCGACACGGAATACTGTTCTTTCGGAACAGCGTGTTTCGGCGTACTGTTCATTTAAATATCAATTGTGTTACTTTTCGCCCATCTCAACTCAAAAGCCACCAACAGGCGAAAGACCACCTCCTCTTTCCACAAGTTCGCTTATTCTTGGCTCAATTGCTGGTCAGTTACACTGATTATTATTATTATTATTATTATTATTATTATTATTATTATTTGCTGAGTGGATGTTTGTTCTCGAGAAACTGCAATGAGTTTCGATTACAACGTGCTGCGCGTAATTCGTACGTGGCATGCGATAGAATTTCATCAGTCGAGTTGATATAGGCCTAGCATATATTGATATAGCCTAGTTGATACAGGTTTTACTAGAGAGACAGTTTTCCAGATGGAAAGATCAAGAGTGGGTTGGTGCTCTCAAGGGCAGCGGGATTTATCTAGTGTATAAACAACAATTTGCTTTACGTCGCACCGAAACAGATAGGTCTTATGGTGACGATGGGATAGGAAACGGCTAGGAGTGAGATGGAAGCGGCCGTGGCCTTAACTAAGGTACTGGTGTGAAAATGGGAAACCACGGAAAACCATCTTCAGGGCTGCCGACAGTGGGATTCCAAACCACTATCTCCGGGATGCAGGCTCACAGCTGCGCGCCCTTAACCGCACGGCCAACTCGCCCAGTAGTGTACAAACAACAGGAGAGTTTTCCATGCTGGAAAATGTATTGCTATGTGTAGTCTGAGGGATGATTTGGCTGTTCAATCGCAATAGAAAAGTATTTTTTGGATATTCGATGATGGCTGTAATCTAGGAGGGCGTATCAGCTTACCGTTGGAGAGGTCTTTAGTTCGATGACGACAAAGCGATTTTTTCCTAGGCTTGATGGCTTGGAACGGCGTTTATTCAAGTCTTATGATGTTATGACGTCAATTTAAATAACATAAAAGGCTAGCGTCCTTGGATACGATAACATACGTGGTATTAGGTGCCATCAGGGTGCTGCTGCCGACCATCTTAATAATAATAATAATAATAATAATAATAATAATAATAATAATAATAATAATAATAATAATAATGGCTCAAATAATCTAGCTTCTTTGGAAATGTATTTTAATTTCCTTGGTTACGATCACGCCGTTGACTTCAAGACATCCCTTCGTCTACTTCAAGGGTTTCCAAGCCAGCGAGCGAATTAAAAAATATATTTTTAAGAAATGTGAAGAAAATTTACAAAAAATATTTCATAGCTCGTTCAAAAATGTATTAATTTTTATACCCTTTAGAGACCCAAGTCAGAACGAATTCATTCTTTAATATTATTTCCTGTTTCATATATTCACATGGTTTATATAGATTATTTTTGATTTAATAAATTAAAATCCAAACTTTGACGGAAAATGAGCCCTCACAAATGCCAGTGCTAGGCCTTAACCCCTATAAAAATGGGTATGGGATTCATACCATTTCTTGAACTCCATTCCAACTTCACTGTGGACATTTTATGAAAGGTAGCATGCAACGAATACCAAGAAATACTTACCTGTATATCTTTGTTCCCTTCACACTACTCCCACTAAATTGTCCTCCTCTAAGTTCTGTTCTGACTACATTATCAATTTCAGTCTGTATTTAGGACCTTTTTGTTATTTTTGTGATTTGCCAAATAAATATTGATTCAAATTCATTGTTGGGGCTCTTCTTCCAAATTCAATTGTCCTGGGTATAATAGTGTTTATTTTTTATTTAATTTCACTCTTGTATGCAATTGTAAAATAGTGTTTTAAGCAATTAAAATTATTACACCTTCGTTTCAGTTGAGCTATGCATATTATTTCATACAGATACCTCTGTTCTATTTGCAGAATTTTACGAAAATTGACCCATTATTAAAGTGCGGCCCGTGATCATGCCTAAGGTTTCCAATGTGGCCCTCGAGCCCTTACTAATTGGAAACCCCTGGTCTACTTGTTAGGGCAGGAGCAACCACTGCACAGTTCAGGTCCTTTTGTTCATCCGTAACTCTCCAACACTTGTGTTGGAAGTGAAGTATGTGTTACGGTATATGAACGGGTAGACAACTCAAATGAGAGACTATTTGACTAGTACAGGGAGAGATATGGCAGTTGGTCGCATTTCAGAAACTATAGCACAATGCAAAGTCAACAGATGATAGAATCCCAAACAGCAAAACAATGGCAAAACCGTAAACGGAGCTCCTAATTAGGATAACGAGCGCTTGCAGCAGGTAGTTCTAACTTCTCGCACAATGTGCCAACAATATGACGAAAGAGAACACATGATATAATTAGTAGCCATCTTCAGAGGCCAATGTAAATAAAAATATTGAAGTTAAATACAGCACAATGAAGTTATCGTGATACGAAGGATTCTCAAAAAGTTAATAGTCAATGTATTACGGGGCAGAATGTACGTATTTAAACTAACACAAAATTTACAGTTACAACGAGATGAAAAAACTTAATTTACTTTCTCGTCTTGACATGAATATGTCTTATGGCTGGGGTAATATCAATATACTTCGGATGATGGTTAGGTCCGCCCTGTCAATATGCTATCAGGTTCCTAATTTTGTACAGTTATTTCACTCATACATGTTTCGGGAGTCCCCACCCCCTTTATCAGCGTTTTCTACCTCATAAAGCAAGATTCCCCATATCTTAAGATCTAACGTCATTCAGCTTTACATAAATCATCGTCAATTTATTGGATCGATGCATAAATTCGTGCGGTATTCATTTGGGTTGGCAACAATGCGGCGTGAAGGGATTGCTTATCGTTATTCCGTTGTTTTAACTTAGTTTGGAGCTCGTCTGTTGTGAAACACAGGTTTTCTTGATTGTGAGCGCATTATTTGTGTATATTTCAGACAAACTGATATAGAATGTCAAGTTGAGAAAAATGAGCATTTCCGTCACATTTTACTCCGAGTTTCTTTCTTTTTTCCCCTTGCTATTTGCTTTACGTCGCACCGACACAGACAGGTCTTATGGTGATGATGGGTCAGGAAAGGCCTAGGAATGGGAAGGAAGCGACCGTGGCCTTAATTAAGGTACAGCCCCAGCATTTGCCGGGTGTGAAAATGGGAAACCACGGAAAACCATCTTCAGGGCTGCTGACAGTGGGATACTCTGAGTTAACCGAGGATCCAGTGCAGCAGGAACTGCGAGAACAATTTGTGAAGTGTACGGGAATGAAGCAATTGGTGAAACAACAGCACAAAAATGGTTTTCCCGCTTTTGAGCAGGACTGTTTGACTTGTCTGATGATCCACGTTCTGGAAGACCTTCAGATTTTGACGAAAATTGCTTGAATGAGTTGCTTCATGAGAATCCTCGTCAAACAACGCGGGAAATGGCGCACGTTTTTAAATATGATCAGTCAACTATTGTACGCCATCTGTTCGTCATTGCTTGCCCGGCACTGGTTGGCTTGTGATAGGCACGAAGCATTCCTTTCGAAAATTGTCACTGGTGACGAGAAATGGTGCCTGTATGTCAACATGAAGAAGAGGAAAGAGTGGCACAGCCCATCAGAAAAAGCAACTCCCCGTGCCAAGGATAGTGCCCATCCACAGAAAATCATGTTGTGTGTCTGGTGGAACAAAGATGGCATTCTTCACCATGAACTTCTTCCGAAAAACTTAACGATTACCTCTGCTGTGTATAGTGACCAGCTGAGACGGCTTGCCGTTGTTATTGACAACAAAAGACAAAGACAACAACCAGCCTTATTGCTCCATGATAACGCTCGACCGCATACAGGGCAATTGACCAAAGGTGTGATTGCTGAACTTGGCTGGGAACACCTCTTCCTCATCCTCCGTATTGCCGTCTTTCCATATTTTCCGCTCTATTTCTAACCAAATTCAGGGGCAAGTGTTTCCTGACGAAGCTTCTCTTCACCAATGGCTAACAGATTTCTTCCAGTCAAAACCAAAACAGTTCTACACGCGAGGCATTCAACCGCTACCTGGACGTTGAGAGAAGGTCATAGAGAGTGGAGGTGAATACATCACTGAGTGATTGTGAGTTATAGTGCTTGACAGTGGCAGTAAAATATAAAATATAAGAACCGCACGAACTTATGCATCGACCCAATATAACCTTATTTTTACACATGTACACAAAGTAAACATTTCTTGATAATTGTTATGTAATAGAACACTTTAAAACACGTATACACAATTCGGCTGGTTGTTCTTATACAACACTTTAAAGCATTTACTAAAATGTCTGCTGGTTTCCTTGGTAAAATCAAAGATGAAATGTTTCTTGCTACTGTTTGTAATGTTTATATTTACTTTTGTACCCCACTTTAAGCATTTTTAAAAAGTCAACTGATATACTACCACAGTTAGGAACTTGATAATATATTGACAGGGCGGACCAAACCATCACCCGTGGTATATTTATATGAATTTAGTCGACACGGACCAACTAAGGACTGAAAATTTTCAAATTTGTCAAATATTATGACTGGGGGTCATCCGAAAATTAGTGTAACGTGACGGGACAAAATATGTGACGAAAGTAACGTCACATTAGTCGTTACCGTAGGCCTTAGTCGCCAAAGATGCTGCGGCTATGGGTTTGTATAAACAGTGTGTGTTGAAATAGAAAGTGTACCGTCAGTAACGTGGCATTTATCCTTACCGTAGGCCTTGGTCGCCAAAGATTTTAAATCGTTCGTTACCAATATTTGAGTTTAATTTATTGAAAGACATGTTCATGATCATTAGATTTTCGCAAAGGGAAAAGTTTCTTATGAAAGAAGAAGACTGAAATTAATCCCGCAGGCGTTTCTGTATCTATTATTATTATTATTATTATTATTATTATTATTATTATTATTATAGGCTTACAACCCATTTGAAAATTCCTGCTCTTATTTAGTGTATTTCTTTAGGCCTGAGAGCTTTCGTCGAGCTTTCACGAAGTTAATCTGCATGGGTACAAAATCAATACCGTTTTGAACAGTTTCTCAAATGGAGTTCAATTAATTTTCGAGAGTTTAGCGTTTCAATGTTCATACACTAGTTATAAGCAGTCGTGTAAGCCAGCATTCCAAGAAGCGTTCTCGTAGCATATCGGTCACGGCGCTATTTCCTTAACTTGTTATGAGAATTACTCGATATCTTTAACGGTTTACGAGTTATTTGAGATGAACATATTAGCTGACACAACCCAGTAGATAGCTTCATCTCTACTATTAACTGCATTTATATTTCTAATATTTGTACTTCAGACACAAATAAAATGCATATTATAACGCAGCGGCGACTCATTTACCTCCAGCAAATAAGCACATTGACCTACAGTAAGATCATACGAGGTGGTGGAAAACAACGTGAACCGGGTATATGAGCGTTAAAGGGTTGGTCATACTGATAAGTAATTCGAAAGAAATACGCTAATTCGATATCTCTCACCGTTGTCATTTTATCAGCTGCTGAAGTTAGCCAATCAGATCACTTCGAATGCGAATTCAAGTGGGCTTCTTGATGAGGCGGTGTTCTTAAATCTGTACGTGGTTTAAGATCGGCATGAGAATACCAGTCCAAGGATAAAACTTAGCCATGGGAGGGGTTGGAATAGTCCTCCGAGCTGACAGGAAGTACGCTACGGTGACACTGGCTGAAACCAACGGTGTGTTTGTATCTGATGCTGATTTCTCGGTATGACTTTCAAGCCGTTCTTAAGTCGCGTGCAGATTTAGCAACAATGGCGCGCAAAGCCTATTTGAATTCATCCGCGAAGTGATCCGATTGGCTAACTTCAGCAGCTGATAAAATGACGACAGTGCGAGATATCGAATTATTTCTTTCAAATTATTTATCAGTATGACTGACCCTCTAACGCTCATATATCCATTCATGTTGTTTTCGACCACCCTATAATTCGTAGTCGGATAACTAAGAAATTAAGCAATTTGGAACCTTTGTTGACATGATATTCCTTTTCCACACATCTGACGAAACTAATTCTGAAATTGTTCTCTTTTTTGTTTGTTTGTTTGTTTGTTTGTTTGTTTGTTTGTTTGTTTGTTACAAATAAACCGTATTTGTTAACACGAATGCGGATCAAAAGACATCACTACAAGTAAAGTAATCCAAATGAGGAAACCACTTCCCCAAGTTGTGTATTACCTACCTGCCTTGCGGTTCTGTCACGGTCTCGTCCTCTGGAGATGTTCATCTTGTCCTTCATAGTCTGTTAACAAAATTCACAATTTACGGTAATTAGAATGGCATGATACACAGCAAAATTGTGCTACACTACCCATCACATTATAAGTCCTAGGTTCGTAGACTCGTGTGAAGACTTTCCGATTATGTTTAAACAGACTTTGATAAGAGCTATATTGTCTCTCCAGAAATGCAGGATGTCCCAGGAGGAATGGTCAATATTCAGGGATGTGACAGGAACGATCACCTGAAGCAAAAATAAACCTTCATATGGACATATTCCCTATTGCGAACGGTTTCCGTAATGGAACGCATTTAATGTACATTTGTTATTGGGCCAGTGGCGCGCACGTAGGTGTCTTACCCTCCCAACTTCTCTGATGTTTTATTCTAGCACAACCTACCTCGTTGCTTTCAACCTCTCTGCTCGGGATGTCTTTCTGCCACTAAACTAGCCCGTTGACGTACAGTTGTCCATGGTGTGTTGTGAGTGAAGTAGTGCGAGGGATTGAGAGTGTACCAGAGAGAACCATCGGTTAACTGTGTTTGTACACGCGACGGCTAAAATGCCACACATCGACACTAATGAAGAATATGCAGATATGGTGTTTGCTTACGGCTTCTATAATGGTACTGCTCCTGCTGCTGTCGAAGAATAGGCCTACCGTCGGCGCTTTCCGACACGTCGAAATCCTAATCGCAGAGTGTTTACCAGAGTTTTCAGCACACTGCGTGAAACAGGTATTCTTTGAAGCATTAATAATGCAAAATATACTAACATATAAGTTGGAGACATATACTTTAATTGCGGGCCTTCTGGGCACATCTCATCTTCCGTGATTTATCCATCCACTCGTTTGACATTACTAATATGTATCCTAGTTTAATATAAATATTATTTACCAAATTATAGTTTTATTTTAATTTTTTTTGAAAATTTGGTGGTGTTTTTTGCTGAGTGCCTCAGCAGTTCCTTGGGATCCTTGCCTCTTGTTTTTTATATGGGTGGGTTTCAGTACTCTTCCTAGTTTCCACGTATGCTTGTTGAATTATTGCCTGATGTTCTGTTCTGTTTGGTTTATTTTTCCTTTCTCCTTGTGTGCACACTATCCTGTGACGTTAACTTGCCTAACGTCATTTACAATAATTGTTAGGGGGTGTTGCATCTTCCAAGTTTCCACCTTTCTTGTGAACGTGTAGTTCAACAACCCGTACAGGAACACCAACACATTGTTGAAATGGTGCAGCGTAGTGCTGCTACTGTTGGGAGATCAGAAGAATGCACATGCCCGGTGAGGCACGGGGCGAAGGGGTTTTCACTAGCAGAGCCAGTGACGCAATGGTTACCATAGCAACTCCGCTACTATCCAGGCGACTTTATATTGTCTTCTACTGGCAGCTCTTCGCTCTTGTCAGTTGTAACCCAGCAAACTGCAAAGTGTGAGTCAATGTTTTCGTGTAGCAGATACGAGCAGATAAGAGTCGATCTCTCTGGGCAGAACAGGAAGTTCGTGCTTGCAGGCCAATTCCTCATTCTTGCATTCTTCTCATCTCTACACAGTACCAGCACACGGCGAATTTCTGCACGCATCGATGTCCCACGAACACGCGTATGGCGAACATTACATGAGGAAAACTTGTACCCATTCCAAAAACGTTAAAGAGGTTGGGTGGGCAAGACAGATATGTGCGCGCCACTCGCCCAAAACAAATATACATTAAATATATTATATCTCGGAAACCATTCGGAATAGGGCACGAGTCCATATGAAGTTTTAGTTTCAAATTATCGTTCCTGTCATAGCCCTGAATCTTGCAATTCCTCCTGGAACACCCTGTGTATTAGAATAAAAGTGTCGCCTTAATATATTACATACTCTCCCTTTAAGTGGCCAGTGAATGGTGAAGAAGCTAAAATAGTTTCATATTGTGGTAGGGGCTAGAATTGGTATGCAATTACATATCCTGTTCCTCTCAATCTGCCTGTTTGTAGATCATACATCTTTACGAAATGTTTTGTTACCATCGATATACAAAGGTACCATTTTACATATAACGCATTTGCCCCATTTTACATTAAACTACATACTTGGGTTCTTTAATCATTGTATCTTCCTCAAGTGAGATCTCCCTAATATTTAACTTGACAGAGCTAGCGGACTTTCTGTTTCATGGAAAGTGATCGCGATGGGGATGGACTCATTTTCAAAGATGCTTGCAAAACTGCATTCCTTCTTTTTTCTCCCTGATTCCCCTGAGGAGGTCGGGCCTACATTCGGAAAGACAGTCGGTTCGAACCCCACTTTCGACAGCCTTGAATATGGTTTTCCTTAGTTTCCCATTTTCACACCAGAAAAACGCTGGGGCTGAACCTTAATTAACGCCACGGTAGCTTCCTTCCCACTCCTATCCCATCGACGCCGTAAGACCAACCTGTGTCGGTGCGACGTAAGTCAAATTGTAAAATAAGTTCGACCTACCGGTGAGTGAGAGGTGAACTGTATGTACGTTTCTCTGTCCAAAACACAATGGAACCGAACGATATTGTTTATTAATCGTTCGCACAAGGGAGTAAAGTCGCCTTTTAACCAGTTTCAACCCGTTCACTTTCCATTTTTAAAAACGCAAGTGTTTTGCCACAGTCGTTCCTCTACTTTCAGTACTGCAGGAAAGTGCAAGTTTGTTTCTGAAGACGTACTGACCTACATCTTCCTGTTTTATTACACATTATCATTTTTATGCTCGACGATGCCAAAATATAAACAGTATATTCCAGAAAACTGAAAATGAGGCTCATTATAGTTCAAGTTTCATTATGATACAGGTTCTCCACCAATCAGAGTTCACATTTTCATTATGATACAGGTTCTCCAACAATCAGAGTTCATTCAGATTTTCATTATGATACAACTGTTTGACCAATTAGGTAAGGATAGCATCGCACCTGCGCTCAACGCACTAGCTTCGCACTTGTTTCCAAAATCAAACATGTTGGACCCACATATTAACATCAATGCACCCTCTAATCCCAATATTCCACAACCACACGGCACATTCCCGCAAATTGACTTCACCAACTGTACAATAAACAATTTGTATTAGAAATCAAGCTAGATTATGATAATCTTCTATCAAAGCTTTAAAAACATATGACATTGTCAAGGTCTCTGAACCACTCATGGAAAATGAATAACCCAGCGCATGCGCTCTGTTCAGTAAACTCAACTGTCAAGCGACATTCCGACAGAAATTTACGAATATTTCGAAAATAGAGTTATAATTATCGTCCGCTTCGCTCATTTTATAAACATACTCGTGTCTTAATTATTGCCATTATAGGCTTGTTGCATAATGTACTATTTTGATGTTGCGTATTTCAATACTTATTTTGCCTATTTTTCTTACATAAATACGTACCCGTTTCACACCTTGATATTACGTAAGAACCCTAGCCCTTGTGATAAGCAAAGGTTTACACAGTTCTATGATTAAATGACAAACGTGCTATCTTTAAAGAGATATATGAGGGGGCATCCTAAAGTTTTAATTATTACCTGGAAGTTATTATGGTATACTGATGAAATTTTGTTGTTGTGATTACTGGTCCCTAAGTGCACGATATGGAGAAAATCAGCTCACTGTGACCATTATTTTTCTTACAGATTGTGCCAGAAATGACTGAAGTGTAAGATGGAGAAGACTGAGGCTCACGGCGTGATCAAGTTCTTTTATTTGAAGGGCAGTGCCCAACAAATTCACGATGAGATGCTGGCAGTTTATGGAAACGATTGCGTATCTCATGACACTATTGTGAGGTATAAAAGGAATTTATAAATAGGTCACATGCCCCTCACAGATGAGCCAAAACCTCGCAGACCACCAATGGCGGACGATGAGACCACAGTGAAGAAAGTGGAGTGTTAAATCTTGGAAAACAGACGAACATGACGTGATCTTGTAACAGGAGTTTTTTGTTCGTCTGGTAACCGTAGATTAATGTTGGATCTATCAGCATGTTCCACAGACCAAAACCATGAGAATGCAGTGGAAGCATACCGATTCTCCTCCCCCCCCCCCCACAAAAAAATTAAAAAATGCAAAGGCGCAAAAGTGAGGCGGGAAGGTCATGTTGTCAGTTTTTAGGACCGTCATGGAGTCATCCTCACAGATTACCTTGCTAAGGTGGAGCATACTATAACAACATTCTGGACAAGTTGAAAGATGCTCCGAAAAAAGGAACTCTCCTAGCTGGCAATGCACGACCTCACTCATTTCAAGTTGCAGTAGACAAAGCAAGCGCATGTAGTTTTGAGATCTTGTAGAATCCACCTTATTCTCCCGCCCGATCTCGCATCAAGTGACTTTCTTGTTCCCAGAAATGAAAAATCCATTGTGGGGTCGCCGATCTGACGACGCAGATGAAGTCCTTCTTGAAATGGGAGAGTGGTTTAAGGTATAATCTGCGAACTTCTACAATGACGGTATTCCGGTGAGGGGGTCAAGAAATAACGGGGAAAAATGTGTAAATCTGGATGATAACGCAGAGAAGAGTTACCAACTACAAATCAAAACAAAATTTCTATCAATTTTTTTAAACGTGAATAATTAAAACTTTACGATACCCTTTCGCATATCTCATTCACTATTCTCCTCAAAACTAATTCATTTGAATATGTGTCAACAATTAACTGCTATAATCAAGACCCTTCAGTAAGTGCTGTTTATAAAGAGATGTTTGAAACAACAACAAATACGAGTATAATAATAATAATAATAATAATAATAATAATAATAATAATAATAATAATTAAAAACTAAATATACTTTGAAATCAATTAGTTTCTCTAGGTATGAACGAACTAAGCAGTGCACATTAAGGTTACCTGGTACTGTTCTTATTTAGAAATTACGGATAAATGGCGAACGCCCTCGAAGTGATAAAACATAATATTTCCCAGGATACTATCAGGAAATAACGAAATAGATCTTACCTTCACCTCTTCTCGGGTTTGGTCGATGAAGCTCCGCCGACTACTGAGTTCTTTGTTGTCGATCTTGAATTTGCTGGGATTCTTCTCGACAATTCGTGAACAAAAGTTAAGGAGAAAAACTTTCATCACATTACAACAGAGAAAGCAAAATACTCTTTACAAAGCAATTATTGATGTTTTCATTTAGGTGTCGGAGAGACAGTGGTCATTATGTGTGCAGTATCTGTATTTGCAAATAAATAAATAAATAAATAAATAAATAAATAAATAAATAAATAAATAAATAAATAAATAAATAAATAAATAAATAAATAAATAAATATATAAATAAATAAATAAATAATAATAATAATACCCTGTGGGGATTTACCGGTTACCTCCATCGGTCGCGTCCCATTGGAATTGGGGAAGCTCGCTGGCTCTGCCGCCAGCAGAGTCAGAGGGTAGTAGGGAAATAAAATACCACCGTGAAAAAAAAACTGGTCCCTTGCCAGGGTTACGGCGAAGACTGGTAAATGACCAGAAGCCAGAAAACATCTTGAGGCAACCTCTAGGGCTAACAACCCTAGTTGTAAAAGGATGGGTACCCGTCCAAAGCAAAGTCAAGTCAAAAAGCATGATGGCACAACATTTCAAGAAACATACCCCAGGGGGTAAATCTTCGGATAAATCCCTCGTCGTGAACGCCACGGCGCACGAGTCTCGTTCGGATTCTGGGGGAGACTCGACATCATGCAAGAGACGAGTCGGAGCGTCTCGGTGTACCCCGAAGAGTCAAAAACTCAGGCCAAAATCTAAAACGTTTCTAGCAACTTTCAACATAAATTCACTTACACAAACTGGCAAGCTGAAAACCCTCACCAAAGCTCTTCACGAAAATCAGATATCCATAATGGCCCTACAGGAAACAAGGTACCCAGATGAAGAGATTTTTGAATCCGAAGGCTACCGATTTTTCAAGAGCAAAGCGCAAAGAGGAATCCTCAATGGAGCTGTGATGCTTGGAACCGCGTTTGCTGTCAGAACCAAGATCCTTAAATCGGTCGCAAATTTCGAACCTGTGAATGACAGATTGTCTATACTCACAATTAAATGCGCGAACAAAACCTACGCCCTAGTTAACGCACATGCTCCTATAAACTATAAGAACAAGTCTGATCCAGACGAAGTTGATAATTTCTGGGACCTACTGGATGAAAAATTAAACAAAATCCCCGAACACCATGTCAAGCTTCTTTTAGGTGACTTCAATGCCCAACTAGGTCGTGAACAGAAGTACAAGAAAGTTATAGGAAATTACCCTGCTCACAAAAGAACCAATCCCAACGGCAAAAGACTGGTGTCCATTTGCGAAAATCACAACCTGCAGGTCATGTCGACCCACTTTCGCCATCTACCCAGAAAGCAAATGACTTGGCGTTCTCCCGTCCAAGCTCTCGGAGAGTTCCAAATTGATCATGTTGCAATCTCCAGGAGAAACAGCCCTGAGATTATGAATGTCAAGGTAAAGAAAGGCATCAATGTGGCCTCAGATCATTATATGTCTCTTATCAAATTCAAACCAATTCCCGCAAACACAAGGAAGACAACCAAACAGATCACACGCTTCGACAATGATAAACTGCGGCATAGGGTCGAGGAGTTCCAGGAGAAGGCTAGACCAAATGACTTTGACTTTAACAACGCCAAAAGTCTCTTTGTTGAGGCCGCCAAAGACGTTGCAGAAATCAAGAGAAGCAAAAAGCATGCCTGGGGGAATGGTACCTGCGAATCAGTCCTCCAAGAAAGACTCAATGCGTGGAAAAAGTACTACTCTACGAAATCAGAAAATTATTGGGAAACCTACAAAACCCAACGTGCCCAAGCAGCTAGGGTGTTCAGAACTGAGAAACGTAAATACGAAAAATCTCTCATTGAAAAGATAGAACAAAACTTTAGGAAGAATGAAAGCAGAGAGTACTACAGAGCCTTCAAACGCAAACTCACTGGCTATAAACCACCATCTCTATGCTTTGAGCGAAAGGACGGCACACTGGCGATGTCAAATGAAGAAAATTGCAGCATTCTGGCAGATTACTTCAAGAATTTACTTAATTGCTCTAAACCGCAAAGCGCCGTTGAGACCAAGGAACCCTTACTCAGGCACCCAGATTCCAGACCACCTGACAGAGATGAAATCAAGCGCCACATTGCCCGTCTCAAGAATAACAAAGCGCCGGGGGAAGACTCAGTAGTAGCAGAACTATGGAAATATGCACCAGAGGAATCACTTGATATCTTGCAAAAGCAAATAGAAGAAATTTGGAACAAGGAGACCCTACCCGAAGATTGGAAAATAGCTTTGATCCATCCATTACACAAAAAAGGCAGCATGAAGAACATCAACAACTACAGAGGAATATCTTCGCTACCCGTGACTTACAAAATTCTATCACTTGCCATCCTGGAGCGTTTGGAAGCACAAGTCGAACACCAAATAGGTGAATACCAAGGAGGGTTCAGAAAAGGTCGCTCAACAGCTGAACAGATCCAAAATCTGAAAACGATCATCAGATATTGTACACTAAGGTCCAAGCAGTATGTGTCTGTCTTTGTGGACTTTAAGAAAGCGTACGACTCCATTGACCGGGAAGTCCTGCTAAACATCTTAAATGAATTTGGAGTTGATTTGAAACTGCTGGCATTAATTAGAGCCACCCTGACCGATACAAAATCCAAGGTGAAGTTCCACGGATGTCTCTCGCATTCCTTTGACATCAAAACAGGAGTCCGACAAGGTGATGGGCTATCCCCGATTCTCTTCAACTGTGTTCTTGAAAAGATCATCAGAACCTGGCGGGTGAGATTACAGGAAACCAACTACAGTCCATTGAGAATAGGAACCAAATCCAAGGGGATCGCAACAGACTGCTTAGCATTAGCCGATGATATTGCTGTTCTCTCAAACGACATAAAAGCCGCTAGAGCTCAAGTTGAAATTTTAAAGGAAATTGCCGAACAAACTGGTTTACAGATATCGTTTGAGAAAACAGAAGTAATGACTAACATCAAAGAGGCTCCACCAAAACTCCATACAAAATACGGGGACATCAGCCGAGTAGACAAATTCAAATACCTGGGTGAGATAATCATGAAAAATGGACTGGGCAAAGAAGCCCTTCAAGAGCGAGTACGCAAACTGGAAATAGCCTACCAAACATCTCGCACAATCTACAACAAGAAATGCCTTTCCCAAAACACCAAGATACGTCACTATGAAACAGTTCTGAAGCCAGTAGTTCTATATGCAGCCGAAACCCTGTCTCTAAATGCCAAGAAAGGACTCCTTGAAGAACTGGAGAAAAGAGAACGCAAATTTGTGGGGATCAAAGTACAGAAATGGAATCCATCAAAAGAGATCCAACAAGGAAGTTTACAGCAAAATAGAGAAAATTACCGACACAATCAGAAAAAGACGGGCACGATTTTACGGTCATCTGAAAAGAATGGACGGAAGAAAGTTAACTAATCTTTCACTTTTTTGATTCAAACCCCAAAACCACAATTCCCTGGTTTAGAAATACCAAAGAAGACCTGCAAATGATACATATCTCAGCTGAAGACGCCCTTAACAGAGATCTCTTCCGCAAGAAAATATTGACGAACGGGCTAAACCGAGACGAGCAACCGAAGAGAAGACACGGTGCCCGTTGGACAGAGGAGCGTAAGCAGGCCCACTCACAAAGAACGAGGGAAATTTGGGCTCTAAAGAAGGCCAAGTTCAGTGTCAAATGCAACAAGACTTAACGTGGTCCTTGATGGCCCCAGCGAATTATATATATATATAATAATTGGGAGAAACAATTCAAGAAAATGGTTTGGAAAAATCTGCTGTAGAAGAAAGGATACACGAGATAGAAAGAGCATACGGTGTACCTAGGAATATCTACAACAATACGTTTTTATCCGAAAACTTCAAAATACAACACTACAACACAGTAGTCAAACCGGATGCCTATAAGCGAGTGAATGTCTAATACTGTATTACAAGCTGAATAAATTAGAAGTACTGGAAAGAAAAATTGTACGGAAAATACATGGTCCGCTAAGAACTACACTACTCTGGAAATCAATAAGTAATGATGAAATATACCGGAACATAGAAATCATAACGTATACAATACGGAAGAGGCGATTGATATTTTTGGACGTTTATACAGAATGGATGACAACAGGTTAACCAAACAGATCTTCTAATATCGCTGGAACAAGAAGCCCAAAACAACCTGGATTCATGAAGTCAAGAAAGATTTGGAGAGAAACAGCATAAGGGAAGAAGAAGCAACAGAAAGAGATTTTTACAAAGAAAGTGTTAAAAATGGAATGATACCAAGGTCGAGGGGGAAAGAAAACAGGCTCAAAATGGTCCGAGGAGAGGAAAAGGAGGCATAGTGAGCAGATGAACGAGTACTGGAGGAAGAAGGAACAACAAAAGATGAAGCATTGAAATTGTCACGTGGTCCCTAGAAGACCCTAAGGGAGAAATTAATAATAATAATAATAATAATAATAATAATAATAATAATAATAATAATAATAATACCGGGCGAGTTGGCCGTGCGCGTAGAGGCGCGCGGCTGTGAGCTTGCATCCGGGAGATAGTAGGTTCGAATCCCACTATCGGCAGCCCTGAAGATGGTTTTCCGTGGTTTCCCATTTTCACACCAGGCAAATGCTGGGGCTGTACCTTAATTAAGGCCACGGCCGCTTCCTTCCAACTCCCAGGTCTTTCCCATCCCATCGTCGCCGTAAGACCTATCTGTGTCGGTGCGACGTAAAGCCCCTAGCAAAAAAAATTAATAATAATAATAATAATAATACTAATAATAATAATAATAATATCGCGGAGGTCAAAAAAGACTTTGAAGGACGGTAGCATAAACTCAGACTTACAAGAAAGAGAAAATTTCTAACAGAAAGTAATCAAGTAGGAAGTGAGCCGAGATGTCAAGAAGTTGAAGACCGGAACAACTTAGTCTGCAGAATGTGTAAAGTAAGAAGACGAAAGAAGCGTGGTCAGGGGGGTGAAACTCTAATAGGGCTTTTGGTTCCAATCTGTAACTAGCTTCAGGTAGTTTCAGTCTCTTTTTCTAGATGGCGCTGGAGGTCATTCATAACGTGTAAATAGTTATATACACGTTCTGTAGATGGCACCCAAGTAAGCATGAAATGAGCGTTGTTAATAATTAAAGGCAGTTTGTCTCGAAGTGAAGTATTTAAAGTATTTCAAGTCTAACCTCAGTCAGTGGGCCCTTCTAACAAATTAATTAGTCATAAAACGTCAAGCATTGTGGAGATAATATTGCTGAATTGCATCGAATTCGACTTTAGCCAATCGATTAACCTTGTTCGAACTTATATCGATTTTAATCGATAGTTCCCATGATGCTACAGTATTTGTGTTGTTTGAATTCCAAGTGCTCATGTGCTTGTGCTGTAAATCTTCGCTCCTTGTGCTTGTTTATTTGAAATATATCTTCGCCAGTCCTCCTGAAATCCTGTATTTCCTGTTTGAGTACACATCAGGGGCTGAAAGCTGAATGGTTCTATTAATGTAGTTCTATATATTTCCTGTCTCAGTGCATTTAATTCTGTTATTTTTATTTTCATGTGGTACTTGGATATTGATGTGATACCCCATTTTCTTGCATATGGTGTGCTCTGTTGTCTTGCTTTCGAAGGGATTTCTTATTTCTTATAATATCAGCTTTGTGTTAATGTGTCAATCATTCATTTGAAGTTAAAGCTGCTTTGAGGTGTGTGGTTATGTTCTCAGTAACATAGTATGCCATACGAACTAGGGGTATCAGATCATTATTTATAACGTAGTAAGTACTTGGAAATCAAAATATATGAATTACAATGTATTGGGCATGGAAGTAGTAGAACTGCATTATTATCGCCTTTTGGGGGGGGTGGGGTGAGGGGCAGGGAAAGGAGGGGGAGGAGCCGTTAGCATACCCGGATGTGCGTCACTGCGCCGGATGTTAATTCTCCGCGCTATCTGTTGATAGTAATACTAAGGTATTGCATCAGAATGCACACTGTGGCGCTATCTCGGAAAAGAGACTAAAACTACTAGCGCCAAGTGGCTTGGAACCGAAATTTATCATTGAGTTTCATCTCTATTCTATTCTATCCTCTTTGAGCGTGGTGCAGGAGAAAATCACACAGCAAGCAGATCAGTGTTCCTTAACCGCCGGGCCCTGCCATCAAGTATACCGGGCCGCGAGATATTCTTCTTTTCTAAGCATTATTTATGAATACATGTTGTATAGTGGAAATATTCTTAGGTGAGATGTTTTCGTGACTAAGTTTAGAATTGAGAGATTCATTAATTTACATTTATATAAAATTGCATGCAGTGCGAATGTGTGATAAGTGTTTCACAGGTAAGTTGCTTCTCCTACTTTACTGACTTCTGTACTGAAGTACAGTGCATTTTCCTAGTAACATTGTTATTTCAAACGAACATAATTAGAATCAATGTAATGACATAATGATCAGCGTTATACATTTTATAACATTTTGGTGAGCAGAATAGAAATTCACATAAATTAATAAATGATGCTGGACTGAAGTAACTACGAAATGCTAAGGAATTGTATTCATCCAGTGACTGATAATTAACATTTTTTTTGGTCAACACTTCACACCGTATTCATTTTAAGATCAGGCAATACTTAATTATTCATACTTGTGTTAGTTAAATGTATTTTTAAAAAATTGGAAACGCATTTACGAGCAAATTAGAAAACGGATTCACCGGGCCGCGGTCTCTCAGAACTGCTGCAAACGCTTTACGCGGTCCATTTAGCGGCCGAGAAATACATACATACATACATACACACAAATAAATAAATAAAATAAATAAACAATCATCTCAACGGGCCGTGTGCCTGTTAGAGAACAGACAGTACAGCTTGTTAGCAATTAATTCCTCCCCGCAGCGTCATCAGCGCGTCTCATCCGCCTTGGTGGAAATTGAGTTGATAACTAGTTTTCCGAGCCGCTACACTCTGCTCACCATGACAACCACCTGGGAACACTCGCTGCCAACGTCTAGATGGATCGGGGCGTTCACGTTTTTAAACACTTCGCTGATGTTCCTGTACAATTAATATTTAAAACTGGATTATATTATCAAGCACTAAACTAACAGAAGTACAGAAAATCGAAAACAAAAACAAATCATCTCATTTCAATCATCTGGGATCGGCAATAATATAGATTAAGCCCAGTTTACGGCGGAGTGCCAACCCTATTCAGAGCAATGTATTCACTATTGCGTGTTTCTGTAGTGGCTGGTTGTGTGATGTGAATAAGGACACTCACAAGCACCGAGCCCCGAGCTAGAGGAATAAACTCAACGGGGCTAAAATCCCCGAATCGAACCCAGAGCCCTAGGAGCCGGAGGCCACTACGCTAACAATCTAGCAAAGGAGTCCGGCGAAGAACGAAAACAAGTAACTCAAAATCCTTGAAGTCGTTTTCACAGCAGATTCCAGGAAAATGCAACCCATTCAGGTTTAATAAAGCTTATCTACAGGATTTCTCTTATAAACCGAGACCGAGCGCACGGTGTTTATATTCTGCCCTACGGCAATTGGCTTACAATCAGCCCAACTTATGTCGCGCGCAGCCGCCCTATTTTAAGAGTGTGTACAATCGTATATGAAATCTTACCTTATAAAAGATGCTGGAAGTGCCATCCTTCATAATGAGGGACTTCATAAACACCATTAGGATTTTCTGCACACCAATAGCGAGAGTTATGACTGTTCACAAGACCATTAAGATAAAACCAGGCCTCATCCGAAAAGAACACAAACTGTGGGTCGAATAAGCGATCATTCAATGATGCAAGATACCACTCACAATAACTCATTCTTGTAGCTGGATCAGCAGGTTTTAAACAATCGGCCCGGTAAACCTGTACGGTTTGATGTGTAACAGCTTTGTAGCTCTGTGTGCAGAAGAAACCGAAACCCCTACTTGTGCTAATTTTGTGAGTGATTTATTCGGTGACCAATGTCATCTAGCTTTTTCTCCGTTAAAACTGCCCGTGTGCGCGCATGTTTTTTATTGAGCTCTGAGCCAGTAGTAGTAGTAGTAGTAGTAGCCAGTAGCCAGTAGTTTCAAATTTATTTACAATTATGTGAATCTGCGCTCATGAACGTGGCACTTCACTAGAAAATTGCTGAACGAGTGCATCGCTTACCCGTCGAGCCGACTCGTGTTTAAAATAACTTTTACATCTGAAAATACGGTGTTGTAATGATAACTGTCTCACCATGTTAACAGCTGAGATTAAAACTGGCTATTGCTGCTAGGTCGAACACGTGGACGCTCCTTACAAAGCTATGGACTATGCGCGCGCCTCCCGTACAGCTGCTTAGGTCTCGGGGAGTTGAAACGCCGCTGGACGGTCTGGGTTGATAAGAAGACCCTGTAGGGTGATTTTATAAAGGGTTATTCAGCTAAGTTCATGGGCGCCCGCAGGATCTTTTCCAGGGGGGGGGGGGGCGCACATTAACAATTTTCGTGAATATAAAAACCAATATAACGTCAGCAACATTAAATTGTTTACAGAAACGTCCAGTTATAACGTATGCTAGATGACTGTCAGTAATTTCAGTTTATGAAATAATCTGGTATGATATTAAACAATTGAACATCAACATCTTTAGAATTCCAGGGGGGGGGGCAAGTGCCCACCCTTGCCCCCCTTGCCCCCCCTTGCGGGCGCCCATGGCTAAGTTATCCACCTCAAATATCTTCTGATCCGTTGAAAATACATAGATTGTTTCGAGATTCCTTAATTGTATTACAGGGCTCATAAACTACTGTCAATTTCGTCTCCATCGCGGGCGTAATTACCGAGATAAAGGTAGTAACTTCCTTTTGTAAAATGAAACTATATTAATTTCACCCAATGAAATGAAGAGTCGAGTGACAAGTTCAGTGATTTGCTTATTTTGCAAATCCGACGCGTACTTTTGGAGATATTAAAGGATTTCATACGTGCAAGCATTAGACAGAAAGTGATGCGTCATTCGCTCTGATGCCCCGTGACTCGCGCTTTGTTGATAAACACGCATACCTTGTCCTTATCTCGAGAGGGCCCCTAGAAACAACAGTATGACGTACAGTATTTCGGAGTTACAGAACTTTTGTTTCGCTAACATTGAATAGGAAAGAGACGAGATACACAGTGAAATTGTAATAATTATAGTGCTTTATTGTCCTCATGACCACACAGTACATGAAACGAAACCAACAACTTCAAATGAATGCGAAAGTAATTGGAAAACATGGATGCAAAAAATAACGGAGGACGTTATTGTTAGGCACTTTAGTCCTCCTCTAAAGCCAACATATAGGATCGATATACCAAAACCAGGCAGTGGTCGAGTTGGGAATAAATTACGCTGGTATGCTAGCACTCACAGCTGTTTAGACAATTTTATCATCGCTACGCCTCGACCTCTTGGGAAGAGAAATACATCTGTGCGTTTACTGAAAAGACGCCCTACAAGAGCACTAAGGTTGTAGTACTTTAAGAAGCATTCTGACATGTCTTAAGGGGAGGTCCGTTTACTACCTGCCTGGGTGGGAATAAGTGGGTAGAGAGTACAGTTGCCATGGAAACGGGGGCGGGTCCACAGTGGTTGTCATGGAGATAAGCCTGCTGACTAACTCGTGTTGCCTGAAGCTGCCAAACCTCTCACTTCCGAGTTGTGTTCAACAGAACAGAGCGGTCTGAAGGAACGAAAAGTGAGCCGGAAGCGAGCGGAAAGAGAAACGAATGCAGGAATGTCGCAACACCGTGCAATGCTCCTCCCTCCAGCCCTATCTGTCAGAATTTTTCTTTAAATATTACGGGTATAGAAATAATCCGTGTGTTTAACTTAACGAAAATCCGCAGCAATGATGGATATTGTAGGATATGCATGACGTATTCGGAAGCACTGTACAGGTAAGAAAGTGCCTCTTCTAAGTACTGGCGAAGCTACCGGTTTTGCTGAAGTAGAACTGGAAAACTTTTCTTCGTCATTACTTCATTTTTTTCCTTGTCCCTGCTTCCATGTGATGTATATCGATTACTAGAATGTAACTATTATAATTTTATTTCCAAAAGTAAATTATGAGTAAATACTAGAAGATCGGTGCTGCTCCGCAGCAATCAATCAATCAATCAATCAATCAATCAATCAATCAATCAATCAATCAATCAATCAATCAATCAATCAATCAATCAATCAATCAATCAATCAATCAATCAATCAATCAAATTCTAAAGGCTAATGCCTTGTCGATGCAACCACTCTCTACTATCATTGGCTGTTCGTTTCAGTTCCATGTAATTGTCAAAACCTAATCTCTTCATGATGTCGTCCAAATACTTCATCCTAGGTCTTCCTCTTCCTTTCTTTCCCTTCAAGAATGTTAGTACCGGGCGAGTTGGCCGTGCGTGTAGAGGCGCGCGGCTGTGAGCTTGCATGCGGGAGATAGTAGGTTCGAATCCCACTATCGGCAGCCCTGAAAATGGTTTTCCGTGGTTTCCCATTTTCACACCAGGCAAATGCTGGGGCTGTACCTTAATTAAGGCCACGGCCGCTTCCTTCCAACTCCTAGGCCTTTCCTATCCCATCGTCGCCATAAGACCTATCTGTGTCGGTGCGACGTAAAGCCCCTAGCAAAAAAAAAAAAAAAAAAAGAATGTTAGTGATGAAAGTATTGTGTCCAATAAATTTTAGTTTCCTGTTTTCAATTTCCTTTCATAATCTTCTCTCTTCTTTAACTTCCCTTAAGACTTCCACGTCGATTTTTCTTTCCGTCCAGCTCGATCTGGTCATTTTCCGCCATATCCACATTTCAGAAGTTTCAAGTCGATTCCTTTCTAATTTACCTAGAGTCCAACTCTCACTTCCATACTGCATAGAACTCCATACAAATGATTTTGCAAAGGGTTTTCTGACATCTGTATTCATGCGTGTGCTGGTGAAAATATTTTAGTCATAAATGCTTGTTTTGTCAATGCTATTTTTCTCCTTATTTCCGGGAAGCATCTATTATCCTCTATTATCATACTACCAAGATAACAGAATTGTTTCACCTGATCAATTCTGACGTCATCAATTTTTATATTGGTTTAATTTCTGCCATATTTTTCCGCACTACCATTGCTTTTTTCGCTAGTGGCTTTACGTCGCAGCGACACAGATATGTCTTATGGCGACGATGGGATAGGAAAAACTTGGAGTTGGAAGGAAACGGTCGTGGCCTTAAGGTACAACCCCAACATTTGCCTGGTGTGAAAATGGGAAACCACGGAAAACCATCTTCAGGGCTGCCGACAGTGGGATTCGAACCCACTATCTCCCGGATGACCATTGCTTTCGTTTACCGTTTGTTTACTTTTAATTTCCATAGTTTAAGAGTGAGAGGACTTGCAGCATTCTATTCATTTCTTTTTTCTGAGTCTGCAATTAATACGATGTCATCTGCAAATCTGATACAATGTATCCTTTCACAATCGACTTTTATTCTCTTTGTCTTCTCTTTCATGATCTGAATAGCTTCCTCAATAAACATATTAATAAATACGGTGATAGGGTACAGCCTTGTCTAACTCCTTTCCTAATCCTGGCCATTTCTTCTACCTGATTGATGATTACTTTTGTGCTTTGGTTCAGATACAGTTGATTAATCATGCTCCGCAGCATTCGTTATAAATAGGTTAGATAACGTGTCTTGATATAAAATTGCTCCATGCGCTGCCCTGTTACTTTTTTGAAAGTTTTCTTTTAGGATCTGCACAACCCGTTAATTATGTGTGAACTGGCTTTTTTCTCTGTAGATTTCTTTATTGTAACATGGCCATGGACCGTAGAGGTATCTTACCCCTACAGTGTTCGGCTAAATGGTTAGCGTGCTGGCCTTTGATCACAGGGGTCCCGGGTTCGATTCCCGGCAGGGTCGGGAATTTTAACCTTAATTGGTTAATTTCGCCGGCACGGGGGCTGGGTGTATGTGTCGTCTCCATCACCATTTCATCTTCGTCACGACGCGCAGGTCGCCTACGGCCGTCAAATCAAAAGACCTGCACCTGGCGAGCCGAACATGTCCTCGGACACTCCCGACACTAAAAGCCATACGCCATTTCATTTACCCCTACAGTATTCTGCCCCGGATAGTAAGTCATATGAGTATCAAGTTTGGTTGAGAGCTAAGCTGGAACATACACACACATACATAATCTCAGTCGCCGTGGACTTTTTTCCCCCCACCCCTTGTCACCCCAACCCCCTTTCCCACCGCCCACCTTCATGCCGACGGTGGCTGAACTTGGGATTAAATGTTATCTGGAGTGTAACTATTCATCTCGGCGACCTCGAAAAATGTGGATTCAACACTAACATGGGTCGTTTTCGATTATTTTTACATGACAGATCTTTTTTTTTGCTAGTTGCTTTACGTCGCACCGACACGGATAGGTCTTATGGCGACGATGGGACAGGAAAGGGCTAAGAGTGGGAAGGAAGCGGCCGTGGCCTTAATTAAGGTACAGCCCCAGCATTTGCCTGGTGTGAAAATGGGAAACCACGGAAAGCCATTTTCAGGACTGACGACAGTGGGGTTCGAACCTACTATCTCCCGAATACTGGATACTGGCCGCACTTAAGCGACTGCAGCTATCGAGCTCGGTGACAGATCTTCGTCGATATCCTTACATTAAGATATTTCTCCTTTCCTGTGTGCAACCCGCAAAGTACATAATGTATTGCGGGCTACGGTAAGCCTTCATCTGCTATTATTGGAGTGATCATTTAATGACTTGATTTTAGGATTACTCAAAGTTAACCGAACTTGGGACCTATCAATGCCTGATGATTCATTGTCATGTAATTCCGGACAGAATAAAACAAAAAATTAGCAATTGGGTCCAGCAGAACGGAAGGACGGACAGGACCAAGCTGTTTTTAGTAAACTCTTAATATATGATGAAACGGTAACACCCTACGAGCATTCACGTTTCATTCTCTTATTATGAGAAGCTCGCTAACACCCGGCCGTAAGCATTTAAAACTTGCGCCGAGCGCACAGGCATAATGGGAACTGCGAGCAAGTTCGCGACGTTCCAGAACACCGGCCAAGGACAAGCGACGTCACGCAGAAGGTTCCTTCGTGTTCCATTGCTGCATGAACGAAATATAAGCGAGTCGCCAGCCTGGGGTAAGGCAGAATGTAAGCAGAGAGCCTGCAGTAAAGCAGAAAGAGAGTGTGCGGTATGCGACGGCAGTGTGCTGAAGGCAGAGAGTGGAGTGAGTCGGCAGTAAGCCGTGAGTCAGCGAGTGTGCAAGTAAGCACGTCGCGACATAATTCATCTCTCGGTCCGGCTGTATATTTGAATTCGTTTAAAGACTGTGTTCTCGCCAGCTTGAATTCATTTAAAGACTGTGTTCTCACATAAACTGTGCCAGCTTTGAATTCGTTTAAAACTGTGTTCTTGCATTAATTGTGTCAGCTTTGAATTCGTTTAAAGACTGTGTTCTCCCCAGCTTGAATTCACTTAAAGACTGTGTTCTCACATAAACTGTGCCAGCTTTGAATTCGTTTAAAACTGTGTTCTTGCATTAATTGTGTCAGCTTTGAATTCGTTTAAAGACTGTGTTCTCGCCAGCTTGAATTCATTTAAAGACTGTGTTCTCACATAAACTGTGCCAGCTTTGAATTCGTTTAAAACTGTGTTCTTGCATTAATTGTGTCTATCCGTTGAACTGTGTTGCATTATGATCTTAAGTGCCAGTGATAATCTGAAAATCACGACGTACTGGAACTTGGACTGTCATTTATTTCAATAAATGTATTATGCTGGTGGAGTACAGTGCAGAGACTGTACTCGATTTTCTTTATGAAGTGCTTGATCACCGCACCTCGGAAGGTCCTAGATTGTTTCATTTGCGTATTATTCCAAATACGAACTGTGACTCTAACTTTATCCTTGCTGCTGTGGGAACTATTTCGGCGTGCTTCGCCATAGGGAAGTGTCACACCAGTACCCCATGACGTCAAATGTGGAAGCTCCACATTTCCCCGTTCCTGCCTCTGGTTCGAGTCATCAACACTAATACAAACACCAACGACGGAAGACAACGCCGACGCCGACCGCAAGACGACGCAGCCGCCGCGGGACAACGTCCTCTTCACGCCCTCAGGGACAAATCTACAATTCAGCTATAAAAGGTGACATAATTATTTGCCTATTTTATTGAATAAACTGAAGGATCCACTTAATCATGAATTTTTCTTTCACTACCCTTCTCTCTTACTCTCTTAGCATGGGCCGTACACGCCTTGTCGTTCCTCATGCTCTCCGATATACTGAAGTACGGGCGTTCCTGTTACAGAGAGAAGGTAGTGAATAGTGGCACCCGTGACGTTGGGGCCAGATTAAAGAGAGTAAAGTGATAAAAATTAACTTTGAAATCAGTGATATCTTAACTTACCAATTCAAATAAAAGTGCATAGCACGTACGTTAATTTAAGTTCAGTGAATGTGTTAAAATTTTACGAAGTTCAATTCAATGACTTTGACGAAATTTTAAACTTTTGGCACAGAACTCTGATCAAGTTTATGGCACAAGTGATTATTTTTCTCTTTCTCTTGCTATGTAAAACATTTCAGGCATAATATTCATGCACAGGCTTATATAAATTTTGATATTTTGTGTTGGTGAAATTTTGAACTTTACCATTGGACAATAATGGTGATATTTAATTTTATGCACAAGTGTTTGATATTTTGTGTTGGCGAAATTTTGAACTTTACCATTGGACAATAATGGTGATTTTACGTATGAGGTGAATGATTGTATTTTCTGCATTTTGTGAAAATAACGACATTAATATGGAAAATATACTAGCTGCCATTGAGGCTTTAAAAATCAGTCTAAATGACAGGATTACGGAAAGTAACACTAATCTCGGGCGTAGGATTGCAGAATCTAACAATACTTTAGGAGCTCAACTTAAAGAATCTAACGCGACCCTGGAAGCCACTAAGGCTAGTATAGGTCAACTTAGGGAGGCTAATGAAGCAACTAATCGTAGTATCACTCAACTAAGGGAAGCTAATGATGCCAACATTGTAAAATTGACAGAATCTGTTGATCAAAAATTTGCAGAAGTTAATAATAATTTGGAACGTAGGCTCAATAGTGCAGGTGCCGAAATTGAAAAAAGATTTAAAGAATCTAACAAAAGAATGGATTCTAAGTTTACGGAAATAAATGAAAGATTAACACGTGACTTAGAAACCATTAAGCAAGACATAAAATCACAAGTGGCGGAGAACTTAAAACTTGCTTTCCCGTCTTCTTCTCAGGAAGTCCTTAAAGAAGTAGAAAGCTTAAAGGAAGAATTTCAAGAGTCCCATGCTCAATTATCTCTTGCGCAAACTAAAATCGCGTCTATTCAAGACAAACTTCATGAATCTGTTAAAAATAATTTCATGAAGTTGGGAAACGAAATTACTCTTCTGAAAAGTCAGCAAGAGGAGGCCGATAAACGTGTCAAGACTCAGTTAGATAATGCTCACACGCAGATTACTCGTATCTGTCGCGATGTAGCAGAAGTCAAGACCGACATAGAGAAGGAGGTCAAGGAAATTGAGAATTCCGTACAGGGGAAAATTAAAACCCTAAAACTTGAACTCCAAGGAGATATAAAAGCTCTCAACAGCAAAGTATCGCAAATCGAACAGGATGTTTCATCATCTAGCCTTCACAACACTAGTGGAGAATCCATGAATGTTTCCACAGTTTTTAAAATAACTGAGGAAAAACCAGCCAAATTTTCGGGGAAGGAGGAGTATACTGCTAAGGAGTTTCTCCTCAACCTCGAAGAATTATTTCAAGAAAATCACGTTAAGACCGACCGTCGTTTACGAATAGCATCTCGATTGTTAGAAGGCAAGGCGTTAAAGTGGTTTACCGCTTTTAAATTCAGTATTAACACTTACGAAGAATTTAAGGAAGCCTTACTTAGACGATTTTGGAGTGCTGAGGCTCAGCACCTGATAAAACTTCAATTATACTCTAGAAAGTATAACACGTCCGTCAATTCCTCGCGATATTCAGATTATCTCATATCTCAGCTTAAAAGGATGCAGTTGTTCGACCCTCCTTTACCGGAGCAAGAACTTATTCAGGTCATGACGCTGCAATTTCCACCAAATGTTCAGGAAATATTGGTGGCAGCAAACGTCCAGGACTTGGAGCAGCTCGATGATGTCCTGAGGAAACTCGATACTGCGCACACTCAGAGCGCAGCAAAAGCAGGTCGAACCAAAGAAACTACAACCAACTTTACGGAAATGAAAACTCCAGTTCAAGTAAATCCAGAACCGCGAGAAGAAAGAGAAACTCGCCGAGATATTCCGTTTCGGTATAGAAGATCTAGGAATCGCCCCTACGAAGGGAGGGCTAAGTTTCAACCTGGACCTTCATGGAGGCAGGCAGCTAATCAACCCAATGATAATAGGAACTCCCAGCGGGAAGAATTAGAGAAACGTTGGAGAGAGACTACGGAATATGTAAGGAATAAGAACAGGGAAGAGGGTTTACCTGGAGCAGCTTCTTTGGAATACCAGGCAGAGATACAGAGAAGAAATGAGAGAACGGAAATGGATCCAAGAGCTACGGGTACAAAAAAAAAACTTTGTCGAAGCAAGAAAGAGACTGCCTGAAAACCCGGAGGGAGGAGAAGTAGTATGTAGCGCACTCATTAACCATTGGTATTTAGAGGATGCAGATTTACTATATGAGGATTCAACACCACGACAGCCTCAGATACAACGCGGCTTACCGATCATTATCATTAAGTTAGGCAATATGATTGTCCACTCTCTAGTAGACTCGGGATCGCAAGCCTCACCAATTTCGCAGAAATTAATAGATGTGGCGCAGGAGACGACCTACATCTCCATCTTGCCGGTTGCTCAAGTTAAGGTTAAAGGCATAGTTCCTGACAAAGCTATTAAATGCAAATTCCAAGCGTTTCTTGAGTTAGAAATTGGTGGTGTTAAGTTCCAACATCTATTTTTGATCTTGACGCAAATGAAATTTGACTTAATTCTTGGATCAGACTTTCTCATTCAACATGGGGGAATCATTGATTATCCCGCTAATGTGATTAAATTTTTCCACGTCGAATCTGTAGGGCTACAGTTGGTTACTTATAATGACGTGAAGAATCCGGAATGTGAGACCCCGGTGGGCATAGTAGAAGGCAAGATGAGCGAGGCTCCGCCTGTCGAAGAAAGCGTCCACGAAGAGGGGCGACCCGAGGAAGTGGGACCCGTAGAGGACCAGATGGCGTCCATTATCGATGATGAGTTTAACGAGGACCACTACAACTTCACGCTTTACGCCAATGTAGCTGAAAGCCCAGATTACGATGATGATAAAGTAATAAAGGCAATCCAAGAGCTTTTTAAGAAGTTTCCAGATGTATTTTCTGAGAAACCTGGAGTCATTAAGGGTTTCAAGCACCACTTAGATGTTACTGACACATCACCTTATAAGAAACGGCCTTATCCGATACCCATGAAGTACTTGGAAGAAGCACGGGTCATCATTAAACAGATGGAGAATGATGGAATCATATCAAAATGCGTCACACCTTACATTAATCCTCTGGCTATAGTGAGAAGACTGTTCAAGTTTTAGAAATACTTTACTAGGAGATGAGCGAAAAGAAAATCGCCCAGCAATTTTCTTTTTCCCGAGCAGGGGGGGAGATGAAACGGTAACACCCTACGAGCATTCACGTTTCATTCTCTTATTATGAGAAGCTCGCTAACACCCGGCCGTAAGCATTTAAAACTTGCGCCGAGCGCACAGGCATAATGGGAACTGCGAGCAAGTTCGCGACGTTCCAGAACACCGGCCAAGGACAAGCGACGTCACGCAGAAGGTTCCTTCGTGTTCCATTGCTGCATGAACGAAATATAAGCGAGTCGCCAGCCTGGGGTAAGGCAGAATGTAAGCAGAGAGCCTGCAGTAAAGCAGAAAGAGAGTGTGCGGTATGCGACGGCAGTGTGCTGAAGGCAGAGAGTGGAGTGAGTCGGCAGTAAGCCGTGAGTCAGCGAGTGTGTGCAAGTAAGCACGTCGCGACATAATTCGTCTCTCGGTCCGGCTGTATATTTGAATTCGTTTAAAGACTGTGTTCTCGCCAGCTTGAATTCATTTAAAGACTGTGTTCTCACATAAACTGTGCCAGCTTTGAATTCGTTTAAAACTGTGTTCTTGCATTAATTGTGTCAGCTTTGAATTCGTTTAAAGACTGTGTTCTCGCCAGCTTGAATTCATTTAAAGACTGTGTTCTCACATAAACTGTGCCAGCTTTGAATTCGTTTAAAACTGTGTTCTTGCATTAATTGTGTCTATCCGTTGAACTGTGTTGCATTATGATCTTAAGTGCCAGTGATAATCTGAAAATCACGACGTACTGGAACTTGGACTGTCATTTATTTCAATAAATGTATTATGCTGGTGGAGTACAGTGCAGAGACTGTACTCGATTTTCTTTATGAAGTGCTTGATCACCGCACCTCGGAAGGTCCTAGATTGTTTCATTTGCGTATTATTCCAAATACGAACTGTGACTCTAACTTTATCCTTGCTGCTGTGGGAACTATTTCGGCGTGCTTCGCCATAGGGAAGTGTCACACCAGTACCCCATGACGTCAAATGTGGAAGCTCCACATTTCCCCGTTCCTGCCTCTGGTTCGAGTCATCAACACTAATACAAACACCAACGACGGAAGACAACGCCGACGCCGACCGCAAGACGACGCAGCCGCCGCGGGACAACGTCCTCTTCACGCCCTCAGGGACAAATCTACAATTCAGCTATAAAAGGTGACATAATTATTTGCCTATTTTATTGAATAAACTGAAGGATCCACTTAATCATGAATTTTTCTTTCACTACCCTTCTCTCTTACTCTCTTAGCATGGGCCGTACACGCCTTGTCGTTCCTCATGCTCTCCGATATACTGAAGTACGGGCGTTCCTGTTACAATACACGTAAAAAAAGGGAACGATTATAAGTATAAATCGCTAAAAATGTGTTCGTTTAATGTAATTCGATTACTTTTACTTCCCTATTCTTGATTATCACTATGAATAGGAACCAATAATTCTCAATTACATTTCGAAAATAAAACGTCAATAATTTAATCAATCAATCAATCAATCAATCAATCAATCAATCACCACTGATCAGCATCTAAGGCAGTCGCGCGGGTGGCAGATTCCCTATCTGTTGTTTTCCTAGCCTTTTCTTAAATTATTTCAAGGAAATTGGAAATTTATTGAACATCTCCCTTGGTAAGCTACTCCAATCACTAACTAGCCCTCCTAGAAACGAGTATTTGCCCCAATTTCTCCTCTCCAATACCAGTTAAACTTATTCGTCTACTTATGTCATTCCACGCTATCTCTCCACTGACAGCTGGGACATACCACTTAAGCGAGCAGCTCGTCTTCTTTCTCCCAAGTCTTCCCAGCACCAAACTTTGCAACATTTTTGTAACGCTACTTTTTAGTCGGAAATCACCCAGAACAAATTGGGACTTTTTCCAGTTCTTGAATCAAGTAATCCTGGTGAGGGTCGCATACACTGGAACCATACTCTAGCTGGGGTATTACCACAGACTTATATGCTTTCTCCTTTACATCCTTACTAAAATCCCTGAACACCCTCATAACCATATGCAGAGATCTGTACCCTTTCTGGCAGATTACAAGTATGATCTATAGTTCAATAAGAAAAGTTCATTGAGCAATTTTGAATTTACTTTTTTTAGTATCTACTGAAATGTGGAATAATTATTATATAAACAATGCAATTATTTGGAATGTTCAAGAATGGTCCTATTGCCTGCACTATTTTCTGTCTTTAATCAATCCTTCAATCAGCCTGCTTGGTGGCCTTGATAGTTAAGGCGTCAGGTCTATATGGTCTGACATCGTGGTTAGCCGGTTCGAGTTCCGTTGGTCGAAAACATTTTCACCATCAGAATGTTGGTATGCAGTTTCTTATTAAAAGATTGCGTCCCAAAAGCCTGGGTTCAATTCCAAACCTCTCCGCAGTGTCCATGTGGAGTGAGGGCATATGTTGATTCGTCCGTCGGATGGAGGCGTTAAGACTTGAGCAGACTCCTTGGTGCAATTCGACAGGAGTTGGTTATGTGTCGGCACATCATTCATTTCAACTCATTAACCCCTCTTATGAGGATGTCTTTGAGAAGGGCATCCGGTCGTAAAAACTCGATACCGAAGATTCATTTCACTTCATACGCGACCTCGCAGCCAAACGGGAAAAGGGTTTTTTTCATTTCCGATCTCAGTGGTAACTTATTTCAACAGTTCAGTAAGCAGCGACGGCATAATATTGCTTTTCTTAATTAATTCATTAATCACTAAATACACAGGTGCCAGTACCACAAACTTCCGGTATCAGCTCCACGAACTTCCGGTTCCTTGCTTGTATGGCCACCGCTGAGCCCCTCGGTTTAGAGGGTCCTGGGTTCGTCTAGTTAATTCTTTTGACTTGGGGACTGTTAATTTTTAATTGCCCCAATACACCCCTCTTCACCGGGCTTATGGAGACGATGGGATACGAAAGGCCTAGGAGTGGGAAGGAATCGCTTATAGCCTTAAGGTACAGCCCCAGCATTTGCCTGGTATGAAGATGGGAAACCACGGAGAACCATCTTCAGGGCTACCGACAGTGGGGTTCTAACCCTTGATCTCCTGGATGCAAGCTCACAGCTGAGCGCCCTAACCGCACGGCCAACTTGCGCGGTACTTACACTCCCCCCTCCCCTAGTTGGGGATACGACATCATACAGTTACTGCTAATACTGCATGTTGGTACTACGTAGGCATGATTTGTTCGTGACTTGTGAGATTAAACGCATTGCCACTGTCGTATTGTGAAAATCACTACTGTTACATTTGCGGATATAAGTAAAACAATTTTTCTTTTTCTGTAGGATTATAAATCTGCTTGCACCGGGCGAGTTGGCCGTGCGCGTAGAGGCGCGCGGCTGTGAGCTTGCATCCGGGAGATAGTAGGTTCGAATCCCATTGTCGGCAGCCCTGAAAATGGTTTTCCGTGTTTTCCCATTTTCACACCAGGCAAATGCTGGGGCTGTACCTTAATTAAGGCCACGGCCGCTTCCTTCCAACTCCTAGGCCTTTCCTATCCCATCGTCGCCATAAGACCTATCTGTGTCGGTGCGACGTAAAGCTCATGGCAAAAAATAAATCTGCTTGCATGTTACCAGGTAAGTAGAATTGTGGCATGTTCGAATAATGTATTTAATAACGTACACCTAGTTTGTGTTGAATGACGAATGCAGCATTTTGTTAATACAGTCTTATTCCGTCCAATTCGTATGCATAGAATTCATTTACGATGTATAAGAACCATAAAAAATCTTAAAGAACTCCTCCGAAAAGGAAAACAACGTTACCTTCTATCAATTCAGTTTAAATGGAAGACAATTTCGTTATCAGCCTAACCTAATCTTGTCTTGTCACGATTTTGATACGGTTTGCAGACTTAGCCTTTGTGTATTCTTATTGACTTACGGCATTTGCACAACTAATATATTTGCTTGTGTGTATAATTACACCGTGGTTTCACTTCAGTCCACAAATAATAGACAATTTCAAGAAGGGAGTTGAATTATTTACACCGTGCAAGCACCGAAGAATACGGTTATAGTAATGCAGCTGTGAGCTCGCATCCGGGAGATAGAGGGTTCGAACCCTACTGTCGGCAGCCCTGAAGATGGTTTTCCATGGTTTCCCATTTTCACACCAGGTAAATGCTGGGGTTGTACTTTAATTAAGGCCACGGCCGCTTCCTTCCCATTCCTAGGCGTTTCCTGTCTCATCGTCGCCATAAGAACTATCTGTGTTGGTGCGACGTAAAGCAAAATAAAGTGCTGCCTGTATCAAAATAAAGGCAGTAATATCTAACATTAAACTGAGTAAGGGTGAGAGAGAATGTTTATTTCCTTAATTCCTCACTGAGCTTGAATACCGGCTTAATTATGAATATCTTGATTGATCATTACTTGGATAAGGGAACCTCCATTACTAATACTTACATTGAAGTTAGTTTGTTGATAGTTGTCTCGTGATTTCAATATGTAACTAGTCAAATTGGCAGCAGCGATGAACCATTAAAAAATAGAATAGGGCGGCGATATTTGCTTTTTAATGTATAGCCTTATGTGCAGAGTACTATACAAGAGGTAAATCACATCCCACCTTGCTAATATAAAACTGGATACCAAAAATATTGTCCATCGCGACCAAATGAAAATTTAAACATACTGAATATAGAAAGGAAATAAAACACAGGAAAAAGAGGATCAGAAAAGGTGGGAGAAATAAGCAACCCACCCTCCTGTCTATGTCAGTTGCATGAATCCACCAACGAATCTAGTCCATACTGGAAACCTATCAAGCGTGTTCAATTCTAACTTCCCTAGACCTGATCTTTTCTATACGAATACTATGTAGTTATTCGTTCCCTACCTTCGTACCAGCAGTCATTCTCGCTACTTTCATGCCTGTTATTTCCAACTTAAGCTTCAGATATCCCGCACGGTGGAAACGGTGAAGTAAGGATAATTCGGTCAGCGAACTCACGCGATCAGATGCTAATGTGTTTAGCTGTGGTTCAGACTGATTTTAGGTCTCCCTCTCACCACAGTATTATCTTTGGACAATACACATCCAAAGTACTGAGAATGTTACACTTACTGCAACACTACCTGGCGCTCATTAGCTTTCTTTCCAATGTGTGAAATCAATGTGCAATCCCATTCCAAATACCCGTTTCGAAGGAGACATAATTTCAAAAAAGCAGACTGGGAGAAGTTCAGCTCAACCCTTGATAAAATAATATCAGATATCCGCCCAACACCAGAGTTTTATGATCAGTTTGTTGAAGCTGTGAAGAAAGCTTCCCGCGCTTCCATACCACGAGGATGCAGAGTTAACCATATACACTGACTGACAGAGCAAATGCAGCACCAAGAAGGAGTGGTTCGAAAGGGATAAAAGTTGGGGAAAAAACAGAGACGGCACGGACGAATAATTGATGTTTATTTCAAACCGATATGCAGGTTACACAATGCGCACGGCATCGACTCAGTAGGATGTAGGACCACCGCGAGCGGCGATGCACGCAGAAACACGTCGAGGTACAGAGTCAATAAGAGTGCGGATGGTGTCCTGAGGGATGGTTCTCCATTCTCTGTCAACCATTTGCCACAGTTGGTCGTCCGTACGAGGCTGGGGCAGAGTTTGCAAACGGCGTCCAATGATATCCCACACGTGTTCGATTGGTGAGAGATCCGGAGAGTACGCTGGCCACGGAAGCATCTGTACACCTCGTAGAGCCTGTTGGGAGATGCGAGCAGTGTGTGGACGGGCATTATCCTGCTGAAACAGAGCATTGGGCAGCCCCTGAAGGTACGGGAGTGCCACCGGCCACAGCACATGCTGCACGTAGCGGTGGGCATTTAACGTGCCTTGAATACGCACTAGAGGTGACGTGGAATCATACGCAATAGCGCCCCAAACCATGATGCCGCGTTGTCTAGCGGTAGGGCGCTCCACAGTTACTGCCGGATTTTACCTTTCTCCACGCCGACGCCACACTCGTCTGCGGTGACTATCACTGACAGAACAGAAGCGTGACTCATCGGAGAACACGACGTTCCGCCATTCCCTCATCCAAGTCGCTCTAGCCCGGCACCATGCCAGGCGTGCACGTCTATGCTGTGGAGTCAATGGTAGTCTTCTGAGCGGACGCCGGGCGTGCAGGCCTCCTTCAACCAATCGACGGGAAATTGTTCTGGTCGATATTGGAACAGCCAGGGCGTCTTGCACATGATGAAGAATGGCGGTTGACGTGGCGTGCGGGGCTGCCACCACTTGGCGGCGGATGCGCCGATCCTCGCGTGCTGACGTCACTCGGGCTGCGCCTGGACCCCTCGCACGTGCCACATGTCCCTGCGCCAACCATCTTCGCCACAGGCGCTGCACCGTGGACACATCCCTATGGGTATCGGCTGCGATTTGACGAAGCGACCAACCTGCCCTTCTCAGCCCGATCACCATACCCCTCGTAAAGTCGTCTGTCTGCTGGAAATGCCTCCGTTGACGGCGGCCTGGCATTCTTAGCTATACACGTGTCCTGTAGCACACGACAACACGTTCTACAATGACTGTCGGCTGAGAAACCACGGTACGAAGTGGGCCATTCGCCAACGCCGTGTCCCATTTATCGTTCGCTACGTGCGCAGCACAGCGGCGCATTTCACATCATGAGCATACCTCAGTGACGTCAGTCTACCCTGCAATTGGCATAAAGTTCTGACCACTCCTTCTTGGTGTTGCATTTGCTCTGTCAGTCAGTGTACAAGGTCTAACTTCAGACACAGCTGCCCAAATGAACACATATATTTCACTGTTTCAGGAAGATCCACTAAGTAAAGACACTACCTCAGCTGGAAGGAAACTGCTTTCCTCAATTGCAGAGGCAAAGAAAGATGCTTGGATCAAACTTATGGAGGAAACAGACATGTCAAGGGATAGCCGAAAGGCTTGGAAGCTTCTCAAACGACTTAGCAACGATCCAACCAAGGGACCAGTCCATGCAAATGTTACGGCAAACCAAATCGCAAATCAGCTTGTCATCAATGGGAAAACAAATCACCCAATAAGGAAGATGGAACATAATATCCTAAAAAGCGAGGTAATGAAGTCCAGTAACCTATCCCGGCCATTTGAAATAACGGAATTGCAGAAAGCGATTCAATGTACCAAAAATGGAAAAGCGGCAGGATTAGATGATATCACAATAGAACAAATAAAACATTTCAGTTCAACCACACAGGCATGGCTTTTAAAATTCTTCAACAACTGCTTTACTTCCCTAAAAATTCCAAAAATATGGAGAAAATCCAAGGTGATCGAATTTCTGAAACCTAGAAAGGAACCTTCGAACCCCAAAAATTTAAGACCAATCTCCTTACTCTGCCACCTATACAAAATAATGGAAAGAATGTTGCTCAATCGCTTAATGGGAGTAGTAGACCAAGTCCTAATCCCTCAGAATGTGGCTTCCGCCCAGGAAAGAGTTGCACAGCACAGGTTTTACATCTAACCCAGCACAACGAGGACGGGTTTGAAATGAAGAAGATTACTGGTGTGGCTTTTGTGGATCTCTCAGCCGCCTACGATACAGTAAATCACAGGATATTATTACACAAACTTTATAGAATTATTACAGACATCAAGGTAACCAAGATAATAGCTACTCTCTTGGAAAATCGTCGCTTTTTTGTCGAATTCCAAGGACGCCGAAGCAGATGGAGGAATCAAAGGAATGGACTACCTCAAGGCAGTGTACTGGCTCCTATCCTTTTCAACATCTACACTAATGACCAGCCATTACCAGAAAATACTAAAAACTTTATCTATGCCGATGACCTTGCACTTACTACACAAACTGATACCTTTGATGAAGCAGAGATCTCTTTAACTGCTGCATCAGAGGAGTACCTATTATGAGAAAAACCAACTCAAACCAAATCCAGCTAAGACTCAAATTTGTGCGTTCCATCTGCGGCATGCACAGGCCTCTCAGAAACTCAAAGTACTATGGAAGGGGATCTTACTGGAACACTGCTTTACACCAAAGTACCTGAGAGTTATGCTGGATCGCATATTAATATATAAGAAACATTGCCAAAACCTGAAACAAAAGATAGCTGCCAGAAACAACACTCTACGAAAGTTATCAGGAACAAGTTGGGGAACACAACCACAAACAATTAGAACATCAGCTCTAGCTCTATGCTATTCTGCAGGGGAATATGCCTCCCCGGTTTGGTACAGGTCAGCTCATACGAAGCAGGTCGACATCGCTTTAAACGAAAGCTGCAGGATCATTACTGGATGTTTGAAACCTACAACCATTGAGAAGGTCCAACTTTTAGCTGGTATTGCTCCCGGTGAGATTCGTAGGGAGGTAGCAGCTAACAAAGAAAGGCTCCAGTCATCATCTTCAGAAGCATATCCTCTCTATAGATACCACCCAGCCACACAGAGGCTAACATCTAGAAAACGTTTTCTCCGCACATCAGTTAACCTTGAGGGGAAAGCACAGAATGCTAGAGTCACAATGTGGAAAGAAAGAATCCACCACCTATCCAACTGGATAGAGCCGAAGGAAAGTCTTCCATGTGGACACCAGGAGAAGTGGACAGTATGGAAGGCCCTTAACAGACTCCGTACAGAAGTCGGCAGAACAAAAGTAAATTTGCGGAAGTGGGGCTTTTCAAGTGATTCATCACTTTGTGATTGCGGAGAGCAGCAGACGATCCAACATCTATGTCAGTGTGTTTTATGTCCTTCAATGTGCACTATAAAAGACTTGATTGCAGCCTCCCCCAACGCTATCGACGTCGCCCAATACTGGGCAAGCATCATCTAGCTCTCGAATATTGTTGCTCTATCTGTGATCGTATAATAGACTTGTATATTTGTATAGTAGGAATGAAGATATCTTGTTGCTTTTTGTTAAATATCTGTAAGTAAAGTTGATACTTCTGACACGAATAAAGAAAGAAAGAATTTTATTTTAACAAGGTGGTTTACGTCGCACCGACACAGATAGGTCTTAGGGCGACGATATGACCGGAAAGGGCTAGGAGTCGGAAGGAAGCGGCCATGGCCTTAATTGAGGTACAGCCTGGTGTGAAAATGGAAAATCATCTTCAGGGCTGCCGACAGTGGGGTTCGAACCCACTATCTCCCGAAGACTGGATACTGGCCGCACTTACGTGACTGCAGCTATCGATCTCGGTCAACTAAAGTGTATTCTACATCAAAGTTAATAAACAATGTCAACAAAACAACGTTAATAAACAATGCTAATGAATGTTAACAAATTTTTCAACATTATGTCCACACACAAAAAAATCTGTTTGAGAGTTTACGATGCATATGGTAAGGAAGAAGTAAATACTTACATCTGCAACTTTCATTATTTTAGTGAGCACAATTAGACAAAAGTGCAGACGCAGTGTGCCAAAGAAAAATATTGGAAAAACGTCTACAATTAAGTCTGTAGATTCCACTTATGTCAGAACTTTAATTCACTATGCAGCAGACTTAAAAATATACTAGAGAATGCCCCACGTGACTATAAATTCTTATTGACAGTAACTGGGCCTAAACTTGCAAGAGCCGGGCTGAGTGGCTCAGACGGTTAAGGCGCAGGCTTTCTAACCCCAACTTGGCAGGTTCGATCCTGGCTCAGTCCGGTGGTATTTGAAGGTGCTCAAATACGACAGCCCCGTGTCGGTAGATTTACTGGCACGTAAAAGAACTCCTGCGGGACTAAATTCCGGCACCTCGGCGTCTCCGAAGACCTTAAAAAGTAGTTAGTGGGACGTTAAACAAATAACATTATTATTATTATTATTATTAAACTTGCAAGAAATGATAGAGATTATCGCAAAGCTGCCTCCAATAATGACAGGCTAGGTATAACTAACATTCCTAGGAACTGGTGACTCCTAAAATTTCACTTACATATTTGTCTAGAGCAGGGCCTCTCAGGGTGCATGCGCCTGGTGCATGCACTGTGCACGGTGCAGAAGACGACTTTGCTTGGTTGACCAGAGTACAGACCCCCACTCCTCGATTTGGAGCAATAGCGCTGTCTCTCTCTTTCCCCAGACCTGCCTCGCTCACTCCCCCTGTCTCCCTCTTCCTCACTTGCTCCGTAGCGCTCCAAATCCGAGCAGAGTTGAGCCGAGCTTAGCCCAGTAGCCCAGAGACGAAGCGTTGGTCCGAGCCGAGCCGAGCGGGACCGATGTACAGTGCACGGAGCCCTTGCGCCTCGATTTGCACGCGTGAGATTTTGGGCGTTTGAGAGGCTCTGGTCTAGAGTATCAAAAGCAATTTCAGTTATTGTGCCTGGGATGTGTGAAACTTCATATCAATCTCAAGGAATTGGTAAACGTACGAAATAAAGAAAATCTTCATTTGACCTAGTTAGGATAGTTTTTATTTTAATGATATACAAGTGATTATCGAAGTTTAGGTTATTCAGCGAGGAGCGAAGCTGGAAATGAAAGTACATTAGAACATAGCTAAAAGATATACTACAGAATTTAAAACTTACGATTTGATAGTCAATTTTTAGAAGAATAAGAAAGCATAGTATGAACGGAAACACGAGAAGTTAATGAGAAGTATCGTTCATAAACGTTAAATATATTTTGTTTATAAACATGGCCGAAAAGTTGACGAATACGGTATTTTGTTTCTTAACAGTAAAAAATGTTCATGAATATTGGTTAACCGTATTTATTAACGAAGTTGACGAAAACGTATTCTAGATATTATTTGCACTGTAAATACTCACATTTGACACTGTAAGCATAGACATATTTCTGGCCAAATTAAAACCCCGTCACCTTAATCAAATTGCTTTACAACTATTTAGCTCTTACCTCACAAACTGCAGACAACGAGTCGTTATAAAGAATAATACTTCTCAATGGGCAATGAAACCCACAGGAGTACCACAAGGTTCTGTACTTGGACCATTCGTTTTTATTTTGTACATAAACGACATAGTATCACGATTGAAATATTGCCATTATATATGTGCTGATGACCTCCAAATATATTTTCACAAAAAATTGGGAGATATTCGTACAGCAACTGATAGAATGAATGCTGACTTACAAAATATATCATCATATGCTTGTGAAAACTCTATATAAATAAATTCCTCCAAAATAAGTCATTATAGTTAGACAAGCGAAATTAATAAACATGACAGACTTTCGACATCCCTTCACTCACTATCTGGTACCAACATTCCGTATAAAAGTTCGTTATAAATGTTATAAATGAAAACTTAAATTGGAATGAACATATCACTCGTATCTGTAACAGATTATATGCCTCACTCCATCCTCTGAAATGCCACCAGAACATTTTACCGTAAATATGAATGTAAGACTTAGAAAAACATTAGTTCTCCCTAAATCCTATTACTATGATGCTGTATTCATAGATGCAACGAAAGAACAAATTAGAAAAATACAAAGGACTATGAATTCCTGCATCAGATTTATATTTTCCTTACGCTATGGCCCACATGTCACACCTTATTACAAGCAACTCTCCTGAAATCTGAAGAGCTCAGAAATCTACATGTAGCCGTGTTGGTGTTCAGATCACTAACTGAGAGAACTCCCCAGTACCTGTCATCAAACTTTACATACCTTTCCTCTTTTCACCAGCATAATACATGCTCTGCTATTACACTGGCCATTCCCTTTAGCAGGTCAGCTGCCTATAATCGCTCATTTCGTACGACGGGAACTAGATTATGGAACTCTGTTCCAAATAACATCAGCAGCAGTAACTCATTGGAGTCTTTCAAGTCTTCCTACAGAAAGTACCTCTTAGATGCATAAACCAACTGTGTGAATCTTGAGTGAATGATAGTGTGTGTGTAATTTAGCTAATTTTCATTAAATTAATGTGAACGTAATTTTACATTAAATTTCATTTAGTGGTTTGATAAATGATAAGTTCATATTGGTATGATTATTATGTTGCATTTATTTTAAACTTTTATTCCAAATTAGTTTTTAAAATATTTAATATTCTCTACAATTTTTCTGTGCAATAATGTGGTAAAGTGTAAGAGAGGACCATGAGTCCTAACGTCGCCACTACTAAAGATAAATAAATAAATAAATAAATTAAATAAAGTAAAACATCTTGGTGTGGATGTGGACGCCCCTTAACACCACTGTAGTCTACGAAGTGCAGATTGTCATCTTAAAAATTACTTTCACGACCACTAAACGCCATAATATGTTGGTGATGTCTTGGTTGGCAAAGACGTAAGTGCCTGCTATGTTCCCTAACCCTCGTCACTACCTTCCTGCACGTTCGGCCAAGATAAACCGATCCACAGGAACAAGGAATCATATACGTATATTCCGGCACAGTTTAAACTAACAGGATCTTTAACAGATCGCACGCAACTGAATCTGAACTTCTTGCCGTACGTACACGCATAGCATTGCCAATATTTTCAGAAGGCACAATACCATCTTTAGGCATATTGCCCTCAGATTACGGTGGCATAAGGCCGTAGCATTGAACGCAGATTATGTTGAAAAATAGGATATTGTAGCAAAAAGTTAGGGGAATAACACTATCTGAATCCTTAATAAAACCAACCTGCTTATAGAACAAAAATGTGTTTGACAATATATTGAACTTCCTTCGTACAAACATACTCCGAACGTCAAAATATGTCATTACAACATGGACGGTAACGACGGCAACACGTATCTAACTGCGTCGGCACAGGGTGTGTTCAAAATGTGCACCTTCGTGTTTCACACATTTCTCGTGACAGTCCTGTAGATGGTAGAACATGTTGATGAAAACAAACACACACAGTATCTTCCCTCGTGCCGCGGGAACATTTCAGGGTGGGTAATTTGACGAGAAAACTGATTCAGCAAGCCCCGCTCAGTGTCAGAAAGTCAATCTTACTTACAGTCCATGATCTCAAGAACTCCATCTAGAGTGGAATGTCTCGGAATTATATGCTAATAAATGCACTGTCATCTCGCAGTCTCCAAAGATTCAACGGTTAACAAAACATGATACCACACTCGAACAAATTAAACCATTCCTCTACGTGAGCCAGAAAATTACTACGGAAGGTAGGTGTCTGATAGAAATCAAGAGCCAAATAACATTAAAGCCAAATTTGCTTGTATGCAGAAGAAGAGACTTCCGTGTGACAACAAGCTTAACTTCGACCTTAATGTCAGGATCATACAAACACTTGTCTGGATCACACTGGCGTATGCCTCAGAAACCTGGACGGTAAATAAAAGTGATAAACGCCACGTGTTTCAGAAAAATGCTTGAAGTTGCCTAGACACATGAGTTGACAAATGCTGACGTTTTGCACTGAGTTAGGCAAACGTGATCTCTGCCGAAATTAATATGTGAATGATGTCTTTCCTAATGGCGGGTCAGAATTTGTGCTTCATGACAACCACTGTAGAAAGCTGTATTACTGGGAAAAGGCTTACAGAAGGACCTACGACTTCATTCATAAAACAGACATGGGAAGAAATTGGCAAGCAAAGTTGTGTAGCACTGAAGATAATAGCCATCACATCGGGTGGAATGGAACCATTCCGTGGTGACTGACAATACATTATTATTATTATTATTATTATTATTATTATTATTATTATTATTATTATTATTTCTATCTACTAATACTTCCCATTAAAACTATGATCTCCACAATCACTGTCGCCGAATGAGTTGGCCGTGCGATTAGGGTCGTGCAGCTGTGAGCTTGCATTCGTGAGATAGTGGGCTCGAACCCCACTGCCGGCAGTCTTGAAGATGGGTTTCCGTGTTTCCCCTATTTCCATACCAAGCAAATGCTGGGGCTGTACATCAACTAAGGCAACGGCCGCTTCGTTTCCACTCTTGGCCCTTTCCCATCCCATCGTCGCCGTAAGACCTCTGTGTGTCGGTGCGACGTAAGATCAAATTGTAAAACAACTGTGTACTAGAGAAGTTCATCAGGGAATGGACTGCCACATTGTCATCAGAAGCAAGACTGAAGCTTGAGTACAAGAAAGACAACTTCAGTGTACCCTGTCTAGCCTTTGCTGATGATGCTAACCTATTGGTCAACAGCATAGAGGAGGCTACTCATCAACTCTACAGTATTAAAGCAAAAAACGGCTTGAGTGTCAACTTACAGAAGACTGAGTTTATAATTAATATAAAGCAGGCTGCTTGGGGCCGATGGCCTAGATGTTAGGCCCCTTTAAACAACAACAACAACAACAATTATTATTATTATTATTATTATTATTATTATTATTATTATTATTATTATTATTATTATTATTATAATTGCGTATGGTCTCCGGAGAGGCCTGGTGAGTGTCTTTTCCTCGTAGACGGCCTATTACGCGACCTGCATGTCTGTTAAGATGAGGGCCCTACCTAAGATGATTTCTAATGCTGAATACGCCACATGCACCCAGCCCCTGAGCCATTGGAATTAACCAATTAAGGTTAAAATCCCCGACCCGGCTCGAAATCGAACCCGGGACCCTCTGAACCGAAGGCCAGTACGCTGACCATTCAGCCAACGAGTCGGACTTTAAACAATAATAATAATAATCAAAGCAGGCTCCTTCTACAATCCCACTAGGAAACAACAACATAAGTGAAGTTGCTCCAGTTAAGTACTTACGAGAATGGATATCAGCAAGTGAGAGCGAAACTTCAGCCATAGACACCAGGTGCACGAAGTTAGAGAGGGCCTAACATTCATGTATAAGCATCTACACCTCTAAGTACCTCTCCAAGAATATACAGTAAAGCATTACTCACCAACAGAATCCTCACAGTGACAAGTAGGGGAAAGGCTTCGAAGACCAAGTGGATCGCCTAAGTAAAATCAGACCTAGAGGAACTGCAGATCCCATCAGAGACCATAGAGAACCGATGTCAGTACCGACAGGCCATCCTACAAGGAGTCTTCCCATTGTCCCTCACAAACAAAAAATGGACGGATGGGAGGAAGCAGACACACAGCAAGGAAAATGAAAGCGTACTGGGCCAAGAAAAAGCAGAAGACCCTAGCTAAGAGTTAAGACGAGCCCCGTGATCTCTAGTAACCAAAACGAACCGGAATAATAATAATAATAATAATAATAATAATAATAATAATAATAATAATAATAATAATAATAATAATGCCACCACTCAGGTGGATTATCTGCCGAGCTGCTCGACAATGACATTCTGAAGATTCTGCCCCGCTTAGAAAGCGTAGTGTCTAATCCACACCTGAACGCTGACGAACTAGTTAGGCCGCTGATATGGTATCCTCAGCTAGAGTTTACTTGTGTCAGGGTCGTTAATGGTTTCTACATCCCCTACAGCCAAAGGCACACAGTCTACCACTCCAGTGCTCACCGCGACCAATGTAGCTTAACTTCAGAAGGATCACGATATCCAGTCTTCGGACATGGCTACGCCGTTGAACGATACCGTACCGCAAAAGAGATTAACACAGGCTACAAAATGACTGCAGCGTTCCGCACAGCCACAGCTAATATTAATTCAGAAAATATAACGAGCAGAGTATTTCATCTATTTGTATCTGTCGAGCCACCGAAACAAACGTCAACCGCCATGTATATTATTTCAGTTAACACAGCACAAGACGAGAAATAATTCGTTTATATTTTTGATTTACATAAAATGATAAATTGCCAGAGATGTCTCCTCTTCCCTTTTTAATATGCATACTGGGAGTGGTTCAGGGATGTGTCCCCACTGTAATGCACCAAAGACCGCATCGTCTCCCTTGTGAATTCACTGCAGACACGACTCATGCATGAGTGATGACAAGTTCCCCACACCAAGATAGACGCACTGCTCCTGTATGAACTACCTGACGGCGAGCAGCAGCTTTTGTTACACCCGTTGTTTTAAGAGGAAGTACAACTCGGCAACCATCCTCTAGATTACACCTGCCTTCCTCTCTGGGTAGGGGCGGTGGAATGCATTCATGAAAACATTAAACAGTGTAACTTTGGGCACTTTTGAAATTCAACTGCCAACAAATCCTACAGTTTCGAATAAAGTGAAGTCATTACCACCAAACCCTTAATGAGAGGCTGCATTAAAGGGTGTATCAGAACCATAAAAAAAAAAAAAAAACCTTGAGAACGATGTTGAAATCGGATTGGCGGAGACAATTTTTCTTTTTGAGAAAATAAGGTTACTTTGTGACTTCCAGGCGCGCCAATCAAACCAGCAACAATCGAAGAGTTGAAAGAGACAAATGAAAGACAACATCCTGCAATTAAACATGAAATGATTGGCAATGTTCTTGAATTCAGTGGTCCACATTACCAAATGTGTGCTAAGATGTCGATCGTAAGTCTGGATATGTGCTGAGTGCAGGAGGCACTAGACTTGTTATATTCCCGTTAATTGGCTTTCTTCTTCTTCTTGGTTCGAATGGGTCTACTTTGGACTATGCTTTTTCAACTGCTGGGCTTTGATCTTTGCCCAGTATTGTCGAATTTTCTGCCGGTGTAACTAGTTTCTTTCATATGTCCAGGCGGTAACTTTCTTCCGAGGGTTTTCCTGAAATCATGGACTTCTTTTAGAGTTCGTACTGACAGTCTATCTTGAAGATCTGATATTCTCGGTTCTTCAATGTCCTTCTCAGTTTCTATCAGCCAAGAGGTAGGAATCATCTTGTTCTGCCAGAAGATGAACAGGCGACTCGTCAGTCTTTTGGGAGACAGGCTTAGGCCTACTTTATGTCCACAGAAAGCTACTATCCTCTTCCTCGCACAATCAGAGAGCCTCTCTATATGTTCGTAGAGCTCCGAATTGTGCAGTCTACGGAATTCCTCATCTTTCTTTACCGCACCTAAGATCTTCCTCAGAATCCTCCTCTCTCTGACTTCGGTTTCTCTACCAGACCTCTACGGTTCACTGAAAGACATTCCATGGCATACTGAGTTTCTGGTCGTATAACTTGACGTGTAGTGCTTCAGTTTTAGGTTGCGCAGCAGGCATTTTTGTTGTAAGTGTTCCTTGGGACACCCTGTAGAACTAGGCCTAATTTTCAGCCAACGATTGCTGTTTGACCCTGCTCAATGATCTCTCAGAACGAAAAACATGTTCTCGAGAAATACCCGGTAGGTAAAGCTTTATTTGACGCTCGAAGTGGCCGGTAATTTATCCTTCAGGAAGGGGCGCCGGGTTTTGTAAATTAGTGGGGGTTGCTCCGACTCACAGTCCAACCGAGCAAGTGGTTTGGGTCACGTAGCTATCAGCTTGCATTCGGGAGATAGTGGGTTCGAACCCCACTGCCGACAGCCATGAAGATGGTTTTTCACCCACTTTCACACCGGGCAAATGCTGGGGTTGTTCCTCAAATAAGGCCACGGCCGCTTACTTTCCACTCCTAGTCCTTTTCTATCCCATCGTCGCCGTAAGACGTAAGGCAAATTGTAAAAACTCACAGTAAAAAAGGGAAAGAAAGCCCCGAAAAATGTCGAAATTTAACCGTCGTGAAAATGCAGTTTTAGGTATTTTTTAATGAGCAATACTTGACGGAAAACAATTATTTTTATCATGCGCTTTTTCAAATTATGATGAAGCGTAGAAAGGAAAGTACACATAAATCCGCATACAATAGACATTAAATCCAAATGAAAGGTAAAGCTGTGTTTTAATCATGAAAAAGTAAGAGATTTCGTTCATTTTAAATATATGTGAATTAAAAGGATGCAAGCCAAAGTCTTAGGGTAAAAAAAAAACCTAACAGTCTAGTCTTCTCGTAGAATGATACCGAACTGAGTTTTTAAAACCCAAATGCCTCAATTTTCGCATTTATTATTAGTCTAGGTATATAAATTAAAAAAGCATGTGCCCGCAGCTTCGCCCGCGTTTATTAATTCAGCTGCGTTAGATGTTTCTAAATCGTTTAATTAAATGCAAAAGAAACACTGTATTTATTAACATACATCGTTTTCACTTTTAATATTGGTCATTTTCTATTAGTTTAATATTTCACCTCCTTTCCACCCCCACCCATAGGGCCGTCTTACTCTACAGTTTTCTTTCCCGAGCAGTAAGTCATATGAGTATTATGTTTGGTTGAGAGCTATGCTGGAACATGCACACGTAGATCCCTGATCTCGGCCATTTTGAACATTCGTTTCACCCCTTCTAACCCCGAATGGGAATGAACTTTGGCTCAAACCGGCATCCAGAGTGTCACGGTTCATCTCAGCTACCCCAAAAACTATGAACTCGCCACTAATATCGGTCATTTTTCGGATTTTTACATTTCACCCCTTCCTTTAGGGATGCTAGGGGTTTCTTGTCCCTACAGTAATTTTTCCAGATATTAAGTTATATGTGTATCTAGTTTGGTTGAGAACAATGCTGAAGCGTACACACACACATTCACCCGTAATCTCTCTCATTTTCGACATTTTCTTTCTTCATTCCCTCTCACCCCCTATGCCATGGGGACTGAATTTGGACTTTTCATTTTTATATACCGTTTATAGAAGGAGGAGAAGAAGAATAAGAAAAAAGAAGGAAAAAGTTTTTAGAAAAACAATCTTCACATGCTGTTTGTTAGGCAACCAACTGATCAGACTTGTCTTGCGGTTTGCTTACCGTCCCCTATTTTTTTTTTTTTTTTTCACCCTTCTCATCCCCTATGTCGAACTACTAATAAGATTTCGTTCAAACCACTTCCTAAATCCTCCCAGGAGTAATATTGTGAAATTTTCAGCCAAATCGCTCCAGTCGTTTTTGTGTCCGAGATATACAAACAATCATTTATATAAATAATACACAATAATAATATAATAATATAGAACATAAGAGCTTTGTCTGTACATTGCTCAGAATTTAAAAATAATGGTATTTCTGTATCGGTCATGTCTACAGAAACAAGGAAATGAACTTTTTAAAATTTTCCGTCATTTCTGTCTGCCTGTCCGTGTCTGTATATATGTACGCGCATCACGAGAAAATGGCTGAAGAGAATTAAATGAAAATCGGTATGTTAAGTCGGCGGAATGATGCACTACAATCTAGGCTATAAATTATTTTATTCACGCCGAGTGAAATGGTAGTTTAAGGTAAGGCCTAAAATTTAATTCTCAAATATGTTATTAGTGGTCCTATCAATAAATACTACATAACTGAAGTTATATAGAATTAAATTCCTGATCGCTTTTGTCTTACACATTTTTACCGTACCGGCTACGATAACAGAGATATTCGTGAATTTCTCCGGCGAAGTACAAGATAATGGGTGAACAGAATGCAATGAAATTTGGTACCGGCATGTTAAATCTGGGAATACGGTGCTACAGTCTACTAGGATATAAGTACTTTTTATTCACCATGGATGTCCGACTCGTTGGCTAAATGGTCAGCGTACTGACCTTCGGTTCAGAGGGTTCCGGGTTCGATTCCCGGCCGGGTCGGGGATTTTAACCTTCATTGGTTAATTCCAATGGCCCGGGGGCTGGGTGTTTGTTCTGTCCCCAACATCCCTGCAACTCACACACAACACTACCCTCCACCACAATAACACGCAGTTATCTACACATGGCAGATGCCGCCCACCCTCATCGGAGGGTCTGCCTTACAAGGGCTGCACTCGGCGAGAAGTAGACACACGAATTTTTATTACTATTATTATTCACGCTGGATGAAATGGTAGTTTAGGGGAAGGTGCTTATTGAACAATATACCTATCGAAAAGTATCACATACCGTAACAAAAGTTATAGAGAACACAATTTCCAATCATGCATGTCTTAAACAGTTTTATTGTATCGACTATGATAATAGAATAACGAATTTAGACTTTTGTTACTTAGTCCATATCAACGTCAAGCATTTTTAAAATGGAAATATTGTTTAATAGTGTTAAGTGGCGATGGTTTTTGTCATGATTGTCTTAATGTGTAAAACCGCGTGGTCATTGGTCCCTATCGACATGAAATAATGTGAACATGATTATAAAAGCTGAAAAGTAATCGTGAAGGAACGATGGCTCGATGAATAAGAAAAGAGAGATTCATGTAAGAAAGATGGGCTGCCTTTACATTTAGATGTTCTAATATCCCAGAGTCGGAAGAAAACTAAATGTGAAGGTATACAATATCGAAAATCCATAAAACTGATCAACAATAATATTACACTGACCATTTTTGTGATGTGATTTGTCTCTTCTGCTGCTACTCATCTCCAATAGATGGGATGACTCCTGCGTCCCTAATAAAACAGGCTGCCTGAATATTGGCGGGAAAGTAGCTGCGGAGTTCGATAACTCTGCATACTCTAATTTCTACGTCAACGACGGGTACTGCAGCTAGTGAAAATGAAAATCCACAGCCTGCTTCCAGTCATTCGACCGGGTCGGGAATAGAATGAATGAAGCCCCATCTAGCGGCGAAGATAGGAATTGTGCTAGCTGCCGAAACATGTCGTACTCCTCTGGGGCAATGATTAGTGAATGGCAGATTAAATGAAATGATATTGGAGAGTGTTGCTGGAATGAAAAATGAAAGGGAAAACCGGAGTATCCGGAGAAAAACATGTCCCACCTCCGCTTTGTCCAGCACAAATCTCACATTGAGTGACCGGGATTTGAACCTAGAAACCCAGCGGTGAGAGGCCGGCGCGCTGCCACCTGAGCCACGAAGGCTCACTGCAGCTAGTATAATAATAAAAGAATTAGAACAAAATTTAAAATATTTGGGGAATTTCTAATTCTCACTCGTGTAGAGAGTGTTCCTGCGGACAGTCGATCGTTTGATGAAAATGTTCGTCACAGTTTCAAGGTTCAATTTATTTTTTGTTTTTTGATTACGGACATGCATGGTTGCATTGCCGTTCAATTTTCCTTGCGTCATGGCACTGCGCAGGTAAGTTTAAAATCTGCTCAAGGCGGAAAAAGAACGTTTTGATGTACATGTAAAAAGGGTTATAGATAATGTAGCAAACTTACAATACCTCTGCAATCAATTACCGTTGATGAAGTTTTGGATCAATGAGATCTAATTAATAAAATAAAATATCCATAGAATTCACCTGTAATTGAGAATAAAGTATTCACAAGTTTCTTATGGTCGGTTTTATCAACCCCGAGTTATACAGTTTTAACTCTGAATTTGACTATTCATTCTGTTTCATCAAGGAGAGTTAATTTAAACTCTAGGTTAAGGCCGGAGTTAAGTTAACCCCTCCTTTTACCTGGGTTAAACTGTTAACTCAAGGTTAAAAGCAAAGCAAAACACAACACTCAAATAAATTTCAATTGAAAAGATTTTCAAATTACAAGGTAAAGCAAACTACTTCCCGCGATTATGAACACCTGTTCACGACGAGCTAGAAAATGCCTATTCAGAATTACTAGGGAAATCTGCCGGTAATGTAATGCAATAGTAGCTCCTGGGAGGCTGTGGATAACCGTAATAGGGGAGGTGGCGAACCCTTGTGGTCAACTGTAATAATGCCACTGGTTTGAGGGTGACTCTAGACGATAAGGCACGTACCGGTGGTGGTGATTATTGTTTTAAGAGGAAGTACAACTAGACAACCATCCTCTATATAACACTAATCAGAGGGAAAAATGGAAGGGATCCGACACTTCGAAAAATGAAGATATCGGTCAAAGACAGACAAGGGCCACGAAGGGCATGAAAATGAAAGACTCCCTAGCCCTCGCAAACCTAATAGCGCCGGGGTCGGAAAAGAAGAGTTGACCAAGAGAGATCAGATAGGATAGATGAAAGTGAGGAGCCTGGCACAAGTGGAAGCAATGCCAGGACTCAGCTGAGGACCCCGTGGTCGCCAACCCACGTACCTTACCGTGCTCCTCGCTAATGGGAATATCAGTGCATAAAGCATGACGTCATCTGCTTTGCGCATGCGTATAGTTTTCAGCACAATAGCGCATTATCCAGTGTGCTCGCTGCACTGTCAGTCAAAACGAACAACTGTCGGTGTAACGGAGCTTCGAAATAAGTCGAATGCTTTCGATCAATTGTCGAAATCGGGTCGGAAGAAAGGAAAATGTTAAATTATCCATGAATGCGTAAAGATGTATTAAAACTGGGTGTTCACGTGCTCATGTGCTCCTGAGAACCGCCACTGAGTGATTCTAACCTCCAAATTCGTTATATAGTTGCAAGATCATCTGTAACGCGGGCACTGCTATTAAATTCCTCTGTTACTTTTTCCCATGCGACCTTTTCTCTTAATTTTACACCGTCAGTCTTCTTGCATTCTATAATGCTTTGGTACATGGTGGCTAATTCAATAAGTAATCTATTTTTTCTAAAGCAGAAACACTTGTGCCCCTATTTCTCTTCTGAACGTTTTTCCATTTCTCAATCACTGCAATCAGTTATACCACGATCATGAAAGAATAATATCTACCACGGAACTGAGGAAGAAAACGAAATACCGCGCAAGAAATAAACAAAAGAACCAGGGAAGAAGTGTGTTCATAATATCTGATTTTTAGTCACTGCCTCCTTGATCAGTACGGCAGCTGTTTCCGGTGAGGGTTAATACGGTGTTAGTCAACCCCCTACCTAATTTGCTTGGTGAAACGCGTGACTCGGAAGAATGAGTTAACAAACACAGCGTTAGAGTATATTTACCCCACATTGATGGAACCGGACCTTAGTGGGTTCCTCAGCCTCCCCGTTGGTAATGTAGGGACCAAACTACCTTGGTATTGGTAGGGTTTAAGAATTATGATGAGAACTTCCCCCCTCTTCTTTCTTTTCTTCTGTTATCTCTCCTTTTAAATCTTCCTTCTCCCTCTTTGTGGAGCATCGTTGTACCCCCGAACTCAGTATTCCAACTTTAAGGCAACTTACGGTAAGCGTTATCCGGAAGTCGTCAGACGGAAATAATCTACACGGCGGATAAGTTAAGGTTCGTTTACCTGGTCGCATGTCCCAATATTGTACCTGGTACTTCCGCCACAGCATACAAAGCAAAGGAAGGTGACGCTGAATGAAAACAGACAACTCGTCTCTTAAGTGTAATGACCAGTTAACGTTCTGCCTTACGTGAGATGAGGTAACGAACAAAGGCGGTAGGTCAGTGACTGCGTGGTTACGTACCAGAAGCGACCGTGCCGGATGCGACTAGGCCATTATCGTGCCGCTAGCGACCGAGTGGTTAAGCATCGTGCCGCACGCGACCCATCAATCACAATTGATCTGCATTTAGGGCTGTCACCAAGTGGCAGATTGCTTATCAGATGCCAACTTAGTCTTTTCTAAAATAAAGGTCTGACGCCGTGGTTAGCCGGTTCGAATGCCGTTGGTGGAAAAAAATGTTGTTGGCTTTACGTCCCAGTAACTATTTTTATGGTTTAAGGAGACGCCGAGCTGACGGAATTTAGTCACGCAGGAGTTATTTTACGTGCCAGTAAATCAACCGACACGAAGCTGACGTATTTGAGCACCTTCAAATACCACCGGACTGAGCCAGGATCGAACCTGCAAAGTTCGAGTCGGAAGACCAATACCTCAACCGTCTGAGCCACGTAGCCTGCATGAAAAAAAAAAAAAATCTCCATCAGAATGTAGGACGGCAAGGTAGGAAAGTTGATGGTATACAATTTCTAATCACTAGCTTGCGTGATAAAAGCCTGGATTCAAATCTAAACCTCTTCGCAGTGTTCAAATGGAGTGAGGGAATATGATGATGTTGATAGTGATTCGTCCGTCGGATAGCGATGTAACACTATAAACAGACCCCTGGTATTATTCGACAGGAGTGGGCTACGTGCCGACACTGGGCTTCATCTCACCCTACCTCATTATCATAATCCCCACATCCAGATGCGCAGGCCACCCATGGGAGTCAGGGAGAAAGACCTGCACCAGGCGAGCAGAACACGTCGTCGGACATTCCCGGCACTAATAGGACACGATAAGTAAATAGGCCTAAGTCGTAAATCATTTCAGAGAATTAGGAAATTTATTGAACATCTCCCTTGGTATGTTATTCCAATCCCTAACTCCTCGTCCTATAAATGAATATTTACCTCAATTTATCGTCCTGAATTCTGTATCTTCACATTGTGATCTTTCCTTCTTCTAGAAACAGCACTCAAACTTATTCGTCTACTAATACTAATGTCATTCTACGCCTCTCTCCACTGACAGCTCTGAACATCCCGCTTAGTCGAGCAGCTCGTCTTCTTACTTCTAAGTCTTCTCAGCCCAAGATTTGCAACATTTTCGTAATGCTACTCGTGTGTTTCGTTACCAAACATTATCGATTGTTTTCTTAAAGGGTTTCAGCATTAACTTTGGAGTCCCCGGTACAGCGTAATTAGATTCTGAAACAAATTTAGATATGACTAGTTGATGTACCCGTGTTTCGCTACGGAATTCTACATTGTATTCAGAATTCTAGGTTAAGTACTGTACACGTTGTAAGATTATTTTAAACTGCATTGCTCTTAAAGTTACCCAGAAAAGCGACGGGAAAGTCACCATACGTCTTTTCTCATGTGAAGACTGGATTAGGGGATTATAATGGCAGGTCCTCTTGCCTACTATCAGTCACAATGAACTTGGGGAGTTTTCATTATGATGGCAGGCCCACTTGCCTACTGCCAGTCAGTCTAGTTGGGCAGTTTGATAATGCCAGGCACTTACTCCCCAACTACTCTTTTACATCCTCAGAAAGGCTGTCTTTGTGGTTTTCCCAAATGAAATCATCATAGGTCATTACAATGAAGACAGTAGGAATGTCGCGATTACAAGCAATGCTATCATATGAAATAGTCGAACAAATAGAAAACAACAAATTTTCTCATTTTTAACGAACAGTGCTATGCTGCCGATCTACAAAAATTTCCGACTTGGAATGACCAGGCCGCAGACAGCCGTGAACACTCCTCTGCCATTATTCCTTTAAGTGTGCACACTGCTTATTCCAATCAGCGCCTGAGAGTAGGGATAAAGTGCGTGGAACACTATGATAAACCAGTGTGTTACGTACCTGTAATATCAGAAAGTCGATGAACCAGAGGAATGTCCTCATGCTAAAGAAGAAAGTTATCTAACTCTACATCCCCCTGTGGGTAGAGACAGTATAATAACACCCACGGTATTCCCTGCCTGTCGTAATGGGCTCTCAACTTGGGAGCGTGATTTAGCGACCATGGGGCACTGAGTTGCGTCCTGGCACTGCTTCCACTTACTTGTGCCAGGCTCCTCACTTTCATCTATCCTATCCGACCAACTCTTGTTCTTTTCCGACCCCGACGGTATTACAGTACAACTTTCTAGGTCTAGGGAGTCTTTCATATTCATGCCCTTCGTGGCCCTTGTCTTTCTTTCGCTGGTATCTTCATTTTTCGCAGTGTCGGATCCCTTCCATTTTTTCTCTCTATTCAGTGTTATATAAAGAAAGAAAGGATGGTCGCCTAGTTGTACTTCCTCTTAAAACAATAATCACCGGCACCACCACCACATTAACACGTAGCATTTCTCCTCTAACGGTTGGCGTCAAGAAAAGCATCCGGCCGTAAAAATCTGTCATATCTGCTACAAACCCTGGCCCGCAGTAAAAACCGAATAAAATGGAGAGTAATAGGAACGAGCCCGGTGGCTTCACTGCTCGCTTCTCACCAAGGCAGTCCGGGTTTGATTCCCGGCCAATACGTGTGGGATTTACGAAATGAAATGCCACGTCCTATAGGTCGGATTCCGCATAAAAATGGAGGTCCTGTGGCTTATGATCACAAAAGTCACGTAAACCTCTAGGCGTATTTCCTTTTCTAATATATATAAAAAAAAAAACATTAAAACAACGACAAAGCGTTTGTGTACCTTTTAGAGAATACCACACTTGACCAGATTGGCCGTGGGAAATTATTTTCATTGTTACAGCAGTGTTCGAAAACACCATTGGCGGTAATACATGCCTCAGTACCTCGTTGTTTTGACTGATGTCCTGAGTAGTTTCCAAGACACATTCCCGGAATTCTTGCAGAGTTTCCACTTATCTGCGATAAACCTTAGATTTCATGAATCCCCAAAAGAAGTAATCTAAGGGGTTTTGATCGGGCCTTCTGGTCGGCCAATCCATTGCTGCGGATAGGCGGCATCCAGGTGGCGGCGCACTGCGTTGGTAATGTCCGGGGGTGCTCCATCATGTTGCAACCACATATGCCGTCGCGTATGGAGTGGAACATCCTTTAGTAGTAGTGGTAGAGTGCCTTCCAGAAACTGTAGATAAGATACGCTAGCCATTTTATGAGGCAATACCATAGGTCCTCTGATAATGCTCCCCAAAATCCCTGTCCAAACATTAACGAGAAAACCGGGGATTGTTCTCCGACTACACATGCGTGTTGTCAAAACTGAAGCTGCCATTCCTCGTAAACGAAACCTCATTTGTGAAGAAAATATGATTCATGAAGTCTTTGGTCTGAAGATGGACCTATTCACAGAAGGCCATCTGCGGTGCATAATATCTTTCCGATAGTGCGGAACACACGGCAGATGATACGGATGTTGCCGGTCTTCCCGTTACGTTCGTAGGACGGTCCACTCCTACCACTCCTGCGGTTTGGCGAGTACTCCTGCTGGGGGTCTTCTGCAGTAAATTCTAATATGCGGTCCTCTGTACGAAGATCAGGCCTAGGCCTACCAGCTTTACGCAAGGGTATGACGTTTCCAATGTCAGCTATTCTCTGCAGGGCCTATACCTGCTACCAGTGGCGTGCTGTGAACATATTCATTACCCCAGCTGCAAAAAAGTTTTTTGAATATAAACAATCGTAGCCCCACTACACTCTCTAAAGTCAACATTACCATTTTATAAGGCTGCGTTTTTCGTGGAAAGGTCTACCTGACAAAGATCTTTCAAGAATATTTTCAACCACACGCTCGCACATACTTCCAAATTGATATCCATAGCAGTGACGACGATACCATCATAACTTAATCTATAGCAGATTTTAAACACTGTAGGCTACTTACAGTTTCATCCGGTGACGCTTCGTGATAGATAGTACAGTGATGGTTTTTGCAAAAATACACTGGTACTATTTGCTTATTACTTAAAAAGCCTAATCTAAACTAATAATGAGAAGTTAACTGATTTTAATAATAATAATAATGTTATTTGCTTTACGTCCCACTAACTACTTTTACGGTCTTCGGAGACGCCGAGGTGCCGGGATTTAGTCCCGCAGGAGTTCTTTTACGTGCAAGTAAATCTACCGACACGAGGCTGTCGTATTTGAGCACCTTCAAATGCCACCGGACTGAGCCAGGATCGAACCTGCCAAGTTGGGGTTAGAAGGCCAGCGCTTTAACCGCCTGAGCCACTCAGCCCGGCTTAACTGATTTTACCGTCGCTGAAGTTTTGTAGTTTCACTCGCATACTAAGTGTACGTGAATCAACGACAAACGAGGGAAAATATTTGTCACGACGTATAACACACGTTACATTCATGAAGAATGCCACAGAACTCGCGAAACCTTCACCTATAATCCAATAGAACACTACAACAATTCACTATATACTACCATCACAGATAAGCAAATACAAAATTATTTTACTACTCGCTTAACTCCGTGTTTATGCTGGGCAACCTAAATATTTTTCTGCGGCTGTCGGAACGCATACTTTACACGTGCCATTAATGAATTGCTCGAAAAACTGTATACATGCCGAAACCCAAGACTAAAATATATTCTTCTATATTACAATTGATTTCATATACTGGCTCTATTTTTATTAGCAAGACGATGTGCAAGTGGCTATACTGTTAACATGTTACTTTCCTTGCAGTCTCTAATGTGTGGCACTGAAGACTTCGAGTGTCAAGTATTAAGCCAGCTGTCGCCGTAAATTGCTGTCGACCGAGCTCGATAGCTGCAGTCGCTTAAGTGCGGCCTGAAAATGGTTTTCCGTGGTTTCCCCATTTTCACACCAGGCAAATGCTGGGGCTGTACCTTAATTAAGGCCACGGCCGTTTCCTTCCCACTCCTAGACCTTTCCTGTCCCATCGTCGCCATAAGACCTATCTGTGTCGGTGCGACGTAAAGCAACTAGCGAAAAATAAATTGCTGTCGGGGGAGGGCCTACAGCTCCGCCACGCTGCCAGGACAAGGAAGCTTCAAGTGCATGCGTCACCCAAAAGACCTTAAGTTTCGCAGGGGCAGCTCTCTTTTGCGCCGGCAAGGAAACCCACCTCGCTGGAGAAGCTGAACTGCGGTAGTGCGAGAGGTTTGTTGAGACAGCTGTACTTGGCTTGGCTTAGATGCTCGCAGTTTTTTAAACTTTATAAAAAGCGTTCTAAGGAATAATTAGAACTTGAAAAACAACTGAGGAAGATGCTGCTCTGTCATATCTGTTTCCCGAAAATCCAGGGACTGGTCCTGATGATCCGCGAGAGCTGTTCTTGGAGATCAGTTACTGTGAAACAAATAATCTTCGTTAAAATGTAACCTAACTTGTGTTATTCTAGTATTCAGTAGAAAATCATCTTATTGTACATTTCCCCCAAATGTTTAGGATTTTGTCCTTAAAATATCTCTTGCGTTATGCCTATTTATGACTCATCTACGTTTTCTTTGGGGAAGGAATACCTCGGTTTATGGCGTTCCAAATTATATATTACACTGACATATTTCAACGAGGAGTTCTTGAATTGGGTTTAAATATTACGTGCGTTAAGTACTGCATGTTTTATTTAAACTTTCATAAAGAAATGTACTCATTCATTATTATTTGTGAGCCTTTCATGCAATCGTTCGAATTATTCTCCGTAAAGAGCTGTATAGGTTGTATTTCCCGATGACTAATTAAGTGTACATTAATGCTGTGCACAGTTCGCAGTTTAGTAGTTGAACAGAACAAAGACACTTTCATTCCCTACCCCGTAAGCAGTGTTCTCAATTCTTGGCCATTTTTCTAACTTTTTCTGGTTTTGATTTAGCTCACCTTATCTTGGGTGATGACACAGCTTATCAAATGACAATTTGCTTGTCAATGCCGGTCGCATCCGGCACGATTACCGATTATCCGGTCGCATGCGGCACGGTCTTATCTGACACGACATCGACTGCGTCACTTGCCAGGAAGGGCGCAACAATGAAGCGGCGCGGTCACACAGCGCGTATTCTGGTCCTGTTCCATTGAGATTTAGTTCTCATCCCAAAGGCTAGTTTCATCCTCGACAGTTCCACCAACAGATATCATAAAAAGCCCGGGCGTCGCTGCAGACAAGTACTAGGGATATGAGGAGTAAAGCAGTTTTCCTGTTGCTTTCCTCACGGAACTAGAATGACCTTTTATATATCAATCTGCCGAACTCATACCAACTGATAGCTTACAAGCGAAATCTTCAAAATAATAATAATAATAATAATAATAATAATAATAATAATAATAATAATAATAATAATAAAGCTTCTTTCTCCCATCTGTGAGGTCGCGGGTGCGAACTGTGCCGCACATGTGGATTTGGCCCTGTGTTACGGCCGGATGGCCTTCCTGATGCCAACCCTATATGGAGGGATGTAATCACTATTGCGTGTTTCTGTGGTGGTTGGTAGTGTAGAGCGTTACCTCTGAATATGAAGAGGAAAGTGTTGGGACAACACAAATACCCAGTCCCCGAGCCAGAAGAATTAATCAGACGCGATTAAAATCCCAGACCCGGCCGAGAATCAAACTCGGGACCCTCTGGACCGAAGGCCTCAACGCTGAGCATTCAGCCGATGAGTCGGACAATAATAATAAAAATAATAATAATAATAATAATAATAATAATAATAATAATAATAATAATAATACCGAGCGAGTTGCCTGTCCGTTTAGGGTCGCTTAGCTATGAGCTTGCATTCGGGAGATGCTGGGATCGAATCCCATCATCGCAGCCCTGAAGACAGTTTTTAGTGGTTTCCCATTTTCACACCTGGAAAATGGTTTCCCCTCCTTGCTTCACCAACAACCTTCAATGTGCTCGTGCGACGTTAAACCACTAGCAAGTAATGACAATCCACATCCTGTTTCCAGTCATTCGACCGGGTCAGGAATGGAATGAATGATGGCCCCCTCCCCCACTCCAGAGGCGAGGGCAGGAACTATGCTGGCTGCCGAAACCTATCGCACTCCTCTGGGGCAATGATTAATGACTGACAAATGAAGAACACGCCGACAATCAGGTGAGATTTTAAAGAGAACTGGAAAGCCAGGTCAATCCACAAATAAACATTTAGGACAGTACGAACAGGCGAAGAAACTACGAGAAAACAATGACCTAAGGATTGTAATGAGACTGTACTACAAAACCCATTATCAACCAGTACACAAACCCTCCTAAATCTGACTACGCCATAACTGAAAAATTATAAGTTTTTACATATTTTACTATCCTCACCCACACTCCCACCTCCCACAACTCCCCTAAGCACAAGCGCAGACACTTTTGCATCACAAAAGATAAAAGTAGCATCTCAGGATGCATTAGGGATGGTTGCAAATGATGGCTTTTAGCAGTGCTACCAGAAGCCGGATCAACGCTAGCGGAAAATGTTCAGTCACCCAAGGGAATTAATTACTTTGAAGGTGTAGTTTGTAATCAGATCACTTGCGTCCTAGTTCGTATTGTAGCTTTGCGCTTAAGAAGAAAAGCGGATTAATTTGAAACTGTCTTAGTTTCCTTAACAAGGGCTATACAAATTACAAAACGAACATTTCCTCTTAAAACTGTTGACCTGAATTTCACAAAATTTGTTCTCGTCTGATTAAAACTGAGAAGGGATGATCGCGAAAGTTGTACTTCTCCTTAAAACAACGAAGACCACCTCCTGTTCTGATGGCTTAGGAATAATATTTACTTTGAACTCCGCATATAATAGTTCTTCGTTTGTTTCGTGACGTCCATTTCCTTTAGCTGGGTGGAAGTAGCGTTAAAGACGCGCGCCGAATCACGAGAGTAAACAATACGTTCAAAGGAAATGAACTACGTCGTATTCAGCGATGGGAGAAGTACAAAATAAAACTAACAGAGCTAAACATGATAACTTGAAACTTTCAAAAACATCGCTCTCAAACTAGATTGCATTTCACACTCGTGTTCTCATTTTATTTATTACTTATTTATTAGTGCCTCTTTCGGTGGCGAACTTAGGGCTCGAGACCCATTCTTACACTTAACCACATAAGTTATTAAAATCGAAATAAAATATTAAAGTATGGTAGTTAAAACTAAATGTGAAAATTCACAGCTTGTTTCCAGTCATTCGACCGGGCCAGGAATGTAATGAATGAAGCCCCCATCTAGCGGCGAGGATAGGAATTGTGCCGGCTGCCTAAGCCTGTCGCACTCCTCTGGGGCAATGATTAATGACTGACAAATGAAATGAAATGAAATGAAATGATATTGGAGAATGTAGCTGGGATAACAGATGACGAGGAAAACAGGAGTACCCGGAGAAAAACCTGTCCCGCCTCTGCTTTGTCCAGCACAAATCTCACTTGGAGTGACCGGGATTTGAATCACGGAACCCAGTAACCCAGCGGTGAGAGTCTTTAAACTATTCAACTAATCAAACCCCAGGCGCACACACATTCATACTTCAACCATTAAGTCAGCTGTCCTCAGCAGGTAGTCTCGGCAGGTGAACTTAACTCTTGATAAAAAGCTCAAGTATATGTATTTAAATAGGGAACTGGGAATTCATTAACCCTTTCACAGTCACATGTTTCTTCCAGTTCCATTTTCGACCACGAGCAAACTCAGGAAGTCGTAGTTCACGATTATCTAAATCTCGAACAGTAACTACAAGAAGCTGCGAGTAAATGTATGGGTGTGCGACGTATTCTTGGCTTTATATCCTTGGGTGTGACGTCTTGCGAATGCTGGGGCTCCTAGGTCACCAACTTCTCAACATATTTACTACAGAAAGTAACGGTTACAAGTAAAAACGTACTAAAACATTATTCGTTACCAGTAATTAGATTACTTAATTACTTCCCAACTCTGGTAGTATTACAGAAAAAAATCCTTATTTTGTAACAATTCTGTACAAAAAATGTTTATATGTTCCGAAATACTAGATATAAGATCCAAAATGTTATATTTCGGATTTTAAATGCAAAACAAGCTTTCCGCTTTACGTGACTGTTGATATCGTGATCACAGCTACGGAATCTTCAGTTTAACGTAAAATCGAAAACACAGGGACGTGGTTGCTAACATCAGGGAAGATATATATTTTCAAACCATTTAGAGTTAGAAAGAAAATGTGTATGGACCTTTTTTAGGCAACGTATTCACATTTAGGGATCCCAAGCGCACATTTTTCTCTGACATGGTTCAAATTTTCTTTCGCTGCATAATACGCTTAGGAAACAGTGTGATAGTACGTCACCTGTACGTCATCCCAGTTCATACTTTGTGTGTGAAATTTAATCGAGTAATAGTCCCATAAACATACAAACATATGTTCATATTTACTACATCAGTAGGGATTATTCAGACAGATAACAGAAGATCTAAACGTCACTCATACCGGTCCATTGACTGTGTCTTAACTAAGGCTAATGGATACAATGAGATCGATTCCCGGTGCCTGGCGCTAAATCACACTGCACAATTAAACACAGTGAATGTAAAATTAGCTCATTGAGGGAAAGCTGAAGCAATCAATGACAGTCATGAGAAGGCAAACACGCTACGCGCCATGTACAAGGGACATGCGCACTTCCTGCGATCTTTAACCTATTCAAACCATGACAGAATCAATTTCTAGTTAGCTAGATCATACAACCATGAATGGTAAACATCACCATCATTCTTTACCAATCGCAATATCTTCCGCAAAACTTTTCTTTCAAACTTTCCCCTCTGACCTCGTCTCTTAATCCTGTTTCTAGACAGTCCAGCTACCCAGGAGGCGCTGCTAACATCCGTAGAACACAAGGATTACTATTGTGTTGTAAAGCGTGAGTTTGAATTGTCTCGACAGTCTGCGTAGCACGAAAAGTCACAGAGGCTGTAGTAGCAGCAGCGATTTCCAACTTGATTTCATATGAAATTTCTGTGAAAACTGCTCCCAAATATTTGAACTCGCAGACTCTTTTGTAGAATACGCCCTTAACTAACAACGTCTGAAATAAAAATACGGGACAGATGTGTGGTGTAGGAAACGAACGGCACTCGTATACTACAAGTTGTAAACTTTGTTTCAGATGATAAATCTCTATTCCAAGAAGTTCAAATTTTTAATTGTTACCCCCCCCCCCACAAACAAAATGGCGTACGCAAACTTCCAGATGCGCTAGAAAATTGAAATTTGGCAAGGCCTATAACTGACAGAGAAATTCCAGAAAGTTCCAAAGTTCAACTCTTTACCCCCGAAAAATACCGAAATGTTGAGGCAATATTCATGACGGTGCAGACCATCGTTCTTAGGTATTTTGTGGCCAAATGGTGAGTCGTACCGCAAAGTGGACAACACATTCGTCACCCACCATGAAAAGATTTACAAATTTTGTCTTGTGACGTTTAGTCGTATCTCGATCCCTTATGCCTAAGTGTTGCATTTTTCAATTTTACGTCAATTTTGAACATGTTCCATAATTAATTTTACTGTTTGGCGCACTTATATGACTGACAGTATCATGAAATTCTGAAGATACATTAGCACGTCCGTGGGCCATATGCAAGCCAAATTGCATGATACTAGCTGCCGATCAAGTATGAAAAAACGAAAGCAATATGCGGAAACTAATCTAAGTGTTTATATAATAATAATAATGTTATTTGCTTTACATCCCACTAACTACTTTTACGGTTTTCGGAGACGCCGAGGTGCCGGAATTTAGTCCCGCGGGAGTTATTTTACGTGCCAGTAAATCTAGCGACACGAGGCTGACGTATTCGAGCACCTTCAAATACCATCGAACTGAGCCAGGATCGAACCTGCCAAGTTGAGGTCAGGTCAGCGCCTTAACCGTCTGAGCCACTCAGCCCGGCACTGCTTATCTAAATATAGGCTGTTTTTAAATAGTATTGGTCTATTACCCAAAGTAAAGTATTCTGTTCGTTATTATTGACAACTTAGCAATTCAATATAATCAGAAGGTTATGTTTATGTATCGCAGTTCTGTTTACTTTCAACCGATGCGTCGGTCATGTTGATTCTGTATTAAGGTCTTTTACTATTGTAGATGGTCTTAGCTGCAGAGTTAAGTGAGGAAGGGGCTGACAGGAGGAGCGCGCGGGACAGGCGTAGGGAAAGAGAGAGACAGCGTTATTGCTCAAAATCGAGGAGTGGGAATCTGCACTCCGGTCAAACTAGCAAAGCCGTCTTTTGCACCTTGCACCGGTGCATGCACTCTGAGAGGCCCTGCCCTAATATTTGCTACCTATTTCCAAAATGCGTAAGTCATATTTTACCTTATTTTTTTTTTAAATGTGAAATTGACCCCTTTTTAGTGCATATTTGATACTTCTTTAGGCCATAAACTTCCAAACCCTAAATATACCGCAATTATGAAAAGTGTACAAAGTTAACGAATTGAAATCACTAATTCGCAATAAGTTTAATAAGTTTAAAAAGTAAGGAGGCTATTTGTGACGTGTTTTCACGTGTTTGTTGGCATATACGCATTACATTCGTTTACCACAACAGTTCATTTGTATAACTTTTTTTTTTTTTTTTTTGCTTTACCTCGCACCGACACAGATAGGTCTTATGGCGACGATGGGATAGGTAAGGCCTAGGAGTTGGAAGGAAGCGGCCGTGGCCTTAATTAAGGTATAGCCCCAGTATTTGTCTGGTGTGAAAATGGGAAACCACGGAAAACCATCTTCAGGGCTGCCGACAGTGGGGCTCGAACCCACGATCTCCCGGATGCAAGCTCACAGCCGTGCGCCTCTACGCGCACGGCTAACTCGCCCGGTATATTACTTTATTAGCTCGAAACTTTGCGAGTACATCCGTGGGGACATGAACGAACAACATGACTTGCGGGAAACTGCCAGTTTACTATTACATCGGCACTGCAGAACAATTAATTAGTACAGTAAATACCTTAACATTTAGTACTGAAATATATTTTAGGGGCTGCCTGGCCGAGAATGTACAAAAAGGCGTGCTCGGTTCACTCGGAAGGACGTGGGTTCGATCCACCAAAAATGAGTACCGGTACCATGTTAATTCCTGGGGACAAAGGCGGCCGGGCGTGGCGCTAACCACTCTACCCCACCAAGTGCCGAGGTTACGGATAGTGGACCCCTTTACCTTCGACACCTCTCAGATTTAAAAAAAAATCAAAATCATCGCTCATACCAGTCCGTTCAATTTCAATATTTTTTTTAGAATGATTGCTGGTACAAACTGGTGGGAACAATGGCAGAAGGGTACTCGGGATGAGGAGATAAAGACTAATTTAGGAATGAACTCGATGGATAAAGCTGTACGCATAAACCGGCTTCGATGATGGGGTCATGTGAGGCGAATGGAGGAGGATAGGTTACCTAGGAGAATAATGGACTCTGCCATGGAGGGTAAGAGAAGTAGAGGGAGGGTAAGACGACGATGGTTAGACTCAGTTTGTAACGATTTAAAGATAAGAGGTATAGAACTAAATGAGAACACAGTACTAGTTGCAAATAGAGGATTGTGGCGACGTTCAGTAAATTCACAGAGGCTTGCAGACTGAAAGCTGAAAGGCATAACAGTCTATAATGATTATGTATGTAATGTATGTATCTGAACAGCTATTAACAATTTTGCATTTCTTATTTCTATCCATAAATAATTCCAGACAAAGCAACCGACTTTATCTCAATAAGGGAGAGTTACACACTGCACGGATTTTGCCGCGTTGTAATATTTTTCGTCGCCGCCGCCTATCAGCTTAGTTTCAAAGAGTTCAAGATAAAAAGTGCGCTTTTAACCTTGTTAATGACTATGTATTCTGTCCAGTGTATAATAAAGGTGAATTTGTTTTCTGTAGATTTTTTTAATGTGTAAACAATGGACCGACAAGAAGTTCTTGCACTCTGGTTATTACATCGCCGAAAGATGATGATTATGATGATGATTGTTGTTTAAAGGGGCCTAACGTCGAGGTCATCGGCCCCTAACTTCTCCGAAGAAACAGAAAAACGAAATAGTCTTATATCGACCCATCCGGTCAATTATATATGTTTTTGGAACTTTTTATACATTATATTAAGATTTGAGGAATTAAGATTATCGAATTTTTAATTATGTCAGTTTCGTCATTTGATGAACTGCTCGCAAAGCTGAAAGACAGCAATCAAAGGATGAATTCCGTTAAGGAATTGTATTCAACCAGCAGAAATGCAAGCAATAACCTTGAGGTAAATTGTATGTGTACTGAATATGCTTTATGAATTTATTTTTTAATATACAGGCAGTAAAGGAAATTAAAGAGGAATATGGAAAGGGAATCATAATCCAAGGAGAAGAAATCAAATCCCTGAGATTTGCCGATGATATTATTTTATCTGAGACTGCAGAATATCTGTAGAAATTGCTGAATGGGAGGGATAGAGCCTTGGGCAAGATGTACAAGATGAAAATAAATAAGACCAAAACAAAAGTAATGAAATGCAGTCGAACGAAGTCAGATGATGCAGGAAATATTAGATTAGGAAGTGAATATTGTTACTTGTGTCGTAAAATAACTAACGATGGTAGAAGCAAGGACATAAAATACAGCGTAGCACAAGCAAGGAAGGCCTTTCTTAAGAAAAGAAATATGCTCAATTCGAACATTGAAGTAGGAATTAGAAATATGTTTTTGAAGACTTTCGTCTGGAGCGTGGCATTGTAGGGAAGTGAAACATGGACGATAACTAGCTCAGACAGAAAGAACAGAAGCTTTTGAAATCTGGTGGTATGCTGAAGGTGAAATTGATAGATCGAATCATGAATGAAGATATACTGAATCGAATTGGTGAGAGGAGACCGATTTGGCTAAATTTGACGAGAAGAGGAGATATATAATGATAGGATACATCTCAAGACACCCAGGACTTCTTGAGTTGGTTTTTGAGAAAAGTGTAAGCGGTAAAAAAAAAAACGGTAGGGGTAGACCAAGGTATTAATACAAGCAGATTAGAGGAGATGTAGGATGCAGAGGTTACATAGAAATGCAGAGGTTAGCACGGGAAAGGGTTGCATGGAGAGCTGCATCAAACCAGTCTATGGACTGATGACTCAAATAACATGATACTTTATTATATTGTTTTACACTTCATTCTTGCCTAAAATTTTATAGGCCTGCTTTGTAACTTTAATAAGTATACTACATTACTCCTGAAAAAACTGCTGTCTAATTTTTTCAATACGCAAAAGTTTTCTTCGTCATCTAATTCATCGAAGTGTAGCCTACGTTCCCAAGTTGAGTGCCCGTTTCAATCGTCTCTCACAACAGGTATGAGATTATTTGATGCCTCCACCCAAAGGGGATTATACGAACTTCGTAATATTTCTGTAGTTTATTTTTGAGCCATAATGTTCAGACAGATATTGTCTCCCGTCCTGTTCTTGAATTACGCCATCCACGAATGTCGATAGAGAGGACGGTTATTTATAGGTGAAGTGTCGTCTGGAGAGATGAGAGGTGTCGGTGAGTATAGGTCAAAGTTCGTTCACCTCAAGATTTGGTCCTGACTGCTCTCTTGACTGAAATATCACTATCGCCAAGGTTGCTTAAATGTACGTCCGATTCTCACCCATGTGAAGATCACAGATTCGATCCGCGAACCGGCCTGCTCCTGCTGCAGGAAAGGATAACCAAACATGCAGCACCATTTGGAGAACATGTGTTCCTCTAGACATTTCAAAAACATATCAACATTTTTATCTGCTTGTAATAATAATAATAATAATAATAATAATAATAATAATAATGGTTCTACGTCCCACTAACTACATTTATATGGTTTTCGGAGACGCCAAGGTGCCGAAATGTAGTCCCCCAGGGGTTTTCACGTGCCAGTAAACCTACCGATAAGAGGTTGATGTATGTGAGCACCTCCAAATACCACCGGAGTGAGCTAGGATCGAATCTGCCAAGTTGGGATCATAAGGCCAGCGCCTCCACCGCGTAAGCCAATCGGCCCGGCTACAGTTATACTGTTTGGTGTTAAGCGTTAAGAACTGCCGTGAGCTTAGTTTATTTATTCAGCCATTCGATCAGCCACTCAGCCTGGAGCTTTATGAAAAAGTTAAGATGGCGACTATTATGAAGAAAAGAAGATTATCATTTTATAGACACTAAGGGAATAATAAATAAATAAATAAATAAATAAATGAATAATTTTTTGTGTGTTCCACAGGGTGTGGGTATAAAAACGGCAGGGCGATAGGTCTGAACGAAGGAAAATTAAGAATAAGCACCAAGGTAAAAGATGCGGTACATTATCAAATTACTTCGTATTTTTTCTTTCGCTTTTTTACTTTCTTAAACAATTTAACAATAACATGAATTAAACCTTCCTTACATAACAATTTCCAAATATCTGATGATATCACCTTATCCAAGAGTTTAATTCGAACTAATGGTGTTCTTAAAGGAGATTCAATTAGCCCATTACTGTTCAACGTCATGACAGCAGACATTACAAATATCGTTAAGGATAGTTCAGCAATACTTCTACTCTATTCAGATGATATGGTAATAGGTTCAGACAACAGAGAAGAGTTCCAGAATGTACCAAACAGACTCGCTTCATGGGCCCTACAAATGATTTACAAATAAATCATGACAAAACTAAACAAATGACTTTCAGAAAAGGTGGCAAACTCTCTGCAAAAGATACACTGACCCTTCAATGTACACCTCTAGAAGTAGTACCAAAATTCAAATATCTCGGAGCTACTCTTCAAACAACATTAGCATCTTTTAACAATCATGTCATAGAAAGGACAACATCAGCATTAAAAGCAATTTACAACATTCAACAACCACAAAAACTTTCATCAAACCGGCAATGATATTATTTGAAAGAGCTATAGCACAAATAGCAATGTATGGGATCAATACGATCTGGAATAATCTTAAAATTAACGACCTGAAAGCAAAAGCTCGTTATATGAAACGAATCAGGGTATCGGGAAGACAGCACTATCAAGACTGACCTATGTCTTACTAAAAGAAACTTTCTTCATAGAAAACATCAGAGTGCAGATACACCTGGCAAACACTAAGGCCTACGAGAACACATTCCAAATTATTATAGAAAAACGCAGCTATATTTGGAACGACTTTCATTCAACAGACGCCATAATGACAGATGATGGGAAGCAAGCAAATTACGAGTTTTGACACGTAATAACGCGGTATGTCACACATGGTTTTCACCACAAGTTCTGCCAAAATAAGAGATTTCATCACCCGAATGAAAATTGTGTGTGTGAATTGTGCAATGAACACTGTGAAAGATATCATGCACATATCTGCAGTAAAAGACAAATATCTATAACAAAACTAGGGCTAAAGTGAGGTAATAGTGTGTTTTTAATTTGCATATTGTGCGCATTTTCGTTAATAATAATAATAATAATAATAATAATAATAATAATAATAATAATAATAAAAAGCTGCTGACTACGTTAATAGAATATCGGAATGCTTAACAAGGTTGTGGTTTCACAGCACTGGAACTTTCCAGAGAGCCATTTACATTCAACCTCTTTAAAAGAATTACACGGTCGGCCTTGACGCCTTCAAGGTTTAGCACAGTGTCAACACTCGTTTGTTACCTTTTTTTTAATAAGTCGGGAAAGGTGACAAACCGCTTAACTTTCAAGAGCATGGAGAACCGTGAAGTAAGCAGGAGCACGGCTCATACTAGTAGGCCGCGAAATATTAACACCCAAGACTGAAATCGCATTAAATTTAGAAAAGGGTGGTAGCAAAAGGGACAGGGAAGTCGAAAACGCCATTCACGATTCCCAAGAAATAGCATAACATCTAAAGAACAAGGGGACAGATGTTAAGTCCACGCTACGCTGTGACTAGGACAAAGAAAGGGGGAGGGGGAACTACAGCCGAAAATATTATTTTGAAAAATCCTAAATACAGAAAAGAAAGTATGCTAAAGTACAACGAGGGTTCACACTCGTGCTTCCTTTACAAGTAATAGCCAATGACCGACATCTACATTATAGAAGAAGTTAAAATTAAGTGAAAAACAGAAACGTTTCTGTTGTGGTGCCACCTCACCTGTTTGAAGTCAGCGCGCCACACAGCGAGTCTTTGGGAACACGACGTATTTCCCAGCCAGCACGCTGACGAGGCTGTGACGAGGCGGAAGAGACAGGCAGGCTGTTAGCAGCTATCCAACGACTAGCCTACACCGTAAGTCGGGCATGGAGGTCACGCCTCTCGAAAATGTGCACCGAACTGGTGGACTAACGCCTATCTGCTTTGCATGGCTCTATCATTTGATACGTTTTCTTTACTGACGTCAGTCATATTAAGATTGTAAACTTATATAGCCTTCTGTTAGAACTCTTCCCATGATCAACTTAGACAGTCAATTATAGGGATGATAATTTGCATTGTGTTCTGACAACGAGAAACTTATTGTACATATTAGGTTAGATTAGTATATAAGTATCATTTTTAAAAGACATCCTTAAGCTTACTCAGATTACGGATTTAATGTACATTCAGCAAAAGAAGCAAAGAGAAACTTATTCTGTACAGACTAAAAAAGATTCATCAATAAACATTTCATTTGTGTTGTACAAACCGGCTTCTTTGTATACAACAGTTTTCTTTTGCGAAAAGCTAATGATCAGGAATATGTCTTTCAATAAATTAAATTCAATGGTATAGCTATCAAGGATCACTGCAACTCTATGCTAAAGTAACTTGTACAGGCTTTGCATTACTCTGTGTTTTGTGCTGTACGTTTTGGATATTGAATATTCTAGGCTTTCTCACTGATATGAACGTATTTTCACAGAAACAAGGATGATTGGGGTAACAAACCGAATAAATCGTAATTATATTATTATTCTGTAACGAGCCAAAGGAGACCACGGGTGCCTTATACCAATATACTCTGAAGGTACCCTGAACAACCTCCGAAAGTTTGTCGGTCGAGTTCGGCTTCACCCTGCATGCAGCTGAATGTCTGAACCTGACAAGAACAGAATTGGTCAACAAGTTGAAACTGGTGGAGAGAAAGATACTGAGGGTGATACTAGGACCCCAAAGAACTGAGGATGGATCATACAGAAAGGACGGAAACGAAGAATTACTATATCTCAAGATGGGAAAGATCTCAGATGCCATCCGGAAGAGGACATATCTACAAAAAGAACCCGAGAAGACTGGCCAATCGGATAACAAGATTTTTTGAGAACAGGGAAACTACGGTGCGCTGGAATCAGGACAGCAACAGAGATGCTTACAAGTCGAGGATCAAGACGACCAAGTCGTTTCAAGAAAAAGTTAGATCCCGTACCAAAGCACTGTGGACAGAAGAAAGGAAGAGATCGCAGACTGAAAGGATGAAGGAGTACTTATTGGACGGGAATTGAAGTCCAGAAACAGATGGAGATGAATTCCAATTAACGTGGTCCATAGTCGGCCAAAACCAAATAATAATAATAATAATAATAATAATAATAATAATAATAAATAAGAGTTTTGTCTGTACATTTCTCAGAATTTAAAAAGAATGGTATTTATGTATCGGTCGTGTCCACAGAACAAGGAAATGCACTTTTTAATTTCCCGTCATCTCTGTCTTTATGTATGTATGTATATACGGAACTGACGAGAAAATGGCTGAAGAGAATGTAGTGAAAATCGGCATGTAATGTCTGGGAACGTGGCACTACAATCCAGGCTATAAATAATTGTGCTCACGTTGAGGGAAATGGTAGTTTAGGGGAAGGTCTAAACTTTTCAAAAATATTTATATTATTAGTGGCCCTATCGATAAATACTAGGGTACATAACTAAAGTTATACAAAATTGAATTTCCGATCATTTATGTCTTATACATTTTACCGTACCAGCTACGATAACAGAGATATTCATGAATTTCCATCTTATTGTTTAGTCCATATCAATGCCGAACCACGAGAAAATAGGTGGACCGAATTTAATGAAAATCGGTATGCAAATTCTAGGAACAAGGTACTACAGTCAAAGCTATAAATAACTTTTATTCACGCTGGATAAAATGGTAGTTTAGAGGATGGTGCCTAAAATTTAATATTTTAAATACCTATGTTATTGGTTCTATGGAAAAATATTATACAACAAAATTTATAGAGAATACAAGTTCCAATCATTTATGTCTTATACAGTTTTACCATACCGACTATGATAATAGAATTCATGAATTAAAGCCGAGCATTGGTAACAGAAATATTGTTTAATCGTGTTAACTGGCGATGGTTTTTGTCACGATTGTTTTAAGGTGCAAAACCGCGTGGTCATCGGTCCGTGTCGACAAGGAAAACTGTGAAAATGATTATAAAAATGAGAAAAAATGCGTAAACGAACGATCGCTTGAAGAATAAGAGGGAGTCGTGAAAGGACTCCCTTTACATTATATGCCCTAGGAGTCGGAAGGAAACTTATTGAGAAGGCCTACAATATCGAAAGCTCATAAAATTGATCAACAATAACATTACAATGGCCATTGTTGTGATGCGATTTCTCTCTTCCGCTGCCATTCACCTCCGATAGATGGGATTACTACTGCATACGAAGTAAAACAGCAAGCCTTAAAACTGGCGGAAAGTAGCTGGGGAGTTGCGTAACTTTGCACATGCTATATATTTTTCCGTCAACGATAGGGACTAGAGCTAGTAAATAAACTCTTGAGTACATCAATCCACGTGTCGAGATACATTACTGCTCCGGCAGCTGGCAGGGGGGACGTTATACACCACCGAGGCAACACCAAGATGAGCACAACTTCTCACATGAAGCATCAGGAAGCTCGTCTGCGAGGTTCAGTACAATCTACGGCAGTGCTGCAATCTAGAAATCGTTGAAATTCAACACGATAATGGAACGAATAGAGAAATGTGAAAGGAATTCATGAATTCCATAATGAGTGGGTGCAGATTCCGGTAACGTTAGCGAGAAGAATGGGGGATCGAGGTACATTAGCGGCGGCCGCCTGACAGGCTCTGATTTTCACAACGAAGCTTGTGCAGTATGAAAGCTGGAGAGAAATCATACGCAGATACACAGACTAGGCCGACACAAATTTTACATACCGGGCTACAAACAATGTAGATTAATGTTCTGGGTATAGTGTAGTCGAAGTAAGAGTATAAGAAAAGCATATTTTCTTTTTATGTAGGATTGTAAATCTATTTGGATAATATCAGGTACGAAGAATTGTGGCATTTTCGAATAATAACGTAGTTGGCGTGAAATGACAAAACGCAGTCTTATTAATACGGACTTATTTAGGATGTCTAAGAAACAAGAAACATCTGCAAAAACTCTCCGAAAAGGAAAGCAACATTACCTACCTCGTCTACCAAGATCAACTGAGAAGGCTATCATAAATTGCTACGGGCTACTGAAAAGAGAGGACAACAATCAATCGTAGTGATGCGGAACTTACAGGGTGGGTGAAAAGCTCCTTTACACTTGCCCAAAATAAGAATCAATGGAATACAGTATTTCTTTTATAGGCAGTCCGACAACAATGTTCTGATGATGATATGATGCTTGTTGTTTAAAGGGCCTAACAGCTAGGTCATCGGCCCCTAATCGTACGAGGTGCAACGAAATGGAACTTAAAGCTTCAAAAAGTATCTACCGACTAGAATCTAAAACGAATGGTGATGAAAAACGGATGGTGGAACGAAAACAATCAGTGGATCCAATTCACAATGTCTTAATTACTGGGGTGATACGTATTATCTTAAGGGGTCCAAAATCCAGATCACCGTCCCCTCATAATGTTACAAATCACTGGTAAAGCAGAACCAAGGTGTTTCTCCTATAGTGGTACTAATCATAGGTAACATAGACTCATGGTGTGTCTCTCATGGTGGTATTAATCACAGGTAATGCAGACCCATGGTATGTCGCACACAATGGCACCATCGCAGGCAACACAAACCTATGGTGTTCACACATAAGGGTATTGGTAATGCAGACCCATGGTATGTCGCACACAATGGCACCATCGCAGGCAACACAAACCTATGGTGTTCACACATAAGGGTATTACCCACAAGCAGACCCATGGTGTTCCTCACATAGTGGGACAAATCACGGGCGCCGGTATTACCGTGGTGTTCCTCACTTATTAGTGGAATTAATCTCGGGCCACGTATACTCGTGGTGTTGCTCACATAGGGGTACTAATCATAGGCACTGCAGGCCCACGGTGTATGACACATTATGGTAAGCCCACAGGTAACAAATCCCACGGTGTTCTTCACATAATGGAACTACTCTCAGGTAACTCAGACCCATGGTTTTGTTTACATAGTGCTACTAATAACAGGCATGAAGTTTCTCAGAAGGTGGTACTACTCATAGGTAGCGCAGACCTATTCTGAACACAGGGGAACCAACACATTCCAGCGCAGCGTTACGGCACACGGACATTAGTCCGCGCAGCCGAATGCCGCACCGCACCGCCCCCCCCCCCTCCTCCCCCCCGCCGCCACGGTGGAATACACACGATAGTACTAACTACAGGCAACACCCAGACCCGTGGTGTTCCTCACATAAGGGTTACTGCTCCTAGGTAACGTAAATCCATGGTGTTCCTCACGTAATGGTACTAATCGCAAGTAATCTCATGGTTCTAAAATCATCCCTTGGTCGCCCATTTTAGTCGTATCTTACACGACAGGCAGTCGAAAGCTATTTTCATTATTTCATTATTCCCGCTCGGTTTAGTTGGGAGAGTAACACGGATACAAGGGATTTCAGTGTTGAGCGTTTGGTGCCTGGCGTGTGAGTTCACAAACATAAAATAACACATAAGACAATGGAGGACGTTATGAGGGACTTTGCTGTGCGTTTTGTGATACCGTTGCTATCATGGCAAACGTTATTGGTATGAGAAAGGAATCTTTTGCAGCGGGATATATCCGTGATGCGCAACGTAATGGGAGACCGAATTCGTTGAATGATCGCCGATAAAGCCAAATCGTAAAAGTTCAGCGAAGTTATGTGTCCTGCGATCGGCTATACGAAACCATATGCAGAGGAACTTACGGCGTTCATATTTTCATCCAGGCCTATATAGTGTAAAGAGACTTTTCGTCCACCCTGCATGATAAGAGTTGCAACATTAACGGCAGGGGTAAGAGTTTATTTTTATCTTTAACTAGCAAGAAACCCGTGCTTCGCTACGGTATTATACTGAAATTTATAATTGAATGTTTATTGTTTTAGATATATAATCCGCCGAAATTCGCGATCTGACTCGTTTTCTAATATATTACGGCAAGTTTCCTCCAAATTTTCAATCTTTCTTTCCAGCAATCGATTTCGTACTTACCGGGCTAGGTCAAGGTATCCCACCCGGTCAGTTGGGTCCCTAAATGTTTGCCATCTTTTCGTATAAGGATTTTTAATATAGATCAAATCATTAAGGAGATCCGGCGTGGTGTCGTCTTGGGAGCCTTGGCGGTACTGAACCCGCGGCCGGACTGCATTCTTAGTCATTACCCGTCCAGGACCCGTTTCCAGCGCGGTCGGCACATTTGACGACGGTCCAGAACATTATTATTATTATTATTATTATTATTATTATTATTATTATTATTATTATTATAGATGTTCTGGACCCCACTGCAAGATGAAGACCGCTACTTGGCGGTAAATTACATCTGCTGCCATTGTCATTGGTGACAATGTGACCGGCACCATTGCCGCGCGTAGGCAAGTGTGCGGGATTTCTGGCGATACGAATGACATACTTCCGTGCATTATTGACCTTATTATAGAGGTGAACAATTTGACGGTCAATCTCATTCCTATAGTTTATTTCGAATGTGCTAATTTTTATATATATATGCCAGGAGAATCTACTGTAATCTAAGAACGTTCTCCGAAGGAAAACATGGCTCTTGTAAACGAACCCAGGAAAGATTAAAAATGATCGGTTTATGATCAGAATAAGTACATCGAAAATATACAGCCTGTTTCCAGTCATTCGACAGGGTCAGGTATGGAATGAATAAAGCCCCATCTAGCGGCGACAATAGGAATTGTGCCGCCTGCCGAAGCCTGTCGCAATCCTCTGGGGCAATGACCGATGAATGAGAAATGAAATGAAATATTCGACAGTGTTGCTGGAATGAATAATGACAGGGAAAACCGGAGTATCCGAAGAAAAACCTGTCCCGCCTCCGTATTGTCCAGCACGAAAGTCACATGGATTGACCGGGATTTGAACCACGGAACCCAGCTGTGAGAGGCCGGCGCACTGCCGCCTGAGCAACGGAGGCTCCTTATAAGTTCATTATGAACAGTAAAATCAATTTGTCTCACCTTTTACACCCCACCGCCGTTAGGTTTATTTACCCCCCCCCCCCAAAAAAAAATTAAAAGAAGGCGTGTTTCTTTATGTTTAAAGGAGATTCCAAACAACAATGTGCACGTCTGTTACCTTCAGTTTTGAGATGTAAATATCCCCATAAAAATAATTCACTTTCTTTCATTTCTTTTCACTCCCCCCCCCCCCCGGCAAAAATACGTGTTTCTTTAAGAGTAAAGGATCTTCTAAATACCAATTATCACGACTCTAACTTCTTCAGGTTTTGATTTATGTGTCCTCATGAAAGGAATTCAACTCATTTTCACTCCCGCCCCCCAAGATGGTTCCCCCCCTCCCAAACGCGTTTTTCTTTGTTTACAAAGGAGATCCAAATACCAATTTTCACGTCCGTAACAACTTTAGTTTTTATTAGATGTGTGTATTTTCCTACAATTAAGTCAATTAATTTTTCAATTCCCTCCCCCTTCATTGGATTTTCCGAGAATACGTGTTTCTTTACTTTTAAAGCAGATTCCAAATAACAAATTTCACGTCTATAACATCTTCATTTTTGAGAAATTAGTAGCCTAATTAAAAGAATTCAAAACCATTTTCAGTCACTTTAACTCCCCCTCCCCCACCCCCGCCACTACAACCACCCAAGTGGTATTTCCGAAAACTAAAAATACACGTTTCTTTATTTTTAATAGAGATAAAAATACAATTTTTCACTTCTGTAACATGTTATGTTTTTTGAGATATGCTGTAGAAATTCTCATTTTAAAATTTCACCCCTTTTTAGTTCCCCTTAAGTGGAGTTTCCAAAAACAAATCACCTATGTTTCTTTACATTTACAGGAGATTCCAAATACCCACTTTTACGTCTGTAACATTTTAAGTTTCTCAGATATTCTGTAGATATAGTCCTTCAAAAAATTCACCCCAATTTGTCACCCCTGTTTTACCGCCATTAATTGGATTTTCAAAAAAAAAAGTGTTTCTTATTCTTAAAGGAGATTCCATATACAAATTTTCAGTTCTGTAATATCTTCAGTTTCTGAGATATATTTATCGTCATTAAAGGCATTCAACGCATTATTCACCCTTTTACACCCCTCCTATTGGGATTTACAGAAAACAAAAAATACGTGTTCCTTTATTTTTAAAGGAGATTCTAAATACCAATTTTTTTCATCTGTAAACCTTTAAAGTTTTAAGATACAGACACACTCATTTCAAAATTTCACCCCTCTTTTCACCCCCCCCCCATTATATGGATTTTCCAAAAAACCAAAATTACCTGTTTCTTTATTTTTAAAGTAGATCCCAAATACCAATTTTTAGGTCTGTAATATCTTCAGGTTCTGAAATATAAGTAGCCTCATTAAAGGTATTCAACCACTTTTTCACCCTTTTCCACCCTTCCTATTGGGATTTTCCGAAAACAAAAAAATACGTGTTTCTTTATTTTTAATGAAGATTCTAAATACCAATTTTTACATCTGTAAACTTTAAAAGTTTTGAGATATAGATGCACTCATTTCAAAAATTCACCCCCTTTTCACCCTCCCGTTAATTGGATTTTCCAAAAACAAAAAAATACGTGTTTCTTTATTCTTAAAAGAGAATAAAAGTACCAATTTTCATGTCTGTAATATCTTCAGTTTATGAGAAATATGTACCGGTCTCATGATTAAAGGCATTCAACCCCTTTTTCACCCTTTTCACCCCTCCTATTGGGATTTTCTGAAAACAAAAAAATACGTGTTTCCTTATTTTTAAAGAAGATTGTAAATACCAATTTTTACATCTGTAAACTTTTAAAGTTTTGAGATATAGATACACTCATTTTAAAATTTCAACCTCTTTTCACCCCCTTAGCGAAGGAATATCCAAAAATCCTCTCTTAGCGAGCACCTACATCTTAATATGAATCTATGCCCAAAATTTCATTTCTTTATATCCAGTAGTTTTGGCTCGGCGATGATGAATCAGTCAGTCAGTCAGTCAGGACAAGTTATTTTATATATATATAGATCAGTTGAAATGGAAGAAAATTTCGTTATTAATCTAACTTTGTCTCGACTTTGGTAAGGTTTGCAGACAGTCTATGTGTGTTCTTACGGCATATGCACATGTAATTTATTTGCTTGTGTGTATTATTACAGCGTGGTTTCACTTCAGTCCGACTAGTGATAGCAAATTTCAAGAAGGGGCTGAATTATTCACACCCGGTAAACACAGGAAGAACACAGTTATAGTAATGCGTATATTAAATACAGGCAGGAATATATATAACATTAAATTGAGTGAGGCTGAAAGTGTGTTTATTTCCGTAATTCCCTACTGAGCTTGAAAACAGAATTATGAATATCTTGATTTATTCTTTGCTGAGGTAAGTGAACCATTATTGATGCTTATATTGAGGCTAGTTTGTTATGGTTATGTCTGATGATTTCAATATGTAACTAGTCAAGTTGGCAGCAGTGACGAGGCATTAAAAACATTTTTTTTTGCTAGTTGTTTTACGTCGGACCGACACAGATAGGTCTTACGGCAACGATGGGACAGGAAAGGGCTAAGAGTGAGAAGGAAGCGGCCGTGGCCTTAAGGTACAGCCCCAGCATTTGCCTGGTATGAAAATGGGAAACCACGGAAAACCATCTTCAGGGCTGCCGACAGTGGGGTTCGAACCTACTATCTCCCGAATACTGGATACTGGCCGCACTTAAGCGACTGCAGCTATCGAGCTCGGTATTAAAAAAAAATTGGGCGGCGATATTTGCTTTTTAGTGTGTAGCCTTACGTACCGACTGCTATACCTACGAGATACAAATACTATAGCTATACAAAGTTATCTTGAAATGACAACGATCTCTGAGCAAGACATCAACGAAAGCGCTCAAGGGATAATTCAGGACGTGACATTTGCAAGGCCTGCTTATTTGACTTAGGAGAGGCGCGGCAGCAGCAGTAATTACGTAAGATTTTTTTTTTTTTTTTTTTTTTTTTTTTTTTTTTTTTTTTTTTTTTTTTTTGCATTTGGTCCGTAAGACCATGCTGCCGCTCTGTACATTTAGAAAACAGGAAAGTCAAAGAGCAACATCTTTACAACATGGACCGTTCATGGCAAGATTTATAGAGAGCTGCCTCTGCGAAGGGCTCAACGTCCGTGCCAGAGAAACATACTGTGCTCGAGAACGTCACTCACCGGGCCACACTCACTAGCGTAAGTCTGTCATGGGATGCTTCAAAGTTCGAATCTCGGCAGAAAGTGCAGCCAATCTCAGTTATTATAGTCACAAGCAAATTTCAGCAATACCATGGCAAAGCACCATAACATTACAGTAGACATCATTTGTGCTAGGCTCATCTCTTGTAACCTGCCTTGAACAACTCTTTCCCTTCAGACTCAATTCTATTGCGTTTGTGAGGCACGGTCGTGGCATCTTAAAGGCTGCAGACAATTTGACTCGAACCAGAGTACTCCATGACAGCTTACACTGAGCAAGCCTGACTGTAAAGGTGCGTCCATACCAAGATGTTTTCGTTAACTTTGTTGATAAACACTGTTAACCAACAACGTTCATAAATATTGTTTACTGTTAATAAACAGAATAGCGCGTTCGTAAACATTTCGCCCATGTTTATAAACAAAATATCTTCAACTTCCGTGAAAGACACTTTTCATTAACTTTTTGTGTTTTCGTTAACATTTGTGTTCACACATGCGCGAATAAGCAATTAGAGTATACAATTCGTCGCATGGAATACGATGTTTTCTTACACAAATTCACTATCAAATCGCAAACGAAAGTTCTAATATACAGCATTTTTAATTCTGTATTCTGTATTCGCTATGTTCTAATGTACGGTAGTTTCATTTCCAGCTCGTCGCTGAGTAACCTAACCTTCCATAATCACTTGCATATCAAAATAATACTGCCGGGCTGAGTGGCTCAGACGGTTGAGGCGCTGACCTAACTCCAACTTGGCAGGTTCGATCCTGGCTCAGTCCGGTGGTATTTGAAGGTGCTCAAATACGTCAGCCTCGTGTCAGTAGATTTATTGGCATATGAAAGAACTCCTGCGGAACAAAATTACGGCACCTTGGGGTCTCCGAAAACCGTAAAGAAGAGTAGTTGGTGGGGCGTAAAAACAATAACACTATTATTAAAAATAATTCTATCCTAACTAGGTTAAATGAAATTTTTTTTAAATTTCGTTCCTTTACCAATTTCTTGAGATTGTTGTATAAAGCTTCACACAGCTCTGGCACAGTAACTAAAATTGGTTTTGATACTCTACACACATAAGTGACATGTAGGAGTCTCCAGTTGCTAGGAATCAAAGTTACACCTAGCCTGTCATTAATGGGGGCGGCTAATCTGTATCATTTCTTGCAATTTGAGGCCCAATCACTGTCAACAAGAACTAAAATACAGAGGGGGCATTCTCAAGAAAATTTCGAAAGCCTGCTGCATCATGAAGTTCTCACAGAAGTGTTATCTTCAAACTTAATTCTAAACGTCTTGTTAGTTTTTTTTCTTTCTTTGACACACTTTGTGTCCAACTGTGCTCACTAAAATAATGAAAGTTGCAGCTTTATCTTCTTGTTGACCCTGTGCATTGTAACTTTACAAACAGCTTTGTTGGTGTGGACACACTCTTGAAGTTTGTTAACAAAAGTTTATTAACTATGCTGAGAAGTGTTTTAATAAAAGCACATAAAACAAATAAAAACAAATAAAAACATAAAAACAAATAAACATTGCTTATTAACTAATGTTTTTAACGTTGTTTATTAACGTTGGCGTGGACTAGCCGTTAGGCTTGCCGCGCCAGTTCGCGTGTATATCCTAGCGCTGTTAACGGAGCGGTTGTTTACGGAGCGGAGGCTCCGGGCGCTTTCAATCGGTGCCTCCGGAGAACCTCCGATTGAATTACAAGCGCGTAGTTTAAACTTGGTACGGGAGAAATGAACGAGCATTTGTACAGGAATTTATAACTTGTCGCTATTAATGTGAGAAATGACGCCCCTCCGTTAATACTTTAGTTATTTGGCGATATTACAGATAGCATTCTTACGTACAAACATAATAATTATGTAACAGAACCTCCGATTGAATTACAAGCGCGTAGTGTGAATTTGGTACGGGGGAATTGAACTAGCATTTTCTCAGGAACTTATAACTCGTCGCTACTATTGTGCGAAAGTAGGCCCCTCAGTTAATACCTTAATTATTTGGCGATATTACAGATAGCATGCCTTGCTGGCAGGACCTAGTGTTTACAATACACTATGTCTTCTGGTATGGGCTAGAGTAATTTTGTTACTTTCATTGATCTGTCTCTGTCTTATCCTTGGCTTTGACAGTATGAAAGTGACTGAGGTATGAGCAATGCTAGTAATGCCATTCCTTGTACAGCCAGTCCCTGTTATGAATGGTATGAAAATGTTGCTCATAGGGTCGGTCGGTGCATGCATTTCAGTGGGCTTTGCAGACTGATATGTAATAGCAACTTCTGGCTCAGTGAGGAAAGCAACGGGAAACTACCTCACTCCTCATTTCCCTAGTATGCCTCTTCAGTGATGCCTAGGCAATCTATGACAGCTGATGGCAGAGCTGTTGAGGATCCAACCAGCCTTAGGGCTGAAGACTGAACATACATACATTACAGATAGCATTCTTATACGTAATTATGTATCAGAACCTCCGATTGAATGTCAAGCGCGTAGTGTGAACTTGGTAGGGAGAAATGAACGAGCATTTTCACAGGAATTTATAACTTGTCACTATTACCGTGAGAAACTAGGCCCCTCAGTTTATACCGGTACCCTTATTATTGGACGATATTACAGATGGCATTCTTACGTACAAACATTGAATGACCGCCCGGCTCCATGGCTAAATGGTTAGCATGCTGGCCTTTGGTCACAGGGGTCCCGGGTTCGATTCCCGGCGGGGTCGGGAATTTTAACTATCATTGGTTAATTTCGCTGGCACGGGGGCTGGGTGTATGTTTCGTCTTCATCACAATTTCATCCTCATCACGACGCGAAGGTCGCCTACGGGAGTCAAATAAAAAGACCTGCACCTGGTGAGCCGAACATGTCCTCGGACACTCCCGGCACTAAAAGCCATACGCCATTTTTTCATTGAATGACCGAGCTCGATAGCTAGAAAGCAATAGCCAGTGTCCAGTATTCGGGAGATAGTAGGTTCGAACCCCACTGTCGGCAGCATGAAAATGGTTTTCCGTGGTTTCCCATTTTCACACCAGGCAAATGCTGGGGCTGTACCTTAATTAAGGCCACGGCCACTTCCTTCCCACTCCTAGCCCTTCCCTGTCCCATCGTCGCCATAAGACCTATCTGTGTCGGTGCGACATAAAACTAGAAAAAAAAAAGACATTGAATGACAAGCGCGTAGTGTAAACTTCATGCGGGAGGAATGAACGAGCATTTTCACAGGAATTTATATCTTGTCGCTATTATTGCGCGAAACTACACTCCTTCTTTAACTTTTTTTTTTAATGCTATATGTTCGGGGCGTCGACCTTTGAATATATTTTGCCTCTACCTGCACCAAATGTGAGGAAACCTGCGTGTATTATGTAAATGGCGGTAGTGTAAAGTGTTGAATGTGAGGAAAGGAACGTTAAGGATGACACAAACACCCAGTCCCCAGACCAGGGATATTAATAATTTAAATAAAAAACCCTGATCCGGCCGGGAATCGAACCTGGGGCCGCCGGGTGACAGGTGGACGCGCTGCCACCTACACCGCGAGGCCGGTGTTTACGAATCATTTGTGCCATGTTTTACAGCGCAGCACTTACAGACTTGAACCGCTTGAACTCCTCCGTCCGCTCGTAAATATTCATCCCTTACTTCTGCACTTCTTTCGCGTTTTTTTTTTCTTTTACATATGTCCAGAAATTAAAAGCGAATTCAAATTTAACTTGAAACTACTGTATTCTAGCGCCAATATAATGGGAATATTTCCGTAATGATAATAATAATGATGAACAAGGTGTACTGTGTAAGTTCTGCACAGGTAGGGCCTGCACTTTTCTGAGAAACAACTGAACCTATTTAGATATATTGTTTGTTGTATCTACAGTAATATGGGGTATGTATTATATGTCGATATAATTGCATTTTCTTGATAATAAATGAGAGGATGCATTAATTATTCTGAATGACTATGCGTTCTTTGTTAAGAGGTATTGTATGGAATATCGGTGATATAGATCAATTTTTGTGTATGTAGGTAACTATTTTTATAGGGCGCCTACATTCATGGACGTAAGTTTGAAATTACAGCCCACTACGTCCTTACACTCGGAGCTACTGTTGCGAATAGGAGGCGACCCTCCGGTTAACCTCCGGAGCTCCGTAACTGCTTTGCCTCCGTCGGTAGTACCGGAGATCACCGGAGGAGCGCTGTAATCGTATTATCCGATTCAATCAACCAGCATGTTTATTTAAAGCAGGTTGGGGAAGATCAAGGACAAGTCCGCGACTTCGAGAGCTGGAGTATGACGTTGGCGCTGGTGGTGTGAAAAATGGGAGTAGTGTAGTCATGGTAACGTAGACAACGTTGACGCGTTTATGGCGCTAAACCGAGTGTATATTTCTCACTGTCACCTGATGCTCTCTCCCAGCAAGTTCCGTTGTGTGCTGGTTTTGTGTTAAATTATTTTATCATTGTGAGTGTGTACAGCATTTGTATTGTAAGGGAGTTTTTATTTCATTCCACATGAGCAGTTATTCTTTATTACTATTCATAATTAGCTTAGTTGCAGTTAATAGTGACTGCCACTGAGTTACGAAATGGTTATTTTCGTGTTTTTTTTAAAATATGCTTTGTGGTTCCCAGCATTTCATTATTCTGTTCCGCGTCCAATATTCCATTCGTGATATTGTGATTAAAATATACGTAACCTGTTGATCATAGGTAGCTTTTGAGAAAAAGCAAAGCGAAATATATACCATTTATAACCGGAGTTGGGAAGTAATTGAGTAAAAGTAATTGAATTACTTGTAACGATTACATTTTTAGTAATTTTTAATCGTAATCGTTACTTTCTAGTAATCGATATAAGCTCACATCACAAAATATTACCATAGGCACCCTAGTGCGCACGTACAGATGGATCGTTAAGCCTGTAGAGATCGCTCAGCGATCGAGTCTAGTCCTCAACCGCACGCGCACTGCCTCTTCGTGAGCATAAGGCAATAGCGATCACTGAGTCATTGACGTTTCAAGTGCACTGTGTACGTCAACATGGGTAGATGCAATGATGAGACAGTGACAAAAAGGAGCAATCGTGTTTGGTCGTGCCCATGCGTCATACTGTGCGTGAATTTGCTGGATTTTTTGGTGTTTCGCAGCGGACTGTTCAACGTGTTTACAAGCAGTGGTGTACTACACGTGGCCACGAAACACGACGTCGGAATAAGATCCTGACTGAGAGGAAATGGAGGCGCGTTTCACGGCTTGTGAATCAAAATCCCTTCCAAATCCGACAAGAATTGCTGCAGTCATTGAAGGAAGGTCCGTCCGAAACTGTTAGCGAGAGAACAGTGCGACGGGAACTGCATGCAATGAACATTTGAAGTTGATCACTTCGCAAGAAGCCATTGCTCACACAGGCACAAAGCTGCGCGTCTTCTATGTTCTATAAATCATCGAACGTGGACAGTAGCTGACTGGTGGGACGTAATATGGTCTGATGAATCACGTTTTTGCCTGTATTCCAATGACGCACGTCGTCGAGGGCACCGAAGGCCAAATGAGGCATTTCATCCTGAATGTGTGCAAGGTCAGGTTCAAGCCGAAGGTGCGTCTGTGCTGTTTTGGGGGTGTTTTTCATATCATGGATTGGGCTTACTCACTGAGGTGACCGCTAACACGAACCAGCATGTTTATTTAAACATCATGAATGATAAGGTGTTGCCTCTCAGTCAACATCTGCATGATGAGTGTGCTATTAATACCTCGAATTTTCAAGATGACAACAGCAAAGTTCATCGGGCTGGACGCATATGTAGCTGGTTTTATGAACAATCCTTCGCCCTATTACATCTCTATTGGCCTCCAAATCATCAGCCTTGAACCTAACTGAATATCTATAGGACAAATTGGAACAGCGGAAAAAAAGCAACGACATCAGCACCCCCGCAATTTGGTGGAAATGCGCGATCAAATCCTCAGCGAATGGCTTAATCTGGGTGCGACACACCTGCCACAACCTTGTGGACTCGGTTCCTAACCGAATCCGGGCGGTTATAAAGTCCAGAGGCGAAGTTACACGGTATTGCATGATGCTTGTAATTATTTCTCCAGAGGTGACTAATTTCTTGTCCGGTGAGCTTGACAGCTTTGATGATGATGATGATGCTTGTTGTTTAAAGGGGCCTAACATCTAGGTCATCGGCCCCTAATGGTACGAAATAAGATGAAATGTAATGACAAATTAAAAGTCCAAAATCCTCCACTGACTAGAATTCAAAGCGTAAGGATGAAGAATGAATGGATAGATATGAATTCAAAACAATCAGTGGATCCGACCCGCAATGCCTCATATTCACAGAAACTGACGTAAAGCAATAGTATTACTGACCAAGAGACTGCTTCTATAGCACAATACTGAATCGATGATGCTTGTAGTCTAAAGGGATCCAAAATCCAAGTCATCGGCCCCTCATAATGGTACTTATCGCTAGGAAAGTAGAACCATGGTATTTGTCATGTTGCGGTACTAATCAAAAGTAGCGTGGACTCGCGGTATTCCACACATTATGGTACTACTCGCAGGTAATGAAATTCGCACATGTAATACAGACCTATGGTGTTTCGCACATTGCGGCGCCATTTACAGGCAACTCAAACCTATGGTGTTCATCACGTAAGTGTACTAACCACAGGGACTTGTACTATCCCGTGTGTTCCTCACATAGTAGGTACTAATCATAGGCAAGCCAGAACCATGTGTCGCTCACCCATGGTGTCGCTCATATAGTGGTACTAATCACAGGTACTGTAAAAGCCGACAGCGTACTCTGTTGCTACTAATCACAAACCTCTTTTGTACCTAACATAGTGGTACTACGGGCAAGTAAAAGAGACCCATGGTGTTCCCCGCGTGGTGGTACTAATTACAAGTAGTCCCATGGTTCTAATTCAATCATCCCTTGGTCGCCCCTTTTAGTCGCCTCTTACGACAGGTAAGGGATACCGTGGGTGTATTCGTCTGCGTCCCTCATCCACAGAGGGTAAACAGACAGAAAAGGGAAGAAAAAAGGGATCCGTCACTTCGAAAAATGAAGTAGCGGACGAAGAAATGCAAGGGCCACGAAGGGCATGAAAATGAAAGACTCCTTAGCCCTCGGAAACCTAGTAGCGTCGGAGTCGGAAAAGAACAAGAGTTTACAAAGGGAGGTCGGACAAGGTAGATGAAAGTGAGGAGCCTGACACAAGTAGTGGAAGCAATGCCATGACTCAGCTAAGGGCCCCGTGGTCACCAAACCACGCTCCCAAGTTGAGATCCCTGGGGCTCCATGTAGTCGCCTTTTACGACCGTGGGATACCGTGGGTGTATTCTTCATCTGCGTCCCCCAACCAACTTTGGAGCCGCAGCACTCACAAAGTGTTGCGCCGAGGGTAATTCCAGGATACGACGCGCAATCGTTCATTTACTCGCAGGAGGTTGTGGATACTGGGTTGAGATATAGATATTCGTGCACTACGTGGTCAAGATGGTGGTGGCGATGATTCTTGTTTTAAGGGGAAATACAACTGGACAAACATCCTCTATTAACACTAACCACACAGAAAACAACAGTTGACCGAGGGCACTGGAAGCAATGCCAGACTCACTTAAGGTAATCGCCCACTGCAGGGAACCGCGCCGCGCCGCGCGGAACAAGCTTGTGGAACATTCCACGGGCCATTTTCCGAGACTTCGCCCATACAGCACACCTCAACGCGCCGCCTCTCTCCAGTTGGGGAAGTGCAGCTCACACAGAAATATGAGTTCCAGTTCCGAGGAGGACTTATTATTTGCGGTTGCGATATTTGCAAATGAGGAAGAAGAAAAACGCGAAAGAAAAGTTTGGGTCCACAACATTTATGAGAAAAGGGAAACGTACGGAGAGTTTCACCATTTATTTCCTGATCTACTAAAGGACCGAAGTAAATTTTCCCACTGCTTTCGTATGTCCCAAGAAAAATTCTATGAACTATTGAACCTAGTTAAGCCGTGTCGCTTAAGTGCGGCCAGTATCTAGTGTTCGGGAGATAGTAGGTTCGAACCCCACTGTCGGCAGCCCTAAAAATGGTTTTCCGTGGTTTCCCATTTTCACACCAGGCAAATGCTGGGGCTGTACCTTAATTAAGGCCACTTCCTTCCCACTCCTAGCCCTTTCCTGTCCCATCGTAGCCATAAGACCTATCTGTGTCGGTGCGACGTGAAGCAACTAGCAAATAAAAAAAGCCGTGTGTAGAGCAAGAAAATAATATCACCTTTCGCCGAGAAAGGCGTACAGTGCACAATACCACTAACCGCGTGAAGGTACGAGCGTGCTGCCACTAGTCGAGGACTCACGAAGACTGCCGAAACGCCACGAAACCACATTCTTTCCGTTATTCCTTCCTTCTACCCTCGCCCATACAAGCGCGCCGAAAGGAAAAAGTTCCGTTCCAGAAACCTGGGGGCTTCTGGTGCGGAAATTCCACAAGCTTGTTCCGCGCGGTGCGGCGCGGCTCCCTGCAGTGCGCGTTAAGCCATTTCATTTCACAAGAAGCAGACCACGGAAATTTCTTCTCGGCTGCGCTGCGCGGCGCGGCGCGGTGTAGTGGGCGATTACCTTTAAGGGGACCGTTGTCGCAAACCCACGCTCCTAAGTTGACAGATCTTGGTCTGTTAGTCGCCCCTTACGACAGACAGGCGATATGGTAGATGTTATTCTACCATCCTCACCCACAAGGGTTACGTGCTCAAGAATGGAGCCGTCCGGCTCCTTGGCTAAATGGTTAGCATGCTGGCCTTTGGTCTCAGGGGCCCCGAGTTTGATTCCCGGCCGGGTGGGGGATTTTAACTTCGTCTGGTTAATTTCTCTGGCTGGAGGGGGGGGGGGGCTGGGTGTTTGTGTTCGCCTTAAATGTATAAGCTCAATTGATCACGTCAATTAATAATTAATGATAAGAAACATACAAAATTGTAGCTGGCTAAATATTTGATAGGACCGAAAGCCATTTCCATTCGCTCATTTGAATAAATATTTTGAATTAGGTATCCTGAAAATAATGAAAACACGAACATGACGTGCAAAATTTTGCTCGGGAGCAATACTTTCGAAACTCTGGTTCTCATACCAGTAATTCTCTGTGTTATTTTTGTGTTTAGCAAATTAAGTAACTCATCGAAACAAGTGTTTGACATCCGGGTGAAATTAAAGAATTTTTCTTCATCTCTCCTTGCTAGTTTGAATATAAGCGACAAAATAATTATAAACTCTCCCGCCAATAAATGATTTCTGTCAGGGTCTATATTCCGTCGAGTCAGCGATCGCACTGCAGCTCGTTCACATCCACGTGTGCTTTGGAAAGTGTTACCGCGGAATCTGCTGCGGACTCTGCGAAAACCGCTGTGTGTGTCATCATCCTAACGGCCGCTGACCGCTCAGCAGAAAAATCCGGCAAATAAGATCGCTGATAACAACATTTTAAAATCACGAGGGGAAGACCGGTGATAAATGTACTGCACGATTAATATAAATACTATGGGCACATGGTACATGTTTTAATGAAATGAAATGTCGTGTGGCTTTTAGTGCCGGGATATCCCAGGACGGGTTCGGCTCGCCAGGTGCAGGTCTTTCTATTTGACCCCCGTAGGCAACCTGCGCGTCGTGATGAGGATGAAATGATGATGAAGACAACGCATACACCCAGCCCCCGTGCCACTGGAATTAACCAACTAAGGATAAAATCCCCGACCCGGCCGGCAATCGAACCCGGGACCCTCTGAACCGAAGGCCAGTACGCTGACCGTTCAGCCAACGAGTCGGACATGTTTTAATGATACTCTTGGACAGAATAATTGTTCCTTGCACTTTTATCAGAGTGTGAACCTAGGGCAATAAACGAACGTCTGCTGCTGTTGAGACGACACGGAAAATAACTACCCGACTGGCCAGGCACCAGAATATTACCTGTTTATAAAATGTACTAGTCGTGTAATAAATCATGTTTATTTATCGAGTATCTTGCGCTTTAAAGAGTGCGACTGTCTGATCGTGAGCCACAGAGGCCGCTATGCACGCACAACCGCGACAGGTCCAGGGCAGTTTACCTTTAGGTACGTCACACCGATTTCCATGTTAGCGATGTTCAGCGCTGATATGAATTACGCAAGAAAGGTCTAAATTAATGAATATCTCTGTTATAGTCGGTAAGACAGAATTGTACCTTAATCAAGGTACATCCCCAGCATTAGTCTAGTGTGAAAATTGGAAACCACGGGAAACCATCTTAAAAGGCTGCCGACAGTGCGGTTCTAACCCACTATCTCCCGAATGAGAGCTGATCGCTACGCGACCCAAATCACGAGGCCATTTATTTGGTGAAAGATTTCCTAGGCCTCGCAAACCTAATACTGTCGAGATCAAGAGATGACCGACGAAATTCTGATAGTAAAGATGTAGGCTAAGCGAGAAGACTGGCAAAAGTTGAAGAAATATGAGTCAGCTAGGACCCCGCGGTCGCCAAACCCCAAACTGATCCCGTTTTAGTCGCCTCTTATGACAAGCTGGGGATAACGTGGACGTATTCTAGTGCCCCCACCCCACAGAAGCTGATTTCAACTGTGTTCTAAACAATTTCGAAATTGAGCCATCTTTATTTAGAGTTCTTGTTAGCACGATTATCGCCTGCTGTGCAACCAAACCGCTGTTGATTCGGCCTTGAATGACGTGTTCTACTGAAGTGTTATGGGCCGGGTGCACATTGAGACGCAGTTGGCGGCAGAGCAGGGCAGAGTAGGGTAGGACACTGCAGCGCTGACCAAGTTCGAAGTTCATGTGAGCACACATTGGCACGCAGTCTCTCCTCGGATTTAGGAAAGAAAGAACTGTTTTCTTTCGACTCTGATATTTAGCCATCCAATGTAAAGAGAAACCTTCCTATTTTCAAGACTCCTCCTTGTCTTATTTTTTAAGCGGTCGTTTCTTCACGATTTTCTTCCCATTTTGATACCGTACTCATCTTTACAATTTCCCTTGTCGGTATGGGATTTCACATTAAGACAATGACGAAAAAAACCGCCACCATCGCCAGTGAACACGACTGGACGTTATTTCCATGTTAGCCATGTTCAGCGTTGATTTGAATTAATCAAGAAAGGTCTAAACTCATGAATATCTCTATTAACATAGCCAGCAAGGCAGAACTGTATACGACATAAATGATCGGAAATTATGTTCTCTATAACTTCTGTTATGTCGTATTTATCAACAGGATCACTAATAATACAGATATTTGGGATTTAAACTTTAGACCTTCTCCGAAACTACCACTCCATCTAGCATGAATAAAATGTATAGCCTAGGCTGTAGTTTATTATTCCCCGACTTTACATACCGATTTTTATTAAATCCTTTCAAGCCTTTTCCTCGTGATGCGTATAAAGAGACATGATGGAAAATTGAAATTAAGAATTGTACTGCAGTATAAAACATGGTGAGACCGAACGTCTGTGATCAATTTCTCCTCTATTTCTCAAACTACACGACACGTGAGCACGAAACTGTGTTCCGAGCACTGCGTGGGGTAGGTTGCTTGTAGTCCAAAGGGGTCCAAAATCCATGCCTACGGCCCCTCATAATGGTAATTATCGCTAGTAGGTAGAACCATGGTATGTATCATGTAGCGGTACTAATCGCAACACAGACTCCCCGTGTTCTTCACACTCTGGTACTACTCACAGGTAATGCAGACCTATAACGGCGCCACTCATAGGCAACGCAAACCCATGTTGTTCCTCACATAGTGGGTACTATTCACAACCAACGCAGACCTACGGCGTCGCTCATATAGTGGTACTAATCAGAGGCAAAACGCAGATCCATGATGTCCACAACCAGATTATGAAACATTCCGGTGAGTGTAGCCTCTTTTTTCTCCTTCGGGTGTTCCAACCGTACCTGGACAGAAGTGAGCCCCCGTCATAGTGGTGGATACTACACACGGGTACCCGTAGTTATCCACCCACTAATCGCAAGCAAAGGCGCTTCATGACGTATCTCGCGTGATGGTAATAATCACAGGTAATCTGATGGTTCAAAATTCAGCATCCCTTGGTCGCCTCTTTTAGTAATCTCTTACGACAGGCAGGAGATACCGTGGGTGTATTCTTCGTCTGCGCCCCCCACCCACAGGGGGTAAGTTTCCGAAGATATCAGCTGCACTTGCCGGGCTAACACCATAAAATAGTAAAGTTCAACACAACCAAAAGGCTGCTTTTCAAATAATTTATACCTTTAAACAGCAACATCCACGATTATTCCAAAGAACAAGCTGGCTAAATAACACAACGAGGCTTAGTGATGATATATTATCGCTCAAATAAACCACCCTTCTTCACTTCCTTGAAGGGAAGCGTAGCGCGCCTCGCCGTGTAAAGGAGAAGTCAGAGTGCGCAAGGGTTCCTGAAAGTGTTGGTAACCAGAATGCCTGCACAGTGAGGAAGTATACAGAATGTAACAGTAAGGTAGGCCAAAGTTTTAGGACACATTCCTCACACGTAGAAGAGGAACATCTATCTATATATACATAAAATAACATGTTCTGACTGATACATCGTCGCCGAGCCAAAACTACTGGACATAAAGAAATAAAACTTCGGGGATACATCTATATTACAGCGTAGGTGCTCGCTAAAGGAGGATTTTTTTTAAATATTCCGTCGCTAACGGGGTGGAAAAAAAGGGGGAGGGTGAATTATTTAAATTAATATATCTATATCCCAAAAACTTAATAGTTTATAAATGTAAAAATTGGTATTTGGAATCCCCTTTAAAAATAAAGATACACGTATTTTTGTTTTCGGAAAATCCACTTAAGAGGGGCGAAGAGAAGTGAAAAAGTGGTTGAATTCTTCTTATGAGTATACTAATATCTGAAAAACTGAAGATGTTACAGACGTGAAAATTGGTATTTTGACTCTCCTTTAAAATAAAGAAACACGTTTTTGTTTGTTGTTCGACTTGAGAGAGGGCTGTTTCTCTCATGCACAGTTCTATGTCGCATGTTCGAGAGTTAGCTTTGCCAGTAGTCTGCTCATCTTATCCCCAAAAGGCAATACCACAAACGTGGTTTACTGGGGTAAATTAAACTCAATTCTTCGGAGAGTTTTTTTATGGCGACAATGGGACAGGAAAGGCCTAGGAGTGGAAAGGAAGCGGCCGTGGCCTTAATTAAGGTACAGCCCAACCACGGAAAACCATACTCAGGGCTGCCGACAGTGGGGTTCGAACCCACTATCTCCCGAATGCGAGGTCACAGCTGCGCGTTCCTAACCGCACGGCCAACTCGCCCAGTGGAGAGCTTTTATACTTTAGAATTTTTCAGATAATGTCTTAGTGCAGTACCGAGGAACGATTACCTTTATCAAATTACGAAATCCACGCAAAAGCGCAGGGGATGGTGCCGTCATAGGTAGGACCTCACAGTCACGCAGGTCGCCTATACGGTGTCAACTCGAAAGATCTGCACGAGGCCTTTTCGCAGGCCACACGGCATTATTATTGAAAAATATGATCACTTCATACGGTTCATGCGACTGAAACAATGCGCACTAACGACCGAAAGTTTTACAACTCATGTGTTATCAGACTGAATTTCTCATTTTCTATAGCCGAGATGAGTGGTTCAGGCGGTTGAGATGCTGGCCTTCTGATCCCAACCTGGTAGGTTCGATCCTCGCTCAGTCCGGTGGTATACGTATTTGAAGGTGCTCAAATACGTCAGCCTCGTGTCGTTAGATTTACTGGCACGTAAAAGAACTCATGCGGGACTAAATTCCGGCACCTTGGCGTCCCCGAAGACCATAACTTTAGTTAGTGGGATGGTAAAAAAATATCCTGACTGAAAGGAGATACTAACAGATGCAGTGCTGTGAAAGAATGGTTTGAACCCCGAGTGTAGTGAATGATGCAATTAATAACTTACTGTTGTACCATTATGTCAAAGGCCGGCTTTAAATTAGACAAAGTAGGCCTACGTTTCGAGTGTCTATCGCACTGAATAGGACTATATATATTGTTTCAGAATTTGGCCAACGTTGGATCCCATAGAAATTAAGAGTTATTGGCCTTTCTTCCCTTTTCTTCCCAGAACCCCTTCATTCTTCATCTTTCTCTCCTCATCAAAAATGATACGTTCCGGTCTCCCATTTAGTGGTTTCTCTTCAAATGATTTTAGACTGTTGACTCTTCTTCTGAACTCTCTTCTATCGTGGACCATCCTTAGTGCAATTCGCAGTGAATACATTAAATTCAATTATAAAAGTGAATGTAAAAAGTATTAAAATGGGAGAAAGACAAATGAGGTCACCTAACCGAAATTTATAGCTAAAAATGTAGCTAAACTCAAAATTTTGTAGCAAATGAGTTTTCTAAATAGCTAGAACTATAGCTGATTCCATGTTAAGAAAACAGTATTGCTCTTATGACAACAGGGTTGGCATATCGAACGGCTCTGCTCAACACCATTGCGGGAAAACGGCGGTACATAAATGTGTGAAATTCAGTATTTTAATGTCAAGAGGAAGAAAAACTAAGCTGGACATTATTTTTATGAACTAAAGGGGCGAGGGGTTTACAGGTGCCATTTTTTGTTTGTACAGAATCAGAGGTAAACTACGGCACATAAAAAACCTCAGCATTGAAGTGTAAGGCAAATTGGAGGAGAAAATAGAAAAAAATATATTTTTGTAGGCTCGAGGGGCGAGGCGTGCATTTATTAAGTGTCCCCAGGCAACGCGGGGTACTACTGCGCTGTCGTATCACTCACAAAACCAATAGTAAAAATTCAATGCGGTCTAAAAAAGTGGTAAAATTAACATGCGCTTAAGAATGAACAGCTAAATAATAAAACCAAGCACAAATAAAATACACGGCAATTTCTTTTGTCTGTACAACATGGGCCATGACGTATCGCTGCACACCATAACACCAAAGTTTTCAGTAACAAGTTCTGCACAGTACGAAAATAATAGAACACACACAAATACTATGCAATATACAGCCAAATCTCACTGAACACAAGACACGTAGGCACTGATTTAAAGCCTAAAAGCACACACGCAACAAATATATACTGTAGATGAATTCACTACAGAAGTGAGCTGCCGGCGGTTCACAGAGTGAGGGACTACACTACCAGAGCAACACAGAAGAAGGAAAATGAAGGAAGGCAACAAAGCGATGGCTGTTCCTGCCATTGTGCTTCCTCCCTACGAATATATGTATGAAAAAGAAAATGTTATGTAGTTATTTTAATAATTCAGGTCAAAAATGCCTCATCCTTTTTATCTGTTCTTAATAAATAATAAAGTACAGTATAATAGGCTACTCCTTAAAACCACGAGGCATTATTGGTGACTCAGAGAGGGTGTGTTGACTCCTTGTAGGTCCATACGACCAATACTATTTTCTTAACGCGGAACGAGCTTATAGCTATAAAATGGGCAAAGTGGTAACACCGTTCCGGACACATGTCCATATAACGTGTTGTTCTCCTACGTGTGAGGAGTAAGTCCTGAAAGTTCGGCCATGACATATTGTTACACCCTGTACACTACAAAATGTCAACGACCACTATCAAGTTTCACTCATGTCGGTCGCTTTCAATAGCAATTACACATCCACTTGTGGTTGGGAAGAGAAAACTCAACACCACTGGCCACATTTCCTCTACAACGCAGTCAGCGAAGTAAGTCACGGGACGTACGTAGTAGTATTAAACATCACAATAAAGCTAGTTGTTTTACTTTATCGGTGATGGGAAGAGTAGACTGTATTAAAAAAAAAGGGTTGAATTACAGTTACCTCAGAAATATTTTATTCCATTACAATGAAAAATTTCGTTTTCAACAAGTGGTCAGTAAAATTACAATACTTCACAGAACGGCTGTCTTAAGAAAATCGCTAACATTGTTTTCGCATGGGGCTGGAATGATACCAAAGTCTGCAAAGTAAAATATATTACAGTACTTCATTTTATTTATTTCTGTAAATGTTGAAAATATTTCTTAGCAGACAAAGTAGGCGTCGCCACACTACGAAAAACGTAAAATTAAGCAATTTCCTCATTCAAATGTGTCGAAAGTTGAAGGGCTAAAGGGCCCATAAAGGTTCCAAAATTGAGTCTTGGATAGCTCTATCAAACTAAAAAAATTCGAAAGTCACTTCCTACTTAAACGCAGTTCCGGGAACAACAGCCTACAACTGCTCGTTTCTTTACTCGCCTTCTTTTTGATTCAAATTCTAGCCAAATTAACTTATTTACATAATTCTTCTGTAATGTGTTCCTTGATTCAATACAATCAGGAGTTTTATGATTTTTTTGAAAAATATCCACACCGAACGTAGTTACAACGGCTAAAGTGAAACTCTGCATTCACTCACATTAACGCTCGTAGTGGTAAAAAAAAAGGAAACTGCTAATCTAATGGACCGGATAACGATAATTAAAGACAGGATTGTAACTTTTAGGAATAAATAAAGAATATTTTCTCATACTTAACTTTATTTTGTTACAATACCTCTAGGATGTTTTCAACATTGCGTTGTTTGCCTGAAGGGCTAAGAGAGTGGATTTTTTTAACGTAGAGACGATAAGTGGCTATCATCAGTTAATGCCTTGAACTTCCAAAATGTTGTTTCGCCAATAATTTTAATTTTTTAGATTGCCAGTGATTTTACAAAATAACTGGTTCTTAAATTAATTTTTTTTTGCTAGTGGCTTTACGTCGCACCGACACAGATAGGTCTTATGGCGACGATGGGAAAGGAAAGGTCTAGGAGTTGGAAGGAAGCGGCCGTGGCCATAATTAAGGTACAACCCCAGCATTTTCCTGGTGTGAAAATGGGAAACCACGGAAAACCAGGGGATTCGAACCCACTATCTCCCGGATGCAAGCTCACAGCCGCGCGCCTTTAACCGCACGGCCAACTCGCCCGGTGTTCTTAAATTCAAATTAAATCTTTGCATTTACTGAAGAGCCTCCCTACAGGGGACTTGAAAGTCTACCTGAGTTTAGTGCTGAAGACAATCCTAGCAATGATAAATATTGTAGGATAAGTTTGTCTTTGGAAGTACTGGAGACATAAGAAAAGCCTCATCAAGCATCGGTGAAGTTAGTGGTTCTGCTGTAGTAGAAATGACATAACAGCTTCCCCGGCTAAACGACTGAAATCCAGACACTCTTCTTGGCGCGCTGCGATTAATCTACAGGACAGCTCTTTCAAGACGCCTGGAAAGGACAATTTCAGCACTACTGCTCATTGCCTCAACATCGGATAATTAAGAATCCCTGCGATTGCCCAGATGACCCCCACGACAGTCTAGGACGCTAAACAGAGTTAGGACTGGTCAACGTAGATGGTGGAGCTACCCTGTTCAAATGGGGATGGAAGAATTCACCACAGTGTGTCTGGGAGAAGATGAACAAACAATCGACCATATTACATCTGAGTGTCTTTCACGTGGTTACAGAAGCTCTATGGAGTACTTATATGTACTTATATACTGTGCCTCAAGTGAAGCTCTTCTCTGGCTCTCCAACACTGATATGCCGCTTTAGTTGCGAACTTCAGATGGTTTTTATACATATTGTTTATCGTACTGTATTCATCACACGCTAGACATATGACTAGAATGTAACAACTGCAAGTAAAATTAACTAAAAAACTTATTCGTTACGAGCAATTCGGTTTCTTTTACTCAATTACTTTCCAACTCTCTACGTGACCATTCGGCATCGAACGTACAACTGTAAGTGGAATCTGAACCATTGGAACGTGACTTTTCATTCTAAAACAACAAAAACAAAAACACATTGCCTGTGGCACGAACGAAGTTCATCCGTTCTCACATCATTCAGGCAAATATCAAATGAAATACTATATCAACAACTACATGGAAGAGATATGGATAATACCTCCTAAAACAATGAGATCGCCGGGCTGAGAGGCTCAGACGGTTGAGGCACTGGCCTTTTGACCCCAACTTGGCAGGTTCGATCCTGGCTCAGTCCGGTGGTATTTGAAGGTGCTCAAATACGTCAGCCTTGTGTCGGTAGATTTACTGGCACGTAAAATAACTCCTGCGGGACAAAATTCCGGCACCTCGGCGTCTCCGAAGACCGTAAAAGAGTAGTTAGTGGGACGTAAAGCAAATAACATTATTATTAAAACAATGAGACCTGTCGCATTTACTCGCTGATGTAAGCACCCATTTTTTTAAATTATGGAAATCAGGGAGGAAAATACGCCAACATATATCTCGCATATGTTGATTGGTCTTCAAGGAGTCAATATCAGTCACAATGCTGTGAAGTGCATGCTCACGCACAGTTCAAAGTCCTACAATCTCTTCTTGTCTGGACGATAAATAGTTTGTCTAGAATTAAGCAATGTCGATTCAGTTAATATACCACCTAGAACACCACAAAATATCTATAATCATGCGTTTTTTTACAGGCATTTTATAGTGCTGGAGCTATTGAGGGACGAACCAGCCTTCACTCTAAAACTCAACATACATAAGTGTTCTATCTCTGTCCGACAGATTGAAAAACTTATGTCATCGTATAATGAAAAATAGTAGCCTATATGATAACTACGATTATAGGTCTAATATTTTACTTCCTCTGTGCAGTGAAATGTAAGATGAAAAGGGCTGGGCAGCGTACATATTTGTAAATATTAAATTACTAGCAGGTGCCCGCGGCTTCGCCCGCGTTTATTAAGTCAATCGCGTTAGATTTTTCTAAACCGTTTAATTAGATGCAAAAGAAAAACTATATTAACATGCATCGTTTCCACTTTTAATATTGGTCGTTTTCTATTATTTTAATATTTCACCCCCCGCCCATAGGGGTGTATTACCCTACAGTTTTCTTCCCTAAACAGTAAGTCATGACTATCATGTTTGAGCTATGCTGGAATATGCAAACGTACATTCATGATCTCGGTCATTTTGGAGATTCCTTTCACCCCTTCTAACTCGCATCCCGATTGGGAATGAACTTTGGCTCAAAAGGCATCTAGAGTGTCACGGTTCATCACTGCTACCCCAAAGATTATGAATTCGCCACTAATATCGGTCATTTTTTTCGGATTTTTACATTTCACCGCTTCCTTTAGGGATGCTAGGGGTTTCTTGCCCCTACAGTAATTTTGTCCATATATTTATATGTGAATCTAGTTTAGATGAGGATGCTGAAATATTAACACACATTCACCCGCAATCTCTGTCATTTTCGACATTTTCTTTCTTCACTCCTTCTCGCTCCCTATGACACGGAGACTGAACTTGGACTTTCCAATTTTTATATACCGTTTATAGAATAATAAGAAGAAGAACACGAGAAGTGTTTTTTCTTTTGCTGTTGGCTTTACGTCGCACCGACACAGATATGTCTCATGGCGACGATGGGACAGGAAAGAGCTAGGACTGGGAAGGAAGCGGCCGTGGCCTTAAGGTACAGCCCCAGCATTTGCCTGGTATCAAAAATGGGAAACCACAGAAAACCATCTTCAGGACTGCCGACAGTGGGGTTCGAAGCTACTATCTCCCGAATACCGGATACTGGCCGCACTTAAGCGACACGAGAAGTTTTAAGAAACACAATCATTACATACTGTTGGTCAGGCAACCCGCTGATCAGACTTGTCATGAGGTTTACTTATCTTCCCCTATTTTTCTTTTTTCACCCTTCTCAACCCCTCCGAACTACCCCACAGATTTCGTTCAAACCACTTCCTAAACCTTCCCAGGGACAATAACAAATTGAAATTTTCAGCGAAATCGGTCCAGTAGTTTTTGAGACCATTCGAGACATACATACAAATATTCATATATATATGTTACAGGACCTAATAAAATGTAATACATCACAAGATGTGCAAACACCTGTAAAGGTGTGAGACAAGGATGCCTGCTTTCTCCAGGACTAGTTTTATGTTTTTGGCGAGCTGGTACTGAACCGGTCTTAAAACCGATTCTGATATGGAAGTAAAAGATCGTGGAAGACTTGCTCAAAATATTCAATTTGCTGATGATCTGGCATCGACAGGAGGAAACCCAAAGAATCGAACAAAAATGTTACAATTCTTCAATCACAACGAATTTGGTTTGAAAATCAACCTCAAAAAGAAAAAGAAAATCTGCATGTTGCCATATATAGAAGAGTAGTACAAGTAAAACAATTTAAATACCTTGGGCAGATTCTGACAGTCTCCGATATGCCGACGCAATATGTTCTTCGGTTTAAGGAAGAACAAAAAAGCTTGTAAATACCTGTGGCCAGTTGCTGAAAAACCTGGGCATTGAAAAAAGGCGACATATAGAGACCAGAAGCCTTTCAGTGTGGTGCTGTCGACGTTTGGAACAAATAAGCTAGTGGAGAAGATGACCAATGTAGACGTAATAGAGCGAATTAGCGAAAAGCGACAGCTAATCAATAAAATCTACAAAATAAGATCAACATGGCTGAAATACTTGAGGACGAAATACTTGCAAAACGCCCTCGTTGGAGGTCAAAAAAACACATTTATGTCTTCAGTTGTCTACTATATTATGAAGAAGCCAAAGGAACAGCCCAAGATAGATTCATTTGGAGAAAACTTATCGTAAGGACAAACCAGCTGTATGACGTAATACATGATGACGACGACATCATAAGCAAGTGCGATGACTTATTATTTTTAAAGAGTTGGTGAGTTTTAATGAAGTTTGGTTTCCCATTCTGAATAAACCTCGCACTCCGGTTTTTAAACTCGAATTATCGCGCATATGGAAGGCGGGAGGTGGGGGCAGTGAGAGATATAGAAAATACGGTATTAAGGCATGAAGGTTAGAAACCCATTCTTCCTGTGAAAGATTAAGGAGACAACCACTAAAGGCAGAGTGTAGCACCACACGCACTTTAGCGGAATTCTCACAAATGCTGTAAAACAGAAATTTCAAAAATTAATAATTCACCAAGGTCAATGACAAAGGAAATGAGACATTAGAGTATTTTCTGGTTAATGCAGAATTATGGGAATAAACCAGTAAGATAGGAAGGAAAAAGAGACCATTGTTCTTTATGTGAAATTGGAAGGCCACTTAGTGCAGAGAAAAGTCTGTAGGAGACAAATAGCGAGTTAGTTGTGCTGTTCGGGTCGTGTAACTGAGCCAAAATGGCGCAAAACGGGCTCTGCAGAGAATAAAAACGTTAGGTATCCGAAAAACGTTCGAACACCAGAAAACATTGCTCGAGTGAAGGAAAGCCTGGAACGAAGTCGGACGAAATCTCAGCGGCGTTCATCTGTGAAAGTGGGAATTAAGAGATCGTCGTGTCGAAACGTCAGAAAGGACCTGAATCTGCATTCTTACAAATTTACTGTTGTGCATGCGTTAGCGTGTTGAGCATGCGGGATATGCGCACGCGCAGACATGTGACAGAAACCGATTGATGCATCGAAATCACGGTTTCCAGCATTTCCTGTGATGGACAGTTCTGCTGTTCATTAACAAAGGTCATTTCCGCGTCAGTCGTATATTTTCCGGGCCAGTTTTATTTTGCCCACCCTGTATATTATTTCGCTGTAATTTTTACTATTTCTATTACATAAGCGGCTATAACGACCCCGCGGGGCGCGGGGAGGGAATGGCCGTTTCTTAACTCAGTAGCTGAAGAGTGATTTTATATATTGATAAAGCTACAGCACACAACACAGTATCATTTGTATTACAGAGGGTTATTCCAAACTTAGGCCGTCGTAGTGTAGAGCTGCTTTCGACAATAGGAATACGGTAGTTATTTCTGAAAGAATGTGGGTTTCCCAACCTGTTCCAATAATAACCATCCCTTGCTGTCACTCACAACAATCAACAAGACTTCTGAAATAATTAACCAGTTCTGAGAATCCAACAGTCAGCGAAGATGCGAGAACAAAGGCATCCCCTTTATCTAAACCTTAAGGGTTCTAGGACATTTCGTACCACTCGACCGGTCGATTACCTGCGAAGTGTCACTTAATGACGTTAAAATATTTAGGAGAGGACATTCCGTACCACTTGAAAAAGTGGGAAATAATGCGAAGTAAAAACGGTATCCTACTGCATGTATTCGTTTGTATATCCATTGTTCACTACTGGCGCAGAAGACTCCGCACGGTGTGACCACTACTAATTAATTTTTCGTCAAGCGCAACTGGTCTGACTGGCACACGTATTGATTCTTATCTCGTATTCGTCGTTCGCGGGGACCTACAGAAGCTACTTCCACCTTTCAGTAGTTTCCCGTTTCCGCGTGACCTTCAAGTCATCAGAATCTTATTTTACTTACCTGAAATTGAAATAATGCAGTAGTTTATAAATATTCACTATAATAGTGATATTATCCATGCTTGTCACGCACAATGCGTCAAAACTCCATTTATTGCTTTGTTTCAGGATTTATACCTCAAAAATAGAATTTCTTATGATAATATTTACGTAAACATAAGTGATAAGTAAAGTTTAAAGGTCAATTATTCAAATAATACAGAAATGTAAATATAAATTATTTTTGTTTCTAAAGTGTGTGTCAGGCCGCCCGCTGGCGTGGAAAAAGTATTCCAACTTGACATCAAGTGGTAGGGATTGTCCTGATGTAAATATTTGGGGATTACGGGAAAAAACATTTGCAGGTAGTTAACGACCTGAGTGGTACGAAATGTCCGGAAACCCTCGAGCCTGTTTATAACTCTCGGTCGTCAGTGTAGGTAAGTAGGCCTACGACTAGAGGCATGATTTTTTTCGTATTAACTATTAGCGCGACAAGAAATATTTTGAAGCGATTTTGAAATATCTTACATATTATGTGATTCTGGTTAAGAAATTACTGATTTTGTTTTCGCGAATTACAGCGAATGAAAGCGACAAGGACAGTTTAAAGCGAAATTTACTTATTTTGCGGTAAGTGCGAAAATGCAGCGAAATTCATGGAAAATAACGATCTTGAAATTTTATTCCAATATTACGTGTGTGAAGGGAAACAGAATACAGAATAAGGATTCTCATTTCGACAGAAGGATCTCTTCGTATTAATATTTTATCAAATCTCTCTAATAGTATGGCCATATACGGTGAAAGCTACGGCCATATAGGCTGAAAGAGTAATTTGTTATGTAATATGCTATATTATACAGGTCCTACCAAAAATTTAAGGACACCTGCATATTTCATGAAAATGATTCCTGTCCTTAATTTTTTAGTCTGAGGCATACGATTGTTTATAGGGAACTAGAACATACTGAGAGGAACATTTGCTAAAGTTTTCATTAAAATATCGCTCTTTGTTTCGAAGTTACGTAAGTTCTTGTTTATAAGAATTGGAAAGACAGCTATTTTTTAATACTTGAGGAGATCTGGAGAGTACAATATGGGGATTACAGCAATATTTTGTTATACAGATAACTATAGAAATATTTATATAATAGAGAAAATATATTTCCATTTAAAATATCACCTGTTTTATAGCTCACAACAGAACCACAGAAAGTGGTAAAAAAACATTCCTTGACTCTGGATGGACAGAAGACCCTTCAAGCTACCGAGATCGTTGGTGTGTTGTGTTGTAGCGGAATGTCAACAGTACAACGTAATACAAAAACGATCTCTGTAGCTTCAGGGGCCTCCAGTCCAGCGAAGGTCAAGGAATGTTTGTTCTTTTACCACTTTCTGTGGTTCTACTGCGAGCTGTTAAACGGGGGATATTTTTAAACGGAAATATATACAGTTGTTCTATTTACAATTATAAATATTGTTCAGGTATCTGTGCTGTGTTTCTCCATAACACATATTATTAATGTATTCCCCATACTGTACTGTCCAGATCTCCTCAAGTATTAAAACATAGCTACTTCCTTTCCAGCTACTATATATTAAAAACATAGTAACTTCAAAACAAAGAGTGATATTATAATGCCAATTTCAAAACAGGTTCCTCTAAATTTGTACTAGTTCCCTGTAAACATCTCATGAGCCTAAAACCAACATTTTAAGGACAGGAATCATGTTAATGAAATATGCAGGTGTCCTTAAACTTTTGGTAGGACCTGTAGTTCTAATCAAGAGACATAAGGAATAAAGAATTATTATCAATATTGCTTATCTTTATTTATCTATCTTTCACATAAATAATTCACAAATCCTACGAATTGTTTTTATGAATAATTTTAGGAAATTATTAACGCGAAATTAAAGCGATGGAGTCAGCCCTATTTCGCGAAGTAACGCGAAAATTCGTTTCCTTTTCGCGAAATCGGGCGTAAATTAATGCGAAAAAATCATGCCCCTACCTACGACTGACGGCTGAGTTGAAAATTATTTGGTCCCAGGAACGAAATTATTTCTTAATATTGTGACTGTCAGCGTGTTTTGGTTACTATAATTGGAATATGCTTTTGTGTATGTGTGTGTTCGTACCACATAAGTGTATTATTTTAATTCTTTCGGATTTGAAAACTCAATTGTGTAACTTATTATTATCATTGTCGTTATTGTTCGCTGTAATAATATACAACCTTGTACTACGAAATAAACTTGTAACTTTCCTTATCAGAAAATGAGGGATCCATTTTTAATTATTGCGGAGGGGCCCCGAGCTTCTTAGCGCCGCTAATGTATGTATGTATGTATGTATGTATGTATGTATGTATGTATGTATGTATGTATGCATGCATGCATGCAAGTTCAATTCGTCAGCGATGCCGCTGGTGGGATCCTCAACAGCTCTGCCACCAGCTGTCATAGATGGCCTAGGCATCACTAAAGAGGCGTACTAGGGAAATTAGTAGTGAGGTAGTTTCCCGTTCGCTAATGCATACAGCTGTATAATTTTAATGTTATGGATAAGTGTAAGACAGGGCCTTGAGTCCTAACTTCGCTACGAATAAAGGCGAATTACTTTATGCATGTGTTCCATAGCCTCGAAAACTACATTTAAAAAAATTACACTGAGGAACGCTGTGTCCGTTCCGCTAGATAACAGCATTGCTGCAATTATACAAAAGTCAACCGTCAACAAGGTGTACAGCAGCTAGTTAGTAAGATAAAACTATGAAATCCGATGTATTTACAGAGAGTTTAAAGAGTGTAAAATACATCGTAAATTGTCGTAATTGCGTGTGAAGTGATGAGCAACAGTTGGAGAGTAGTGGGCTCCTGTTCAACATGTCACGGCGCTTGCTTCACAATGGAGATGTCGTAGATTCCTATCCAGTCTGTACTGTTTAGACTTACTGTGCCTTGGTAGGGTTCGTTAACTTGCGTATAAGTGTAAAAACACGCTGGTTTTCAGCACTTAAGTTCTTCGCTTACGTAACTGTCGACTACGTTGGGAATCGATCTCGAAACTTTACACACACAACTACGCTACGCAGTCGAAAATGTTAATTGAATGTCTTGTGTTGCAGAAATAAATGTCCTGCAAACTTTTGACATGACCATCCTGGAAAACTGATGATTATGATGATGCTTGTTGTTTAAATGGGCCTAACATCTAGGTCATCGGCCCATACTAGAAAACTACCCCCAATATATCGACACCTACGTCAGAATGTTAACGTTGTAAGTTACGCTGCTCAATGACGAAAAACAGAAAAATGAAAAAACTGAATTATACTGCCCTCCAGTGATCATACTATGTTCATCTGTGTAGGCAGAATTTAGTGTGAAGTACTCGTTGACCACTGTCACGGACCTTTTTTTCCCATGAATATTATGACTCAAAACATCGCACAGCAAGGCATAACATCCGAAATATCTGTACCTCAAAGACTCTCAACAGACACCTGAAGTGCACCTTGAGAATATATTCTGTATTGTTATTCTTTATACTGTACTTCCTTATTGGCTGGTCCCCTCCCCCTGTTCCTTCCCCTTCCCTTCTCGAACGTAGTTTTGGCGATTGACTGCGTTCAGTGATTCACTCTCGTTTCCTCATTATTTGTCATATAATTCACTTGTCTCCTTAGGGGTTCTTGTTGAACCCAAGGCTGATGGGCAGCGAGCATGCGAGTGTATAGTACGCGGCACATAAGGTTATGCACTATAAAGCGAATATCGCCGCCCTATTCTCGTTTTCTCAATGGCTTATCAATGCTGCAAACTTAACTAGCTACACACTGAAATAACCGTAAGCATCAATAATGAAGGTTCCCTTACCCAATTAAACAAGAAATCAAGATTTTCTCCTTTTTCTGCCTCTTCTCACATCTGTGGGGTCGCGGGTGCGAACTGTGTTGCACATGAGGATTTAGCCCTGTTTTACGGCCGGATGCCCTTCCTGGCGCCAACCTTATATGGAGGGATGTAATCACTATGGCGTGTTTCTGTGGTGGTTAGTAGTGTGAGTGTGTTTTCTGAATATGAAGAGGAAAGTGTTGCGACAAACACAAAGACCCAGTCCCCGGGCCAGAAGAATTAATCAGAGGCGATTAAAATCTCCGAACCAGCCGGGAATTGATCTCGGGACCCTCTGAACCGAAGGCCTCAACGTTGACCGTTCAGCCAGAGAGTCGGACAAACGAGAAATCAAGATATTCATAATAAATGTGTTTTCAAGCTGAAGGAGGAATTAAGGAAATAAACACACTCTCTCGTCCTCCCTCAATTTAATCTATATATAATTGGATGCTGGTATGTTTGAAGCTAATAGACTCAAAAACTACTGGACCGATTTCGCTGAAATTTTCACAGTTTGTTCTTATTACAACTGAGAAGTATTACCATGTGGTTTGAACGAAATCTGATTGGTAGTTCGGCACTAAGGGGTGAAAAATAAAATAAGGGAATATAAGCAAACCGCAAGACTAGTCCGATCAGCAGGTTGCCTACCCAACATTATGTGAAGATATGTGTTCCTTAAAACTGCTTTTATGTGGAAAAATTACTGTAAGGGCAAGAATCCTCTAGCACCCCTAAAGAAGTGGGGTGAAACTTAAAAATCCGAAAATGACGATATTAGTGACGAATTCATAGTCTTTGGGGTAGCTGAGATGAACTGTGACACTCTGAATGCCTTTTAAGTCAAAGTTCGTTCCCAATCGGAATGGTAAACATATTATGACTTACTGTTTGGGAAAGAAAACTGTAGGGTAAGACACACATACGGGCGGGATCGTACAACTGAAGATGTTACACACGTTAAAATTGGTATTTGGAATCTTCTTTAAAACTAAATATATTTTTATTTTTGGAAAATCCATAAACTATATTATCGGTATTAAATGTTCATAAAATTATTGAAATGGACAGGAAAAACAATATGACTACGACAGGCATATCAAGATGAGTTATCTGAAGTATTTATAAGGAATGCTGTGGAGCAGCGCACGGGTCCACTAGTGTTATATATTTCTGACGTTATTCTGATATACTCATTACTATAACCGTATTATTCTGGTGTTAGCCTGGTGTAAATAATAATTAAGCTTCCTTCTTGAAGTTTGTTGTTACTGATGTGCTATTTGCTTTACGTCGCACCGACACAGATATGTCTTGTGGCGACGATGGGATAGGAGAGGCCTAGGAGTTGGGAGGAAGCGACCGTGGCCTTTATTAAGGTACAGCCCCAGCATTTTCCTGATGTGAAAGTGGGAAACCGCAGTAAATCATCTTCAGGGCTGCCGACAGTGGGGTTCGAACCCACTCTCTCCCGAATGCAAGCTCAGAGCTGCGCGCCCCTAACCGCACGGCCAACTTGCCAGGTGGACTGAAATGAAACCACGCTGTAATAATATACAAGGAAGTATATTACATACACATGCCGTAAGTCAATAAGTCAATAACAATGTTATTTGAAGGTGCTCAAATAGGTACGTCAGCCTCGTGTTGGTAGATTTACTGGCACGTAAAGGAACTCCTGCGGGACTAAATTCAGGCACCTCGGCGTCTCCAAAAAACACCTAAAAGTAGTTAGTGGGACGTAAAGCAAATAACATTATTATTATTACGTTTACACAAAGGCTAAGTCTGCAAACCACTGAGACAAGACAGGGTTAAGTTAGGTTGATTACAAAATTTCCATCCACTTCAGCTTTCTCATTATGTCAGAAAGTTATTATAGAATAGAGGAGGTAATATCCCTTTCCTTTTTGGAAGAGTTCTTGCATATTTTTTCTTGCTTCTTAGACATTATAACTGAATTCTATATGTACGTAAAAATTGGACGAAATAAAGTCGTATTAATAAAATGCTGCGTTCGTCATTTAACACGAACTACTTTATTGAATGCATTATTCAAACTTGCCACAATTCTACTTAGACCTACCTGGTATTATCCAAATTGCTTTACAATCCCGAACAAAAAATAAAATATGCATTACATTCTCGCAAATGTATTAGTAGTAACTTTTCACAACACGGCAGTGGCAGAACGTATAATCTCGCACGTCACGACAAAATTATGACTAAACAGTGCCAACATGTGAGGCGAACGGTAACTGTAAGACGTCGTATCGGTGAGTAGGGTATCTATCTGTATGGTTGGCGACATTGAATCGGGAACTATAAATTACTATCTTCAGTAATATCAGGGGAGAAAGAGTTGCTACCTTACTGACTACGCTTACATGATGGGGAGAATAAAAAGGTCCCTACACACTCCATTTTACGTGTGCCAGTAATTTTATTTCTGTATTTGTCGCGATGTTGGAAGAAACGCTCTTGTTATCAACGTAAGAGGAGACCTGAGTAACAGACAAAGGCATTCTCACATAAATTTGCCGTGTCAGCTTCGGCCAGAATCAAGTGACTGGTACAATTACCTACGAATGGACGAACAGAAATATCTTCAAATGCTAAGCTTACTTGGTCGCTTGCTAAAAAGCAAGACGTATGAGAGCTTCTGCGAGTCGTCATGAAAGGTTAACACCTACGTTTCGATTCCTAGCCAAAAGGGAGGAACTGCGGGCATTTCAAATTATAACAATTATTTTACTTCACGCACTTCGGGTAACACGAGTAATACTAGAGAGTTGCAGAGCGATATGCACAGCTTTAAGGAAAGCCTATCTGAAAGTTTCATAGTGTAGTTACGTGTAATAAAATTAATGTAAGCTTCAGTAGGCCAATTCAAGCTAAGAGTGCACTTTATGAAAGATACTGCTTCAGATATCACATAGTTCTTCGGAGCATAAATATCTTCCTCGTAACTAGAGCTTTTCGATCCCGCTACCTGCTTAAGTTGTTTTCTACAATTGCTTCGCAAACTGCTAATTTTTCTCTTCATATCGTGGTATGCGCCTGGACCGACTTTCTTTAAACGTTGTGCAAGTTTTTCATAAACTGCTGCCTTTTTCTAGCGTTCACAATACTGCTTACTTTCATCACAAATTAAATTAATTTTTAGCCCATATTATCAACCTTAAGAATTATTAATGTTATTTTTTTGAGGAAATTCCACCTGTACAACTCCAATTAATTTATACCTTTCAGAATAATATCAACGAATCATGGCACACATTTCGTCTTTGTTAAAAGACATTCAGTCATCAAAATACAAAAAAATAAACGAGATATATTTCATTTTAAAAACACCAGATGTTACTTAAGTGTCTAATCCTCTCTGTGAACTCTAGTCAGAAACTGTCACTGTTGAAACCATATGATCAGCGTAACACAAACATATCGAGTTAAAATATATGGACTCTAGTCAAATAAACTTTATTCGAAACCACGTACATTTCCATTAATACACATGTACACGCATAATTCACTTTTTGGGTGTTTCTAAATTAAAAATAATTATGTAGACTACAGTTTTTGCAGAGGGACTGCCTAATCGAGGCGGTAAAGGCGTGCTCGGTTCAACCGGAAGGACACGGGTTCAATTCCCCGTCAGGAACACGAAAACTTTAAGAAACGATATTTCCACTTCCAGAGGTGAACATGGCCCTGAGGTTCACTCAGCCTACAACAAGAACGAGTACCAGGTTAATTCATGGGGGCAAAGGCGGCCGCGCGTAGAGCTAACCACTCCACCCCATCAAGTGCCGAGGTTACGGCACCTTCCACCCCTCAAGGGCCTTCATGGCCTGTACGGAGATGACTTGTAGTTTTTACTGATCTTCGAAGAAAATCTTATTGTTATGTAAAATCGCATACGTGAATTATATGTTTGTTGTTTGTTTTTCTTAAAATCTCGAAGTGTTATTTTGTGCAGCTGTTGAAGTAACAAGTTTAAAATTTAAGTCCCAACACTTTACTGAAGGGCTATAATTCTTGGTAGTTAAAGCTGAGTGAATTGGACTATTCCTCGAAATTCTCAAAATGTTTACAAGCTGAAATGCCGGATTTGGTTTCATTTAAGAAGTTGAAATGGAAGATTTCTCGCCGGTCTTACATTGCCCTGGTCAGCATGTATGAGGCCTTGTGTTGAGCAAAGACAAAATACGTACTGTGATACATTGATGATATTCTGAAAGGAATTAATTATTTGGTATTGCAAAGGTGGAATTTCCTCAAATAAAGAACCACAGCACTGTTTACTTTTCCACAAACATGGTTCATCTCTGTACATCTGCAAAAATTCCGTCGAAAACTCCTTCGAATACACCTGGGAATCGGGTAGCACCAGAAACTTCGGAGAGGGACGGATTACTCAGGCAGGCAGTAATGAGGATACGGAGCGTCTGAACTGCAGATCACTCCTACACGCTCCGTTGTGCCTGAACGTTTTTCGTTTGCGGTAAGATGATCGCCGCAAGTACACACTGGATGGGGTTCTCCTTTCAGTAAATAGGAGTACGTTACTATACTGTGGCCGATCCGAAGACGACATAATACCACTGCTTTCCTCCGAGAAGCCCGAAGGGAAGTCCTCCATACCATCGTTGTACCTTTTATCATTCTCAGCTTATTCAGAAGTGGAGTGGACTGCCGCTCCATCTCCCAATGGGACATAACCAAATGTCTCAGCTGAGAGCAAATATCACTTGCTGGGACATTTTAAGGGAACGGGGGCAACGTAACAGCCTCCTCGGCAGCCTTATCAGCTAACTCCTTTCCCTCTATACACACGTGGTTGGGAAGCCACATAAATGTGATTCTGATGCCGGCATCCGAACACCCGGCCAGCAGGTCCTGGATCCGCTGCACCAGAGGGTGCCGAGAAAAACATGCATCTATAAACTGTAGCGAGCTGAAGGACTTGGTACACAGCAGAAAGTGTCGGCGCTCATCGGACAGTGCGTACCGCAGAGCTTCACAGATAGCGTAGAGCTCTGCTGTGTACACACTACAGGTTTCCGGGAGAGCAAAAAGGAACCTACCATTGTCGACAACTAACGTACAGCCCACTTCGTTTCCGCCCTCGAACCATCCGTGTAAACGACGATTGAATCTGGATACCGGCCAACAACGGGCGCACTCCACACGAGGAAAGGGTAAAGACTGAAGAGAGTGTGGAAGAAAGTGGTTTAGAAACCTCTTGGCATCAAACAAGGATCCCTTAGAACCCGTTAACTCAGCAGGGTGCAGGGAGTGACTGACTGCTGGCTTCTAGGAACTGAGGCCGTCATGTTTTGTCACCAAGTATACCATCCCCACACGCTCCATTTTACTCGCGTCAGTCATACTTGCACAGGTAAAATGAACGGTAAAACTGAGTCCCTTAAGTCCTGACTGTAGGCTGAACGATGACGATGATAGTTGTTTGAAGGCGCCTAACAGCTAGGGGCAACGAAATTAATATTAAAACTTCAAAATGTATCCAGTGACTAAAATCTAAAACGAATGATGAAAAAATGGCCATGAATACAAAAAAATCAACGGATCCAATTCACAATGCCTCATATTCTCAGATGACGCTTGTTGTACAAAGAGGTCCAAAATCCAGGTCACTGGCCCCTCAATAATTGTACTAATCACTGTTAAAACAGAACCATGGTGTCCCTCCTATAGCGGTACTATTCACTGATAACATAGACTCATGGTGTACTAATCACAGGTAATGTAGACCCATGGTATGTCACATATAATGGTACCACTCACACATAACACAGGCCCATGGTGTTCTTCACATAACGAGACTACTCACAAGCAAAGCAGACCCATGGTGTTCCTTACTAAGTGGGACTAATCACGGGCGCCGGTATTCCCGTGGTGTTCCTCACGTAGTGGAACCAATCACAAGCCACGTACACTTATGGTGTTGCTCACATAGTGGTACTAATCATAGGCAGTGTAGACCAGCGGTGTATCACACATTATGGTACCATCCACAGGTACACAGACCCGTGGTGTTACATAGTGGTACTAATCACGGGCAATGCACAATCATGTGGTGTTGTTCACAAAGTGGTACCAATCACAGGCAAGGTAGACGCATGGTGCTCCTCATAGGTAACGCAGACCCGTTCAGAATACAGAGGAACCAACGCAATTCAGCGCGGCGCACGGCAGCTCGTCCGGCATGGACGCCAGACCGTGATGTCGCGTGCCCGCTTCCTCGCCTTGGTGGAATGCACACTATTGTACTAATCACAGGCAACGTCCAGACCCATGGTGTTCCTCACATAATGGCACTAATCGTAAATAATCTCATGGTTCCAATTTCACCATCCCTTGGTCGCTCCTTGTAGTCGCCTCTTACGACAGGCAGGGGATACCGTGGGTGTATTCGTCTGCGTCCCCCACCCACACGAGGTTATGTTGAATGAAAGCTTGGTGCCTGTGGCATTGATTGGGCGTGTATATGGAATAGAAAGTGCTTGTGACTGTGCTGTGTACTTATGTGCCGGGCTTGTAGCCCAGTATGCTATTTTGCTCTGATTGCCAGTATGACTATTATTTTAACTTTGTTTTCGGTTGGACCAGAATGCAATTTTATTCTCTTAATTTCCAGTATGGTTCCATGTAAGGAAATAAGTTCGAAAGAACCATAACGTTATGTTGAAGAGTATGTTCAACAGAACTAACTTTGTAATTCGTTGGAGAAGTACGCTACGTTTGGAGAGTTTTCTTTTGGAACATAATGAAATCTTTTATGTATGAGACATACATTTCGTTTATTGCTGTCATGTGGTTCAGCAGTAAATGTGTTTGGTAACTACGTTTGCTCTTTGTAACATTTTGTTGGCGAGTTTATGTAAATATGCCTGTTGAATTAGAGATGATAAACTGCCTTATGCTTATACCATACTACCGATCCACCTCTGCTTCCCCTCAGGTTACTTCCTTCATGTAGGCCTTATGCTAGTACCTTCTCACCATTCATAAAAAATAAATGTTTTAGATTCACTTATCTGTAATAATGCGTATTTAATATAATAAAATATCTAATGAAAGATCAAGTTGTCAAATTATCTCTTGTAGTGACCATATTGAAAAAAAACTGAAAATCCACAGCCTGTTTTCAGTCATCCGACCGGGTCAGGAATGGAATGAATGAAGCCCTCAGCTACCGGCGAGCATGGGAATTTTTTTCCCATTTGCTTTAAGTCGCACCGACACAGATAGGTCTTATGGCGACGATGGGACAGGAAAAGCCTACGAATGGGAAGGAAGCGGCCGTGGCCTTAATTAAGGTACAGCCCCAGCATTTGACTGGTGTGAAAATGGGAAACCACGGAAACCCATCTTCAGGGCCGCCGACAGTGGGGTTCGAACCCACTATATCTCGGATACGAGCTCAAAGCTGCGCGCTCCTAACCGCACTGCCATCTCGGCCGGTAGGATATGAATTGTACCGGCTGCCGAGGCCTGTCGCACTCCTCTGGGGCAATGATTAATGAATGGCAGATGGAATGAAATGATATCCGAATGTGTTGCTGGAATGAAAGATGACAGGAAAAACCGGAGTATTCGGAGAAAAACTGTCCCGCCTCCGCTTTGTCCAGCACAAATCTCACATGGAGTGACCGGAATCTGAACCATGGAAACCAGCGGTGAGAGGCCGGCGCACTGCCGCCTGAGCCACGGAGGCTCTTTAAATTAAGCCATATTATCAAGTAAAATTTAATATGTCTTTCTTTCATGCAATGTAAGTTACACCACAATCTCTAAAAATGTATTGAAGTACTGTACAATGAAAACCTCGTAACTCTTAACCACGAAATTATGAAATTAAAAACACTTTTCCCTTCGCGAAAATCAAGTGATCATTAATACGTCTCTCGGTCATGGCCATCTATCGACGGTTGCTACTTTCAGATGACCACCAGCCATAAGACAGCCAGCACGGTTACTAGGGTTACCCTTCCGTCACGCTAACTTCCATAACGCAAATTTTCAGATGACCTCCAGCCGTAACACACAGGCATATCTTAGGTCAAAAGTGATAGGCTAAGTCAAATAGCAGGTGTATTAAGTATACATTTTTTATGTTTCTAATAATAATAATAATAATAATAATAATAATCATCATAATAATAATAATATTTGCTTTACGTCCCACTAACTACTTTTACGGTCTTCGGAGACGCCGAGGTGCCGGAATTTAGTCCCGCAGGAGTTCTTTTACGTGCCAGTAAATCTACCGACACGAGGCTGTCGTATTTGACCACCCTCAAATACCACCGGACTGAACCAGGATCGAACCTGCCAAGTTGGGGTTAGAAGGCCAGCGCCTTAACCGTCTGAGCTACTCAGCCCGGGTTTTTATGTTTCTAAGACGCTTTGCAACATAATTATCAATAGATCTAATGAGGAAGGGTTTTAAGTTTAAAGAGAAACTGTTTTTTAGCTTCTCCTGTAAAATTAGTTAAGTCGGACACAGTAAATTTTTTGTGTCGGTATGTTATTTTTTCTGTACATTTGCCAATTATATTAGTTCGGTACATTGAATGGATTCAGTCTAGTTTTACGGCCGGATGCCTTTTCCGACTCCAACCTTATGTGGAGGTATGCATTCACTACTGCGTCTTTCTGTGATGGGTGCTGTGTATATGAATGTGTGTTTTACGGTAAACATAAACACCTAGCTTCCAATCAAAAGGAATTAACCAGACGCGATTAAAATTCCCGACCCTGCCGGAAATCGTACGCGGCGCCTATGAACCGAAGAACAATACGCTAACTATTTAGCGAAAGCGCCGGACAAACCTACAGCAATTTCTATAAATCAAACCATAATTTTGTCTGGACACTTGATCACAGATATGAGATATCTATTAGGTTCCACCTATTCAATACCAATTACGTGGTGATGTTACTAATAACTTGTATTTAACTTGGGACCGGTTTCGACACATAAAATGTCATCAGCCATAAAATGAATCACAAATATATAAGCAACGTCATAATAATCAAAACTATTGTGGATACATATTAAAATACGATCTATAAAAATCTTTAACCGTCCATTCACACCATGTGTTAAGATAAATCGCCATAACAGAAGAGCAACGGCATAATAATAAAATCTGGCGCAGTGACACATTGAAGTATGCATATAGTCTCTCACTATAAAAAGAATCAAAGAAGGTTCTTCAATATGTAGTCTTTGTGCATCTGTTTAATAGAAGGCTTCTGATGATGATGATGCTTGTTGTTTAAAGGGGCCTAACATCGAAGGTCATCGGCCCCAATAGAAGGCTTCAACAGGCTTCCAAAGTAAAGAGAAGACTGAATAAAATCCATGCGTCAAAATGAAAACCACCACTTAACATTAGAAACCAAGATTATTCTGTAGAAAGGGAACAGGTAATTAACCTCAAAAAGAAAATTAAAAATATGAATCTTATTGTCATTAGGGCAGATAAAGGGAACATGACAGTAATAATGGATAAAACTGTTTACATTAAAAAACTGAAGAATTTTCAAGACTAGCTCTTTTTCAGTGATAAAAAAAGATCCGACCCAAAAATTACATCATCTCCTGAAGGCAACTTTAAAAAATATGTCATTTTTATTCACAGAATAAGAGAAGACGAAACTAATAACCAAGAACCCAGGACTTCCAATAGCGAAAGCTTTACCCAAGATCCGTAAAACAGGCGTCCCGATACGCCCCATCATAAATTATAGGCCAAGTCCATTTTATAAGCTAACCCAATTTATTCCGAAATTTCTAAAAAAGAACTATTATTTTCTATCAAAAAAGTCAGTGAAAAATACCACTGAGTTAGTTAAAAAAACTGGATGGCTTTGAAATGCAACCTCTCTACTCGATGCATTCTTTCGACATAACAAATATGTATCCAAGCATCAGTACTAAACTTTGTCCCATAATCCAAAACAATCTAAATAAGTATAGCAAATCTTGAAACTAGTAGTTAAGAATAATTTCTTCAGTTTCAATAATTGCATATACCAACAGGATGGCTTAGCTATAGGATCACCGGCTTCAGGAATTTTAGCTGAGATATATATTGACCATTTAGAGCATACAGCAATTTACAATAACAGTGACTTCGCGAACATAAAATTTTGGGCCAGATTTGTGGATGACACACACGTTATCCTTGACGAAGGAATTACTGATGCAGCCACTTCTCTTGGTAATCTAAACAATACTGATCCGCAGATAAAGTTCACTCTGGAATCTGAGACAAACAGAAGCATAAACTTTCTGGATCTCACGTTAAACAGACTTCCGTCATCAACAGAATACGGAATTTACAGAAAATCAACACAGACATCCACTGCTATCAAGAAAATTTATTTTCATTCCAAAGCACACAAGTATGGTAGACAGGGCATTCAGTATACCACTTAATACAATAAAGCTAAATAAAAAATTGAATACAATCCGCTTCATAGCCAAATATAACGATTACGACAATACATTTATTGATTATTATTCAACCTTCACATTCAACGAAGATATTTACGTTGTTACAAATATTCTGAAGAAACATAACACCAAAATCGCATATCGAACTAACAATACAAATATGGATATCATATATAATACCAGCTCAATTAACAAGACTAACATTTACCAAAGATCAGGAGTCTACAGATTCCAATGTCAAAACTGTCAATCCTCGTACATTGATCAAACAGGGAGAAACTTCAAAATCAGATACATGGAACATATTAATGCTACAAAATATAATAGATACTCGGCAGTTGGCCAGGACATTCAAGATTCAAAGCATAGCTTCAGTAACATACAAAAAGATACAGAAGTGCTCATGAATATGGATAAAGGCCCTATTCTTGACGTCGCAGAAAATTACTTCATTCACTTAGACAGTTCGAATCTGAACGAAATCTCAGAAAAAACTAACATTCTGTTTGATTTTTTAATTAAAGTATTTAAGTATTTTAATCTTCCGAATAGGTCGATATTTAGCGCGATACACAGTACTCTATCACGTTACAAACCCCCACCACACTGTTCACAAGACCCACCTTAAACCTACTACTCTCCTAACGATCTTTTTCTTACCCCTCCCCGCCCCATCCGCCTTCTCCCCACCAAAACCTACCACATATAACATTTTATATCTCCTTATCACAAGACTAACGTCTTTTACCACGACTGATTTCATATTCATCAGTGTTAAATTTTTTTGTCACGTATAAATTACATACCAAGTGATTCAAATAAGTTCTCGACGCTCTGATTGACGCATAGCATGTGTGAGTGTTTTAAATGACTCTTTACTTTGGAAGCCTGATAGAGCCTTCTATTAAACGGATGCACACACTCTACATATTTAAGAACCTTCTTTTATTCTTTGAATAGTGAGAGACTATATGCATACTTCAATGTTTCACTGCGCCAGATTTAATTATTGTGTTATGGCGATTTATCTTAACACATGGTGTGAATGGACGGTTGAAGATTTTTAATGATCATATTTCATTATGTATCCACAATAGTTTTGATTATTATGTCGTTGCATGTATATTTGTGATTCATTTTATGGCTGATTATGACATTTTATGTGTCGACACCGGTCCCAAGTTGAACAAAAGTTATTAGTAACATCACTACGTAATTGGTATTGAATAGGTGGAACCTAACAGATGTCTCATCTCTGTGATCTCAGTTCAATACGGAAACATCAATGAAGCTCATATCTTTGGACACTTGATCTCATACTTAGTTGCCGGGCTGAGTGGCTCAGACGGTTGAGGCGCTGGTCTTCTGTCCTCAACTTGGCACGTTCGATCCTGTCTCAGTCCGGTGGTATTTGAAGGTGCTCAAATACCTCAGCCTCGTGTCGGTAGATTTACTGGCACGTAAAAGAACTCCCGCGGGACTAAATTCCGGCACCTCAGCGTCTCCAAAAACCGTGAAAGTAGTGGGCCGCAAAGCAAATAACATTATTATTATTATTATTATTATTATTATTATTATTATTATTATACTTGGTTTCTCTCTCGGATTAGATAATTATACAAAGGTCAAAACAGGTTCAGTTCAATGTTTATTTTTTGTATGTTTTTTGTTACATCCTGGGAGAAACGGCTAACATTTTTTGAAAGTCGCTACTTAAGATCAGCGATAGCTGGGTTGTGCATTAGACTATACACACTGGAAAAAGTCTGCGTCCAGTCCCTGAAGCCACGTCATGGCCGGAACTAGTACCTGCCACTTGAAGGGCCGTAACAATTCTTGGCTGCGTGCGGCCTGACGTTGTCGTGCAGCAACACGGCGCCAGTTGAGAGAAGTCCAGGTAAATCGCTACCTGCACACGCTCCAGTGTGTTACAGTAACTGGCAGCAGAATTCACTGTCGCTCCCCTGGTGAGGAAATCAACAATCTGGACTATCCGACGATACGACCGTTGAGCATACCATCATGTTGTGGTTTCAGGGACTGGACGCAGACTTCTTCCATACTGGTATCGATGCCTTCGTGTATCGCTGAAATAAGCGGTTTGACAAGAATGGTAACTATGTTAAATACGAATGTGTATCGGTGTCCTACAACTGTGTATCGTCGTTATTGTTGCTGTTGTTGTTGATAGTCGCTTAGTCGATTCCGACTTTCAGTGACCCCATAGACCAAAGTGCACCATTCCTTCTGTCCGGCACTATCTCCCGAAGACCTCCTTGATTGAGTTCCAAGACTTCCTTGATGCTATCAATCCACCTCATTTGTTGTCGTCCTCTTCTTCTTTTACCGTCAGTCTTCCCCAGCATTAAGGTATCTTCCAGTGAGTCATGTCGTCTCGTAATATGACCAAAGTACTTAAGTTTTTGTTTCAGTATTTGTCCTTCCAACGAGCAGCCTAGGTTGATTTACTATGATATGGACTTACTAGATCTCTTTGCAGCCCACAGATCTCTAAGGAGTTTTCTCCAACAGCGCAGTTCGAATGCATCTATTTTTCAACGTTCAGCCTTTCTCGCTACTGGGAAGACCATAGTCTTTACTATACAGATAAAGTTATCTCTCTACTCTTGAAAACACTGTTGAGATTGACCATCGCCTTTCTCCCAAGGACCAAGCGTCTTAATTTCATGGCTGCAGTCACCGTCACCGGTCAAATGACTGGAAACAGGCTGTGGATTTTCATTTTCAGTCACCGTCAGCAGAGATCTTAGAGCCAAAGTTGATGAAACTAGGAACTATCTCCATTGTTTCTCCCACTACATACCAGGGGGTGATAAGTTTAGCTGCCATGATTTTAGTTTTCTTGACATTCAACATCAGTCCAGCTTTTGCAGTTTATTCTTTCCCCTTCAGTAGGAGGTGCTCTGGCCTTTTTTCACTTTCTGCATGTAAAATAAAGTTTATTCGTGCCTTCGGCGTCCAGAATTCCGCACAGTGTTCAGAGGTCCACACAGTGTGCGACTCGGAATTTCTGGCCAGCACATTTCCACTTCCATTCATATGCGTCTCTGCTTCACCATCTCTCAATCAATCAATCAATCAATAAATGCTGATCTGCATTTAGGGCAGTCACCCGGGTGGCAGATTTCCTATCTGTTGTTTTCCTAGCCTTTTCCCTCCTCGCCCATCACAACTTTAACGACAGGTGCCACTCATTTTTCAGCGGAACTAGCGGGAAAGCCAAAAATTATTCTTCATAAAATATTAAACGTGCCCATTAAGTTGAGCATCACGTGAAGGGAGGGGCTACGAAAGAAAGAAACAATCTGACGTCAAAATTTATGGTTGCTCTAATCTTCAACCGTAAAATCGTAACAGTTCTTTTTTGTACAAAAAATAGGAGTATTATTACGAATCAAACTCCATCTGTTTCATTACTCTAATTTATTTCAGTACTTAATAAATGCAGACACACACATATACACTAACTTAGCAAATGTCATGGGATAGTCACTTAACAGCGTGTGGGGCCTCCTCTGGCCCTGCGAACTGCAGTGAGACGCCGTGTGAGTCGACAAGTCCCTGGTAGTCCTCTGGACGCAGCTGACACCAAATCGTTTGCAGAGCGGCCGCGAATGCTGGTCTGTTCGTGGGTGCAGGATCCATGGCACGGAGCCTGCGTTCCAGGACATACCAGATATGCTCGATAGGGTTCATATCGGGGCTCCTGGGTGGCCATGGCAGTCGTTGGACCTCCACTGCATGTTCCTGGAACCATTCCCGAGCGACGTGGGAGCGATGTGGCGGCGCGTTATCATCTGGAAACACCGCAGAACCGTCTGGGCGCTGGAAGGTCAAAAATGGGTGGAGATGGTCTCCGAGCAGCTCAACATACCGCGTACCATTCAAAGTCTCTTCCAGAACAACTACGGGGCCCATTCCATACCTGGAAAATGCACCCCAGACCATAATAGACACACCAGCGCCCTGGACCACAACTTCGAGGCAGGCGGGATCCAACGCTTCATGTGGTCTGCGCCATACACGGTGTCTCCCATCGGCATGGTGCAGTTGAAATCGTGATTCGTCCGACCAAATCACGTTACGCCATTGTTCCGGTGTCCACACCTGATGACTGGCGACAAATGCGCGTCGTTGTGCCCGATGACGTTGGGTTAAGAGTGGCACCCGTGTGCGGCGCCGGTTCCCATGCCCCATAGAACCCATGTTCCTACGGATTGTTCACTGGGAGACATGTCTAGCACGGCCTGTGTTGAATTGAGCCGTGATTTGTTGCACGGTTGCCCGTCTGTCACTATTGACAATCCGTTTCAGATGTCACCGGTCACGGTCATCGAGGGTGGCTGGGCGGCCGGTCGTTCGTCTGCTGTGGACGGTGACACCCGCATTCAACCATTCACGATACAGCCTGGACATGGTTGATCGTGTGAAGCCGAATTTCCGCACCACTTCCGAAATCACATTTCCCATCCGTCGGGCACCGACCACAATACCCCGTTCGAACGGTGTCAGCTCACGACGACGTTCCATGTTACACCTGTCACATGCACAGCCACTGCTCACAAGGTCTCCTATACAACTGCCGCTAGCAGAGGGGGCGTCTGGTGCGCTGACAACACACCTGCGCATCAGTGCTCCGCTATCGCATGACATTTACTCAGTCAGTGTAAACAAACACACACCAGGGAGTCCCAGTCGGTTGGAATTACCTGGGGACGGCTATAATCCTTACTTTCACTTTCCCGAAGTCCAGTCACCTCCTACAGCAGCTGTGCGTAGACCGCTGGATTTGAACACAGTGCCACTGACTACACAACACACGATGACTGTTCGTTGGTTCGATTCCACAGACAGTCCAGTAATTCACACAATCACACGCAGTGAACAACTAAACAGCTCAACAGTATTCAACAGCAGGACGATACTCACAACAGCGAACATTAACACAGGTCCATTTTTCCTCGCACTCACGACAGCGGGTTTCCTCACTGGCTCACGGCGATCCTCAGTCCACAGAATTACACGAACACACAGTACAGTCTTCCGTCCTGTCGTCTCCAGTTCAAGCACTCGCTGGTCTCTCCGATACCACAACAGCAGCTCGCTCGTTCAGACCTCGGTGGGACACTAGAGACAGCCAACACGTCTGTCGCCCTCAGCCCAACCACCGAACACCAACACACTGACTCCACGTCGGGGCCCAACTGTCACTCCGAGTCCAACACTGACTGACTGACTGACCGCGGGTAGTCTCCCTCTTTATAGCTCGCGTGATTTGAGCCAGAAAGTTCACGATGTCACTACACGCAGAACATTTCCGTTGAATCTCCAAGAAACTGACAGGTACGCCGGTCAACGAGAAGAATACACGGAAAGGCCGGCTGCACTCTACAAGCCGGCTGGGAGATCCCAGGTCGTGTGAGTCACTAGCCTCTTCCTGGAAGTATCGAAATGGGCTACCACGGGGCTGGCATGCAACAATATCAATGCCAGTCAGTGCCTTACAAAATTTTACTACGTTTTACTCTTTTTAATTTTAGAGGAAAATAAGGCATTACGAATTAGATCCACTAATTATTTTAAATTCATAATTATTATCCTCATCATTATCACTGAATGTGCAATCTCGACAGTTGAATACTGGAGAGACAAAGTGTAAATAGAGTATTTGTAAATATATTGTAGTGATTTCGGACACGGATAAATAAAATCACTTTTCTAATCTTAGTCAGTGGGTTAATTATAACGTATAATCTATTTCGTCTCATCTCGTACCATCAAGCGTCGATGACCTAGATGTTAGCTCGCTTTAAACAACAAGCATTATCACCATCAAACTATGGAATGAATTGACAAAAGAATGCGGAACGATTATGTCAACTTTTTAAAAACTTCTTGCTATTTAGGGGACCTCTATCATTACAAGCAGGTGATTTATATGAAGTACCTCGTTTTCCATGGAAAGTTCGACAGTTATTTTTTCAAACTGTAAATACATTTTGTTTAGGAGACCTAACTAAAATCAAAATTGGGTACTCCATAACCCCTTATTTTACATTATTGAAAAGTACACTATTAAAATACGAAATGAAGCATTTGTAACTTCATTCTTGAATGTACTACCGCAGTGGAAAAGCACTGAAAAATCCAGGTGAGGCATTTTTTACGCTTTTTATTACACATTCAATACACTAAATTATGATACACTCGCCAACAAAACTGTGACTCATTCGTCAAGAAAATTCAAGTGATCTATTAATTTTGCCGGTCAGTGTATAATGGATATTCGTATGTTTCCACATTGGCAAACATACATCTACTTTTACACAACAAAATTAAAATTAGGCGCAAACTGGACGTATTAGAGATAAGCATAAACAACTTCTCAACAAGTCTGTCTCGATCATACCAACTCCTCCCTCCTTTGCCATCTCTACTCTGGTTCACAGTTCTTCCGCACATGTGTATACCCGTGCTGATTTACACACTGTGAAGCGTTTTCGACGCCGATACTTTAAATTGTCCAGAAATAAGAGTAACTCCAGACAACTGAAAACAAATCAAGCTCCGTCAGCAGTGAACGTCCTTCGATTTTTCCTGTGGTCAAAAGTCTCTTGCAATACTAATTAAGACTAATAAACATGCTCTGCTCTCTCTCAAGTGGAACACTTTCACTGGTTCTAGAGACGATAGAGCACGTCTAAAACGAACATGGCACTTTCTAGTCCTCTCACGTTCCTTGGCTTTATGTAAGTGTGGGTACGAGAACAAGTTCACTGACCTAATCACCTTAAAGATACGTAATTCATCATCATCATCATCACCATTGTTCACTACATATAGGGGGGGATGAATTTTAATGTAGACTTACGTTCCTCAACAACGGGTGCATGGGTACTTGGAAAGAAACATTGTAAGACGCTTTTAGTGTTTGGGTAGAACCCGTATATCGCCGAGAGTATTTTATTTACGATCATGTTTAATGTCTCAACTGACAGATAAAAGAGGAGGTTACCGGTTGCAAAAGAAAACTAAAAATCTGACACGTAGATTTCATGAAATAATGCCTCAAAGTAAGGCTAAAGTCGTGCTAAATGTGTGATGTCACACGCATACTCTGTTATGAGATGGCGCTGTGTTGACACGCGCGCGCTCAGTTGGAGGTTAGCTGTCGTTGTAAATACATAGTGGTCAGTTGTACAGAAAAAAAATCGTAATATTACTCCCGAACTCTTCTATTATATCTCTTATTTCTCATATCACAGACCCACACTACACCGAGTTATTACCCACATTCCAAGTATACCACGTTCTACTGAATATAATGTATTATCCACATAATATTTGTCTTTTATTTCTAAAAACCCTGCGGCCGTTACAACAGTGAAAGCCTACCGCCAGTTTTGCAACTAACGTCAACGTCTCTCCAGATCAAAAGATTTTGGAAGCAATGGATAGGATTTTTCTTTCTTTTGCTATTTGCTTTACGTCGCACCGACACAGATAGGTCTTATGGCGACGATGGGACAGGAAAGGTCTAGGAGTGGGAAGGAAGCAGCCGTGGCCAGGTACAGCCCCAGCATTTGCCTGGTGTGAAAATGGGAAACCACGGAAAACCATCTTCAGGGCTGCCGACAGTGGGGTTCGAACCTACTATCTCCCGAATACTGGATACTGGCCGCACTTAAGCGACTGCAGCTATCGAGCTCGGTAAATGGATAGGAAATAAACATAATAATAATGTTAGTGGATTTACGTCCCACTAACTACTTTTTCGGTTTTCGGAGTCGCCGAGGTGCTGGAATTTTGTCCCGCAAGAGTTCTTTTACGTGCCAGTAAATCTACCGACACGAGTCTGATGTATTTGAGCACCTTCAAATACCACCGGACTGAGCCAGGATCGAGCCTGCCAAGTTGGAGTCAGAAGGCCAGCGCCTCAACCGTCTGAGCCACTCAGCCCGGCATGGGTTCGAAAGGGCCAGAATTGGGAATGTAGCAGCCATGGTCTTAGTTAACGTGCAGCCTCAGCATTAGCTTGGTGAAAAACGGCGAACCACGGAAAATCATCTTCAGGACTCGCCATCCATCGGTTTATATGGACACTGGCGTCTCTAGTTCGCTGATCCGGGCGAGCAACTTGCGCTGCTCTGACAGTCGTTTAGTTTTTGGAATGGTATTTAAATATTACAAACTGATAAGTGAATCCATTAATGGAGGTGGGTTATTTAATTAGAGAAGGGTACTTTTTTGTGTTAGGGGAAGTACAGAGGGGTCCAGAAAAATGTAAACACTCTCTGATAGTTAATATCTTTGGAACAAAATGACATAACGTTGCAATTCTTGCATGGTAACGTAGTCCATTGTTTTCTCAACAGATGATGATCACGTGAATGGAAATGAAAGATTTTACCTACAACAAGATGGCGCTCCGCCTCACTACCACAGAGATGTCAAAGCCTACTTGGATGAAAATCTACCTGGACGATGGATACAGTACATCGAAGAGGAGCTGTTGAGTACCCACCATGTTCTCCAACCTTCTGACTTCTACCTATGAGGGACCTTGAAAAATGTTCATAGACAGAAGCCAGCTACATTGAATGAGCTACGAGAAACCATAGAAGCGTCCTGTGCAGCTATCACACCGGCAACACTAACGGCCGTAGTTCGGTCAGCAGTTCAGCGACATTGACGTTGTTTGGCTGCTAATGGGGGTCACTTTGAACCCACAAAATAACCTCCGCCCCCTCCCTCGGTGCAAGAATTGTAACGTTATACCACTTTCTTCCATTAATACTGACTATCAAAGAGTATCTACATTTTTCTGGACCCCTCTGCATTTGTTAACTTTTCGAGTTGAAATGTTCTTAAAGGAGTGAATAGTTTCTACAGAAAATATCTTTCTTTTTCTACAGCTCCCCCTCTCCCACCCCACTATCTGACAGTGTCGTGGATGCTATCAGAGTAACAAATGTAAGTCTGGCCCAGTTTGGCGAAGTGAATTAAGACTAACACAAACACCCAGTCCCCGAGCCGGATGAATTAACCAAACGAGGTTAAAATCCCCGACGGGCCGGGAATCGAATCTAGGACCCCTCTGAACCGAAGGCCTCAATGCTGACCATTCAGACCCACCCAAGGACTCCGTATGTTCAAGAATAAATAATAATAATAATAATAATAATAATAATAATAATAATAATAATAATAATAATAATAATAATAATAATAATAATAATAATAAACAGAACTGAAATTATGGACTTATCACCGTTTCGGAGGGCACCATAGCTATACTAACATAATCGACATAGTTGGAATTTTAATTGAGGCGACAGCATGTGGGGTACGCGAACGGTCACCCATCTAGGCAATGACCACAGTCAATATTGCTGATTACTAGCAATGTGGCATTACTGTTTGCTTCCACGGATTTCATTTAAGAGTAAAGAAAAATCATTTGAAATTCGAAACGGAATTCAGCTATATTTTTCGTTGTAATTAGGAAAGAAAAAGCAACGCTCTATTACTGCATCTCTCGTAATCGCCGCTTCGGCTTCTTCCGTTAATTCCAGTGCTTCGCCAGGACGTTTATACGGAATTCTAACTCACCATATCCTAATGTGAGCGAACAGCTACAAGCTTCGAACCGCACAGACAACGCGCTATGCGTTTCTAGTCGAGACTTAAAAAAAGCGAGCTCTGTTCAATTGGTAGGACGTGGATTTGTTTCCTAAACAGCAAGTCATAAATTTTAGAAACTGCATTTCCTCTTCTGGGGTAGACAACAGACAGCCTAGATAAAACAATGCGAATCATTTTAACGGAAAAACATTAAATAAAATTCTCAGCACTGCGCAAGGAAGGGACATTTATTTATCAGTCATAATATCATTAGCCCTGGACCAACTGCATGTCCTATTAACATGGATATGTTTCCACGTATGTATGTCTCATGGCAGGAGAGGTCATCCGAAAATTTGTGTAACCTGTCGCGATAAAATTTGTGACGGAATTATAACCATAGCAACCGTGCAGGCAGTGATGTAAGATATGGATGGATGAGCAGACAATGTTACCTAGCAACCGTGTGCAGGCTATGTTATGGCTGGTTGCCATCTGAAACTAGCAGCCGTCGATGGATGGTCATGAGCAGGAAATGTATTTATGACAATCATTTGATTTTCGCGAAGGGAAAAGTGGTTTCTTTTATTTTGTCTGGGCTGGGGGTCATCTGAAATTAGCGTGCACAGTATCTGGCTATGACCCTGGACAGGAAGTTGCTGTGACGCGATCACATTGCGCTCTTTATCCTCTATTGAGAGACAGGCATTTGGCTGTTCGACTCAAAAAGAGGTTATACTTAGTCTACACTAGGACTGTCCTGTGTGCGGCTGCGAAGCCGGAGGATATATCCCTAAAACCTATACGAGAGCGCTACAAATGGTTTAGGACAGGGTCATATCCATAATGACAATCCCCACACGATTCACGAATTTACTAAAACTACACACATCCCTACAGTTACCGGTACCGACGATACGCTGCTACAATAATAACACAGGCCTAGGTGTGCTAGAACGTATCCTTGCCGGTCCTCATGACCGCGGCATTACATTAATTAGGAGACTTTTTCAAATTTCAAAATTGCCCACCAGGCGAAAAACCCGAGGATCGTGGCTTTTATATAAAATATAAATTGATGTGTGTTGGTTTTTTCATTCCGATTATGTATTTAATACATAAACGAATACGAATTTATCACCGACAGGGAAATATCATCTTTAAGGTTAGTAGAGACTTACCTTAGGTGACTTCCTCTTTCCTACCGTTTGTTTACTGAATTTTTATTTCTTTTTGGACAAAAATGTTAATATGGTTTACTGATACGTAGATTGAGAAATATAAAGATGTATGAAACCATATATATGACTGTAATATTCCCAAGGAGCATATGAATAAACTACTTTACTATCATGGTAGCCAAAAAGGAATTGTTAGCCTAAAAATTAGCAAATTTCATCTGACATTGGTGTCCGGCTCCATGGCTAAACAAATGGTTAGGATGCCAGCCGTTGGTAGAAGGGGTTCCATACATCCCGGCCAAGTGGGGGATGTTAACTTCCTCTTGCTTGGGGGCTGCGTACTTATGTCATCTTCATCATTAGAATTTATCTTAGGTAGGGTCCTATCCTCACGGACACGCAGGTCGTCTATAGAGTATCAACTCGAAAGACCTGCACCAGACCTCTGCTGAGGCCATGCGCCATTACTATTATCATTATTATCTGACTGTGGTAGTAACAGTACTAGTAACTGTAGTAGTAATTATTTAGCCTTATTTCAGCAACATTGATTAGGTATAGATTGCCACTCTTACGAAGTCTGCAGTAAAAATCCGTTCTTGCTTTTCATCATTATGGATCTCTACAGAAAACGTCACCTCACTATCATTACTAAATTCACTAGGAGTACCTACGTCCTCAGGTATATTTTCCAGCCCATATGCTATATCGGTTACTTCGTTAGAATGCTAATAAATATAGCTAAACACTCACATTGAACTCCCCAGTATTCCATAACACCAGAACTGCACAACGCTACATAAATACTAAATTCATAGAGAATAATTTGTAAGTTTAGGTAGGTATTCCTTTACGGAGGAAAAAATGTTAGCTTGCCATTTGAGTAGTAGAAATGCTATTAAAAATCAAATGTTCTTTGAACTCAAGCATTCACCAAAATGGCTTCACCACTACTGCATAGTGCCGTACATTTCAGCCAAATAACTGCGGTATATCATGCGTGATCGATGTTGCCTTCTGTACATTCCTAAACTATTTCTAAAGAAGACTGAGAAGTCCCGTCGGGTTTCCAGGTAACGTGCAGTTAAAAGGTGGGACTTTAAAGTCCCGTCAGCAAACAAAGGGTTTAAAGTCCCGAGATTTGATGCATACATGTACAGGAACCATGTTTAAGTCCTGGGACATGCAGATCCACAGAAATAAAAAGACAGTCTTGCGTGGACAATAGACCGACACCGTAACCAGGGAACCAGTGTACGTCATATGGATGGAAGAACGACACCATTTTGGAGGAGGGAACACATGCTTTTGGAAGATGTTTATGTTGGACGTATTAAACCTATAAAGAGAGGCTGTTAAAGCAATGGCGAATAATTTTGCCGAGAAAATCTGAACACCGCAGAAAGAAGAGATATTTATTTATTTAAATAATAATAATTGTACCGGAGGTACACGTTTTCCATTCCGGTTGAACTGCGCGCCTTCTAGAAAGCCAACTGTGCTGTGAACCCTGAACTATGTATCTCAATATACTTGGGCCTTTAATCTATAGATGTCTCTACTATCAGCCTATGTGCCCCCTCTGGCGGGAGGACGGACAATTAAATTTTAAGGTAATGTTCACTTTTCTGGATTTATAAACTTTGAGTGGTTTTAGATTGTTTTTTATGTGCTGAGGTTGTCAGCACTACTACTGCTTCCTTCTTCAAGATTTTTTAAAATGTTCGGGGCGTCGACCTACATAGATCTTTAGTCCCTATTTGCACCATGTGATATGAACCTGCGTGTAAATTGAATGGAGGAAGTGTAGTGTTGAATGTGAGGAAAGGAACGTTAAGGACGACACAAACACCCAGTCCCCAGGCCAGGGATATTAATAATTTACTATTTAAAAACCCTGACACAGCCGGGAATCGAACCCGGGGCCGCTGGGTGACAGGCGGACGCGTTGCCCCCTACAATGCGCGACCGGACTTCCTTACGTTATTAACCAATCAGAATTTTTTGTATATATTTTTCTAGCCAATTAAAATTGCGGGTGTGTGCAGGCATTCTGTCTAGGTCAAGAGAGTTCTGGAACTTTATAACCTGTGAGTTGCTATAAAAGCTCGGCGCTTTAGGGCCGTATTGTCATCTTCATCGCTCCGGTCTAGCGTGTGTACGCCGTAATACGGGAGCAGAGGCAGCCTTGCCGTCGTCGGAAGGCCCAACAACTCAAGGTAATGGCAGATATCTTAACAAGTGATAGCTCCAGGTAGTTAACTTGAGGGAAAGGTTTCAAACTTCTTTCTTAATGTAAAATTCTACAGTTTAATATCACCTTTTAAATGCAAATTTTTCAGACAAGTCTGAAGACTTTGTTCGAATCCCTGCTGGTAAATATGTAACTTAGGGAATAAAGAGTGTTCACCGTCTATTAATTCCCATTTAACTTGGTACGGGAGTGAGTATGATTTCCTAAAACTCTAAATTCTTCAAAACTATTTTGGTACTTAATATTTCGCCATCTAGTCACTCCTATGTAGTATAGGCTTAGCCTCTGCACCTTCGGGCCATAAGACCATGTAGGATTATTAGTGTCTTTCAAAAGGAGTGTAAGTGTTTCACCTCCTAGCATTTTGTTCTTTTGTACTCCTAGGTCATTTAGTATGGGCACTCGTTGCCCCTGTTAAATTGTCATTATTTATAGACTAGTATGTAACAGACTGTCGAGCAGAAATGACAGTGAACACAGTTTTGAAATCTATCCAGTGTTACGTTGTGTAACAAACTGGTGCCTCCAAGACGCGGGGTTGCATTGACGTTAGAAGCTAGATGCGATGTAATTGAGTGGAGCCGAAATGCTCTTCGAAATAATGTACATTTAAAGCTACAGTGACTCATTCCTTTGTAAACTATCGTGTCGACAATCTTCTCTATTGTAGGGGGCCTACCTGATTTTTGGACTTATAGTCCACCCTTGTTATCCGAGCAGACGAGCTCTTTAAATTGTATTTGTTGTTGCTTGTTCAGATCATCTATCAATTTTTAAAAACTAAAAAAAAAGAAGGAAAGGCAAGGAAAGAAGTAACATTTCAAAATTTAGTGTTTTAAAATATGCTCTCTTCTCTGTCCACCCATTCACACCAGTACCGTCTTACATCTCTATGGCCCACTAAATTCCCGTAACAATAATAATGTTATTGTTTTTAAGGCCCATTATTTACTTTTACGGTTTTTGGAGACGCCGAGGTGCAGGAATGTAGATTTATTTATTTATTTATTTATTTATTTATTTATTTATTTATTATTTCGTTAGGGCCATCTATGGACCACGGAGCTTGTTTTTTAGCTGTTTCTTAATGTCATCGTCGTTGTTTGCCACAATTGGTGTTGTTAGCGGTTGGTTTGGCAGCTGTTTTCTTGTTGGTACCTCGAGCTTTCCTGATGGCCCAGTAGTCCTTCATTTTCCGGCTAAATTCAATCTTACGTTCCTCAGACCATTTCCTGGTCTCGTCTTTTGGTCTGTGGGTAACTTCTGTGAGGGATGTTACAAAGAATTTAGTTTTAAGAGTTGTATGATAGTTACTCCGATCAGCTATGTCGTTTTGATTTATATGGAGTTCCGAAAGGTCCTTCTCCACTTGTTTCATCCACACGAATCCAGTAGCTTTGCCCTTGTTAGCAGCCTTGAAGATCCTATGGGATAACCTATTTGAGTCCATTCTGGATAGGTGTCTGTAAAAAGCCAGTCGTCTTCTTCTGATGGCATCTATGAGCTTTTCTTGGTGTTTATATAGCTCACGATTTGGTTGATACCATCGGCTTCCATCTGGTAAAATTCTTGGTCCCACTATCCGTCTCAGGAACTTTCTTTCTTGTACCTCGAGGGCTCTTAGTGGGGTCTTCTTAGTTAAATATAGACACTCTGCTGCATAGAGGACTGAAGGTCTGATTACCGCATTGTAGTGTCTTAGTTTGACATTCATCGTCAGCTTTTTTGAAGCATATAGCTTTCTGCAGGCATGGTAAACCTTATCTAGTTTGAGTCTCCTGTGTTCAAGAGCCATTGTTTCACTGAGGTCCTCTGAGAACCATTCCCCAAAGTACTTTACACTTTTGACTCTCATGATGTAGGTATTATCACTGACTCTCATCTTTCCAGGGGCATCTTTGATGTTAGTAACAAACTCGGTCTTTCCTATGTTGATCAAAAGACCCGTTTTAGTCGCTATTGAGTGCAGTGTTTGGAGCTGAGTAGTAGCCTCCTGTATATCATTTGCCAATAAACTCAGATCGTCTGCAAAGGCTAGGCATGGTGTCCTTAGGTTGTCGGCTTTAATCCCCATCCGTAATCCAGTGTTCTCTGGAAGGAATCTCATCCACTCTCTAATTTATTGCAACTCTTTATCTACCATGTGGGTGCAGCGAAAGGCTGCAGCATTTATTATCTGTAACCCCTGCATGTCTTAAGAGGCTACGAAGAGGGGAGCAACCAAAGAATCCGTACTTGCTCTCTTGTATTCAAAGTCCCAAAGCATATCCATGGTTGTATGTGTTTCCGTGTAGCGGAGAAATTTACATATATATCTTTTTCACTGTGAGGTGTTAAAGCTTCCTATTATTCGTTCAGTTCATAAGGTATTCCTTACACACGTCTTTTCAGCGGTGGAAATGCGGAGGAGCTGGCAATGCTGCTGTTGGTAAGAAAAACACCTTGTATGTCGCATATTTGTGGTCATCTTTGAACATTCAGCCTCAGAGTTGGCAGTCGCGCCTTCTCGCCGGTCGACCTTCGGTTTCTGGTGATACTGGTTAGACGTGCTAATTTGAATGTTAGATAAGCTGTAGTATCCATTCATGTACACAGAACACGCACCACCAAGTAGTTCAAGACAGCGAGCGCACTGTTTTCTCAAGGTACACAACAAACTGTACCTCATGGTCGCATTCTTACCATGCCATATTCTTACCAGCAGGCCAGCTCACTATGCTGATCACTATGATTAGGGATAAGAGTGTTGGTTTGCATTCGGGAGATGGTGGATTCGAACCCGCACTGTCGGCAGCCTTGAAGATCTTTTTTCTGTGGTTTCCCATTTTCACAAGAGGCAAATGATGGGGCTGTACCTTCCTTAAGGCAACGGCCGCTTCCATTCCACTCTCAGCCCTTTCCTATCCCATCGTCGCCGTAAGACCTACCTGTGTCGGTGCGACGTAAAGCAACTTGTAAACAAAGAAAAAAGTGTGTCGGTCTCAGAATAATAAGATCGCGGGTTCAAGTCTGGCACAGGCAGTCGAGCTTTCGAAGGGCGCAACGAAGTCTGTAAGACACCCCATGCCGTATGATATATTACAATAGGAAATGTATCGCTGTGGCTGTTTAATTAAACTGTGATTTTGTAAATTAATTCGATGTTTGCATGAAGTGCTAGTCTATACCTTTATTCTCATTATTATAATTATCGTCACCATCATCATCATCACCATCATCCGAAAGTAAATTCACCTTTGTATACGGCGAACATTCCTTTCCTAAAATAAACCATCTCCTTTACAGAAAATACTTTTGGATTCTTCGATACTTTATCAAGATTTTGAAATAATAATAATAATAATAATAATAATAATAATAATAATAATAATAATAATAATAATAATAATAGGGTAAGGCTAGGCTACAAGTATACTAATCTTACAGTTGACTGTCTAGCCTCTGCAGATGATCTAGTGATCGTTTCAGACTCCATTCATACGACAGAAGAACTTCACCAACTGAAGACAAGCATTGAAGGCTGGACTTCAAATCTCCTTTCAAAAGACGCAGCTCATATCAAATATAAAATCAGCGCCAAGGGAACTGAAGATCGGACTAGGAAAATTAAGCAGGCAGAAAAGTTTAAATACCTCGGTGAATGGATAGAGCCTAACCTATCAGAGAAAGAAGCCTTCGTGTCACGCATTAACAAAATGGAAATGGCCTACCAAGTAACTAAAGACATCTACAATAAGAGATCGATATTCTTAAACGCCAAAATTAGACATTACTGCACTGTTATTCTACCAGAGGCTCGAGTATGCGGCAGACTACTAGAATGAACAAGAAAGGTCTAATGGAATAACTAGAGGCTAAAGAAAGGAAAATTTTGAGAAAAATCCTGGGTCCCATCAAAGAAAACAGCGAATACAGAAAGCGTCACAACAACGAATTATACAAGCACGTGGAGAAGATAAGTGACACGATTCGAAAAAGGATTGCCTTTTATAGCCACGAGACGCGAATGAGCCCAGGCAGGATATCTAAACGGGTATTCAAGATAAGAAAACCAAAGGGGCATGGTTCACAGAAGTTGAGAAAAATCTACGACAAATGGAAATTTCTCCTAGAGATAACAGAAGCGTGTTCCGCTTAAGGAAAAACTACGTACGCACAAAGGTTTCCAGGAAAAGCTGAAGCTGAAGACAGGGATGGCGTGGACCCAAGAGAGAAAAGAACACCGGAGACGAATGCAAGAAACTGGGTGGCAGTTAAAGCTCGAAAAGGGAGACAGTTGCAATGACGTGGTCCCTAGTTGGCCGGAACGAAATAATAATAATAATAATAATAATAATAATAATAATAATAATAATAATAATAGCAATTTATACGCCATGTCTGCCATCTCTGTCAGCCAAGTATAACATTCCTCTCGGTTAATGGGTTGTCAGAGGCTTCCTGTTTGAATCCAGCGGTACTCTGCCAAAGAACACAGCCACTACCCTCCAAAATTTAAAAATTTCGTGTTATGACGCGGAAAAAAATCTTATTACAGATCATAAGAGATTCTCTGCAAATTATATAATTTCATTTATACCCGAGATAGTAATCTCTGGCTAAAGATGAATTTTCCAGCAAAATTATAAAGTATAATTATATTATTATATAGGCTACTAACACTTTAAATACCGAGCAAGTTGTCGTGCGGTTAGGGTAGTGCAGCTGTGAGCTCGCATTCGGGAGATAAAGGGTTCGAACCCATTGTCGGTAGCTCTAAAGACGATTTTCCGTGGTTTCCAATTTTCACCAGGGAAATAATGGAGCTGTACCTTAACTGAGGCCACGGTCACTTCCTTCCCACTCCAAGACCTTTCCTATCCCATCGTCGTCGTAAGACTTATCTGTGTCGTTGCGACGTACCAAAAAAATGCTCCAAGCTATGTATTCCCTACTTTTATGGTCACCGTCACTGGAGGACGAATGATTTATTTCCGATAAATCTTACCTACCTATTATTATTATTATTATTATTATTATTATTATTATTATTATTATTATTATTATTATTATCATTATTATAACGTAAGGAACAAAAACCACGACACCTACAGTTTTACCACCAGGAGAGAACTCACTGAATATTTCAGCAATAGTGCATTTAGGTTACCATTCCTTAAAATGGAACCTAGCCTGCTGTTCATGAATCAAGTGTGGCTACACTACTTTAAAAAGAATTCGAAATGTCTGGAAAATATCTCAAATTACACGCGGGAGTAACATATGAAGTTTTTTGTTCTTAACCCAACTATCATTAAACTGTTGGAGGGTGCATGAAATATTGACTGTTATTCTAGAAATGCTAGTTATTTACTGTCACAATGACATTCAGGAATGATAGTGCAGAAAAGAAATTACCAATTCCGAGTTTAAACGAGTACATAGTGGAAAATATGGAACTGTGATGCTGAAGATTATCACGTCAACTGCAGGCGAGCGAGGTCGTGTGGTACACAGCTATGCACAGTGTGTTCACTGTTCTTTTACGACGGTAGGATTACGAGCGGAGATAACACGGCGGGCTCACTTCAACGGTGTAATGAGCTCTTTAACTTCGGTCCCATACTGGGTGTCATGTAAAAAAGTAAAAAGAAAAATAAATAAATAAATAATAATAATAATAATAATAATAATACAGTAATCAAGCAGGCTTCCGGAAAGGTATATCATGCGCGGAACAAATCTTCAATCTAAAGAGTATCATAAAATACAAGATGCAGGGGCGGAACAAGTAAGTGGCAGATTATGTAGACTTCAGAGAGGCATATGATTCCACTTGATGGGAGTTCTAAAAGAGTTTGGAGTAGATAACAAGACAAATGTAATTAGACAGACAGTCAGATACACTTACTCCAAACTAAAGTTCAGGGGGAAGATCTATGGGTCGTTCGAAATCAGAACTGGTGTGAGACAAGGAGACGGACTCCCACCAATCATGTTCAACTGCGTTCTGATGATGATTTAGTGATACTTTCCAAGGATATAGTAACAGCTAAGAAAGGGACTGAAGAACTCCAGATGATAGCAAAGAATAACTACAAATTTCTTTTGCGAAGACTGCGTTCATGACCAACATTAAAAAGGTTCCTCAGTTCTTGAAGTTAGGAGACAAAAAAGTAAGGAGAGTCAAGAGTTTAAAGTACTTGGGAGAAACGTTACAAGAGAATGGGTCGGAAAAGAATGTCTTTAAGGAGCGGACGAAAAAAAATGAAAATTGCATTTCAACTGACAAGGAACACCTACAACAAAAAGGTTTTATTTTATGGGGCTAATCTGAGGCATCTTGACATCGTTGTTAAACCGGAGTGGCTGTATCCAACGAAAACATTGGACATGATTGGAAAAGGTGGACTTGAAGTTATCCGGAAGAGAGAAAAATGCTAAGAAAAATTCTGGGCCCAAAAGTAAAAAGCTGGGGAGAGGAGACTCAAATCTAACAAAGATCTATATCACATAACTGAGGAGTGATTGAACTGAAGAGAAAGTTATAGTTCTATGAACACTTGTTGAAGATGGACAGTAACAGACTAACGAAGAGAATGTTTGAATTCTTCAGCAAGAGGAAGACAGAGCTGAAATGGTTTCGAGAAGTGAGGTTGGATTTTACGAAGATGGGTATTGCGGAAGATTATATCATGGACAGAAATCAGTTTAGACAACTCGTCAAAAAGTTCCGTGGTTTCCAGGAGGCTGGGGAAACGAGAGTGAGAAAAGGGAGGTCTTATACTGAAGAGCAGAAGAAGGAAGCAGGAGAGAGGATGAAAAGATATTGGCAGAGAGTGATGGCAGAGAAGGCTAAAAATTCTACAACCGGGCGAGTTGGCCGTGCGGTTAGGAGCGCGCAGCTGTGAGCTCGCATCCGGGAGATAGTGGGTTTGAACCCCACTGTCGCCAGCCTTGGAGATGGTTTTCCGTGGTTTCCCATTTTCACACCAGGCAAATGCTGGGGCTGTACCTTAATTGAAGCCACGACCACTTCCTTCCCATTCCTAGGCCTTTCCTGTCCCATCGTCGCCATAAGGTCTGTACGACATAAAGTAAAAAAAAAAAAAAGCTGCCAAAACACTCGAACGTGGTCCATAGACGGCCGAAACGAAAATTTTACAAAATCATAACACGAGACGTACAGTTTTTCCAGCCAGAGAGAGTATTTCAGCACTCCGAAGGAGTAGCATTGTCAACTCGAGTTAACAAGCTAGAACTGGCATACCAACTGACCAAGAACATCTAAAATTAAAAGTGTTTTACCCAGTGGCGGTTCGTGACATTTTTCTCGGGCAGGGCTGTGCCGCCATCTCTTTCCCTTCCCCAATCGGTCGAGTTTTCACTGACTAGCACCACGATAGCAATGTCGCGGTCCTTAGCCAATACGAAATAAGAAGAAGGACTGATCATGTGAACTCGGCTACCGTGTGCAAGTAGTTTAATTTGACGCCATCTGGCTGCTTGCTCGTCAATTTTGACGTACCGTTTTACTCTAGGCCTACCAGATGACAAGAGTAAAAATTGATGAAACGGACGTAAAGACACCTTTGAAACGCACAGAAAATATAGTTTATATTGCACCTAGAGCTAACGTAATGGCATATTTACAAAGAGAAAGGTCTAAAGGACCAAACAAAATCACAAAGTTGTGCTCACAACGTCAACACATAAAACAAAATGGTTGACAAAAGGGCTGGTCATTTCCTTTGTTTCAGGGCACGGAAGTCATCGCAGCAATGGAACAGGAGCGGGTAAGATCGTTCGGAAGGTGGAGGTTTTGTAGTTAATATACCAACAAACAAGGACTGCTGAGATATAGTTGTGGATAACCAAAAATTTCAGACGGGAAAAGTGAAAATTGTAGAGTTTTTGCGACTTGAATGCAAAACGTCCAAGTACAAGCAAACAAGTGGACAAAATAAAACCGAGAACGTATCAAACTACAAAGAGGAGCGATCGAGGAATCCAGGAAACCCAAAATGACATCCACCGAACGAGTACGTCGTTTTATGAGGGGGCGGCGCGTACTATTGCTGCTTCAAGAGGAAGTACAAGTGGGGAACCATCCTCTGTTAAGACCAATGAGAAGGAAAAAGCAAGACATGCTACACTTAGAAAAATGAAGGTATCGACAAAGAAAGGGAGGAACCAAGAAGGGCGTGAAAACGAAACACTCCGCAGGTCTCGCAAACGTAGTACTGACGAAGTCTGAAACGAATAAGAGTTGAGTAAGTGGGGTCAGATAAGAAACATACAGGCGAGGATCCCAACACAAGTAAGTGCAAGCAATGCTGGACTCAGCTAGGGGACCAGAGATCGCCAACCCACACTTCCAAGATGAAAGCCCACAGGTCTCCTTATTGACGACAGACGGGGGATACCGTTTTCTATACCCTCTGTAAGCAATCCATTGCACTACGGAGCCATGATCTTACCTATTGCATTATCTTACAAAGAAGTATTATAGTTTACAATGTATCGTAATAACAGTACATCCGAAAAAAATATATTTAAAAAACCCGAGTTTCACACATTGTCGTTGCGCCTGCGCAAACCGCAATGTGATAATATATTGTGCGAAAATACTATCCCGCAGCACAAACATCATTGGAAGGAGAATTATTTGAAGTTAGTTACACCCAGAACCTTACAGGGCGAAGTTCTAAGCTGAAATAGTTTACATTTTTGCTAATATTCTCTGCTTTCCCGTATGATGGTGGTACAACATTCCCTTTGACCTTGTATACTCGCCGTGTGAGTCTGACATTGCTTCAATTTATTTTTGTCAGGCTCCGCTTTTATCCTCTCCGATCTGTCTTGGTCAACTCTTGTTCTGTTCCGATCTGACGGTATTAGCTTGCGAGGTCTAGGAGTCTTATTTTTCACGCCTTTCCTTTTCTTTTCCAATATCCTCATTGCTCCTATGGTCGGATTAAATCCCTTCTGTTCTTTTTTTTTTCTTTCTTGGGAAGAGTTACGAACTAAGAAACTAAACGATATTTTCCCCGAAGATAATCACCAGCAGCCTACGCCGTGTCTTATCGACACTAGAATAATAGTCCCCCGAGGTTCGAAATTTATCGCCCACGATTTCATATATAGGCACCGCCGAACCGAGTGGTTCAGACGGGGAGCGCTGGCACGAGGTGACAAGTTCGATTCCGGCTCAGTCCGGTGGTACTTATAGGTGCCCAAATACGTCAGCCTCGTGTCCACCAACATATTAAAAAACTTGCGGAACAAAAATGCGGCTAATCGCAGTCTCCGGAAACCACAAAAGTAGTCAGTGGGACTTAAAATCAATATATCTTACCGCTGTACAGGTCACGCCACTGGAACTGATTGCAATCGGCGCTCCTATAGACTAATAATGTCGAGCCGTATGACCACGTAATGTGTTCGCGAAGATTTTAATCGTTAAGGTGTCATGTCTATATGGTCTGATACCGTGGTTAACCGGCTCGAGTCCCGTTGGTCGAAAAAAGTAATTCACCATCAGAATGTTGACCAGCAGGGTAGGGGAGGTGGTGGTATACAATTTCTAATCACTAGATTGCGTGTCAAAAGTCTGGATTAAATTCCAAACTTCTCCGCAGTGTCCATATGGAGTGAGGGCATATGATGCTGCTGATGATTCGTCCGTCGGATGGAGACATTAAGCCCTAGGCAGACCCCTTGGTGCTATTCGACAGGAGTAGGCTATGTGCCGGCACCACCCTCTCCCTTTTTAATATATATCACGTCATTCATTTCATCTCATTAGCCCCCCTGATGAGGTTCACGTCAGAAAGGTCATCTCTTCGTAAAAACTAGCTACGAAGATTCATCTCACTTCATACCCGATTCCGTAGAGAAACGGGTCAAGGATTGGACACACAAGAAATGACGCTCTTTGTACTTTCCTGTTTCTAAACATCCGCCGACACTTGCCATTCGATCAGCGAAATCCGTACTGACATCATGCATGTCTTGAAAAGTCTGATTTTTCATACTTCATCCTCTGTAAAAGGTTATAATAATAATAATAATAATAATAATAATAATAATAATAATAATAATAATAATAATAATAATAATGAATGTCATCGGGAGACGCCTGGTGCAGGTCTTTCGAGTTGATGTCTTTAGGCGACCTGCTCGTCTGTAACGATGGGCCCTAACTAGGGTGTATTTCAATGTTCAAGACGAAACACACACCCAGCCCCCATGCCATCGGACTTAACCAATTAAGGTTCAAATCTCCGGCCCTGCCAGGTATCGAACCCACGACCCTTTGGACATAACGCCAGCATCCTAACCATTTAGCCACGGAGCCGTACATAACATGCAATATCTCTACGTAGTCATTACATTACTATCATATCAGCGTAAGACGAACTGTATACAAGATCGGTCCCGTCCTGCCAGTTTCTACTTCCAAGAAATAAAATGAGGAGCGATAATAAAGGCAGTACCTTGCCTAGATGGATGTGTGTGCTCCATTGGCAGTGCGAGTTTGTTCCGGCTGTGATTATGGGTGATGCCGGAGGGAATCTCCGTACGTCGGATATTGAAGTTCCCTGCTTCAGGCGCTAATTCTGAGTTTTGTCGCGACTGCTGTTCTTGTACACACGCTGCAGAATAGCGCTACGAACGAAACATGTTGTTCCTTACTTTGATATTCAGACGATAATTTAGAGAAAATCATTGGCGTACAATAGGTCTCCAAGGCTTTTGATAGGTAGATAATGGTAAACTAGTCTACTGATAAAAATGAGGGCAATTGGACTGGATAAAAGAATGGTTGAATGGGTGGCTACATTTGTAGAAAATACGGCTGAGAGAATTAGAGTAGGGAGGAGAGTTCCTCAAGGCAGTATTATTGGACCTTTATGTTTCCTTATATATATATATAAATGATATCCGTAACGAACTAAAATCACAGGTAAGGCTATCTGCGGATGACGTTTTACTGTATAGAGTAAATTACAGGATTGTAAGCAACTGCAAAACGACCTAGATAATGTTGAGAGATGGGCAGTAGACAATGATATGCCGATAAACGGGGTGAAAAGTCAGGCTGAGAGTTTCACCAAGAAGAAAAGTCCTCTCAGTTTTAATTACAGTGTTGATGAAATGAAAATACCTTGGTGTTAATAAAATGATAGATTTTCATTGGGGTAATGACAAACGGGATTGTAAATTAAAGTTACAGATAATTTCATTAGGTTATGAGGGTATTTAAGGGTTGTAGCAAGGATGCAAAGGAGAGGGCGTATATGTCATGGAGGTAATGTTTAGAGAAGCACAACACGCATACCCATTCAAATTTGGGATTATGTTGTAACCAGAGCTAACTGGCCCATTTAACACTGATATTAGAGGAAGATGAACAGTGCGACAACGAGAGACATCCTATAGGCCAAGTTCTCAACTTTCTCGTTAAGGACCGGCGACTCAAACGTTACGCAGTACCACCCCCTAACAGTAACCAGATTTATGACTGTCTACAGCCGCCTATGTTGTGACCAATAGCAGATCGGATGCTTTCTTTGTCAGTAACAGTCCACGGAGAACGCTTCGAAAGCATTCCGGTCCTCGAGCCGGCTCGCTTGTCACGTCTCCAGTGTTGCACAGCTTCGCGCAGTTCTGTCCAGTCTCGCTGCTTGCTCTCAGAGGATAAGTACTTAAAACGGAGAGTGACAACGCTATCTCTCAAGTTGGAGTAATCTTGCACTCCACAAACAAGGAATGTAAACACAACCGGCCAGCTAGGCTTCAAAAGAGTGCCAGTGGTCAGAGAGGAAATTGCAAGAACTATAATTTTTAGTCTCAAACATAATATCACAGCGTGGAAATCAAACAAGAGTTGACTAAGGAAAGTGAGACATATATGCCCCGTGGCTATGAAGACGATGCTAACGGTTACTTAAAACTCCCAGCTCGCTGCACTTCAGGCCTAGCGTGAAACGATTAAAGCGACGAGTCCAGCGCACAAGACTGAAGTAATGGAAGACACAGCTACGGCTTCCATGGTTCTCACCGATTCCACGGTGATGTATGGGAGGGAGTGGTGAGCAGAAAGTACAGGGCACGTCTCGCAAGCATTGCCGTCCTCGCTGCTTGTCGCGTGTCGGTAAGAGAGTGCGGTCACCAGTAGTGGCGATTGGGAATTAGAAGTAGGGGCACAAAAAATTACAGACAATAAAAAGTACCCGGGTTTGTTAATAGTTAAAGAAAATAAAGGAACGAATTAGCTGATAAGACAACAGGGCCTGTACAAATGTCCTTTTTGAAATAATTCCTATAATTCCTTGTTTCAGGCAGCTGAAACGGAATAATAATGTAATGTTTTCTCCACAAAGCGCACGAAAATACACTGTTCAACACTTAATTTAGAAGTCATGAAACAAACTAAGCCGATCAATTACTGTTGTATAAGCAGCAATCACGCTGTACGATGTACGGGAGCTTATCGCAGAGACCATCACATCACTGCGCGAGCTATATCGGTCAGGCGGCTATTGCATCATCCATTCGGCCAGACACGGAACGGAACGGAATAACGGACAACTTGACTGAGGCTCGCATCGTATGTATGTATGTATGTATGTATGTATGTATAGTTGGGACGGGCAATCGGTCCCCAGACGGTAGCAACGAAAACAGCATACATTTGAATTCCTGCCCCTCGTGTGCTCAACAGGGGTGGTGATGGGCTTTAAAATGGAAGTTCTCGCAACTCTGTTGCCAATGCACCTCTTATTACAATAGACGTCAGTCTCTTCATTTTTTCAGCTCAGAAAATTCTCATGTGCTTTGTTCGCTGTTTGAAAGTCTTGTAATATTTTCTTCATTAATTAATACTTGTGAAGTGTATTACTTTTCACTTCGCTTCATGCAATAATGTGGAGGCAGCACAATATGACAACCATGCTCTTGACAACGCTCACTTGCCTTTTAAACGACACACGCCCCTTGTATCCAGACAACCCTCATTATCACTAATGCGGGCCACGTTTTGGGATCAGAAACTGCCGCCTGAGGATACGTTCGCTGTCCTAACTTTATGTAGCCTACGCATATATTGAATTGAATTTGAACATAATGTTAGGCAAAAACATTGCCACCGAAACTGGAAATAAAGAGAGCCTGCTGTAGAGTTTCTTTTACGTCACACCAACACATAGGTATTATGGCGGCGATAGGATAGGAAAGAGCTATAAGTGGGAAGGAAGCGACGGTGGGCTTAATTAGGGTGAAAATGAGGAACTATGGAAAACCATCCTCAGAACGGCTGACAATGACCCACTATCTTCCGAATGCAAGCTGATAGCTACGTTACCCAAACCGCGCAGCTACACGCACAGTGTTCATGAAATCTAACTTAAGACTTTTTCATAGCGCCTGGTTCAGCAAGGAAAGGGCTCACAACAGGCTTTTCCTGGTCGCCTTTTCTGTTTTGAAAGGAGTTTCTATTTTTTACTAAGTTTTTCTTCCCCTTCCTTTGATGGCTCGACAACTGTAATTAAAAAAGCCTGGTGAGCAGAGGACATGGCCAAATGCAGGAATACAGTTGAAGCCCGCCAAGCACGTGCGCTAGGCTTGGGGAGAAAAACTCGACTACAGAAGGTTCCCTGTTCATAAGAGACACTCCCGAGTAGAGATAGTTCATTCACACAGATCGCAGCTGCAGCACAACGCTGCCTACTCTCTCACCTCACAAACCCTGGAGGCCAGTATTCAACTCAGAGCTAATGCACCTCAGCTATTTTCTCAAAGACGCCGAGCTGAACTGACGTAGCGTGAATGCCTTACATTAATATTACCGATTAGAGTAAGGCAAGGTGAAGTCTCAGCATGAAAAAGGGGAGAGAAAAGGCCACAATAATTAACAGAAGTAACTACCGTTCAACTATCAAAACCAAAACCTTCCTAACGTCCCCTAGAGATGCAAAGCACAATGGGACCAGGAAATGGTCTGAGGAACGCAAGACATAGATCAACAAGAAAAGGAAGGATTGATGATTGTGTTTGTTGTTTAAAGGGACCTAACAGCTAGATCATCGGCCCTAATAGTACTAGGTGAAAGAAATGAAACGATAATTAAAACTTCAAAACTTATCCAATGACTAAAATCTAAAATGAATGATGAAAAAACGGCCATGATTCCAAAACAATCAGTGGATCCGATTCACAATGCCCCATATTCTGAGTTGAAGCTTGTCCAATGCGGTCCAAAATCCAGGCCACCAGCCTCTCAAAATTGTACTAATCACTCGTAAAGCAGAACCGTTGGTGTTCCTCCTATATAGCGGTACTAATCGCAGGTAACGTAGACTCATGGCGGTTCTGATCACAGGTAATGTAGACCCATGGTATGTTACACACAATGACACCACTCCCTGGCAACACAGACCTAAGGTGTTCCTCAAATAAGGGTGCAACTCACAAGCAACGCAGACGTATGGTGTTCCTAACTTAGTGCAACTAATCACGAGCGCCGGTATTCCCGTGGTGTTCCTCCTATATAGCGGAACTAATCACAGGCAACGTATACTCATGGTGTTGTTCACATAGTGGTACTAATCATAGGCAATGTAGATCCACACATTATAGCACCACCCACAGGTAACGCAGAGCCGTTCTGATCGCAGGGGAACCAACGCAATTCTGCGCGGCGCACGGCAGCTATTCCAGCACGGACGTGAGTCCGTGTGCCGAGCGCCCGCTCCCCCGCCTCGGTGGAATGCACACGATGGTACTTATCACAGGCAACGCTCAGACCCATGCTGCTCCTCACTTAATGGTACTAATCGTAAGTAACGTCGACCCATGCTGCTCCTCACTTAATGGTACTAATCACAAGTAATCGCATGGATCCAAATTCATCGTCCCTTGGTCGCTCCTTTAATCATTTCTTACGATAGGCAGGAGTTACCGTGGGTGTATTCTTCATCTGCGACACCCCACCCACCCACCTACCCACCCACAGGCGGCGAATGAAGGATCACTGGTCCAACATAAAAGCTTAAGGTACCAAGGAAAAAAAAAAAAACAAGCAGTCAAACCCACCCTCAAGAACACTGGAAGCGGCAAACTCGACAACAGCACCGTGGTTCTCTTGCGGCCCAAACAAACTAAAAATGTAAAATATATACACTGTTGTATTTCAGATTACACCGTGGGATCAACATACCAGTATCGAGAACATATTTGCCTCCAGTTTTCAGCATAGTTACCCTCCTTTGGATATCGGTACGAAATATATTTTGCAAGAGTAGATTTTTTTTTTTTTTGCTAGGGGCTTTACGTCGCACCGACACAGATAGGTCTTATGGCGACGTTGCAAGAGTAGAATGTCCAGTCTATTTTGCACGAATTGATTAACACGTGTTCTACTTATGTACATGTGTACATCATCGTAAATGTTATATCAATCTGCGTCACGACTTCATCGTAGAATGAACGCATTTGGTCACCATTAGTACCTTATCATATTCCTGTTCCAGATTCTTAAACGAATTTTACATCGGGAACCTAACGCGGGTTCCTCCACTGCAAAAGGAAGAGCTGGGCGGAAGGTGGTTCCCAAATCTGCCAGTTTGTTCCCAATCATTTTCGACGACACACTCCAGTTGGTTCCCAAACTGTAGAAGGGTCAGTACAGGAGTCCGTTCCCCAGTAAACAACATTGGCGGGAAACCAGCCGGCCGCCCGACCGGCCTAAACTCAGCCGCGTACCAGCTGTCAGTTTTATAGGGAAAACACAATCTCGTGACTTGCGTGAATACAGCTTTACTTTGAATTATTTAACATGCATTTTAGACAAGTTTTAACAACGCATGAAAGTTCTTATTGGTCTTTGTGCTCCAACTAACAAAACAACAGTAGATTTGTAAGTTGTGATTTGTTTCGTTCGATGGAATGTTATTTTGAATAAGAGAGGTAACAAGGTGGGGATATCGGGAGACTGACTATCGAAGGCATTACAATGGTAAGGTGATCACAGCGCGTAAGGTGATGAAACAAAGTTTGTCTGCTGACAAAATGTTTTATATGAATTATAATACTGCATTCTAAGCCCGCCTCGTGGCCATAATCGTTAAGGCGTCAAGTCTATAAGGTTTGAGGTTAGCCGGTTCGAGTCCCGTTGATCAAAACATTTCACCATCAGAACGTTAGCCGGCAGGGTAAGAGAGGTGGTGGTATCCAACTTATAATCACTATATTGCGTGCCAAAAACCTGGATTAAATTTCAAACCTCTTCGCAGTGTTCACATGGAGCAAGGGCATATGACTCTGCTTTTTGTGATAGAGACAATAGGCCTTAAGCAGACCCAATGGTGCTATTCGACAGGAGTAGGCTAAGTGCCGGCACCGGGTTTCACCCTGTCCCTTCCTAACCCCGTTTCATCTCATTAACTCCTCTGATGAGGTAGACGTCAGGAAGGGCATCCGGTCGTAAGAACTCGCTACGAAGATTCATCTCGCTTCATGTCCGACACCGTAGAGAAACGGGACAAGGGTTGGGCATACATAATATTTACTACATTCCAAATGTTAGTAACATATTCTAATACGTTTGATTAAATCGATAAAAAGACCAGGCTCTGTAATTCAATGTCGGACCACTGTGGTCCACCTTTAGGGTCAAAATTATGCACATGGTAGAAGACTCTGAGTGGCACAGGAAAATTATGGTCGGAAATACATTTTTTTTTAAATTTCAGAAACGTCTTACACCTCATAGCAACAACCTACAGCTAAGAGCAACTGTCCAAAGCGCCCAACCTCAATACGTACATTACAACGGCGCATACAGTGCGAACAATTCTTCTTATAGCATCCTGGCTAGCTCTTTCTAAGTTTTTATCCAAGACAATAAATGTCTTCCAATTCGGAAACTTTTCTCGGTACATCCATCATATCTTGAGAGAGAGATTGGATTACTTCTGACAACGTCAATTCCCTCTGAACAAGCTGACTTTGTAAAATGAAAGGAGACAAGAGAACAGTTTCTGAACATCTAGGCAGCAAGCAGTTGCTTGTTGTCAACACTAAAGCAGTTTGAATTAATAATTACAGTGCTGATGGAGAGTAAGTACCTCGTGGGGATCACTGTAAGTACCTAGGTGTTAATATGATCTTCAGCAGGGTAATCAAATTAACGGGATATTAAAGGTTACAGATCTCTTTATTTAAGTGTTGTGGTAAGGATGTGAAGTAGAGGCCGTATGAGTCACTAGTAAGACCCCAATTTGAGTATGGTTATAGTATATGGGATCCCCACGAGGATTATTTTATTCCAGGACTTGAAAAGATCGAAAGGAAAACAGCAAGATTTATTCTGGGTGATTTCCAACAAAAAGGTAGTTGCAAGCCTTGGACTGGTAAGACTTTGCTGTAAAAATACGAGCTGTTCGACTATGGTGTGTGTTCCGAAATGTCAGCCGGGAGATGGCGCTGAGAGTCTTGGGTAAGGAGTCATCCTCACCATCATCATAATTAGTCGTTTTGCTCATTGCTGAGCGTCGAGACCCCATAACTCTATCATTTCTACGTTACAGCCTTGACGATATGCCTCAACCCAATGCAGTTTTCAGCCTTCTTTAACATGATCTTTGACTGATCTAATCATCTACTTGCTGTTCTTCCCCGAGGTCTACTGTCTTCAACTTTGCCTTGCAAAATGGTCTTTTCTCTCTTTCTCTTCTAAAAATATGGGCAAGGAACTGGAGGTAACACACACATAAGGAAAGATAGACGTTTTTTGATGCTCAGTTGGTTTACAATGAAAACACTGGTTCTACTTTCTGTCTCAAGGTATACGCAGCATTCTCCGCCAACACCACATCTCAAAGACATCAATTCGACTTTTGTCCCTAGCATTTACGGTCTAGGTTTTCCAGCCGTACAAAAAGACTGAGAACACTAGTGATTCCACCAAGCGCATCTTCGTAGTTCTTGATACTGCCCGGTTCTGCCAGATAGCGAGTTTAACCATTGCAGCACGACCTAGAACAATACGTCTTTTGATATCTATTTCACAGCTTCCCATGTCATTGAGTACAAGATAAAAATAAATAATTCCAACACAAAAGTTTTGGAGTACAATCGAACAAAGTCAGATGATGCAGGAAATATTAGTCCGAAACCTTGGCTGAATGATCAGCGTTGAGGCCTTCGGTTCAGAGGGTCCCGGGTTCAATTCCAGGCCGGATCGGGGATTTTAATCGCGTGTGATTAATTCTTCTCGCTCGGGGACGGGTTGTTTGTGCTTGTCTCAACACTCTCCTCATCACATTCAGACAACACACCATACTACCAACCACCACAAGAACACGCAATAGTTACTACATCCTTCCATATAGGGTTGGAGTCAGGAAGGGCATCCGGATGTAAAACGGGGCAAATCCCCATCTGCTACACAGTTCGCACCCGCGACCCCACGAGTTCTGGGAAAAACTGTGAAAGAAGGTGATGCAGGAAATATTAGATTAGGAAACGAAGTCTTGAAGGAAGCAGATGAATATTGTTTCTTGGGTAGTAAAATAACTAACGATGGCAGAAGTGAGGAGGACATAAAGCACGAGCAAAGAAGGCCTTTTATAAGAAAATAAATTTGCTCACTTTTTAGAACACTGATATAGGTATCAGAATGATGTTTTTGAAAACTTTCAAATGAAGCGTGGCATTGGATGGAAGTGAAACACGGAGGATAACTTTTTTTTTGCTAGGGGCTTTACGTCGCACCAACACAGATAGGTCTTATGGCGACGATGGGATAGGAAAGGCCTAGGAATTGGAAGGAAGCGGCCGTGGCCTTAATTAAGGTACAGCCCCAGCATTTGCCTGGTGTGAAAATGGGAAACCACGGAAAACCATTTTCAGGGCTGCCGATAGTGGGATTCGAACCTACTATCTCCCGGATGCAAGTTCACAGCCGCGCGCCTCTACACGCACGGCCAACTCGCCCGGTCGGAGGATAACTAACTCAGAAGGAAAGATAATAAGAAGCTTTTGAAATGTGATGTTACAGAATAATGCTGAAAGCGAGATGGGCAGATCGAATCACGAATGAAGAGATAATCGAATTTGTGATAGGAGAATGATTTGGATAAATTTGACGAGGAGAAGAGAGAGAGCGAAGAGCGATAGGACACATCTTCAGACACCCAGGACTTGCTCAGTTGGTTTTTGAGGGAAGTGTAGTGGGTAAGAACGGTAGGGGTAGACCAAGGTATGAAAATGACAGGCAGATTAGAGTAGATGTACGATGCAGCAATTACGTAGAAATTAAAAGGTTAGCACATGATAGGATGGCATGCAGAGCTGCATCAAACCAGTCTATGGACTGATGACAAACAACAGACGAATAAGCTTGAATCGAGTTTTAAAAAGTACGAATGATCATAATATGAAAATAATGTTGGAATTAAAGAGGACAAATTGGGAATTAGGGACGGCAATCACTTACCAAGAAGATATTGAATATACATTTCCAACTTCTTTGGAATCTTTTAAGAAACGAGTACGTAAACAACTGATTGGGAATCTGCCAGCAGGTCGACAACACTAAATACAGATCAGTGGTAACTGATGACTGATAGGCCGACTCATTCATTTCTTACAAGTTGATTTACGTCACGACACAGACAGGTCTTGCGGTGATGATGGGACAGGAAAGGGTTAGGAGTGGGAAGGAAGCGGCTGTGGCTTTGGGGTAAAAATGGGAAACCACGGAAAACCATCTTCAGGGCTGCCGACGGTGGGGTTCAAACCCACTATCTCCTGAACGCAAGCTGACAGGTACCAGGAGTATGCATAAGTGTTTTCCGGTTTCACTAAGAAATGGGGGCCGATGACCTAGATGTTAGACCCCTTTAAACAACAAGCATCATCATCATCACTAAGAAATGGCGCCAGCGAACAGTACACAGCGTACGAATTTGACACATACGTCAGATTGTTCATCTGACATTAACCTACCAACACACACTAGTTGAGTCCGCCAAACACTAGCGTCTGTGTTGTATCTTTCAGTGATCACGTCGACGTTTGTGCCTGAAAAAGAACATTTGCGGCACGCATTGCTTTTCTTACTTAATCAAAAGGAAACGGCTGTTGAAAGTCATCGTTTGCTCGTAGAAACATACGGTGAACACACTCCATCGATCAGAACATGAGAGACATGTTTTCGACCATTTAAACGGGGTGATTCCAATGTGAAAGATAGCGTGCTCTGGTAGACCACAAAAGTGCGAAGGCTAGCAATTGCCCGGCGAAACCGTTAATGCACAACGCTATCGCCAACAAATGATTAATTTAAATCACGCATTGATCGAACGACGACCGGAATGCGCCAGAACACACGGCAAAGTGATTTAGTTACACGACAGTGCGCCGTTTCACACAGCAAAACCATTGAAAGACACTTTGAAATCACTTGGATGGGACATCCTTCCGCACTCGCCTTACTGCCCCGACCTGGCGCCATCTATCACTTTTTCGCATCAATGGGGCAGGCGCTCGCAGAGCAGCACTTCAGCAATTTCGAGGAAGTTGGAAAATGGCTCGACGAATGGTTTGCCGCAAAAGACAGGCAGTTTTTCTGGCATGATATTCATAACTTAGCTGAAAGATGAGCGAAGTGTGTAGAAGCCGATGGCCAGTAATTTGAATAAACGAAAATGAGTTTTCCTTGAAAATTACGTATTTTCTTTACCACAAAACCCGGCAAAAACTTATGCATACAACTGGTACGTGGCCGAAGTCGCACGGGCATTTGCTCGGTGCATTCAAGACCCCGTGGCACCAGAAATATGAATTTCCGACCATTAGTTCCCTATCTCAAAATACTCAAACCCGTATTTAAGTCTGACCCTAAAAGGTTGGAGACAAGCGGTAGTGGTGATTGTTTTAGGAGGAACTACAACTAGGCAACCATCCTCTATATAAGACTAATCAGAGCGAAGTGATCCGCCACTTCGAAAAATAAAGGTATTTGCCAAAGAAAGACAAGAGCCGCGAAAGGCGTGAAAATGAAGGACTCCCTCGGCCTCGGAACCTAATAACGTCAGGGTCGGAAAAGAACTAGAGTTGACCAAGGGTCGTCGGATAGGAAACATGAAAGCGAGGAGCGTGGGATAAGTGAGTGGAAGCAATTCCAGGACTCAGTTAAAGGGCCCCGTGGTCACAAACCCCACCTCCAAGTTGAGAGCTCCTCGGGCCCCTTTCAGTCGCGTCGTATGACAGGCAGGGACTACCGGGAGTGTTATTCTAATGTCCCCACCTACGGGACAAGAAGGTTGGAGAGATCCTGTATGTTCTCGAAACGATCTAATAAGCTCAAAGTGTATCTGAAATAATGTAGTTTTATACGCCCAGGTGCCGGAATTTTACCGCGCAGAAACTCTTACGTGCTAGTAAATCTATCGACACGAGACTGACGTTCAAATACCACCTACCTGAGCCGGAATCGAACGCGTCAAGTTGGGCTTCTACCATCAGAAGCACCTAGCCTGGCAACTTTTGGTGAACAACGCACGTTGAGGTCTGTAACTACGACACCATCTCTGACATGTCTGACACACAAACAGCGAAGTTCAACGTCTTCCTACGGCACTTCAAGTGAGTAGTTATTTATACTACGGATAAAACGAGAATAAGGAATATTTTGCAAGATGAAGGAAAAGCACTTCCATAGGAAATGACTCCCTCTCAGTCGGTACTGTATTTTTAGAGCTGCACAGAGGCGGAAGCAAAAAGGGCTGGCGGAGTGTCTTGAGAGCTTTGCAAGACCCAGATTTACCATCGGGCTGTTTCCGGCGCCTGTCTCAGCCGCGCTCACAGGCTGCGGCGGCGTCTCGAATGAAACACTTCATCGTCGACCTAGGACACGGTGGAGCAATCTCACAGATCTCACACTCCAACCAGAGAGAAGTTGAAAACTATTACTATACAAACATCAAGGTATTAAAAAGGTGCTGATGCGAAAACAAACGAAATGGCGTATGGCTTTAGTGCCGGGAGTGTCCGAGGCTCGCCAGGTGCAGGTCATTTGATATGACTCCCGTAGGCGACCTGCACTTCGTGATGAGGATGAAATGATGAAGACGACACATACACCCAGCCCCCGTGCCAGCGAAATCAACCAATGATGGTTAAAATTTCCGACCCTGCCGGGAATCGAACCCGGGACCTCTGTGATCAAAGGCCATCACCTTAACCATTTAGCCATGGAGCCGTTCGGGGTTCACTTGATACGAGATTTTCTCAAGCTCTTAGTTACAGGAAAAAATAAAATTTCCCTTTTGCTAATAAATAAATAAATAAATAAATAAATAAATAAATAAAACCACGGCCTACGGTAACGACTAATGTGTCGTCACTTACGTCACACACTTTGTCGCGTCCTGTAACAGAAATTTTCGGATGACACCCGACCGCAAGTCATACTCATGCAAAAAGCACGCAGTGAGAAGAAGACGCTACTGACCTAGTATAAATAGACGAACAGTGGTTGTCATGGTTACAGTGGAGTCCGGAAACTGACGACGCTAATTCCGGATAGAACCCCCACGCAAAAACATGTCCGTGTTAAAACAAGTAGGTCATGTATTAAGGCTACTGGGCTCTTCGGCTGAAAGGACGGTATCGTCGCTTTCGGTTCAGAGGGTCTCGGGTTCGATCTACGACCAGGTGGAGGATTTTATCCGCGTCTGTATACATTTTCTGGCTGCGGAAACGGGGGTTTGAATTTGGGTACATTTGTCTTCAAATTCATATAACACACCACATTACCAACCACCACATAAACACACAATAGTGAAATGTAAACCCCCACCAAAGAGGGATAGCGTCAGGAAAGACATCCGATAGTAAAACTGGACTTAAGTTACATACAGTGCCGATCCCAAGTAATCGGAAAAGGCCAGGATTAGGGAGACTAAGGAAGAAATACCCGTAATATATTAAGAGCCGGACGGAAATGGGAAGTTTCATTATTATTATTATTATTATTATTATTATTATTATTATTATTATTATTATTATTCGCGACTGCCTATGCGAGTCAGTAGATGCATGCTCGGTTCACGCGGAAGGACACGGGGTCAATTCCCCTTTCCAGGAAGTTGACCATCCTGAGCCATTGCACTAACCACCATCTCTCGTAGTGCCAAAGTTACAACAAGGTATCCTACGTTTCTCCAGGGATTTGTATGGCTTGCAGCGAACATGACTCTGTTTTAGAAGTAATAAACCTTGAAGATAGGCTAAAGGTATTTCTGAAAGAATAGCAATAAAAGCCACAATAATACGCTTCTCCTTTAACGTCCATACTTCAGGAGACCATAGCTCCTTTGTTCCCAATGGCAAACAAACAAACAAACAAACAAACAAACGTGTCTAGCGGCAACTGCAGTGAAGGAGAATCTGACCACTCTCTCTAAAGCACAAGATCAAGAATAACTTGTAAACCCTTGGTTCTCCAAATGGAATGCTTGTCGCCGATACATAACTTCTCTTATTCGCATGAGGTTCAACCACGGCAGTTTTGCAAGTCATCTCTATCGGATAGGAGTCCTAAACTCGCCCTACTGTTCCTGTGACCGCCAAGCAATCGCTGACCTCAACCACATCTTCTCGTGCCATCTTTATAATGTACAGCAGGAAAAATTTATAACAACTTTACTTTCATCGAACTTCCAACTACCACTCAACATCCAGTGCATTTTATCATCCCAACAACCAGAAGCGTATAATGCAATCGCCTTATTCTTAAAAGACACCGATTTAAGATTATAAAGTTTGATGTGATACTACTTCAGAAAAACTACGTAAACATACTACAGTTGCAGTGTCCCAATTTGTTCTTTTTTTTTTTTCTCTCTCTCTTCGTATGTGTGTGCGCGCATTCTGTACGGGTTCGGAACGTAATACCATTATAATACTATGGAAGATTCATAGGTGTATATGTATTCTAAGTGTATATTTAATGTATATGCTTTGTTATCTAATGTATATCTAGCTGGCTGTTTGGTCTGGCACCTAAAGCCAATAAATTAATTTTAAAAAACTTGTAAACCGAGTGCTAGTTGGCCGAACGATGCTTTTCACACACACACACACACACACACACACATATATATATAGAGAGAGAGAGAGAGAGAGAGAGAGAGAGAGATATGCCTACATAAATTTTGGAAAGTAGTTTAAGCATAATTATGATATTGCTTTTAGGGCCAATTTAACACTTTTATGGTTTTCGGAGACACCGATGTGCCGGAATTTAGTCCCGCAGGAGTTCTTTTACGTGCTAGTGAATCTATCACGAGGCTGACGTATTTGAGCACCTTCAAATACCACCGGACTGAGACAGGATCGGAACTGCCAAGTTTGTGTCAAAAAGCCAGCATCTCAACCATCTGAGCAACTCTTTTTTTTTTTTTTTTTTTTTTGGCTAGCGGGTTTACGTCGCACCGCCACAGATAGGTCTTATGACGACGACGATGGGATAGGAAAGGGCTAGAAGTGGGAAGAAAGCGGACATGGCCTTAAGGTACAGCCCCAGCATTTGCCTGGTGTGAAAATGGGAAACCACGGAAAACCATCTTCAGCGCTGCAGACAATGGGATTCGAACCCACAATCTCCCGGATGCAAGCTCACAGCTGTGCGCCCCTAACCGCATGGCTAACTGTCGCGGTGAATGGCCAGTTATTTAAAGTAATCTGGAGCTAAGACCTCAAAAGACAAGCGAAGAGAAAATCCCTCCCGGGTTTCCACCGCAAGAATTGAATGCATCTCCTCGGAAACACAGAAGTAGTTGCGCAGAAAGTGAAGTAACCAAGCAAGCCAGCAATCAATACTAGGAGGTGCGACGTGGATTTAATAGCACAATGGTTCACTATTGACACGGAACCTCGAACAACAAGTGTCCATCGAATTTCAGTTGTCCTGTCAGAACGGCACAATTTGCATGTGGCCTAACCAAGACGAGAGAGAATAAGGCTATCGTTAAATCTATTCTTTCTATGACTAAGGTGCATACTATTAAAAAGGTACTGCAGGTACTTCACGATATTCTTTATAAACAGAATGAACTACAATTCTCTCATTCATTACTCTGTTTACATAGTTCGTATGTCAATAGCAGGAAACAATAACCTATCAAGGAAACTTATCGAGAGAACAGGATCCATTTTTGGAAATTCATCCATCGAATATAGGTCCCTTAATGTTTTCGACATTAATTTTATATCTGACCGAGTAGTGCATGCCGATGACTTCAAAACATTCAACCCTATTTTCTAAGTAGCGATTGTGATCTATATTTCGGCTCAGACGACGCATTACTCGTACATCGGTCCGTTGAAAATAAATTTCACTTTAACATCTCTAAAGATCATACCATGTTAAAAAAAACCATTACTGCTCTTATGGACCTGCAAGGAATGAACACCCCCCCCCCCTCTTAGACACCCATAATTCCTCGTAATTAGGGAATATTAAAAGAAATGAAAGAAACAACAACGATGAGGTTTTGTTTAGCCCGTGAATTATTAAAAAACTACTTAACATTCCCTATTTCATAATACATTCTCAGGGAGGAAGCACAATAACGGGAACAGCCATTACTTTGACGCCTCCCTCATTTCCTTTTGGGTTGTTCTAGTACGTGTAATCCGTTACCCTCCGAATCTCTGGCAGCTTATCACAGTTAAAGAGAGGTCATCGATTTATTTATCTATTTATTAATTGTGTGTGTTCTAATATCCTCGTACTGTACAACAGTTGTTACTGAAGATTCTGATGTTGTTGCGTGCAGCGATATATCACGGCATGACTTGTACTGATACAGAAATTCGCTGTGATTTTTACCTGAACCTGGTTTTGTTATTTAGCTGTTGTTTCTTAACCCTTTTTAGCATTTTTTTTCACAAGCGCATTTAATTTTCACCATTCGTTTCGTGGGGCGATAAGACGGCACAGTAATACCTGGCGTTTCCTGGGCAAATTTATTAAATGCATTTAACTGCATCCCCCACCCCCGAGCCTATAAAAATGATATGTTGTTTATTTTATCCCCCAGTTTGCCTTGAACTTGAATACTGAGTTTTGTATGTATAGTCGTTTATCCAATTTTAAGGAGATTATGGAGGTGTACCTTCTTTAATAAATTTAATATTTTTTAACAACCACAAATATTACTTAAACAACAGGTTTCATGCTTAACGTACATTCATAAGTATTAATGAAATGCAGTTCAAATTTCAAAACTGCCTAGTAATGTTTTCAATCAAGTTTGAAATGTAATTTATTGCAGCTAAATGGGGTCTGCGCAATAAATAAATACTCTAAGACACTCCAAGTCATTCAGTAATTCAACGATTCCTTTGCTAAAGTGATTTACGAACTTATGTTAAATAAATACGCACACCCTCCCCTTCTACATCCCCTGTACCCTAGAATTCATAAAAATAATTTGCAAGATAGTTTCTTCCCACTTATCTTGAGTTTCAACTATTTACGTAGACAAGTCAATAAGTATCTGCAAAAAACTACATGGTGATCCACAGCGACAACTTTTCGAACTTCTGCGCTGAGTTTGGTGTATAAAACTAGCTGAATACTGCTGTTACGTCTGGCTGAACATCAACCACACACACAAAAAACTGACACCGTTCAGAACCAGACAATGCAGATTATCAGCGGTGTCATAAAAACAACTCCACTGCACTGACTTAAAGTCCTTAAGACACATCCTTTCACCACTTCTACGGTCCGAGCAACACATAAAAGTACAGGCCACTAAATCACTTCCGATTCACCAAGACATCCACAGAGTCGCATCAACCAGACTGAAATCCAGACACCCTCCTCGGTTGCTGGTTCAAAAACTAATGAAAGAAAATTAGTTTGGATTGGGAACCTGGAATTAAGAATGAACTGTAAAGGTTTTCGGAAGTGGTGGTGGTGGTGGTTGTTATTGTTTTAAGAGAAAGTACAACCGGGCAACCATACTTAGTCCGGCTTCATGGCTAAATGGACAGCATGCTGACCTTTGGTCGAAGGGGTCCCGGGTTCGATTCCCGGTAGGATCGGGGATTTTAATCTTAACCGGTTAATTTGATGGCTCAGGGATTGAGTGTGTGTGTTGTCTTAAGCATTAGAAATCATCCTAGGTAGGGCCCCATCTTCATAGACGGGCATATCGCCTATACGGTTGTCAAATCGGAACACCTGCACCAGGCCTCTCCGTAGGCCACACGCCATTATATTATTATTTATTTATTTATTTATTTACATCGTTATGTCCTACTCAGGAGCACGGTTGAACTTGCTTAGCTGATGTGTTGGCCTTCTTTTCCTCCCAAAATCTCTTCATCCTCTCGCCGAGCTTCTTCCTTCGTTCTTCTGTCCAAGTTATAGTAGCTCTGGTGTTGGGTTTTTCTTCAAAGTGGTGATTGTCGATTTTGGTTCTGAATTTACATCTGTCCTGTACAATGTCATCTGAGATGTTGATTTCCTAGAGATCTGTTTCAATTTCACGAAGCCAGCTGTTCTTGGTTTTAGACGAAAGGGCCAGGTTGAGAAGGTAGTTAGCCTGTTAGTGTTCATTCTGATGTGTCCATAAAATTTCAATCGTCTTTTCCGAAAAGTGTGAGAATTTTTTTCAGAATGACAATATATCTCCTGGGACGATTTTTTCTCCATATTCCATCTATAAAAACTGGGCCAAAAATTTTTCGTAAAATTTTTATTTCTTGTTTCTGAATGTCTTTGGTTAAAGATCCGCCACCAATGATCAAGATTTCTGAGGCATATAACGCTTCAAGTTTGATCACTGTATTATAGTGTCTAAGTTTTGCATTCCATGATAGATTTTTTATGATACCTGTTCCAAGTGATCCTGTGTGCTTTCCGTAATTTGGAAATTCTTTCTTTATTTGCTACGCGGTTTAAACCAGAGGGCTGAATAATTTCTCCCAAATATTTAAATTGGTTCACTTGAACAATTTTGCCGAATTTAATTATTATTATTATCATGCTCTTTATAACACTAATCAGAGAGAAAAATGGAAGAGATCCGGCACTTCGAAAAATGAAGGTATCGGCCAACAGAAGACAAAGGCCAAGAAGGGCCTCGAGTGCTCTAATACAGTCGGAGTCGGAAAAGAACAAGAGCTAAGCAAGGAGGTCGGATAGGATAGATGAAAGTGAGGAGCCTAAGTGGAAGCAATGCCAGGACTCAGCTAAGGGCCCTGAGTTCGCCAACTCACGCTCCCAAGTTAAGATCCCCTGAGGCCTCTTTTAGTCGCCTCTTACAACAGGCAGGGGATACCGTGGGTGTTATTCTACGGCCCCCACCCACAGGAGGATGCAAAGGTCCTCAATGAATGGAAATCGATCTTCGACCCCACGCAAACTTCACCCGCGGAGTGTATGAGCCCCATTAAACACAGTCCAGCGGGCGAGTTGGCCGTGCAGTTAGAAGCGCGCAGATGTGAGGTCGCATCCGGGAGATAGTGGGTTCGAACCCCACTATCGGCAGCCCTGAAGATGGTTTTCCGTGGTTTCCCATTTTCACATCAAGCAAATGCTGGGGCTGTACCTTAATTAAGGGCACGACCGCTTCCTTCCCATTCTTAGTCCTTTCCTATCCCTTCGTCGCCATAAGACGTATCTGTGTCGGTGCGTCGTAAAGCAAATAGGAAAAAACACAGTGCGTAGTGGGCACGGAAAAAGTGGCTGTGCGGCGTATTTATGGGGCATACGACCTTCTCCAAGCTGTGAATGCGGGGAAGACTTCCAGACAATGCGACACAACACCTTCAGATGCCCACACAGAGCCTTCTCCGGAACTATCAACCGACGACCTTCTGACAGCGTCAACGACGGTTATTCTTTGGCTGCAACAACTAGATGTGCTAGTTTACTTCATGTGTTTTCCATCTTTTGCTTTTTTTTTTTCTTTCTTTTTCTTTCTTCTCCTTTCCCTTTTCTGCATTCCAATGTCTCTGTAATGCTTTTCTTTCAAGTTTTTCATTGTAATTTCGTTCTGTAAATTATTCATTGTGTTTATCATGTTCTTTCATCCTCGATTTGTACGTGGCTTAAGTTAAGTAAAAAAATAATAAATAAATAAATAAATAAATAAATGTTATTGGCTTTACGTCCCACTAATTATTTTTAGTGTTTTCGGAGACGCCGAGGTGCCGGAATTTTGTCCCGCAAGGATTCTCTCACGTGCCAGTAAATATATCGACACGAGGATGACGTTTTGAGCACCTGCAAAGACCACCGGACTGATCCGGGATTTAACCCACTAACTTGAACTCAGAAGGTCAATGCTCTGAGCTATTCGGCCTGGTAGGTTACCGGCAAATGCATAGAAAACCTCGTGTTTGTGTGGGAATGTTGCGGACAACATACATATCAAGTCCCTGAGCCAATGGAATTTATCTTTTAGAAGTAAAATCAGTCGACCCGGCCGGTAATGGTACCCAGGACCCCGAGGAACGAAGGTCAAGACGCTGACTACTCAGCCATCTAGCCAGGCAGCCGGAAGTGGTGTTGTGAAGGTCAGATACACTACAGGAAAGTCAACATCAAAGACCATGTAATTAATACTTGTTGCCATTGCTGCTTTCACGGCCCGTACTTATAGACATGATACCGGATAGGCTTTTGGGCGAATGTCGTGTCAAGAAAATAAGGTGAAATTCTTTACGTTTCAAAGAGAACTGTGCTCTGCGTCATCAGAAAAAAATCTCGACTGTCCACGAGAAAGGATTCTTAAATAATGAGCTTTTGAAATTTAGACATTATAATAAAAGCGGAAATGGTACGTTCATTCGTCACCAGATGGCTACCCGAACGTGGCACAGCGCTAGCGTTCGAAGCGAAAGCTGACCGAACCATCAGAATCAGTCTAAGAGGGTCACAGTTATGTGTACGTAACATATGACATTGACACAAACCGAGGCTTATTTGAGAAGCCGTTCTTGTGGACAGTCGAGATTTTCTTCTGATGACGCAGAGCACAGTTCTCTGCGAAATGTAAAGAATTTCACCTTATTTTCTTGACACGACACAAGTCCAAAAGCCTATACAGTATTATGTCTACAATTAATACTTGTCGATTTCCTCACTGCTGCCTTCAAGAGTTAACCATTGTTCTAGTGAAGAGAGAACTCTCCGTACGCTAGTGTTACGAACATCTCACAACATTTATTCGTACTGCGGGACGAAACAGAATTTAGCCTGGATTTAGAGGGGCGTTAACAGAGAAAATTCGAAAGGAAAAACAAACTTTTTTTGTTTTTCATGTAATTTAGGAAGGTCTACTGCACCTCTGTGTGAAATCTCAGACCGAAATATTAATATTTTCATGTTGTTTCGAGCATTTGAATGTGTTCACTGATCACCTCAGAGTATCGACTGAGTTAACGTGCACAGGTCATAATCACAAGTTAGTTTCTACGGAACCATTTGGTCTGTTAAATGAACATTTTCCCGAACATATTTTGTGGAAAAAACATTCAAGCTCTTTAGGCCTTTTTCAATCGTGAAGTTACCAGCGTTTCGCCCACAGTGTAGCAGTGGGCTCATCAGTTGGATTGTTATACCTTTCCAAGACGTTGGCGGCTAGTGTGCTGGTGAACACTACTGAAAGCCTTTGCAACATTTGCAATCGATTAAATTAAATCATAGTTAATTTTGTTGATATTTTGTTTACTTTCAACCAATCTGAATCATTTGCTACGTCAAGGAACTGTTTACATTTCTCTGTAAAATAGTTTTAATGTCAGAATTTTATGAAAAATTTAAGTTTTAAATCAACAGTCTTTAATAATGAAAATTTCAGGTGATCTAAAAAAGTAATTAATTATGCTTGTGAAAGCAACCTATAAGACTATAAATACAGAGATCCAGATCACTGAGGCAGTCGTCTTGAAAAGGCACATTGCTTTTAGTGAAGTGATAAAATATTTATAATAATTTATTAACTATTATTAGCAACATACTTCGTAAAACATACTATTTATTACACTGCTTGAGGAAGGCCATGTTTTGCTTAAACTATGCCAAATTTTGCTTGGATTGAGTGGTAACTAAAAATCTGTGATGTTTGTTGTTTAAAGGGGCCTAACATCTAGGCCATTGGCCCGAACTAAATTTGTTAATCAGTTTTGTGGTTGAAATCAACTTACAAGTCAATCGTGACGTACCGTTGTTGCCAACATGTCAGATATTTACAGTGAGTGTTATTAGTACCGAAACAAGAGCACACAATGCATAGGAATTAGAATGTTAATGGACCGAGCCATGCACAAGAAGTTACCACATCAGCCACCCGCTACCACAGCACTAAGAATTTGCCAGTCACAGACATTTTCTTTTTTCTTTTTTTCAATTTAAATTTGCGCGCTTCTCGCATTTCATTTCCAACAGGGGACTAGACCTTACATTATGGAGCCGGCGCCTTCATTACGAGAAAGCTCCTCTGCTTATGTGACAGTGGTGTTCGAAAAATTAAACGAAAAACTTTCGAAAATATTCAAATAGGTATTGAGGTCCCTTTTGTACGGTACCACTTAAGAAGCATGTATATGCTGGAATGTTAGGAACAAAGGATGATATTTGGCAACCTGTTATGATTTGCGCTTGACGTAGATTTTATTTAAAAGTTGTTTTACGTCGCACCGACACAGATAGGTCTTATGGCGACGATAGGACAGGAAATGGCTAGGAGTGGGAAGGAAGCGGCCGTGGCCTTAATTAAGGTACAGCCCCATTATTTGCCTGGTGTGAAAATGGGAAACCACGGAAAACCATCTCCCGAACACTGGATGCACTTAAGCGACTGCAGCTATCGAGCTCGGTTGACGTAATTAGTTGGCATATCGTTCAAACACATCTTTAAACGTGTACGTGCACTATGTTTAAGGAAGGCGAGCAGCTTGCTGTACAGAAATGTACGGTCCATACCGAACATTGCCCTCTTTAAAACTATCTTGCCGACATTTCCTCCTAAACGCGTACCCAGCTAGTATGAATGCATGGGTAAATGTGAGAATGAATAATTGAGTACTTTTCCATTAATGATATAACTGTAATACGACGCTCATGCAGGCCATCAGTCAGCTCGCAAAGGTACATGCTGTCTTCTTTCGTTTCACCCTCTTTAGGGATCGCTGAATCAATCACTGTGTGTGTTGTTCCTTTCTTAGTGCCCAGCATTTCTTCATTCTTTCTTCATTTCTTCTCGTCTTCCGAGATAATAGGTTTGGCTTTTAACGTAGATTTGTTTTGGAACCTTATATTTTCGTCTTTAGTTATTACTTTAGCTGTTCGATCGAATAGTGACTTTTGTGTAATTTTTAATTCTACTAGGTCTATCCGTTTCTTTAAACCAGCTGGGTTTTGTTTTGCGGTAAAGGATTTGTTTGGTTAATCTATTACAGTTCATTCTGAAAAAAAAAGAGACCGTAAAATGTATCCTTTTTCGCATAAGTATCGGAGAAATTTTTAATTTTCTTGTAGAGCGTTTCATTCTTGATGCATGTTATCTTATTGTCCTGAAATTTTGGTCCTATGATCTTTCTTAAAGTTTTCCTTTTCTTTAGCTCGAATTTGTCCATCTGGCCTTTGAAATTCATACTATAAATTTCTTATTTTTGTTATCGTTAGCATTGAAATTATAATCCTCAGCAATCTAGTTACGAACAGAACTAGATTTTAGTCTATAAGTTACCATATTTCCTCATTGTTAGCTAAAGACTGAACGTTAAAATAAATAAATAAATAAATAAATAAATAAATAAATAAATAAATAAATAAATAAATAAATAAATAAATAAATAAATAAATAAATAAATAAATAAATGCACACATACGTGAACAATCAATCAATCAATCAATCAATCAATCAATCAGGAAGCCACGGGGCTATGGGAACGACAAGAGTTAACCTTCAACTGATTGACCAGCGACAACTCGACGAAGGAATACAAAAGAGTGACCAAAAATAAAAGCCTGGAAATCGGTGCTTCATATTTTCCAGAAAGTTAAAGAAACCGCAATATGAATCACGAGAAATGAAAATGCCGTCGGAACAAATACATTTCTGCAGTTACGGAAAGCTGAAGCAGAAAAAAAAAGCACTGTACAGCCACTCGTTTATGTCAGCAACATTCCGAGTCATTGAAAACTGAAGTATTATATAACGCTTAAGGAAAAAAAAAAGAAGTCCGTAACAAGGCGCATTTGCTGGCTCTGGCAGCGTGCCTGCTTGGCAAGGCCAAATTAGGCGTTGCCGGGACGACAAGTAGCCTAAGTACATTGATCACTTCAAACATTTAAAGTGGGAGGTAGTATCTGCTTTTCAGCCATGTTGCGACCGTATAACAATGGAGTCGTTTCTAAAATCCATCGGGCATTGTTGAGGGGCGGGGATAACAGCTAGGCAACGAGATTTAAGAGCGCTTAAAAAAAATAAAAAAATAAAAGAACAGGCGTAGTTTACTGCACTGTGCCGTCAGCTGGGGAAACGCACGCTACAGTAGAAGTCGCCCTGACAATTACAATACTGAGACAATTATCGCGATCTTAATAAAAGTTTGATCATATTTTCAAATGACTTCAAAGATACCGGGGTCTACGAACTAGTACTGTACTTCAAATAACTGGTAGTTTTACAGGGTGGTCGGTAACAACGTGAACCAGGTATATGAGCGTTAGAGGGTTGGTCATACTAATGAATAGGGCTCGGATGTTTAAGACCTAAAAATAGCCCAAATAAACAAGCAAATATGACCTCAAAAGTGACGAAATATGACCTTAAAAGTGACGAAATATGACGTAAAAATTACAAAATATAACCCGAAAATGATTAATCTAAATATGGCCAATTTAAAATAAGTTATAAATCGAAACGGCAATTCCTTTGATACATATTTGTTAACTAAATTCATTATTCTTACTTTCATATTAATTTTCTGAATATACATGTTTATCAGTTATTCAGAGTTTATTGTCCTCGATTCAGTTGTGAACGCATACCTATAAAGTACTAAGTTCGCTAAGATTATAGATCACACAACATCTTAAAAGTAAAAATATGATTGTACCCTTCACTGGTCGTTTGAAATACGAAGAAAACTAGAAATCAATCTATTTTTAAAACATATTTTGGAACGTTTAAGCCCAGATTACATTAATATTGCTCAAATGCGTTAAAATTTAAATTGAGCACCACGAAACGAATTAAGTAGATGTATTTCGATGCGTTATGGTAGGGCGGCTCGGCATATAGTGCAAATTCGCATAACTTTTTCATTCTCCTCCGCGGGTGGTATTGAAGTGTATGACAAGATTCATCTTCAAAGCATCAGGCGCAAAAGACCTCCGATTATCAATTTACACATTCTTGTAAGAAGGGAAGCTCCTTTCTACGTTACAAGACATTATTGGTGCATATTTAAATAATATTAAATCACTCCTGTCGAGTATGCACTCATCTTGAAATGTACTGGTACCTTCTACTCAAAGAACATCATTTATCTTGCACACACAGCGAAAACCGACACTTCGATTAAGCGCATTGTAAAGTTTCCATTTTACACTGATGTAACTATTCCATGTGATTGTTGTGCTCACAATTTCAATACTTGCATAAATTTCTAAGCTCACAGCTTCTAAACGAGTAATTGCACTAGATATAATTCCAAAGTTCGACTTAATATATGTCAGACTTGCTGACAAACTGTAGGAAAACAATTCCTGCGCGATCTTGATAGAAGAGGCAGAGTATTACATTTGTATTAACTACAGATGTGATACGGAAAAGCAGTTTTGTAAATACTAGTTCTCATTCAGAAAGTTGATGATTTTGCACAGCTACAGCTGTCACCAAACCGCCGAAATATGACCGAAATATGACGTTTCTATGATAATAGCTCAAAATATGACCTTATGAAAAAAATAGCCAAAATATGCATTTATATGACAAGTAAAAACCATTTAATTGTGACTATAATCACCTGATTTGCACCAAAATCCAATCAGGCAAGAAAATAGAGACAAAGAAAAATATGACTTTTCCTAAACATCCCAGCCCTACTAATGAATAACTTGAAAAAGATAATTCGATATCTCGCACTGTTGCCATTTTATCAACTGCTCAAGTTAGCCAATCAGATCAATTCGTGTGCGAACTCAAATGGGCTTTGCGAGGCGGTACCTGCACGTTGCTTACGACCATTTTCACTAATCGAAGAACAACTTCGCCAGGAGAGGGATTTGAACATAGACCCCAAGCTGAAAGGACTGTGCCATAGCAAGCACGCTACTGTGACACGAGCTAAAACGTACGGTGTGTGTGTGTGTGTGTGTGTGTGTGTGTGTGCGTGTGTGTGTGATGCTGATTTTTCCGCAAGACTCTCAAGCAGTATTATTATTATTATTATTATTATTATTATTATTATTATTATTATATTTTGTCCTGGTTGGCGTGCTGGCCTTTGGTCCAGAGGGTCCCCGGTTCGATTCCCGGCCGCGTCGTATATTTTAACCTTTAATGGTTAATTCCGATGTCTCGGGGGCTGGGTAACGTCCCAACCTCACAGACGCGCAGGTCGCCTATGCGGCGTCAACTCGTAGGACCTGCACCAGGCTTCTTCGGAACATATAACAAAAGGTGCTTTTCTATAAATACCAAAATTCACCATTATAATACTGTCGTTAATCTGGTATCTCCTATGGGTCAGAATGTCTTATCCTCTCTCAAATGTGCTGTCGCTAACATTCTTAGCCCAAACTACAAAAACGGTATGTACAAAAGATATTCCAAACAAAAAATCTACTGCAAGATAGAGAAGATCACAGACACAATGCGCAAACGCAGTGCTCGCCTCTACAGTCACCTACGACGGATGGATGACTCTCGATGGAGAAAACGCATTTTTAACAATAATGACTCAAAACCAAAAACAACAAGTCCCTTGTACATTAACGTCAAGAAATACCTCGAAGAAATGGGCATACGACCAGAAGATGCGCACAAACGAGAGTTTTTCAAAACAAGCATCGTGACTTCTGGGACTTTCCGGGATGTGAAGTGGACAACTGAAGCAAAGTAGTCGGATGAACGCCGTGCGAGCTAATGAAAAACTGAGTAAATGCCAGAATGTGTAATTAAACTTATCGTGGTCCCTAGTTGGCTGATTAGCGATGTTATTATTATTATTATTATTATTATTATTATTATTATTATTATTATTATTATTATTATTATTATTATTATTATTATTATTAGCACCATTATATTCAGGGTGGACAAAATAAAAATGATCCTCCAAAAATTAAAAAGACTTACGCGGAACTGATCCTTGTTAATAAACAACAGAACTGCCCATCTCATGAAAATGCTGGAAACCGTGGTTTCGAGGCACCAACCGGTTGCTGTCACTTGTCTCCGCGTGCGCATCTCCCGAGTACGTCGCTGTGTGGTTACGTGTGAGCGAGTGAGAGGAGAAGACGTGTATAGTGACCAGTTGAATGCAGCACGAAATGGTGCTCACGATAAAATAGTGCGTGTTGATTGTCGAGTGTTATGCGAAGCACGATTCGTGGAACACCTGTGCGGAACTGTTAGCGCAAGAGTTCAAGACTGGAAGTGTTTTGGAAAAACATCCGGCAGTCTGCAATGCGAAACTTGTTGGCAAAACGGCGTAAAAGGGGCTCTGTAGCGGATAAGAACCATAGCTATGTGAAAAGAGTTCAAACAACAGAAAACATTGCTCGAGTGAAAGAAAACCTGGAAAGTCCGAAAAAATCTCAACGCCGTTTATCTGGGCATGTGAGAATTAAGAGACCTGCATTTGCATCTTTACAAATTTACTGCTGCACATGCGTTAAAGCGTTCAGACTAACCTTCGCGTGTTGAGTTCTACCGGGGGTTTCTGAGTCAAGTGGAGACAAGACTTTTGGATCCTCAGTTTTTCATTTGCCGGGCTTAGTGGCTCAGACGGTTGAGGCGCTGTCCTTCTGACCCCAAAGAGGCAGGTTCGATCGGCGGTATTTGAAGGTGCTCAAATATGTCAGCCTCGTGTCGGTAGCTTTATGGCACGTAAAAGAACTCCTGCGGGACTAAATCCCGGCAGCTCGGCGTCTCCGAAAACCGTAAAAGTAGTTAGTCAGACGACGCCATTTCCAGCATCTTCTGTGATGTTCATTAACAAGAGCCAGTCAGTCCTACTGTAAATATTTTCCGGGCCTGTTTTATTTTGTCCACCCGGTATATAGTTTCTTCACTTTTAAAAGTGTATGCTGTTTCATTATTATCCTGATCGTTTATGATTTTATTATCTGATACATAATGACCCGATATGTGATATCGAACAGTAACATATAGCCCTATTATTTTATTACTCCTGTTTTTATTTAATATAATCCTTCATAAGTGTAAGTTATTTACATTTATAGTATATAGTATAATATTATTGGTATTTGCCAAAGAAACTTTGTTGATGTTATTTATCCTAAACATTCTCTGGTATATACATTTAACGCCGCCAAAACGCAAAGGAACGAACAGTATTGTCAATATTAGAATCCTTACCAAATAGGTTAAAAGTAATTTTGAAACCAAACCATTGTTCACAAAATTTGTCTCTTATGAAGTTAAACAGCTTAGTAAGTTACTAAGTTTCTGTCGAATCACCTAGAATATAGCCATACAATGTGATAAGACAACATTTTATCAGCGTACAGAGCGCCCATAGCACTCACTGTCCATTATTCTGAGTTAATTACTTCAGATCTGGCACAGGAATTCACCGATACAGTTGATGACACAAGAGAAGTCACGTTTTCTGTCTGCAAAAGGACTGGTTCCTACAATACCACCCATCCGGACTGACGAGCAACGAACTTAACAAATATCACGGGACTCAATCTTGGCTGTGCTTTAACGGTTTTCAAACAGGATGTTCATCAACCAATACGGAATCCGCCTCGATGGGTCAGTTGTGCAGTGTCCGATTCTTTATTCCAAGTTCACGTGTTCGATGCCAGCTGGGGCGGTAAAAAGTCTTGGCACCACATGTCACTGTTGTTGGCATGTTGAGAGATCTCGGGTGGCGCCATCAGTATCGCCGAACAAAATTAAATTCAACTCAGCTATAGGAACAGTCCAACAGAATTCCGCTTTCACTGCTAGAAGAGAACACAATTTATTGGAATGTCGAAATTGGTAGGTAAACCACTTAGATGACACTACTTCAGGAACACACGAGTCTCGGTAACCGAGGCCACGCGATGACCATCATCATCATCATCATCATCATCATCATCATCATCATCATCAGCTTACGGCCTACTAGGGACAACGAGCCAATTTCAATTCATCGGCCTTTGATGTTTCGTTTCTTTCCAATACTTGATCTTTTTCTTTTTAACACACTGCTTTACATCGCACCGACACAGACAGGTGTCATGGCGACGATGGAGCAGGAAAGGGCTAGGAGTGCGAAGGAAGTGGCTGTGGCCTTAATTAAGGTACAGCATTTGCTGGTGTGAAAATGGGGAAACCACGGAAAACCATCTTCAGGGGTGCCGACAGTGAGGTTCGAACCCACTATCTCCCGAATGCAAGCTCACAGCTGCGCGCACCTAACCGCACGGTCAACTCGCTCGGTATCATTAGATGCCAGCTACTAGTCTTATATTCTTTTTGGATTTTCCTTAAGTCATATTCTTTGAAACTTTGTACCTTTTTCTTAGAAACTACCACATAAATGTATTTGAAACTTGGTAGTCTCTTAGACACTATATAGATATGCTTCTCGAAGTAAACTGAATCATACATCATGATTAGGTCATGGAAGCCAGCTTGAAGAGTACTGAAAATGTTACAGAAAATTTCAGTTTTCAACTAGGATACAAAAAACATTTCTCAACTTCTGTACACAATAGGACAATAATTTTACTTCAGAAGCTCAAAAAAGGTTTCTTGGGTCTGGTTTGAGTATTTCCTCAGAAAAAAGGTACCTCAGTTAAAGGAAGTTTTTACAATATTAAAAAAATATGTTTATAATGTTCTTTCTGACACAAAATATTAAACACAGAAGCTCCATATTCTACCCAAATAATTATTAATGTATTCTGAATATATCAAAAGAACATTCGAGGAGATACCTCTTACTTGCTGAGATATGTAACTAAACATCGGAAGTTACATTTTTCTATCGTTGACACTTCCAGGTTCCCTTAAAATAATTAAAATTGAAGCTGCATAAATTATATTTTTGGAACCTACTTTTTCACATCTGAGAGTCTATTTTAGGAACCTAAATAATTTTATCACCTAAAAACCACAGGTCTACTATTCAGACGGGCGAAAGGGAAGAGGTCCGAACCTTTGAAGAACGAAGGTATCGACAAAAAAAAAGGGAAGGCCACGAAGAGTGTGAAAATGAGAGACTTCCTAGGCCTCGCCAGGGTCAGGAGAGAACAAGAGAAGTTGGATACGAAAGTTGAAAGCGAGGAGCCGGACACAAGTACGTGGAAGCAATGCCAGACTCTGCTAAGACCCGGTGGTCGTCAACCCACGCTAACAAGGTGACAGCCCCTGGGGTCTTCTCTCAGTCGACGGGCAGGGGATGGGGTGGGTGTATTTTACCGCCCACAGCCACTCACAGGGAGACAGGGTGAATTCCTTGAGATGATTCTCGCCTCGCAACTATTGAATCGGCGCACACATCATCCATTCATTTACGTGCCCAACAAAAACTACTTTGCGTTCCGAGGTTTCCATACTGCACAATCACACCCCGCAATATGCCCTTCCCACGTTAACATCAGCTAAGAAAATCTTACGTATGTACTTCGTTCGCCAAAATGTCTCCAAGGAATCCCTGGGCTGCCTAATGGAAACTCCCGTCACCACCAAAGGTCCGAGGCTTCATTACAACATTCTCTACATGCAAGGCATATCGCACCTTGGGAAGAAGAGGGCCACAAGTGCAAAATGAAATTTCTGAGATAATTGCAATGTAAGATTTAAAAAGGTCTAGTAAATTCAGTTCTTACAATATGTTCTTCTTTCACTCCGCCCTCTTTGGGCAGGTTTGGCTTTTAATGTAGATTTGTCTTGGAAGCTTATTTTCGTCTTTACTTATGACTTTAGCTGTTCGATCGAATAGAGAATTTTCTGTAATTTTTTTTATTCTACTAGGACTTTTTCAGTTTCTTTAAACCAGTTGGGTTTTGTTTTGCGCTTGCGGAAGAAGTCAAAGATTTTTTTTTAGTTAATCTATTGCAGTTTATTTTGAGAAGATGACCGTAAAAATGTATCCTTTTTCGCATAGTATCTGAGAGTTTCTTCAATTTTCTTGTAGAATGTTTCATTCTTGATGTATATCATCTTATTATCCCGACATTTTGGTCCTATAATCTTAAACTTTTCCTGGATTCCATTGCTTTGCATTCCACAGCATTCCAACTAATCCACTCTGCGTTTTATATTTTTACATTCATACATTGCAATTATCTCAGAAGTATCATTTTTGCATGTGTGGCCCTCTTCTTCCCAAGGTGCGATATTCCTGTGAAGTCGGGTTTTACTTACACATATCCTAGTGAGAATGTTTACGCTCACTGTTTAGGGACCATAGGTGGATTGAGTAGTCCTAGGCGCCTAAGCACAAGGAGGACGACCACTAATCAAGAATATACGAGATCAGTTGAGTGCCGCAAATGTTACACCGAACGGGGATCTTTTACATGTGCCAGTAAATCTATGGATGCGAATCTGTCGCATTTGGCGGTGTCTTCAAATGAAGTAACGTATATGAGAGAGAGAGAGTGAGAAAGTGATGGGATATTGCGGACGTCGCCAATCCATGCGCACCTAATTTAGCTAACAACCATCACACCTGTTATAGAGAAATGTCATCTCAAAGTCACGACATTACTACAAAGCAATATTCCAATCAGGCACTTCCACGTCACTTCCATTTAGATGCCGGGTGTGAAACTCGACACCATCTGTAAATCAACACTGACAAGGTGTGAAAAGAAAACGCCAACTACAGCTATTGCAATCTATGAGAGTACATATTGGATGAGAAATGAAGAGAATAATGGAACCAATGAATGTTTTTTCTGCTGTCTAACTCTGTTCGGCCTACTTTTCTTCCCTTTTTTACCTTCGTGTCGCACCACATTTGGCCAACACACTATGATACAAAAATAAATTAATATAACTTTTATAAACAAGATCAGTGTTACCAACACGGTGGTTTCCCCACTAAATGTAGGTTTTTTAGTTTTTTTTTTTTTTACTCTTCGTCAATGGGTAAATTTTAAAACACGGTGGTCAGTGGGACATTAGTTTTTCATGCTTGTGTCTGTGGATATTTTGGTAGTTTTTCTATTTAAGTTTTATATGCAGTATAACAGACAGCATAAAAATGTAGTAAAGGCGAGCCAGGGAAGGCATGAGCTGTAGGCGGAATCGAGGGGTAGGGGATTCCCTTAAAAATACGGAAGCAAGGAACGCTTCAGAGCGTCTTTCTTGCGTGGTAAAGTGTCACTTCTTCCAGTGTCAAATGCACGTAAGGTTGTTACAGAGTCGTTGATTTTCCTTTTTGAATAATGTCACTTCGACGAAACCGAAAGATATAGGATGGAAAATTGTGTCCTTTGTAAAATGGTCTCAAAACATGGAATCAGTTAATGTGTGATGCACAGTGATGAAATGCTGTAGTGCAAGTAACACCAATTCATTTGAGGAACTTGCAACATTTACACTGTCGCGTCCAGTATTGCCATGGTCAAATGTAGAACTGGAGAGAATGTTTAGTCAGCAAAACATCATTCAAACTAAAACCAAAAATAAAGGAGACCATGTAGAACTGGAGAGAATGTTTAGTCAGCAAAACATCATTCAAACTAAAACCAAAAATAAATGAGACCTGAAGTGATAAATTTACTTTCATTAGTTCGGGCAGGACTGAGAAGCCACAAGCAATCCTGCCACATGAACTATCAAACGAAGTATTACAGTACGTAGGGGCTGTGGAAACATACCAGACATCTGTTTCTACTACTGCTTCTTCCTCTGTACCTTCTATCGAAGACATGAGTGATCGCGGACTATTAAGTTCATCGTGAAATATATTTCGAATACTTTTGAACTGCAAGGATATACTTTTCTTTTTAATATACCGTAGTAACTCAGCAAAGCTTGAAAAAGGGGAGGTTAGTGGTTTCTGGTGGTTTTCAAGCAGTCATTTAGTGGGTAAGGTGTTCGTAACACTGCACAAAATTAAGATATCTTTACTACTACTACTGCTGCTGCTACTACTACTACTATCAAAGGCATTCGGAAGCTTACGATATGAATTATTGTCAAGTCACACACGCCACAGTAACATATCTAAACTACAATAATGAAAACCTTAAGGGACTCAAAGCTTGTGAGATACCTGTGGCAATCATTAGTCTTGTATAGCTTACACTTGCCTACGTCAGACTCTCATTGGATCGATTTTCATTACCCGCCGTTTATGGTCCTTCGTTTTCTTCAGTCAGTAACTTAGTGTTCTTCGAAGAGATGGTACTCTTCTCCTCCTACAGTTAATTACAACGGGCTCATAATTCCACTAAAACATCAGCATCACCATAATAATTCGAATATGGAGATATTCATTCTTAATCTGATTCCGTTATTTCCCATTTTCACACCAGGCAAATGCTGGGGCTGTGCCTTCATTAAGGTCACGGTCGCTTCCTTCTCATTTCTAGCTCTTTCCTGTTGCATCTTCGCCGTAAGACCTATCCTCGTCGGTGAGACGTAAAGCAAATGGAAGAAAACATTGACTTCAGCCTTTTAATAAGGAACGCCAAAATTGCGATTAGAAAAGCACTTCTTAAAATTATATGATCAACATTATTTGAAAGAGTCTCCCTGGCTCAGGCGGCAGTGCGCCGGCCACTCATCGCTGGGTTCCATGGTTCAAATTCCGGTCACTTCACGTGAGATTTGTGTTGGACAGGTTTTTCTCAGGGTACTCCGGTTTTCCCTGTCATCTTTCATGGCAGCAACACTCTCCAATATAACTTCATTTCATCTGTCAGTCATCAATCATTGCTCCAGAGGAGTGCTTCAGGCTTCGGCAGTCGGGAGAGCTCCTATCCTCGCCACGAGGAGGGGGCTTCATTCATTCCATTCCTGACCCGGTTGAAACTGGAAACAGGCTGTGGATTTTCATTTTCACAGTATTTGAATGGTTTTTTTTTTTTTTTTTTTTTTTTTTTGCTAGTTGCTTTGCATCGCACCGAAACACGTAGGTCTTACGGCGACGATGGGATAGGAAAGGGCTAGGAGTGGGAAGGAAGCGGCCGTGGCCTTAATTAAGGTACAGTCCCAGCACTTGCCTGGTGATAAAATGGGAAATCACGGAAAACCATCTTCAGGGCTGCCGACAGTGGGGTTCGAACCCACCAACTCCCGGATGCTAGCTCATAGCTGCGCGCCCCTAACCGCACGGTCTATTTGAATTGTGTCCTTAGTTTAAGAGTGTCAAGAGCGTGTTTTTAGATCTGATGTGGAGAATATCCACGCTTATGTTGATGTCTGCGTATTCGTGTCCTGTATCTAGTAAATGGTGGTCAAACATCTGAATGCTCTCATGATTTCTGTGCACTTAGTTTTGACATGTCCGCCTCCGTAGCGTAACGGTTAGTGTTATTAGCTGCCGTCCTAGGAGGCCCGGGTTCGATTCCCGGTACTGTCAGATATTTAAGAATGGCAGGAGGGCTGGTATATGGTTGAAATGGTACACCTCCAATAGGGGTGTGCCTGAAAAGAGCTGCACCACCTCGGGATGAGGACACGAGTTTACTTTTTTAGTTTTGACATTTCGATCGGTTTGTTCAACGTAAAACCAACATTTCTCAGACTCAATATAAACACAGCTGGTGGCCCTCATCATTAAGGCGTCAAGCCTATATGGCCCGACGTCGTGGTTAGTCGATTTGGTGGGGGAAAGGTGGGGGGATCATCAGGTGGTGGCTGTATACGATTTCTAATCACTAGATTGCGTGTAAAAATCGGGATCCAACTCCAAACCTCTCCGCAGTGTTCACATGGAGTGAGGGTATATGATGCTGTTGATGGTGATCCGTCCCTCGGATGGAGATGTTAAACCTCGAGCAGACCCCTTGGTGTTATTCGACAGAAGTAGACTATGTGTCGACATCGGGTTTCACCCTCCTTCTACTCCATTATTAGCATCGTCTCAACACCAGACGCGGAGTCGCCAATGGGTGTCAAGTAGAAACAACGGCTCCAGGACAGCCGAACACTCCTGGATATTTAGTTGTACGCTAACCGTCTTACTAATAAACGGTGTATAACATTTATGCAAGGTTTATACACCGTTTATGTGAAATTCTTTACTAATAAACTGCGTATAAGCCTCCTGTGTATACATCTGTTATAGTTATTCATTGAATTACTTATACAGACCAGGACCCTTGCATAAGCGCTGTATAGTAGCGAGTAGCGGAAAAAGAAACGAGTGAGCAGTTTATTTTCGTGGTATTTATTGCCTACAGTAATATAATCGTGGTGAAATATTCGACTTATCCATATAACATTGAACACACATTGAAAGAATGGACGATAACGTTGCTGATCTTCACGGTATTTTAAACATAGAAAACATACACCATTCAGAGGTTACGGAGGCTAGACATCTTTGTAAAGTAAAACACTTTAAAGAGACGGAATTACAATGAATGACCATAAAGAAATTATGGTTGGACGTATTATTGTGTAATAATGTGTTACTGCTTAATAGAATTTCGAAATTGCGAGTTTATTATACATTATCTGCCTCTACAAAGATCTTTATCAAATTTGAGTACCCTAAAAAGGGACATATTCCTCGACATAAAAAATGGTATAACTTGATAACCGTACGTAATATGATTTTCAAACTTTGTACTTGAATGCGCAGAAATATGATGTATAAATGCCTAATAGAAACTTTTTTTGATCAAACCTTTCTTTTAGCTACAAAACAGGTTTTCCTTTCTCCTGAAAAGTAAGGATTTTAGAATGTGTAAGGGCCTACACTTTTCAACTCGCCGATTCAATTACAATTGCCTACGTTTTCCGTACTATCCCAGTTAGGAGCTATTGATCTTTTCTTAAGATTTTCCATTTATTTTTGGCGTTCATTACACAAGCAAGCTGAAGAAATGTTGATATCAGTATAAGCCAATTTCCAGCTGTCTCACTTTGTGTTGCCACCGTTGCCACTGCCTTTTCGATATGCCGTGCTACTGCGCGACTTTCCGAAAAGTTTTGCTCGTAGATAACCAGCAGAAGCGATCATAAAGGCGGTAAACATGCGAAAAACGCCAGTGAACTACAGGAAGAGATTCCTACGCCTTTGAACGAGCGTATACGTGCTGTATAGTAATACAATGCGTATACTACGTTTATTGGTAAGAAAAATATAAAACACTTATACAGGGTTTATTCCCTGTATAACTATACAAGTGTTAAACAACTATATAAGGACTTCTTATTAGTAAGACGGTAAATATACAAACCATATGCGTATAGCGCTTCGGCTTTTCACGTAAACTACACAACAAAGCACTCAACTACAGTTTACAACATTTCTTTGGAAAAGTAACATCTTCATTATAGGCAGTTACACCTTTCAGTGTTCAGTCTTCAAGCCTCTGTGAATTAAAAATCTCCTCCTTAGTCCTCTATTGATAATGTTGATGATGATGCTTGTTTTTTAAAGGGGCTACCATCTAGGTCATCGGCCCCTCATGGTACGAAATGAGACGAAATGCAATGACAATTTGAAAGTCAAAAATTCATCCAGTAACTACAATTTAAAACGTGATGATGAAGAATGAAAAGATAAATATGAATTTAAAATAATCAGCGGAGCCAACTCACAACACTGAAAAATAATTCCAAAATCGGTCCACTCACTAAAATTAAAAAATAAAAAAAACTGACGAACAATGCTTATGAACTTAAAACTATCAGTGGATACGACCCGCAATGCCTCACCTTCCCAGACACTATATTGAAAAATTAGTATTACTGACCAAGGAAGCCTCCGTGGCTCAGGCGGCAGCGCGTCGGCCTCTCACCGCTGGGTTCCGTGGTTCAAATTCCGGTCACTCCATGTGAGATTTTTTTTGGACAAAGCGGAGGTGGGACAGGTTTTTCTCCGGGTACTCAGGTTTTCCCTGTCTTCATTCTAGCAACACTCTCCATCTTTCATTCATTAATCATTGCCCCAGGGGAGTGCGATATGCTTCGGCAGCCGGCACAATTCCTATCCTCGCCGCAGATGGGGGCTTCATTCATTACATCCCTGGCCCAGTCACTGCTTACAAAACACCATTCTGAATCGATTCTTGTCCAAAGGGGTCCAAAATCTAGGTCAACGGCCTCTCATAATGGTACTTATCGCTAGTACAGTAGAACCATGGCATTTCTCATGTTGCGATGCTAATCAAAAGTAGCGTAGACTCGCGGTGTTCCAAACGTTATGGTACTACTCACAAGTATTGTACATCGCACAGGTAACGCAGACCTATGGTGTTTCTCACATAATGGCACCACTCGTAGGCAACGGAAACCCATCGTTCACCTCACATAGATGTACTAATCGTAAGGGCTCTTACTATCCCGTGGTGTTCCTCACACAGTGGGTACTGAAATGAAATGTCGTATGGCTTTTAGTGCCGGGATATTCCAGAACGGGTTCGGCTCGCCAGGTGCAGGTCTTTCTATTTGACTCCCGTAGGCGACCTGCATGTCATGATGAGGATGAAATGATGATGAAGACAACACATACACCCAGCCCCCGTGCCATTGGAATTAACCAATTAAGGTTAAAATCCCCGACCCGGCCGGGAATCGAACCCGGGACCCTCTGAACCGAAGGCCAGTACGCTGACCGTTCAGCCAACGAGTCGGACACAGTGGGTACTAATAATAGGCAACGCCCAGACCCAGTGTCGCTCATAGCGGTACTAAGCACAGGCAACGTAAGCCCGTGGTGTTCCGCATATAGTGTTACTAATCACGGGTACTGTAAACCCACAGTGGCCCACCCACTACTGCTAGTAATCACAAACCTATTGTGTACCTAACATAGTGCTACTACTCGCAACTAAAGGCGACCCATGGTCTTCCCTGGGTGACGCTACGAATAACAATCAGTTTCATGTTTCTAATTCAATCATCCCTTGGTCGCCCCTTTTAGTCATCTTTTACGACAGGCAGGGGATACCGTGGTACCGTCCTTCATCCACAGGGTGTTAGTCCTCTATTTGCAACTAGCTCTATGACCTCGTTTAGTTACCCACCTCTTAACTTTAAATCATTACAAACCAAGTCCAACCATCGTCGTCTTGTTCTCGCTGTACTTCCCCTCCATGACCGAATCCGTCATTTTCGTAGGTAACCTATCCTCCTCCATTCGCCTCACATAACCCCACAACCGAAGCCAGTTTATACGTACAGCTTCATCCATCGAGTTCATTCGTAAACTTAAGTAACTTCCTGGCATTGTAGCCACCTCCTTGTACTGGCAAGCATTCTCGCTACTTTCATATCTTACTTCTAACGAATGAATTAAGATATCCTGAGCCCACCCAGATTTCACTCCCGCACAGCAAAGTCGGTCTGAAAACAGACCGGTGTGAATATGAGTTTCGTTCGGGAGCATTCTTCTTCCTTGCAGAATACGAATCATCACAACTCCGAGCTCACTGTATTCGCTTTGCTGCATCCTCGTTCAATTTCATTGAGTATACTACGCCATTAAAAAAAAAGAATACACATGCTAAATACTTGAAATTATCCACCAATTCCAGCTTTTTTAATATCCTACCCGATATTCATTAGTTTTCTGCCCAACTTATATTGACAAAAATAAACCTAACAAAATATACTACAGTATTAAACAATAGTTTTCATTGGTTTCATGGAGACTAATATATCTGTGTGCTGGGTGTTGATTGTGGGTTTAATTACGCAAGCACTTCTGTACCTTGTAAATGCTATTTTGTACCCTGATTTTGTGAAATCTTGTGTCTTTTAGTTCTGGTATATAGTGTGTTTGATCTATATTTTGTATAGGAGCATATCCGTGAGACCATTAGCAACCGTCATGTACCTTATGCCGTGTAGTTCTCCATTTTAATCTTGTATGCGGAATGGTACGTTGTCAAACCTGAGTAAAACGAACTGTAATGCCGAGTGATTTTGTTGTGCTGACTAGCAGTTATGAACAGCACAGTTTTAATTTATTTTGTTGCACAACTGGCAATCGAACCCAGGCCAAATGGTGCTGCAATGAGACTGATAGGCCTATGCGTCAAGGAGCGAGGACAACACTAACTGTCACGCTGCAGGTTCAGCGTTGTAACTAATTCGTATAACAAATTTATGCAAGTCAGATAAACTGTAGAAAGACAAGAGCGCTGGGGAAGTCAAGAGGGACGTTAAGTGTTTTACGGACCGTAAAGAGGGCTGAACTAAATCCTTCAGCACACAATGGATTTACACCAGCGCGCTCAGCGACCTAGGTTGGAACAACGATCATTACACAACAGTGAGTTCTCTCCAACGAAAGGCCAAAAGAAAATGTAACCCGAAAATCATTTCAAGTAGGCTGTCCACATTAATTAGGAGAATCATGTTGTCTGGGTCGCTGCGCATCGAAAGCGCACATACAGTTGTATTTCTCAATGAAAACCGGGCGAGTTGGCCGTGCAGTTAGGAGCGCTCAGCTGTGAACTCGCATCCGGGAGATAGTGGGTTCGAACCCCACTATCGGCAGCTCTGAAGATGGTTTTCCGTGGCTTCCCATTTTCACATCAGGCCATGGCCGCTTCCTTCCCATTCCTAGGCCTTTCCTGTTCCATCGTCACCATAAGACCTATATGTGCCGGTGCGACGTAAAGCTACTAGCAAAAAATTCTCAATGAAAAAGGCATAAAAGTAACACTGAAAATATTTATCAAACGCACATCAGAAGGCAGGAAAAGGGCACTAAGTTTTCTTAGCCACTCTTACACAGATAGGACAGTCCCCTGCTAACCCCAGACGCGAAAGACTGAAATGTTGTTACAAAACAATGTTGCGCTTTAGTTTGTCCTTGGAAAATATTCCAATATTAACAGGAGAAGCAGCACGCAACAAACGAAGGAAGAAAGATCCTTTAAGTATAGGTCGCAAACCCAGTGTCTTCGGAGTTATGTTCCTCTACAACTACAATGTCACCATGTCTTTGAACTACTGTTCACAACATGTGCTCGATGTAACCGCCATCCATTGCAGCACAGCCTTGCACATCGTTACGACGCATGGAATCAGGCATTCGTTGGAACACCCCACGCTGTTGCCGGATTCCATCACAGGCATTGAACACGCGTTCTCGTGGTGTATCCATATCATTTATGGGCACCACATGCACCATGGACTTTACATATCCCCAAAGCTAAAAACTCTAATGGAATAAGGTCAGGCGACCAGACAGGCCAAGGTATAGGCCCTCCCCAACCAATCCGTCACTCATGGAAGACCTGTGTTACATGAAATAAACTTCATCATAAAGCCCGTATTGTCATAAGTGTATACCTCTCTCAAAGTTTCAATATGCCTTTCTATTTTCGCTCATGATTCATGAATTATCTCTATTTTAGGCCGTCAACATTTACTAATGGCACAACCCTTCAACCAACGTGAGCAGTATGAATCAGTATTTTGTGTAAGGGGTAGGAAATTGTCAGTGCTTTTTACACGCTTATTTTGCCTGCCTATGTCTATTGTTTTTGAGGCGCCTGAAAATCCGCAGCCTAATCTTGTACCGGACTTCTATCGTGCCAATGATGTGCCACTGTACCCCAACATGAGTATGACGACCACAGGCTCCGCTAGCTGCCACGTACTTACAAAATCATCTCCCTCATATTTTGTATGCAATCCCTCCTAAACAAATTTTGCTCTCTTCTAATATCGATGGAATTAAGTTTTCGAAGTCTGAGGAGTCTTATCCGTTACCTTTCTTGACTATTCCTCTTTCGCCAGACAAAATTTCTTATACATAAATTCCAAAAGCTCAATCCACCTATTCAATACAGTACATGTTTCGAACCATAACTGGACCCTTCTTCGGATATATAATCTAGACAGAGTTAATAGCTAAACCAACATATTAAAACTAGACCCAATATGAATACATCAAGATTCTAAAACAACATATTATAATATAAATTGAACTTTTGTGCATGTATAAGATACGGTACCTCAATAACGAATCTTTAAACCGCATTAACCTCATAGAATTCTTACTAAAAATTGCTGGGTACACCGAGACTGAAGGTGATTAAAACCGTAGTTCTAACATCACTGGAATGTCTACCCTGAGATACGTAGTATATTATCTTCTTTAAGAAGCAACATGTCCCATCCTTCAAATACGCTAGTACACATAAACATGTTGCCTTTCTCTTGATCAGTACGGAATCTAATGAAATATTGCCGTGGAACGTACAAATAGTCTAATGTTCGTTCGTCAAATTAATATCTGGGAAAACAAAAGCAAGAACAGAAATTAATAATATGTGCACTGGGGCTATATGTAATAAACAGAAATTAAACTTTACTTGCAACATACGGAGGCTTAGCATTTACACACAGTGATAGGCTGACGCTGAACTGACGTTACTCAAGGTTGAATCATGAAGTTTATCGTATGTTTTCCACTTTCTTTAGGCGATTCATTCGTTCGTTTATTCATTCATTCATTCATTGAGTCGTAACTCACTCTCCGTACTGTTACGCGAGGGTTTACTGTGTTGCCAACCCTTGTCCCGTCACTCTACGAGGTCAGGTATGAAGTGAGATAAATCCTCGTAAATTACAGCTCTACGGCTTGTACCGCGCACCGAATACACTACGCAAAAGAACAACAGTAAATAATAAAAAGAGAGGGGTGAATAGATTAAATGAACTGCATTCGTGTTATGGTGGGTCAAGATACTTCCTTACTTGCAAGCAGCTATGCCTTGCAGATAAGGAAACCGTGACACTTGACAAATAACAAATTGAAGCCAGCGTCTCATTTAGAATTCCGTAGCACTTTGGCAAACGAGTTGACTGACAACTTTTGTGCCAGAACAAGAAGAAGAGCTCCGCCAACAACAAACAAAAACTCCACGAAGAAACCCCCTGTAGTGCGACCCAAAAAACGAAAGGTGTAGGCCTAGGTTACGTGCCTTGTTGTAGCACAAGGGACAAAGAGTCTCATTTGTCAGCAATGTGAAGTTGCCCTCAGCAAGTCTCGTTTTGTACAAGTTGCTTTACGTCGCACCGACACAGACAGGTCTTATGGCAGCGATGGCACAGGAAAGACCTAGGAATGGGAAAGACGCGGTCGTGACCTTAATTAAGGCACAGCCCCAACATTTGCCTGGTGTGAAAATGGGAAACCACAGAAAACCATCTCCAGGGCTGCCGACAGTGGGGTAAACAAATTGCGTGTGGCTATTTCTAGCCGAGTGCAGCCCTTGTAAGGCAGATCTCCGACGAGGGTGGGCGGCATGTGCCATGTGTAGGTAACTGCGTGTTACTGTGGTGGAGGATAGTGTTGTGTGTGGTGTGTGAGTTGCAGGGATGTTGGGGACAGCACAAACACCCAGCCCCCAAGCCAGTGGAATTAACCAAGAAAGGTTAAAATCCCCGACCGGGCCGGGAATCGAACCCGAGACCCTCTGAACAGACCATTCAGCCAACGAGTCGGACGACAGCGGGGTTCGAACCCACTATCTCCCGAATACTGGATACTGGTCGCACTTAAGCTACTGCAGCTATAGAGTTCGGTGCCAGTCTTGTTTTCATCCCTATCATACTAAATAATATTATCATTATAATAATTTATTTTCGTTCCACCAACTACTTCTACGGTTTTCGGAGATGCTGGGGTGCCGGAATGTTGCCTTGCAGGAGTTCTTTTACGTGCCGATAAATCTATCGACACGTGACTGGCGTATCTGAGCTCCTTCAAATACCACCGGACTGAGCCAGGTTCGAACCTGCCAAGTTGGTCTCAAAAAGGCAGCGCTCTACCACCCGAGCTACTCAGCTCGGGTATAATATAAAATATATGGGTATTTCAGATCGAAATGTGTTTGATTTTTATAATGGCCTGTTCACACTAACGCATTTAAGAAAGTTTTTGCTTTAAATGTCAATTTGTCTCAGAAGCGGTTATTTTTGCCATTGCGTTGTATTTGTGGATTGTAAAACCAATGAACTTTTGGTATAAATATTTATGAAATACATATTTAATTTACCCAAAATACCGTTTGGTATTTATTTACCACGACCTAAGATTAAAGAAAAAGATACTGTCAATATGTAAAATACAAATATTACAATCCATATCTAATGTTTTACAAGGATTTTTGAAACCCACTGTTGTATAAAGAACTTGTCACTTCAATGATTATTGAAATCAGGGTTTAGGGTTTACGAGGCAGAAGGAAAATTCATGCATTATCTCCACGACAGGCAGAACACCAACTAGCTCACAGAGTACAAACGCTGTCATTTCGGAGGGTTCAAGATTTCAAATACTTTGGTGTGAAAATACAAGTGTGTAAATGAGAATTAGAAGAAATTACAAACTTTATAAAACGAATGCCAACAGGTCTCACTTTACTATCAAGTTCAAAATTATTGTCCACAAACACGAATTCAGGAAATACAAATAAAGAATATCATCCTGCAAGTGTTGATCCACCGCTCTGAAAATTTGAAAATAAACTTCTCGGGACAATCTCAGGACCTCTGAACGAAACCACCACATGGGAACTACGCAGCAGTCGGGAAATACGAACGGGTTACCATACTCCGGAGCAGACGTTCGAGATTGTTTGGACGTATTTAACGAAATGATGGCCTACTGCACCAAGCCTTAATTGGACAGAGCCAAGGGTGAAGAGAACAAGATTTCACTGGAGAGATCAAGTCGTACAGAATCTCCATGATGTCGGTGGAGGAGAGGAATGCGTTTGGAACAAGAAAATGCAACACTCGGGAGCAGGGCTAGAACCAGGGGCCAGCAATGCAGGGGTTCCGCAAACTCCTCGCAAAAATGTAATAATAATAATAATATATATCTAGCCCAACGGCACTCTGCACGGAAATGATCAGGGCGGTTTTGCCTAATCTGTCGAAAGTAGTTGTGTTTTTTTTAGTTTTTTTTTTTTAAGTTGTGAACTCCAATTGCAGGAGCTATGCAGACGAAAAACATGCTGCACAGGATCGACCCAGTTGAAGACTCATCGCATAGTCAAACCAGTCATTAGACTGAATTACTCAAACAAGAAGAAGAAGAAGTTGTATGGAGAGGAATTGCAACTTGGTTGCATCTAGCACCTGTTTATTGCGTTTTGTGTAACATAGCAGAGGAGAAAACAATGCCGTCTCTAGCAATACCGTGACACGCTCCTCACAAAAGACCAGTACCCAATTATTGGAAAATAATTACAGCAATGAAAACTGATGTCAAAATATCGTAATCTAGTTAGAAAATGCGGACGTGCCAACTTTTTTTGCGGCATTTTCCAACATGTTACGACACACCATTGATGACGTAACTTTGAAGAATATTTAACACATTATACTACTCAACTACGTAATTTATCTCATTAATTTATTTATATTTTGGATTTTTTCTTTTTGTTTGACGTCGCACCAACACATAGGTCTTATGGCGACGATGGGATAGGAAAGGCCTAGGAGTGTGAAGAAGCGACCGTAACCTTAATTAAGGTACAGCCCCAGCATTTACCTGGTGTGAAAATTGGAAACCACGGAAAACCATCTTCAGGGCTGCCGACAGTGCTGTTCGAACCCACTAACTTATCTCCCGGATACGAGCACACAGCTGCGTGCCCCTAACCGCACGGCCAACTCACCCGGCGATTTGTAGATACTGAAATATTGCATGTATGCTATAAATACTGAAATACTGTCTTCATAGTAACTGCTTTGGGTCTCTTCATAAATTTCTGAACTAGATTTATGCTGGAAGCACTGGCCTTGTTTTACGGGTTGTAAGGTTTAGCCTGTTTCCAGAATTCTTTTTCGCGAAGCTTCGATCTGAATTGAATCGTTGTCGTTGTAAATATGCAGAAAAAGAGTGATTGTAACTGTCTTGCTAGTGCCCAATGAACATCAGTTCTCTTCAGCTACTTAAATAATGAGTAAAAACCTCGGGTGTTAAAAAATACAGGAATACTAAATCTCTTCTCGAAATCGGGAGATAAGTCTCTGCGATCAGGAGAGAGCGAGGAAGGACGAAAAATAGGGAGCCTCCCGCTTAAACAGGGGGAGGTTGGCACGTCTGAAAATTATACTTCTTGATGTGTAGTGCACCTGAGACCGTATTGTGCACGAATTTTGTTGAACATTTAACTTTTGTCATGCATTTGTTCGGCGACGATGTATAATGCCAATACATAGTTGGTGTACTAATTATTAGACAATTCCGTTTCGAATGTTTTCTCTGAGTGTTAATATTAGACTAAACTTATCAGTTGTGCAGTTTGATATTTTCGAACTTCATTTGAATAGTTGTTTATTTTGTTTGTATAGTTTTCCGTATTGTAATAAAATACATTATTATAACAAAGACTTCGTTATCGGTTACAGAGTATAGTTCTGTAGTTACTGAAACATGAAACTAAGTGGTGCATGGTTGGTAGTTCAACAGCTCAGTCGTTCAACTACGGAGACAGTCAAATAACATCTATTAAACATTATTTTGTAATAATCCTACAATAACGAACAATCCCTATATTTATATAACTTGACAATATATTACATTAGTTCTATCTGCTGTAATTACATTCATATTAGTTATTCGTAGATTTTTCATTTTATTTGAGGCGGTTCGAAATTTTATTTTGGCAGACGAGCCCGTATGGCCCCTGACCACAACCTTTTAATGTTTTAAATGACCACAGTTGTAATTCTGATGGTTAAAGGGCCTTCGTTTGAAGCCATGACAGCACCGAGCCTGGCAGAAACAGAGAGAAAGTGTACCACTGGTTAGCAACACAACAAGCCAGCGTACCTCTTGTAGGGCCCCTGGAGACTGCACTAACTAATCATATTAACATATGAGAGACGCCACTCAAAAACAATTCTCATTTCCTGTAGCTAGACAAGCCATGTCGTCAACATTTCAACTGCCAACATAAAACAGACCCTGCGACGTGTTCACTGGCACCTACGCTGTGGAGCAGGTCGTAACACCCATCAACATCTGGTCGACAGCCATCATTGCATGTTACTTACCGCAATAGTTGAGGACAATATCTCATTCTAGCAAAACGGGGTTGCGACGAGCAAAACAGCTTTGATTTGCATGACAATTTATGTGCTGAATATCGAGATCATGAGCGCTGTCAATTAGAGACAGGACTAAATGAATTAATAATAATAATAATAATAATAATAATAATAATAATAATAATAATAGCAGCTTTGTTCGTGTAGCAAATTTGTGATAGTTTGTGATTTTCAACAAGAGCGCATGCGCGGGTTAGGAGCAGTTGGAAACCGTTTCAGATTCTTTCCTGCACGAACGGTCACGTAGTATAGAATATTACCGTTAGATGTCAGCACCTTTCCAAATTAATTTCCACTGGATTTGATTGATTGATTGATTAATTGATTGATTGATTGATTGATTGAGGTTTTATTCTACTGAACGTAATATTCAAATGTATCTAATTTATCTACAATACCTAGACTTACTTAAACTGACAGTTCACATCTGTTTTATCGTGATACTGTTTTTAATTAGGGATGGAAATTAACCGTTCATGTATCTTGATTAAACAGAGCGTACGATTACAACATTTAATTAATAATTCATTGAAGAATACCGCCGTCAAGGGATGTTAATGTCGAGACAACACGGAACAAATATATCTATAAGGATCTGTGCTTTATGAATCAGGTGTGACAGGAGCTGATGCGCATGCCTCATTAATAATAATAATAATAATAATAATAATAATAATAATAATAATAATAATAATAATGTTATTTGTTTTACGTCCCACTAACTAGTTTTACAGTTTTCGGGGACGCCGAGATGCCGGAATTTTGTCCCGCAGGAGTTCCTTTACGTGCCAGTAAATCTAGCGACACGAGGCTGTCGTATTTGAGCACCTTCAAATACCACCGGACTGACCTAGGATCGAACCTCCAAGTTGGGGTCAGAAGGCCAGCGCCTCAACCGTCTGAGCCACTCAGCCCGGCCACATGCCTCATTTAGAAATCCGAAAACAATCCTCAAATTCTGTTGACTGTTCTCAAACTGTAAGAAATTGGAATCCACGCTTGCAAGAACAGCAGACTAGCAGTCAGAATACCAAATTCTCACTGCACGAACGCTTCAAATACAGGCGAAGTGCACATGCGCATGACAGTTTAGGGGGGGAGGGTATCGTATTGCTGCACGAACAACTACGGAGAAGGGGTGCTAAATTCACGTCTAAGGCCCCACAGAATGGTACATGTCGCGAGTAAAGTAGAACCATGATATTTGTCATTTTGGGGTACTGATCAAAAGTAGCGAAGACTCACGGTGGTCCACACAAGTTGGTACTACTCACAGTATTGCAATTCGTACACGGAACGCAGACCTATGGTGTTTCGCACACAATGGCGCCACTCATAGCCAATGCAAACCGGTAAGGTTCCTCACCTAGGTGTACTAGTCACGGGCGCCGGTATTCCTGTGGTGTTCCTCACAGAGTGGGTACCAATCACAGACTACGCCCAGACCCGCGGTGTTGCTCACATGGGTACAACGCACGGGTACTGGAATCCACCAGGCCAGGCTTTTTACTGCAACTAATTACAAACCTATTTCGTACCAATTTAGTGATACTATTCGCAAGTACATGCAACCCATGGTGTTCCCCGCATGATGGTACGAATCAAGAGTAGTTTCATGGTTCTAATTCAATCATCCCTTGGTCGCCCCTTGTAGTCGCCTCTTACGACAGGCAGGGGATACCGCGGGTGTATTCTACATGTGCGTCCCCCACCCGCATGGGGTGAAGCTTTGAAGGAAGCAGGTGCATATTATATGGCATGTTTTACGACAGGATGCCCTTCCTGACGCCAATCTCAGATGAGGAACTAATGACGACGAAATGAATGATTGTGAATGAAACTGGGTAAGGAGATGGAAGAAATCGGCTGCGGCCTGTGAATTGGAACTGTCCTCGCATTTGCCTGCAAGTGAAAATGGGATACCACAGAATACCATTCGCAGGACAGCTGACGGTGGGGTTCGAACCCACGCATCTCGCGAATGCAGAACTCTGATCCATAACAGTAGCACGTTAACATGCGCGGCCCCTCCGCTCGGTGACGATAATAATAATAATAATAATAATAATAATAATAATAATAATAATAATAATAATAATAATGTTGGATTTACGTGTCTCTAACTGCTTTTATGATTTTCGGAGACATCGCAAGAGACGAAATTACGTCTCGCAGGATTTCTTCCGCGTGTCGGTAAATGTACCGACACGAGGCTGACGTATTTGATCACCATCAAATACCGGACTGAGCCGGGATCGAACCTGCCAACTCGGGCTCAGAAGGATTTCCTTCGCGTCTGTAACTTAGACACCGTTTTACCACTTACCTTTAAAGAAGAAACTTTGTAGGAATTAATATAAGAAAAATGCGAGGTGTTGCGATGATATCCTTTCTAAGTTTCACTCGTTACTTTCGCACCAATTCCTTAAATCAGTTCAGTTCATTTCATTCCACGACTATTCGGAAGTTAGCGGGGTTGACTTTTGTTAAAATTAGATTTACGCCGCGAGCGGTTCTATCTAAAGAAAGGACTGGAAGATATTCTCATCCACCAATTATCTCCACCTACGGATTTCTTCCCAATCCACTCGGTAAACAAGAGCAAAGCCTGCGACAAAGCCCAGTGTACACAATTATCAGTTTACCAACAGGCACGAAGGTAGTAGTAATGTGCGTCCCAAGAGAATTGCGGTGTCTGGCTGGTCTCGAGTATCATTTCATTAAAGGACCACATACTCCAGAGAGGACGCGATCGATAGGATGGTTCTCTCGAGAGCTCTCAAGAGCACCCTTCTGTACTCGACCATGACCTACAACTAGTACCGGTGCTTCAAAATACATCTGCACAAATAATTTTGGATTTTATAATAACTAGCTGACGTATGGGATATAAAGCGAGTGTTTGAGGGATAAATTCAAATAGCCTAAGGGAAGGTAGGGGTGAATGTCCGAAGTTCGTAAAATATGCTTTTAATGTAGCAAATAGTTAGTCAGAGGGAGGAGCTTGAAAAAGAAGGCAATGTTTGTGAGGTAGGTAGTAGCTTCGTTTGCCCCTCGACTTTTACCACCCGCCGTAACATACTGGAATAAATAGCATGTGTAATTAGTAAACCTCTGAGTTATATACTGTATAAACCACCGATGTAAGCAAGCAACTATACTGCAATAATAATAATAATAATAATAATAATAATAATAATAATAATAATAATAATAATATTTGCTTTACGTCCCACTAACTACTTATTAATGTTTTCGGGGACGCCGAGGTGCCGGAATTTCGTCTCGCAGGAGTTCTTTTACGTGCCAGAAAATCTGCCGACAAGAGGCCGTCGTATTTGAGCACCTTCAAACACTACCAGAGTGAGCCAGGTCCTTTTTGAGAATGTTTCGACACGACGATCTCTTATTTCCCACTCGCACAGATAAACGGCGTTGAGATTTCGTCGGACTTGATTCCAGGCTTTCCTCCACTCGAGCAATGTTTTCTGGTGTTCGAACTCTTTTCGGGTAGTTACGGTTTTTATTCGCTACAGAGCCCGTCTCGCGTCATTTTGCCACTAAGTTTTGCATTGCAGGCTTTGCTGGAGGTTTTGCCAAAACACCTCCAGTCTTAAACTCCTGCGCAAACAGTTCGCATAACACTCGACAATGACACGCGTTGCTTTTATCAACACCACCATTTTGTGTTGCATTCACCTGGTCACTAAACACGTTTGCTCCTCTCTGTCTCACTCACATGTAATGACACAGCGACATACTCGGGAGATGCTCACGCGCAGACTTGTGACAGAAACCGACTGGTGCATCGAAATCACGGTTTCCAGCGTTTCTTGTGGTGGGCAGTTCTGCTGTTCATTACCAAGGGTCAATTCCGCGTCAGTCTTGTAAACATTTTCCGGGCCAGTTTTATTTTGCCCACCCTGTACTACCGAGGTAACAAACTGTCTGCATCACTCGACTGTATTCCACTGTATTCCGTTACTTTCGTACAGGATGTATTTATTTTCATCTTGTACTCCTCCTAGACTATGTCCATAACTACTCAGCAATTTCTCTAAATATTCCGCAGACTCAGATAAAATAACAATATCGTCTAATTACCTCTCCTTGCACTGCAGTTTTCTTTCCCAATTCCTCTTTGATTTCCTTTACCATTTGTTCTGTATCTTCTATTTGTTCTATATTGAACCCATAATTCTACGGTGAGAAAATTTTTTTTTCTCCAATATTTATTTGGTATTAAGAAAGTACTTTTATGTTGGAGGGCAGCCATGTTGCGCTCCTAAGAGCCCCGATGTCGCGTGGGAAGGTTCTCACTCACGGCAAGCTCGTGAATTGCCGGGACACCTCGGTAGAACTCGAGTGCCCGACAATTCTTTAAATTCATGGAATTCTATACAACGAGGGATTTTGGCAATATAGTAAATAAAGAAATAAATAAGCAAAATTATTCGTACACCCTACGTGAAGATAGAGACGCCAGGGAAAAACATAAATGTAGTTAAGCCTAAGTACATGTTAGCGTCAGATCAGCGAACCAGATACACGTGCCAAGGTCAATGGAAGAAGAAAACGCGCGAAACGCACGGGCAGAAATAATTTATTTCCCCTGTTGTGAGTGTAGAAAAATTATAAATTTAACATCTAACATAAGTGCAAGCCTGTCCGGAGTTCTGGGACAAGTCTCATCAAAATCGGTCTATTAGACGCAAAATTGGCAGATTACACAATCTAGCCTCATAGAGGGGATAGCGTCCCTCCTGAGATTATAAAAGAAACCCCCCACCGTAGATTTTTCAGTGTCGATCTGGAACTTGAAGCCGCGGGAGCTTGTGCCCGTCGTCATTGGAAATTCGCGCCAGATTGACCGACAAATAATTAAATACATGTCCGTAGCTAAGGTCCATATACTTGGTTAAGAAGAGAAAGTGATTGGAAAGGTTCTGAACGTTTGCCGACGAACTAGGAAGGTGTAGGCTGGTTGAAATATACACAGCAAGTTTTATTTATATCATCTCATGTACGCTTGAAAGTGAAGAGAGTTTGGGGGAAGCTATTCAGAGTAGTTCTGCTCCCTTTATCTGCTGAACACCTGTTTTTATTGAAGTAACGGAGAGAAACCACTCTGGGAACGCATCAGACAGTTGTAGTCGACTGCAGAACGAGGGAAGTTCGTGGTGCAAATTACAGAGAAAGTGCCTGATTTATGTGGTAATTTTAATATCGTGTGTGTGAAGGGTAGTGTTTGTATGAGTGAGATTTTGGAAATGAAAATGTTATCTGTGAAAATGAGCGGCTAAGCCCGAGGTCAGCTGGTGACGATGTAACCAGAATGCTGGGAATGTCACCATTGTGCAGGTCTGTCTATTTTATATTATGTTGTAGTTAGTTAGTTATTGTTCTGTCCCAACAAATTTTCCAGATGATTGTCGGGTTGATATTCGTAATTATCAGGCGAAAGGAGTTGTAATTTTTGGTCAGCGTGTGAAAATTTCAGTGTGTAAAGTTCATGTCAAGAACGGTCAATGCGACGTTTAAAAAAAATTTGTGTGTTGAATGTTCGATGAGATATCATCCAAAGCGTGGATTTTTGGAACGTTATAAGTGTAAATTAGTCGTGGCGAATATCTTAATCTCAGATGTCAGTTGAATTCAGAAATGTTGGTCGATAATAATAATAATAATAATAATAATAATAATAATAATAATAATAATAATAATAATAATGTCTACCGCGGGATAAGGAAATTTTTCTATGTTAAAGTGCATTTAACCAGTATATTTTTACAAGGATCGCAGGCATATTTAGATGATTTCGGTGAAATTTGTTAGAGTCACAGTCATTAATGGGAAGGAAATTTTGAGACATCGTGTATATCAATGATACGAAAAGTCGCTGGGTGCTCTTGGACTCTCGAGGTTCGAAGGTCATAATAATAGTAAAGTAAGAGATGTGTTTAATAATGGTTGTCGTTTTCACCAGGGGATCGAAGTATGAAAAAGGGTCTTGAAGGAGAAGGGATTGAGAGCGACGAATTTATATGTATGTGGAGATGAGAGAGATGGATGAAATGAAGCTCGGATTTTAAGTGATACCGCTGGAATAAAGCGAGGAGAAGGAGTTTGAGACAAGCTATATTTTTGAAGAGGAAGTATTTAGGAAACAGGCTGTGTTGAGGCAGGCTGTATTGTTTTCCGCAATCAATCCGAATTTGAGACGACTATGGTGTGAAGCATCGTAAATTTATAGAAAGATCCCAAGTGAAAACGACTCTAGTAAAATGTTAAAGTCTTGGTAGTAAACGTCCAGTGATTTTGTTACGTAAAGCCCGTATGGATAATAAGATAATGAGCGACCTCAAGGATGAAAGAGCACTTTGGACACACGGTTGGTGTTGTATTGAATTTGGTCACTGGATAGGTCATTGATGAAAATAGTTGGAATTGATGATAGGCGATTTGAGAATTTCGAATGCGGTAGTGATGATTATTATTTTGAAGGCATCCACTAAATGGTAAACGTGTGTTGGGAATTTTCATTTGCTTCCCTAACACTTCAGTGCACAGGCTGAGATTGTGTTCGAGGTGGAGAATCGTTCGTCATGTATATTTATTTTTGAGTTCACGTATTGTAATGGTAGAGACTTACTGTGTTTTTCGACTTGCATTCATTTGATAGTAAGAGACGTGGTTCCGTCGTGCGTATTTTGTCTGACGATTTAGTATTAAATGTCGGAGGTGTTTGAAATTGCTAGTTCGCCTGATATGTTAAGGGAGGCGTAGTACGACCCACTTTGACGCCCGACGATAGATTTAGGACGTCACATGTTATTCTTGGAGTCACTGATGATGAGACGTCCTAGGTCACGCCCGACGATAGAATTTGGAAGGTATCATGTACATAATGATTAGTGTTAGGGTGTACAGATTTCAAGTGAGCCCGACGATAGGTCTGGGATGGTAGCTGTACACACTCAAGTCTCAGTTTAGATGTTTCTTTTGTTTTTTTTGTTGAAGTGGCCTGGATGAAGGTAGCATCTACAGTACGATATGATTTTATGAAGAGGGTCAATGCGTAGCTCTCCGTTGAGATAACGGGACAGCTGTTGACGAGTGAGGGTTGTCCAAGTGTTGGATATCGGCTCGATATAGATTAAATATTTTTACTGTGATTCTCCGTGCGTGTTAAGCTTTAATGACTTCGAGATGTTAATTTATTCTTACGGACTTTATTGTTTTCTCGTTTTGACGTCCGTTCTCGTTTGATAGTGTGCATATTGACACTCAGTGTATTAGCGTGAGACTTGAGTTGCGAATGCGGTTTCGATTCGTCAGCCAGTATTTTATTTTATTTTCAATCTTGTCGTACTTTCATTTTATTTATAGTTAAAGTAAGTAAGTAATCACTTTACAAGTAGTGTGTTGGGACAGACAGTAAATAGAGAGATCTGTACTGGTAGCATTGTTTTTTTTCCAAGGGAAAGAATTCCTTACAAGTGTAGTAAATTTTAGCGTGGACTGGTAATTTTATTAAGCATAACAAACCCATTTCTAACCTGAAAATCGGTTCGATAATAATATTTTTCAAGTGACTTTCCACTTTTTAATTATCTTCAGTGTTTGGCATTTCTTCTAAATGCATGATTAGTAATTGTTTCCTGCATTTCGCAGTTTTGTTCCTTTAGAACGACATAACGTAAGATCCTCTCGGATCCTGTTGTTGTTGGTTCCTTCTGAACAGCTGTTTTGGGTGATGCACATTTAGCATCGGGATTACCTTATCACTTAAGGGTGTCATGAATGACAAATACATGGTGGGATTTTATTTCAATTGTGAATGATGCTGTTAACTTGTAGTGAACACCATGCTTTCCAATAATATTTCGCAACCTATCCAAAGCAACTGATAGTCAGTTTGGTTCGATTAAGGGTCCATTCGGCGGGTGTTCCGTATCCGTTAAGGGTATTCGACTGGTGGATAACCTTAATTGAGAGAAAATCAGGCGTTCTACTTGTTGAAAGTCAGATTTTCCACGGATCGTGTGGATTAACTCTCAGTTCTCGTTTGGAATAATAGGTGCCCGGTTTTCAGGTCTTCCCCTTTTCAGTTTTTCAGCTTCGCTGTCCACTAACATATTATCTTCTCCGAAGCAACTCTTCGACATTGTAAGAAACAAAGTGACGGTATGTAATGTGACTGTGTTTGGAACATTCAAAAATCAATAATTTATATCTTTTTTTTATTTTGCAAGAATGCATATTAAATTAATGATGTTATCGTGCTCTTTCAATTTAATAAAAGTTAGTAAGCACATTTTGCTCCTCATTTCAAGTAGTTAGGCTCTCTTCTGAACCCCATCGTTTGGTTAAGATCGTGACCGAAGTTATTCCCGCAACGACCCAAGATTTAAGAGCTCTAAATTGTTCTACTGTAGCAGCCGTGGCCGACCAACGATGGAATGGTAAATTCAAGGGTTCAATATGAACAGCACATAAACATGTCTCATTAGCCTCCCTATAGAGTAGGGAGGAAACTAATAATGCCACGTCGCGTTCTTTCAAGGATCAATAGCCGAAATGTTCAATTCGTTTACAGAGGCACTCTGAATGTAGTACATACCCGACCGATATCCAAGCAGCTAAGCAAGAGCATACCGTCGGAGTGGGACATCAGTTTGTAGGTCACCTGTCCAGTCTAGTACCTGATGAATGGATTAGTAAGGCACATATAACAGCTGAGGGACGTGACATTTCGTACACGCTGGAACATTTCGTTACGCTGGCAAGCCACGACCTATTTATAAGTATTCTACGTAACCCTCTCTCTGGGTCATATCGGTACCTAGCCCGCTCCGTAGGTAAGTGGTTAGCGTGCTGGTCGGAAATTTTAACCATAATTGGTTAATTCTCCTGGAACGGGGACGGGATACATGTGCCGTCTTCAGCATCATTTTATCCTCATCACGATGCGCAGGTCACCTATGGGTGTCAAATCAAAAGACCTGCACCAGGCCTCTCCGGAGGCCACATGGCATTTCATTATCTGTACCGAAAAGACAATGTGTCTCTAAGCACTGCATCTTAAGGAATTAAACTTTTTAAAAGTAGCTTTTCTAGATTTTTATCCCACAAGGAAATTTAAAATTCTCTAATTAAACAGGTGTACCACCACTTATTAAACTCGTTCCAGGTATAATTGGTTACTAATTTAGAGGGTTTTTTTTTTTTTTTTTTTTTTTTTTTTGCAATTTGCATTACGTCGCTCCGACACATATAGGTCTTACGGCGACGATGGGATAGGAAAGACCAAAGAGTGGGAAGGAAAAGGCCGCGGCCTTAATGTATATCCCCAGCATTTTCCTGACGTGAAAATCAACCACGGAAAACCATCTTCACGGCAGTGGAGTTCGAACTCACTATCTCTGGGATGCAAGCTCGCAGCTGCGCGGCCCTAACCGCACGGCCAACTCGCCTGGTGTAGTTAAAATTACTCCACCCTCCACGAGCATTATTTAAACCTCCGCATTTCCAAAAGCAAGTGATAAAGCATGTTTTCGTTTCAACTAATTTACAGGGAAAGATGTTCAAACCAACTACTGTACATGGGACTAGAGCTCTATGATAGAGCCTTGGCCTACCAAGTGACCGCTGCTCAGTAGCTCAGCTTGAAGGTCTGGAGATTACGAACTGATGTGTGGTCAGCGCGAGGAATCCTCTCGGCCGTTAGCCTTGGTTTTCTAGACTGGGATCGTTATCTCACCGTCATATAGCTCCTCAATATTGCAACCGCATAGGCTGAGTAGGCAAGTAAAAATCCCTGACCTGGCAGGAATCGAACCCGGGACATCCCCTGTGGGTGGGGGAGGGGGTAAAATAACATCCACAGTATCCCCTGCCTGTCGTAAGAGGTGACTATGACCCCAGACGTGCGTGGGCTGGCGACCACGGGGCCCTTAGCAAAGTTCCACTTGTGCCAGGCTCCTCACGTTCATCTACCCTATCCGACATCCCTTGGTCAACCCTTGTTCTTTTCAGACCCCGACGGTATTAGGATTGCGAGGCCTGTTAGCGAGTCTCATTTTCACGCCCCCTCGTGCGCCTTGCCTTTTATTTGGTCGATTCCTCCATTTTTCGAAGTGTGGGACCCCTTCCATTTTTTCCTTCTGATTAGTGGTAATAGAGGACGGTTGCTCAGTGGTACATTCCCTTAAAACAGTAATCACCACCATCATTATCGAACCCGGGGCCTCCGGATAAGAGGCAAGCTCGTTACTTCTAGACCGCGGTAGCACTGCCATTAAGTACGGGTGCCTAGAGTCAAGTGTTTGGTTAATAACACAATTATCCATTCCATGACAAATTTTAGCATTTGGTAGTTTTAGTGTAATTATGTACATACTGTATATCTGCCCGGCTAATTGGCTGAATAGTCAGTATCAAGGCCTTCCGTTCAGAGGACCTGAGGTTCAATTCTCGATCTGATCGGATGTTTTGACTGTGTCTGGTTAATTCCTCTCACTCGGGGACTGGGTGTTTCTGTTTGTCCCGATACATTCTTCATACACACACAGCACGACGCTTCACATTGCATTACCAACCATCACAGAAACACGCAAAGTAAACACATTCCTCCACACGGGTTTGACCGGCAGGAAGGGTACATGGCCGTAAAACAGGGCCTCATAAAGTACGATACAATTTGCACCCGTGGCTCCACCAGGGTGTGGGAAAAGCGGTCAAAAAGAACTACAGAAAGGGGAATATACACATTGTCATCAAAGCTTTAAAACAACTTGGGGATCATTCAACCAGAATCGTACCGACAAAAAAAATCCTCACTGCCCAAATTTGACACTTTAATTAAATAAATTAAATGGAAGTCAAATCATATTAATTTCCACGTGCCCGAATCCACGGGGAAAATCCTAGTAAGTACATATATATAGGACATTTCAATTCCCCGTAACAGTTTACCCACAGGGGATGTCCCGGGTGAGGACTGATGGACAGGCTAGAGGAATTAGATTTTGAGGATGACTTGTCCTTGCTATCTAGTAGCTTTAAAAAACATAAGAGCCGGGCTGAGTAGCTCGGACGGTAAAGCGCTGGACTTCTGACCCCAGCATGGCTGGTTCAATTCTGGCTCAGTCAGGTGGTATTTGAACGTGCTCAAATAAGTCAGCTTCATGTCAATAGATTTACTGGCACGTAAAAGAACTCCTGCGGGACAAGATGCCGGCACCTCAGCGTTTCTGGAAACCGAAAAAGTAGCTAATGGGACGTAAAAATCAATAACATTATTAAAGACATAAGACATGGACGCCAAGCTGAATGATCGAAAAGTCGAAGCAGCAGAGGCGGGACTGAAAGCAAAGAATACCGCAGGTAAAGGCCACTCACACCCATGACCCCGATCGAGATGGTCCGAATCGCATACCCTAGTTCAGAGCACGTCAACTCTCGCTACACAACAAGATAATTTCTGTCCATTAACTATAACTGCACGAAGTATAGCTCTCCTACGTTCCGGCCACTTCGACAGTGAGGAGAACTTGAAGAGGATAAAAATATTTCAAATAAATACATCTCTTGTCCAGTACATCGACTTCCAGTGTGTGAAGGTTGTAATTGCTGTTTAAAGGGAATGTGAAACTACATAATAAGTCCCTTCAACTTAATCACTTGAGGAAGAGATGCAATAATAATAACACGCCACAGAATGCTTCATACTGAATAGGAAAGGACTGTTGGACAAACTGGAGGTCCAGGAGAGAAAGATCTTGAGAAAGATACTAGGACCGATTAAACTAGCTGATTATACGGAAGGCGACCAAAGCAGGAACTTATAATGAAAAAAAAAAAGAAAAAGAAAAAGGGGCACACACAGCCAGAAAGAGGCGTCTGACTTTTTTTGGACATTTCACGAGAATGAACCCAACTAGGACGACCTACCGGCTTCTCAACTACTGGGAGAACAGGACGATAGGGAAATAATGGCTAACAGAATGAAGAAAGACATACAGGAACTGGGAGCAACTGAAAACATCAGAAACCGAGCACCTCTCAGAAGAAAAAATCAAACAAAACAGGCGCTCTTTGGAGAAAGGAAAGACGGGAGAAACATAGCCAGAGAATGTGCGAGTAGTGAGCAAACATCACGTCCTCTCTCTCAGCGGAAAAGTCGAACATCGTGGTCCTCACGTGGACCATTCGAGAGAATAATAATAATAATAATAATAATAATAATAATAATAATAATAATATGCAGAGCGAGTTGGCCGTGTGGTTGGCCGCGCAGCTGAGAGCTTGCATTCGAGCGACAATGCGTTCGAATCTCACCGTCGGCAGCCCTGAAGACAGTTTTCCATGGTTTCCCATTTTCACACCAGGCAAATGCTGGGGCTGTACCTTACTTAAGGTCACGGCCGCTTCCTTCCAAATCCTAGCCGTTTTCCATCCCTCCGTCGCCGAAAACCTTCGATGTGTTAGTGCGACGTTAAGCAAGTAGTCTAATAATAATAATAATAATAATAATAATAATAATAATAATAATAATAATCGTATGGCCTCAGCTACCACGTGCAGGTATTTTTATTTAATGTCATACAGGCTGCCTCCGTTCCGTTTTATTCTACCAGATGGAAAAGTAAACTGGATCTCTGTTGAGCGATTTATGACTGATTTTTATTTAATTTTGCCGGATACGCGCCAAGTATATCACGAGAGATATTTTACATGCCAACATCGCACGACATGCCTATGCTGGGTTTGAACCCGTGACTTCGGGATACAAAGGCAGATACACTACCACTGATCGACAGAGAGGGCTGTTATAATGTAATGTCAATAAAGCGCATGGAAACTTCTTTAACAACGTGGGGTTTTCCCACTTAATGTGTCATACAAGACATTGAGGAACAAACGAACAGTCTATTGCTCATTTTCTACTCATGTTTTCATTACAATTCAATAACCATTGAAGAATTTCGCAAGAAACTGGCACGGTAGTGTATTTGAATTATTTCAACAACATGCTTTAGGTTGTTTTCTTTGAGAAAAGTAATTTCACTTCTAAAAAAATTAAATGAATTGATATGAAAAATAACGAATAAGAGAAACAACATGTTGTGAAGGAATATCGTAGACATTCTGGAGTAAAGTTATGATACAACTTTTAAAATCATTTCACCAAAAGAATCGTAATCGTTCAATGAATTGTAGCATTTAGGGTGTAAACATCATTTAGCTTCAAATAATTAGTATGCAAACTTTGATTTTAAAATGAAGGGCAATTCCTAGGTTTCAAATCTGAACGTTATTTCATGAATGTATGTTAATCATGCAAAATGTTTTTATAGCATTCGTCAAGGAAAAAAACTGAAAATTTTACCAAAATTTAACGGCCTGCTCAGATGGCTGTTGACCACCGACATAGCCGCTAATGTTATGTGGTCAGATAAACTACCTCTAGGTTTTCTAGACCAGGCCCGGGGTCTCTCACATACTTAGAGAATGTTTCTCAGTTGACCTCACAACAATGAAAGGCAAGGTTAGCACCTACAGCCTACACCATGGGACTATCGAAGATAATAGATATGTAAAAGTCAGTCAGAACTATGCGGTGATTCCATAATCTCAATATAGTGTCTGCACGAGCAGCAGGTGCCCTATCTTAAGTATTGTGACGGGAATGCTTGAGGAGCAAACAGGGGTCAGTCACATTCGCAGAGTTCGCGAAACGACTCTGTACGCTGTATTCCGAGAAATGAGCCTGACCTTTGTGTACTCCGGGCAATCAAGTGTCACGACATCGATGTGAGGTCACAGGTTCAAGTTTAAGCTACCCACGACATCAGAAATAGCTCTCCATTCAAAGCACTATGCATTGCGTTATTGCTGCACTTGCTGCTAATTGATTACGTATCACTGAAGTACGTCATGTAGTTTGGTATGTGAAACTCTTAATTTCTAGCCGGAGTGAGTAGGAGAGAACTGACCTTCTGAGCTCAAGTTGGCGGGATTGATCCTAGCTCAGTTCGGTCAAATACCTTAACCTAGTGTCAGTATTTACCATACGTTGCAACTACTGTGGGATAAGATTCCAGCACCTCGGCCTAACCAACCGTAAAAATAAGAGGGGCGTAACGTCAATACCATTGTTGTCATTTTCTAATTTCTAGGATCTGATTATGCTTGTTGTTTAAAGGGACCTAAATCTGGGTCTTCGGCCCCTAATGGTACGAGGTGAACACATGATATAATAAAAATGTTAAAATGTATCCATTGACTAGAATTTAAAACAAATGATAAATGATTGTGATTTTAAAATAATCAGTGGATCTAATTCCCAATGCCTCATTTTTCGATAAAATGATGAAAACTGTAGATTACGGTCGAATAAGACAAGCCTTAAAGTGTAATAATGTATATCATTCAAAGTAATATAAAAATATTAAAATCTACAAATACAAACTAAAACAGTCAATAAAATAAAACATAGTAAACAATAATATAAATACAAATACGAAGTAGGAAATACTACGTTTATATACAATAAAATAACCCACTATCCCTCATAAAATGGATGACGAGGTGTGCTGACTGCTCGTCATCTTGTAGGATGAGGAAGATGATACTCGTGAATTTTAGACTACGGCGCAGATCGGCCCGGTCCACGCACTCCGTAACGATGCATACCACGGTAAGATACGAAATTCTAGGACCTAGAAAGAAGCGTATGTCTCGACAGGTGGTGGTGGTGGTGATGGTGTCGTCTATGGAAAAGGTGACGGGATTATCAACCCTAGCAAATAATCATCTGAAGAACTGAATTTGAATTGGACCTATTGGTTACAATCTGAGGCTGAGGATAATCATTCCACTATGAACACTGAATGCAATATACAGTTATTTCAAAGTAAAGTTAAACTGAGAAACCTAAAAATATACTTAATACAACAGTTTATTATAGTCTAGGCCTATGTAATTACATTAGAAATCGACATACAAACTCGAATGAGTACACTTCGTTTGCGAAAATCAAATGATCATAAATACATCTCCCGGTCATGGCCATCCATCAACGGCTGCTAATATCGGTAGGAAAAGGCTAGGAGTGGGATGGAAGCGGCATTAGTCTTAAGGTACAAACCACCATTTGCCTGGTGTGAAAATGGGAAACCATAGAAAACCATCTTTAGGGTTGCCGACAGTGGGGCTGGAACCCACTATCTCCGGAATGCAAGCTCGCAGTTTATAGGGTGCGTTGGTGCGTGCATTTCAGTGCGCTTCGCAGACTGATATGCTGCAGCAACTTCTGGCTCGGTGAGGAAAGCAAAGAGAAACCACCTCATTCCATATTTCCCTAGGACGTCCCTTTATTGATGACCACACCATCTACGATAGCTGATGCCGGAGTTGTTGTGGATCCAACCAGCCTGCGGGATGAGTACTCAAAATACATATAATAATAATAATAATAATAATAATAATAATAATAATAATAGTAGCCTCCGTTTCTCAGGCGGCAGCGCGCCGGCCAATCACCACTGGGTTCCGTGGTTCAAATCCCTGTCACTCCATGTGAGATTTTTGCTGGACAAAGCAGAGGCGGGACAGATTTTTCTCCGGGTACTACGGTTTTCCCTGTCATATTCCATTCCAGCAACACTCTCCAAAATCATTTCATTTTATCTTTCATTGATTAATCATAGCCCCAGAGGAGTGCGACAGGCTTCGGCAGCCGGCACAATTCCTATACTCACCGCTGGATGGGGCTTCATTCATTCCTTCCATTCCTGACCCCGTCGAATGACTGGAAACAGGCTGTGGATTTTCAATAATAATAATAATAATAATAATAATAATAATAATAATAATAATAATAATAATAATGTATTTACTCGTGTCAGGAGCATACTTAATCATACAGTTAAAATAAAGTGATAATTAGACTATTTTCAAAACTTACAAAAATGGACAAACAAAGGAAAATTGACCAAATTTACTATACATCTAGATGGTGTTTTTCCAAAACTGAGCCACACCTATGGCATTGTCATCAGCAAGCATTAAATCTTGCTCTGAACATGAAAATGGGCAGAGAGGACATTTATACATGTGTATTACTGTTTGTTCTTCACCGGAGCCGCACTTGCTGTCCTCTAATGTGAAGCCCCATAACTTAAGTGAGGACTTAGCCCTGCCGACATCAGTTCTTAATCGGTTAAGGGACCTCCAAACACTCCAGTCTTCATTGTAACCAGCCGGAAGATGTTCACGCGGCTCCATCCATTCTTGCTGCTTAGATTTTCACAAGGAAAGTCTTGCCTTATCTGGTGGTCCTGTCAAGGGCTTTGATGTCTGGAGGAAACTTTTCCTGGATTTCAGCCTAGAATGAGATTGATGATGACCAAACAGCGGATGAGCTTCAACGTTCTCAACCTTCAGTCGTTTTTGATCAGCAGCGATTTCTCGACGAATACTTGCGAGGTGCAATGCCAGCAAGACAGTGTAGCTTCTCAACAGGGGTAGGTTTCAGGCATCCAGTGATTAATCCAGAAGCTTCATTCAGAGCAGGGTCCACAGTCTTGGCGTGGGATGATTATACCACACAGGGGATGCGTATTCTGCAGCAGAGTAACACAGAGCCAATGCAGTGCTTCTAAGAACTTGTGCCTTTGCACCCCAGTTTGTAAATTAAACTATTTTGGGACTAATCGACTTCTTCGTCTTCTTATTCTTCTTACTGGTCGTTCCGTCATTTTATTGGGGTCGGAATTTCATATGAATCTGACTTTTACGGCCGGATGCTCTTCTTGACGCCAACCCTATGTGAAGGGATATGTTCACTATTACATGTTTCTATATATATATTTTTAACAACTTGCTTTACGTCGTGCCAACACAGGTTTTATGGCGACGATGGGATAGGAAGGGTGGTTAGGAGTGGGAAGGAAGCGGCCGTGGCCTTAAGGTGCAGCCCCAGCATTTTCCTGGTGTAAACGTGCGAAACCACGGAAAACCATCTTCAGGGCTGCCGACAGTGGAGTTCGAACCCACTATCTCCCGAATACTGGATACTGGCCGCACATAAGCAACTGCAGGTATCGATCGCGGTACCGTGTTTCTATCGTGGTGGGTTGTATGTAGATGAAGAAAAGTACTTAGTTTGAAATCAGATTGCGAGGAAGTGAACCGATGTTCAGGGTATGTGAGAAATTTCGATGCCATCTGCATTGCATAAACGTGTCTTCCTAATAGTCAATTATTATAGGATATTGTATCACCAGAAATGCGTTATCATAATTTACTGTGAATGAAAGGAGGGGGCGTTGACTTCCCAGTAAACTCAAGGTACAGTCTAGTTAAAGTTATTTGACATAATTAAAACTCTATGGGTGTTGGAAATTGAACACACAACTCTCGTTCAACTGATTGACACTGGCACCAAAAAGTATTGGCACAGACACCTTTTCGCATATAACACAATTGTATAAATACTAGAAATGTATACCATTAACCCTTATTCAATAAAGGAAATAATTTGAATATTAAACTATTTTCCCAACACAACAGAAAAACGTGTAATGTATTAAATTAGGGTTTTCTCCTGCTCAAAAAAGCATTGGCACACTTTACGACGTTCGTTACTGAGCTTACAGACAGCGAGAGCAGCGCGTACCAGATTTGTGCAATCGGAGTTGACGAACAGCTCAGTCGGTTGCCTGACTGCCAGTGTATGGATCATTCACTTGTCACGATGAATCCGAAGGGGAAGGAGCACTCCATGTCGTTCCGCAACAAGGTGGTTTTGTTGCATTCGCAGGGTGTAAGTTACCGTGAAATTGGTAAAGAACTTTCTGTTATTTATACAACAGTGCGGACAATCACCAAGAAGTTTCAAGAGACTCGTACAAGAGACAATAAACGCAGATCTGTACGTCCAAGAATTCTTACATGTAGGCAGCGTCGAAGCATAGTTCGTCTTGCACTAAAAGAGTCCTTTAAAAGTGCAGGGTCGATTGTATCAGACATCCAGTCAATGTCCAACAAACAGGTCAGTGCTCAAACTATTAGGAATGTTTTGAACGTAGCTGATATTCATGGGAGATCTCCCAGAAAAATACAATTTACCGTATTTACGCAAATCATCCCCGCATATTAAAAAAAAAATTGAGGCACGAAACTGGGGTGCGGGTTTTATTTGCGTCAATGTTGACAATACGCTTCTGCTCATCTAGTTTTCGATGCTGGGTGTACAGTTATGCTTTATATAACCACAGACGGAAGAAAACTGCCGCAATATAATTTAAAACGGTTTACATTAAAAAATAGTATTTTACAGAGTAACTTCAATTCAAAACTTCTCCGTGTCACGATAGAATGCGTCTTCCGGACCGTGTAGGGGTAGCTTTCCGTACTTTCACTTCGGTGTGTCGATAGTGTATTTCATGGTTGCTGAGTTCGAGCGAAATAATAATCCTTTGTATTCAGCGTTTTAAGAAACGCCACAATATCACATAACAGTCAGTGTGCTGAGAAGCAGAATCCACGAACACTGGCGATGCCGACAGTTGGCGAAAAAGCGTGGCTCGTAATTATAACCAATTTGGACGCACCGAACACTACCGTTAATGCCAATGAAACTGGATTGTTTTTTATGCCTAGCCCAAACGGACTTTTTTAAAAAAGGAGATTGGGTCACTGTACTGTGTTCCAATGCAGACGGAAGAGAAAAACTTCCTTCCCTCGTCATAGGAATGTTCGATAAGCCACGAAGTTTTAAGGGCGTCGGATACTTTCCGTTAAAGTACAAGACATCTGAAGATGCAAACAGCACAGTAATCCAAAAAATAAAGCACTTGCACAGGGGAGCCAGCATAGTTTGTCCTCGTCTTCGTATAGGGTTTTTTTTTCCTTTCGTCGCATGCGGTTATGTTTGTCAGTGATTTATCCAAGAGCATTATTTGAATATTGTAATGTATATGCACCTTGTTGGATACATTTCGGAAATAGTTCTTCCCATGGTATTTGAAAGGTTTCAACTGTGCATCAATATTAATTGCATGCAGTAACGGGTCATAGAGTATTTTTCGACGCGGCAAGGGTTGGCATTAGTACGAGTTGGCGGTTAATTCAAAATCATGCCATTCGAAGTCCGATTTTTGTGTCCCAATGATTTCGAATTATCGAGGTTTTACTGTATCGCAAAACCTACATCCGAGTTCGCCAGTGTGTCTATTTCAAGGGTTTACATTGCACGAAAATTATTATCCACCATCGGTCGTGTTAATATCCGAGTAAAAAGAGACCGCGTGTGAAAAGTGTTTTAGGCGTGGAGTGTGACGAATTTGTAAGTAATTTAAGAGAAGATTCTAGTGAGGCAAGAGACAACGAATCTTCCGATCTACAGGGAATCGAGCTTATTGCAAGTTTAGATTAATGAAATACCTAGGCCTACTTGCTAATTTTCATGGCAATGTATTTTATAGCAATGATTATGTATTTTTATCATCTCCATAAATGTACACGTTAATATTTGCGCAAAGACCACGCCGACCTCGCGGAGTGACATGAAATGTTTGTTTATGCCTACGTCACTCTTCCGATGGAAGGAATTTCAGTTAATTTCATTTTTTCAAAATGAGCCATCCTAAGATTAGGGTGCAGGGATCATTCGGCGGCGGGGATTATTCGCGTAAATACGGTATTTTGGAAGATAACCGAATGAAACACTTGCAGTTCGCCAAAGATTATGTCAATAAATTGAATTTTGGAATTCTGTGATATTTTCTGATGAATCCAAGTTTTCCTTGTTTGCATCTGATGGAAATGTAAAAGTGTGGTGCAAACCAAATACTGAGCTCCAATCACAACATGTCCTACCTACAGTAAAACATAGGAGAGTAAGCATAATGTTTTGGGTGTTGGCGACTTGGCAATTATTGAAGGTGTCATGGATCATCGTAAATATATGGATGTGTTGCGAGGCCGCTTACGCAGCAATTCACAGAAACAGTCTTGGTGGCATCTTCTACTTTCAACAGACAACGAGCCGAAATATACGGCTCTGCGAACGCGGGAGTGGTTATTATATAATGCACCAAGAAGAGTTTTCACTACACATAGAGCCCAATAGAGCATCTTTGGGCTCACTTGGAGACAAAAGTTTGAAAATGTTCTACAGGGTAGCGGGAGTTTCAGTCTGTGCTGGAGGAATGGTCGAAGATCTCACGAGAGATTACTCGCAACTTGGTTCCCTTCATGCCAAGACATCTACAAGATGTCATCAATGCCAACGGTATGCACAAAGGCTACTAGACTTGCGTTACGTGAATTACAGAGACTTTAATTTCATTTGTGTATAAGTGTGCCAGTACTTTTTGATGTGTACAGCAACTGATTTTGTTTTGTAAAGTATTTTGTTCTTGTTGTGAGAAAGCAATTATACTCGAACCTTCTGTTTACCACTGTACATTTCAATACATATAACAGTGTCTTAGCATAACCTTTATTTGTGTGGAGTCTATCTATATATATATATAAAGAGTTTTGTCTGTACATTGCTCAGAATTTGAAAAGAATGGTATTTCTATATCGGTCATGTCCATAGTAACAAGGAAATGCATTTTTGCTTTTCCGTAATGTCTGTCTGTCTGTCTGTCTGTCTGTACACGCATACCAAGAAAACGGCTGAAGATAATTTAATGAAAATCGGTATGCGACGTCGGGGGATGAGCCACTACAATCTAGGCTATAATCATTTCACTCATGCTGAGTGAAATGGTAGTTTAGAGGAAGGCCTTACATTTAATTCTCAAATATTTATATTATTAGTGGCCCTATTGATAAAAACTACACCGGGCGAGTTGGCCGTGCGCGTAGAGGCGCGCGGCTGTGAGCTTGCATCCGGGAGATCGTGGCTTCGAGCCCCACTGTCGGCAGCCCTGAAGATGGTTTTCCGTGGTTTCCCATTTTCACACCAGGCAAATGCTGGGGCTATACCTTAATTAAGGCCACGGCCGCTTCCTTCCAACTCCTAGGCCTTTCCTATCCCATCGTCGCCATAAGACCTATCTGTGTCGGTGCGACGTAAAGCAACTAGTAAAAAAAAATACTACATAACTAAAGTTATATAGAATTAAATTTACGATCATTTATGACACACATTGTTACCGTACCAGCTTTGATAACACAGATATTCATGAATTTGTATTTTTGTTGCTAAGTCCATATCAACGCCGAGCCACGAGAAAATGGGTTAACAGAATTTTATGAAAGTCGGTATATAGAGTCGAGGAATAAGAAACTACAGTATACAGTAAGTTATAAACAATTCTCTTCGCCGTGTATGAAATTGTAGTTTAGGGGAAGGCGCCTAAAATTTAATTTTTAAATACCTATATTATTGGTCCTATCGAAAAGTACTACATAACAAAAGTTATAGAGAATACAATTTCCGACCATTTATGTTTTATTCAATTTTACCGTACCAACTATAATAAGAGTGGTACTTCAGAGTTGGAAGAAAACTAAATGTGAAGGCCTACAATATTAAAAACGCATAACATTGATCAACAATAACATTACATTGACCATTATTTGTAGTGATGTTCTTTGTCTCTTATGCTGCTGCTCAACTCCGATAGATGGGATTACTGCTGCGTACCGAGTATAACAGCCTGACTAAATACTGGCGGGAAATAGCTGGGGAGTTAGAAGACTTTCTTCTTTAGCATGTCATTCCGCTGGTTCATACATTTTCTGATACCGTTCTGCTGGTACGTAACTCACTGGTTCATACATTCAGGGTGCGCTAGGCAGCGGTGTTACGGGAACAGGGAACTGGAAATCAAGTAGGGATGACATAAAACTGTTAGTGCTCAACTGTAGAAGTATTGTAAAGAAAGGAATAGAATTAAGTAATTGAATAGATATATACTTACCAGATATTGTAATAGGAGTTGAATCATGGCTGAGAAATGATATAATGGATGCAGAAATTTTCTCACGAAACTGGAGGGTGTATCGTAGAGATAGGATAGGAAAGGTAGGAGAGGGAGTATTCATTCTCGTGAAAGAAGAATTTGTAAGCTACGAAAAAGTTAAAGATGACAAGCACGAAATTCTAAGGGTAAGGGTCATTTCTAAAGATAATAGGCAACTAGATGTCTTTGGAGTGTACAGACCAGGAAAGGGTAGCGCAGATGCTGATTCAGAATTATTTGATAAGATAATCAGCTATGTGGGAAACGATAAGGAAAGGAACGTGATCGTAGCGGGTGATCTCAATTTACCAAATGTCAATTGGGAATGTAATGCGAACGACAGGAAGCATGACCAACAAATGGCAAATAAGTTAATATGGGAAGGGCACCTGATTCAGAAAGTGATGGAACCAACTAGAGGGAAGAATATTCTGGATGTGGTGCTGGTAAAACCAGATGAGCTCTATAGAGAAACCGAAGTAATAGATGGTATTAGTGATCACGAAGCTGTTTTTGTGGTTATTAAAAATAAATGCGAAAGAAAGGAAGAGATTAAAATTAGGACTGTTAGGAAGTACCGTATGGCTGATAAAACAGGCATGAGGGAGTTTTTAATAAGTAACTATGATCGGTGGAAAACGATAAATAAAAATGTAAACAGACTCTGGGATGGGTTTAAAGCAATTGTTGAGGAATGCGAAAATAGGTTTGTACCTTTGAAGGTGGTAAGGAATGGTAAAGATCCACTATATTATAACAGGGAAGTAAATAGACCAAGAAGGAGGTGCAAGTTTGAAAGAAATAGAGTTAGAAATGGCTGTGGAAGTAAGGAGAAATTGAAGGAACTTACTAGGAAATTGAATCTAGCAAAGAAGTCAGCTAAGGATAACATGAGGGCAAGCATAATTGGTGGCCACACTAATTTTAGTGAAAAATGAAAGAGTATGTATAGGTACTTTAAGGCAGAAACAGGTTCCAAGAAGGACATTCCAGGAATAATTAATGAACAAGGGGAGTGTGTATGCGAGGATCTTCAAAAGGCAGAAGTATTCAGTCAGCAGTATGTAAAGATTGTTGGTTACAAGGATAATGTCCAGATAGAAGAGGTGACTAATACTAAAGAAGTATTAAAATTTACCTATGACAGCAATGACATTTACAGTAAGATCCAAAAGTTGAAAACTAGAAAACGAGCTGGAATTGATAAGGTTTCGGGGGATATACTAAAGACAATGGGTTGGGATATAGTACCATATCTGAAGAACTTGTTTGATTTTTGTTTGCATGAAAGAACTTTACCAAATGAATGGAGAGTTGCTATAGTATCCCCTGTATATAAAGGAAAGGGTGATAGACATAAAGCTGAAAATTACAGGGCAGTCAATTTGACATGCATTGATGTAAGCTTTGGGAAAGCATTCTTTCTGATTATATGACATGTTTGCAAAATTAATAAATGGTTTGACAGAAGGCAGTTTGGGTTTAGGAAAGGTTATTTCACTGAAGCCCAATTTTAGGATTCCAGCAAGATATAGCAGATATCCTGGATTCAGGAGGTCAGTTGGACCGTATTGCGAATGACTTATCTAAGGCATTTGATAGGGTAGATCATGGGAAACTACTGGCAAAAATGAGTACAATTGGACTTGACAAAAGAGTGACTGAATGGATGGCTCTGTTTCTAGAAACTAGAACTCAGAGAATTAGAGTAGGTGAAGCTTTATCTGTCCCTGTAAAAATTAATAATAATAATAATAATAATAATAATAATAATAATAATGTTATTTGTTTTACGTCCCACTAACTACTTTTTAAGGTCTTCGGAGACGCAGAGGTGCCGGAATTTAGTCTCGCAGGAGTTCTTTCACGTGCCAATAAATCTACCGACACGGGGCTGTCGTATTTGAGCACCTTCAAATACCACCGGACTGAGCCAGGATCGAACCAGCTAAGTTGGGGTTAGAAGGCCAGCGCCTTAACCGTCTGAGCCACTCAGCCCGGCCCTGTAAAAATTAAGAGGGGAATTCCTCAAGGCAGTATTATTGGACCTTTATGTTTTCTTATATATATCAATGATATGTGTAAAGAAGTGGAATCAGAGAAAAGGATTTTCGCAGATGATGTTATTCTGTACAGAGTAATAAATAAGTTACAAGATTGTGAGCAACTGCAAAATGACCTCGATAATGTTGTGAGATGGACAGTAGGCAATGGTATGATGATAAATGGGGATAAAAGTCAGGTTGTGAGTTTCACAAATAGGAAAAGTCCTCTCAGTTTTAATTACTGCGTTGATGGGGTGAAAGTTCCCTTTGGGGATCACTGTAAATACCTAGGTATAAATATAAGGAAAGATCTTCATTGGGGTAATCACATAAATATGATTGTAAATAAAGGGTACAGATCTCTGCACATGGTTATGAGAGTATTTAGGGGTTGTAGTAAGGATGTAAAGGAGAGAGCATATTTGTCTCTGGTGAGACCTCAACTTGAGTATGGTTCCAGTGTATGGGACCCTTACCAGGATTACTTGATTCAGGAACTGGAAAAAATCCAAAGAAAAGCAGCTCGATTTGTTCTGGGCGATTTCCAACAAAAGAGTACCGTTACAAAAATTTTGCAAAGTTTGGGCTGGGAAGAATTGGTAGGAAGGAGACGAGCTGCTCGACTAAGTGGTATGTTCTGAGCTGTCAGTGGAGAGATGGTGTGGGAGGATATCAGTAGACGAATAAGTTTGGATGGTGTCTTTAAAAGTAGGAAAGATCACAATATGAAGATAAAGTTGGAATTCAAGAGGACAAATTGGGGCAAATATTCGTTAACAGGAAGGGGAGTTAGGGATTGGAATAACTTAGGAAGGGAGATGTTCAATAAATTTCCATTTTCTTTGCAAACATTTAAGAAAAGGCTAGGAAAACAACAGATAGGGAATCTGCCACCTGGGCGACTGCCCTAAATGCAGATCAGTAGTGATTAGGCTAACTAAAAAAATAAAAAATAGTATTCCAGCTAATCGATCCCTACTCTGACGCGCTGTTTTGAATGAGCAGTGTGCACTCTTGAAGGCAGAGGCTCATTTAGTAGTAGTAGTAGTAGTAGTAGTAGTAGTAGTAGTACCTGGTCTAGAATTACAATTTAGGCATATTCCAAATTATAGCACCACAATTCACTAAATAACTCAAAATTCAACCCTGAAAAGAGCCGTTTCTTAAAAAGAGCTGCTTCCTCTTCACTTTTATTAAATTCTGCATTCATTTTATTCAAACTTAGCAGTGAAGAGGGGGTTTCTCCTCTGTCTGGGAGGAAAAAAATGCCTCCAAGTCTGATAGATTTTTCCTCCGCCAGTGCAGTGAATTGGGATTTTTCCTTCTCATCGGGTACTCCTAGGAAACAGGTTAATAAAAGGGCATAGTTTTTGCCCTGGTAAGTTATTCACTATTCGACCCCCTCCCCCCGGAAAAGGACAAAGAGTGTTCACGGATCTCAGCTGTGTGCGGCCTGGTCATTCCAACTCTGGAAGTTGGAGCTGTTAGATCGGCAGCGTAGTACTGTTCGTTAAAAGTGAGAAAATGTGTGGTTTTTCATTTGATCGAGTATTTCATGTGCAATCTTTGCTTTTACTCGCGCCATTCCTACTGATGTCATTGTAATTACCTATGTTTATTTCAGTTGAGAAAACCACTAAGACAGTCTTTCTGAGGATGTAAAAAGGCAGGTGGAGAGTGAGTGTCTGCCATTATCATGAAATTCCCCAACCCGACTGTGACTTATGGTAGACAAGCGGGCCTGGCATTACAATGAAAATTACCTAACGCAGTCTTCATATGAGAAAAGACGTTTGGTGACTTCTCCGTCGCGTTTCTAGGGTAACGGTAAGAGCTATACAATTGAATACAATCTTGCTCACAACGTGTACTCTACCTAACCTACAATTCCGTATACAATGTAGAATTCCGTAGCGAAGCACGGGTACATCAGCTAGTGTATATATAAAGGTAGGTGTGCCAATACGTTTTGGTGCCAGTGTATATTAGCGACTTTTGGACGTACTGCTGGAGAACAAATTATTCGTGCAGTTCAGTATGCAAGGCAAACTACACCCACGCAGCATTCGACAAATTTTTATATCCTCCGGTCGAATGGATTCGGACAAAATATTGTTCAATGTAAACGTAGCGTGCGAGGGCAATGTGTGTGTCTCCATACGATACAGTCAAATTAAACGTGATGCGCCCAGCGAGGCGTTCGGTGAATTACACCCTCAGGAGCATTGACTGTCGTGAAATAGCCCATTCTTGATCTGGATAGTTCTTTTATTAATTAGCTAACACACTGAATCCTATGAATGTAAATATACATCGATTCCAGTGAAGCTAACTCCCTAACAATGTATATGTGAATGGCTAACTTTAAAAATCTGAATAACATTTAATGTTGCCACTATTCTTGTTTTATAATTTTGCTACCTTATTTTCAAACTTCCTCTGCCTTTCAATAAATCAGATTTCAAACAAACGAACAAAAAACAAAGGATATCTAGCTGAAATTGTCTTCTGAAATATTTGCGCGAAAATGACTCACCATCGTGAAATAAAATATTTTATAACGGACCATCCTGTTTCGGTACAAATTTGTTTTATACTTTTATGTTCTGTAAAATATATTCACATACTTTTAAAAACAGCATGTTATAATGTGTGCTAAAATATTAAAAAAATATTCGCACAATTTCAGTTTAAGGAACTTGTTAAATGTGATGGCCAAATCCTACTACATAAAATTATGATTTTATAGATATAAAAACTATAGAACAGTAAAGTAAGTAAAATAAAGTGTAAGTAAAGACCATTTTATAATTGTGTTAATTTTTTTATTTGGACAATCCTAAAACAGATATGCATAAAAATTAAAATAACCAAGTAAATAAAAAGAAACGCAATTTGGCCACAACAGTGTTGTTATACGAAGTAAATGTTGTATCCATATAAGGTTTTTTTAAAAAAAATCCTTTTTAGAAATTTCTCATCTGTCCAACGGAAACCTGATAATACATTAAAAATGAAATATAAGATTATTTGCAATTTCATTATCTCAATATTATAAACAGATACTTGAGCCTGTTTTATATTATTTTTGGACTAAAAAAATAAGTATTTCTAAGGAATTACAAAGAAATTACAAAACAATGTAAAATTTGGATATTTTGAAATGTGTCGAATAGGTTGTTTTTAAATTTAAAAAATGTGTGTTAAGGTGAGCAGAAATGGCAAAGGTTTATTACCGAATGTTAATAAAAATTCAGCGTTTTCGTCTTTTTAAATGCCAAGTACGGCAGGACCCGAGGGGATTTGACCTAAATAGGGCCAGGGCTCAAAATGTTAATGGCTTTTTAAATTATTTTATCTGGCTTTAGATCCGTATCAGACCAAACAGCCATCTGGATATTACAACATGGTGGTTTAAACTTTACAATTACCGAGCGAGTTGGCCGTGCGGCTGTGAGCTTGCATTCGGGAGATAGTGGGTTCGAACCCCACTGTCGGCAGCCCTGAAGATGGTTTTCCGTGGTTTTCCCATTTTCACACCAAGCAAATGGGGGCCAGGGCTGTGCCTTAACGCCACCACGGTCGATTCCTTCCCCCTCCTAGCCCTTTCCTATCCCACCGCCACCATAAGTCTTAGAGCAAACTAGTAAAAAAAAACTTTAAAATTCATTACAAGTCAATGTTACAGTTCGGAATATACGGTATATATATAAAGACATCACAGTATAATCACATAAAGATCCACATAAAATCAGTCAAATTTTTAGGCAAGTTTCTATTACTCTTTAGTCGCCAGTAGTGTACTTACACAGGCTGATAACTGTTGTTGAGCGTGAATCAGAGATGCAATCAACACACTTTGCTCTTGGGAGGTAATGGGCACATGAAAAAAAGAGATGATTTAGGTCCTGAATCGACTGGCCATCACATGAACAGCATGGTGTGTCCACTACGTTGATGCGATTAAGGTGACATCGAAAACTTCCGTGACTGAATCGCATTCGAATGATTGTCGAGATGAATCGTCGTTGAGTGTTCCACTGTGCAAACCAAGGACGTCGCGAGGTATTCTGTACAATCACTGAGATATATTAACCTTTATGGCTCTTTGTTTCCTCCCACATCTTTGTGCACTGACTACAGGCTCTTTTGTATATAATCACTGTATAATCCAAGAAGTTACTGGTAGTATAGATAACCACCTGTCCACTGACACATGCTTCCTTCGGTAAGGCATCTACGTATTCATTACGTGCTATCCCGATGTGGGCAGGGATCCATATGAAGTTTACTTTGGAACCGCGTCTTTGGATTTCATATGTTTTTTGAATAATACTGATGTGGTAGATATTGGGTTTCTGGAGAATAAGCGGTGTAGATAGTGTGGAAAGGACTCTCAGTGAATCGGTAAAGATAGTGATACTTTTACGGTAGAATCGTCTGGCATATTTGAGGGCTTCTATAATGGCAATAGCCTCTGCGACATAGATAGAATTATGTTCTGGCGAACGAAGATCTTGAGCTTCATGTTCAGGACAACAGAATGCATATCCTACGCCGCTTATTGGTATTTTTGAGCCATCAGTATAATACTTAACAGACGAAGGATACCGGAGAGTCAAATCATCTTTATATAACTGCGCTAATCTTTGATCTTTTTGTAGATATGTTAGTGATCTATTCGATTCCATAGAGCATATGCATTGGTCAAATGGAATATCATGTTTGCTATACTCTTTTGACAGTGTTGGGTCAGTAGTGAGTAGTGAGTATACATGGCACTTTGCAGCAGGAAATATCTTTGATTCAAAGAAAGCCGGTCTTGATCATCTGCTAAGTGTTGTAATCTTCGAAGAGATGTTAGAATTGTTGAATTTTTAGTGTGAATTTGCTTTAATATGAACTTTATCTGAAAGAAACTGTGCACGGATATTCAAGGGCATTTCTGCGGCTTCTAACAGAAGAGCATTAGTTGGCGTAGTTTTCATAGCACCAAGGCAAATGTGAATGCACTGAAATTTAAGACTATCCAGTTTATTTAGTACGCGTTTTTGCCACTGAATATGCTTCAACATTCCAGCTTCGAGCGAATTAGCGTGCGATATAGCAGTAATAGTATAGATGGATGTGATCCCCACCGAATTCGAGTTAATGTGCATAGAATATTGATCCGATTCCAATTCTGGAATAATATGTTGCATATGAGCAGTACACGTGAGTCGGGAATTATAAGTGCCAATGCCTTTCGGTGAACTTACATGAAGATAAATTTGTCCCCGAGCGTCAAGCTGAATCGTGTGAAAGTATATTCATTCTTCCACAAAGAATAGAACCAACCAGTCAGAGAATGAGGGTAAAGCGTGAGAAAATGATAAACTCTCTTATTTGTATTATTGCTTATCGCTGCGGTCGGCAAAGAACAAGACATGATTCAGACAAGTCGAGCAGAACAGATGAACGTATCTTCAATGCACTGTTACACTTAGTTTTTAACAGTGTAACACAATTTTCTTCTCTGAACAACGTCATATATACATCCTGCCTTCATTTTATGCTTCTTGCTTACCATTATTGCGACTTTTAGACCCACAAATAATCAGAACCTTCGTCTTTGTTCAATAACTTTAAACTGCCTTATCAAGACGGACATACAGCGCAACCTTTGGCCCTGTTCAGCGATATCTACGCCGGTAGTTGCATTCTCAGTGTGAGTAAGGAATTTTCACAATGTGCAGTATCAGAGTACAAAGAAGATCGCTACGGCTTGTGCAAACTGAACTATATACTTGTCCGTACTCAAGTGCGCATACTGATTACACGTGGTACCTCTTCCCTCGTCAAGAGAAATTATTTTCTTTGTGTGAGCCATTTCAAATATACAGAGGGATTCTTTTCCAAATTGAGGCATGGTGATAACTGAATATCTGATTTTACGCTAAATGACTTTTTCTATCCTACTAAATAGTTAGCTAGTTAAATAACTCCAGGATTTATATAAAGCACGAACGTTAACGTTTGATAGGGGTTTCATGACGCCTAAAATGCCTAGTTTGCCTATTGTTAAGGTTTCTTTTATAATTTTAGTTTTTACAATTTGTTTTACGTCGCAGATAGGTTTTATGGCGACGATGGGATAGGAAGGGCCTAGCCGTGGCCTTAATTAAGGTACAGCCTAGTGTGAAAATGGGAAACCACGGAAAATCATCTTCAGGGCTGCCGACAGCGGGGCTCGAACCCATTATTTCCCGGATTAAAGCTCACAGCTGCGCGCCCCTAACCGCACGGCTAACTCGCCCGGTGTGTTAAAGTTTCCGAGCCTAAAATGTGCATTCCCATGTAGTTAACAACAGCCTGTTTTCTGTTTTATTTTTCTTCAGCAAAATGAAATGGAATATCATTGGGTGCATATACCTCAACAAACTTTGGGATACCAGTTAAAGAAATGGATCGAATCAAGCCAAATTGTGTTTTTATACAGAATAATTAATTTGAAATGATACGTGAAGAGGGCCTGATCTCATTCCTGAGAGTACAAATAAGAGTTCGTTCATTTATATGTTAACCCGCAACATATATACGGCTGTATTCCAAGCTTTTGTTGAGTTGTACATTTCGAAGATCTTTTAAGAGTATGGTGGTGGAAAGTTTCCCAACAGAAAATTTCGGCCAAGTATGACACTAGCACTAAGAGCCTGCGTGGCTCAGGCGGCAGCGCGCTGGCCTCTCACCGCTGGATACTGTGGTTCAAATCCCGGTCACTCAATGTGAGATTTGTGCTGGACAAAGCGGAGGCGGGACAGGTTTTTCTCCGGGTACTCCGGTTTTCCCTGCCATACTTCATTCCAGCAACACTCTCCAGTATCATTTCATTTCATCTGTCATTCATTAATCATTGCCCCAGAGGAGTGAGACGGGCTTCAGCAGCCAGCACAATTCCTGTCCTCGCAGCTAGATGGAGGCTTCATTAATTCCATTCCTGACTCGGTCGCATGACTGAAAACAGGCGTGGATTTTCATGAAGCTGGCACTGAACGGCTTCGTAAACACAAAAGTAGTATAAGTTACAATTACAAATATTTGTGAAAAATCCATTTGTATTTTGTGTATGCTCAGTTTGGCACACATTTTCAAATATACAGTATTTATTCCACATGTTTGCATACATATGTTTTGTACTATATTCTTATACTAAGTGATGTACCCGTGCTTCGCCACGGGATTCTCAGAAAGACCGTCTTTGTGGTTTACCTACCTGAAGTCGTCAGAAGGAATGTATTGATTAAAAGCAATGTTATATAAAATACTCGATCAAATTAATAAACCGCACATTTTCTCACTTTTAACGAACAGTACTATGGTGCCGATCTAACAGTCCAAAGTTCCAGTGCTGCAATGACCAGACCGCAGAATGCCGTAAACACTTCTCCGCCATTATTCCGTTAAATACGCACACTGCTCATACCAACCAGTGTCTCAGAATAGGAATTGAATAGCTCGAATACTATGATGAACCAGTTTGTTGCATATCAGTAGTATCAGAAATTTATCTAACTCCCCAGCTACTTCCCGCCAATTTTCAGGCAGGCTGTTATACTCGGTACGACCGGGTGAGTTGGCTGTGCGGTTAGGGGCGCATAGCTATGAGCTTTCATCCGGGAGGTAGTGGGTTCGAACTCCACTGTCGACAGCCCTGAAGATGGTTTTCCGTGGTCTCCAATTTTCACAGCAGGAAAATGCTGGGGCTGTAACGTAATTAACGTAGGGGCTGCTTCCTTCCCACTCCTAGCCCTTTCCTATCCCATCGTCGCCATGAGTCTTATCTGTGTCGGCGCGACGTAGAGCAAATTTAAATAAAACTGTATACAGCAGTAATCCCATCTCTTGGGGATGAATGGCAACAGAGACACAAAGCAAATCACAACAATGGTCAATGTAATGTTATTGTTGATCAATGTTATGAGCTTTCTATATTGTAGGCCTTCACATTCAGTTTTCTTTCGACTCTGTAATATACGGCCGGCTTATAAAATTAATTATAGCGTAGACTATAGTTCCTTATTCCTAGACTTTACATACAGATTTTCATTAAATTCTGTTTACCCATTTTCTTGTGACGGCGCTTATATGATCTTAGCACCAAAAATCCATATTCATGAATATCTCCGTTGTCATAGCCGGTACGGTCAAAGTGTATAAGACATAAATGATCGGAAATTTAATACTATGTAATTTTATTTATATAGTAATTGTCAATAAGACCACTCATAACACAAATATTAAAGAATCAAATTTTAGGCCTTCCCCTAAACTACCATTTCTTTCAGAGTGATTAAGATTATTTATAGTTTATATTGTAGCTATTTATTTTAGAACTTTACATACCGGTTTTCATTAAGATAGGACCACTAATAACAAATATTTGAGAATTAAATTTTAGGCCTTCCCCTACACTACCATTTCTCTCAGCGTGAAAAAGAGTACTTATGGCCTAGATTGTAGCGACTTATTCCCGGACTTAACATTTCGATTTTCATTAAATTCTCATCAGCCGTTTTCTCGTGATGCGTGTACAGACAGACAGACAGACAGACAGACAGGCAGGCAGGCAGGCAGACAGACAGACAGACAGAAATTACGGAAAATTTAAAAAAATACATTTCCTTGTTACTATGGACATGAGTAATACAGAAATGCCATCCTTTTTTAAATTTTGAGCGATGTACAGACAAAACTCTTATTTTATATATATAGATTTAGATCAAAGATATTATACTCGGATACTGACTGTTTCATATTCATTATGTTACAGTCTAGCCACCAATTTTAATGTGTATATATACCGTTGCCTACGTTATAATACAAGGCCTGGAAATAGAGCCCGTGAAACGCTATGGAAGTGGTTACACTGAAGTTCAATGCCGGGCCGCTAGGATCGCTATCTTGCCCCCTGTCTACCAGGCTCGCGCCTTTAAACGTGTTCATTAACTGAGTTGGTTGTGAATGTATTATGTATTTGCCTGATGTTAAGCATTCGCAGTTCCAGTCATGGTTTATTCACGAGAAATTAAAGGTAGTGGAATTTCGTTTCACAAGTTTCCAGTGAATGTTCGAAACATTATACAGAGGAAGTATTACGCATGAGATACGACTTCAAGCTGATGAAATTAGGACTCTGTTCCTAAGTTTTGATCCGCGTTACGTCATAAGAATCGGACAATACCAAAATTTGTCACTGGACTTTTTTTAAACTATGCTACCGTGATCGGCGATCATTTGAGAGCCATCTTCAAACTCAGAAATCTTAAATTAGGAAACCAACGAGGAAAATAATTTGCCCAACAAATTTCACGAAAATGAATGTAGCAAGAGCTAAAAATATTGTATTCTCCCCTGAAACAATCTCTGGTTTGTAAAGTATGGAGGTGGTTTTGTCCCGAGAGCATAAAATACAGTTTAAAATAAGCCATTTGTTTTATGGAGCATTTTATTAAATTGTTCACTGCGCATAACGTCTGCAACACCTCACATGGGACATATTCAGGAACGAGAACAAACGAGCATCTTTTAACCGGGCGAGTTGGTCGTACGGTTAGGAGCGCGCGGCTGTGAGCTTGCATCCGGGAGATAGTGGGTTCGAATCCCACTGTCGGCAGCCCTGAAGATGGTTTTCCGCGGTTTCCCATTTTCACACCAGGCAAATGCTGGGGCTGTACCTTAATTAAGGCCACGGCCGCTTCCTTCCCACTCCTAGCCCTTCCCTGTCCCATCGTCGCCACAAGACCTATCTGTGTCGGTACGACGTAAAGCAACTAGCAAAAAAAAAAAAAGCTTCCGTCCAACTCCTAGGCCTTTCCTATCCCATCGTCGCCATAATACCTATCTGTGTCGGTGTGATGTAAAGTCACTAGCAAAAAAAAAGAACACCTTTTAGTACTGAAGATGAACTCCTCAGTTGGTTAATTAATGATTTCCTGTCTCATATTAAGAAACTTAAAAGGCATTCAGAGAAAGTAAAAAGGAATCAAGAGAGAAATATATCAGGCACAGATCTTGACTACCCAGTCCACTGCGGCCTGCATAAAATACCTCATAAGTATACATCTGCATTATGTTTTTTTTTTTTTTTTTTTTTTTTTGCTATTTGTTTTACGTCCCACCGACACAGATAGGTCTTATGGCGACGTTGGGATAGGATAGGCCTAGGAATGGGAAGGAAGCGGCCGTGGCCTTAATTAATGTACAGCCCCAGTATTTGCCTGGTGTGAAAATGGGAAAACACGGAAAACCATCTTCAGGGCTGCCGGGAACCTAATGAGCTATGGCATCGAGCTCTTCTTCAGCTACCTAAGACGCCAAGCGGAATACAATGACATTATGGTTCATGTGGCAAAAGAAAAAAGCAGACTGTAAAGGCTGTTTAGAACATATCTGTTCTCCAGCTACTCAAAGTCCAACATTGTGTCTTATTCGTTTTCAAGATCGAGGAGCCCTCAGATACCGAAAATCGTCTGTGGCACTTCTGCAGTGAACGATGGAATTTGTCACTTCCGCTACGCAGTATTTGTCCCGAAGAGAGTTACTAAAAAGTGTACGTTTATTTTTTCGAAAGACATGTTCAACAGTGAAATTAAGTGTGGGAAGTATAAAGGCGACAAACCACCTCTTTTTCTACAATGAAAATTTCTGATACCACTGTTAGACAACATTGCTTTGAGCCACTCAAGTAGAAGAGAGAAAGTTTTGAAACTTGATAAAAAGCCCCTCAGAAGGAAAGTTTTGAAACTTCAGTGACATATCCAAGCCAATGCAGCACCGCTCTATAAATACAGTACTGTCGATACTCGCAAAAACATTCAGCTCTTTTTATTTAGGATGTAATTTACTTATTGACATATACGGCCATGCGAATACAAGGGGGCGAGAACGCGATCCTAGCGGCTGAATGGTGAACCAGGAAGCAACCCGTTTCCACGAGTGCATTTCAAGGCCTTGTATTATAGCGTAGGCAACGATATATACACTCATGTTCATAAAAAAACAGAACGCCTTGAAAGAATAGAGATAGGAAGTTCATATTCACAGGTCATGTTCATTGCTATGTTCTGCAGAAAAGATTAGTATTTCAGTCACCTAGGTTCAGCATGTGTCCTGTTGCCTAGAAGGTACTGGTCCTCCATGGGCAATGATAACTTGTTCCATGCGAGATGGCATCGACGCGTATAAGGTGCGAATGGCGTCCTGAGGTATAACAATCCATGCTGCATTCACCTGGTTCCACAGTTCATCTTTGGTGGTTGGCATTGGGTCACAGCGCCGCACCCGTCGCCCTACACATCTTCAATTAGCGACAAGTCCGGTGATCGGGCGGGCCAGGGCAACAGTCTGACATGATGCGACAACAAGGCACGTGTATGTGCAGCAACATGGGGTCGCGCATTGTCCTGCTGGAATATGGCGTCTGGGGTATTGTACAGAAAGGGTATGGCTACGGGTCGCAGGATGTCATTCACGTACGTCAAACTGGTCACAGTGCTCTGGACACTCATCAACTGTGATTTGTGGTTGTAGGCCTACCCAATAGCACCCTACACCATAAGGCCTTGAGTTGGCGCTGTATGTCCTGTGCGAATGCAGTCAATGTGATGCCTCACCCCGTGCCTGCGGCGAACCAAAATGCGGCCATCATTTTCAAACAGAACCTGGATTCGTCCGAATACACTGTTTCCTGCCATTCCTGTCCCCAGTGATGTACCATACACCATTGGAGTATAGCATGTTTATGCACATTAGTCAAAGGTAGGGCGGAGAAGTGGACGACGCGCCGGTAACCCAGACCATAATAAACGGCGACAGACGGTCACTCCTTATGGTGTACGATGTGTTACACTGTTCCACTGTTGCGCCAGAGCCGACGAGGACACAGATCTGTACTGTAATGCCATTCGGATGAGGTGTCGATCTTCTCGGGGGGGGGGGTGGGGGGTGGAAGGGGGTCCGGGTGGTGCGACCAGACCCACCTCGTCATGTTCTACGACCTTCTGTGAACCATTCTGTACACACCCGTTGCACTGCCGACATACTTCGTCCAACACGAGCAGCAATTTCCCGGAGGGTGCATCACGTTCTCTCATGCCAATAATTCGCCGCCTGTTTCAAATTCACTCATTTGACTGTACGTTTCTCGCATACGTCTACGAGGCATCCTGCACGTCTGCTCAAGTCACATTGATCCATTACCTTCGGTTCATAGCAACAACGAGATCCGCAGGCACATTTTACCAGTCGGTGGTGGTGCGCCGAGATATCGATGTGGACCTTGAACCTGAGGGCCATACTGATGCACATGTCCTGTGAATATGAACTTCCTATCTCTAGTCTTTCAAGATGTTCTGGTTTTTATTAACATGAGTGCATATTATTAGTGGAAATAGTTTGTACATTTGAACGACATCAGCGACCACAAAACAGTGAAACCAATGAATTCATTATAATTAAGTATAATTTAAGACAACAGAAAAGAGTTTTTAACCACAATGACTTTTTACTGTTTTGTTACTATATGTTGAAACTTACTGCTTAACAGTTATTCATTGATTTACTAACGGGCTTAGTGGCTCAGAACGTAGAGAGTTCGCTTTCTAAGCCTACGTTGGCGGGTTCGATCCCAGTTCAATCCGGTAGTATTTGAAGGTGCTCGAATACGCCAGTCTTGTGTCATTAGATTTGCCGGCATTTAAAAGTACTCATTCGGGAGAAAATTCTGGCACCTTGGCTTCTCCGAAAATAGTAAACACAGTTAGAAGAACGAAAAATTATCAGTACTAGTACCGGTAGTAGTTTTGTACTGGCCACCCAAGTACTAAGTTAAACAACTGTGTTAGCTTTCTTTTTACTCTAGCACTACGTCAATCCTTTCACTTGATAATCTTTTCCTATCCTCATTGCAGATGTCGTTTCTATCCGTGGACTCCCGGAACACTTCCACATATTAAGTTGCTGTCTGATTCTTACGATAGTCAATTCTGCATGTCTGCGTCTCGATTGTTGACTTCTTTCATATTTCAATGTTGACAACATTTCTTAGCAAACCAAGTCGGGGTGCCTCGTAAAACGTAAAATTCAGCAATTTCCGCAATTGTGCCGAAAGTTGAAGGGCTAAAGGGCCCGGAAATGTTTCAAATTGTGAGTCTTGGATAGCTCTATCAAACTAAAAAACATATTAGAAAATCACTTCCGGCCTAAATACAGTTCCGGGAAAACAGCTTAAAATAGCTTGTTTCTTTACTCGTTTTCTTTTTTATTAAAATCCTAGTCAAATTAACTTATTTACATATTTCTTTCTGTAAAATATCCACACCGAATGTAGTAATTAGGGCTTGAGCGAAACTCTGCAATGACTCACATTAGCGCTCGTAGTGGTAGAAAAAGGCAAACTGCTAATCTAATCGACCGGATAACGATTGAGAAAAGGATTGTAAATTTTAGGAATAAATAAAGAATATATTCTCATACCATATTATATTTACCTAAAATTCCTAGCTCATATCCCTAAGATGTTTTCAACATTGAGTTGCTTGCCTGATGGGCTAGAACTGTGGATTTATACGTATCTCTAGTATCCAGATGAGTTTTCCCTTTGGGTTGTTGCTGAAGTGCTTGAATAGTCTCCTGGTCAGCCTATTGCCATTCATTCTTAGTAAGTGTCCGTCAAACATCAGGTCTCCTTTTTTAATCATTGTATCCGTTAGTCTCTCAGTCTTTCCATATAGTCCTTCATTATTTCTTTTAATGTACATACCTTTCTTATGTGCACGGACGAATTGTCTCAATATTTCTCTTTCTTTCCTTCTGATATTTTTATTATTGTTATTATTTACTCGCATAAAAGAGATACATACAAACTTCATGATACATCGTTACGCCTTTCAGCGTTCAGTCTGAAAGAGTCTAAGAATGAGCGAAGTGTCTCCACAACCCCTCAATGTTCGTGCGGTATTTCTTCTATACACCCAAGAATAAACTGGAACGACCCGATCTACAACAGTAACATTAACATGGAGTGTCCGGCGAGGGAAGCTCTGGAGGGGACCAGAGAGCCGCCTGCTGACTCATAGACCACTTCCGTCCTCGCGACATTATACCACTCCCCACGTTTGCAGCTCACCAAGAAACACTTTACAGCAGTTATTTTCTACTAGCAAAATCAAGACTTCTGCAACAATTAAAAAAAAACTGCCAGAAACATGTAGAGACATTTTTAGCACGTAGTAGTATAGCCAAACCTAAGCATAGCTGCCTGTCCTGCCTCTTATCCGGAGGCTCCAGGCAAAGAGTTGTCTGATATGAGAGGCAGTGGACCAAATGTCGAAAGTCACAGGATGCATCACTCTCACCGCGTGACACTCCATACATACAGGGCATCTGTCTGGGCAACAGTCGACTTGGCAGGCAAATGCCATTAACTAATTGTGGTGGTTGTTGCATGGCTCCTTGGCTGAATGGCTGATGTAGTGGCCTTCGGTTCAGAAGGCCGTGGGTTCGATTTCCACCTGGGTCGGCTTTTTACCTTGTCTGGTTAATTCCTCTGGTTCGGGGACTGGGTGTTTGTGTTCGTATAAATACACTTCTCTTCACCTGTGATAACACAACACCCTAACCCCTCCCCCTTTCCCTCAATGAAACACGCAACAGTTTGCACATTCATTCATCTGGGGTTGGCGTCAGGAAGGACATCCTGTAGTACAACTGAGTCAATTACACAAGTAGTGATGATGATGCTTGTTGTTTAAAGGGGCCTAACATCTAGGTCATCGGCCCCTAATGAGACGAAATGTGATGACCATTTAAAAATCCAGAATCCTCCAATGACCAGATTCGAAAACGTGAGGACGAAGAATGAATAGATGGATATGAAGTTATAACAATCAGTGGATCCGACCCGCAATGCCCCACATTCCCAGGAACTAGCGTGAAATAGCATTACTGACCAAGGGACTGCGTCTAAAGCACAATACCGGATCGATGATGCTTGTAGTCGAAACGGGTCCAAAATCCAGGTCATCGGCCCTTTCTTAATGGTACTTATCGCTAGGAAAATAGAACCATGCTATTTGTCATGTTGCGGTACTAATCAAAAGTAGCGTAGACTCGCGGTATTCCACACATATGGTACAACTCACAGGTGATGAAATTCGCACATGTAACACAGACCAATGGTGTTTCGCACACTGCGGCGCTATTTGCAGGCAACGCAAACCTATGGCGTTCCTCACGTAAGTGGACTAACCACTGGGACCCGCACTATCCCGGGGTATTCCTCACATAGTGGGTACTAAGCATAGGCAAGCCAGAACCATGGTGTTGCTCATAAATAGGGGTACGAATCACAGGTACTGTAGAAGCCAGCAACGTACTCTATTGCTACTAATCACAAACCTATTTGGTACCCGACACAATGGTACTACGCGCAAGTAAAAGCGACCCATGGTGTTCCCCGCGAGGTGGTACTAATTACAAGTAGTCTCATGGTTCTAATTTGATCATCCCGTGGTCGCCCCTTTTAGTCACCTTTTACGACAGGCAGGGGATACCGCGGGTGTATTCTAAATGTGCGTCCCCCACCCGCAGGGGGTTACACAAGTAGTGTTATCCCAAGAAGGTGAGAGAACCAGGAAGAAATATTATTATTATTATTATTATTATTATTATTATTATTATTATTATTATTATTATTATATTATCTTTCGTTTCGGCCGTCTATGGAACATGCTTGAGAATCTTTGCAAAAGTTCTAGCCTTCTCTGCCTTCACTCTCTGCCAGTATCTTTTAATCCTTTCTGCTACTTCCTTCTTCTGTATAGTATCTTCCTTTTCTCACTAGTGTCTCCCCAGTCTCCTGTAAACCGCGGAACTGCTTGACGATTTGTCTAATAATGTTACTGCTTTACAAGGTAAATTTAATGTGTCCTCCTATTCAATACATACACATCTCAATCACTAGATGGAGTAATAATAGTCATACATGTTTCAACTCGTTTGAGTCACCTTCAGTGCAAAAAGGTTAACGTTTTTTTTTACATAAATGATGCTAAACAAATCTGTTAAAACATAATGAAGAAAAGAACGAAAACAAATGAGACAAGACGGATTTAAAACAATAAGTGATTAGGGCAAGGTTGTGGACCTCGTAGTTTAAAAACGTGCAGTGTGTTACAATTTTAAAAAAGAGGACGAATTCACTGTGCTAAAATTTAAAATGACAGTGTCTTCGTTGAGTCACCATCACAAATAGTTAAGAGGGCAGCGAAAACTTGAGAAACTATGTTTGAGAAGAAAACAAGTGCCAGGTAAAATGTATGTGACTCATAGTAGAAACCGCCAATGAAGTTCAAATCTGTAATGGAAAAAATGAGCTTGTATGAAAAACTTGGGCTAGTAAGTAAAAAATGTGTGAAGAAAAACTTTAAACTTACACAATAATAATGTTATTGGCTTTACGTTCCACTAACTACTTTTACAGTTTTTCGGAGACGCCGAGGTGCCGAAATTTAGTCCCGCATGAGTTCTTTTACGTGTCAGTAAATCTACCGACACGAGGCTGACGTATTTGAGCACCCTCAAATACCAACGGACTGAGACAGTATCGAACCTGCCAAGTTGGGGTCAGAAGGCCAGCGCCTCAACCGTCTGAGACACTCAGCCCGGCTTGACGAGTTGTCTAAATCGATTTCTGTCCATGATATATTCCGTAACCACCATCTTAGTCAAGTCCAACCTCACTTATCGAAACCATTGCAGCTCTGTCTTTCTCTTCCTGAAGAATTTAAAGACTCTTTTTGTTAGCCTGTTGTTCTCCATCCTCAACAAGCGTCCATAGAACTGTACCATTCTCTTACTCATCAATTCAACCACTCCTATTCTTTGATACAATTCTTTGTTAGATTTGAGTCTTCTCCCCGGTTGGTTTTTTTTTTTTTTTTTTTTTTTTTACATTTGGGCCTAGAATTTTTCTTAACATTTTTCTTTCTCTCTGCCGTATATCTTCAAGACCACCTTTCCTAATCATACGCAATGTTTCTGATGCATACAGGCACTCAGATGTAATAACAGTGTCTAGATGCATTAGTTTAGCCCCATACGATATACACTGACTGACAGAGCAAATGCAACACCAAGAAGGAGTGGTCAGAACTTTATGCCAATTGCAGGGTAGACTGACGTCACTGAGGTATGCTCATGATGTGAAATGCGCCGCTGTGCTGCGCACGTAGCGAACGATAAATGGGACACGGAGTTGGCGAATGGCCCACTTCGTACCGTGATTTCTCAGCCGACAGTCATTGTAGAACGTGTTGTCGTGTGCCACAGGACACGTGTATAGCTAAGAATGCCAGGCCGCCGTCAACGGAGGCATTTCCAGCAGACAGACGACTTTACGAGGGGTATGGTGATCGGGCTGAGAAGAGCAGGTTGGTCGCTTCGTCCACGGTGCAGCGCCTGTGGCGAAGATGGTTGGCGCAGGGACATGTGGCACGTGCGAGGGGTCCAGGCGCAGCCCGAGTGACGTCAGCACGCGAGGATCGGCGCATCCGCCGCCAAGCGATGGCAGCCCCGCACGCCACGTCAACCGCCATTCTTCAGCATGTGCAAGACACCCTGGCTGTTCCAATATCGACCAGAACAATTTCCCGTCGATTGGTTGAAGGAGGCCTGCACTCCCGGCGTCCGCTCAGAAGACTACCATTGACTCCACAGCATAGACGTGCACGCCTGGCATGGTGCCGGGCTAGAGCGACTTGGATGAGGGAATGGCGGAACGTCGTGTTCTCCGATGAGTCACGCTTCTGTTCTGTCAGTGATAGTCACCGCAGACGAGTGTGGCGTCGGCGTGGAGAAAGGTCAAATCCGGCAGTAACTGTGGAGCGCCCTACCGCTAGACAACGCGGCATCATGGTTTGGGGCGCTATTGCGTATGATTCCACGTCACCTCTAGTGCGTATTCAAGGCACGTTAAATGCCCACCGCTACGTGCAGCATGTGCTGCGGCCTGTGGCACTCCCGTACCTTCAGGGGCTGCCCAATGCTCTGTTTCAGCAGGATAATGCCCGCCCACACACTGCTCGCATCTCCCAACAGGCTCTACGAGGTGTACAGATGCTTCCGTGGCCAGCGTACTCTCCGGATCTCTCACCAATCGAACACGTGTGGGATCTCATTGGACGCCGTTTGCGAACTCTGCCCCAGCCTCGTACGGACGACCAACTGTGGCAAATGGTTGACAGAGAATGGAGAACCATCCCCCAGGACACCATCCGCACTCTTATTGACTCTGTACCTCGACGTGTTTCTGCGTGCATCACCGCTCGCGGTGGTCCTACATCCTACTGAGTCGATGCCGTGCGCATTGTGTAACCTGCATATCGGTTTGAAATAAACATCAATTATTCGTCCGTGCCGTCTCTGTTTTTTCCCCAACTTTCATCCCTTTCGAACCACTCCTTCTTGGTGTTGCATTTGCTCTGTCAGTTAGTGTATTATTATTATTATTATTATTATTATTATTATTATTATTATTATTATGCCTCTGCTGGCGGGATGTAGTGTTTACAGTGCACTATGTCTTCTGGTATGGGCTAGAATAAATGTTTCACTTTCATTGACCTGTCTCAGTCTCATCCTTCGCTTTGAAAATATGAAAGTGAATGAGGTTGGAGTGATACTAGTAATACCATTCCTTATGCAGCCAGTCCCTGCTATGAATGGTGTGAAAATATCGCTCCTAGGATCGGTTGGTGCATGCATTTCAGTGGGCTTGGCAGACTGATATGCAATAGCAACATCTGGCTCAGTGAGGAAAGCAACGGGGAAACTACCTCACTCCTCACTTCCTAGTATGCCCCTTCAGTGACACCTAGGCTATCCATGACAGCTGTTAGTCGAGCTGCGGAGGATCAAACCAGCCTTCGGGCTGAATACCCAACATACATTATTATTATTATTATTATTATTATTATTATTATTATTATTATTATTATTATTATTACAGTCGTCTACATACAGACCGTCCGTGTTAATAGGAGCAGCCCTTGCTTTTTCCACGGCCGATTTTAATGGTCGCGATTAAGCAGGCTGCTCGTTTATTTTTTAATGGGGATGTGTTTACAAGCCAACGACCTCACTCCTGTATCACTATGTCAGATGATTGTTCCATGATTACAGTACTTTACGAGGTGCAGTCAAAGCGAGATTCATCACGGGTATCGAGCGAGCAGAGGTAGCAACAATACTCCGTCATAGTGACAAATAGGAAGGAGACAAATGTAATATCGGCAGTGTGCAGGAATCGTATCACATCTGGTAACAGTCAATACAACCAAACGAATAAACGAATCACCACAATCGTTACTACATCTCGCTACTCACACCGGTCAAATGGATCCAGACGAAAAAACGAAAACTAGATGAAAATTGGTTTATTAAACACAAAGAATACAAGAGTATTAATGTTCACCATGCTGACGTTCCTATTAACTACAAATTATTGACACATTATGTGACATTGACCAGATCACTACATTAAAGTAGAACACGCAAATTTTCAATTAAACATATTCACACCGACACAGACATTGTGACATACTGTCTAGGTAAGCGAAACAAATATTCTTTTTAGTTTGTAACTCACGCGTTGCAAGCAAATAAGAGACTGCTGTGTCTTTTTTTTTTTTTTTTTTTTTTTTTTACGTTTCTCCCATTTTACACACACCGCATTCCCTACGTTCTCTGATTTTGGTCGGAAAAATAACATTAGTGTTTAGCAGCATTTAACTGTGTGAAAGTGCATTCTCTATCACGAAATTCGGCGGGAATCGCAACAGAAGCTGTCAACCAGACAGTCTATTCTCTTCTAGCATTGGCGACCAACAACAAAAGGAAATGATCTGGATATCCCGACTCTTGTAAGTGCTGCTGGTGGCCCTTGCCTATCACACTGAACAGGTACGTTACGACAGCGTACATGCAGACCAATATGTGAGAGACACAGTGATGCAAAACCCAGCTAAGATTCTATATTTGTCCAAAATGAGCCATTTGTCGTGTCGGTGAGTTCAACATCACTTGTAAGGTCAGCGGTGTATAAACAGCACGTGCAGGTCTGATAAAGTAAAGAAACATAGACAGGCTGATAAAGTAAAGAAACATAGAACTACAATACGCTAACTGGATTAAAGCCACATATATATTTTTAAAAGCCGAGCTTTCCGCCAAATTACACTGACCTTCATCAGGGCACGTCAAGGTCTGTCTCCGACAATGAGCAAAGAAATTCTTCGAAGGAACGTGGAAGTCAAGACAAGAGAACCCATTTCTGCCACTGACCGCAATAGAATTGTGATACTACTGCAAGAATGATAGTGACAAGTGGATATCGCCGCTCGTGTTGGTCTGAATCAACGTGATGTCTCCAGAGTTTGGAAAAGAAACGTTTCCTTTTGCGAAAAGGTAATGATCATGAATATGTCTTTTAACAAAAGAAACCCCATGTTATATCAAGGAGAACTGCAATTGTACGTCAAAGGAATCTAACTTGTAGTCGCAGCATCTTTGGCGAACAAGGCCTACGGTAACGACTAATGTGACATCACTGACGGCACACTTTCCATTTCAATACACACTATTTATACAAATCCACAGCCGCAGCATCTCTGGCGACCCAGACCCGGTAAAGACTAATGTGACATTACCGTCACACATTTTGTCGAGTCACGTTTATACAAATTTTCGGGTGACTCCCAGCCATAACACGTATTCATGTTAAAAAAATCATGAAAACAAACGGTCGCTGATCGACAACGGACCACGCAAAACAACTCGCAGGGAGGATCGGTGTATTTGTTGCTTCCGCCACGTGGTAGGCTCAATGCTACTGCCACCTCGTTTTGCCAGTAACTTCGGAGGGTCACCGTAGTACTTAAATGTGTCACATTACACACTGCGAAATCGGCTGCACAAAAAAGGAATCATATCAAAGAAACCTGCGCCAAACGCTCCTCTTAAATCACACAATAGGGCAGCTCGTGTGAGGTGGACAACAACTCATAGCCCAGAGCATCAGAACAGTGGAAGCGTACACTCTTTACTGACGAAGTCACCATGAGCCTGCTACCCATGCAACAGAGTCCGGTGCGAGATGGAACAAGCCCGGATCACCATCATCAGCAAAGGGGGCTCCCGTCATATTCTGGAGTGGGATCGTTTGGTCAACGTACGCCTCTAATTCACATCTAGGTTAAGATAACTTGTCTGAAAGGTAAGATCTACGTTAGGTTTCAACTTCCTCTTAATGTTAGCCCTTCCGAGAAAAAAACACGCCCGTCCCCGCTGCTACAACTTACGGGTGAGTGTAGCAATGGATATACGGGCAATTTGTTCACCCGACATCCGGTAACTTTTCGCAGCGTCTCGCAGTAAATGCTCGAATGTCAGCACATGTTTTCGTTGACTAAGGTTCGAATGTATGTAGCCTGATTTTATAGACGCGGACACGTTAAAAAGGCTTGGTCATCGGGTAGTTCAATCTATGGATGACAATTAATTCCAATTTTTAAAAATCTCCTATTTATTTAGAAAAGATTACACACTTCCAACTTGTTAAACAAGCTGAGGCAGGTCAGAGGTGCCGTACAGCTTACACAGCTGTTCTAGAGTCAAAGATAGCTGTAGGGATCAATCCATGACGTCTCTGACCATATTGGATGGCAATCTCCAATGCAAGTCCCGTAGCCGACTTCCTCACCGGTATGCATAACGATGTCTCACGTATGAAGTGTTCGAGCATGCCGGAGGACTCTCAGACGTTGAATCAGCTGTTTGATTCTAGACACAATTCTTTGAACATAGTCGCGAAGAGTGCTTAGTTAGCATCGACTGAGTACAGTGGTACACGCATGCACAGAAATTGTGTGCCGATATAAACAAAGCATGGCGTCTATCCACATCCTCGCTTACTGCATTGCTGCAGGTAGACGCCCGCTACAAGACTGTTGTGATTGAAATGGGCATAAAGAATACAAACATTCATGAAGAAGATGCCGAGCGTGCAGAGGTAACAATAGTGGACGTATAGCAATACACACACTGTGCCTTCAGCACTACCCGTTCACTTCCTTCCCCTCCTTTTCGGTACTGGAGTGGCCTTCAACACTACCCCTTCACTCCTTCCCCTCCTTATCAGTACTGGAGTGGAGCAGTGTTGGTTGTTCATGTCGGGACACCATTCCTGTGCATTCGTGGACAGGCCGCGCATTCGGGAGATGGTGGGCTCGAACCCCACCATCGGCAGCTCTGAGGATGATCTTCGGTGGTTCACACCAGCGAAATGCTGGGGCTGTACCTTAGTTAAAGCCATTGCTCCTCCCCATTTCCTGCCCTATATTCACGGAAAACCAATCTGAGTCAGTGCGACAAATTGCTAACAAAACAAACAAGAAAACTAATTAATGTTATTGATTTTTAGTTCCACTAACAACGTTTCCGGTTTTTCCTGGAGACGCCGAGGTACCGGATTTTTGTCTCGCTGGAGTTTTCTTTGTGTGCCAGCAAATCTACAGACATGAAAGTGGCATATCTGAACTCCTATAATAAATAACAGTGGACTGAGTCGGTATCGAACCCGCCAACTAGAACTCGGAAGAGCAGCGCTCTACTTTCTGAGCCACTCAGCCTGACATTCTTTCACTCTTCAAAGTAAAGGTATTTTTTCACTCAATATACAAACACAAGCTAAACGTTATAAATTTAAAAACAAAGTAGGTGCGTTGTCAATAAACTTAAAACAGTAGATATATGTGAAAAACAACTATTTATACAACTAACATGAAAGGCATACAAAGTGAGAACTTCCTAACTGTCTGACTGAATTTTGAAACTTATATAAAACTCTGCATTTAATTGAAAATCTGAATATCTGCATTTATAATGGAAATTATGAAAATTAACATTCATTAAATAAAATACACACTCGTCGAACCCTGTACTCACACTTACTTGTTACCTGCTTACTTACACATACGTTATTTGAAGGGCGCCAGCTGTCACTCAGTACAGCAATAATACAATGAGACTCTTGACCATCTCGAAGGTGTGGGGTAATAAGCTTACTTTTGACAACATACCATATAAGTTCTGGGAAAAGGAGATTGGCGTTCGGTTTCCCCATTAATTTTGAGGTTAAGATATTTTACTGTCAATGAAATGAAACTCTGAATTCGTTTGATAGAACAATATATATTCTTTAAATAATATATCAAAAAATAGTGAGTCTTGTTGCGATAAAACAGATGAGAATATGAAATTATGACATTGCAACTGACAGAAACTAGGCATGAATTTGAATTCTTCTTGACCGGACATTTAACCATTTATACGAAATATTTCCCTCACTGATTCACTTGACTGTACCTTTAACACTTTGAGTGTAATGACGACGTAATCCATTGCTCTGGTGTTTACTGTAGATGTGTCACGCCTAACGTGGTGATACATCCTTGCGACTGCTTCTTCTCCATATCATCTGACTTCTTTGTAAGTCAATATGGTATGACCTCTTGGCAGGTCCAGGGTTGCCCTCTCTGACTCCTTGGTAAGCCTTGCGTCCGCGTCTTCCACTAAGTGACGGACCAACCATTTGGTCTCACTCTCTCAATGACCAATATTGGCTCACTGAGTCTTCTCCATCTCTCGTTCACACTGGTTGACTGGCCAACAAAGGCCTCTTGATCTAGTAGACTACTTCACTGTACTGCATCCGTATAAGTAATGACTGACGCTACAATGTGCATCCACCTTATATAGACTTTGGTTGACACAGCTACGTAATCTCCAGAAATAACAATGACGTACTCCCACCTACGCGACAAATATTACATACAGTGGTGAAATAGCCCCGCGGCGATGACACCGTGCGCGCATATTCTAAATAAATACGATGACGTAGCCATGGCCTGGCGATGACTTGGCAGAATCGCCAACAATATTGCACAATGCACCAACGTCACATCCCATCCCTGATATATACAACAATTCTCACTGTACAGGTATTGAATGTTATACTACACATACGTATATATGTATACATCTAAGTGCAATCTTGCAAGCAACAGGCAATTGCAAAATTGAATAACACGGATAATTACAATAATAGTACAATATCACAGATAAAATAATAATAATACTGACATAATAATAATAATAATAATAATAATAATAATAATAATAATAATAATAATAATAATAATAAAATACAGATAAAGTCATACAATAATAAAAATACAGATATCATCTTGTAACGGGATTTGAACCGTTACAATTCGCCTCCCTCATAAATAAATCGAAGAACAAAGAATCGATTGATTTATGAACAAAATTATATATATAACACTGACACAGATAAACACTTTAAATGAGTATACAACAATAATTTTCTTTTTCAACATCCATACATTTTATAAAATATCACAAATATGAGAATTCTTCTCGCACATTGCCATCGTAGATAACTGTCCAGTGTCCCATTCTCTCTCTTTCTCTCATACAAATCACAAGAGTATAGCACTTGATTTAACACACACAAATAATTTTCAATCAATATACAACATTCTTCTCCTTTTTTTTTTAACATATCAAAATATTTTGTGAAATATCCCTTATATGAGAACTTTTCTCGCATATGGTTATCGCAGTAACTGTCCAATGTCCTGTTCTCAGTTTTGTCACACAGAACATGACAATGTAGCACTTATTCTTCCAATGCACCAATACGACACTTGGTTCACACGCTAATTCATGTATGTTAATTTTATTTTGCCAGTTTCTTACAAAAATTTAATCATCTTACTCTTATTTCAACAAATCTCACGTGAAATACTCCTTTACATATATAATACTACAAATACCGACAATATCCCCTTCCTGATCTTTTAAGGAATATGCACACTTCCCGATACGGTTCACAATAGTGAAATACCCCTGATACAAAATAATAACTTCAACATATTTCCCGCCTCTGCAGATGATGAAATGGAACTCTGAGTAGCACTCTGTCACGCAAACTGAATCAATTTTGCCCTCATTGACTTACATATATCAATAAATCACATCCTTCTTGGCCACAATAATTAAAGGTTCAATACCATAGCTACAAGATGGTTCAATTATTCCGTAATCCAGCATAATGCTTATTTGTTCTTAGACGTCACTAGCATTTTTAAGTTGACTGGGGTACTTACCTCCCACAAACGATCTATGGTCATTTACTACAAATTTATGTTCATATACGTGTTCTCCCTCACTTACCACTAAATACATCTCGATGCTTACCTAACATCGAACACAATTACTCCTCCTGTAATTCACCCAAATTACCTCACGTCACTGCCTCATACCGACGATCCCTCAGATCCTGGTCGTTATAGACACCTGACACACTTCAACACATTTCCTCTCACTAGGAACACCTTCACTTACCTCTCATATATCTTTAAAGAACACACGTCACTAACACACTTACCTCAGACCATCATAATTAACACGTACTTCTTTGCTAGATTACTCCCAGAACAAACACACACTTCCTAAATTAAAGTCTATTCTACTTCCATGATTTGCAACCAAGTCAGCTCCTAAAACAACTGAATACACAAGTTCTGGTACAACAAGGCATAGTTGAAACTTACAATTATCTTCAATTATGATTGGTACCGCTATCATTTTATTTACTCACTTTGACTTACCCAACGGCTGTTATAATATTACCTTCTTCACATCACAATTTCCATCATCGGAGTTACTACCTCACTACTTACGTCATATTCTCGGTATCACAAGTACTTACATCACTTACCAGAACACTTCTTACGTCTAACTTCTACCATTAATTACTTCATTACCTACGACTACGTCATTACTTAAATATCTCACTTAACATTACTTAGGTCACAATCACACTATTCTTAAATCTACTTTCACTACATAACTACTTATACTACATACCTATTCATCTTCTACCTTCGGCCTGTCCACTTAACTTACCCGATTCCCTGTGAATCTGAAATACTCTGGCTCGATAACGACACCTTGATAACATTCATATTAAAACTATCATAGTCTCTCTGATAACTCAAACCCGTACGCCTCCCATCTTCCGATTCTCTCTGATTACTCCTCTGATACTCTCTGTCACAACTCAAATCCATACGCCTCCCATCTTCCGATTCTCTCTGATTACTCTTCTGACCTTCTCTCTCATAACTCAAATTCATACGCCTCCCATCTTCCGATTCTCTCTGATTACTCTTCTGACCACTATCACCATCAAAACAACTATTAATCTTCTGCGGATCATGATCACCCCCTCTCCTCTGATACACGGCTAACATTTTCCCCTTTCTCTCTACAATCTTACTTTCTCTAGACATCATGCACTCTCTCTCTCGCGCGCGCCCTTGCACACATTCTTTCCAAAGCCTATCAATGAACTTGCATTTAATCTCTCCTAAATTAGACATATTATCCCAGTACACTCGAAACCATATTTTACTTCCACCGATAAAAACATTAGACAAAATCTCCAACACATATTCCCATTCAATAACATTATTCCTCAACTTACTTGCAAATCTTTTCTCGACTACTTTTACAAATTCTGTACTACTGAACTTTTTTCCAGAAAACTTGGTTAAATCACGATCCATATTGAACAAACCACTCACTACTATCACCTCACCCGCCGACTTACCTCTACCTTTCTGCCGTATCCCTCCCTGGCAGTTCACAACTTCTTCTTCTTCTTCTTCCGCTGCTCTTTCAGCATTCTCTTCCACTATTCTCACTTCTTCCTGCAATTCTTCCTCTCTCTCTCTCTCTCTCTCACCTGCTGTGATAGCGTTTCTTGTTCGTTCCGTAGTTCAGTGACCTCCACAAGTTTGCTTTCAATTTGTTCATTACTACTAATCTGTTCCCCCGTATCTTCCCCAATTACATTGCAAATCTTGTCCAATCTCTTCTCGACTACCTCATGAATTACTTCTCGATTACTAGAAATTGTATTACTTAACAGTACGATATTGTTACTGTCCTCTGTATATATTTCCTTGACTTGCTCCGTCTGATTATGAAGATTGCTCCGATCCAACTCCATTTCACCTTCAATTTTAACACACTCTTCATTTGACTTACTTTCTAACTTAGATGTTTGATTATTTATCTCTAATATCTTAGTATCTATATTACTAATGATCACATTACAATTTTGGTTATTGCTACTAATCAATTGATCCATTTTGCTACTCACAGAGTTAATATGTTTATTAAAATTTTCATTACTAGTACTAATTAATTCTTTTATCTCTTCCTTACTATTTTCGTTACTACTAATTATTTGTTCCATTTTACTACTTAGAGAGTTAATCTGTTTATTAAAATTTTCATTACTAGTACTAATTAATTCTTTCATCTCTTTCTTATTATTTTCACTCATCTTTTCCATTCGTTTATTACTATTTTCATTACTATTATCAATTAATTCTTCCATCTGTTCCTTATTAACCATTTGTTTCCTGAACTCGGTCATTTGGGCCAACAGCAAATTTAGAATATCTTGGTTCATTCTCCCCGCGATTTCTCTTTGAGTTTCAGTATGCTTCTCAATTTCTGCACTTTCCTGAATTATCTCAGAACCTTCCATCGTGTTCACCTGCTCCCTACTCTGAATTTCACCTTGGATGTCCGCAGAAGCAATGACCTCGTCCTCACATGACTTGTTACTGTCTTCCGTGTCCATCTTTGGTTCACTAGTGATAGTACGCGATCTTAAATTAATTTCCCTCTTCAAATCCCTTGACATATCCCCAAAATACAAATATATATCACAAAATTACACTCTTGACATTTACCGGTAATAAATTCCGTTGGCTTAAATGCGTATACTCTTCCCAAATGAACCTATGATATGCTGTCATTCAGACCAAATTCTGAATTTCTTCGTGCACCACGTTGCGGGGCCAAAATGAGAACTTCCTAACTGTCTGACTGAATTTTGAAACTTATATAAAACTCTGCATTTAATTGAAAATCTGAATATCTGCATTTATAATGGAAATTATGAAAATTAACATTCATTAAATAAAATACACACTCGTCGAACCCTGTACTCACACTTACTTGTTACCTGCTTACTTACACATACGTTATTTGAAGGGCGCCAGCTGTCACTCAGTACAGCAATAATACAATGAGACTCTTGACCATCTCGAAGGTGTGGGGTAATAAGCTTACTTTTGACAACATACCATATAAGTTCTGGGAAAAGGAGATTGGCGTTCGGTTTCCCCATTAATTTTGAGGTTAAGATATTTTACTGTCAATGAAATGAAACTCTGAATTCGTTTGATAGAACAATATATATTCTTTAAATAATATATCAAAAAATAGTGAGTCTTGTTGCGATAAAACAGATGAGAATATGAAATTATGACATTGCAACTGACAGAAACTAGGCATGAATTTGAATTCTTCTTGACCGGACATTTAACCATTTATACGAAATATTTCCCTCACTGATTCACTTGACTGTACCTTTAACACTTTGAGTGTAATGACGACGTAATCCATTGCTCTGGTGTTTACTGTAGATGTGTCACGCCTAACGTGGTGATACATCCTTGCGACTGCTTCTTCTCCATATCATCTGACTTCTTTGTAAGTCAATATGGTATGACCTCTTGGCAGGTCCAGGGTTGCCCTCTCTGACTCCTTGGTAAGCCTTGCGTCCGCGTCTTCCACTAAGTGACGGACCAACCATTTGGTCTCACTCTCTCAATGACCAATATTGGCTCACTGAGTCTTCTCCATCTCTCGTTCACACTGGTTGACTGGCCAACAAAGGCCTCTTGATCTAGTAGACTACTTCACTGTACTGCATCCGTATAAGTAATGACTGACGCTACAATGTGCATCCACCTTATATAGACTTTGGTTGACACAGCTACGTAATCTCCAGAAATAACAATGACGTACTCCCACCTACGCGACAAATATTACATACAGTGGTGAAATAGCCCCGCGGCGATGACACCGTGCGCGCATATTCTAAATAAATACGATGACGTAGCCATGGCCTGGCGATGACTTGGCAGAATCGCCAACAATATTGCACAATGCACCAACGTCACATCCCATCCCTGATATATACAACAATTCTCACTGTACAGGTATTGAATGTTATACTACACATACGTATATATGTATACATCTAAGTGCAATCTTGCAAGCAACAGGCAATTGCAAAATTGAATAACACGGATAATTACAATAATAGTACAATATCACAGATAAAATAATAATAATACTGACATAATAATAATAATAATAATAATAATAATAATAATAATAATAATAATTGTTACGGAGATATCCGTGGTAGGTAGAGGTGAAAGAAGGTGCGGGTGTGAATGGGTTTCAAGCTACGAAATTATAGTGCATGTAAAATTAATTTAAAATTTAACAAGGTTATATTTTCTTTTCAAAAACAAAGCAATAACCGACATGGCAGGTACAATGTAGCAAAACAAGGGGAGTTACAATATTTACAGGTTTTGGGCTTCACGCCCTGACTTCAGCGATCAGCTCAGTTTTACCACAAACACAAGTTTTAACAGAGGGGCAGAAAACCCCATTCATCCCTAGGAGCCCCTGGCTCCGAATTACACAGAAAAGCCTCCACGAGGCATATGACACTCCATTTTCAAAAGAGCGATCCGCTCTCAAAATTTAAGCCTCTCAAAGGCCACACCAAACTCTACCTTCAAGCTGTCCTCTAAGGACGTATTCACAGGGGTAAAATACCCAACCTACGGAGGTCTATTACATGAAAAGAAGGTTGATTACATGACCTCTAAAATAACAATTTGAGAGGAGGCGAATTTGCACTCCTAATACACTTTGTTTTTAAAACCTAATCTGGCTCTGGGCCGCTAACGCAAGGGCTAATCCCATACTACAGAGGTGACTTAGAGAAGAACACTTTACATTACATAAACGAAGAATAGTTTGAGAAAATAAGTTCACCTCAAAACAAATGTGAGTGGGAGCTCGAGAGGGTTAGCACTCTCTATCCCAATATGTAGCTTTACAAGAAAAAGATGAAAAGAGTAATTACATTTTAGGAAAAGGTTACATGAAGGAAATGCTTCGAACCCGCCGCGAGTGTTAAACTGCCGACCTAGCAAGAAAAGAAGTTATTAATAGGCCATTACCTGGTGTTGAACGGCTGAAGAAGAAAGAGGCGCTTCCCGCCTCCTGCTATGTACTTAATACACTGAAAGATGGAACAGAAGTGGCCCCGAGACCCTAAAATCAGCAGTTTATATCCTCTCGCGGAAGATTCTAGGCATTAGGGGAAAGAAAACACCCTCCCACAAAATTTTTATGGGATAGGACCCCACAACAGATACAAGCCGGGGGAAGATACACCAGATTGGTCAGAAATTACTAAAAGAAATTCGGGATTGGATAAATCTAAAACAAGGGGAAAAAGAGGGGTATACAGCCAACTTAAACAATAACAGAAAGAAATTTAACAAGAAACAAACTTTTGAAATAAAAATTTCTCCCACAAAATAGTTCTTTGACTCCGCACTAGGGTGCGCTATTGTTGATCTTCAGTAGTGTCCTCTAGAAGAGAAAGTTCACACTTCTTACTTCAAGCTGAACAAAAACACATCAAAAGTGACACAGTTCAAAAACTCAAAATTTTCCACGTGGTGACATCTTCTGAGAAAGTAGAGAATTAATAGAGTAGATAAAGTTCAACCTTCCTCCAGAAGAGGAGTTTCAACAGGCGCAACTTTTAAATAAACGGTGTAGAGGTGTACCGCCCGGTACAGACCTCCCCCCCCAAAAGTTCCTCCAGGGGTGACACATGAAATCAGTTTGAAACAAAGTCCAAGTAATGATGTTGATACGAAGATAGATAGCAGAAGCATTTACAAGATTTCTTAATTCAGTTTCAAAATGTTGTTGTTGCAGGTGAATGAAAGTCTTTATGTTTGTAGAATTTGAATTTCTGAAGATAAACTTTTAATACTTAAAGGTGAAGAAAAATTTTGCAATGTCCACCAAATATTGTTGTTGAATTCCCAAGTGTAGTTATTGCTTATGGTGACTGTCCATGTAGTTGATGTAGATTGAGTCGGATGGCCAGACCGGCCGTTGCAGCTTGCGTCCAACGGAGGCCGCTCGGACCCCTCAAGTACCCTGAGATACCGCTCGCCCGCACTATGAGGGGAGCAGAGGTGTTGAAGTACGCCGCGCCCGCGGTGAACAGATACAGGCTGCGGGCATGTAGCAGGTCGTGCGCCGCACATCAGCCTTGGCCGGGAGGAGAGCTCCGGCTCGCCGTGCACATGTCGTCCTCGCTGGAGAGGAGGGGGCCCATCCCCCTCCCCAGTCGCTGCACGGCGCTGCGCGGCTGCGGGGGCGCTGAAACATTAAAGCTAGGCGGCAGAATTGTGTTGGACTATTATCTTCTTTGAGGGTACAGGCTTGTGGAGAGGTTGAGGGGCCAGCGGCGTGTAGATATCCATGGCATTTACTATTATGAAGCCACCGTGTAAGGTGGAGCAGGAGACGGGAGCGTGGTAATGGCCGTGGCAAGAACAGGATGGCAGTTTAACGGGTCGGGGCAGGTTTTACACAAGGCTTACATCTAAAACCAAAATATTACAGAAGGGGCAGAATGCCTTAAAAATGAAACTCAAAAAAAATATAACCTTCATATCCTTTCAAAATAATATGAAGCAAGTTAACACAGAAATTACACCGGTTTCACCTGGGACAGGTGAACTCTAAATATCCTCTCGGTGGCTGGATTACTTAGCAATAAGGTAACCGGCGTAAGAAAATCGAGAATGATACAAGGCCCATGAAATCTGGGGGCAAGCTTGCCCGCGGGAACAAAATTTTTGACCATAACCTGGTCACCTACCTTCAAAGTGGTGGGTCTCCGTCCACGATCATACCTTTCCCTAACCTTTTCATGAGACACTTTAAGATTGGCTTTAGCCCTCTTCCAAAGATCTTTAATGTTATCCGGATCTATTGTCTCGGGTAGAATGTCATTCAAAGACCAGAGGTTAGAGAGCGGCGAGTTGGGAACAAACTTGAACATCAAAGAAGCTGGAGTAAATTTGTGTGATTCATGGACCGCCGAATTCAAAGCAAAAGCTAACCAATGCAGGGACGTGTCCCACCTAGAATGATCTTCATGATGATAGGCAATCAGTGCGGACCTGAGATTACGGTTAACCCGTTCAGCCAGAGATGGTTGAGGGTAATAAGCGGAAGTAGTTACATGAGAGATGGACAAGTCAAAACAGAATTTACGAAATAAATTAGATGTAAAAGCCTTAGCATTATCAGATACAATGTATTGGCACGGACCAAAAGAAGCGAAAATAGAATTTAGGCAAGTAATAGTTGACAGAGCGGTAGCCAGCTTAGTCGGAAATAACCAGGAAAATCTTGTAAAACCATCTACACACACAAAGATGAACTTGTTGGCATTACCCTTTGACTGGGGGAAGGGTCCCACATAATCAATATACAGGCGTTCCATGGGGCGCGACGCTTGATGAGAAGACAAAAGGCCTACTTTAGTGGACATGGTGGGTTTACTGATCAAACAAGATTTACAAGCTTTTACAAGTTCCCGAATTTCACCGTCCATACCTTTCCAGATGAACATTTCACGAATCTTTTCACGGGTTTTAAAGATTCCAAGATGCCCTCCTAATGGGGTCTCATGATAGTATTTGAAGATCATAGGTACAAGAACCGCTGGAACAACAACTTTCATCAACTTATCATGCCTCGAAGGGCAACATAGAACACCATTCCTCAGAACATAAGGGACAGCATGTTCCCCAGAAGAAAGGGTTTCCATTATCGGAGCCAGCGTAGGATCTTCACGTTGGTATTTCTCGATATCCCTAAAGAGCATGGGAGCATCGGTTAGGATGGCATTAACCTCGGATAGTATGGACTCGGAAGGTGATGAACTGTCGACCGGTTCATGGGTCTCGACCTCGTTTGAAAACATACGGCTGAGTCCATCAGCCACAACATTTTCGGTACCTCTGATATGCCTGACATCGAATTGGAAGGCGGAAATACGGATGGCCCAACGGGCTATACGACCAGTACGACGCGGTCTACCTAAGACCCAGCTTAAGGCTTGGTTATCTGTCTCCAGGTCGAATTTGACATGTTCCAGATAGAGACGGAACTTTTCTAAGGCGAATAAGACTGCCAACCCTTCGAGCTCATAGATGGAATACTTGGCTTCTTGAGCCGATAGAGTCCTAGATGCATAGGCGATGGGACGCCTCCCTAGTTCAGTCTCTTGAAGAAGGACTGCAGCTACAGCTGACGACGACGCGTCCGTTTGGACGATGAATTTCTTCGAGAAATCAGGCATAGCAAGTACAGGGGCATTACAGAGAGCTAATTTAAGATCTTCGAAAGCGGCTTGTTGAGAAGGTCCCCACTCGAATTTGATGCCTTTCCTACGAAGAAGGTTTAAGGGCGCCGCTCTATTAGCGAAGTTAGGAATAAACTTCCTGAAGAAATTCACCATACCAATGAATCTAGCGATACCTTTGATGTCCTTAGGAGGTTTAAAATCACGGATGGCCTGTGTTCTAGAATGATCGACAGCTACCCCATCGGGTGACAATATGCCCTAGGAATGACATAGAGGGCTTAGCAAAGGCAACCTTGGACAACTTGACAGTTAACCCAGCCTTACGAAGGCGATTCAGAACTTCTCGCAGATGATCTAGATGTTCTTCAAAAGTCTCGGAAAATACGACGACATCATCCAAGTAGTGATATAAGTACTCAAATTTGATGTCGGAAAAGACCCTATCTAGTAGCCTAGTGAGCACAGCTGCCCCCGTGGGGAGCCCGAAAGGCACGCGGTTGTATTCGTATAAGTTCCAGTCCGTGGCAAACGCTGTAAGATGTTTAGACTCTTCGGCAAGGGGAATTTGATTATAGGCCTGATTCAAGTCCAAGATGGTGAAGAACTTGGCCTTACGAAACCATGAAAAGCAAGAATGAAGGTCGGGAAGGGGCACAGATTGCAACACCACCTTCCGATTGAGAGCCCTGTAATCAATGACAGGCCTGAAGCCTCCTTGGGGTTTCGGGACTAGAAAAATAGGCGAAGAATACGCTGACTTAGAGGGCCTAATAATACCATCCTTCAACATCTGATCGATGATTTCTTTTAGAGCCTTCATTTTAGGTGGAGATAGCCTATAAGGTGGAAAACGGACAGGAATCGAATCCGTGACCTCAATTTTGTATTCAATAAGGTCAGTAACACCAAGAGTATCAGAGAACACCTCGGGAAACGACTGACACAGTTTCCGAATACTATCAGCCTGCTCCTCAGGTAGATGTCTAAGGTCTAACAACATCTCATCCTGGGTAGGCGAAATAGATGAACATGATACAGAATTACACTTTAACAAGGGAATTCTACAATTGGACGCAAATTTGAATGTGCACGACCTACTCTGGAGATCGAGCACAAGACCAGTGTGAGAAATGAAGTCCGCTCCCAATATGATGGGGCAAGACAAGTGCTTAGCCACAAACAGTTTGATTTTCCATGTAAATTTAAAAATACGAATTTTGACCAGTACGGAACCTAGAATTTCTAATGGCGATGAATTAGCCGAAACATATTGAATAGGAGAAGAGTCATAGACAGGTAGTTTACAAACAGACTTTAATTTCGAGTACCATTCAGCCGAAATAATCGAACAAACACTGCCTGAATCTAATAGAGCTGTTATAGGCTCGTTATTTAACTCAATCTTAAGAAAAGGAACAGGTGCGGGGGTATCCGCCGCAATCCTAAGGCACTCTTTAAGGCATTCAAAAGATGAATTTGAAGGCTGGTCGTTCTCTGCATTTACAACCTGTTTACTAGGGGCTGAGTCTCGGGAAGATGGATTAGTCGGCTCAGCCGACGCCACTAGTCACTTTTTATTATTGGCATAGCTGAAATTTGCACCAGAAGTTGAGCAGGAGGGGGTGCTATTTGAGTTTGGGCAATTCTTGGCGATATGTGAGAAGGCCCCACACTTAAAACAGCCTTGTGATGACCCTGCTCCATTCCTTGTCCCACTTGACTTGATCAGAGGACACTTATTCCGCAGATGGTCAGGCGACCCGCAAGCATAACATTTACGGGGATTGACTGGTCGGCGAGGTGGAGGCCGAGTGTTACTAAAGGAAGGCGGGGGTTCTTTCGCGACACGCAAAGAATCGGCGTATCTAACTCCTTCCGCTGAGACTGCCAATGCTTCAAGTTCCGAGAAAGTTTGCGGGCACGCCGCGAAACACAAATATGACCTATAGGATGGTGAAATACCTTCCACAATAGCTTGTACAATTTGATCCTCAGGGAAGTGAAGAGCAAACACCCTAGTATAAAACTTAATATCTTGGATGAAGTCTGCCAGGTTTTCATCCAAGCGCTGTACCCGATAATAGTATTTCTGAATAAGAGATGACCTCGCGCGGGCAGGAATAAAATTTGCAAGCAGATGTGCATGGAAATCTTCGATAGATGACTGTTCAGCTATGGCTCTTACTATTTTATCTGAGAGAACCCCAATAGCATAAGGATAGATAATTTGCAAAATTTGACATGGGGAAAGAGAAAACACAAGGGCATGATCCTGAAATTCCACTAGAAATCTTAAAAATGAAATTACGTCACTGGTGGTATTAACGGAAAACTTGGATATACCTCTGAGCAACATTGCCAATGGATGAGGCAAGCTGCTAAACCCGGGCGACATAGTAGGTAAAGGTTTCAATGGCAAGGAAGTTAATTCAGCACGTACATTGTTCAACGATGTGCGGCGTTCAGACTCGTTGTCCAATGGGGCAGAGATAGTTTGAGCAGCAACGGTTATCCTATTGCCTTCTCCCTTAGCAGGTTCTCCCTCACTACTTACATTCACAATGGTGGGCTGATCAGATTTGGGAGGAACTTCCCCAGTTAACAATTGAGTGACTTTACTAGACAATTCAGAGATAGTTTCAAGGAGCGTATTAGCTTGCTTCCTCTGAACGTCATTCACCTTCAGAGACAACAGATCATTAACTCTATTTGAAAAGTGATATAATCTGCCTTGCACACGCTTAATTTGATTAGGAGACGGATCATTTTCATCAAAAAAACTAACTACAGATGCTAGCCCAGAAATATTCTCGACGATCGTGGAAAGAGAGTCATCAATTTCTTTCTCTCCCAAATTGGGGATGGAAATGGGCAAATCAAGGGACTCTCTAAGTTTGTTAGTGTCGATAGCAACCGTGCCTCCAGATTGCACGTTTCTAATAGTTAATTCGTAGATCAACTCCTCTTTGCGCAAATAGTTAAGGAGGAGAACATCGCGAGGGCCGGGCATGATGACGGAAAAATTTAGAACAACCTCAAAAAATTTTCCAGCAACTGAGAAAATGGTTAGAGTTCGGATCAAAACAGTTTTTAGCCGTCAAAAGGGGCTAAATTGAGACCCATTCAACCACGCTCTGCTACCACTTGTTACGGAGATATCCGTGGTAGGTAGAGGTGAAAGAAGGTGCGGGTGTGAATGGGTTTCAAGCTACGAAATTATAGTGCATGTAAAATTAATTTAAAATTTAACAAGGTTATATTTTCTTTTCAAAAACAAAGCAATAACCGACATGGCAGGTACAATGTAGCAAAACAAGGGGAGTTACAATATTTACAGGTTTTGGGCTTCACGCCCTGACTTCAGCGATCAGCTCAGTTTTACCACAAACACAAGTTTTAACAGAGGGGCAGAAAACCCCATTCATCCCTAGGAGCCCCTGGCTCCGAATTACACAGAAAAGCCTCCACGAGGCATATGACACTCCATTTTCAAAAGAGCGATCCGCTCTCAAAATTTAAGCCTCTCAAAGGCCACACCAAACTCTACCTTCAAGCTGTCCTCTAAGGACGTATTCACAGGGGTAAAATACCCAACCTACGGAGGTCTATTACATGAAAAGAAGGTTGATTACATGACCTCTAAAATAACAATTTGAGAGGAGGCGAATTTGCACTCCTAATACACTTTGTTTTTAAAACCTAATCTGGCTCTGGGCCGCTAACGCAAGGGCTAATCCCATACTACAGAGGTGACTTAGAGAAGAACACTTTACATTACATAAACGAAGAATAGTTTGAGAAAATAAGTTCACCTCAAAACAAATGTGAGTGGGAGCTCGAGAGGGTTAGCACTCTCTATCCCAATATGTAGCTTTACAAGAAAAAGATGAAAAGAGTAATTACATTTTAGGAAAAGGTTACATGAAGGAAATGCTTCGAACCCGCCGCGAGTGTTAAACTGCCGACCTAGCAAGAAAAGAAGTTATTAATAGGCCATTACCTGGTGTTGAACGGCTGAAGAAGAAAGAGGCGCTTCCCGCCTCCTGCTATGTACTTAATACACTGAAAGATGGAACAGAAGTGGCCCCGAGACCCTAAAATCAGCAGTTTATATCCTCTCGCGGAAGATTCTAGGCATTAGGGGAAAGAAAACACCCTCCCACAAAAATTTTATTGGATAGGACCCCACAACAGATACAAGCCGGGGGAAGATACACCAGATTGGTCAGAAATTACTAAAAGAAATTCGGGATTGGATAAATCTAAAACAAGGGGAAAAAGAGGGGTATACAGCCAACTTAAACAATAACAGAAAGAAATTTAACAAGAAACAAACTTTTGAAATAAAAATTTCTCCCACAAAATAGTTCTTTGACTCCGCACTAGGGTGCGCTATTGTTGATCTTCAGTAGTGTCCTCTAGAAGAGAAAGTTCACACTTCTTACTTCAAGCTGAACAAAAACACATCAAAAGTGACACAGTTCAAAAACTCAAAATTTTCCACGTGGTGACATCTTCTGAGAAAGTAGAGAATTAATAGAGTAGATAAAGTTCAACCTTCCTCCAGAAGAGGAGTTTCAACAGGCGCAACTTTTAAATAAACGGTGTAGAGGTGTACCGTCCGGTACAATAATAATAATAATAATAATAATAATAATAATAATAATAATAATAATAATAATAATAATAATAATAATAATAATAATAATAATAATAATAAAATACAGATAAAGTCATACAATAATAAAAATACAGATATCATCTTGTAACGGGATTTGAACCGTTACAAAAGATGTGAGAGATGATATAAATTAAACAAGTATTACGCAATAGATATCCTGGTGACATACATCAATTTCATCTTGTGAACAGTGTATTTTTTTATTGAATGTTATTTGTTATACAAACCACAGATATTTCCGCTGTTTTTACAGCAACAGGTTAAGTTGCGTCCCTCGTTGGGTCTTCGTCAGTTGTTTACAATTTTGAGGCACGTTGCGTCCCACAAGGGTTGTAAGAATGTTTCTTAACAAGCTAACTAAATATTGACTCTCCTGGATTCATCTTTCATTCGCAGAATTTTGTGTCATAAGATCCCAACAGCGGAATTTCCCTAAATTACGTAATACATATTTCTCTCCTTTGTCGTTTCCTTCTTGGCCTTTTCCCAATTACTTGGAGTCGCCACTATGTCTGGGTTAAGTCCAGTTTTACGAGCGAATGCCTTTCCTGATGCTAACCCTATGTGGAGGGATGTATTCACTATTGCGTTTTCGTGCGGTGGTTTGTATTGTAATGTTCTGTATACAGAAGATGCGTATGAATACGAGCACCCAGTAACTGAGTTGCAGTAATTAACCAGACGCGGTTACAATCCCTGGACCGGTCGGGAATCGAACCCAGGTCTTTAGAACCATAAACCAGTATTCTGAACATTCAGCCGAAGAGCGGGACTAACATTACATTTAAAAGAATCAGTGGAACTGACCCACAGTGCCTCATATGTTCAGAAGCTGGCAAAAACAATAGTATTACTGAGCAAGGGACTGCTTCTATAGCACGATACTGAATCGATGATACTTGTAGTCGAATGGAGTCCAAAATCCAAGTCATCGGTCCACCATAATGATACTTCTCGCTAGGAAAGTAGAACCATGGTATCTGCCATGTTGCGGTACTAATCAAGAATAGCTTAGACTCGCGGTATTCCGCACATTATGGTACTACTCACAGGTAATGATATTCGCATATGTATTACAGACCTACGGTGTTTCGCACATTGCGGCGCCATTGACAGGCAACGCAAACCTATTGTGTCCTTCACCGAAGTGTACTAACCGCAGGGACTCGTACCATCCCGTGGTGTTCCTCATATAGTGGGTACTAATCATAGGCAAGCCAGAACCATGGGTTCCCTCATCCCATGGCGTCGCTCATATAGTGCTACTAATCACAGGTACTGTAAAGGCCGTAGCGCTCTCGTTTGCTACGAATCACAAACCTATTTGGTACCTAACATAGTGGTACTATGCGCAAGGAAAAGCGACCCATGGTGTTCCCCGCGTGGTGGTACTAATCACAAGGAGTTTCATGGTTCTAATATAATCATCCCTTGGTCGCTCCTTTTAGAGGCCTCTTACAACAGGCAGGGGATCCCGTGGGTGTATTTAACATTGTTATATAAATACTAAATACAGCCTACCTATTTTTCTTTCGGCTACAAACTAACCTTTTATAATCAGTAAAGCAAAATGAACAAATTTTACTTCCTCATATGCTCAGGAAAATGATCACTCCAATAAAGCTACAATTGCCACGCACGGTAAAGTCGTTTACTTGTCAGCAAACGCTGGGTTATTCCGGGATTATGAGCGCCGACCTTATGCAATTTTTATTCATAAGATACATTCATACGCTCATTCCGTATCTTAAATTACCCTTCACATAATTTCGGTTCCCAAAGATGAGCTTTAATACCAGTTACTAATATAATGATGAATTCGCATCCGGGAGATAGTGGGTTCGAACCCACTGTCGGCAGCCCTGAAGATGGTTTTCCGTGGTTTCGCATTTTTACAACAGGCAAATGCTGGAGCTGTACCTTAATTAAGGCCACGGCCGCTTCCTTTCCATTCCTAGGCCTTTACTGCCCCATCGTCGCCATAAGACGGTGCGACGTAAAACAACTAGCAGCAATAATAATAATAATAATAATAATAATAATAATAATAATAATAATAATAATAATAATACATTAAAATCAATATCTTCATATAATTCCGTGAATGTGGGCTGTGAAATGCATTAGTACAAAGAACGGACATTGGACACGATGTCATTATACCCAATAGAGCTGTGCCCAGCTTCCTTGATAACTCTACCTTACCTACATAATTATCTTAGTTTTATAGTTGCAGGAGTATAGTGAAAAAAGACTGAGTCTATGCTCAGTGAAAAGGGCCATACACTGCTAATCTCAGTCCTAAGCCTGTAATTGGAAAGAGGAATGTTTACCTATAATTCAGTATGCTTTTCTCATACATGTTCAATATTCCAACAAAATATCACTTAAATAAGACAGCGTGTTCTAATAATTAACTTCCTTCTTTAAATTTACAATTTGTTTTACATCACCCAGACACAGACAGGTCTTATGGCGACAAAGGGATAGGAAAGGCCTAGGAGTGCGAAGGAAGCGGCCGTGGCCTTAATTAAGGTACAGCCCCACCATTTGCCTGGTGAGAAAATGGTAAACCACGGAAAACCATCTTCAGAGCTGTCGACAGTGGGGTTTGAACCCACTATCTCCCGGATGCAAGCTCACAGCAGCGCGCCCCTAACCGCACGGCCGATTCGCCCGGTAATAATTAACTTCATTAAAGCGCATGGGGAACCGCGGAAGCAGTTTACGTACCCATGAAGTAAACACAGGAACCAAATTACGGGATATGTTTAGCTGGGGTCACAACTTATCAACCCTAGTTCTTGCTTCCTTAGTAACCAGTTTACCTATTCTCAAAAGCACTCTTTCAGGTCTGGATCAGGTACGGCCTACTATCGGAATGATATTCCCGAATCATCATCAAATAAGTTGAATTGTGACCATTATAACTTTAATTTTTGACTTTATGTATATTCGGAAGTTTATCTTCCTGGAGCCCAACATTTTAAGTGGATGGTCACATTATTCCAACTGTAATTTCATGAATAGCGCAAAGTACTTTAGAAGGCGTGTTAGTCCTGAACAAGAGGATCATGACGGTAAGAGAATCTTTCCACAGTCTGCTTGAAGGTCACATGCATACGTAAAACTGAACCAATGGCTTATTGACATAAAAACAAGCTCGAAGGGCTCGTAAACTCCAACTTCACCGCGATAATCCCGTAGAATTGCACAACGTAGCACACAAAAGACGTCATGAAGGTCTATCTGATGCAGCGGAATTGTGTCGCATTCCAACGGGAAGTAACAGTGACATACTTCAAACGAGGTGCATCCCGAAAGAACAATCTGATCAGCTATTTAAGAAAATGAGTATTTCTAAAGTAATGTATGACTGTGTGAGTCTTTGTATCTTTAACTACCTCTTAATAGGTTTCACATCCTTATCTCCTTAGGGTGAATTTCAAGATTGAAGTGAGTTTGCCATTTCCAGTCAGGATATTGAGCAGGTGTATGGATTCCTTCTTGTATCCTGGGAGCATTCTCACTGGAGGTGCAGAGGAAGTTATTAAAGAGTCGTATAAGGAATTCGAACGGAGCAGTTATTCAACCGTACGCAGTGCGGAGGAATCGAAACATATCAAACGAAATCAAATCTCGACTTTTCAATCGCAATGTGCACTCACTACTCCCTTTATATCTGCGAAACATCGAAAGTTGTCCGTACGACTATAAACCAACTACAAGTCTTCACAAACCACTACGTACGTGGAACAATGAACAGAAGATAACCGGATATTTTATTTACCGAGGAACTATGGGAGGTAACAGAACAACAGCCAATCTTAAGTGCAAATAATGGTGAGGAAATGGTGATAGACAATATACACTAGTCGTGCTGCAACGCTCTGACCTAACCTGCTTGGCAGACATGGAAACGCAACTCCATATATGGACATATTTTAGGAAAAGACGTAAACGCATCACTATATTTCGTGTTGTAAGACGAATTTCCCCCCCCCCCCCCAGAAGTGTTACATAAAGTAGGGGCAGCAGCTGCCTATAGGACTTGTTGAAATGACATTGCACTCCGTACTGGTACTTCACAGGAAAGTTCTTGAAAAGCAACTGAATAAGATGCTGCTCTGTCATATGTTTCCCGAAAATCCAGGGACTGGTCCTAATGATCCCCAAGAGCTGTACTTACATATCAGTTAACTGTAAAACAAATAATCCTCGTTAAAATGTAACCGAACTTGTGTTATTATAGTATTCAGCAGAAGATTACCTGGTTGTACATTTCCCCCAAATGTTTAGGAATTTGTCCTTGAAATATCACTTGCGTTATGCCTATTTATGACCCAACTATGTTTTCTTTGGGGAAGGAATACCTCGGTTTATGGCATTCCAAATTATACATTACACTGACATATTTCAACGAGTTCTTGAATTGGGTTTAGATATTGCGCGCGCGCGCGCGCGCGCGCGCGTGCGTGTGTGTGTGAAGTAATGTATGTTTTATTTAAGCTTTCGTAAGAAATGTACTCATTCGTTATTATTTGTGAGCCTTTCATGCAATCGTTAGAACTGTTCTCCGTAAAGAGCTGCATGGGTTGTATTTCCCGATGACTAACTCAGTGTACGTTAATGTTGTGCACAGTTTGCGGTTTAGTAGTTCAACAGAACAAAGACAATTTCATTCCCTACCCCGTAAGCAGTGTTCTCAATTTTCGACCTTTTTTTTTTTTTTTTTTTTTGCTAGTGGCTTTACGTCGCACCGACACATATAGGTCTTATGGCGATGATGGGATAAGAAAGGCCTAGGAGTTGGAAGGAAGCGGCCGTGGCCTTATTAAGGCACAGCCCCAGCATTTACCTGGTGTGAAAATGAGAAACCACGAAAAACCATCTTCAGGGCTGCCGACAGTGGGATTCTAACCCACTATCTCCCGGATGCAAGCGCACAGCCGCCGGCCATTTTTCTAACTTTTTCTGGTTCTGATTTAGCTTACCTTATCTTGGGTGACGACAAGCTTATCAAATGACAATTTGCTTGTCAACGCCGGTTGCATCCGGCACGGTTACGGATTATGCGGCCGATAGTGGCACAGGTCGCACGCGGCACGGTCTCTTCTGGCACGCCTACGAACATAACGGGAAGACCGGCAACATCAGTATCATTTGCAGTGTGTTCAGCACTATTGGAAATAAATTATGCACCGCAGAGAGCCTTCTGTGGATAGGTCCATCCTCAACCCAAAAACTTCGTTAATCATATTTTGTTTACAAGTAAGGTCTCGTTTACGAGGAATGGCAGTTTCAGTTTTGACAACATACATGCGTAGTCGGAGAAGCCCCATGCTATGAGACGTTCCCACCACCAAATTCGGTTTTCCCATTAATGTTTGGACAGGAATTTTGGGGAGCATTATCAGAGGATCGTGCAAGTCAAAACAGAAAAAACACATAAGCATGTGGAACCAAACACAGAAATAATATTAGCTGCTTGTTTCTCGATGCAGCTTAGGAATATCTTCCTTCGACAAATTCCGGTAGAATTTGAGCAAAGTCTTTGTATTGATAAATAGATCTTTTTGATGATCATCGATTTGCAAATCTATTAATTCAAATTGCAAGTTCCCAGTTCGATTGAAATGGACTTTCGGAAATATTTGCTTTCTTCGAAACAGGTTGCTCCATTATGTTGTCTTCCGCTTATCTATTTCACTGATGAACAAACCGTCCATACCGAACGCTTCCTCGCTCTCAGCGCATTACACCATCCGAGTTAAGCCGAGTTGAACCGATGCACAGTGCACAGAACCTCTGCGCTTCGTTTTGCACGCGTGAGATTTTGAGCGTTTGAGAGGCCCTGGTCTAGATATTGACGACCGTCGAATTCTAGTTTGAGACGTCCTTGATCCACGCTTCATTGTAGAGCGGCACACCGCCCCAACGAGAGCTATCATAATTAGAGGATTCGATCCCGGCCGCTTTTCAATCCCGTAGTTTTCGGGATTAAGTTTTCCGGATCCCGGGATTTTCGGGATTGACATCATTTTTTTAAAATTTGCAAAATAGACTGTGTGAAGCGAAACCCTCAGTACGTTTGAATAATCCAGTGCAGTTGGAAGAGTGCGATTTCGAGCTCATCGATGAAATCATTAAAGTCAAATTAACTGTAGAAGCACTCTGTCGCACTGATGCGAATTTATGCACGACTGATGCTGCCGTTAACTTTCTTTTTAAGCAGTTAAATGCCAATAGCTCCGAGTTGGCTTCTAAATTCAAGATACATTTACAAAAGTGCATGAAAGATCGCCGAAATGAGTTAAGTGGCATATTATGCTACCTACAAATTCCTCAGTGACAATGTGGCGCTGGCGTTCGATGATGATATAAAGCGTACATTTTCAAGTCCGAGCAAAGTCCTGATTTAAAAAAAAGATGTTTCTTTAATTGAGAGATTAAATGGTAAAAAAATGACGAAGAGGAAGGACAAAATATGCATGTCGAGCCTACAAATACAGAAAAAAAGTGATTTGACGCTCAAAGAAAAGCATCAGCTAGAAATAGAAGACAGCATGAAAATTATGTCTCCTGAAGTATTAAATGAAAATGAATTTTCCAGAATTGTTAACAAGGAAATGAACGTATACGAGTCTTCAAATTCTACCTGGAGCTATAACCCAGAGCAGGCTTATAATTATTTACTAACGATTCCTCCAACTTCCATCGAACCTGAACGTGCTTTCTCAGTAGCTACATACATGTACAACAAATTGAGAAGCAGGCTTGATGATAAGACACTGGACGCGTTATTTTCGCAATTCAAATTGGAATGTTCCTATTAAATTAGTTTTCTTTATATGTACGAGAAATGTGAAACATGACTGATTAATGATATTTTTAAATACTTTTTGCTAAGAAACTTTCTACCTAATTATATTGTTACATGAAAATAGTATATTTAGTCTATGTTCAGACAGGTTGTTAATTTCCTAAGTTTATTTGCATAGTTTGTTACATAAGGGATTTTTTAATTTGTGTAACTTTAAAGAGATCTCATTGATTCTTGAAAAATAATATTTTTAACACACAGACTGAGTGATTTTAAATCTGGTTAGTCTGATTAGTTAGAGTGATTACATTAGCTAGGTGTATACCGTAAAATATGTTGATTTTGTCTAAATTTCGATTTGCTGATTAACAGCTGCTTTCTGTAAGATTTCTTTTTTTTTTTTTTTTTTGTAACCTTCAATCCCGGGATCCCAGAATTAGAAATAAGGGCCGGGATCGAATTCCATAACCATAATGCAAGGTGTTACTTCCTACGATTCCAACACTCCCCACTGGTGTTGACTGAAGGAACTCTGAGTGCGCGGCGATAAGTCCAGAAATTCTGCAACCGTGTGAGCTCGACAACCCTATTTCCAGCAGGATAATACCCGTAGTCACACAGCACGGGTATCTCCAGCCTGCATTCGTGATGTCAACATGCTTCCTTGGCCAGCAAGGTCTCCAGATCTCTCGCCCCTCGATAACATTAGGGACCAGCCTGGACGGCAAACCTTCGGGCAGCGGCAACTACGGTAGATATGGGGAGTCAGTTGCTGCAGCTGTGGCAGAATCTTCCTCAGGAAAACATCCGATGTCTGTATGCCTCCATGCCCGACCACATCGCCACCTGTCCCCGTGTTACGAGTGGTCCAACACCGAAACAAGTGCATCCTGGAAGTGTTTATTACCCTGCATTATATTTTGACGTTTTCTTTACTATACCCGGCGTGCGCTGCTACGCCTCAATAAATAAAAGTTTTAAAAATATGAATTCTACTTTGCGTAAATTTTATTAACATTTTCTTCACTATTTCTGGTTGTTTTGTTATTTATAATTTTCTTATTACATTTACTTTACTTCAAAACAAAGAAATAATTACTGTAAATATGTTTCATTGTTTAGATTCCTATATCTATTAATTTTATCTAACTATTTTTATATGCTTACATAAATGGCGATTTATTTGCATAATATTCATTGCATCGCGAGCGGATGCATGATATTCTTTGTTTTTCCATCTGGTACGAAAATGAACAGATTCATGCCTAGTTACATTAAAGTAAATCTCGAATGCGGCATGTTGGATTGCTATTTCCAAATAACAGGCAATGAGTTGCCTAGTTACGTGAACCTCCTAGGAAGAAAGATACTTCATAAAACATGGCGGCGTGTTCCCATCGTTCCCATCTCTTACCGGACTATCATGTTACAGAGTAAGTCGCTGTCGCCTAGCGACAATCTGTCCATCAAGTGCGAATCCAAATCTTCGTGCGGCTTTGTAATTAAATGGATTACATAAGATGAATATATTTCCGTTGAATTTTCAAGAAATGCAAGATTTTTCCTGTACTATTGAGACGATTTGGAAGATATTGGTACAAACCGCACCTTTTAACGCCCTCTGGTTTAAGAGCGTGAGTTTTGTGAAACATACGCGTTAGCGTTATAGACAGATAGACAGACAGATAGATAGATAACATGTACCCATTTACGTGTCCCTGCGATGGCTCCATGGTGTGCAATTTTTAATTTTTTCAAATGAGTGCATTTTACTTGCAGTCTGACAGGTTAAACAGATATTAAGCACATATTTTTCCTAACATTAAAACGGACGGCAGCTGTCACATTAAGAATATTTTAAATAAATCGAATTATTAAGCATACAAACAAGTACAGAGCGGCATACAAGATGGAACCTTTCAGAAATACTACGGTAAGTATACTGAAAAAATAAGAAAGGGTACTTGCCAACACTGTCGATGTGGTGTATAGCTAAAAACTTAGTAATAAAAGGATATTTATAGTGTCCTCCAAGTCTTCTAGATCCCACTCGATGCTACGAAGGGCATTGCGCAATTCTGTGGTCGTCCATTCCAGTTCATCCTTAGACACATTGTTACTGATGTCTTCCTGTAGTTCAAGCCAGCGCCTGTATAATCCTCGAGTCTTGTTCAATGCTTTGCAGACCTCACTGTAAAAGACAGAGAAAAATCAGTTACATTCTTCTTAATGATAAATTATATTGTACAGAAAAGAGGACAATGATGGCAATGACGCCCAACGACAATGGAAAATATGAGAAAACTAGGTGTGTAACGCCGAGCAAAACGTATAAAACGAACACATTCCAGGACATTGTCACAAGTGAATTAATTGTGTAAACACAGACGTAGCCTTCCTTAGAGAATCCCAGACAGATAACACACATCTCTCCCCTTTCTACCGCCTGCAACTTAATTGCCGTCCTGTTAAGAAAGACCAAAGAGTTACTGCTGTTTCACTCTTCGCCAGAAAAATCTCATATGTAGGTGAACTGTACACGCGGTCTGCTCGTCTATGGAACCTTCGACTACGAGAAATAAAACCTACTTTCTCTTTCTCACTTTCTATGGGTATTTAAGAAAATGTATATGTAAACAGAAACCCATATGCGATGTATATAATTTGTACAAATCAGTAGTTCAAGAATGATGTGTGCAAGTACAGTTGATTTATTTATTTATTTACTGAATGATGAACATAACAGGCTCTCGTCCAATTACAATGTTCACAATATACAGTACGGCACAATTAATAATTACACTACTAAACATTAACTAAAAAACAAGACAATACAAAGAATATAATGAACTACCAAAATATGAGAAAGTTGGTAATACAATAAAAATATACAGTTACTACAATAATAATTATTTTACAGTGGTGCCTAACAAAAAGTAACACAATCAGTTATGCAGTTAAATTATACAGTCTCAGTCTTAAAACGAGTACGAAATAAACATGACATTATGCAAAATTATATTCCAAAAAGAGAAATAAAGTGTTTAATTTAAAGGTCATTTAAAAACTGTGGATTCAAATAGAAGAGGAGAAATAAAAGAACTAGAAGAATGAAATCAGATCTGTACAGAAAACTGAGGTTAATATTCAACAGTGTGTGTATTATAGGGAAGTATCACACGCCCATTCAAAGTTGATTTGATTCATGATAAAGATATCCAAATTATATATTTAATTTATTATAAAAGTTTCCGAATTTTATTAAGAGAATAATTCTTATGGGCTTCTGTGTGGCATTTCTTAATGTAAATTAAATTCTTGAACCTGCCCGACTTCTGAAGAACGTAAAATGATTTACTTCCAAGTAACTCTTCATAATTAATTTTACTATTTATTAAAAAGTAACATCATGCACTTTACGTTTTTGTTCCGAGTTTTAACACCAAAGTGTGATAACATTGTGGAAGAAATGTCGAGTACTCGTGTGACTGTTTCCAGTACATATACTGTACTTTAAGAACTGATTTTGTACTCTATCAAACGAACGAGTATGGGCTCGGAAGACTGTATATACAGGAGTATGAGTGAGGGGTATAAATGACTGGGTCTTGATACTCTTATAACATGTATAGCATAAATTATTATTCTAACAGTGCAGTGTTTGGAGTGTAAAAATGTTAATTTACGTTGTTTATACACCTGTAAGTATTCAGTAGAGTTTATGTAAACGTACATATGTGGGGATGGAGGCAATTTCGTGCATGTTGGGTGTGCCCTTCCTCCATCTACTGTGGCTACTCTGACCACTACTCTTATACTTACATCTCCTTCACACAATATACATAACATTTATTTGAGGGCCAGTTGCTTTTTTAAGAAAAACAACAAAATTCGGTAGAGCATACCTCTTATATCAATTATCTCAAGGCGTGAGGTGATAAACTCACATATCTGGCAATATACAGGGATATGGATCAGGACAATATTAAATTACTGTTGCATTTCCACAATTGAGGATTGTACATGGAACTGGAATCACTTATTATAATTAAAAATAAAACTGAGTTTATGACTAAATTTACGTCACAATGAACAATCATTTACGTCTTTTAATTTAACAAAAGAAATATATCGTGAGATTTGCGGTACAAAGAAAAGGAAAATTTAATCTAAACAAAAAAAACTATTGGCATGAACTTGAAGTGAGATGTGATATCGCCGCTGATTACACTCTTCTTCATGTTATGAATGCATAACATGTCTGATGCTTTAATTACCTGTTGTCTGCATACACCGCTGTTGAACTTGAAATTCTTGGGAAAACCTGTGAGCTGAAGTCGGGAGCCGTCTGTTGTAATCTTCTTATATAACAAGGAGTTGGCCTACATACCATGTACGCGTGTAGGGAGCTCCAATGTAATTACGTCCACTCAATATATTTTAAATAATTGGAAAATATTATTGAAACATCTTGTGAAGTCCATCCTCACAAGAAGATGATGTTTCTTTATCAGCATAGTACCCGTCTCTGCTCGGATACAAGCACCACTTGTAGACTTCCTCGATGATTACCTCTTCAAACACAACTCTTAGCTCTGACCATCACACTAAGACCACTTCTTCCATTTGATACATCTGACTGTTACATATGATCTGCACGATATCAACTGCTTATGAACTGAGTACCATCAACTGAATAGATATGATGAACTGAGTAAGAACAGAATACCTCTCCCCACCGTCGCCTTGACTTTATATAACCTCGCGATGACGACTCCCTCCCTACTCCTGTTCATCCCTTCCACTTCCACATACAGTAGCTGGCGAATACTGACACTTGGTCGCAATCACGTGTCCACGCACTGATGTCATCAGTCATGTGTCGTCTAAGCGTACCCAAGCGGTCCGAGAATGACTATACCGAATGCGTCACCGGGAAATCTCCTTGTACAGTTAAACATAGCCTCGATTGCAAAATACTATGCCAGCTCATCTAGCCAAAGTTACAAGCCACAGCATGACAATATGAAACCAACAAATCTCACTTACTACAATACAGAATAATTACAAACATATTCACTTAACCTATGATTAAATACAATAATATACGCGATACCTAATTATTACAGTCTAAATGATGAGAAACAGAATATATAAAATCTAATGAATCGGGTTAATAATAATAATAATAATAATAATAATAATAATAATAATGATAATAATAATAATAATAATAATAATAATAATAATAATAATAAATACTGAATGGAATCTGTAACCTAGTTGTACGGTTACACTACCATCCATGAATTGTAGGCACACATATATAATTTAAGGAAAATAAATAAATAAATAAATAAATAAATAAATAAATAAATATGATAGGAAGAAAACCTCGATAACGTTTAAATTTTATAAAATTCCACTTATTCTCATACGGGAGAGGTGCATCCTTACGGGTCGAAATCAGTATTGTTCAAGTTCTCTTTCGTGTATAGAAAATACGTTCCTCTAAAAAGAAAAAAACTCTTCTATTCTAACCACTGATGACCACCAGGCCTTAATCTTGCCAGATAAAATAAAACATTACTAAACTAACAGGGGAGAGTGTATTCGTTTATTGCTGGCCTTCTGAGCCCAACTTTGCAGGTTCGATCCTGGATCGGTCTGGTGGTATTTGAAGGTGCTCAAAATACATCAGCCTCGTGCGGTTAGATTTACTGTCACGTGAAAGAACTCCTGCGGGACAAAATTCCGGCTGCTCCTCAACGTCTCCGAAAACAGTAAAAGTAACATCATTCTTTTTAAAGAATTAAAACATAATTTACTAATACAGTGCCGTGTCCGTCACCGAACCTTGGCAATCACTTCGGTTATCTTATTTTTGTCGATAGCTGCGCGGAATAGTGAAATAGTTGACTGTCCGGACCACTGTCCCAGGTTTTCCAGCCAAGAAGTGCCGGGTCTCCCTTCCCGTCGATCATCCCTTGTATAATTACACGCATACACGCATGAATATTACTTGGACATATCTTTAAATATTGGTCAATCTTAAGCTTTCAGAGGTATTTTCTGAACTAAGTTATATAGTCAAGGATACCTCATGTATAATCCTTACTATATGTATTTTCTTTGTTTTCGCCTTCTTTAGTTTTCTTTTCCCACATTCCTTTGATATCACATAAATTTCCTGTTGTTCCTGGATTTCTTCCATTCTCTATATAATATCTTAGCAAGTGTGCAAAGATCAGATTCATTTTCAATTTTACGTATTTCTTTCCCATCTATATATTTCTCTGATTTGCCTAGTTTCTTTATAGTCTTTAGCAGATGCACCATTTCTATATGTTTACTGCATAAAATGAATCGATTTTCCTGCTCTCAAATGCAAGTTTGTATGTAAATGTTCATGAATATCACTTGCTAAGTCCCACTCTGTCACACGTTTCCTGCTTACTTTTGCTAACTTCCGATTTTACATATTCTATGCTTTTCATCATAATTCAAAAATCGTTGATATTTGCGTGAGTGTTTGCATAGTGGTATATTTATATTTTATGAACGTGCTCTTACAGTAGGCCCTCTTCCTTGACAAGTAATTTAATTTTTTTAAATAATTACTAGTGTAAAAACGGAAAAAAAATATTATGAAACTTAAGGATTACAGAAAAAAATATCAGAAGGAATATCTCAGAGGTTCTAAGTACGCCTCGTAGGCTGAATGGACAGTGTACTGGCAGTTTAGAGGGCTCCGGGATCGATTCACACTTAGGCCGAAGATTCTGATGATGATGATGATGATGATGATGCTTACGCTTGTTGTTTAAAGGGGCCTAACATCTAGGTCATCAGCCCCTCATGGTACGAAATGAGACGAAATGTAATAATTTAACATTTCATAATTCATCCACTAACCAGAATTCATGATGATGAATGAATGGATGAATATGAATGTAAAATAATCAGCGGATCCAACTCACAATGTCCCCATCTTCCCAGAAACTAACTTAACACAATGGTATATACCAACCAAGGGGCTGCTCCCAAAGCACGGTCCTAAATCGATGATGCTTGTTGTCTTAAGGGGTCCAAAATCCAGAGCAACGGTCCCTCATAATAGTACTTAGCGCTAAAGTAGAACCATGGTATTTCCCCTGTAGCTGTACTAATAAGTAACGTAGACTCACGTTCCTCACATTGTGGTACTACTCACAGGTAATGTACTACGCACAGGTAACGTAAACCTATGGTTTTCTCACATAATGGCGCCACTCTTATGCAACGCAAACCCATGGTGTTCCTCACATAGTGGTACTAATCACAGGGACCCGTACTATTTCGTAATGTTCCTCACATAGTGGGTACTAATCACAGGCAACGCAGACCGACGGTGTCGCTCATATACTGATACTTATCATACACAACGCCCAGACCCGTGGTGTTCCTCGAAACGCAGACCCATGATGTCCACAAGGAGAAGCTGAAATATCTCAGTAAGGAAAGTTTTTTTTTTCCTTGGGGAGCCTCCGTCATAGCAAATATAGTAGAGACAATACGCGACACTGAGCGAGATATCGAGGGACAGCTATTGGAGCTCTTTCTAGCGAGTAGACCTGAAAACTACTGATTCTGTCATAAGAGCACGTGTATGTGTGTGTAAAGTTTTTGGTGTTATTTATACGTTTTCAGTGAGTTGACATAATTAAATAGTAGCGTGTGTTATTCCTTGATATCTCCTCTCAACATGAGGGGAAAGCTATGTCCTGTGTTTGGCTGCAGTAACTATGAAGTAGAGAAGAATGCGCAGTCTCTCTTTCGCTAGCCTCGTGACAAGAAAATGTAAGTAATATTGTGTTTTCATATATATTCTTCCAGTGACAAAAAATTTTTTATAGTACTTCATAATCTTCTGGCCTTCTCTGGCTTAAAATATAATACGCATATTTTACTGGATAGTGCAGCAGTTAACCTTCAATACCGATGTGTTGTTGTAGGTGTGATCTGTGGGTTTTGAGATGTCACAGAAGTGATTTGGATAAGGTGTACGAGAAAGAAGGGACGTTATACTTATATAAGAATTATAAGATCTGTTCAGATCATTTCCAGTCCAGCGACTTTAAAATATCCTCGACTATACAGCCAAGGGTATGTTACATTTTTACTCTAATTGTACGGAAATATTCCTCAAAGCACTACTATCGACAACATTTTCATTCTTTTCTTTCTTTTATCCCTCTTCTCAGATTAAAGCCGGGATTTTATAGATTTTCTTTCTGCTAGTAGGCTTCATGTTAAGAGGAAAATTGTCCAGCTTTTAAATGTTAATTCATTGCATCATATGCCGATACTTTTATTGACAAGTGTCTCAATGTGATGATACAATGTTTCTTAAATGAGAAAAAAGACAAATCTAACCGTAAAAGTTCAGGCAGGAATGCTAAAGCAAAAAAAGTAATGCATAAATGAAAGATCAACCCCTTTCACAGCAGTCCATTTCACATCTTGTTTATATGTCTAATTTCAGTCTTTAAATAACCTTTTAAATACTTCTTCATTCATTTATCCAGAATTGCTTTAGCAACTTCGAAGTTAATATCTCAATAATTCTTTCTAGACGTAATTTATTTATCCATTTTCGTATATGCATTTCCATTGATATTTGAATACAGCGCGACTCTTCAGGTCAAGTCACTAGGACCGCCACCGTCGAATTGTCTCCCATTTTATCAAGGCTAAATCCATAAGTGTCGCGTATTGCCTCTACTGTATTTGGTCATAGTGGCGGATGCTACAGTTGGCTACTATATGCCCATAGTGATCCACCCACAGACCCACGGTACTCCTCATATGATGGTACTAATCACAAGAAAAGTCCATTCATGGCGTTTCTCGTGTGATGGTACTAATCACAGGTAATCTCATGGTTCAAAACTCAGCATCCCTTGGTGGCCCCTTTAAATCGCCTCTTACGACAGGCAAGGGACACTGTGGGTGTATTCTTCGTATGCGTCTCCCACCCACCGGGGGTGCCGCAGATTTTATTCGGTTCGGGGAGTGGGTTTTGTGTTAGTCTTAATATTACTCTTTTCATATATACTAATCTCATGTTCATAAAAGAAACAGAACACTTTGAAAGACCAGATATAGGAAGTTCATATTCATGGGACATGCTCATTAGTATGTTCTGTGGCCGGGCTGAGTGCCTCAAACGGTTGAGGCGCTGGCCTTCTGACCCCAACTTGGCAGGTTCGATCCTGGCTCAGTCCGGTGGTATTTGCAGGTGCTCAAATACGACAGCCTCGTGTCGGTAGATTTACTGTCACGTAAAAGAACTCATGCGTGACTAAATTCCGGCATCTCCGAAAACCGTAAAAGAGTAGTTAGTGGGACGTAAAGCAATTAACATTATTATTATTAGTATGTTCTGCAGAAACAATTTTCAGTCGCCTAGGTTCGGCATGTGTCCTGTTGCCTAGAAAGCAATGGGTCCTCCATGGGCACTGGGGTGTCGTGCAGAAAGGGTATGACTACGAGACGCAGGGTGTCATTCACGTAGGTCAAACTGGTCATAGTGCCCTAGACATGCACCAACTGTGATTTGTTGTTGTACCCAATAGCACCCCACACCATAAGGCCTTGAGTTGGCACTGTATGTCTTGTGCGAATGCAGTCAATATGATACCTGTCCCCCCGTCTGCGGCGAACCAAAATGCGACCATCGTTTTCAAATAAACAAAACCTGGATTCGTCCGAAAACGCTATTTGCTGCCATTCCTATCCCCAGTGACGTCGTTCCATACACTACTGCGGTCTAGCATGTTTATGCACATTAGTGAAAGGTAGGCGGAGAAGTGGACGATGCGCCGGTAACCCAAACCGTAATAAACGGCGACGGACGGTTCCACTGTTGCGCCAGAGCCGAGGAGGACGCAGATCTGTCCTGTAATGCCATTCGGATGAGGTGTCGATCTTCTCAGGGAGAAGGGATGGGGATGGTCTAGGTGGTGCAACCAGACCCATCTCGTCGTGTTCTACGGCCTTCTGTGAACCATTCTGTACACACACGTTGCACTGTCGACACACTTCGTCCCACACAAGCAGCAATTTCATCGATGAATGCGTCACGTTCTCTCACGCCCTCTTTCAAACTCACTCATTTGACGGCACGGTTCTCGCATACGTCTGCGAGGCATCCTGAACGTCTGCTCAAGTCATACGGATCCATTACCTTCGGTTTATAGCGAAAATGAGAGCCGCAGGCACATTTTACCAGTCGGTGGTGGTGCGCCGAGATATCGATGTGGACCTTGAACCTGAGGGCCAACATGGATCAAATGCTAATCATTTCTTCAGAACATACTAATCCACATGTCCTGTGAATATGAATTTCCTATCTAGTCTTTCAAGGTGTTCTGGTTTTTATGAACATCGGGGTACTATCAACCACCACAGAGAGTTGCCGCAGTTTGCAAAAGCAGCGTTCCTTGGATTCCTCTCTGCAGGCGAGATAAGTTTTGCGAGCACTAAGTGCTGCCATTCGTAAATCCGCATGCATCCTGCGAGTCCACTCGCACCGTATCAGTCTATCGTATGTAGTTCCTGTATTTCGGTTTCACTCAAACAACTTACATCATGATTTCCCCCACCCTTGTCCAGGAAAAAACTGGACAATACTCGGACGTTTGCGAAATGTTTCTTCAAGGGGGAGTTCATACTTGCTAATTTAAACAATCCAGCAATAAATCAAAGTTGCATCACAGTTACTCTGTTATTTTGCATCTCATTGTCAAAAATCAAAAATTTTGTTTGCTAAAAAACGAAAACATTTTTCTAAAGAGTCGTCGTAGAAATGCCCATTCTGCACCAAAAATATTAGTTTTCCGATGATTAGCAGTTGAAAACATAGTTATGCCATCATATATATTGTTTCAGTAGTGTAGATCACTTTTGCGGCGCTCACAAGTAACCGATCATGACAAATGAGCATTCTAAAGAAAGAGAATAGACATTAGCAGTGACGAACTGCACTCTCATTTCATAAATATCGATAATTTCTTTAAAAAATGAGAAACTTTTGTACGAAGTGTGCGATTTGCAAATACTGTAGCTGCAGGAAAATACGCACCATCATTGCTGTCCATTTCACATTTTGGCCGCTGGGACGCCTGTTTGATGCCTTTATAATATGCTGTAATTATCAGTTAAGAAAAGAATGATAGTAAAACCAAAAATTACTTCCGGAACATTCGTCAGTATAAAAATGCACTCGCACTTGCTTCCGTTCAAGTGGATACCATAAATGTTAAAAAAATAAAAGATTACAATTAAGTGGTAGGTAAGACGGTCTAATATTGTACTAATTTGTGTATTCCTCAGTTCACCAGTAGTTCACCAGGGAGTTTTATGAACAATGCGAGATTTTTCGCAGGGGTTCCCTAGTCTAATAATATTAGAGAAGAGTCACATATGTTCAAATCGTAGTGTGTGTAAACTTTCCTGCAAAATTGTACTTGCAGTAGTTTCTATGTTATTAATACAGGAATAACAATATCTTTCTTTTTTTAACTTCCGATAAAATAACTTGTCCTCTGCATGCTGCTTAGAAGCTAGTTTCCCATGACAATAAAATTGCAGATATTGCGTAAAATACGTAATGAGTAAATTACCTTGACAACCTTGATTATAATTTACAACGCAAGTTCAAGTTCGAAAGGTATTGCGCATACAAAATACGACTGCCCTTGGGCGAGAAGACGCTTGTGTCTGTTTGTTGCGGACACGTCAGTGGACCGAGTAACGGGCAAGTTGGCTGTGCGGTTAGGGGCGCGCAGCTGTGAGCTTGCATCAGGGAGATAGTGGGTTCGAGTCCCACCGTCCGCAGTCCTGAAGATGCTTTTCCGTGATTTCCCTTTTCCACACCAGGAAAATGCTGAGGCTGTACCTTAATTAAGGCCACGGCCGCTTCCTTCCCACTCATAATCCTTTCCTATCCCATCGTCACTATAAGACCTATCTATGTTGGTGCAACGTAAAACAAATCGTTAAAAAAAAGTGGACCGAGTAAAATCATAAGTCTCATATTACCGACAGGATAAGAATAATTTTAGAGAAAAATGCGTGAGTACTCCATGTACCGGTGGTACACCTTGTTGTGTGTGTCCTCCGCGCTTATAAGCTCCGCAGTCCGCCGAACACAAACGCTCCCAGAGACCACGAGGCAGACTGCAGTGCGCTGACGTGATCGTCTGTGACGTCAGCCAGCGCTATAAAAGGAGCAATGTTTCACCTCTGCCGTGGGACCAGCAGTGGTTCAGTCCAGAAAGGACACCCTGCCTACTGTAATTCTGGACCAAATCAAAATCAAAAACAGCACTCGGAAACTTTGGCAAACTACCCGCAATCCCTATTTTAAACTCAAGTGGAATAGACAAAGAAGAAACCTTCTCATCCTCATTAAACGTCACAAAATTAACGCATGGAAATCCAGACTAGCTGAGTTGAACGTGGCTGATAACTCCCTTCACAGGATGGCTAGGAAATTCACTAGAAAACGGACTGGCATACCCTCCCTTCATGGATTACGAGGATTGGCCTACACAGACACGGATAAAGCAAATGCACTAGCTGACACACTAGAATCCACCTGTACCCCCAATGATGACCCTTCTGTCGATGACTTCATTGATCAAGTTGAGGATGAAGTCGAGGTGTTAGGCGACACCAATCTTCCCCCTAATTTCAAATTTATCACCCCTCGAGAGCTCTACGCAAGTATCCGTAGACTCAAAAATAGAAAAACCCCAGGTCTGGATAATATTTCAGCTACTTTTCTGAAAAACCTTCCCCAAAAAGCCCTCACATTCATTAATAAACTCTTTAACGCCATATTCAGATATGGCCACTTCCCTACTTCATGGAAAACAGCCAAGGTAATCATGCTACCAAAACCCCTTGCAGACTCCACCTTCCCTCAAAACTACAGGCCAATCTCTCTTCTATCAATTCTATCGAAACTATTTGAAACACTCCTTCTCTCTAGGCTAAACACTATCATTGAGGATAACCAACTAATTAACCAAGAACAATTCGCTTTCCGAAGTAAGCACTCTACGGTTCATCAACTCATGAGACTTACAGAAGAAATCACCAAAAACTACAACGATAGAAGGCACACGGAAGTCTGTTTTCTAGACATATCGCGTGCGTTTGACAAGGTATGGCATGAAGGCCTCATATTCAAACTTAACTCTTTCGGCATTCCCCCCTTTATGATGCAAATAATTAAAAGCTATCTTTCAGACAGGAAATTTCAGGTACAAGTGAACAAAACCCTGTCCAGCCCTCGCCCCATATTGGCGGGTGTTCCTCAGGGTGGAGTTCTTTCCCCCATTCTATTTAACTTGGATATGGCTGACATACCTAAGCCAACGCACGCGAAGGTCTACATGTATGCTGATGATACGGCAATATCCTCTGTCTCTTGGCAACCACCCAGAGCACAAAATTACATTCAAGACGCCCTCTCCACCCTCGAACCCTGGTTTCGGAAGTGGAGAATTAAGATTAATGTCAACAAAAGTGATGCAACATTCTTCTCTAAACGTACTAGGACTAACCCTCTCCCACTGGTCTTTTTCGGCGAAGTGATACGGTGGAGAAATGCTACGAAATACCTAGGTGTTATCCTAGACAGAGGACTCACGTTCAAAGACCATATCAGTTCGATTTCGGCCCAAGCAAGCAGACGCTTATCTGAAATTATCCCACTCATGAAAGCCGATCAAGGCCTAAATCTAGAAAACAGGCTCACGCTATACAACAGGCTCACGCTATACAAGACATCCATTCGACCTATACTAGAGTATGCCAGTCCGCTCTGGGGAATGGCAGCCAAAACTCACCTGAATAAGGTGCAGCGCCTCCAAAATCGTGCGCTGCATCTCATCTTTGGTGCTCAATGGTTCCAACGAAATCGGGATATCCATCAATCCCTAAGGATTGATGAGATCAGAACCAGAATAAAGAAGACATCCCGGAAATTCTATTCTGGTCTAACTACCAAGCCCAACCCCCTCATCTCGACGCTGGGCAATTATGATACCCTTGGCCTCCGCTATAAGCGACCCAAGGTTGTCTTAGATTAGTCGCCCCCTAAAAGGGCGCAGGTCACATCCTGACCAACACTGATGTCGTTGTTACCAGGTCCCCCTACCTTACATCAATGCAGCCTCTTATAACCAATTAAGAGATAGCACCCAAGACCTACACGGTCGGAGGGCTAAAATCCTCAATGGATCCAAATCTTCCTGGATTCCGACTGAGACTGGGGTATGGTCCAGGACTCCTACAGTGTCCAACGACCAGACTACACCGCAAGTCAGACACGGAGGTACCCTCTTAAAAATGTGTTCTGAATAGGTGGACTGATTCCTGGCCGTGAACGTCGAGCACCCCATGCAAGCATTCTGCTACTCACTCAAGTCCCCTACTGTGCTCCAACTCCAATCATAGCATTCTGCTATATATGAACACTAGACGCAAGTTCCTTGCAAGTTATACGCCTCCTGTCAGCATTCTGCTAATACGAACTCTCTCTACAAGTTCCACTTGTTATTATACATGACCGATAGTTTTCGACTATCAAGAACATTCTCTCATTTGAACAGACTGTCTCATCAAGACAAGATTGAATGTATATAGGAATCTCAAATGTAAATATTATTCAGGCCCTCAGCCTACTACCTTATATTAACATTAAACGTGTGCAACTCAACAAGCTTCAAGAAAAGTTTCGTTCTATTTCATGTACATATTGTATAAATGTGTTGAAGCAATAAACTTTTATGTTGTGCTTTGTATACCAAGTTCCTTGCATACAACACACCTGCCCCGTGTATTTAAAAACAGCGCCTTGTAGAAGACCCTCTAGATCAGGATAGTTGAAACTCATTTCGGAGATAGTGTGAACATTTCTGAACAGATGTCTACTATAAACTTATGATGTGCCCTCTGGTGTGAAGCTGAACTATTAAAATTCAAGAGTAATATATGTTAAGGTTTCGTAAACTGAATTATTTATACTTTGTTTTCGGTGCGCTAAAGTTTACAACATTTATATCTCTTCCCGCCAACTTAAGGCGTTGTCCAATCAGAAATTTTGTACATTTATTTATTCACCAATGGTAAAATGTTGATGTTTATTTGATTACCCAATGAGAATTGGGGGTGTGTCGGGTCTTATCCCAGAGTTTTCTGGAACTTTCCCCTCTACTATGAAAGCTGACACTTTTCGGACCAAGTTGTCTTTGTGATCGCTCCAGTCTACATCTAGTGTGTGTTCGTAAGGGAGGCGGAGGCACCTCGTCCATCTTAGGGAAGTCCACCTGCTCAAGGTAATGGCAGATCCAGTTTAAAATCTGAGTCTTTCAAAGCTAACTCGAGGAGAATGTTTCAAATTTTTAGCAATGTAACTTCATTTTCTAAAATGTAAATTTCATACCCTAAATGCAAATTCCAAACAAGCCGAAAGAACTTATCCGAAATCAGGAAATAGAGAGTGATGTTCCCTCTTGTGTTCCCTCTCATCTTGATTGTGAGGTGACTATGATTTTGTAACCTCTTCTATCTTGTAATTTCCGTAACTTAAATATGTGGGGTTTTTTTTTCATCTAGTCACCTCCGTAGTATAGGATTAGCCTCTGTAACGTCGGACCATAAGCCCAAATAGAGTTTTATGCATTTCATGTAAATTTTAAGGAGCGCAAGTGTTCGCCTCCGTACCATTTTGGTTTTTCGGCCAGTAACTTTAACCTTTTGTTTTCACCAAAGACCATGTAGTATGGGTACTTGTTACCCCTGTTAACCTCTGTTTCTTTCATTTCACGTTGAAGATATCAGACTGTTGAGCGTATAAGTCAGTGAACGCTGGTTAATTTTGTTAAATGTAGGTTGTGCCTTTGATAGACGTGGGAAGTGTAAAGTTTCGAAAATGGATTCCTAAGTGTAAAATTATAGAGCAAAGACGCTCTTCCTATTAATGTAAAGGTTGAATGGTGCCTTGGAAGGCTGGAATAGTATAATGTTTGGAGAGTAGTCTCCTAGAAAAATTTTGTGGAGCAAAGGTGTTCTTGTAAGATAGCATATTTTAGATACTCTGTCTCCTGGTGGTGTTAAAGAAATTGCGAGATCCGTCTCCTTAACTAGTGATTTAAAAGAGCGGTAGTGCTCAGGTAAAATCTGTAATTAGGAGCTTCAAGCTCAGCCTGTTTCGACCTATCCAAAAGTGTTTTTTTAAGCTTAAGAGCTAACTTTGATAAATAATTGTTACTTGTCAAACTATTAAAATGTTGATATTCGCTTAGCGAATTATTTTTGTTAAAATGTAACATCCGAAAAGAAAAAGAAAAAAAGGGGGGAGGTTAAAAAAATAAATAAAACTGCCAATTTTAAAGTTTCAATTTTCGTATATCCACCCATTCATGCCAGCACCTTCTTTCACCTCTGCTCTCCATAATATCTTCGTAACACTCCAAATGTAAAAACAACGAAGCGAATTCAGAATGCATCTATGTGCGGATGATTCGGGAGCTAGCGACGTAAGGGCTCGTTTACACTGGACGGACGCTTGCACGAGTAAACTGGTCGTGCAAACTTGCGCAAGCTTGCACCAAGAAACAAACTAATCTGATTAAGACGTAAAGAAGTGGAATCTCGCTGGCGGGTATTTACGCGGTGCGCACGTTGGATGCGCGTGCGTGCTCGTGCTTGTACCACCCATTCAATGAAACAAAATAATTTGTTTCTAGGCAAAAGTGTGCTGCTCGTCGATTGAAGTTGCGAAGTGCCTTTACCTTTTCAAAATGTTCCATTAAAATATCTGAAAAATTGATTTTGTATAGTCATAGTCATATACAGGGTCTCTCTTATAAACCCAGACCGTCCAGCGGCGTTTTTACTCTCCGAGACCTTAGCAGCTGTACGGGAGGCGCGCGCATAGTTCTTAACCTTGTAAAGAGCGTTTACGTGTACGACCTAGCATCAATAGCCAGTTTGAATCTCAGCTGTTAACATGGTGAGATAGTTATCATTGCAACACCGTATTTTCGTATGTAAAAGTTATTTTACGTACGAGTCTGCACGACGGGGACGCGATGCATTTGTTCAGCAATTTCCTGGTGAAGTGCCACCTTCACGAGCACAGATTCACGTAATTGTACATAAATTTGAAACTGCTGGCTCAGTGCTCATGCGCCCACATGAACAGTTTTAACAGAGGAAAAGCTAACGACATTGGCGCGAATCTTGAACGGTCACCGAATAAATCACTCATAAAATTAGCACAACAAGTAGGGTTTTCGGTTTCTTCTGCACACAGAGCTATACAGCTGTTACACATCACCGTGCAGATTTACACAATTCCCGCTGATCCAGCCACAAGAATGAGATATTGTTGAGTGGTATCCCGTATCACTGAATGGTCGTTTATTCGACCCACAGCTTGTGTTCTTTTCGGATGAGACCTGGTTTCATTTTAATGGTCGTGTGAACAGTCAGAACTCTCGCTGTTGGTGTGCAGAAAATCTTAGTGGTGTTTATGAAGTCCCTCGTTGTGAAGGACGACACTTCCAGCATCCTTTATAAGGTAACATTTCATGCAAGACTGTATACACGATTAAAACGGGATCCTGTACCTGAAAACAGCTGGATGACAGAGCGCAAGAGGTGAAACAAGGAGTCAACTTGAAAGACCTACATCAGGCAGGTCTGATGATGATGATGATGACGACGACGACGTTTGTTGTTTAAAGGTTGATGATGATGCTTGTTGTTTAAAAGGGCCTAACATCTAGGTCATCGGCCCCTAATGGAACGAAATGAGACGAAATGTATTGACAAATTAAAAGTCCAAAATCCTCCACTAACCAGAATTCAAAACGTAAGGATGAAGAATGAATGGATGGATATGAATTTAATACAATCAGTGGATCCGGCCCGCAGTGCCTCACATTCACACAAACTGACGTAAAACAATAGTATTATAAGGACTGCTTCTAAAGCACAAGACTGAATCGATGATGCTTTTAGTCTAAAGCCTCATTCACAATGCAAACGTAACCGTAAACTTAACGACGTAACGTAACCGTAAAATTAACGTAACATTTGTGGTATTCACAATGGAGGAACGAAACATTAACGTAAAGAGTACACAGCAGCCAATCAAAACACTGCCATGTTATTTAGCACGGAAGTCGGGTTTTGGGCTACCGGTATCTCGCAGTTTTATATTTCAATACCTCGATGGAATCAAACAACGTGGTAGCGGAATTCATATTACTTCAAACCTATATTGCTTTGCTCCTGGGAGCTGTGTAGGCCTACGGTACCTCAAAAGGCGACCTAACAACGGTGGAGAAAATGGGTTCATCCCTTGAATCAAAGGAGGTTATCTCAGGGCGATTTCGGTAATCTACTGTAAGAAATGACCCTCATCAGTTCGTTTTGGACATGCGGATGAAACCTGAACTGTTCGCCTTTCTTACGATTCGCTTCCCCTTTTCTAATAAAAAGAAATGTAAGGTCTCCTTTATCGACATCTATGCCCCTATCTATCACACCCCGATGAGATGTTTGGATCTATTTGTTTGGATGATATCGTTTTCGTAAACTAGTAGTCTGTCATAATGTTAAGAAATATACAGGGACACTGTTTTATTTATGACAGGGATTGTCTCGTCCGTTCGCCAGAGCTGCGAGCTTGTCTTCCCCCATTTACCGTCAGATTTCATTGCCAGAAGATATTTATTTCCACCTATTACTTTTTCGGTACAGCGTATTTGTAATTCTTTTTCCTTCTATCATACATACACACAAAGATTATTTTGAAAGAGAAGTAGGCCTACAGTACAAGCGTTTTGTCGAAAGAAGTCATTATATCGTGCACAAACCACAATGTTTACCTCTGCTCTGATTGGCTGGTTCTTAAAGTTAACGTAAAATTAACCGCAAGAGCTTGGAGTTTGCAATCCCTTAATTTTACGGACTCGCAGTTAAGTTTACGTCGGCGCATTGTGAATGGTTCCGTTAGATAAGATGGCCGCTAACTTCTAAGTTAACGTTAATTTTACGTTTACGTTACGTTACGATTGCATTGTGAATGGGGCTTAAAGGGGTCCACAATTCAAGTCATCGGCCCCTGTATGGCAGTGCGGACAACTTTGCTGATAATTTCTAAATGATGATTTTTATTGCATTTCACTCAGGTGTACTCCAGAAATCTCAACATCTTTCATACATTTCACGCAGCTATTTTTGCTTGTGGTGGGGCAACCCTTGACACTGGTATGGGAGAATGGTGTTATATGGTGTTAATATCAGGAACCTTCAGCCCATAAAAGCTTAAATCTGACCTAAGCCTAACCAATGAAGGTTAAAATACCCAACCCGGCCAGGCATTGTAACCTTCATTGGTTAATTCAATCAAACATGGCATTGTAAAGTGGGGGGGGGGGGGAGTGCAAGCCGACAGTGCACTCTTATGTGGCGGACTGACCGCACGGTGCTCCTGCGTGCTACTACTCACAAACCTACTTGGTACCTAACATAGTGGTACTACGCCAAGTAATTTCATGGTTCTAATACAATCATCCCTTGGTCACCCCTTTCAGTCGCCTCTTACGACAGGCAGGGGATACCGTGGGTGTATTCGTCGGCGTCCCCCACCCACAGGGGGTTGTGTGTTTGGTCCGCGAGAGGTATTTTATTTCCCTCAAGTCCGCCGGCAAGCCGGTTAGGACACCCCTATCCACCACCTGGGACGCGCTACGTGGGACCATTACCTCTCCTCCTGCTACGCCAGCGTAGTAGGTTCGTGGGTTGTTTAAAGGGCCTAACAGCTAGGTCATCGGCCCATAATGGTACGAGGTGTAACGAAATTCAAATTGAAACTTCGAAATGTATCCACTGACTAGAATATGAAACGAATGGTGATGAGAAAATGATCGTGAAAAAAACCAGTGGATCAAATTCACAATGTCCTAATTAATCGGATGATGCTTATTATCTAAAGGGGTCCAAAATCCAGGTCACCGACCCTTCACAATGGTACCAATCACTAGTAAAACAGAACCATGGTGTTCCTCCTACAGTGGCAGTAATCACAGATAACGTAGACTTATGGTGTTTCTAGCATGGTGGTACTAATCACAGGTAATGTAAACCCATGGAATGTCGCACACAATGGCGCCACTCGCAGGTAATACAAACCCATAGCGTTTCGCATGTAAGAGCACCACTCACAAGCAATGCAGACCCATAGTACTCCTCACTTGGTGGAACTAATCACAGGTCACGTATACTCACGGGGTCGCTCACAAAGTGGTACTAATGACAGGTAATGCAGACCCACGGTGCAGCACATTATGGTAAGGCCCACAGGCAACAATCCCATGGTGTTCCTCACATAATAATACTACTCTCTAGCAACGCAGACCAATGGTTTTCCTCAAATAGTGGTACTAATCACGGGCGCCGCTATTCCCGTGGTGTTTCTCACATGGTAGTACTAACCGCAGGCAACGTAGAACCATTGTGTTGCATATAAGTGATACTACACATAGGTAACGCAGACCATACTGAACACAGTGGAACGGACCAGTGGAATACACACGACGACCTCTTTCACAATCAATACTCAGACCTATAATGTTCCGCACAGAATTGTACTGTTCCTGTATAACGTAGACCCTCGCAAGGTGGTACTAATCACAAGTAATGTCATGGTTCTAATGTCATCATCCCTTGGTCGCCCCTTTTAGTCGTCTTTTACGACAGGCAGGGGACACCGTCGGTACTACACGCTCAGCGAATCGCAACTCTTTCTTTGGTGGAGGCGTGGACATACCATGTTTACATCACGATTAAACTCTCGTGAAAAGTGAGTTGGACGACATCTCAGTTACAAGGTACTCCACCTCTCCCAATTTTAACAGTCCATCTGGTGATTATAATTAGAGCCCTGAACGAAGTTAGTGAATACCTTTGTTCACGTCGCCACAAGAAGTGTCGAACAAGGGGACAGGAAAATAAAGTTCTTGGTGGATGCAAACTGTATGGCAGTGCGGGTAACTTTGCTGATAATTTCTAAATAATGATTTTCATTTATTTTCACTCAGGTGTATTCTAGAAATCTCAACATCTTTCATACATTTCACGCAATTATTTTTGCTTGTGGTGGGGCGACCCTTGACACTGGTATGGGAGAATGGTGTTATATCAAGGACCTGCAGCCCACAAAACCGTAAATCTGACCTAAGCCTAACCAATGAAGGTTAAAATACCCGACCCGACCAGGGATTTTAACCTTCATTTGTTAATTCCATCATAAACATGTCAATGAAAAAAGGGGGGGGGGGCTGGTGCCAGGTGTCAGGCCTATTGTATTATGTTAACAGATCCATCCGTTTCAATACCTTGGGTGTGATATGGTTAAATAGTTACAATATCCGCAGATAACCATTCGCGGATGTGGACGAATTAAGTGCAGATGCAGATACTATTTTGTATATCCGCGCAGGGCTTTAGTTATAATCGGTAAATCAAGTCTAACCACGATAAACCAGGTCGGGGATTTTAACCTTCATCGGTTAATTCCTCTGGCTTAGGGGCTGGGTGATTGGGCTGTCCGGCTCCATGGCTAAATGGTTAGCGTGCTGGCCTTTGGTCACATGGGTCCCGGGTTCGATTCCCGGCAGGGACGGGAATTTTAACCATAATTGGCTCATTCCGCTGGCACGGGGGCTGGGTGTATGTGTCGTCTTCATCATTTGATCCTCATCACGACGTGCAGGTCGCCTACGGGAATCAATTTCAAAAGACCTGCACCTGGCAAGCCAAACTTTTCCTCGGGCACTCCCGACACTAAAAATCATACGCCACTTCATTTCATCATTATAATTCATCTTAGGGAGGGTCCCATACTCACGGACGTGCAGGTGGCCTACAGGGTATATATCCATCCCTTCTATCTCATGGATTAAAAATATAAGAGTCCATCCTGGAGAGAAAAATCACAACATTCGTTGAACCTAAACTTGGGGAAGACAATATGGATTCAGAACGGACAGATCAAGCCTAGACCTAATTTTTAAGACAAGAATGCTGGAACAAGAATACAGCCCTTATACACTAGTTGTATTCTTGGAAATTGAGAAGGAATATTATCACGTACCACGGAAGCACATATGGAAATGTCAGATGTACGTACCAGACGAGATTATAAGCTGGAGTTAAACAACTATCTGCATCGGGAAACAATGTGATTTTTTAATTTGTTGTACAGTAGAATTCCATTAGTCCGGCATCCACCAGTCCGGAACGCCCGATGGTCCGGCACCATTCCAGGATTTTTTAATGTTATTATCTCTTAAAATGATCTCTCCTGAACAATTTGATGCATTATTTGTCGAAACCACTGGAAGTGTATGTTTTATTATTTCAAGGTTAATATTGCAAATGTATCTGATACAGTCCAGTTGTTATGCACTGACTTACTTAAATATCTCTATCTCTGGAAATATTCAGTCTAGAAGGCTGTGTGCTACACTGAGTACTGCAAATAAAACCATATGATAAAAAAAACAGATTACATAAATTGAATGTATGGGCCACGTTCAAAAACGGATGGGAGCATGCCTTCAAAAACTGAAGCGGACATAAGGAAAAGAGAAGTTGTAGATTGGAAGACTCTTACGGCATTATTATGGAATGGCAATAAGAAACAACACGTCTGAAAAGAAGAGTGTGTTGTTAGACTAATGATTCTGCTGATCAACATTTTACTGCAAAACGCCGTGTTACAGCTCTTTTCGCTGTACGCCTTAACCTATATCGTAGTAAGAGGTACCGCCCGATAGTCCGGCATTTTCGGTAATTCGGCACCGGGCCGGTCCCGAACGTGCCGGACTATCGGATTTCTACTGTACGTCGCACCGAAACAGATAGGTCTTAGGGCGACGATGGGATAGGAAAGGTCTAGTAGTGGGTAGAAAGCGGTCGCGGCCCATTTTCACACCAGACAAAACACGGAAAACCATCTTCAGGGCTGCCGACAGAGGAGTTCGAACACACTATCTCCCGCATGCAAGCTCACAGCTGCGCGCCCCTAATCGCACAGCCAACTCACTCGGTATGAGTTATGTGTAAATTCCAGGAGGCAGCTAAAGTTGTTTTGAAAGTGCTGTAAGAACGCAAGTCAACAAGGAAGTTGTCTATCACGACTTAGTTATTATAATGGGTGAGGTTATAGCAGCGAAAAGGAAGAATCAGACAACAAATGCGCTCGTATTTGCTGATGATGTTATCTTATAGGGTGAGACAGAAGCTTAAATACAAGCCAGACGACATCTCTGACAAGAAGAATTTAAAAGAATGATCAACAGCCGAACTAAAACAGTTGGTTTGTTAATTATTTTTTTTTTTTGCTTGCTTGTTTGTTTGTTTGTAGCTAGTAGATTAACATCGCACTAACACATCGAAGGTTTTTGACGACGCAAGCACGGGAAAGGATTAGGATTTGGAAGGAAGCGGCTGTGGTGTCCACATACAGCCCCAGAAATTGTTTGGTGTGAAAATAGGAAAGAGCGGAAAACCATTCTCAGGGCTGCCGGCGATGGGATTCGAAGCCACAATCTCCTGCACGCAAGCTGACATCTATGAGACCCTAACCGGTGATCAGTCGAAATCCTGAAGTAGTTCACCTACCAGTGCAAAATGAAGAAGTAAATATTACTACAGTCCTATTTAAACAACGTGCGAGTTCTGACAGCTTGTAGCACGTGGCACCGAGCAAAGGCCGGAAGCGCTGTGTTGCCACATGTTCCGGGTGGTGTTATTCCCATCACAATCAACCTCCTTTCCCTCTCTGCGCTACGCGCTGCGGAAAATATCCATGTACCGGGAACATGAGAGCGTTAGAATAATATTAAATAATGTTGCTATTATTCCAAGGTGGCTCGGCAGTAATTTTATCAGCTCAAATGTTGTAAGACATACTACTCAATCCCCTCCCTCATACACACCATATCGCGAGCTTATCACGAATAACTAAGCCATGCGTCCCCATTACGCTTGCCTTTTTTCGAGGTGAATGAATTCTTGGTCGCCCTCGTTGTCCTTTAGCGGCCCTCTGAACAGGTTGCGACATTTTGTAGTTTAGTAAATAACACGGTGTTAAAAATTACGCTATACTACACAATACTAAAATTTACACTACACTTAAATGCCAGTATTGTAACGATGCCCTTAATAACACGAACATGAACAAAAAAGCACTATAACTATTTAGCTAATTTCAAAAGACACTATACACGTAATGATTGTATCACTCAAAGCAAACACTGTGTATGGCCTAGTCCAGCCACATGTGCTAAGGTAAACTAATTGGCAACGTGCAACTCAGATCGACCGCCTCATGGAGTTCTGAGACATATTGGGGGAGGGGGAGGGGGAGGGTAGGAAAAGGGCTTCCTGACTGGGATTGGCTTAAATGGGAGGCGTGTACTGGTTGCCATATTAACTGGCATCCCTTACGTCCACGCTGGGAGAGCCCTTGGGTGGGGGCGGTACAGTAACACCCACGGTAACCCCTGCCTGTCGTAGTCGTAGGAGGCGACTAAAAGGAGCTCCAGGGGCTCTGAACTTGGGAGCGTGGATTGGCGATCACGGGGCCCTTAGCTGAGTCCTGACATTGCTTCCACTTACTTGTGCCAAGCTCCTCACTTTCATCTATCTTATCCGAACTCCCTTGGTCAACTCTTGTTCTTTTCCGATCCCAACGGTATTAGAGCACTCGAGGCCTAGGGAGTCTTTCATTTTCACGCCCTTCCTGGCCCTTGTCTTTCTCCGGCCGATATCTTCATTTTTCGAAGTGTCGGATCCCTTCCAATTTTTTCTTCTCTGATTAGTGTTATATAGAGGATGGTTGCCTAGTTGTACTACCTCCTAAAAAGATCACCAACACCACCACCACGCTGGGAAAAGAACCGAGCACAACACACACACCTGACAGCACGTGGTTATAGTAAACAACAGGTCGACAACACTGGTAACCGGAACTAGAGTCTAACGCACTCTATCGGAACGATCGGCTGCCTATGATTGGCTGTTTATTAATTCACTTAACCTCCGCCAAAAGGCAGTGCTCAAGTGTCAAGTCGAAACTCGTAAGAACTGAACTATAGATATTCTAGCCATCGATAAACAGAGAGATCGCTCTGTAATACTGGACCCAACAGTACGTATAGAATAGGCGAACAACAGGCGCACGATGTGCACTCTGAGATACAGGCAATCTACGTTCCAGTATCCAGCTACATCATGGAGAAGTATCATGCAAACTCAGTCACTGTGTAGGGATTGTTAGTGGGTGCAAGAAGTACCATACCGGGGATGACGGCCAAGTTATGGAAGAAGTTTGCCCTCAAGGAAAGCTACCTAGCGAGGGTCTGTGCTATTTTTAAGGAACCATTTATATGCCAAGTAATAAAATGTTTACAATACTATGTCTTATGGCAAACCCGTTGAGGGTCAGTTTCCTAAATAAAAGATTATATACCGTAATAATAATAATAATAATAATAATAATAATAATAATAATAATAATAATAAATATTCTCGAGAATAATTTACAATCGGTAAAAATGTCAACTGGAGAAAGAATTGCGTAAGTACCAGGGAGGATTTCTCATTTTCTCTTTCAGAATTTGTTTTACGTCGCACCGGCACAGATAGGTCTTATAGTGACGATGGGATAGGAAAGGCCTAGGAATGGGAAGGAAGCGGCCGTGGCCTTAAGGTACAGCCCCAGCATTCGCCTGGTGTAAAAATGGGAAACCACGGAAAACCATCTTCAAGGCTGGCGACAGTGGGGTTCAAACCCACTTTCTCCCGGGTGCGAGCCCATAGCTGTGCGCTCCTAACCGCACGGCCACCTCGCCCGGTAGGGAGGGTTTCGACCACGGCGTAGTTGTCCAGATCAAATCATAACACAAATTGTTAATGGACATCTACAAACGACGACAGAAACAAATGATTATCACTTTCGTAGACCTTCGGAAAGTCTATGATTGCATTCACCACCTTCAGTATTAAAAATATTACGAAATTTTGGATTACACCCTAAATTAGTTAAAATGATAAGCTTAACGTTAACAAATACTATCAAAAGTGAAGTTTAGAGGAGAATTATCCGAAGCATTCACAATCAGAACAGGACTAAGACAAGGTGATGTATTATCACCACTTTTGTTTAATTGTACTCTGGAATACTTGATGAGAGAATGGTATAAAGAGAATGATAAAAATGTAAAAATTGGATACACTAAAGATGAAATTAGCCTACATTGCTTAGGATTTGCAGATGATCTGGCATTACTAGCTAATAACCTTAATGAAGCTCGGAATCAAATCACAAGTCTCCCAACTATTGCTCGAAAAATAGGATTAACAATTTCATTTGAAAAAACTAAAATTATGGCAATAGATCCCCTTATACAGTTTAAATGAAAATAATCCTTGGACAGAGAAAACGAATAAATTATCCAAAGCCCAAAAAGTAATCAGGAATACACACAAGAAATGTTTGTCAATAAATACAAAATTGGAACACTGTAAGACCAACCTGAAATAACTTATGGAAGTGAAACATAATTTAAACTAAGGCAAAAGAATAACATAGGCAAAATTTTAAAAACAGAAAGTAGAGTAGTAAGAACACGTATTACTAAGAAGTACCAAAAATAAGGAGAATTGCGTGTCATCCCAAATGCAAATAGAACCATAACGGATTTCATAAGAAAGAAGAGAGTATCATTCTTTGGTTATCTGTTGAGAACACCTCAAGACAGGTTAATACGCAGAATTTTGGAGAAGCTTTGGAAACAAAAACAACAACCTGTCTGGATAAAAGAATTAAACTTAACACTGGAGGTTTTAAAGAATAAATCAAACAAAGTAAATAAATCGAAGAATGGTAAAATTAGATTCCTACCAAAATTGTTAAAAGAGAAACAACTAAAAGGATATTTAAGAAAAACGAAAACGAAGATCAGACAGATTAAGGAAATATTGGAACAGAAAGGAATAAAAACCATAAAACATCATAGAAGCCTGGACAGAAATTGACTACAGTGGTCCAATGCGGCCGTAAAAGCACAAATAATTAATAATAATAATAATAATAATAATAATAATAATAATAATAATAATAATAATAATAATAATAATAATAATAATAATCTTACAACGGGAAGGGTGATTAGTTTCTTTTCCTACTTAAATTGATCACTGGTTTATGACCGACGGAAGATCTCTAACATGAACAAGTATCTGTAACATCCAATTTTAATGCTAATTGGAAGAGCAACATTCGTAAGTTGAAAATTCAACTGAAATCTTCTGAATGTTTTGTAACTTATTTCCTGTTTTCTAAATGATTAGGTCATGCGTGACCTACGATAATCTCAGAGAATCATGCTTAGCTATAGTTCGCAAAATCGAAAAAAAGTAATATTTTGTAAAAAGGAAGCTGTACGTTTTAATGTCGACTCAGTCAAATGTAACTCAAAAGTTTTTCAGTCTGTCGAACACACAATATTATTCTTCTTTTTTGCTAGTGCCTTTACGTCGCACCGACACAGATAGGTCTTGCGGCGACGATGGGATAGGAAAGGCCTAGGAGTTGGAAGGAAGCGGCCGTGGCCTTAATTAAGGTACAGCCCCCAGCATTTGCCTGGTGTGAAAATAGGAAACCACGGGAAACCATCTTCAGGGCGGCCGACTGTGGGATTCGAACCCACTATCTCCCGGATGCAAGCTCACACCTGCGCGCCCCTAACCGCACGGCCAACTCGCCCGTGCTGCTGCTTCTTCTTCTTCCTCCTCCTCCGCTTTTCCGTCACTTGAGGAGTTGCGGGTGCGAACTGTGTCGCACATGTGGGTTTGGCCCTGTTTTACGGTCGGATGCCCTTCATGACGTCAACCTTATATGGAAGGATGTAATCACTATTGCGTGGTGGTTGGTAGTATAGTGAGATGTCTGGATATGAAGAGGAAAGTGTTGCAACAAACAAACACAAACACCTAGTCTCCGAGCCAGAAGAATTAATCAAACACGATTAAAATCCCCAATCCGGCCGGGAATCGAACCTGGGACTCTCTGAACCGAAGGCCTCAACGCTGACCATTCAGCCAATGAGTCGGACTGTCGAACACACAATATAGCAATAATTATTACACTACAACATACCTGTAAACAAAAAATATATGTAGTGTGCATTTTTATTCCTTCTTTCCATCGTCTCTCTCTCTCTCTCTCTATCTATCTCTCTGTGTGTGTGTGTGTGTGTGTGTGTGTGTGTCCACGCATCACGAAAAAATGGTTGAAGAGATGTAATCAAAACCGGTATCTGAATTCGGGGAATGAGGCACTACTATTTTATCTATAATTAATTTTATTCACGCTGAGTGAAATGGTAGTTTAGGGGAAGGCCTAAAATTTAATTCTCAAATATCTATGTTATTAGTGGTCCTATCAATTTATTTACTAGCAAATATACCCGTGCTTCGCTACGATATTCTATATTGTATACGGATATCGAAGTAAATGACTGTACATGCAGTGAATAAGATTTTTTAAATTCCAAGTCTCTTACCATTATCCGAGAAACAGCATAGCGAGGTCCACATAGGTTGTTTCCAAAGTAAAGTGCGAGTTGCGGAGTTGTGACGATAACGGCAGGTCCACTTGCCTACTGCTATTCGCAATCGAGTTGGGAATTTCATTATAATGGCGGCCCTATTACCTGCTGCGTGGTCACAATCGATTTGAGGAGTTTTCGTTGCAATTGCAGGCCCCATTTCATACTTCCAAACTGACAACAATTGACGAATTGTTATTAAAATGGCAGGCACCTTCCCTACTGCCAGTCAAAATTGAGTTGTGCTGTTATCAATATAATGACAGACCCCTTTTCCTAATGCCAGTCAGCTTACTGCCAGTCACACCGAGTTGGTGAGTTTCCATTATAATAGCAGGCCAGTATGGCTAATGCCAGTCACTTTTTAGATGGGTAAATTTGTTTATAATGGCGGGCACCCTTGCCCGGTCGGGTAGAGGAGTTTTGAAAAAAAAGCATGCTCCCTAGCCTTCTGCCAGTCAAATCGAGAAGGAAATTATTAATTACAATGATACACAAGAGTTGTAAAAAACCCTATTCATACTGCCAGTCAAAGTCGATGTGGGGAGCACTAATTACAATAGCAGGCGCCCTCCTGCTGAGAGTCATTATTGATTTGTAACGTATTAATTACAAAGGTACACACACCCTTTCTAGATGGCTAAAAATCGACTTCAATGAAAAAATATAGATCGACATACGAAAGTATGTGCTTTTTTACCTTCATTTAAAGATTAACTTCTCTAAGCGGTACATCATATCGACAAACGGATTGTACGATAAGGCGCTCACATAACTGTCTAAATGGCTGGTCCTGTGATATGTTCTCGTATCTCATCTATTTATGGGTAAGATTGAGTTAGAATCGTTGAATAGGGTGACATTTGGGTAAGGTTTTCTCACAGTGCATTATTTTTCGGATACATATGTGAAAGCTACAAAGATAGAATTTGGCTAGCATATAGCTACTGAGTGGGCTAATGTTCGCGTAGAATTTGATGATCCTGTCATTCGGATAAGTGAATCAAACTACCAATTACACATGTAAAAGTGCAAAATTTACGGACAATCTAGAAATAGAGCCAAATTCAAGGGATAACGGATAAAGATACGACAAAAAGGCATAGGACCAAAGTTGTAGATCACTCCAAATTGAACCGAGGTTGTGTCATCCGTTTTGTGATACGACCTACCGTTTAGCCACCAAATACCTCGAAAGGAAGGCCTGAACCGTAATTAAAATTGCCTCAATATTTCGATATATTTCGGGGGTAAAAATGAAAATGGAGTGTTACTATTTATCTCAGCGACCCCGAAATGAATGGATTGGACACTGTTTTCAATTATTTTTATATATTATTCCTCCCTCGCCACCCCCCCCCCCATCGCGAAGGGGGCTGAACTTGGACTTTTAAAAAATCCAGAGTGTCATTCATCTCAGCGAACTCGAAAACTATGTATTCGACACTATTTTCGATTAATTTTATATATAACCCTTAAAGGCACAAGGGATGGCTCAATCCCACAGTGCTCGTCTCTAGATAGTAAGTTACGAGTGCACCAAGTTTAGTTGATTTTGCTCCAGTGGTTTAGGAGGAGATATGTCATTTTCATACGTAGGCCCTACATTCATTTTATAGATATAGATTTATTTATTTATTTATTTATTTATTTATTTATTTATTTATTTATTTATTTATTTATTTATTTATTTATTTATTTATGTCAGAAGTACAAAATATGAAACATGAAAACATTTTTTAAAAAAGGTAGCATGAAATGGACACAATACACAAATGTGTGATCAAGTGACGTCGAACAGTTACCGTCCAAAACTCAGCCACTTCGAGAGCACTTGAATTAGTTTGAGTCAAATCACGCATTGTACAACTGGACGGGCACAACGGGCAATATAAGAGAATTGTTGTTTGAAATTCGCCACAATCACATAGAACTGTCTAGGTCGGAAAATGCCACTTGTCCTTTGTCCTATTATAAATGCTACGTAACTAAAGATATACAGAATTAAATTTCCGATCATTTTTATCGTACTGGCTATGATAACAGAGATATTCATGAATTTAGATTGTTGTTAAGTCCACATCAACACCCAACCACGAGAAAATGGGAGAACGGAAGTTAATGAAAATCGGTATGTAATTTATTTATTTTTTTTTGCTTTACGTCGCACCGACACAGATAGGTCTTATGGCGACGATGGGACAGGGAAAGGACTCAAACCTACTATCTCCCGAATACTGGATATCGGCCGCACTTAAGCGACTGCAGCTATCGAGCTTGGTAATCGGTATGTAATGTCAGGGAATAAGGCATTACAGTCTAGGATATAAATAATTTTATTCATGTTGGATGAAACAATAGTTTAGGGGAACGCGCCTAAAATGTATTACAATTTATTTTTTAAATTGTTAAATCTCTATTGGTCCTATCGAAAAGTACTACATAATTAAAGTTATAGAGAATACAATTTCCGATCATTTGTATTATGTCTTACACAGTTTTACCGTACTATGTTAATATAATTCATTAATTTAGACTTTTATCGCTAAGTCCATAACAACGCCGAGCATTGTTAACATGGAAATATTGTTCAATGGTGTTAAATGGCGATGGTTTTTGTCATGATTGTCTTGACTGAGTGGTCACCAGTCCATATCTACAAAGATAATGGTGAAGATGATTATAAAAAAAATGAGAATAAATAATAAAGCCAATCAAGGATAGAATACATATCTATAACAGTAAGGAAGAGGAGTCTGCTATTTTTTTGACATATTTACAGAATGGACGACAATAGACTAACAAAAAAGATCTTTACGTGTCTTTGGAAGAAAAAGTCAACTATCGCCTGGATTCAAGAGATGAAAAAAGACTTGGAAAGAAACAACGTCAGAGAAGAAGTAGTAATGGAAAGAGAAATTTTCAGGAAGAAAGTTTCAAAGATGGAAGGATTCCAAGGGAGGAAGGCAAAAAACCCGGCACAAAGTGGTCTGAAGAAAGAAAAAAGATACACAGTGAAACAATCAAGGAATATTGGAAGAAAAGGAAGGAACAACAAAGGATGAAGAATGGAAACGGGAACGTGGTCCCTAGTAGACAATAACGCAAGAAGAAGAAGAAGAATCCAATAAAGGAACGAGAGCTTGACGAATATGACAATTTAGGGAGTCGTGAAAGAAGGAAGAACTCCCTATGCATTAGATGCCCTAATATCACACAGTAGGAAGAAAACTAAATGTGAAGGCCTAGAATAACGAAAGCTCATAAAACTGATCAACAATAACATTACACTGACCTAAGTAAAACAGCATGCCTGAATATTGGCGGAAAGTGGCTGGGGAGTTAGAATACTCTGCATATGCTATATGCTATCTGATTGTCCGTCAACGACGGGTACTAATTCTAGTATTCAGTAACAGAAGAACGTATTTTCTAGCAGGAAAAATGCTTGTGGTCGAGTGACCTTCACTCATTGCAAGATTTATGTCCAGTTTAAAGATACTTGTCCTTCATGCCTCTCACACAAGTGAAGGTGCTCAGCGCAGTTTACCCAACAAGACATTACAGCGGCTTGTGTAATTAATTCGAGTTAAACACCACTCTGTCAGTGATATGGCTGCGCGAGAAACATTCTAACTCGCTCACCGCTGTTTGGAGGACGAAGAGTTGGGCTGCTGTTAGGTATAAAACAACGACATTAACCCGCCTCTCTTTACTTTAATCGGAGATGATGATTATGTTTGTTCTTTAAAGGGACCTGACATTTAGGACATCGGCCCCTAATGGAACGAAATGAGACGAAATGTAATAACAATTTAAAAATCCAAAATCATCCACCGACCAGAATTCAAAACGTGATGAATAATGCGTGGATGAATATGAATTTAAGACAATTAGTGGATCCGACCCGCAATGCTCGACATTCCCAGAAACTATCTTAAAACAAAATTATTACTGACCAATGGACTGCTTCTAAAGCACATTCTCGAATCGATGATGCTCGATGTCTAAAGGGGTCCAAAATCCAGGTCTACGGCCCCTCATAATGCTACTTATCGCTAGTAAAGTAGAACCATGGTGTTTTGTCATATTGCGGTACTAATCAAAAGTAGCGTAGACTCACGGTGTTCCACACATTATGGCACTACTCTCAAGTATCGTACAGTACGTCACACAGGTAACGCAGACCTATGGTGTTTCTCACATAATGGCGCCACTCATAGGCAACGCAAACCAATTGTATTCCTCACATAGCTGAACTATCACAGGCGCCGGTATTCCCGTGGTGTTCCTCACATAGTAGGTACTAATCACAGGCAACGCAGACCCACGGTGACGCTCATTTAGCGCTACTAATCACAGGTACTGTAAACCCACAGTGAACCCACTCTCTGCTGCTGCTACCTAACATAGTGGTACTACTCGATCCTTTAGGCGAGCGATGGTGTTTCCCGAGTGATGATACTAATCACAAGTAGTTTCATGGTTCTAATAAAATCATCCCTTGGTCGCCCCTTTTAGTCACCTCTTACGATAGGAAGAGGTTAATGTGGGTGTATTCTTCGTCTGCGTTCCCACCCACAGGGGGTGAAGTGGTTTTTCCCCTCAGTTAATGAAGATATTTATTCTATCGTGCCAGAACGAAATATGGTACACTAAGAAAGAATACCCACATACTAATACATAAACAACACTGGTTTCATACCAATACGTTTGAATGCATTTATGTACTTATTTCATGTCAATGTAAGTGGCGAAGTTAAGACTCTAGGCTCTCTTGCACTTATCTACAACATAGTGACAGAATTTCACAATTAGTATATATCTACAACTACATTATTATTATTATTATTATTATTATATTATTATTATTATTTATTGCAGAGGTGCTATTGAACACAGAATATTTATAGAGGCACGCCCAAAAAAAAAAAATCTACAGGCCTACTTCCTTACCTGATTTACTCCTTATAGCGAGGCAGGCGTGATTTCTTGAGAAACCAGTTTTGAATGATCCCTTTTTTCAAGCCAATTGTCTCGAACCAAGTCTCTTGCACCTGTCTAGGCCTGAAATTCTTTTCATTCTTTGTTAGTCCTACCTGCGTTACTAGTGAAGTACTTTCGATTGGGATCACCTGCATGCTTTCAATCTGCTCAATGACGATTTGTATACTCAGCTTATCGGAGATAGTGGTACGTATAGCAAATATTATTACTAAGTTAACTGCTTTTAAGGTTTTCGGAGACACCGAGGTACCGGAATTTAGTTTATCGGAAATACTAACACACTACTACAGTCAATGCTTTCCATTTTGTCGAAAATATATCGTCTCTTCCCAAAGAGGAACAAAATATTTGATGTGACGCACCGCTGGTTACTGAAACGCAAATTTAACAAAACTCACGAATGGGGGACGCGGACGGCAGCCAACAGTACAGAAACGACGCAATGTCGCCTGGTCGCTTACTTTAGCACTCATTGGTGAGCAAAGAGTCCTAGAGAGGAAAATTACGTAATGTATCATTCCGGTAACACATGCGTATCAGAAAGTTCAGATCTAATTTGTGTAGAATTATGACTGTAACAGAGATCACAAAATAATACGGAGATTAAAAGTACGAAATATTCATTGTAAAATGTAAATTTTGGGGCGATTTCCTTTTTAACTCCGTCGCCCGTGTTACTGCAATCGTACGGGCCCGCGAAAATATTTTAGACGCCCGAAGCGTGTGCGCATCTGCTTATTTTCACTCCTGTGGTAGCCGGGCTGAGTGGCTCAGACGGTTAAGGCGCTGGCCTTCTAACCCCAACTTGGCAGGTTCGATCCTGGCTCAGTCCGGTGGTATTTGAAGGTGCTCAAATACGACAGCCCCGTGTTGGTAGATTTACTGGCACGTAAAAGAACTCCTGCGGGACTAAATTCCGGCACCTCGGCGTCTCCGAAGACCTTAAAAAGTAGTTAGTGGGACGTAAAACAAATAACATTATTATTATTACTCCTGTGGTAATGATTATGGTAGTAATGATTATTATCTTATTCTTATTCTTCTAAGCGATTATCCTACTGCTGTAGGGCCGTTTGATGGCTCAAAGAACGCCCGCGATCGAAAAAGTCATACGGCTGTAGGTGGAATGCTCGTATACTATCGTTGTTTTGGCCTTCCAATTGGTTGAATTCCACTAACTTGAGGTAGTGATTATTCTCTATGTATTTTTTTTTGAGTCATCAGTCCACAAACTGGTTTGATGCAGCTCTCCATGTCACTCTATCCTGTGCTCTTTTCATTTCTACGTAACTGCTGCATCCTTCATCTACTCTAATCTGCTTATCATATTCATACCTTAGACTACCCCTACCGTTCTTACCCTCTACACTTCCCTCAAAACCAACTGAACAAGTCTAGCACTCGCTGTCTTAGGATGTGTCCTATCATTCTCTTCTTATGGTCAAACCGTTCTCCCACCAATTCGATTCAGTATCTCTTCATTTGTGATTTGACCTACCCATTTCACCTTCAGCATTCTTCTGTATAACACCACATTTCAAAGATTCTATTATCTTTCCTACTGAACTAGTTATCATTCATTCTTCACTTCCATGCAATGTCACGCTCCAGAAGAAAGTCTTCAAAAAATGTCTTTCTAACTCCTATATCAGTGTTCGCAGTAAGCAAAGTAACTGAAGTTGACCGAGGAAGAATGGATAGGAAAGATGTCAGTGAGGAGACTGGCACAAGTGGATAACGCCAAGCTCAGCTAGGAGCTCCGTGGTTGCCAACTCAACTTCCCAAGTTAAGAGCTGTTAAGGGGCTCTCCTTCATTCGCCTTCTACGAGGGCAGGTGGATGTATTATATCGCCCAAACAGGGGCGAATACTTCATACTTCTTCCCGAACTCTCTACGCGCAAAGCTGCGACTGTTATTGATTTAGGAAAGGAAACCCCTTATCGTATGCTTTGTCCCACAACGGCAGGCAGCAGCTGTTGACATTTACAGTCGACTTAAATTGCACATCTATGGGTAAAAGCCTACTTGCGTGATACCTTCAAAGTTCTATTTACAGTATACGAATCGTGTTAATTGATTAAGTAACTATTAGAGTGAAATAGAAACCTACACTCTTTCAAGCACAACCTTTGTCGTTAGAGTGTTGTGACTAAGCGGACATCTCAAAAACAATAACTTTAGAACTAGTCCAGTTATAAAACTGTTAAGTCAAAAACACATCTTTCCATGTTACCAGTTCAATTTGTCTATATACCGGGTGAACGAGCCGCTCCCATTTCTTCGTATTTATGCAACCCGCAGTTTATAACCTAACGTGAAAACATCTACCCTGTAGTCCGACGATAAGTTCTTGTGTAGGCGGAAGGCCTAACAAACCAGCAACAAGGAGGTAATAACTAGAGCTTTGAATTTTATGTAATATGTACATAAAAATGTAGTGAATATCAGTGAAAATGTTAGAGTACTAATACACTAAATTTAGAAAAACGTTCGTATATTCCTTTTATTATAACTTATGGTTATATGAGTCAGTAATTTGTTTTAAATGCCTTCATATTTTATGACAAAGTCATCGTTATTGTTTTAGATCAGAGGTGCTCACACTGGACATTCCACCCCACGGGCGCCCAGCACTGTAAGCGGGCGGGCAGGCAGGCGATGAGCGTATGCTATGCACAGACCGTGAAGGTTGAGCGAAGTCCTCCCAGTTACACTCTAACACTGCGGCGAATACCGAGTTTGAAATGGAGTTAGAAAATAATGAAATAAAGAGGGCAGAAATCCACGTCATTTTCAATTTACGCTGTCAGAAATAAGTTATTGACGTTCATTGCAGTTTATGTATTTTTACCGGATGGCCTACAACCTCAAATATTTTTATAATGTACGTAATGAATTACAATTTTCACTATTAAATTTTAAGACGTGCTTTGGAAACATTTCTAATATAATGCGGAGTTAAGGTGGATAAGCTGTGCCTTGTGGTTGTTTGGGTTTAAATTATCTGATAAACTCACCAACAATTCAATCATGCTTACCGGGAATAACATCAGCTAGGTTATTTATCTGAAGGCATACTGTACTGTACATCTATCTAGTAGATATATTTACTTTGTTGTTGTACTTTAATCTTGGATAGTAAATATCTATGTCCTCACTCGTGATGAAACTCCCTCTCACCATTTAGAACAGGGCCTCTCAGGGTGCATGCACTGTGCAAAAGACGACTTCGCTTGGTTGACCAGAGTGCAGACCCCCACTCCTCGATTTGGAACAATAGCGCTGTCTCTCTCTTTCCCCACGCTTGTCTCGCTCGCTCCGCCTGTCTCCCCCTTCCTCACTTGTTCCGTAGCGCTCCAAATCCGAGCCGAGTTGAGCCGAACTTAGCCGAGTAGTCCAGAGACGAAGCGTTGGTCCAAGCCGAGCCGAGTGGGACCGAACACTGTGCACAGGATCTCTGCACCGCTGTTTGCACGCGTGAGATTTTGGGCGTTTGAGAGGCCCTAATTTAGAGGCTAGCTATTACCATCGGACGCCTGTTAAATTTGAAATACTATTTTCAAAAATTCGCTGAACAGAGGAAGTCACACAACACTGCGCAAAATCAATAAGTAAACTTGTTGAAATATGTAATTATATTACGTTTTGCTTAATGAATAACAGGAATTTTACTTTTCAAAAATATAAATACTGTCATGTCCATCCAAGGAATTTTAAATCGTACCTTGTACGCTTAAACCCTGTACCTTTGTAGGTTGTAAAAAATTATAATGTGTCAGTTTTCTTTGAATCAATAAATATAAGAAAATAAAACTGACTGTTCATATCGAGCACAGTAAAAATCAATCCGGAATATCTTGAAAAGGTCAGGTTTTTTCTTTCGAGTATTGCGCTTTATTTCAAACACTGCACCCCAATAAGCATTTCACTGACTAGTGAAGGAAAGCTTCGTAATCACAATTGAACGTCAATGCTCCCTCGCATCCCTGCAAAGTGTGTCCGCTTTCTCGTTTCGCTGTGACGTATGCCTGTTACGTAGGCTGCCCGTATTTGTCACGCCAGCCAGGGCGCACTGGGCAAGCCTTAACGGGCGCCCAGTTGAGCACTTCTGCTTTAGGTAAAGCATACTTTGTAGTCTACAGTTTTACAATTTTGAAAATATTAAATCATTAAATTAAAGACTTAATAAAAATACTTCAAGTTATTTAAAAATAATATTATGCACTGTAAATTGCAGATGATATTTCACGATGTATTGTTGTAGCTAATTTCCTGTCGCCCTCAAGACCTTAAAATTAAACAAATAAATGTTACTAAACAAATTTAATATAGAATCTGTCATTAAACCCCTACTAAGTAACACAAATACAGTCGAACCTCAATATCTCGAACCTCCATTACTCGAATTTTCAGTATCTCAAAGTAACTTGAATTTCCCGGCCGTTTGACCAATTCTTCGCGTATATTTATTTCTCTATTACTCTAAATTCGATTACACGAATTTCTCGATTTCTCCAAGCAAACATTTCTTCCCTCGAAGCAAAAATACTCTGTAACGCGAATTTTGTGTAACGTTAAATGTGCAATACGGCATTTGTGGTTTGTGGAGAACAGTTAACAGGAAATGTTTACAGTGATGATGGGAGCTAATATGACGGGAACCGAAAACTGAAACATCTAATAATCGGAAAATCGGCAAAGCCTCGCTGGTCCTCTGCTGTTAATTAATTACCGGTCACGTACGAAACCAAGCCCCGAAGTCGCGGATGACAAGCTTCATTTACTAATCTCAGCTGCGTGGTATTGACGAGAAGTTTCAACGTAAAGGGAGGAGAGGTTAACAGTAACAAACAGAAGAGACTAACGGATTTTTTTTTCAAAAGTGTTAACGGAGGTATATTTCTTGTTTCACTACTGTATGCACTGTACCCTGTCTTCTAAAAAGTTGCTGTAATAAGTATTATAGTGTAATTAAAGTGATGCCATAAAATATAGTTTGTTTGTATATTTTTAAGTACTGTTAAAAATAATGTTCAGTATAAGGCCAAAATGCATATCACTCAACTATGTATTATACAAGCTCAAAAACAGTATTCTCTATATATCTCGAAATAAAAATTAGATCCTGAGATGATTCGAGATATCGAGGTTCCACTGTACCAATTACATAAGAATCCGGGCCATAGATAACGAATGAACGCGCAGAACTGTGCTGCACGCATAAGGTGAACGCCGCGTGTTGAGTAGAAACGGAGTTGATACCAAAATGTTACGATATAAATATAATTACAAGAGACTTCTACCTGGCCTGGCGCGTTTAACGGCCAACGCTATGCTTTTTGTTCGGAGGTTTAAGTCGAGCCCTGCGCAGATATGCAGAATACTATCCGCATCAGCACTTCCTTCATCCATACCCGCATCAGCGAATGGTTATCCGCATCCGCAAAATGGTTTTCCGAGGATAATGCTAAAATTTAACTGCAGTATATCACATCTAAGGTATTGAAACGAATAGATCTGTTAGCATAATACAATAGGCCTGATACCTGGCATCAGAACCTCTACTGTCACGGGTTTATGAGGGAATTTCTCTTATGACAACTACTGACGTATTGACCTTTGTTCCTTCCTGTCATTAATTGTGGGCAGAAGCCAGTTAGGCTCAGGTCAGTTTTACGGCTTTATGGTCTCAAGGCTCTTTATACATCATCATTCTCCCATACCAATGTCAAGGATCGCCTAACCACAAGCAAAAAGAAGAGCATGCCTGAGTGAAAATCAATAAACATTATTATTTAAAAATTATCGGCAAAATTATCCGCCAAGACACTAACTTCACGGATAACCCCGGATATCCGCATCTGTCCAGGTCTCTAGGTTTAAGCACCGTGCTGGCAAAGTATTTTTATGCATTTATTTCAATCCAATGAGGGCTGTAATAATGAAGACCGATAGTGATTACAATCACAAATAACATTCGACGCACTCTACTATGTACTGTATGTTAGATAGTCTTTAAGGAGCTCGCGTACTGCCTATCCCGACAATGTTAATGTTCTCAATTTCAGATACGCTAAGATTCAGGTATTAAAGCCACAGATTTGAAACTTTTATACATTGAATAAAAGATGTATGCCTATTCATTACAGAGCGAAGTGCATTACGTCCTGCTTCGCATATTGACGTACTCGTCACAACAATACCAGAGGTCATCTGTACGAGAACCATGACTCGAATGTATAGCCAGGTTTCTTTAGCTGCATAGATCACAGCTGAATCTTGCTCCTTCTTAATCCCAGATAGTTGTGACCATTCACAAAGAGAGATGTGTGCAAGCGTAGCTATTACTTAGTTAAGTAATGCTGACAATGGCAAACGCAATGTATCAGTCTTAAGTCGGTGTATAGCGGTGATATCTTCTTCTTTCGTTAGGGTCTACTAGGGACCACGTTCCAATTTCAATTCTTCATCGTTTGTTGTTCCTCTCCTTCCAATATTCCTTCATTGTTTCACTGTTTCTTTTTTCTTTCTTCAGATCACTGTGCCGGTTTTCTTTGTCTTCCTTGGGATCCTTCTATCTTTGAAACTTTCTTCCTGAAAAATTCTCTTTCCATTACTTCTTCTTCTTCTTCTATGATGTTGTTTCTTTCCAAGTCTTTTTTGATCTCTTGAATCCAGGTGGTTGTTGACTTTTTCTTCCCAGGATACGTGGAGATCTTTTTTGTTAGTCTACTGTTGTCCATTCTGTAAATATGTCCAAAAATAGCAGTCTCCTCTTCCATACTGTTATAGATATGTTCTCTATGTTCTGATAAATTTCGTTATTACTTCTTAATTTCCAAAATTCTGTAGTGTTTAGATGGCCTAATATTTTTATTATGATTCATCTTTCTAGTACTTCCAATCTTTCAAGTTTATAATTGAGTACCAAGCATTAACTCGCATATTAGCATTCTGGTTTCACAATTATGTTGTAGTGCTTTAAGATTTTTAGATAAACATTTTTAAGTCAAGTAAGACATGTTTTGTTATACCATATGCTCTTTCCATTTTGTGTATCCTTGCCCCTATAGCAGATTTTTCCAAACCATTTTCTTGGATGTTTCCTCCAAATATTTGAACTGCATTACCCTTTCGATTGAACCAACATCTGTTCCTAGTAATTTTGGAGCATTCTTTTTTCGTGAATTTTGTTTTCTCTGCCGAAATTCTTAAGCCTGCCATGTTGGCTGTCTCTTCCAGAAGATCTACATGTATTGCTTAGTCAGGCTTTCATAGAATATGGCAAAATCATCTGCAAATGCTAGGCAATTTATTGCAACACCTTTGTTCTTTCTTCCTAGCATAAGTGGTAATATATTACGGTGCTACAGTTTTTCGTTCCAAATTCTCACAACTTTTTCCAAGATACAGTTGAAAAGGAGTGGAGATAAGCCATCACCTTGTCTGACACCTGTTTTCATTTTAAAAGGTCGTGATCTCTCGCCCATAAATTTAACTTTTGAGACTGTGCCTGTAAGGGTTTCGCGGATCAGGTTTGCCAATTTGGTTTTAACTCCAAACTCACGTGTAGTTTTATCTAAGATATCTATTATACCCATATTATTAGGCCGTTGTAAGGATATCCGAGACTTCAGAAAAGTCAAATCTTCATAAAGGATGCCTACCCGAGTACAAAATTAGAATGTTAAAAATGCATGACTGAAGAGGGGGTTTGAACCCTCACTGCTGTAAGAAGTCAGCTATCTACCCCCATGTGATTCCATGCGGCTACTTCAAGCGTGCAAGCTCAGGCAATACATTACGAGACCAAAGCTCTCAATTCCCGTGACGTGCGAGGAACACGTTCGTTACCCCAGCTGAAAAATAATCTATATATCAAAAGAGTTTACTAAAAACACCTTTACCGAGCTCGATAGCTGCAGTCGCTTAAGTGCGCCCAGTATCCAGTATTCGGGAGATAGTAGGTTCGAACCCCACTGTCGGTAGCCCTGAAAATGGTTTTCCGTGGTTTCCCATTTTCACACCAGGCAAATGCTGGGGCTGTACCTTAATTAAGGCCACGGTCGCTTCCTTCCTACTCCTAGCCCTTTCCTGTCCCATCGTCGCCGTAAGACCTATCTGTGCCGGTGCGACGTGAAACAACTAGCAAAAAAAAAAAAAAAAAAAAAAAAAAAACCACCTTTGGCAAATCCGCCCGTCCGTTCTACTGGACCGATTTGCTTCATTTCTGTTCTTATTTTCTCCGGAATTACCTGCCGGTGAATCATGAGACATCGTCGCCATAAGACCTATCTGTGTCGGTGCGACGTAAAGCAACTAGCAAGAAAACAAAAACAAAAATCATGGGACATTGATAGGTCTCCAAGTTCAGCCAACCTTACTCAAAACCAAATCATTAAATTATCACTCCAATAATTGCAGGCAAAGATTTACCCTAACCCGCAATACATTCTGTATTTAGCAGTTTGCTAAGCGATTAACACTTTCATTAATATTCTGATATTTATGTGGTCTTCATCGTAACCGCAAGGACGTGACGTTTCAATTACCCGAGACTCAAACCGCGCCCGCCAAAGACGATGGAGACAAGCTTGTTGTTTTCTGCGGACGTCTTGGTGAGAATCCAGCTACTACGGCACTCGGCTAACACGCCCTCTAGTGTCATCTCTAGGAACATTGACACTGAACGACACTTTCATATATAAGAAGATCAACGTCAAGGCACATCGTCTGCGAGGTGTTAAGGCCACCACACACAGAAAGCTAAGCTATGCTACGCAACCCAACGCAACGAAAAACAAAAATCGCTCCAATGAAGTTATATGGAATGGCACACGCAGACTGCTATACTAACCTAAACCACGCCGAGCTAAATTTTACAGATCGCCCAGGAGGCGATTTTTATAGCTGGAGCTGGCTTTGCGCATGCGAACAATCTTTTTTTTTTTTTTTTTTTTTTTTTTTTTGTTGCCCGGCGTCTAGCAAACAAGTCGTTTTACATGAGTGGCTTTCGTGAATTACTTCCATACAGCAACTATTATATTGCTTAATTGTTCCTGTGTTCGTTAATTATCATGGAAGGGAGACCAAAGGATTTAAAAAAACTTATTGAAGAGGTACAGAAATATACTTGTCTGTCAAACTGTTTAAGGGATATAACCATGGAAGACAACTGTTGGCAACAAATGAATATCTGGAAATTGTATGTAAGTAGGCGTACCATTTATTGCTTTTACACAGCCTACATTTTTACCTTGCATTCTATAATTTGCGTGCTTCATTTTTTCTTTTATCATCCTCAGAAATAGAGAAGTTCATGAAGCTCATTCAGACGAAAGAGATTTTTAATTCATAATTTCCACGCAATGCTTGAGTCACATGATGGAATTCACCATGAATCATTCTCCTTCCAACTTCACGTATAAAGACTATTCTTTCTTAGTCTTCCACGACAGCGGCCAATAAAGAAAATTCCATCTTCAATTAATCCGCCATCATTAAACGGCTGCCTACCATAGTTTAGCTTAACTTTGGATTCATGACATAGCACAACATAGCTTCGCATCGCTACGCATAGCGTTAACTTAACGTAGCTTATGTTAGCTTGGTGTGTGTGGCAGCCCGCTCGCCTCATATACTCAAGAATGCGGCATTGAATCCAGATATAGTTTCACCGAGCGAGTTGGCCATGCGGTTAGGGGTTCGAGCCCTACTGTCGGCAGCTCTGAAGATGGTTTTCAGTGGTTTCCCATTTTCACACCAGGAAAATGCTGGGGCTATACCTTAATTAAGGCCTCGGTCGCTTCCTTCACACTCCTAGGCCTTTCCCATACCATCGTCACCACAAAACCTATCTGTGTCAGTGTGACGTAAAACAAATTGTAAAAGATAGTTTCAATGCAAGAGACCTGAATATAACAACACATTGTAGAACTCTTTTTTCACGGCAACATTCTAGCACCCCGGCGTTCTTTTGAACACTACAGATGTTGACGTAAAAAAGCCACCAGACAAGAAGACATGCGAATGACGGTGATGTGTTGCAACAGGAGACCAATGAAGAACGACACAACCTTGGTATAGCGGCTGGCAATGGAAACTGCTGCCCAGAAGTGAATTTTTCTTCTCGCATAATTCACGCACATTTAATTTATGACTGTTATTTTCTCCAAAACAGTGCAAAAAAGCGCTAGTAAATAGTGACCGCCACATGTCAATCCATCTTAAATCCAAGGTATATCAAACTGTGGTCCGCCCGGTCGCGCTGTATGGATCAGAATGCGGGCCAGCAACGAAAAGTGTAGAGCACCTACCCCAAGTCATGGAGATGTGAATGCTTCGAAGGGTAATGGGAATGACACAGCTGGAACACGTCTGCAATGAAAGGCAGCGACTAGAGGTCACAAACAAATTTGTGGGGGGAAAATGCGGAAGAGACATCTCCAGTGGCATGGCTATGTCAGACGTGTTGCGCATGAAACAGTCGCCGGTACAACATTCAATTTTGAAGTCGATGGTCGACGCTCACGAGGAAAACTTCAACAACGACGACTGGATACGTTTAACCCTGATCCCAAATACCTCCGTTTACACCCCAGCTGATGTATCGGATAGGTAAAGATGGCGTTCTTCGATCAGAGAAACGGATTATGCACACCCAGGACAACATTGGGAGGAATCTGCCACCTGGGCGACTGCCCTAAATGCATATCAGTGGTGACTGATGATGAAGAAGACTGCAGAATTAGCGGATTACCTGTGAACCATGAACGGGGCGGCAAGTTCACGGGAGCTCTAAGCCCGTTATCAACAACAGTTCATATATCCCATTACTGTGAAGGTTCTCCTCTATCCTGCATGTTGGTCAAGGCAAGGCTACCCACAGTCTGGAGCTTCTTAAACGCTTTATACCGGAGATAATCTGCTTAAGCAGTGGTCTATTATTGACAGCAATATTTTTGTTGAGCTCCAAACATGCCCGAATTCTGGCTGCTACGAACGCCAGCACGTGCCACGCAGGCCTTCAGCGTGTGAAGGTTGATGTCTCCACAGGAGACGGCGAAACGCTGACAATAATAAACGATATCCCAATTCCCCTACAACTTAGAATTCACCTCAGTACCAGAACGTCCGGATGTCATGCGTTTTCGGTCCTCAATTACGGAGTGGGAGCACGGATGCTTACTAGTTTTGTTTATGTCGCACCGACACAGATAGGTCTTACGGCGACGATGGGACAGGAAAGAGCTGGGATGGGAAGGAAGCGACCGAGGCTTTAATTAAGGTACAACACCAGCATTTGCATGGCGTGAAATGGGAAATCACGGAAAACCATATTCAGGGCTGCCAACAGTGAGGTTCGAACCAACTATTTCCCGAAAGCAAGCCGATAGCTACGTGATCCAAACCGCACAGCCATTTGCTCAGTGGGATGCTTACTGGAGAGACAATAAGGTGTTGAGCAATGGTGTTTTCGCCGCATGGATAGCCTATACAATGTTTCAAATGAAACAATAATACGTCGTATGAATGAAGGAAATAAACTGTAAAATCTATCAAGAAAAGAAAGCATACTTCGGCCATATAATGCGGAACGAGAAATACCACCTCCTCAAACTCATTACTGAAAGGAAATTAGAAGGCAAACAAGGATCTGGGAGAACTTCATAGCTCAAGAACATATGGCAATGGTCTGATAAGACATAAGCTAATTTAACTAGAAGCAGCACCAACAAAGTGTTATGGACAAGATGACTGCCAACGTCTTTAGAAGACAAAGTATTCGAAGGAGAAGAGGAAGAAGAAAAACATCATTCTGCATCGCTATTACTGAGAACTGGCATCGCAATGGGCAGGTCGGCGTAACGATAAGGTGGTCCATTTATCTAATCATGGCCACTCTAAGAAGAAAGATTATGACCCCGACTCTGATCCCGTTTGAACCTTTCCCCTCTCACTTCGACATAACGCTACTGTTCGGTAAATCTCGTATACCCCAGTTGATAGCCTATGGCTTAGGATACCTTCAGCTGTTATCTGAAAGGTACAGAGCAAGTAAACAAACAAATACAGGAGTCCTTTTAATTAAAAGTTCACACGATATAATAATCTACTGGCTGTCATTTTGCTCCTTATCAGATAACTATATTACTTAATGAATCAATGTAATGATCAATATTTTGTTCAGTTCTCTCAGCTGAAACCACTGTATTCATAATCAATTTCATAAATGAGGCCCCCTGGTGGCCATGATCGTTAAGAAGTCTAAACGGTCGAGTCCCGTAGGTCGAAAAATGTTCACCAACAGAATGTTGGCCAGGAGGGTAGGGGAGGTGGTGGTATACAATTTCTAATCAGTACATTTGTGCGAAAATCCAATATTAAATTCCAAACCTCTCCGCAGTGCTCAAATGGAATGAGGGCATATGGCGCTGTTGATGGTGATTCGTCCGTCTAATGGACGCGTTAAGCCTTGAGCAGACCCCTTGATGCTATTCGACAGGAGTAGGCTATGTGCCGCCACCGGGTTTCAACCCCACCCTTCCTACCATCATATACCACGTCATTCACTTTATCTCATTAACTCCTCTGATGAGGTTGACGTCAGGAAGGGCATCCGGTCATAAAAACCCACGACGACAGATACATCTCACCTCATACCCGAGCCCGTAGAGAAACGGGACAAGGAGTGGACAAACAAACAACAAACAAATCAATTTCATAAATGCACATTTACATAAAATTGCATGTTCTATTTCTGAAGGAACAATTCAAGAGAGGTTATGAATTTCCGTAAATATTTCAACGAATACAATTTCGCTTTTTATTTATTCAACTTCCCCCAGAAGAAGGTTGCCATAAGGCAAAACATGCCAAACAATTGACAAGTGACGATCAAAAATAGAAAAAAGAAATAAATTAATAATAATAATAATAATAATAATAATAATAATAATAATAATAATAATAATAATAATAATAATAATAATAATAATGTAACGTGAAAAAGACGATTACATGGAACTGCCGGGCTGAGTGGCGCTGGCCTTTTGAACTAAAGCTATCGGGTTCGATATCGGCTCAATCCGCTGGTATTTGAAGGTGTTCAAAAATGACAACCTTGTGTAGACAGATTTACTAGCACATAAAGAACTCCTGTAGGACAAAATTTCGGCATTTAGGTGTGTCTGAAAAGTAGTTAACTGGACGTAAAACATTATTATAGGTATACAGATTAAATGGCATTAACTTAAGAGAGAAGCAACGAAGTCCTTGGGTCACGATACTCAGTCAAGGGTATTTTAGGCAAACATATTTTGTCCCTGAAGAGAGAACTTAAAATGAAGTTCTATTTACGAAATTCGGGTATATATAAGCCTAGAAACGATATACCTATAGCACCTAAAGCTGTCTAAATTGATGTAAGAACTTATACATATTTGTCTACCTAAATATATTATACTAAAAACAGTTTTGTCCGCCTGTCCGTTCTAGAAGACCAATTTGCTGCAGTTTGTTTTATTCTCTCCGGAATTACCAGCCGGTGAATCGTGAGACAGTGATGGGTCTAAGTTCGTTCAACTTTGAGGGCAATCCTAAAACCAAGTCACTATACGACAACTCCAACAATAGCAGGCGAAGGCTTGCCTTAACCCGCAATACATTCTGTACTTAGCAGGTTGCTAAGCGACAAACACTTTCACTCATATTCTGATAAATGTGATTTTCACCGTTAGTAATGTCAAAGCATGCAGCCATGTTTGATTACTACCTGTCAAGCCAGAGAGTAAACACTTTCTCAGATAACCGAAGTATACTATTCCCTGCTAAGTACTTTTCGATTCTCTAACCTTTCCCAGCTTCCAAATAACTTCAACAGATGGCAGAGCGTTCCTAATAACTTACATGCTGCTAAGAGAAAAAAGTCTACGTGCAAACAGACCCCATCATGACATACGCTTTAGACATTATCTGGGAACACCTATCGAAGTATAACCTAGCTACATTAAAAAGTGAAAGCCATGTATCTTAAAAAAGTTGTGTGTCTCACAAAAAATGCTCCTTCGAGGCTAATCTATGAGCTCACAAGACAACTGTTCTATACAGAAGAACTGCGATTAAAAATACCATTGTCTTATACGACACAATACCAAGCTTTACATCAAGGACTGCAGGATAAAAAAAAAGCCAATATATGGATAGATTTTTACCAAACAGGCGACATGATGACGTCAGAATGGATGAATTCTGGTTACAAACTACGGCATACCATAAGGCGCTTCTTATTAAATGTTCATAAAACCACTGAAAAGGGCAGGCAAAATAATATGACTACGACAGGCATATCAAGACGAAATATTTCACCTATTTATAACGAATGCTGCGCAGCAGCACGGGTCCTCTAGTCTTCTATATTTAAAAAGTTTATTAAAAACAGCTTTTTCTCGGCCGTTCTACTGGACCGATTTGCATCATTCTTTTTTTATTCTCTCCGGAATTGTCTGCCGGTGAATTATCAGACATTGATATGTCTGTAAATTCAGTCAATTTTTAGTAATCCTAAAATCAAATCACCGGGCGAGTTCGCCGTGCGGTTAGGAGCGCGCAGCTTTGAGCTTGCATCCGGGAGATAGTGGGTTCGAATCCCACTGTCGGCAGACCCAGAAGATGGTTTTTCATGGTTTCCCATTTCCACACCAGGCAAATGCTGGATTAAGGCAACGGCCGCTTCCTTCCAACTCCTAGCTCTGTCCTATCCCATCATGCATGTGTCGGTGCGACGTAAAGCAAAAAAAAAAAAAAAAAAAAAAAAAAAAAAATCACCAAATGACCACTCCAATAATTGCAGGCAAAGGCTTAACCTATCCCACAATACATGCTGTACTTAGCGGGTTGCACACAGTTAATGAGCAATATCTGTATGTAGAGATATCGGCGAACCTAAACAATTTAAAGTGACGGCGACTACAGGCAGACCTGTAATTTCAACCAAATTTGGCACACATATGACTTAATACTATCAGGAGAGAAATATGTGGGAATACACACACCTATCTCCCCTAGGGGTGGAGTGGAGAGGAGGTAACGTGTAAAAATTATCGAAAACGACCTATATTAGTGTTGATTCCGTTACTTTCGGGTTCGCTGAGATGAGAAATGGCAATCCGGATGACATTCAAGTCAAAGTTCAGCCAGGGTGAAAAACAAAATGTCCAAAATGATCGAGATTTAGTGTTGAATCTCCAGTTTTTGGAATCGCTAGGCTGATTGGTGACAGTCGCAATGCCAGTTGAAATCGTGTGTATCATATCTACAGGGCAAGGCGTAATTTATACAAACAGTTATCACGAACTTCTTTTTTATGTATTTGAATGGATCAACTATTTCTAAGACAATATGGGTTGCAACAAGAACAAAGCTTCACGCAAAACAAAATCTAAAGCTAAACCTTTTTAATTGAACTCGCAACAATTAGTCTGAAACTGCAAAATAGTTCGCAAAATATCAACCAACCTTTCAATAAAGCTAAGCAAAGTCATCTCCGTACTTGCCATGAAGGCCCCTGGAGGGGTGGAAGGTAAAGGCTTCCACCATCCGTAACCTCCGCGCTTCATGGGGTAGAGTGGTTAGCTCTACGCCCGCCGCCTTTGCCCCCAGGAATTAACCTCGTACTCCTTTCTGGTGTAGGCTGAGTGAAGTGGAAATCTCATTTCTTAACTTTTACGACTTCCTGACGGGGATTCGAACCCACGTCCTTCCGGGAGAACCGAGCACGCCTTTACCGCTTCGGCCAGGCAGCCCCTAACCTCACAATAAAGACATGACAAAAATTCACTTGACACACAATTAAGAGGTAAACCTCGTATCTCACAATGTTCTTGCTATCCTTAAGATTGGTCATGTTCCCCAACCCATATGGAAATGCATTCCATTAGAATAACGATAATTGTGCTCATTTTCCTATGCTAAATGTGTAAAGAAAACTTATTCTTAAATCCAGGCTACTGTAGGAGAGCTTAAATATGTCATGCAGACATACATTCCTACAGTACGGTACGGTAAGGTCCATTTTCCTTTACAGAGCAACATAGGAAAATGAACACAATAAAAATTGATATTTATTAAAATATGTAAAGTAGAATCAGTCTAGAATATAATTTTAGAACCTCTTTTTATTTTATTTAAAAGCTTATTTTAGGTACCTAAAATAAAACTGTTAGCACCTAAAAATCCTAGGTCTAGGAGTGTACCGACTAAGAGAGAGAGGGTAAGTACAGTAATCGTCAGTTACACAGTCTCAGATGCTGGAAACACGAGTGTAATATGGATATAATCATTTTAAATACCGAAAATCACCCTCCCTGTGGGTTAGAGCGACAGAATACATCAACGGTATCCCCTGCCTGTCGTAAGAGGCGACTAAAAGGAGACCCAAGGGATTTCATCTTGGAAGCGTGGGTTGCCGACCACGGGTCACCGGGCTGAGTCTGGCACTGCTTCCACTTGCTTGTGTGCGACCTCCCTGGGCTAACTCTTGTTCTCTTCCGATGCCGAAGGCATTTGTTTGCGAGGCCTTGGAGTCTCATTTTCACGCCCTTCGTGGTCCTCCCCTTTCTTTTTACGATACCTTCATTCTAAGAAGTTTCGGGTCTCTTCTTTTTCCACTCTGATTAAATTTTATAGAGGAAGGTTGCCCCGTAGTGCTTCCTCTCAAAAAGCAGTAATCACTACCACCTCACACAGCAAAAAAAATGCACTAGACCGCGGAGAAGGTTTGCAGTAACTTGAAAAGCGTTTGTAACTAGAGCAACTGAGTGTGGAACCTGTTGCGTAATTGGAAACTTTATTAATGAAGTTTGTAGTACATGCACCTGAACAGTACAGTATTGGCACGTGAGGCGACGTAACTAGTCAATGACACTTGACACCAAACTTAAGGTATTAATTGGTAGAAACTAGTATCTCATTTTGGCAGCATGAACCACCAGATCATAGCACCTAAATCGATGAAGTGAGTAAACTCACTAATATAAAAAAAGAGATTCAACCTCCTTATTGGAAATCACAAGCACAACTGTAGCGATAGCAGAGCAAAGAAGTAGTGTTGGGAAAAAGGAGAGAAATCCGTGGAAGGTACAAGATGATTAATAAAGGGAAAACAAAAATATTTTAAGAGGAACAGACGAATTTCAACAAACTTTTTTTTTTTTTTTTTGTTTACAATTTGCTTTACGTCGCACAGACACAGATAGGTCTTACGGCGAAGATGGGACAGGAAACGGCTAGGAGTGGGAAGGAAGCGGCCGTGACCTTAAGTAAGGTACAGCCCCAGCATTTGCCTGGTGTGAAATGGGAAAGCACGGAATACCATCTCCAGGGCTGCCGACAGTGGGATTCGAACCCACTATCTCCCAAACATATTCTAACAAATATATTTTGTTTTCATAATGAGTGATAACATGAGAAAACAGTTACAATCAAAATTTTTGAAATAACGACCAGTTTCAAAAAGTATAGATTCTATCCATTTGACACCAAGAAGGAACGTATCACAATGAAGCTTTAGAATACGACTAGATCCTGAAGAATTTGATTCTAACAATTTAGCACCAAAAAAAATCGCATTTTGTTTAGATACAATAACTAATTTCATAAGAATTAGAGTTTAACAATTTGATGTACAAGATTTGAGATCAAAGGCACAATAGGAACACACCTCCAGGGTGTTTAAAAAGCATTTCACCAATGAACATGTATAATCAAAGGAGAGAATGTCACAAAAAAAGGAAAGGGAGGGCGGAAAGAGGGAGATAGCAGATCGAATCCTGCATGAATGTAATTATAGGCATAAAATTAAAGGAAAGCACACGAACGCGCTGCACTATGTTTTTGCTTTAGGTGAATTTAAACATAGTTAAAGTTATTAACCACATCTTGACGTACAAACGTTCGAATGACCATTATTGATTACGCTATAGAAAAATAAATCGGAGAAAAAATATAATCGCATGGCCTCAGCTACCGTAAGCAGGCAATTTGTTGGTTTTTTTTTGTTTTTTTTTTTTGCAAGCTGCTTTACGTCGCACCGACATATAGGTCTTATGGCGACGATGGGACATGAAAGGGCTAGGAATGGGAAGGAAGCGGCCGTAGCCTTAATTAAGGTACAGCCCCAGGATTTGCCTGGTGTGAAAATGGAAAACCACGGAAAACCATCTTCAGGGCTGCCGACAGTGGGGTTCGAACCCACTATCTCCCGAATACTGGATACTGACAGGCAATTTGATCAGACGAATTTTAAGCAGCCCCCGTGTGAATGTCGACGTTCCGTTTTATTCCACCAGATGGTAGAGATCTGAGGCTGAATTTGAATTAATTTTGTCGGGTAAGTACCAAATGTGCCACCAGAAATCTTTTACATGCCGATTTCGTACGACATGGAGTGTCGAATGGAGATTTCTCGCCCTTCAAACATCCGACTAACTTACCTCTGCCGGGTTTGAACCCGCAATTTTTGGATCTCGAAGCCAATATTCCGCAACTGATCCACAGAAGGAACTGTCTTGGAGTGAAAAATAGTAACAAAAAGCTAATGAAAGTCTTATTTTATGTTTGGTGGCCAGAAGATACACAACTCTGAGTTGAGGTAAAGAAGATCGCACATGACAATGAAAAACTACAAATAGCAGACTACCGCGATTAGCCTACTACTAACAATTCAGAGAATGGAATATAGAAATTATGACGACATTTCAAAATGAGCTAATTAATAAGAACAGTGTACTTGGGTTTAATCGGGCAAAAGAAATATGAACAGCGCAACAGCCCTGAAAGGCCATGGCCTACCAAGCGACCGCTGTTCAGCCCGAAGGCCTGCAGATTACGAGGTGTCGTGTGGTCGGCACGGCGAATCTTCTCAGCCGTTATTCTTGAGACCAGGGCCGGATTTTCATGGTCAGATAGTTCCTCAACTGTAATAATGTAGGCTGAGTGGACCTCGAAGCAGCCCTCAGATCCAGGTAAAAATCTCTGACCTCGCCGGGAATCAAACTCGAGGCCTCTGGCAGGCACATTATCACTACATCACGGGGCAGGCCGAAAGAAACATGGATCTATGTTAAAGTATCTTCGTTCAGGAATGAAAGACAGAATAATTTAAAAAACGGTGGAGGTGATTACTCTGTTAAGGGGAAGTGTAACTGGGCAACAGTACTTACAATAAGAAATGGAAGAGTTCCCATCTACTGAAGGGACGAAGTATCGGCAAAAGAAAGGAAACGACCACGAAAGGCTTGAAAATGAAAGACTCCCTAAGGCCTCGCAAACATACCATCATCGGGTTCGAAAGAGAAGAAAAGCTAACCAAGGGAGGTCGGGTAGGAAAGATTAAAGGGAGATGTCTGGGACAAAAAAGGAGACCCAGCTATCGGTCTCGTGGTCATCAATCTACGCTTGCCCACCAGTCGAGAGCCCTCTATCAACAAGAGGAATGTAAACAAACATTGTAAAAATACCATAAAACATACATTCAATAGATGAATTGCGAAAATGAAGAGGGAAAAAGAATACATATCGGTAAATGATTTTAAAAAGACGAAATGGAGAATAGTATATCAAAAGGGAATGGAGGTAAAAGAACACTTGATCAAATATGGTTAAATGAAGGGAAAATGTATAGGAACAATATTCATCCGTTTAATGGAGAAATCAGGATGAAAAACACATATGAAATAAGGAGAATTGAAACTTGAAGGCTGTAAAGTAATCCCTTTATACCGTCCAAAGCAAGAATTTCCGATGAAATGAACTTACAACACACCAGTGCCAAAATCAGTACGGAATTTCCATTATGAAGTCATTAATGAAGATTTTTAATTAAAACGCCAAAGGGTGAAAATGTTTTAAATTATACGGACGAACAATGTGGTCGGTCGGGAGTAAATCTAATATTTATTTTCAGGAAACCACTGAGAAGCGAAGAGAGAAATACTGGTTGGTATTGTTCATAGGTCAAGAATGGGCCGTGATAGTTTTGTTTGTGCTTTAAGGTCGTACTAACACCACACAGGAATGGGGAAGAATTAGGACTGTGAAAAACAATCGGCCGTGGTCAAACTGTAGCCTAAAGGGCAAAAATGTTCATTGTTCATTTTTCGTCTTCATAGAATAGACTTTAATCTTCAATGTGATGAAAATGAATTATCTCCACTGCCAGAGTAAACATTTGTAAATGTCCAGGTATGTTATTTGCTCCGTCAAAAGTTTGTTGTTCAATTTCATCATAATTAAAATTCCAATAACCGAAACCCGTCAAAACATGACAATCAATCCAGTAAATATTTAGTGAAGGATTTTCATATATGAAACATTCTTTCTGGCATTACTGCAACTTGAAGGACGTCAAAAGTTCGTACTCTTGAGATTGCAACAGATGTTATTAATTATGTCAAGGTCCGCGTTGTCGATAAGTTACAATTCAAAATCTAGTACATATACTAAACCATCACATACATAAATATAAGTACATGTTTCGAGAATTAAAATTATCGTCTTCAGCTTACAGATTCAAATCACATGTATGTAAAATACCGTATTTAAAACTACTATATGTCCTAACAAAATAATCTTCTTCTTCTTCTTAGCGTGCCTGTCCGCCTCGGACGTTGGCGATCAACATGGCTATTCTGGCTCATCCATTGCAATTCGGAACAGTTCTGCAGACGTTTTGTTGAACCAGGTTTTAAGGTTGTCGAGCCAGGAAATTCTTCTTCCCCCAGGAGATCTTTTTCCTTCTATTTTTCCTTGCAGGATAAGTTGAAGCAGCTCATATCTTCTCTGATTCCTCATGATGCGTCCAAAATATTGTAGTTTACGACACCTGATGGTGTTGATCAGCTCTGGTCTCTTGTTAGCTCGGCGTAGAACCTCAACATTTGTAACTTTCTGAGTCCATGATATTCTCAAAATTCGTCTGTATAACCAGAGTTCAAATGCTTCTAGTCTAGCAGTGGTGGCTTTTGTAAGGGTCCATGTTTCCACACCGTAAAAGAGAACTGAAAACACACAGCACCTAAGGAGCCGCATTTTGGTATCCATGGTACGGTCGTGAATCTTGAAGGTTGAGCTCATTGAATTGAAAACACTTCTCGCTTTTCCAATGCGACACTTTATCTTCTGCGAATTGTCCCATGCTTCGTTAATGATGGTACCCAGGTACGGATACTGTGAAACTCACTCTATACTTGCTCCACTGAGGAACAGATTCACGCCTCGGATGTTCTTACTGATGATCATCAATTTTGTTTTATTAGTGTTGATGTCCAGACCATATTTCTTGCTTGTTTCAGAAATTTTGTTCATCAACTTCTGTAGCCCTTCCATCGTATCTACAAAGACAATTGTGTCATCTGCGTAGCGCAAATTGTTGAGTTCGACACCATTCACTGACATTCCTTCTTCCACATCAAATAGGGCTTCTTTGAATGCGTGCTTAGAATAAAGGTTGAAGAGTATCGGTGATATTATACATCCTTGCCTGAGCCCTCGGCGTATTCTCACTTGCTCAGATTGGTCTTGATCCATTTTCATGACAGCAGATTAGTTCCAGTATAAATTTGCTATTATTATATTATTATTCTAACAAAATAGTGGATAAAAACAACAATACAATAACAGCATTAAAAGTTGAAACTGGATATCATTCATGTTATGTCCAAAGTCCTGCAGAAAGTTTGTATATGGTACCAAAATTGAGCTGGTTGACAATTACGGTACGTACGTAAGTTATTGTAGCATGGCATCTTTATGACCTTCATAGTCCCACCGCCCTCCATGGATCTCACGTTGTTATACTTAATGAAGTTAAAACAGTATGGGTCTGCTTATCCAAAACAATATCTCGACGCATCTAACAAAAATTATTATATTCTTTTTTGGAGATCAAACCTGCTAGGTTAAACTGGACTTTCTTTGTCTGTAAGAAAAAGAAAAAAACTAAAATGCAATGATTCTAAGGCGACATGACGAAATGAGAAACCAACGTTGAAATTAAAAGTGACTTACTTCAGATGCAAAGGCCTTACAGGTGTGTTGTCACTACAAGCTCAATCGGCAGACTGTCTAGCTAGCGGGTTGAACATCTTACAGTCTTTGATGGTTTAGAATATATACTAGCATTTGAATTGTATGACAAGGCGGACTCTGACATAATAATAGTAATTAAGTCAATACGGACCATTGGTGGCCATCATGGTCAAGCTAATAGATATTGCAACATATGCCATGGCTGAAAATTGGCTGAGGTAAATTGAAACCTGCACGTTCCATTGTTTCCCCTTGAGCTTTATGAATGATAATGTGATTGTTTTTACGTCCCACTAACTATTTTTTGACGGTTTTCGGAGACGCCGAGGTGCCGGAGTGTTGTCTCTCAGGAGTTCTTTTACGTGCCAGTAACTCTACCGACACGAGGCTGGCGTATTTGAGCACCTTCAAATACCACCGGACTGGGCCAGGATCGAACCTGCCAAGTTGGGGTCAGAAGGCCAGCGCTTCAACAGTCTGAGCCACTCAACCCGGCTTGAGCTTTATTGACCGTGGTACAAAATGCCAAGTTAATTGTCAATCAGTTCAGCCGATCCATCAAACTCGCGGTAACAAAAATCAGCCTAGTGTTTTAAATATATAGGGAGAACGCATTGCGCTGAACAGCTTCTTCTCGACTAAGCGACTCTCTGCAACACAACAGCTGATCAGTAAGACGTCCGACTACGCATGTGTGCTCGTCCCCTTCCACCTCCCCTCTAGCATCGGACGCCACAACGCTCCCACAGTCCAGGAGACCTTGAAGTACTGGCGAGTGTTTTGGCTAATTAAAATGCTATATTTTCTTTAATCATTTAAAAATATACGGCACGAATTTTTTATACTTTTAAATACACTCTGCAAATCTACAGGCCAAGAGCTTTGGTCAGAATGCTTTACGATGCCAATCGATTCAGCCGTTCTCTCGAATTCACCGTAACAAAAATAAGCCTAGTGTTTTAAATATATATAGTTATTTGCAGTTAATTTTGTATTGTAGTGCAGGGTTTCCCAAACTTTTTGTTTCTGATGCCTCCTAAGCATATCGCATGCATATCCAATGACCTCATAGCCACTGCATTCAGTAAACAAAACAAACAAAAAAATTAATTTTTTGATGTTACCATGTTTGATTTTATTCGTATAATTTCGGACTAATATTTACTTTCTTTGAAAGTTTAATTTAACTTCATTTATATAAATATGCAGTGCTTAATAAATGCACAGACATTATAAAACAATGTGACACTTAGCTAATAATTACAACAGTCTGGATCTAGAAACTTACTTGAAAAAATTCACTTATTGCGATTGTTGGATCAATGGGACGGATGGTGCTGTTTTCCAAGACCAAGCTTTTTACAAGCGTAGTCACTCGAACCGAAAATTTGTCTCCATATTAGCTCTGTTTCTGTACTTCGTTTCCATTTGTGTCAGAGCAGAAAAGGTACACTCACACAGGTATTTAGGCATTAAAGGCAGTATTTCCTTTCTAGAAATTGTAGGGTATAGGGGATGTCACGGATCCAAAAGTCGATCAGAGACATGGAGTTGTGATATAATCATGGAACTTCCTGGAGTTAAACATGTCACTCCACCTGATTCTCCACCCGTATCATACTTAAATTTATTTTTTCTTTCTGCCAAGGTACTTCGGCTAGTTGATCTTCCTTAAAGGAGGGCAGTTCGTGTTCAGTCTGAAAGAAAGGATTTCTGATCCCCGAGATTTCCTCAACCAGAGATGGAAAATGTGGCCTGAGTGTGGATACTAGCAATTCCAAGTGTGTCACAATTACATCACTTACGTTGCATTGTAGTATTTCTTATTTTTCCGCTGCTGACTTGTATCATCTATCGGCCAACTTAAGAGTTACATATCGATGGCTTTCTTTTAAAATTAGGGGCGGCCGTACCTTAATGTGCTGAAGTGCTGCAGCACACTGTCTAGTTGAAAAATAAATTACTTTAATAATATCTACGATGAAATTTAGTGCATTGAAAAAAAAAAAGTCAGCCAAAGAACAGGATCATTCAACTCCCCTCACAACCAGGTAACTAGTCGTTCGCTCCACGTCGGGTGCTGTGCAGATCACAGCTCAGCGAGAAATTCTCAGCTTTTTTTTTCTTTTTACAAAAAGCAGAAACTCTGCCTTTTACGCCTGTGTGTCCAACGTTTCCGATGTGCTGTGGAAACAACAGTCAAAACCGATTCTTCGTTCGATCACAGAGAGGCAGCACTGGTCAGACTTGCATTTCGACCAAAATGAGAATGTGGCAGGTGGCAACCTCTTGACTCAGCGGTAGTATTTAAGAGGGGATCGCTGAAAGCAAACAGCAAACAGGAAAACAAAATACTGTAGCCATCAGCTGTTCCCGCCAGGTCTTTTAATACTCCCAACTTGCCTGTTCTACAGCCACATTTGTAAATCGATGAACTATAAAAATTGTTTTATGTTGTCAAAATAAGGATATGATACTATGCTTTTCTTTAATTACAAAATGTCTTGTTTATAAATTTCACTATAACAACATAACATGTAATTTAGCATTACGACGTTGCCGGTTTTATTTCAATGATTTTTGGTAACTTTGAGAAGTTCTGTTTTTGCGCGCTCACACCAAATGTTTCTGAGTTCGTGAATGTCAAAACATTGCAAGTGTCATTGTGTGTTTAATTAGTTTTGTACGAGGAATGTGTATATGTGTTGGGGTGGTTTGCGTGTTTGTTCAGTATTGGAAACTCAGTGGAGAGCCTCTTGAAAACCGCAGGTTTCTAAATATTTTTCTAAAGGGGAGGATGGGTTACAGCACCCAACTGATTTTTTTGCTCCAGCCGCCACTGTTTAAAACGTATGTTCCAATGCTCTTCCCACCCACTATATTTCTTAAGACTGATCACGCCTCCTAGCCACATAATTATAGGCAGTGCATCAGAATAATTTTCGTTGTGTATTTTCCTATCCTAATGTGTAAAAGAAAACGAACCTTAAATACATTACACTGTAGGGGAGCGTAAATTCGTCCTGCAAACAACATCCCTACAGTACGGTAGGTAAGGTCCAGTTTCCTTCACACATAATCACAGGAAAATGAACACAACGAAAATTGTTCTGATGGATACCAATATGTGGCTGGGAGGCATGACAAGTCATAAGGAAAATAATGGATAGGAAGAGCACTGGGGCATATCAAATCAAATTACTTTATTTGTAAATGAGGTCTCTACCTCGGTGGCAAATGATACACAAAAATACAACTAAATTTTAAATTAAAAAGGAAAGAAGACATTTTTTCTAAAATACAGTATTCTACAATTTATGTTAACATTTTTTCTATTAAACACACAGTTCATCCTTAATAAATGTATATTATTTACAATATTCTACTCATAATATCCTCTGTATTTACACACATAATCAACTCATATACAGTATGTGGAATCACTTCAAAAAATACTATACAATTGCTATATGATTTAAATGAACATTGTTTTTTTTAAAAAAGAAAAAAAACATTTTGATACCTAACGTGCATAACAACCTGCTGCATCTTAACCGCAGCCCCTTTTGCCACGTCTTTTCAGAGTTCCTGAAGGGCCTTCACGGCTACCGTAGCGGTCCCAGGCCCTGGAAGTCCCCACTGTACTTCACGCCTACAGGCAGTCTTCTACTTCAGCTGTCCGGTCTCCATAGACAAGGGGACGGAATTAATTTATTCACAAAAATTCTGTATTTACAATGACCTACAGAGGTCGAATGCCCTCTTAACATTTATTTTCTCCGCTGCTGTTTATTCTTTTCTTGAATATCTGTACAGATTTTGGAAAAGGATCAAACCAACCAGCTAGAAAGAGGATTATAGAGTGGCTATTTGACCGCCAAAGGGGCTGTCTGGCCGAGGCGGTAAAGGCGTGCTCGGTTCGCCCGGAAGGACGTGGGTTCGAATCCCAGTCAGGAAGACGTAAAATTTAAGAAACGAGATTTCCACTTCCGGAGGTGCATATGGCCCTGAGGTTCACTCAGCCTACACCAAAAATGAGTACCAGGTTAATTTCTGGGGACAAAGGCGGCCGGGCGTAGAGCTAACCACTCTACCCCATCAAGTGCCGCTGCGTCCGCCATATTCTAAGCGATCAAAACAAGTGGGCGTGGTGACGAAGCAAGTACACAGGCTGCAGAAATAAATACGGTTTCACAGTTTTCTTGATCAGGAAATCACTCAAAGATAATACCGTACCGTTTTAAAAGGGCATTAAAATACAAGATACAGGCTACATACTTACATTTATTGTATAAAGAAGGAAAATCAACACATTTCCAGTAATTACCAAAGAAACAATACATTGCCATTAAACAAATTTAGCCCTACTTACAGAGAATTAAAATATTGAACAGAAAACCTTGAACAATACAACATAGAGAAATAATTCATAGCCTATCACTCGAATAATAATATTTCCTGGTCTCTTGTCAGTTACCTCGGTATTTTGTATGAATTCATCCCAATTTCACGGCCGGGTGCCCTTCCTGACGCAAACCTTACGTGGAATGATGTATTCAGTATTGCGTGTTTCTGTGGTAATTTGTAGTATATTCCGCTGTGTGTAGATGAAGATGGTTATCCAGTCCCCGATCCGGAGGAATTAACTATCGACTGTCCAGTTAAAATCCTCGACGCGGTCGAATTCGGGGCCCTCTGAATCGAAGGCCTGTCACGACCGCGTGTCGCGACGCGCCCCTTTCATGTCTCAGCATAGTTAGCAGGTTGCTAGTGCAAAGACTTGATGTGCAACAACACGAACATCGAACTGTTTGACACGAGGGCCGAGTGTCATAGCGAGCCTATCCTATCTGCAAACATAACCTTGTAGTCAGAACTGTTTGGGAGATAGACTATTCTGTTCGACGACGGAGTTTGAGGGTGTTGTGTTGGAATCCCGGAGCTACATATCCGCATGAACTAAACATCGCATCACTCAACGCGACTACGGTACAATGAGCGCAGAGAAATCAAGAGAGAAGACGACGCAGAAGATTGAAGAAATCTTATAGAATGCAATTGAACTGGTTAGTCAAAGAATTTGAAAGAGACTATCTAACCACGAGCTAAAAGTGTATCTGTGGGTCAGCCTTGTGTCCGTACCTAGATTTACCGGCACGTAAGAAAACTGCTGCGGGACAACATTCCAGTACCTCGCCGTCTCCAAAAAAAAAAAAAAAAAAAAAAAAGGTAGTCAGTGAGATGTGAAAACCAATAATAATAATAATAATAATGTCCGCCTCTGTGGTGTAGTGGTTAGCGTGATTAGCTGCCACCCCCGGAGGTCCGGGTTCGATTCCCGGCTCTGCCACGAAAATTTGAAAAGTGGTACGAGGGCTGGAACGGGGTCCACTCAGCCTCGGGAGGTCAACTGAGTAGAGGTGGGTTCGATTCCCACCTCAGCCATCCTCGAAGTGGTTTTCCGTGGTTTTCCACTTCTCCTCCAGGCGAATGCCGGGATGGTACCTAACTTAAGACCACTGCCGCTTCCTTCCCTCTTCCTTGTCTATCCCTTCCAATCTTCCCATCCCTCCACAAGGCCCCTGCTCAGCATAGCAGGTGAGGCCACCTGGGCGAGGTACTGGTCATTCTCCCCAGTTGTATCCCCCGACCAAGAGTCTGAAGCTCCAGGACACTGCCCTTGAGGCGGTAGAGGTGGGATCCCTCGCTGAGTCCGACGGAAAAGCCGAACCTGGAGGGTAAACAGATGATGATGATGATAATAATAATAATAATAAAATGTACGAAGAAAAAGTATTCTAGACCCGTGGAGTGCAAGGTTTAAAAAGTGAACAATATAATAATAACAGTAATAATAATAGTAATAATGAAATCAGAACAAGAAATTGTAGGATAAACCATTTAAAATAATTGTTTAACCCTCTACTGCATACTGTTGCCATTAGGCAACAAATAACTTTTCACCTGTATACATGGATAAATATTGTAGGCAGAGGTAGTTTTACGTCACACCTTCAACTGTACAATCAATTAAACATATATTCCAGTGATGCCTTGTTTTTATATATATATATATATATATATATATATATATATATAAAACTTAAGACGAAACAGCCCTACAACCAAAGGTACTCCTTCCACCCCGTCAACATCCACGCGTACCAACCACCGTTTATTTTACGTGGGCCCTCTCCATCATATTACCACAGGCTTCAGGAGTACCTCTGGCTCAACCTCAAAGACATTACCGACCTACGGTCGTGCAAGTATACTTGTGCCTTGCAATACGTCAAGGTGACTTGTATCGTCGTTGTTCACTATTATATTCATTTTCAAAATGCCAGGTACTGTGCTCTGTAGGATACCATTTAATAGTAAATAGTGTTATTGGTTTTTCGTCCTACCAAATACTTTTTACGGTTTCGGAGAAGATGAGATGCCGGGATATTGTACCGCCGGTATTCCAATACAGACAGATAAATCTGCTGACACAAGGTTGACGTATTTGAGCACTTTCAAATATCAAATATGTCAACTTAGGCAGAAAGCCAGCGCTCTACCGTCTGAGCCATTCAGGCAGGCAGTAGGCCTATACCGTTTATTGTGTTTCGCTGCTTCGTCACTTCCTACAAGGAAATAAAAGTAGACCTATTGTACACACGCTGGATATGCAGTTAATTTTTTGGATCTAATCTATCAAAAGTAGCGCACTGTAAGCGGAAGAAAATATGTGGATGGCGCTTAAACTATGGCGTCGCTATTTCGCCCTGGCACCACCCAGAGCGCTGTATCAGCCACGTTAGCCACTCTATAGTCTTCTTTCTATCTCGTAGGATCAAACACTTCCCCAGGTGATGTGTTCCATAGTATATTCTATACTATAGTATATAGTATGTAATAGTAAGGTAACTTAGGGAGATCCCGACATGAGGGAGAACTCGACACTTAAGCTTAGCGCCTCTGGTAACCACAGTACTGCACAGGTCAAACTTGCAAGCCGTATGGTTTTGTGCTCATGGTCACCCTGATAGCTGAAGATTATCACTATAAATACAAGGTATATGAACAATTGAAGGTGAGTAAGTAAGTGATATATGATTTAAAAGTAACTTGCTATAATATGATGAGTAGGTTGTGTAACGAAATAGGTAGATATGCGATACTTTTAAGATAATGTTTTAGGTTAGGCGCACTAAGCAAGTTTCGGAGAAGCGGTGATGTCATTACCAAATCGCCAAACCTTCAGCTTGGTAAGTGTTGCGACCTCTTGCCTGCCAATGAAACTCGGGGAGTAGACACGACAAGCTGGGAGATCTCGAGATCTCCCTGAATCTCTAAACCGGGATACATTTTTGGGGACATGGTTTAATGGTGCGTTAATTCTACAGTTTAGTAGGAGTAATAAATTATGACAATGTAGTGTATTAGGATATGTATAATATTTTGGTAATGCGATATTTTTATAATCATGTTTGTAAGTGTTAAATTAAACTCAAATTACGAAGGTTGGAGACTGATGATAAAGTAGAAGTTTCGCATTAATAGATTTGCATCCAAATGGTTATAGGTGGAGGATGCCACGGAAATTGTGTACAAAGGTCTGCTTGGACGATGGAATGCAGAAGATATGGCTGCTGCTATTAAGGGCGTGGAAAATGGAACTACTTTAGCAACAGCTGCGAAGTATTTCAGTATTCCAAGGAATGCACTCAGATCCAGAATACCATCTGGTGTATCTACCAACAGAAAACTGGAAAAAGGTTGATGATGCTTGTTTTAAGGGGCCTAACATCGAATGTCATCGGCCTACTGGAAAAAGGAGCAACAATTGACAAAGCTATGGAGGACCAGTTAGTCAACCATCTTTTTCATCTCGATTCTAAAGGGTTTGCGCGAACAGTGACCGACTTACAAAAACTGGCTTTAGGTTCACTCAGAGGAATGGTGTTAAGAAGCATATTTAAAAACCAAAATGCAATGGTTGGATATGACTGGGTTTTTCAAGAGTCTGGTAATATTTTGAATGTCAATGAAACTGGTGTTCAGCTTATATTCAAGGCAGGGAAGATTATCAGCGAAGAAGGAAAGAAAAACGTGTTTGACAGCACCACGGCAGAATAGGGATCTACGGTAACAGTAATGGTGTGTGGTAATGCTACTGAATATGCTATCCAATTCCTTTGTTATAATGAAAGGGATAAGGCAAAGATACACTCAAAAGGAATGCCCAGTGGATCAGTTATTAAAATGTCCGAATCATTATTCCTTGAGCACCTAAACCGTTACAAACCTCAGGGCAGGATTCGGTTCATTATCGACGGACACTCAACGCACTGCAAAGATCCGGATGTGCTTGATAAGGCATAAGCTGTATGAATAGGGTTGTGTTGCTTCGCCACTCCCCACCCCCCATCCGCCACGGTGACTTCGCAGGAGTATCGGGAAAATTTAAAGAATAGGAAACGCGAAAATGAAAAGAATCCTTCAAATCGAAGGACAACAACGAGAACTCGGCGTGCGCAACGAACGGGGAAGCTAGTTTCTCAAGCAGTCTTCTTTGATCTGAGAATTTCTGCGCAGTATGTGACGATAACCGTAATGAAGCATGGGTCCAATGTAGTGGGGAATGCAGGAAATGGTTCCACGAGATGTGTGTGGAAAATGGAAACGATGAGCAGTTTATATGTACCCATTGTGTACAACAGTTGCGTAACTATTCGGAGGTCCTACCTAGTGTCAGGTTCTCCCTAAGTGCGGGAGAAGTAGACATTATTGCATCCTTTATTTACTCGATAATTTAACATGTTATGAAATGTTATTTTTTGCCATAAATAATAGAAAACATAAACTAACTGTGTACAAAATCACCTGGGAAATAATTGAAATTTTTTACAAATAAAGCATGATCAAAATTACAGGTTTTTGCTTAGCGTGTCGAGATATCCCTAAATTACTATATATAATTATTTTTCAACTGAAGCCTCTCACGGATTTCCCCCATGCTTCCTCTCCTATAAGTCTAGTTTTCTCCCTTCTCTTACTTAAAGCTTTCCACCCAAGTTTCTCTAACATTTCTGATACACTTTTTCTCCTGAAATCCCCCGTTACAAATCTTGCTGCTTTCCTCTGCACACCATCTATTTCTTTTATTAGGTATTACTGGTGAGGGATCCAACCACTGTTTGCATATTCCAATAATGGACGAACCATACGAGGTTTTAAAAGAAATCCATCGATATACTGTATGCAAGTTATACAACAATAAAAACATACTTCCTAAATTTTATATAATTGTCTGTGAATTGTGCGTGTACAATAAAATTTCAATCTTCAAATACTTACAACTTACACTATTATCGCGGACCCCGGGGGGTCCGCGGACCACAGTTTGGGAATGACTGTTGTAGTGTATTTAGTGCACAGAAAACTGTAGTATCACCTGCAGGAAGTGAGTAAATATCGCTTGCCAATGATCCCGAAAGTATAATGCGTTTATTTATAACACCGGCTGCAAATCAAGCTTATCGCACATATAGAGACGTAATATTCTGGACGTGAGAGATAAACTATCATAAATGTAATTTTAAAAAACACGACGATTTTGAGGTTTTGGGCCTACGTGGCTCAGGCGGCAGAACGCTGGCCTCTCATCGCAGGGTCCCGTGGTTCAAATCCCGGTCACTCCATGCAAGATTTGTGCTGGACAAAGCGGAGGCGGGGGCAGGTTTTCTCCGAGTACTCCGGTTTTCCGTCATCTTTCATTACAGCAACACACTCCAATATCATTTCATTTCATCTTTCAGTCATTAATCACTGCCCCAGAGGAGAGCGACAGGCTTCGGCAGCCGGCACAATTCCTACCCTCGCCGCTAGATGGGAGCTTCATCCATACTATTCCTGACCCAGTCGAATGACTGGAAACAGGTTGTGGTTTTTCATTTTCGATCGTATGGGACTTGTTTTGGTCTTATCTTATGGGTACACTATTGTATGTGCATGTTTCGCAGGAATGAAGACAAGCTATGTGATACGATTGTACTGTACAGGTATGTGCAAGGAAAACCCAGCGATAAACATGGTGAGATACAATAGTTCAGCTTTATGCCGCTCTACACGCTCCTTATTGTACTGGCTCTCACGATAATTTACGACGGTCAGAAGTGTCGATTCGACCTACCTTAAAGGTAGCAAAATACGCGCCTCAGCAGCAGCGCTAAGAAGCTCGGGGCCACCTCACAATAATTTAAAATGGGCCCCTCGTTTCCTTATAAAGAAAGTTACAAATTTATTTCGCAGTACAAGGTTGTATATTATTACAATGAACAGCAACGACGATAATAATAATAATAATAATAATAATAATAATAATAATAATAATGTTAAACAATTTAATTTTCAAATGCGAAGGAACACACACACGAAATGCACATTCCAATTATAGTAACCAAAACACGCTGACCATCATAATATTAAGAAATAATCTCGTTCCGAGGACCAAATAATTTACTACCATTTACAACTCAACCGGCCATAAGCCTACTTACCTCCACTGGCTGCCGAGAGTTATAAACAGGCTCGAAACTTCAGTATTTCGAGTTCTGATAAGGATATATACTTGTTATCGCATCTTCGCCAACTACTAGGATCTCAGAACTGGCTAATTACTTCAAAAGCCTTTTTGATTGTTTGACTGGCAGCAAGGGATGGTTATTATTCGAACAGGTTGGGAAACCCACATTCTTTCAGAAGTAACTACCGTAATCCTATTGACGAAAGAAGCTCTGCACTACGACGGCCTAAGTTTGGAATAACCCTCTGTAGCCTAATATAAATGATACTGTGGGTTGTATAAATATGAAAAATCACCCTTCTGCTACGGAATTAAGAAAATCATGGGCCCCTCACAAGCCATCCCCCCGCCCCGCGGGGCCAGCAGGGGGTCCTTATCGCCGCCACTGCACTTACGATAAGTTTACCTCTGACGTTCATATTTATCATTACATTTAACAAATACTGCACTCTAATAATGACATATGGTCTCCTAAGAGACTTGTGCAGCTCTCTCGAATTGACCTGCGTTCTATGTGCGGTCGAATTCTAATACTGAAAACGGCGCCCGGCTAAATGGTTAGCGTGCTGGCCTTTGGTCACAGGGGTCCCGGATTCGATTCCCGGCAGGGTCGGGAATTTTAACCATCATTGGTTAAGTTCACTGGCACGGGGGCTGGGTGTATGTGACGTCTTCATCATCATTTCATCCTCATCACGACGCGCAGGTCGCCTACGGGAGTTAAATCAAAAGACCTGCACCTGGCGAGCCGAACATGTCCTCGGACACTCCCGGCACTAAAAGCCATACGCCATTTCATTTTTTTAACTGAAACGGCACACACACACACACACACACACACACACACACACACACACACACACACACACACACACAGAGTCCCTGATTCATAGGAATTAATCAATCAAGGTTAAAATCCGCAACTCTGCCGGGAATCGAACCCGAGGTGACCACCCTAATCATTTAGTCCAGAGCTGGACTTTGTAGCACTGAAAATAGGTAATTTGAAATGTTTAAATACGATCTCCACACTTTTGGAATGTCCACATTTGCAGAAAGCTCATCATACGGATTATTAAATACATTTTCATAACGAAAAAAAATGAAAATAAATAAATGTGCCCATTTCAGTTTGTTTGAACTGGGTGAGTAGGTGCCTGCTGTAGATGTTGAAAATTCTTAAGCTGAAAACCAATGAAAGCTTGCGTCCTTATTTACATTCAAATGGCAAAATTGATTCTGAACGTTTCGGACTTTGATCGAAATTCTGGATGTATTGTTTTAAGTTACAGATTAATTTTTGTATGCTTGTGTCCTTTATTTTGATCTGAGAAATCTGGTATTCCTGAATACACTTTTAAAAGGTCAGAATCTTCCTTTCCCTTATCTATTTCTTATGTATCAGATTATTTAATATTTCACTCTCATATCAACAAAGTTGTTAACTGGTTACCATGACACTAAATCATATAAATGTTCATTAAGAAAGTGAAAGAGTTGTTCTGTAACATGCAGGTTGGTCTAAGCAAACTGATACCTTGTTGTCACCACACTCCTATACTACACACACCTGAACTTGGCCTTGAACAAGATAAGCTGCAGGACGTTATCACTCAGTCTGGGGCGATATGTCCCACTCTTACAATACTAACTTTGTTTAGAAAGCATTTTTTTTTTTAACTGTCCATGAGGAAACTGAAATATCTGCATTAAGAAGCCAATTTAAAGACATAGTGATATTCACAACATAATAGGGCCTTTTAAAGGAAGAAAAAGCTGGTTTTGAAGGCTCTGTTATAAATTCAGGGAGGTTTCTTGTTTGTATGAAGACTTTTTTGAAGAAACATACAAGGATCTTCAGTAAACTTAATAAGAAAGCAGACACTTCCCTTTTCAGACTATTTACTATGCAGTCTGTGGCTCAGTGTTTCACTGGGAAGAAGACCATTAAACATGAAACTGGACTGGTGTGAAAATGTACACCACATGACCAACGGCTACAAATGATCGTAGAATCTAATACTGTACGCCTTATGTTCAACTGCTTTAACCCTTTAATATTTTACATAGCAAATTTGTAACAAAGAGTGGTGGAAGAGTAAATAACATAAGTTATGTGTCAAAATAGTAACTAGCATCTGGTAAGAAATATTGTAAAGCCACTCATTAATTCCTGCCAATTTCTTTAAGTTACTGACATTTGCAACCATAAATTTTTATGTATTTTAATGTTAGAATAAAAACTAAAATGAAATTCAGATTGCTTTAATCAAAAGTCAACAGATTATAGATTAGGTTCAATGCAGTCAATTGAAGTCCTAATATTTATATCTGATTTTCTTTACTTTTGTCATATACTTTGATATTACCTACAATTTAATATGATGAATGTACAGTTGCTCAAAAAAAGAATGAGCACATGGCATTGTATTTTCTTGCAGATACATTTTTTTCAGAATTGACTGAACCTATAAAAACCCTAGTACACTGTTCATACACCACTCTGCAGCATAATGCAATGACAGTGCACTAGAGGAGTATTATTAGCCAGCTTCTTGGGGAGGCATGGCATTTCAACTTTTGAGCCCACTATGTTCGTGGTGTTATGAATAAAAAGACATGAAAACTTTCAAATTATTTATTAATTTATTGAGAGTGTGTGAAGGAAAGGGAACAATTGTTGGGCTCCTTATCCTTCTATTTGTTCTGTGTTCTTACTAACATCTACATGATACTGTATTTATCCTATTTTCTTCTGCTGGGGCTGTACCTTAATTAAGGCCACGGCCGCTTCCTTCCAACTCCTAGGCCTTTCCTATCCCATCGTCGCCATAAGACCTATTTGTCGGTGCGACGTAAATCCCCTAGCAAAAAAAATAATATTTTCTTCTTATCCTGAATTTCCTCACATCAAAAACTATTTCTCAAAAGAGGGCCCCTCAATTATCATGGATGTCTGACCCCTCATGAAGCTGGGAAAACAAGTTTGTAGGGGATGAAAAGAAATAGATTACAAAGATCTGTAACTGATGAAAGAGAATGTCTACAAAAAATTTAGAATGTGAAGATATGGAGTTCTTGTTCTTTTTTGTTTGGTCATTTCTCATCTTACTGTTGTTCTATCTGCCAACTCTATAGCTAGTTGCCGTGTTAAACTTTTTGCACAATTTATTCCTATCTCTTTTTAACTTCCTTTGATATAGATATTTGTACTGTTTGCTTTACTGGTTCCATCATATTTGTACAAAGTATAAGAATGTTATGTAACATATAGCCTACTCAGACTAACAAAAAATATTATCAAAATATTCTAATGAACGTAAAAAATCAAACAACAAACACGTCTAACTAATGATGTAGATATTGATTCCCATAGGGAACCTGAAACATCTATATCATCTGAAGGCCAAGCAGGCATCAATTTTTGGTAATGAGATGAAGTCTCTCTCATAGTGCATTGGCACTGCCGGTGGCTCCAAGTAGCCTACAGTGGCCTCCACGGTATGCACTAACCATGCGTCTTGGTGGGTGTGCTAAGTACCAAATGATGAGCCCAACTTAGCACACAGAGTCAAAACGCTGGCAACTAGGAATGAGTAGCTGGAAAATTTATAATGTCCAATAATGGACCATTTATATTGGTATTACGTCTAACTGAGACATTGAGGCAAATCTTTGAAAACAGCTGTCAGCTGATATGTTTGAAGATATCTTTCTTTAAGATGTAGGCCTGTGAATGGGAGTTCACTGCAGTAGGATTAGTTACAAATCTGCACTGCACTGTAGTAAAAGAGTTATAAAACTTAATAACATATTGACAAAAGATGTACTCTGAGATATTGTGTACATCAGTAAAAGCAAAACGAGAGCCTAAGCTTGTAATATTGTAGCTGGTACAACTGAGCAGCTATCCTGTATAATACTGTAGGCCTACTCTGCACAGAATGCTGGAAAGAAACACAGATGCCAGTATGACAAATAGGCTCTTTTTTTTATTGAAGTATCAATTAACCCCTGATATTACTCCATGAATGGAACTTTTCAAAACCGGTCCATACAAGGAAAATGGGTACAAATGTATTATTTTATGATCGCTTCAGAATACAGACCTTATATCTGCAATATATTATTTTGTTGTGCCTATACAAAGCCTCCAGATCATAGTGAGGAAACCACATAATAAAAGAGCCAACAGAATTGCTTAAAATGAACCAGCACTGCCATCTCCTATCTCATATGACACTTGTTTATAGATACCTCACGAGTCCAAAATGAAAACCTTACAGGAACAAATTGAATTTTTGTACTAAATTAGTCAATTATTATCAAAATTTAATTCACAATTTGTAATTAGCACAATTTTGTTTTCCATTTTCATTTGTAAGACAGTTTGTTTTGATCTCCTGTAAAATTAAGTTTTTGTTACGGTATGCAAGTTTCAACATCTCCATTCTTAAGCTACAGCAAATTACACCTCATAAGTTAGTGTTTGGCTGGCATCATTATCATCTGCAACAGTCCTTTACTACAGCCTGTTTTCCACAGATGTCGATTTAGCCAGTTACCTTCCTGTAGATTTCTGAGATCCATATACTCTCTATCATCTTCCCAAGTACTCCCCTTTTTCTCTATCTTTCTGATGGTATTCAATCCAACATTTTCTTAGGCCAACGATCTTCGTTCATTTGGTGGACATGAACATACTGATGAACTGTACCCTCCTCTCCATTAAGGTATGTTTCAATTAGTAATTTTTTTTTGTGATATATAAATAAAATGTTTGCATTCTCTATCATTATTCCTGTAAAGGAAAGGAGGTATAGGGACGTAAACCCCCAGGTTAAAAGAGGAATCGAGAAAGACGCCATGACACTTTCAAACTTCGTGGGCTTCTTTAGCATTTTTTCTTCTGCAGTGGTTGGTGGGAATGAAATCATCTTCAACATCTCAGCCAATGCCCATGATAGCAGGTGCGGAGGCAATGGATAATGGTGCCTGGACCACTACTTTAGGTTATAAAAGTAAATATACTTCTAGGGGTGGGCGGGTTGCTCCCTAGCAAGTGTAATAAACACATCTCTCTTCCAGAATCATTTCTAGGTAAGAAGAGCAGCATTAAAACTGACATATTATGTTATAATCACTGCTATGTAGACTCTGTACTTCTACCCAACTAACAGTTTACTTGTCATTAAACGTTAAGCACACATTCTCTGATGGCATGGATAGAATCCTGCAACTATGTAGTGCAGACACAATATTGTAACACATAAATATACACTGGTAAAACATGTGTGGACTATTCTTGGAGTGATAATGTAAATTAATTGAATGAACATTTGCACATTAGATTTTAATGCTTTGAATCATGGAATATGTGACTGCAAGTGGAATTAATGATAGGAGGATAAAGTACTGAAGACATAAATGCTAGGTTAGGATTGAACATGTAAAAGGAAGCTGCACATATGAATGACTTTAGTGATGGAATCACGTAAGATGAATTGAAGAGGGTAGGTTATCTAGAGCCTAACTGAATCAGCTGTGAAGAGTAAGAGTAATAGAAGAGATGTAAGAGAGGATGAGTAATTCATATTTTAATGACATGAATGTAGGAGGCCAAAAGCCATAGTGACAGGGCATATAAAGGGTTATTGAAGGGTTAAATTCATTCACAGGCTTGCTGGAAAGTATAAATGTCTATAATGAAAATTTAGCGAACCTGTATGCATGTTAATATTCAATTTGACACAGCTATAATGGAGGTACAAATGTGATTGCATTGATTAACTATCACTTTGTAATAGTTATACTGAAGGGGGGGAAAGCAGTTTGTACTCCTAAGAAAATTAGAATCTATACATTCAATATGGGACAACATCAACAGATAACAGATTCCCCGTGATTTGCTGGGTAAGTACTAATAAGATATTTACTACTAGTCATACATTCCTTGTTGTAAGGATATACCAGTAGGCCTAGAATATACGATATACAAATAGAAAACTTTTTAGAAGGTATTTTATAACTAGGATGAGTATAGATGCAATAAAGCAGCCAAGAGATTATCACTATTCTGTCAGTAAATGCAAACAAAATGAAGAAAGTGAATAAGAAAAATAAATTTAATGTGACATGCATATTTTAATGGAGTGCAAAAAAATACAAACAAATCATTATTTTTTCATGATATAAATATCAGAACTCCCTCTGCATCACGGAAACCCAACATATTCACGAAATACACTATTTTTAACTTACAAAACTAAGTTGAATAGGGGCAGAACGATCAATCAGTGACGATTATAATTAGGGTAAAGTAATACAATCGTGCATGAAAAATACTGAAGTAAGCAGTCTTGTTATAGTAATTTTCCCCACTAATTAAAGGTTCTCAAACCACTAAGACGTTTAAATGCATGCAGGTTACTCACTCTTTAACTACAAAGAAGGGATCTTCCAGTGTCATGTCAGCTCTCAACGACACTCATACAATGATCTTCTTTCAGGAGGTTGACACTTGCTACTTGAATTAACAATCATCAGGAATTAGGCGTTCAGTAAGCACAATCACAATCAGACACACAACACAATGTCACAGTATTAACACAGCCCGCACACTACAGTTATCTATCTGCCTGCCATCAACTGGCACAGCAGTTTGCTAAATTTCTGGTTCATGGATTAAAGGGCAAACAACTGTGACACGATACCTGACCTCCATAGACTTTCAAACTTCCTTCAATATATTATGTATTCACATGGCAAGGTATATATGAAGTCCGACTTGGATTAGACAATTAAGGAAATAATCGAAATTTGATTATATGTTCTAAAAATTAAGATTGAAAGGACGAAGTGACATAACATACTTTTTGATGTGTTGGCAACAGTCCTGTAATTCGATACTTAGTTGTTCCATGATGTAGTGTTCATTTTCACCGCTGCAGTGCACCACTAGCTGGTCTCTCTGCCTGCTCATTTAGGAGTAACCGCATTGATGCCTGATGCCTCATGTACTCGGGGTAGGGGTAAATAGAGTGCAAAGAGGGTGCAGTGTCTGTCTGTCAGATCATCAGTCCAGAGGCTGGTTGGATCCTCAAATAGCACCACCAAAGGCTGTGCACTTATAGGGAAACCACAAAAACCAATGGCAGCACCAAAATGAGGCGTACTAGGCAAGATGAGGAGTGAGGTAGTTTGCCATTGCTTTCCTCACTGGGTCAAACAGGAGGGTGCAGTATTACGACCAGTGTTATAAAAAGGGCATTGAACGAGCTGAATCGTGCTTTATAAATTATTATATCTATTGACGAAATATTGTTTTAGCATGTTAGGGTGTTTTAAGGTAATGTCTGTTGGTTTATAAACCGGCTGTTAAGTGGGTAGGATCTAAAACACAGATTTATGTAGCAGTAGGCCTGTTGAAGAGCCGTCAGAGGAAAGCGAGACTGAAGTTGAGGGTTTCAACTCGGTCAGCGGTTGCCACTTTTACCAAAAGAAATAAGGGACATGTCAATAAAATTACGAGACATTCTATGGAAATAATGGATACTGTTGATATGAGAATATGATTTGATTTCCTTATTTCTTCAAGGTAGACTTGTTATTTGACCTTGCTGTCTTTAAATCATCCGTCAGCATCGGGTTATATCATGGTACGGAAATCTTTATATAACATTTTTTATATATGGGGGATATCGGAAGTTTTACTAGCCTGGCAGCCCTGGATTTGGGAGGTAGAAGGGGTGGTCCCCACCGGTGACTGTCCTGAGAATGGTTTTCCGTGGTTTTCCATTCTCCTACAATAAGGCAAATGTCGGGATAGTTCATATTTTAGGCCACGGCCGCACCCACCTCACCTGAGAGACGGCGTTACCGTCCAAGAGACCAGCTGTAATCTGGAAAGGAAATCAAAGTCATCTCCATACAGGCCATGAAGGCCCTTGGAGGGGTGGAAGGTAAAGGCTTCCACTATCCGTAACCTCGACACTTGGTGGAGTAGAGTGGTTAGCGCTACGCTCGGCCGCCTTTGCCCCCAGAAATTAACCTGGTACTCATTTTTGGTGTAGGCTGAGTGAACCTCAGGGCCATGTGCACCTCCGGAAGTGGAAATCTCGTTTCTTAAATTCTACAACCCACGTCCTTCCGGATGAACCGAGCACGCCTTTACCGCCTCGGCCAGGCAGCCCCTAGCTGTAATCTGCCTGGGTACAAAATGTAAGCCTTTAACCCCTCCCCCCACTTTCCAAGGAGAACGTAAGTTCAACGAAGGGATTTGAACTAGGAATACTAAACAAATGTTTTAAGTTCGTTTATGCACTTCATTAGGCTTTGTTATTAAGTTCTTCCATATCATCACTCTCCTCCCTTGAAGTTCTGGAAAAGATTCCAGTTACCTACACAATTTATTAAATGTTACTATTGGAAATTAAAGACAGAGATACTACGAAACACGTCATTTTTGCCCGAGATTTGTACAGGCGGCAACCCTATCAGTGGTCATACCGAATGAAGAAGGTTTCTCAGCCTTCATGGCCACCAAACGTCCAGACAGGATCCTGTTTACGCTCTTGTAGCACTATTTCTCATCCAGCTACAGCAACAACAACCACCATACATACTGTTATGCCTGTCAGTGTTCAGTCTGCAAGTCTCCGTGAATAAACCAAACGCTTTCACAATCCTCTATTTGTAACTACAGTAGTTGTATGGCCTCGTTTAGTTCCGTATTTCTTACACTGTAAATCGTTAGAAATTGAGTTTAATCATCGTCGTCTTGATCTCCCTATACTCCTCTTACCCTCCATGACTGAGTCTATTATTCTCCTAGATAACCTATCCTCTTTCATTTGCACCGGGGGAGTTGGCCGTGCGGTTAGGGGCGCGCAGCTGTGAGCTTGCATCCGGGAGATAGTGGATTCGAGCCCCATTGTCGGCAGATGTTTTCCGTTATTTCCCATTTTCACACCAGGCAAATTATGGGGTTGTACCTTAATTAAGGACACGACCGCTTCCTTCCCACTGCTAGGATTTTTCTATCCAGTCGTCGCCATAAGACCTGTCTGTATCGGTGCGACGTAAAATAAATTGTAAATCTTCCATTTGCCTCACATGACCCCACCACCGAAGCCGGTTTATGCGTAGAGCTTCATCCATCGAGTTAATTCCTCTTAGTCTTTATCTCCTGTTTGTACCAGCAATCATTCTCGCTCCTTTCATGTCTGTTACTTCTAACAGTTATTTGATTTCATTTCATTATCCGTTTAACGACCGGGGTTGATTTTTCTCCCGGAATCAGCGAGGGATCCCATCTCTACCGCCTCAAGGGCAGTGTACTGGAGCGTGAGCCATTTGGGTTGGGGATAAAACTGGGAAGGAGGGCCAGTAACTCGCCCAGGCGGCCTCACCTGCAATGCTGAATAGGGGGAGACAGGAAGGGATAGACAAGGAAGAGGGTAGCGGCAGTAGCCTTAAGTTAGGTACCATCCCGGCATTTGCCTGGAGGAGAAGTGGGAAGCCAGGGAAAACCACTTCGAGGATGGCTGAGGTGGGAATCGAACCCCCTCTACTCAGTTGACCTCCCGAGGCTGATCTTCTAGTCCTCGTACCAGATTTCGGATTTTGTGACAGAGCCGGGAATCGAACCCGGGCCTCCGAGGGGTGGCAGCTAATTACACTAACCACTACACCACAGAGGCGGACTACTTCTAACTTACGAATAAGATATCCTGAGAACACCCCGGTTTCACTCTCGTACAGCGAAGTTGTCTGAAAGCAGACCGGTGTAAACATAGTTCCGTCTGGGAGCAACATAAAAGTCGCGCTGAGGGACTGGAGGGTACTCGTAGAGCACTGGCTTTCTGAGCTCAAGTTGACGGGTTCAGTAATATTTGAAGGTACTGTAATACTTCTGCCGGACAAAATTCTGGCACCTCGGCTTCTCCAAAAACCGTGAAAGTAGTTAGTTTGACGTAATACCATTATTATTATTATTATTATTATTATTATTATTATTATTATTATTATTATTATTATTATTATTTCGTTATACCCATTCATAAAGCGCATTGGACTTGTTCATTGGCTTAATGACTTTAGCCTTCCTATTATTCCAAATTGCCTTTGCTGGCGAGATGTAGTGTTTACAGTGCACTATGTCTTCTGGTGTGGGCTATATCAAATTTGTTACTTTCATTGACCTGTCTCATTCTCATCCTTGGCTTTGATGATATGAAAGTGACTGAGGTATGAGTGATGCTAGTAATACCATTGCTTATGCAGCCAGTCCCTGTTATGAATGGTGTGAAAATATCGCTCATAGGGTCGGTTGGTGCATGCATTTCAGTGGGCTTGGCAGAATGATATGTAATAGCAACGGCTGGCTCGGTGAGGAAAGCAACGGGAAACTACCTCACTCCTCATTTCCCTAGTAAGCCTCTTCAGTGACGCCTAGGCTATTTATGACAGCTGTTGGCGAAGCTGCAGAGGATCAAATCAGCCTTCGGGCTGAATACGCAACATACAACAACATACATTATTCCAAAATCTCTTCATGGACTGACTGTGTTGCCTCTTCCGGTCTTCTGACCACTTTGTACCGGTCCTGCTGCTAGTTTTGACCACAAATGTGTGTTTATTTGCTGAGATCCTGAAGACTTGGCGATTTTTCATGAAGTCCTACCCGATGTTTAAATCATTCAGGTCCTCTCTAGTTTCCTCCAGCCAATTTATTCTCCTGTTTTGGGAATTTATTTCCTTGAATAACCTTTTTGTGAGTCTATTATTATCCATCCTAAAAATGTGTCAAAAAATATATTAATGAAACTTTCTGTGTAACTGCAGTATAGAGGTCTACAGTTCGCCTTTTGGTCCGAATTCCATTTTCTTGTATGGGGCCGAAAATTTTCTAAGAATTTTACGTTCTTGTTTTTCAATACCTACAATTTTAGAATGACCTAAAGTTAAGGTTTCTGATGCATATAAAGCTTCCGGTAGTATAACTTTTGTAATGTTTCAATTTGGCATTATTATTATTATTATTATTATTATTATTATTATTATTATTATTATTATTATTATTATTATTATTATTATTATTATTATACCGCTTTCCCACACCTGTTGGGTCGCGGGTGCGAACTGTTTAGTGCACATGGATTTCGCCCTGTTTTACGGCCGGATGCCCTTCCTGACGCCAACTCTATATGGAGGGATGTAATCACTATTGCGTATTTCTGTGGTGGTTTGGTAGTGTAGTGTGTTGTCTGAATATGAAGAGGAAAGTGTTGGGACAAACACAAACACCCAGTCCCCGGACCAGAAGAATTCATCAAAGACGAGTAAAGTCCCCGACGCGGCCGGGAATCGAACACGAGATCCTCTGAACCGAAGGCCTCAACGCTGCCCATTCGGCAAAGGAGTCGGGCAAAGAAATTATTATTATTGTTGTTCTTTCGTTTTGCCCATTCATAGAGCGTATTAGAACTTCTCCTTTGGACTGATGACTTTCGCCTTCCTATTCTTCCAAAATCTCTTCATGAACTCACTGTGTTGCCTCCTCCGTTCCCCTGACCACTTTGTACCAGTCCTGCTGCTAGTTTTGAGTTCTTCTTCTTATTCTATCTGTTTACCCTCCAGGGTCGGTTTTTCCCTCGGACTCAGCGAGGGATCCCACCTCTACCGCCTCAAGGGCAGTGTCCTGGAGCGTGAGACTCTGGGTCGGGGGATACGACTGAGGAGGATGACCAGTACCTCGCCCTGGTGGCCTCAACTGCTATGCTGAACAGGGGCCTTGCGGGGGGATGGGAAGATTGGAAGGGATAGACAATGAGGAGGGAAAGAAGCGGCCGTGGACTTAAGTTAGGTACCATCCCGGCATTTGCCTGGAAAGTGGGAGACCACGGAAAACCACTTCCAAGATGGCTGAGGTGGAAAACGCTTAAGTGAGGCCAGTGTCCAGTAATAGGGAGATAGTGGGTTCGAACCCCACTGTCGACAGCCCTGAAGATTGTTTTCCATGGTTTTCCATTTTCACACCAGGCAAATGCTGGGGCTGTACCTTAATTAAGGCCACGGCCGCTTCCTTCCCATTCCTAGGCCTTTACTCAGTTGACCTCCTGAGGCTGAGTGGACCCCGTTCTAGCACTCGTACCACTTTTCAAATTTACTGGAAGAGCTGGGAATCGAACCCGGGCCTCCGGGGGTGGCAGCTAATCACACTAACCACTACACCACAGAGGCGGACTTTTATTATTATTATTATTATTATTATTATTATTATTATTATTATTATTATTATTATTATTATTATTATCCGCTCCACGGCTGATTGGTTAGTGTGCTGGCATTTGATGAAAGGGGTCCCTGGTTCGATTCCTGGCCGAGCTTGGGATTTTAACTTTCATTGGTTAATTTCTGTGGCTCGGGGGCTGGGTGTTTGTGCTGGTTTAATTATGTGGAGCTGGAGGAAAATGCTGAGGATTCCTTTGGCACCTTATTGCACGAACATTTCGATTCTGAACCAACTTCAGATAAAAGTTCATCTGTCATGCAAGGTCTCTCAGCGGATCATAGGCTACTTTGGTCATATATATATATTTGCTATTTGCTTTACGTCACTACGACACAGATAGGTCTTATGAGGACGATAGGATAGGAAAGGCCTAGGAATGGGAAGGAAGCGGCCGTGGCCTTAATTAAGGTACAGCCCCAGCATTTGCCTGGTGTGAAAATGGAAAACCACGGAAAACCATCTTCAGGGCTGTCGACAGTGGGGTTCGAACCCACTATCTCCCTATTACTGGACACTGGCCTCACTTAAGCGACTGCAGCTATCGAGCTCGCTACTTTCGTGATATAATGCGCCGAGAATGTAGTCTTCAAAAGTTCATTGTTGAGGGCAAAGTCCAAGGAACCAGACCATGAGGAGGAGTACGAACAGGATCAGGGGCGTACGCAGAAATTATTTTCGGGGATAGGAGGGGAGGTGATATTAAATATTAAAATTTGAGGACTTCTATAAAATAATGTTGGGGGCATATTGTAAAATTGTATGTATGTTCAGTCCTCGGCCCTAAGGCTGGTTGGATCCTCAACAGCTCTGCCATCAGCTGTCATAGATTGCCTAGGCATCACTGAAGAGGCGTACTAGGGAAATGATGAGTGAGGTAGTTTCACGTTGCTTTCCTTACCGAGCCAGAGTTGCTATTACATATCAGTCTGCCAAGCCTACTGAAATGCATGCATTAACCAACCCTATGAGCAACATTTTCACACCATTCATAGCAGGGACTGGCTGCATAAGGAATGGCATTACTAGCATCGCTCATACCTCAGTTACTCATATTGTCAAAATCAAGGACAAGACAGAGACAGAGACAGAGACAGATCTATGAAAGTGACAAAGCAACAAAATTGCTCTACCCCATAGCAGAAGACATATTACACCGAAAACAGTAGTCCTGCCAGCAAAGGCATGACTGTGAAATTAGAAACACTAAATTAAAACTCTCAAAATAACACAGTTATTTAATTAAGACGCATTTGAAATTATGTTGATTACAAATCGGCCCTGCAGCCGGCCCTGCGGTGTAGGGGTAGCGTGCCTGCTTCTTACCTGGAGGCCTCGAGTTCGATTCCCGGCCAGGTCAAGGATTTTTACGTGGATCTGAGGGCTGGTTCGAGGTGCACTCAGCCTATGTGATTACGATTGAGGAGCTATATGACGGTGAGATGGCGGCCCCGGTCTAGAAAGCCAAGAATAATGGTCGATAGGATCCGTCGTGCTGACCACACGACACCTCGTAATCTGCAGGCCTTCGGGCTGAGTAGTGGTCGCTTGGTAGGCCATGGCCTTCCGGGGCGTTTGCGCCATAGTGGGGATTACAATAGCAGACGTCTCCTGAGCTTTTTGGCCAGCTCATGGATTATAATTTCTACGGCCTCATGTTTTTCCTTGTGCACATACGAAAGAGCTAACACATTCAATCTGCCCTATGCAGTCATATTCTGCAAATAACCTTCTAAATATTTCAGGGATTAAAAAGAGCGTTCTGGTGTGACAGTGACAGTGGTTACTAGTAAGACAGCAAACAGTTTCAGTATACTCTATGTATTGTTAGGAAAGGATTACTGTCGCAAAATATTGTGCAGAAATGGAGTCCACTGGTTCAGGGTTATTGTTTTAGAAGAAAGATATACTGTATATTAATGGAAGCATCAACACATTGTTGGCAAATACGTAGTTCAAATTGAAAGCAAAACAAGGTGCTACCTTATATCTTAGTTTACATGGTTGCCACAATTAATCACAAGTTCTAAACGTCAACATTTAGAGTGGGGATTTATCCCCCCCCCCTCTCTGCATACGCCCCTGAACATGATGGATCGACACGTTGAATGGCCCCTTACAGACTTCTCTCCATTAACTACCGTACATTAGGACTAGTTTCGTCATCGTGGGTTAAAACTTAACCCCGAGTTATACAGCTTTAACTCTGAAATCGTCTATCCATTCTGTTTCATCAAGGAGGGTTAATTTTAACTCTAGGTTAAGGCAGAAGTTAAGTTAAGCCCTCCTTTGATCCAGGTTAAACCAAATACAGTAGAGACAATACGCGACACTCACGGATTTAGCCATGTTAAAATGAGAGACAATTCGACGGTGGCGCTCCTAATGAGTTGAATTGAAAAGTCGCGCTAAATTCAAATATCAATGGAAATGCATATACGAAAATGGACAAATAAATTACGTCTAGAAAGAAAGTGTTATTGAGATATTAACTTCGAAGTTGCTAAAGCAATTCTGGATAAATGAATGAAGAATTATTTAAAAGGTTATTATTTAAAGACTGAAATTATACATATAAACAAGTTGTGAAATGGACTGCTGTGAAATGACTTGATCTTTCATTTATGCATTACTTTTTTTGCTTTAGCATTCCTGCCTGAACTTCTACGGTTAGATTTGTCTTTTTTTCTCATTTAAACAAAATTTTATCACCACATTAAGACACTTGTCAATAAAAATATCGGCACATTCCTTACACACATGATGCAATGAATTAACATTTTAAAGCAGGACAATTTTCCTCTTAATTCTTATATAAGCGTAACGTCCCTTCTTTCTTGTACACCTTATCCAAATCATTTCCAATGACATTTCAAAACCCACAGATCACACTGTAACTGTTCGCTCTCCTAACTCACACTTGAGGAGACGAAAGTTAATACCTGGGGACACATGAATATAAGTATAAACTATATGTGGCTCGCCCGCAAATTGCCACGCAAATAGAATTAATTAACATTCCATGGTTTCCCATTTCTCTATGTAATGTTTGGGCGCCAGCGATGCAGTTTTAAACAAAACTGTAAAGCAAAATGTATATTTACTAGCATAGAGACTTATACTTAAAACACAGGGGTAGGATTTTAAATAATTAACCATTAAGTATCGCTTGAGAAAGAAAATTAACGCAATATAAAATACAAATGAATTTATACATACATACTGTGCCGTTCCCAAGTGGAACATGCGCCACAGCGTGAGTAAGAAACAACGAGCAGAGGTCCGGAAACATGGCGCCGGAACAGTCTATGCGAGAACTCGAATACAAACGTTGAATACGCGAAGAAGTGATTGTGAAGAGAGAGAGTTTGCTTTCATCTTTGAGCGGAAAGACGTGTAAATATTTGTAAATAATGTTAGAATTAAGTTAATGTAAAATGTAGAGTGTATAAAATAAGACGAAACCAAAGATCGTACATATAGGGTAATGTTAATGTTGTTAATAAGGACGGTGGCGACATCTAGATATCGATAGATGTAAGTAGATACTTAAGATAAACTTCCACATCTAGTGTGTAATTCTGTATTCCATGTCTTGTTTTAAAACGAAAAGGAAGATATTAAAAAGCCTGTTCATTGTTCATTGTTGTTGGTGTCGATGTAATCGTAATGTGAAATTGATACACGGAAGCTTAAGAAAAGTTGTTGCTAGATGAGCATATTTTCAGTGTACATGAACCGAACGTGAAAAGAAGTTATTAGGTGGTGTGTACGCCGCAAATGAATGCAAACAGTGCGAAATAACGACGTAATACTCACAATCGTACAAGGCAAAGCCATTACAAGGAAAGCAACGCAATATACGTAAAAGAAATTGTCTGTGTCTTGCAAACATCTACATATAAGTGGAAGACTATGCATTGTTGGTTCAATAGTGATTGTGTGTGTATTGAATAATCTAATGTTAGCCTTTTTCAGGTGTGATCTGCATGAAAGTAAAATAATAGTGTCAGAGGGATATCCAAGAAATACAATCACACAGGAGAACATGGAGAGCTAGATGAATAAAAGCACGTCCAGCTGAGATGATGGAGTGGTTACGAGGAAGGATAACTTAGGCCTAGTGCTTCCCAATACCCGGGCCATCCAAGTCAGTAATGTTACACTCTCTTTAATAATAATAATAATGCCTTCTGCATTTTATTTTATGCAGCATTTATTTGCAGTCTATTTTAGTTACTAGTATCTTCAATGTAGATAGTAGTGTATATACAGTACATGTCCTGAAGTAGTTCGTCAAGACGTAATAGTAATTACACAATGAGCGACGTGATATTATGTTATTTGGCCTGTAGTAATTCATATACGCGTTTGGCGACACGGTATTCGAAATTCTATGATATGTGAGCGAACGACTTGTTATGTCGATAGGCGACTTCGGCATCGTTTATATTATGTTTTGGTATCGTGATTACTGAAAGGCACGAGCTTATGCATGCGTATGTAACAGGCATTAGCATTGGATCATTATTGTGAAGTTAACATAGGTAACGCAGGTAAATGGATACGTGATGTAATATAAGCACGAAGACACCGAACGTTGCAAATTTCAGGATACATTGTTCTTCGGATGATAACTGCAGCATGTTTACTATAATTACGAGTATGGTTATGAAGCAATGGCATATCGGGGTATCAATGAGGATGTTCTGCAGGTAAGTGATACAAATGTAGTGAAGTTATAAGAAATGATACTAATGTGAGTCGACGTGAAATAAATAATGATAATAATGATGATGTGAATGCCAAGTATATTAAGTGCTTGCGATGGTGATAGTTATTGTGTTGATAAATAATATAGTGTGGGAGTGATATCGTGATATGCTATTGATGCGTGTGCGAGCTCACGTGAGGTTCCATGATTGAAATAGTGAAAAGTGCTGCGCCATGAGAATTATACAATAAGTTGAGATGTGATAGTGAAAATTTGTCCTAAATTCGTTACGTAGAACGTGCTATTTAACTGTGTTATGTTACTGTGAAGTTGGATAAAGTGTATGGTGGTGTGATGTTCATGTACAAGCTAATGCTGAGATTGTAATACCCATGTATAAGTGAATGTTAAGGTCGTAATATTCACACATGAGTGAATGCTAAGACTGTTATGTTCGTATGTAAGTATAGGCTTAGATGGTGATGCTGTTGATTATTAATTGCGATGCGATGTCGGCCATGGTTGTTCAATCGATTATCACGACACTTCGGATGCCATATTCGGAATTTACGTTCGGTTATTAGGATTTTCAGTTGGTACGATGGCGATACGCTTGCGGCGTGTAGAAAGCTTGCCACGCACATAACTACGAGGACACATGCCATGATATCGGTTAGGTTAGGTGTTTTACTTCATCGACATAGTAGTTAAGTTTAAGTAAAGGAAATATCATGTGATGTTTTATTGACATTTGAGTGTACATATTTCTTGTTCTTACATGTGTTGTTTCTTATTATTCATTTTTATGCAGTAGCATTAAGTTAATACGATCCTCGAAGGTATGTGCGAGGATGGGCGTGTAGCTATTGTTGCGTCAAGACGAGCCTCATCAGGACGGCATAAGTTAGTTAGGATGGTGATGATTATTGATTTTAGTTAGGATAGGTATCACATAAAAAAGGCATTATTATTAGCTGGACTTGACGCAAATGGGATTAAATTTCTCCTATTGTAAACCAGGTATCAATCAAAACAAACAAAAAAAGGGTACCCAAAACAATGATAGTAGAAGAAAAGAATATGATCATGCAGGTGATACATTCAAACAGAACAGGTTAAAAACAAGATCTCGGAAATAATTATTAATTTCAAAGTTCAGGTGTATTAATGAATAAATATACACTGGTGTTCGTAATTATGAATAGCTCTTGGAAAATGTTGATTGATTAATTCAAATTCACTGCATTACGTTGAAATAGGTCTAAATTAATTGAATTACGTCAACCGTTTTTGTGTCATTATCAATGAAACCCAAATATCTAAAATTAGGATCACGGTTTGGTTTCGTCTTAGTTAGGTAGGATCACTTAAATTAATAAATAGAATTCAATCCAGAATATCTCCATCCTTTCATTATACAATAGATGTAAACAACCTTACCTGTAAATTTTATGGAAACTTCAAGGTCATATTGAAGTATGAGTAACTCTAACCCAAAACAAAGTCATGGTCGTTGCATGCATAATACCAATCATAAGAGTATATAATGTAAACTGAATAGCAACGGATTGAAAACCTCAAGACAGAAATTCAGAAACTTGGCCGCCCGATAGGATTCCAAATCCGATTTCCACCACAGATGTGACACGTATTCATCTGAACAGATTAGCTAGCTGCGGCACACACAAAGACCTGCGACTCTCTGAAATAGCCCCACAACAAGAAGAACCTGTTAAAACCCTGAGTGTAGAGTGCTCCCAGTGCTAACCTACGGGGCAGACAAAAAATGTCACAATACATACATTATCATTATAGACTGTTATGCCTTTCAGCGTTCAGTCTGCAAGTCTCACTGAATTTACTAAACGTCGCCACAATCCTCGATTTGCAACTAGTGTTGTGGCCTCATTTAGTTCTATACCTCTTATCTTGAAATAGAAACCGAGTCTAACCATCGTCGTCTTGGTCTATCTCTACTCCTCTTACCTCCATAGCAGAGTCCATTATTCTACTAGGTAACCTATCCTTCTCCAATCGCCTCACATGACCCCACCACCGAAGCCGGTTCATGCGTACAGCTTCATCCATCGAGTTCATTCCTAAATTAGCCTTTATCTCCTCATTCCGAGTACCCTCTTGCCATTGTTCCCACCAGTTTTTACCAGCAATCATTCTTGCTACTTTCATGTCTGTTACTTCTAAATTATGAATAAGATATCCTGAGTCCACCAAGCTTTCGTTCCCGTAAAGCAAAGTTGGTCTAAAAACATACCGATGTAAAGATAGTTTCGTCTGGGAACTGACTTCCTTCTTACAGAATACTGTATTGAAGCAACTGCGAGCTCACTGCATTAGCTTTACGACACCTTGATTCAATCTCACTTTCTATATTACCATCCTGGTAGAACACACAACCTAAATACTTGAAATTATCGACCTGTTCTAGCTTTGTATCACCAATCTGACATTCAATTCTGTTGAATTTCCTACCTACTGACATCAATTTAGTCTTCGAGAGGCTAATTTTCATACCATACTCATTGCACCTATTTTCAGGTTCCAAGATATTAGACTGCAGGCTTTCGGCACTATCTGTCATTAAGACCAAGTCGTCAGCATAGGCCAGACTGCTTACTACATTTCCACCTAACTGAATCCCTCCCAGCCATTTTATACCTTTCAGCAGATGATCCATGTAAACTACGAACAGCAAAGGTGAAAGATTACAGTCTTGTCTAACCCCAGTAAGTACTCTGAACAAAGAACTCATTCTACCATCAATTCTCACTGAAGCCCAATTGTCAATATAAATGCCTTTGATTGATTTTAATAATCTACCTTTAATTCCATGGTCCCCCAGTATGGCGAACATCTTTTCCGTCGGTACCCTGTCATATGCTTTCTCTAGATCTACGAAACATAAACACAACTGCCTATTCCTCTCCTAGCATTTTTCAATTACTGTACCTGGCGCAAAAATCTGATCCTGACAGCCTCTCTGTGGTCTGAAACCACACTGGTTTTCATCCAACTTCCTCTCAACCACTGATCGCACCCTCCCTTCCAAGATGCCAGTGAATACTTTGCCTGGTATACTAATCAATGACATACCTCGATAGTTGTTGCAATCTTTCCTGTTCCCTTGCTTATAGATAGGTGCAATTACTGCTTTTGCCCAATCTGAAGGTACCTTACCATGCTAATTTTACTACTCTATGAAGCCATTTCATCCCTGCCTTCCCACTATACTTCACCATTTCAGGTCTAATTTCATCTATTCCTGCTGCCTTATGACAATGGAGTTTATTTACCATCCTTTCCACTTCCTCAAGCATAATTTCACCAACATCATTTTTCTCCTCTCCACGAGCTTGGCTGTTCACAACACCACCAGGATGATTTCCTTTTACATTGAGAAGATGTTCAAAATATTCCCTCCACCTCTCCAGTGATTTCCTGGGATCTATTATGTGTTCACCTGAATTACTCAAAACACTGTTCATTTCCCTTTTCCCTCCCTTCCTAAGATTCTTTATTACTGTCCAGAAAGGTTTCCTTGCTGCTTGACCTAGCCTTTCCAGGTTTTTACCAAAATCTTCCCATGACTTCTTTTTGGATTCAATTCATACAAAAAAATGACATGAATCGGAAAAGTTCCTTTAAGCGTGAAGGGATTTAAGAATTTACGTTACTGAAATTAACTGTTGCTTGCTTTATCTAATTGAAGCTCGCCAATTGCAGCTTCCGTTGAGGTCATCTATTTTCCGTGGTTACACGTTCCGCCTTCTCGTTGTAGAATTGACTCCATGGACATCCTTCCTTCCTTCTGTGATGTGATTTGGGCTATCTGGACTAGCACTCCCTAATTGCCTAGTCTTTAAATTAGACATTGGCCCTATACTTCTGAAAACTGATCAGCGTTGATCGTAAGAGGAGAAAATTCAGAGATATGAATTGTTCCATGTTAGCAGAAATCTCAATCCAACTTAGCTAATCTACTGATATTATACAGACTTGTACCAAATGCCATGGACTTGAACTAAACGTAGTTCTTCGTCCAGAATAATTACTGAATATCTCACAAGTCGTAAGCTTGTTTCGTCTCACGCAGATTCGACAGCATCACAGCAGCAAAGAACTGTGTCGAAGCGACGACATACTGTACGAAAATAACTGTCTCGAAGCGAGCACTCACTGTCTCAAAAATCAATAAAGTAGTTGTAGTTCTCGTAGTGATGTGTGAGTCGAGGATTGCTCCGCACGCTAAATAATATATCCCCGGGCTCTCCTCACTCTTGATAACAGCTCAATACAAAATCATCTGATTCGTAGATCGCATTATCATCGCCCTCTCTTCTTTCTTCACAAGTAACCAGTAGGCGTAGCGATGATGTAGTCTGCCTGACTTGCTAGCCTTGCACGCACGTCGCTGTGTAGTGCCTTTTCCTCATGAGTTTAACCCAGTGACTCATCCAACTTCCCCGCTTCAAGAATAACTTTTCCGTGTATACAAGTATGAGATGAAATGACACAAACTCTGTCTCAACATTAACCATATTTACAATACAGAATGAATTCCTATCCTAGTAATATATTAATTTAAATAATAAATGATGTTCTAATATATACAATATGATTCCAAAAGCCTGATTTACAAATGATTGAAGTTAATATATCTTTATGAATAATTGCCGATGGCAGATAAACTTGATATCGAATGATATCGCGTAAAAGGATAGTACACTAAATTAATATGTCTGGAGGAGCCTGGACGGTTACAACACCTACAACAAAACATCGGTATTGAAGGTTTACTGCTGCACTATACAATAAAATATGCGTATTATATTTTAAGCCAGTTGAAATATGGGTCGAGCTGGTCAGAAGATTATGAAGTACTATAAAAATCTCTTTGTCACTGGAAGAACATATATGCAAACACAATATTACTTACATTTTCTTGTCACGAGGTAAACGAAAGAAAGACCGCGCATTCTTCTCTACTTCATAGTTACTGCAGCCAAACACAGCACATACCTTTCCTCTCATGTTGAGAGGAGATATCAAGGAATGACACACGCTGCTATTTTATTATGTCAACTCATTAATAATAATAATAATAATCGTATGGCCTCAGCTACCGTGTGCAAACATTTCAGTTTGACGCCATCTGGCTGTGTGCTCGTCAATTTCGACGTTCCGTTTTACTCTAGGCCCACTAGATGGCAGACCGCGTAAACCGAAACTCTCTTGGGCGTCTATGGCTGAGATTTTATGAATTATGTCGGGTAAACACCAATTGTGTCACCAGAGATCTTTTACATGCCGACATCGTATGACATGGAGTGCCAAATTGACTTTCTTCCGCCCTTCAAAAATCCGACTACCACTGTCGGGTTTGAACCCGTTATCTTGGGATCCGGAGGCCGATACTCTACCACTGATCCACAGAGGCAGCTATGTCAACTCATTGAAAACGCATAAATAACACCAAAAACTTCACACACAAATACACGTGCTCTTATGACAGAGTCAGTAGTTCTCAGGTCCACCCACTAGAGAGAGCTCTAATAGCTGTCCCTCGATATCTAGATGAGTGTCGCGTAATGTCTCTACTGTATTTGGTTAAACTGTTAACTCGGGGTTGAAAGCAAAATGGCCACCGTAAATCATGCGTTTGTTGCAAAGTTGCTATATATATATATTTGTTAAATGGCGTTCCTAATAGAAATAGACCTATGAAAAAAGGAACGACTTTCAAAATCTATCTCAGGAACAATTTCTGAAGAGGTAGGCCTATAGACAGTCAAAAATCTCATCAGTAAAGTCGTCGATGAAATTCGAGAGAGGTTAGAATACACAACTGACCCAAACAGGCCTCTCTCTCCTATACTAAAGGTATTGATTGCATTCAGGTTTTTTTTTTACCACAAGGGTCGTTTCATATAATGGTGGGAGACAACAAGTGTTATTTTTCTGTCAACTGTCCAGTGGTGTGCCGTGAACATATTCATTACCCCAGCTGCAAAAAAGTTTTTTAATATAAACAATCGTAGCCCCACTAGACTCTCTAAAGCCAACATTACCATTTTATAAGGATGCATTTTTCGTGGAAAGGTCTACCTTAGAAAGGTCTTTCAAGAATATTTTCAACCACGGCAGTGACGACACCATTATAACTTAATCTATAGTAGATTTTAAGCAATGTACTTATAGTTTCATCCGGTGACGCTTCGTGGTAGTACAGTAATGGTTTTCACAAAAATTCACTGGGGCTATTTATTTTTAACTTAAAAAAGCCTAATCTAAACTAATCAGCAAAATTTAACTGGTATTTTACCGTCGTTGAAGTTTTATAGTTTCACTCGCATACTGAGTGTACGTGCATCAACGACAAACGAGGGAAAATATTTGTCACGACGTATAACACGCGCTATATTCATGAAGAATGACACAGAACTCGCGAAACCTTCACCTATAATCCAAGAGGAACACTACAAAAATTCACTATATACCACCATCACAGACGTTTGCCTCCATGGCTAAATGGTTGGCGTGCTGACCTTTGGTCAAAGGGGTCCCGGGTTCGATTCCCGGCAGGGTCGGGAATTTTAACCATCATTGGATAATTTTGCTGGCACGGGGGCTGGGTGTACGTGTCGTCTTCATCATCGGTTCATCCTCGTCATGACGCGCAGGTCGCCTACGGGAGTCAAATCAAAAGACCTGCACCTGGCTAGCCGAACATGTCCTCGGACACTCCCGGCACTAAAAGCCATACGCCATTTCATTTCATTACCATCACAGACAACCATTCGGGCTTAACTCTGTGTTCATGCTGGGCAACCTAAATATTTTTCTGCGGCTATCGGAACACATACTCTACACGTGCCATCAATGAATTGCTCGAAAAACTGCATACATGCCGAAACCCAAGACTAAAATATATTCTTCTATATTACAATTGATTTCATATACTGGCTCTATTTTTATTAGCTGATGCTTGATGCTTGTTGTTTAAAGGGGCCTAACATCGAGGTCATCGGCCCATTTTTATTAGCAAGGCGATGTGCAAGTGTCTATACTGTTACGATGTTGATATTTTTCTTGTAGTCTCTAGTGTGTGGCGCTGAAGACTTCGAGTGTCAAGTATTAAAACTAACACTCCATACCTAAGCTAGCTGGCCTATCTCCGTATATTGCTGTCGGGGGACGGGCCACAGCTTCGCTTCGAGGAAGCTTCAAGTCGACCTTAATTTCGCTGGGGGTAGCTCTCTATCGCGCCGGCAAGGAAACCCAGCTCGCTGGAGAAGCTGAACTGCGGTAGTGCGAGCGGATTGTCGAGACAGCTGTAGTTGGCTTGGCTTAGATCAGGGCCTCTCAAACGCCCAAAATCTCACGCGTGCAAATTGAGGCGCAGAGTTCCTGTGCTCAGTGCATCGGTTCCACTCGGCCTGACTCGGACCAACGCTTCGTCTCTGGGCTACTCGGCTAATATCGGCTCAACTCGGCTCGGATTTGGATCGCTACGGAGCAAGTGAGAGAGACAGGCGGAGTGAGCGAGGCAGGCATGGGGAAAGAGAGAGACAGCGCTATTGCTCCAAATCGAGGAGTGGGGGTCTACACTCTGGTCAACCAAGCGAATTCGTCTTTTGCACCGTGCACAGTGCATGCACTCTGAGAGGCCCTGGCTTAGATGTTCGCAATTTTTTAAACATTATAAAAGCGTTCTAAGGAATAATTAGAAAATGTTAATACAAAGTTCTTTACCCCAGCAACGCTGGGGTAGGTGGTGTTCCGTGCACGCCACTGCAATTGTCAAGTAATCTAACCTCAAAATTCGTTATATACTGTAGTTGCTAGGGGTTTTACGTCGCACCGACACAGATAGGTCTTATGGGGACGATAGGATAGGAAAGGCCTAGGAGTTGGAAGGAAGCGCCCGTGGCCTTAATTAAGGTACAGCCCCAGCATTTGCCTGGTGTGAAAATGGGAAAACACTGAAAACCATCTTCAGGGCTGCCGATAGTGGGATTCGAACCTACTATCTCCCGGATGCAAGCTCACAGCCGGTATTATATAGTTGCAAGATGGCGTGTAATGTGGGCAACGCTATTAAATTCCCCTGTTATTGTTTTCCAATGTGTCCTCCTTTTCTTTTAATTCCATACCGTCAGTCTTCTTGCATTGTATAATGCTTTGATACTTGGTAGCTAATACAATAAGTGATGTTTTTTCTAAAGCAAAAAATTCGTGCCCCTATTTCTCTTCTGAACTTTTTGCATTTTTCGACCACTGCAATCAGTTCTATCAAGATCACGAAATAATAATATTTACCACGGAACAAGAAGAAAACAAAATACCGCGCAAGAGATAAAGAAACCGGGGAAGAAGCGTCTTCATAATCTTTAATTTTTAGTCACTGCCTCCTTGATCGGTACGACAGCTGTTTCCGGCGAGAGTTAATACGGTGTTAGTTAACCCTCTGCTGAAATAGCTTGGTGAAACGACTGACTCATAAGAATAAGTTAAAATATTAACCCTAGGTTAACAAACCCAGGGTTAGGTGAATTATGATAGCCATGATGCCTCAGTTATGAGGCAAAACAAATAGAATGAAAAAATTCTGACCGAAGCATCATATAATCGTTTCCGCAGGTCTTTGTCGATATGTTTGGTGTGTGTAATTTATAGTTGGAGTGGAGAATATCGTGGGCCTGTAAAATACAAAAAATACAAACAAAAAAGTCTATCTAGGTGAAATTCAATCTGTGGATCATCAGTTTGTACAGCTGACAAATTGCTCATTGCGCTATGCGTTTCTTGTGGGAACCAGAGTTGGGAACTAATTATTGAGTAAAAGTGATTTAATTACTGGTATTTATAATGATTACTTTTTTAGTTTTTATACTCGTAATCGTTACTTTTCAAAAATGTACTTTTTACTCATGATTTACTTCTGAAAATGAAATTGTAATCGTTTCTTTTAGCAAATACAGTAGAGACAATACGCGACACTTGCGGATTTCGCCTTGCTATAATGGGAGACAATTCGACGGTGGCGCTCCTAGTGACTTGACCTGAACAAATCGCGCTAAATTCAAATATCAATGGAAATGTATATACGGAAGTGGATCAATAAATTACGTCTAGAAAGAAAGTGGTATTGAGATATTAACTTCGAAGTTGCTAAAGCAATTCTGGATAAATGAATGAAGAATTATTTAAAAGGTTATTATTCAAAGACTGAAATTAGACACATAAACAAGATATGAAATGGGCTGCTGTGAAATGGCTTGATCTTTCATTTATGCGTTACTTTTTTAGCTTTAGCATTCCTGCCTGAACTTTTACGGTTTTTTTTCTCATTTAAAAATATTGTATGATCACATTAAGACACTTGTCAATAAAAATATCGGCACATTCCTTACACACATGATGCAATGAATTAACATTTAAAAGCTGGACAATTTTCCTCTTAACATGAAGCCTACTAACAGAAAGAAAAACTATAAAATTCCGGCTTTAATCTGAGAAGAGGGATTAAAGAAAGAAAAGTATGAAAATGTTGTCGATAGTGATGCTTTGAGGAATATTTGCGTACAATTAGAGTAAAAATGTAACATACCCTTGGCTGTATAGGCGAGGATTTTTAAAGTCGCTGGCATGGAAATGATCTGAACAGATCTTATAATTCTTATATAAGCGTAACGTTCCTTCTTTCTTGTATACCTTATCCAAATCACTTCTGTGACATTTCAAAACCGACAGATCACACCTACAACAAGACATCGGTATTGAAGGTTAACTGCTGCACTATACAATAAAATATGCGTATTACATTTTATGCCAGTTAAAATATGGGTCGAGCAGGTCAGAAGATTATGAAGTACTATAAAAATCTCTGTCACTGGAAGAATATATATGCAAACACAATATTACTTACATGTTCTTGTCACGAGGGAACCTGAAGAACGACCGCGCATTTTTCTCTACTTCGTAATTACTGCAGCCAAACACAGCACATACCTTTCCCCTCATGTTGAGAGGAGATATCAAGGAATGACACACGCTACTATTTAATTATGTCAGCTCACTGAAAACGCATAAATAACACCAAGAACTTCACACAAAAATACACGTGCTTTTATGAGAGAATCAGTACTGTTCAGGTCTATCCGCTAGAGTGAGCTCCAATAGCTGTCCCCCGATATCTCGCTCAGTGTCGCGTATTGTCTCTACTGTATTTACTTTTAGTAATCGTTAACTTTCCTGTAATCGATATACATCGCATCGAGGGCCTGGCAACTTTCGAGCCCCAGCACTCGCAAGGAGTCGCGCCAATGACGCGCACTCGTTAAAGACCACTCGTTCATTTACTCTTAGGTTGTTGTGGTTACTGGTTGAACAACAAGAACAACAACAACAACAATAATAATAATAATAATAATAATAATAATAATAATAATAATAATAATAATAATAATAATAATAATAATAATAATATGCTTTAGCTGGTAGGATGTAGTGTTTACATTGCGCCATGTCTTCTGGTGTGGACTAAAATAATTTCGTTACTTTCATTGGCCTGTATCAGTCTCATCTTTGGCTTTGACAATATGAAAGTGGCCGAGGTATGAGGGATGCTAGTAATGCATTCCTTATGCAACCAGTCCCTGTTATGAATGGTGTGAAAATATCGCTCATGTGGTCGGTTGGTGCATACATTTCAGTGGGCTTGGCAGACTGATATGTAATAGCAACTTCTGGCCTGGTGAGGAAAGCAACGGGAAACTGCATCACTCCTCATTTCCCTAGTATGCCTCTTCAGTGACGCCTAGGCTATCTATGACAGCTATTTTCGAAGCCGTGGAGGATCAAATCAGCCTTCGGGTTGATTACACAATATAATAATAATAATAATAATAATAATAATAATAATAAATTATTTCTTAATCTGTTTACCCTTCACGGTTGGTTTTCCCCTCGGACTCAGCGAGGGATCCTACTCTGCCGCCTCAAGGGCAATGTCCTGGAGCCTGAGACTTTGGGTCCGAGGGATACAACTGGGGAGGACGACCAGTACCTCGCCCAGGCGGCCTCACCTGCTGTTCTGAACAGGGGTCTTGTGGGGGGGATGGGGAGATCGGAAGGGATAGACAAGGAAGAGTGAAGGACGTGGCTGTGGCCCCCGTTTCAGCCCTCGTACTGAACCGTTCCGTTCATGGTCAAATAGAGACAATTATAATATGGCAGATGAGACCACAAAGGAAGAACATTACATTTGATATTATTGTGCAATAGGACGCGACATTGCGCGCTCTTTTAGAGAGCAGAGCGTCAGTAGCGAGCTGAAGTACCCAACATGAACAAGTAAATTTATGAACCCACGCTAACCACTTATCTTACAGCGTTGTACGCTAGCAACTTTTGAGAAACCGCGAGGAATTCTGCTTGGAGGGAAACAAAACTCGTTGAATATTTCTGCCCACACGAGGAATAGCGAGATTTGGAAATAATAGTTGGAATGAGATTAATTTTCTGCACATTTGGATACGCTACATGACGGTATTAGTAATCTCAACGAATTTATGAATAATTATCTCGAGTACCGTGAGAGAATTTCCATCTCTGCGCGCACGCTTTCGAGTGGACCAGAAAAGATGATCTCACGGGCGCCGCACTTTGGGTAATTTCTAGCATCCAGCCGGCCAAAAATAATATTTTCAACCCTTGTCTTTGGTGCGCATTTTCTGTGAGTCGTGTTTATAAGACTCTTGAGCACAGTAATTAAGTGTTGAAAAGTCGCGCTGTCTGATTATCTAATCTCACCGAAGGTCTAAAGTGGTTCTCCTCCATTAGGGCATCATATTCTGGCGAGGCGAGCGCGCAGTTATTGTTATGTGAGGGTTCAGTAAAGACGTCAGAACTAAATATTTCTTTAGCTTGCTATGTGGTTATATTAGATGAAGGTATGTATTTTTATAATGTAGCATTTTCTGAAAATTACTATATTGTTGTCCGAAATTTGCACTTAAAATTCAGGTACACGGTGTCCAAGCGCTATCTAATTTTGCAAATTTGAGCTGACTTTCAAAATGGATTGTCTTTGATTTCCACAATGAAAGTCTTTTGGATGAGTTATCCATACTTTATTGAATAGAAAACTGTGACTTTTTTCTGCGACCAGGCGTGACCATGAGAGTAATTAATTTTTTTCAGAAGCCATGTACTCTGTAACCCGGAGGTCGGTTTTCGAGCTGTTGAGGAACAGCAGGGAATATAAGCGGAACGATGATATTGCGAATATTGTAATTGAACATTTAGGCTTTAAGGATTGTTCCGAGGATATATCCAAGTCAGTAAGGAAATCTGTCAGTATTTTGTGTGCTAAAATTCGATCACGCTGGACAAAATATAGTTGAAAAAGGGACGAATTGCTGAAGTATAATGAAAGTTAGTTCGAGCAGAGAATGAGCCTTGCAGAAGGATGAGCATAACAACAATGTGAGGATGAGCCTGCCATTAGCCTACTATAGCTCATTCCATGTTAAGAAAACAGTACTGCTCTTATGACAACAGAGTTGCTATATCGAACGGCTCCGTTCAACGCCATCACGGGAAAACGGCGGCACATAAATGTGTGAAATTCAGTATGTTAAGTTCAAGACAAAAGGCTGAAGAAACTAAGCTACAAATTACTTTTATGAACTGAAGGGGACATGGGGTTTACAGGGGCCACTTTTGGTTTGTACAGAATCATAGGTAAACTACGGCACATAAGAAACCTCAATACTGAAATATAAGACAAATTGCGAGAAAAATAGACAAATAATTTTATGGACTTGAGGGGCGTGTGATGTATTTAATTGCATTTAATAAATTTATCCAGACAATAAAAGCTAGAAAACAGACGCAGTAAATAAATACTGCAGATGACTACAAAAGATCACAGTATTAATGTTAAAGAAATAAATCACACACGTCGGCTTATCGCATAACTCTCACTCAACACAATACATTTACGCACTGATTTAAAGCCTAAAATTCACACGCAATAAATAAATACTGTAGATGACTTCACTACAGAAGTTCAGGGAGGAAACGCGTCTATTGGTTGATATCCGAAGCAAAGTGCTGGCAATACCAATGATGGAAACCGCTAGAAGATTCTTCAGAGAGGCTTCCACTTCTTCGGATATTACTCTAGTAGATATAAATTTAATAAACCATCTACGTGCCGTCGTAGAAACTCTTTCGTGTGGGTATGCCATTGATAAAGTGACATTTGGCATGTACGCAAAGGAAACTATACAATTGTACTTACAAAAATACAAATCGTACTACATGCCTGTAACTTTGCATAAACTCTTGGGTCATGGCACTGTATTATACCTATTGAACACCTCTCCGAGGAAACCAAGGAGACCAGGAAGAAAGATAATTGGAAACCTTCCAGAAAGACACAAATACTGACCTTTCCCATAGGCTGCTTTTATCATCGGATCCTTATATTACCAGCTTAGGGCAATCAAGGAGGAGGAAGTTGATTCCGCTTTCACACGAAGTGTTCAACTTACTGTCTGAGCCCCCTGTACCTGGTTCTGCCGAAGGAGATAATGAAAGTGACGTTAGCGATTCTGATGTAACTGCATCTAATGAATAAATTGTTTCGCAAGTACATGTATTCCTGGATCTATTTTTAAACATTCTAAACAGCATGTCCCACTATTAACATCTATTTAATTTCTTAAAGCTATAACGAAAAATGATTAAAATTACAAAGATTACTAATTCTATTCCTGGCGTAGTAATTTGTTCTTTGTATTTGATCGACCACACACTTAATTATCTCTAATAATAGCAGTTACATACTTTTATGTAAATCGGTCCATTAGTTTCCGAGATACGATTTTTGGCCGGCTAGATTGCTGAAATTACGTACTGTGCGTCGGTAACGCTCGTTCATATATACAGCCCGCGAGGACGCGAGGACGCGAGGAGCACTCACTGTGCGTTTTGCTGACTGCGAAGTGTTCAAGTCTGACGGCAACTCAACGGCGAGAAGAGAGCCTTTATCTCCACGCATCGCAGTTACAGACTGCATTGTCCTTGTGACATATAAGTAACAACCTTTTGAGATGTAAATAGGAACTTTATACAGCACATTGATTGAATTGATTTTCTTTGAAAATATTTCTTTGTCATTAACTTCTCCACGCAAAGTTGTATATAACAATCTGATGCTAACGTGTTCTCAATTGGCGTTACAAGTTAGTGTATGCTCGGAAAGATAGTATTGTTTCAAGTATGTCAGATTAATCTCGGTCAATTATAAGTTCCATTTCCTATGGGAATCGTGTGACGGTTTCATAAAGATAACCTTAAAGGACAGTAGATAGCTGAGGGAAAGAGTCAGAAAGCAAGAGGGGAACCTAGGCATTGAAATAAGAATACGTAATAACATGGTTTTCCTTGCAGTTCTCTAACATCACGAATTCACCTGATACTGCCAATTCATCACGCTGGGAGCTGTGGTACGTGCAAACAACGGGACATCCTTCACCGCAGCGAGGCCGCGAACGAGGACCCGCTGACAGCCTACATCGCATCCAGTCAAGGCAACGTAAACAACGAGGAGGCGGCGATCAACTCACCAGTACCAGCATCGAGCTGAATAACGCAGATTCTCGTGATGTCACCAGACATGAACCGCGGACTGCTGCCTTCCACCCACAACATTAGCATGGCTTACTAAGTCGCATGTCCGCGAGGAGAACTGCTCAGGTGTGATCGCAGATGCAGGTCAGGCAAAGTCTAATTTCTCAGCAAGGAGCAGAGATAGGATAGCGTCAACTATTTAAAAATGTAAAGTAACGGTTTAGGTTAACATGTCAATAGTAAATGTGTCCTCGGGCACTTGTACATAGATTTATGCTCAGGACGCACACGGTTAGAACAGTTTAATTTGCATGCTATATTTCATTATTTGCTTTCATTTGTGTCATAACTTGTACATTATGCCTTCGGTCACTGATAAAAAGGTAGTTGTGATTTCATCAACCAGAAGACTTGCACAGTCTAAAGTTTTCTTATAGGCAGACCAAGAGTCTTATTTTTTTGCTATTGGCTTTACGTCGCACCGACACAGATAGGTCTTATGGCGACGGTGGAACAGGAAAGGGCTAAGAGTGGGAAGGAACTTTTTTTTTTGCTATTTGTTTTACGTCGCACCGACACAGATATGTCTTATGGCGACCATGGGATAGGAAAGGTCTAGGAAGTGGAAGGAAGCAGCCGTGGCCTTAATTAAGGTACAGCCCCGGCATTTGCCTGGTGTGAAAATGGGAAACTACGGAAAACCATCTTCAGGGCTGCCGACAGTGGGGCTCGAACCCACTATATCCTGATTACTGGATACTGGCCGCACTTAAGCGACTGCAGCTATCGAGCTCGGACCAAGGGTCTTAGGGCCTAGCTAGATGCATGAGGCATGTTTAAATATAAGTGATTTGTTGGTAGACGTAATACTATAAGATCTTCTATATTTCCTTAATGAACCTGGGGTCTTGCGCGAATTCGAGTTGCCATAAATGCACACATAAATAAATCAGAAACAAGAAACATGTGTTTGAAAAGCCCAGAAATGATAGATAATAGCCCTAAATTGCGCATTGATGGCAGGCATATGAAATGCTCTAGGTGAATTGAATTATGAATAAATAAATTTAGAGTGCTGTGTTTCGCACTGTATGAATAAGAATACGTGTTGTACTTACACGTGAGTTGTATTAATAAGAGAGCCTGGTAATTAGTGATCTTGAATGGGGCTAATGTGGAAATGACGGGAAATTCGCTTGTTGGTTTGTTTACTACTTGTCAGCCGCTCGTAAATCATCGCGGTTCAGCATGGTGCTCGAGTCGGGCAGGCTCACAGACTTGTAAAAAAGAAAAGGTTACTGACGTCACTCACTAGGGGAACTCCCTACATGTCTGGCTTGTGTAATAAAGTCTCTGACTAATGAAGGGATCTTTGACCTGACTCTCGCAAGTGTTTCTTTTTTAAAAGTAAAAGTTATACACGGCTGCTTGTAACTTTCGTAAATGTAATTTTGAGATCCATTATCTGCCTGTGCATTATAATAATAGTGTTTCAATTGTTTCATAATTAGAGTGGTTGCGGCTTGTTCTGCGAAGTCACGAGTTCGAATCTTGTACATTATGCATGTGTGTTGCATGTTTAGTTGTAAGTACGTGTGTGGTTACTCCAAGTCCTGTAGCATAATATCAGTAGGGATGAATTTTCTTTTGTATCATTTATGTAAGCGAGTTAGCTATCTCCTGATTCATTATTGGTTTCATTTTGTTGGAGGTTAGCACTTTGTCTGAGCCAAACGCCTAGGATGGTAACCTGATTGCCAAGGCATCTACGTTTGGGGATGCGAGCTTTTCACGTCACTTTCGCAGACGACGAAAGAAAATCCAAATTTTTATGTCATTACTAGACCTGGGATTTTAGGCTCTAAAAAAATTAGTTTTAGGCGCCTAAAATAGGCTTTTAAAACAAGTAAATAGGCTTTTAAAAGAGAAAATAGGCACTTAAAATATGTTTTTATAATGTATGGACAGACAGGAAATAGACTTTAAGATATTACAATATACACTCAAACTGTAACGCGATACTTTTTTTACTTTAACAAACATGGTATCCCTATTCTTAACCGAAATAACTGCAAAATTAAGACAGAATAAAAAAGACATTTATCGAAAACAACATAAAAAAGTCATGTGTCAAAAAAAGTTACGGATTATATGATATATGATTATCAGTACTGATCTAAAACCTTAATACTAAAATCACTGTACACAATTACAGCACAGTAGGCATCCAGTAACGATGTAAACGCGAATGGAGTATGTGTTTGTTATTTGTGAGGATCATTCCTACAGTACTTTCATTCGTAGTTTGCTTTACAGTACATAACAATAATCTTCTCCAATTTTTCCACAGTCAGGCTGTGTCTTTTGTCTGTTAAAATCATTTTGAAAGCAGAAAAAGAGCGCTCCACACTCACAGATGTTAGAGGGGCATAGGAAAATTCACCTAAATTTTTCAATTAAATTTCACTTGGTAATTCTACCTTTTCCCCATCCATTACCTGCTGTACCCTTTTCAGCACTGAATAACCTGGGTTCTTTTGCAGTACACCAGATCACTTGTCTCTTATTTTATCCCCTACCTTGCCCCTAGCACTTTGTAAGTTATTCTCAGCTTCCTCAATTACAGAAAATTGCTGTTTGAGACTGTTTTCTTTTTCCTCTATTTTTGTAATGGTGACTGGAAGAAATGATAATTTGCCTGAATATACGCAATGTCTCTCTGAACAGTGGAACAGTCATTTAGCAGCTCTTTAACAGACGACACACATGCAGAGTTGTCCGTTAAAGGCAAATTGTCTATCACAGTCATGATTTCCTCAAGATGTTCTGCATAATACAGGGCAGCTTCCATCCAGGAACCCCAACGGGTGATGATTGACTGTGGTAGAAGGGGAATAGAGGGGAGTTTCTCTCGAAAGATGGCTATTCTTGATGGAGCCTTACGGAACACTTTCTTCATTGTTGAAATGAGAGAATTTACTGCAGGAAACACGGCCCTAACTGTTTCTGCGAGTCTATGCAAGGCATGGGCCATGCAAGTACCATGAATTAAAGAACGATAGAAAGTTTTGAAGAGAGGTGCAGTGGCAATCATGTAGGAAGCAGCATTGGAGACAAGGAGAAGGACTTTAGAATCATCAACACTCCCAGGATACAACAATTGCAACCCATTGTTGATGAAGTATGCAATGCTTTGACTATTGACTTTCTCAAGCTGTTTAGAGCAAAGAAGGTGAGCGGTAGATGGCTGATTGGGTTCCAGTTTTCCTACTATAAGGTTAGCAATGTACCTGCCCACAGAGTCGGTGGTTTCGTCCACACACAACCATATGCAAGACTCCCCAATATCCTCCCTGATTGACAGAATGACCTCATTGTAACAAATATCTAAGTAGTTTTTCTTTAATGTAGATGCTGATGGGATGTGCTGCTTGGTGTATTTCTGTATTAAAAAAAGTCTGAAAACTGGATTCTGCACAGCATTCCAGGGGATATTTTTTGCTGCAACTAGGGCTCTACACATATCAGCATAGAAACCATTATGGGTTGTAGGAGACATAGTTTGTGTGAACAGAGTTTGTCCAATGTTACTTTTCATGGCTGCTTTCGCTTTGTGACTGGCAGTATCTGCATGCTGCTGAAGGTGGCATTTTTTCTCATGTGAAATCTAAAACACAATAAAGTGATGACAATTAGAGACTAAGATGAGGAATAGAAAAGGTGAGCTATTGAATAAAATTTGTAATTTTGAACTATTTAAATTAAGCCATTATTGCTCTAAAGTTAATTAAGAACAAGAACACTACAGTCCCCGAAGGGCCTTGGCTTTCAATAACGCTTGCTGCCCAGCTCATGGCCTGCAGATATTGGGTGGCGTGTGATCAGCACGATACATCCCTCAGCCATATTGTCTTACCTCCGTGACCCCTGCCCACTGTAGCTTCTCAGTTGTCCTCACGATGCTGGGTCAACACCGTTCCAGACCTCATAGATTTCTAAACCCTGGAAATTGTACAAGCCATTGTTGTATAAGCGCACTCTTAGATGATTTCGTTTTAGGCATGATGAACTATATTCACTTAAACAGATGTTCTTTCACTGGTGACTTGACACAGTATGTCCCTTCTTACTACCTGCTACTTATTCTTCCTAGATAATCATCCCCCTCACCCGGTCACTCGACACAGTACGTCCTTTACTACCTGCTCGTTGTTCTTCTGAGCTAATCCTCCACTTCCACACTTCACTCAGCATTCTTTTGGTGACAGTTGTCTGGGAAGAGCACATTTCTGTGAAAAATCTACCCTCTGCTGTTCTGCTTGTTCCAGGGACGTCCATTGTGCGATTGTAAAAATTACAGAAGTTGAATGTTATTTTAAATATAGAAAATAGGCATTTTAGGCACTAAAATAGTAAAATAGGCTCTAAAGGTCCAAATAGGCATTTTAGGGCACTATAAAACTCTATTAATGTAAGGGATTTATCATGAAACGTCGACATATTTTCAAAATATCATGTTATTTCGTAAGGAATGAAATAGGCATTTGCCTTAAAATCCCAGGTCTAGTCATTACAAACGGAAGAGGAATTCCTTGTATAAATTTAATTTGTTTCATTTATACGTTAGCCATCTTACTCTCATTTTGTAATACATTTCTCTCATTTTATCGAAATTTTGCAACACACGCATTTTATTATTTTAGCTTGTGGTAGTTATAACCTGATCGCACAAGTCCACTTAATTTTTTTTATCGTTTCGCTGACCCACTTTACCCACTTTGCTCTTTTTCTGACTGAGTTATGCTGTGCTGCAGAAGAGGATTTACGATTCAGGTAAGCTATGTGCCAAGGTTACTTACCGTTAGGTGAGTAAGTATTGTCCAATATAATGTACCTGGTCGGTTCTCAGCATTTGCTTGATAGCGACCAGGGCATTGTAGGGCACATTCCTAGGTTTCAAATTTCGTTCCAGAGCCAGAAATCGAACCCGGGCTTCCGGGGGTGGCAACTATTTACACTAACCACCACACCACTGAGGCGGACATAATAATAATAATAATAATAATAATAATAATAATAATAATAATAATAATAATAATAATAATAATAATATTGGCCTTACATCCCACTAATTACTTTGACGGTTTTCGGAGGATCGAACCTGTTAATTTGGTGTCAGAAGGCCAACGCCTCAACCGTTTGAGCCACTCAGCCCGGCGGTTGAGATTTAGACAATCGTGTGCTACGTGGTTGAGATGGTGCTCATGGTGATTATTGTTTTAAGGAAGTACAACTGAACAACCATACTCTTATTATCACTAATCTGAAGAAAAATCGAAGAGGCCCGACACTTCGAAAAATAAAGGTATCGGCCAAAGAAAGACAGGGCCTACGAAGGGCGTGAAAATGAATGACCCCTGGGCCTCGTTAACCTATATCGTCAGGGTCGAGAAAGAACAGGAGTTGGCCAAGGGAGGTCAGATAGGAAACATGAAACTGAGGAACTTGACACAAGTAAGTGAAAGCAGTGTCAGACTGAACTAGCGGAACCATGATTGCCAACCCACGCTCGAACGTTGAGAGTACCTGGTCCCCATTTTAGTTGCATCTCACGATGGACAGGGGATAATATGTATGTTATTTTACCTCCCCCTATCCACAGGAGTTACGTAGTCGAGAATGGAGCTGGAAATGAAATGGCGTATGGCTTTTAGTGTCGGGAGTGTCGCAGGACATGTTCGGCTCACAAGGTGCAGGTCTTTTGATTTGACGGCAATAGGCGACATGCGCGTCATGATGAGGTTGTAATGATGATAAAGACGACACATATACCCAGCCCGCGTGCCAGCGAAATTAACCAATTATGGTTAAAATTCCCGACCCTGCCGGGAATTGAATCCGGGACCCTGGGGGGGCCTCTGTGACCAGCACGCTAACCAATTAGCCACGGAGCCTAAACATGTGACGGTGAAGTGGTTAAGACATTTCCATTCTCCTATTTGAATAAATATTTTGAATTGGTTATCACGAAAATAATGTAAACACGAATGTGACTTGCAAGCTTTGCTTGGGAGCGATCAATTTGAAAGTTTGTTTTGTCTCTCTTAGTGAAGATAGCCCTGTAATGTCTCCATGATTTTTAAAAAAAACTTAAAATAGAGTAATGCATTTTTCTTTTCAAACTTTGATTCCATCCTCATGTGAAAAAATGCCATGGATTCCCTAAAGATTTTCTTTCTGTGAAGTCATTGTAAATGTACGGTAATTGTAATTAGGTAAGTAGGTAATTAATAATTGTAATTCAGTACAATTTTTCTCAGGGAACTGTAATTGAGTCCAATAAAGTTTATTTTGTCTGGCTCTATGGCTAAGTGGTTAGCATTCTGGCCTTTGGTCCAGGGGCTCCCGCATTCAATTACTGGCCGGGTCGGGGATTTTAACCTTTGTTTCATGGTGTGGGTTACTGTAATCACGTCCTAGTTCGTGAACCATGGGCAACGGCTGAGTGGCCTAGTAAGTGGTCCTGAGAGTCGGGAAACCAGTTGCTATGGAATGGAAGTGGGCACCTCGGACATATTCTGAGTCGTGGCCCTCCTTGTGCTCAGGCGGCTAGGACTATCCAATTCACCGGTGGCCCATAACCCGTTAGAGGAGAGATACTCACTTGGACTAGGTGCAAGTAGGGTAGCATCCTGCTTCATGAATTTACCGAGCTCAGAACATTTTAAGCAAGCCTCGGACCTATGGGAGTAATGGAGTCCCACTCCCATTTGACAGGCGAGGGACTCCTTGGAAACGGTGAACAAAATGGAATTTGATGGGGAGCTACGAGGACGGTTTGAAAAGTTCTCGGAATCACCGCTAGATGGCAGTGCTAGAGCAACGACGTTCCCGCGCAATAATCACAGATCCTTAGTGAGTGAACGTGTGGCGCATCAGTGCTCTAGCTGCAGGAGTGTGGTAGTGACGACTCTTTGTTGTTGTTCCTGCGTAGTGATTTGTGACAATGAAAAAAAAACTGAGATTCGAGCAGTGATTAAATACTTTGTAAAGAAATGTATGAAAATACTCCATAATCCATTCTTGTACCTTTGCAACTTTCATGTTACGTAAATGTAAATACAGTCAGAAATAATTCTCTGTAATCCTCATATTGATGATGTACATATTTTATATATTGTATGTGTTTATATGTTCAACCATTTACTAATTATCTTATATACACAAACTATATTTTGATGTGTAAGTGCCCGCCAGTATGTAATGTCCTGTACAATTCCTATGTATGAGCCTGCAGGCTCGTTGGAATTAATTGAAATAAATGAATGAATGTAGCAAGGGAAATTCATGCCGACATTCAGAACACACTGGGGGACTCTGCTCCTTCATTTTCAACTGTTGCCAAGTGGACCAGCGAGTTTAAATTTGGTCGGGAGAGCTTGCGATGATGATCCGCGTAGTGGGCGGCCTAAAAATGTTACGACCCCAGAATTTATCGCAAAAGTGCATAAAATGGTCATGGAGGATAGTCGACTGAAAGTGCGGGAGATTGCTGAAGCTGTAGGGATGTCTTCTGAACGGGTATATTATATTTTAACCGAAGAATTGGATATGAAAAAATTATCCGCAAGCTCTTGACATTGGACAATAAACGCATCAGATTGGAAATGTCGGAACAAAGTCTGGCCCGTTTTCAGTGCAGCCAACAAGATTTTTTTGCACCGGTTTGTGACTACAGATGAAACTTGGGTCCACTACTATACCCCAGAGACAAAACAGCAGACAAAGCAGTGGAAACATGCTGATTCACCACCACCAAAGAAAGCAAAGCCAGTGCGTTGGGCCGGAAAGGTCATGGCCTCAGTTTTCTGGGATGCAAAAGGCATTCTGCTGATAGATTATCTTCCTACTGGCCAAACAATTACGGGGCAATACTATGCAAACCTCCTAGACCAACTACTGGAAATGATACGCGAAACAAGGCCTGGTTAGGCAAGGAAAACTTCATCTTTCATCAGGACAACGCTCCGCCGCACACAAGTGTTATTGCCATGGCAAAACTTCATGAACTGGGGTACGAATTGTTGCCACATCCACCTTATTCACCTGATTTGGCACCATCAGACTTTCATCTATTCCCCAAGCTGAATATTTTCCTCAGTGGACGGAGATTTTCTACAAGGGAAGAACTGACAGCCGAATTGGAGAGATATTTTGCAGGCCTGGAGGAATCTCATTTTCGAGATGGGACCAAGGCATTGGAACATCGCTGGACCAAATGCATTAGTCTACAGGGAGACTATGTTGAAAAATAAAAGCAGTTCCACCGAGGTAAGATACTTAATTCTTGTACATTCCGAGAACTTTTCAAACCACCTACGTATCAATATTAATGGGGCTTATGGAATAGAGAAAGTAGAACTGGCTGAGTCAGCAAAGAGGATGCATCTGGATGTGCTAGGAGTAAGTGATATTCGGGTAAGGGGAGATAACGAGGAAGAGATAGGAGATTATAGAGTGTACTTGACGGGTGTTAGAAAGGGAAGGGCAGAGTCTGGGGTAGGGCTCTTTATCAGGAATACCATTGCACGCAACAGTTTCTGTTAGGCACGTAAATGAGCGAATGATGTGGATAGATTTGTCAGATGGAGGAATTACGACAAGAATTGTGTCCGTTTATTCACCATGTGAGGGAGCAAATGAGGATGAAGTTGACAAGTTTTATGAAGCATTAAGTGACATCGTGGTCAGGATCAACAGCAAAGATAGAATAGTGCTAATGGGCAATTTCAATGCGAGAGTTGGGAATAGAACTGAAGGATACGAAAGGGTGATTGGTAAATGTGGGGAAGATATGGAAGCTAATGGGAATGGGAAGCGTTTGCTGGACTTCTGTGCTAGTATGGGTTTAGCTGTTATGAATACATTCTTCAAGCATAAGGCTATTCACCGCTACACATGGGAGGCTAGGGGTACCAGATCCATAATAGACCATATATTAACCGAGTAATTCAGGTGAACTCATAATAGATCCCAGGGAATCACTGGAGAGGTGGAGGGAATATTTTGAACATCTTCTCAATGTAAAAGGAAATCATCCTGGTGGTGTTGCAAACAGCCAAGCTCGTAGGGAGGAGTAAAATGATGTTGGTGAAATTATGTTTGAGGAAATGGAAAGGATGGTAAATAAACTCCATTGTCATAAAGCAGCAGGAAGAGATTAAATTAGACCTGAAATGGTTAAGTATAGTGGGAAGGCAGGGATGAAATGGCTTCATAGAGTAGTAAGATTAGCATGGAGTGTTGGTAAGGTACCTTCAGATTGGACAAAAGCAGTAATTGCATCTATCTATAAGCAAGAGAACAGAAATGATTGCAACAACTATCAAGGTATCTCCTTGATTAGCATACCAGGCAAAGTATTCACTGGCATCTTGGAAGGGAGGGTGCGATCAGTGGTTGAGAGGAAGTTGGATGAAAACCAGTGTGGTTTCAGACCACAGAGAGGCTGTCAGGATCAGATTTTCAGTATGCGGCAGGTAATTGAAAAATGCTAGGAGAGGAATAGGCAGTTGTGTTTATGCTTCGTAGATCTAGAGAAAGGTACCAAGGGAAAAGATGTTCGCTGTACTGGGGGACTATGGAATTAAAGGTAGATTATTAAAATCAATCAAAGGCATTTGTGTTGAACAATTGGGCTTCAGTGAGAATTGATTGTAGAATGAGTTCTCTGTTCAGGGTACTTACAGGGGTTAGACAAGGCTGTAATCTTTCACCTTTGCTGTTCGTAGTTTACATGGATCATCTGCTGAAAGGTATGAAGTGGCTGGGAGGGATTCAGTTAGGTGGAAATGTAGTAAGCAGTCTGGCCTATGCTGACGACTTGGTCTTAATGGCAGATTGTGCCGAAAGCCTGCAGTCTAATATCTTGGAACTTGAAAATAGGCGCAATGACTATGGTATGAAAATTAGCCTTTCAAAGACTAAATTGATGTCAGTAGGTAAGAAATTCAACAGAAATGAATGTCAGATTGGTGATACAAAGCTAGAACAGGTCAATAATTTCAAGTATTTAGGTTGTGTGTTCTCCCAGGATGGTAATATAGTAAGTGAGATTGAATCAAGGTGTCGTAAAGCTAATGCAGTGAGCTCGCAGTTGCGACCAACAGTACTCTGTAAGATGGAAGTCAGCTCCCAGACGAAACAATCTTTACATCAGTCTGTTTTCAGACCAACTTTGCTTTACAGGAGCAAAAGCTGGGTGGACTCAGGATATCTTATTCATAAGTTAGACGTAACAGACATGAAAGTAGCAAGAATGATTACTGGTACAAACAGGTGGGAACAATGGCAGGAGGGTACTCGGAATGAGGAGATAAAGGCTAATTTAGGAATGAACTCGATGGATGAAGCTGTACGCATAAACTGGCTTCGGTGGTGTGGTCATGTGAGGCGAATGGAGGAGGATAGGTTACCTAGTAGAATAATGGACTCTGCTATGGAGGGTTAGAAAAGTAGAGGTAGAGCAAGACGACGATGGTTAGACTCAGTTTCTAACAATTTAAAGATAAGAGGTATAGAACTAAATGAGGGCAGAACACTAATTGCAAATCAAGGATTGTGGCAATGTTTAGTAAATTCTCAGGGGCTTGCAGTCTGAACGCTGAAAGGCATAACAGTCTATAATGATAATGTATGTATGTATGTATGTACGTATGTCTGTCTGTCTGTCTGTATGTATGTATGTATGTATGTATGTATGTATGTATGTATGTATGTATGTATGTATGTATGTATGTATGTATGTATGTATGTATGTATGTATGTATGTATGTATGTATGTATGTTTAATTTCAATGGCTCGGAGGCTGTGTGGGTATGTATTGTGTCTTCATCATTAAAATTCATCCTCATAGATGCGCAGGTCGCCTATACGGGGTCAGCTCGAAGGATCTGCACCAGGCCATCATTATTACTTTTTGTGCATTTCCCCATCACTAGCAGGAACCTATTACATGTTGGAGTGATCTTATGAAGCACTCTCAAACATTCAAATTCATGTTTTCTGAAAATTAGGTGAACCAGTGAAACTTCTTGCTATGGCCTGCATGCATATTAAATGGGTCAAATCAGTATGCACACTTTCGTCTCCCTGTGAGTGGGGGAGGAAGAATAACACCCACGGTATCCCCTGCCTGTTATAAAAAGTGATTGAAAGGGGGCCCCAGGGGCTCTTCTGAGTTCTAGCATTGCTTCTACTTACTGTACTTGTGTCAGGTTCTTCACTTTCATCTATCCTATTTGACCTCTCTTGTTCAACTCTTGTTCTTTTCTGTCCCCGACGCTATTAGAGCAGATTCACAATGAAGTATTTATTTATTTTCCACCTAGTCGATACAATGATTGCTTAAGGCAATTTTTAATGGTCAAAAGTGGTACATGTTTCGTATATTATCAACATCTTCAGCCACATAACACTGTTTAGATGAAAAATATATAAAATTGACAAAGTAATGCTTTAGAGGAAGTGTCCTTAAAATTAACATAAGATTGACAAGATGTTTGTTTGTTTTAATCTTATGTTAATTTTAAGGACACTTCCTCTAAAGCATTACTTTGTCAATTTTATATATTTTTCATCTAAACAGTGTTATGTGGCTGAAGATAATATACGAAACATGTACCACTTTTGACCATTAAAAATTGCCTTAAGCAATCATTGTATCGACTAGGTGGAAAATAAATAAATACTTCATTGTGAATCTATTAAAGTGCGATACGGACCATGAAGCTGATTTTATGTAAGCTATTAGAGCATTCGAGAGCTAAGTAGTCTTCCATTTTCATGCTCTTTGTGGCCCTTATCTTTCTTTATCCGATATCTCAATTTTTTGAAGTGTCAGATCCCTTCCATTCTTCTCTCTGAATTGTGTTATATAGACGATGGTTGCCTAGTTGTACTTTCTCTTAAAACAATAATCACCACCAACCACCACCTTAACTACTTTCTTTGCCTAACATGAATTGTAATAAATAAATGTTCCTCAATGAAACACTTTCCATTTGCAAATTTCCACAACACCATTAACAAAGTCAGGTACAATATGTGCATGTTTTACACTGCAATAAAAACTAGACAGATATTGTGACATAAAGCATATATTTCTAACAAGCCCATCCTGCCGTCAGCGACATAATTTACTTATAATGGCATTAAAGTCCAGTTAGTTTGTACTGTATCATCCGTTTTTTTGTTATTTAAAATATATAACGTTGAAACGTTGACATAATCAGCCTCATGCCACAAAATAATGTATGTATGTATGTATGTATGTATGTATGTATGTATGTATGTATGTATGTATGTATGTATGTATGTATGTATGTATGTATGTATGTATGTATGTTTCAGTCTTCAGCCCTAAGGCTGGTTGGATCCTCAACAGCTCTGCCATCAGCTGTCATAGATGTCCTAGGCATCACTGAAGAGGCGTACTAGGGAAATGAGTAGTGAGGTAGTTTCCCGTTGTTTTCCTCACCGAGCCAGAAGTTGCTATTACATATCAGTCTGCCAAGCCCACTGAAATGAATGCACCAACCAACCCTATGAGCAACATTTCTACAGCATCCATAGCAGGGACTGACTGCATAAGGAATGACATTACTAGCCTCGCTCATACCTCAGTCACCGGGCGAGTTGGCCGTGCGTGTAGAGGCGCGTGGCTGTGAGCTTGCATCCGGAAGATAGTAGGTTCGAATTCCACTATCGGCAGCCCTGAAAATGGTTTTCCGTGGTTTCCCATTTTCACAGCAGGCAAATGCTGGGGCTGTACCTTAATTAAGGCCACGGCCGCTTCCTTCCAACTCCTAGGCCTTTCCTATCCCATCATCGTCATAAGACCTATCTCTGTCAGTGCGACGTAAAGCCCCTAGAAAAAAAAACGCCATACCTCAGTCACTTTCATATTATCAAAGCCAAAGGATAAGACAGAGACAGATCAATGAAAGTAACAAAATTGCTCTAGCCCATACCAGAAGACATAGTGCACTGTATGCCAGCAGAGGCATACAATATAATGAAAATGTGGTTAATATGCTTAATATTTACATACATAAAATAATAAGTTCTGACTGACTGACTGACTGACTGACTGACTGACTGACTGACTGACTGACTGACTGACTGATTCATCATCACCAAGCCAAAACTACAGCATATCTCAATAACTTGTTACAGAAGTGAAAATTGGTATTTTTAATCTCTATTAAAAATAAGGAAACATGTACTTTTTTGTTCTCAGAAAAACCACTTGGTTGGGGGTGTAGAAGGACAGAAAAGGGGGTTGAATTCTTTTTATTTGGATACTGATATCTCAAACACTGAAGATGTTACAGACGTGAAAATTGGTATTTGGAATCACCTTTAAAAATAATGAAAGATGTATTTTTTTGTTTTCAGAAAATCGACTTGTGGGGGTGGGGGGTGGTGGTGTGTGGAGGGGGAAGGGGGGAGGGAGTCGAAGAACTGAAAACTTAGTTGAATTATTTGTATGAAGATATTTACGGTATATCTCAAAAACGAAAGATGTTGCAGACGTGAAAATTGGTATTTGGAATCTCCTTTAAAAGTAAAGAAAGACATATTCCTTCGAATTCAGAAAATCCAATTAAGGGGTGAAATAATTGAAAAATTAATTGAATTATTAGATGAGGATACTTATATCTAATACAGTAACAACTTAAGCTGTTACAGACGTGAAGATTGGTATTTGGAATCTCCTTTCAAAATAAAGAAACACGCATTTTGGGGGGGGGGGGGGGGGAAATCAACTTGGGGCAGGGGTGAAAAGGAGTTGAATTCCTTTTATGAGGACACTAACATCTCAAAAACTGAAGATGATACAGACATAAAACGTTGTATTTGGAATCTTCTTTCAAAGTAAAGAAACATGTATTCTTTTGTTTTAGGAAAATCCACATAAGTGAGGGTGTGTGTATGTGTGTGTGAATGAATTGAAGACTTAGTTTAGTTATTTGTACGAAGATACTTATATCTCAAAAACAAAATATGTTGCAGACGTGAAAATTGGTATTTGGAATCTCCTTTAAAAGTAAAGAAACACTCATTCCTTTGATTTCAGAAAATCCAATTAAGGGGTAAAAAATTGAAAAATTAATTGAATCATTTGTATGAAGATACTTATATCTAATAAAAACTTAAGCTGTTACAAACGTGAAAACTGGTATTTGGAATCCTCTTTCAAAATAAAGAAACACGCATTTTGGAGGGAAAATCAACTTGGGGGCCGGCGGTGAAAAGGAGTTGAATTCCTTTTATGAGGATACTTACATCTCAAAAACTGAAGATGATACAGATATGAAAAGTTGTATTTGGAATCTTCTTTCAAAGTAAAGAAACACATATTCTTTTGTTTTAGGAAAATCCACATAAGTGAGAGGGAGAGGGCATGAATGAATTGAAAAATTAGTTGAATTCTTTGTATGAGGATGCTTATATCTCAAAAATTAAAGATGTTACAGACGTGAAAATTGGTATTTGGAACCCCCTTTAAAAATAAAAAAGTGTCTTCTTTTGTTTTCGAAAAATCTACTTAAGGGGCGAAAACTGAAAAGGTTGAATTATTTGTATGAGGATACTTATATCTAAAAAACCTTAAGACTTTACAGACGTGAACATTGGTATTTGGAATCTCCTTTAAAAACAAACACGTATTTATTAGTTTTCGGAAAATCGACTTAAGGGGGGTGAAAATAATTAAAGGAAGAGTTGAATTCTATTTAAGAGGATACTTATATCTCAAAAACGGAAGATGTTACAGTCATGAAAGTTGTTATTTGGAATCTCCTTTAAAAATAACGAAATATGTATTTTTTTGTTTACGGACAGTCCGCTTAAGGGGGGGGGGGGGGGTGAGGGTGTGGAAAGAACTGAAGAAGATGTTCAATTCTTTTTATGAGGATACTTATATCTCAAAAACTGAAGATGTTACAGACGTGAAATTTGGTATTTTGATTCTCCTTTAAAAATAAAGAAACACATATTTTGTTCTTTTTGGAAAATCCACTTAAGGGGCTGAAAAGAATTGAAAAAGCGGGTGAATTTTAAAAATGAGTACCGGTATATCTACAGTATATGGTAAAAACTTAACATGTTACAGACTTGAAACTTGGTATTTGGCAAGTCTTTTAAAGGTACAGCAACATGTATATGTTTGTTTTCAGAAAAGGCACTTAACTGAGATGAAAAGAAGTAAAAAAGGAGTTGAATAATTTTTTATGAGGATACTTATTTCTCAAAAACTGAATATGTTACAGACATGAAAAAATGGTATTTGGAATCTCCTTTAAAAATAAAGAAACTTTTTTTTGTTTGTTTTTGAATCCACTTAGGTGGGTTTGGGCGTGGGCGAAGGCCTGAGAAAGGGGTCAAATTATTTTTATGGGGATACTTATAGCTCAAAAACTGAATATTTTACAGATGTGGAAATATGTATTCAGAATCTCCTTTTAAAATAAAGAAATTTGTTTAAGAGAGGACTTTCTCACATGTACAGTTCTATGTCGCTTGGTCATCTTGGCCTCAAAAGGCAATTCCACAAACGTTGTTTACAAAGAGTTTCTGGGGGTAAATGAAACTCAATTTTTTGGTGAGTTTTTATACTTTAGGGATTTTTAGATAATGTGTTAGTACAGAACCGAGGAACGATTATATTGATCAAATTATGAAATCCATGTGAGCGAAGCCGCGGGTAACTGCTAGTCTAATATAAACCATTAAGGTTTTATGTTAAGTACACTAGGCCCAATGGCCTTCAAAGATATATATGAAGTATAACACACTTATTTTAATTGAAACACACTTATTTTAATTGTTGATGGACAAGTTGTTTCCATGGTTGCACTCTTATGTGTAATGGATTCAATTTGTTATAATTAGTCTTCCCATGGTTGAAATGTAACAAGTTAGCAGAGAAATTGCCAAGTAAGATATACAGTAAAACACCGGTTAACTGAACTTGGGTTAACTGAAATCCGGGTTATCCGAAATGCCTCTGAAATTGCAAATCCAAAAACTCACACTGTACTGGACAGAAATAGTCGCAAGGGCGAGAGTGGGCTGGCCTATAGGTAGCAGAGAGGTGAACGCTCGATCTTTAGTTGTTTCCGCAAACACCGGTTCCCACAGTCAGAGGTGCCGACTCCGGAGGTTGTTACGGTGCTTGAGCACCATCCAGATCTTTTGAGGGGGTGCCGAGCACCTCCTAGAAACGGGGAGAAGAAAGAAAAATGTGAAGGAACTTTTTGTCATAGTTCTTAACCCTAATAGTATGTATTGTCCCTACAATACCAGGGGAGGGGGAGCCCACCGAGAAACTTTTGTTCAGGATACTTTATTTCCAATCACATGTGGGTAATATGGATATTGTATTTTATGAATTAGATCTGATTCATCCAAAACAAAACTTCAGAGAGGGCAATTATTCTGCCAGAGATTTGAATTTTGTCCACTAAGTGTCCATTAAGAGAAGATTCACTGTATACGTATCTCCTGAATGTAGCTTTCCCCATACATCTGTTGTATTTTACATTCAAAATCAAGATCCTTACCTGTTTATGGAGCTGAAGTGTTCATTGGCAGGGAGCACAGTGCAGCAACCAAGCAGTGATGGGAGTGGTGTAGGGTTGCAGTGGCAGAAACTATTCAGCATTTGAAACTGCTAGGTAAAACATGGATATCATCATGTTTGAAACAGGTCAATATTTAAGCACTACTCTGGGGTCATGTTGGTTGCCTTTATCATATTATATTTGTTTCTTTGTCATAAAATCAAAAAACATAGAGTGACGGCATCCACCAAATAATGATTATTACAGTTAATGATACCGTAACAATGGTTTCACTGTATGGTTATGGGAGGAGCAAGTTAGCTTACCATGACCGCAAGTGACAACACTAAGTTAAGGCCCCACCCACTTGCTGCTGTAGCAACCAATCAGGGAAGAGCCAAATGCACAAGTCCAGCCCCCTTTGCCACCACTTTGTGTTCTAATTTTAGATCTTTCTGGTGGCCAGAAAGGACAAGAAGAGGAGCCCAGAGCTTTCTGATTACAAAGGATTCCAGGGACTTCTACTTTCGTGAAGTATCTGGAAGGGCCAACCTCCCTCTATAAGGCAGGCTGGATGAGTTTCAGTGGTTTGGTTTGAGTTTCAATAGTTATTGCGACGGTTCAATTCTGAATGTAACTGGGAAGTACTGAATCATCAGTGACAGTATCGACTGAGTGCTATTAGTGCTATGTGTGTGAACTAACGATGAATGCGGAACAGTGCAGCTAAGCGACAAGGGACAGTGAACAAAGACTGCCATGAGTGTATAGACTGTGTACCACATTCATAATTGCGAGACCGTGTTGTGTGCGTGCAAACTGTGCAGCCATAATTGCGAGACCGTGTTGCATGCATGCAAACTGTGCAGCCATGATACTTAGTTGTACAGTGATATTAATCATAGACTGCCCTTCAGAAGTGTATGTAGTGTAATTGTTGTAGCTTTTAAGTGTCAGTTGTAATTGTTGTAAATTGTGTGTCTGTGTAGTTGTACAGGTATTTTAGCTTTGGCAGCACCACCACTCGGAGCATGTCATAGCTGGCGCAATGACACTTGGTTGCTAGCTGCTATAACAGCAGTGGCCAGGAATGTTGCACTTGTGCAACACACTGGTACGCTGTGTGATGAGCTGGCCTCATGCTTGCACATTAGGTTACCATCCCTCTGGAACTGCTCCTGCCAGCGTGACCAACTTGACTAGCCATTCGGGAGCAGAATACTACTCTCCCTCCTCACTGATTAACAACAGTATGACACCTCAGCCATCTAGTCATTCCAATCATCCTTTCTGAGTACAAAAATTTCATACTGCACATTATTTTATTGTGGTTTATACATCATACACAATAAGCAAACAAATACAAATACAAATTCATACAATATGTTCTTGTTTGAGTAAACCTGCGACAATACATTCTATTTAAGAAGATTGTATCTTATTAACACTTTGTCACTATTTACAGCGCTATATTGTAATTAGCTCTTAATGCTGGCATGTCAAGATCATTTTCCTGAAAGTAAGAGAGAAGGACACTATTGAACATACTGCAGTTGTGAGCCAGAAGAAGACCGGATCTTAAAATATGTTTCCAAATTTTTAACTTATGTCGGATTCTGCCTGCTGACTTCGATCACGTGTTTTCAGATCCCTAAGTCTTGCTTCGCATTCTTCGCCTACTAACGTATCATATTCTTCTTTGTGGATAGCATTATACTGACGATCGACAGTAAATTTCCGGTGCCTGCTGACAGTCCGATGGTGTAATAAGCATTTCGAATTGATTCCATCGGGCGTGAAAAAGAACTGCAATTCCTAGTCTGTTTTAAAGTGTTGTAATTTTTCGCCACTTCTTCTCTTTTTTGATGTGCTTTCCATAATGCAATGCATTTGCAACAGCACTTCCAATGAGCCGCCATCCTGAACTGTGTATGCTATGATCCCTAGCCGTCAAACTCATACAATACACCTGGCCAACTCTATGATCAGTGCTCCCCACCACATTACGTCTCTCTCTCTCTCTCCCCGAGAGCGGACGCGCCTACCAAGCTCTGCAAGTGTGCGAAGTCAGTGTGCGATAACTATACACACTGCGAACTGTGCAGCGTTTGGGCACTGCTGCGGTATAAAATACATCTTTCCTTCCCATTACGTTGCGGCAATTCACATTTATAGAAAGCTATTTCTAGTGAAACTATTAGTCTAAAACCTACCTGCCATTACATTTGTTGTTCAAAATGTTGTCCACCAGTTGTCGAACACACCTGACAGCTTGTAAACAGGTTTGCAGATGCTCAGTGAATCTCAACCCGTGTGATGTTCAAAATAACTCGTGCAACTTTCTCTTGTGTGAGGGTTGTTCACATACACATTCCCCTTCAGCGTCCCCCACAAGTAATAATCACAGCGATTTAAATCGGGAGATCTAGCGGGATGATCAATCACCCGATCTTTGAAAACTTTCCATATTGTCTCCATAGACTAATCTTCAGTACGTGGCATCACATTATCTTGCATGAAGTAATCATTACTCCTTTTATTTTTCTGTCAGCTGTTGAAGGAATGGCTTGAGAAGGAAGTCTATATATCGGTCAGCATTTATTGTTTCATGGAAAAATGTAGGCCCTATAATTATCAGGGAACTTATTGCATTCTAAACTCCTACTTTTACATCATGAAGTGGATGGACATAGAGCTGGTGTGGATTTTATGCACTCCAGTAGTGACTGTCTTGACTATTTACATAGCTACTTAAGTACAGCCATGCCTCATCACTAGATAGTGGATTTATATGCTATATAAATCACAAATATAAGCATGCAACTATGCTGCAAAATGTGCTGAAATATGCATTTAACTATGCACTTATTTTCATGCTATTAAACACTTGTATGAAATGCAAATGTAACATTTCTCTGCTAGACTCCCGTGATTCACCCAACACCAATACTGTATATAAAATCATGATCAGGAATAAGCAACGGAATGAAAAACAAAAAAATCACACTAATTAGAGCTGCGGCTGTTCCACTTGTACAAACAATCCATGCATAGTTTGTGAGACGTATCAATCTATCAGTGTACATTGATAAAACAAATGCACATGTCTCCCACATAAGACACAGTGTGTTAATTAATACACATGGTAAATCAATTAGTAAGTTTGTAAGAAAACCGTGAAAAAACACACACATGAAGAAACACACCTAAATGCACATTCCCCTTTAATTTTATGCTGCGCACCCTGCTTTTCCCATCGATAATTTTCTTTGCAGTACACTACAATGGTCTTCTCCAAGTTTTCTCATATAAATCTGTAGCGTTTCTCTGTTAAAACTGCTAATCTAAAAGATATGCAAATATGCATACATGTATATGCACTATTAAACTTAATAATTAATCGAATTTCACCTTCAAATGCATTTCCTTGTCAGTTTTCAATCAATCAATCAATCAATCAATCAATCAATCAATCAATCAATCAATCAATCAATCACTGAATTTTGGGCAGTTGCCCAGGTGGCAGATTCCCTATCTGTTGTTTTCCTAGCCTTTTCTTAAAAGATTGCAAAGAAATTGGAAATTTATTGAACATTTCCCTTGGTAAGTTGTTCCAATTCCTAACTTCCCTTCCTATAAACTAATACAGTATCTGCCCTAATTTGTTCTCTTAAATTCTTTCTACTTTTAAAGACAACACTCAAACTCATTCGTCTGCTAATGTCATTTCACGCAAAACTTTGCTACTCCTTTGTCGGAAAGCACCCAAAATAAATCGAGCTGCTTTTCTTTGGATTTTTTCCAGTTCTTGTATTGAGTAATCCTGGTGAGCGTCCCATACACTGGAACCATACTTTAGATGGGGTCTTACCAGAGACTTATATGCTCTCTCCTTTACATCCTTACATCTTGTCATGGCTCGGAATTTAAAAAGATTGGTATTCCTGTATTGATCATGTCCACAAAAGGAAATGCACTTTTTAATTTTCCATTGTCTCTGTCTATTTGCAAATCCCAAGAAAATGGATGAAGAGAATTTAATGAAAATCAGTATCTTAAGTCGGAGAATGAGGAACTACAATCTAGACCAGGGATGGTGAACCTATGCCACCTTTGTCACCTAATGACACGCGAACATGATTTCGGTGGCACACCACAGGCACATATTAAAATTTTTATGTACGTTTTGTACTATAGACTATACATATCTCGTGCATCGTACAGTCATAGTGTTTCAGGTTTAAGAAATAAATACTGAAAATCTAAATTCTATTCCATTCAAATGTGCATTACGGCAACACTACAACACTGATAGGTCCGGAAGTCAAGTGAAATAAATGACAGATGCGGCCGACGAGCCATTCGCTCACCCATATCAGTGAATTAGTGAAGTTTGGCTTGTGTGTAAATGCCAGCATTGTGTAATTATTCTTAGTGAGTAACTTTTTATTGTTGTGAATTTTGTAAGACAAATAATTGCCAATAAATTATCCCAATTTTGAAATTTGGAGAAATTATCGTACTTTATTTCAAAACCTCATATTGCACAAATGAGTATTTTTTTTCTTCTTTTGAGTGGTTAGATATTGACAGTTTAGAAATGGAGTTGACTGAATTTTAAGCAATCATATATGGGTGAAAAATTTCGTACAACTTTATGGAATATTAGTGAAAATCGAGTGTGCTGTTGATGGAGAATACTCTCTCCAGAAGCCAGAGAACTTAATACATGAACAGTGGAACAGCCTCCCACAAAAGTTTTCGGTCATGAAGAAACTTGCTACAGTGCTATTTACTTTGTTTGGGTCACCATACGCCTGCAAGCAGCTATTTTCTACAATGAACGTTGTGAAGACAAGTTATGAACCTAACATAAATTACAAAGCTACTAAGTATTTTTGCGATATTCGCAAAATACGATCATGAAACATGCAATCACATGTATTTGGTATTTTACAATATATATCTATATATATAGATATATATATATATGTAAAAATGAAATGGCGTATCGCTTTTAGTGCCGGGAGATCCCAGGAGGGGTTCGGCTCACCAGGTACAGGTCTTTTGATTTGACTCCCGTAGGCGACCTGCGCGTCGTGATGAGGATGAAATGATGATGAAGACAACAGATACACGCAGCCCTCGTGCCACGGAAATTAACCAATGATGGTTAAAATTCCCGACCCTGCTGGGAATCGAACCTGGGATCCCTGTGACAAAAGGCCAGCACCCTAACCATTCAGCCATGGAGCCGGACTATATATATGTAATAACATCTTATGAAACATAATTTGGAATTAGGGATGGAAGTCGGTGGTGGCAGGGTTTGTATCTATTACAAACGAAAATAACAAGTGGCACAGTAGACAGTTGAGAATAATAATCCAGACCTAAAATGGCACACTAGTTAGAAAAGGTTCGCCATCCCTGATCTAGACTATAAATAACTGTATTCACAATGAAAGAAATGGTAGTTTAGGAGAAGGCCTAAAATTTAACTCTCAAAATATCTGTGTTGTTAGTGGATGAATCGATAAATACTAAATAACTGAAGTTATGACAGGCTCCATGGCTAAATGGTTAGCGTGCTGGCTTTTGGTTACAGGGGTCCCGGGTTCGATTCCCGGCAGGGAATTTTAACCTTAATTAGTTAATTTCGCTGGCATGTGGGCTGGTTGTAAGTGTCATCTCCATCATCATTTCATCCTTATCACAATGCACAGATCGCCTATGGGATTCAAATAAAAAGACCTGGATCTCGCAAGCCGAACTTGTCCTCGGACACTCGCCATACGCCACTTTTTCAACTGAAGTTATATAGAAATAAATTTCCAGTCATTTATGTCTACATTAAGGTGTCAAACTGTGTCCATATCAACAAGGGAAGTGTTGTGAAAATGATTATGAAAAATTAGAAACAAAGTCAAGGAACGATCACTTGAAGAATAAGACAACAGGGAATCATGAAAGGAAGGAAGGACTGCGTTTACGTAAGATGCCCCTAATATCACAGAGTCAGATGGAAACCAACTGTGAAGGCCTACCATATTGAAGGCTCATAAGATTAATCAACAGAAACATTACATTGACCATTGTTGTGATATTATTTGCTCTTCTGCTGCCACTCATCTCTGATAGATGGGATTACCGCTGCATCCCGATTAAAACGGAATTGCCTGAATACTGGCTGAAAGTAGCTGGGGAGTTAGGTAACTTTGCACATACTACCTGACTGTCCCGTCAACGACAGGTACTACAGCTAATTAATAACATGTACACCAAGCTACATGTAATAAACATAAATTCAACTTTACTTACAACTCATGTATACAGCGAGAGGTTGATGCTGAACTGACTTTACTCAAGGTTGAACCATGAAATTTATCACATGTATTCCACTTTTTTTAGCCAATTCATTCATTCATTCATTCATTCAAGGAGCAGTAAATCACTCTCCATATTGTTACACAAGGATTTAATGTGTCTCCAACCCTTGTCCCGTCTCTCTATGGGGTCTTGGAGGTCTACATATCGGCAAACAAAATATGCATTAGCATACAAATCTGATGTCTACTCATCACTAAAAAAATTAAGTTTCTGGGTCAACATACCCATTGTGAACTGACCGAAGTAACCATTTGCAGTACCGAACCCTAGAAAAAACTGTCAGGTTCTCTTAAATGTTGGGCAGTGGTGGGTTTGTATGGTTTGGCTTTTAACAGTTTTGTTGCTTTGTGGGTAGAAGATAATGACACATTAGTTTGTATGGCGAGACATGACAAGGATTTTGTTGGAGTTCTCTCCAAGACAGCTCCTATTTCATCAATAAACTTGTCTGAGCATATGTAATATTCAGTGGCGGCTCATGAAGATTCGTGTAGGAGGGTCATGTTATGCTACTTGTTTAACATCACACCAACACAATGAAGTCTTTTGATGACAGAAGGATGGGAAAGAGTTAGGATTGGGAAGGTAGTGGGCATGGCCTTAATTAAGGTACAGCCCCAGCATCGTCTGATGTGAAAATGGGAAACCACGGAAAGCCATCTTTGGGGCTGCCGATGGTGGAATTCGAACCCACTATCTCCTGAATGCAAGCTCACAGCTGTGCGACCCTAACATCATGGCCAACTTGCTCAGTGGTCACGTTATGGAAATACAGACATGGATACCATAAGTCTAAAATACTCAATAATAATAATAATAATAATAATAATAATAATAATAATAATAATAATGCTATTTGCTTTACGTCCCACTAACTACTTTTTCGGTCTTCGGAGACGCCGAGGTGCTGGAATTTAGTCCCGCAAGAATTCTTTTATGTGCCAGTAAATCTAGTGACACGAGGCTGACATATTTGAGCACCTTCAAATACCACCGGACTGAGCCAGGATTGAACCTGCCAAGTTGGGGTCAGAAGGCCAGCGCCTCAACCGTCTGAGCCACTCAGCCTGGCTTTAAAATACTCACATGTATTTATACATGAAAGTATCTGTATAAATAAAATCGTAATGACTGTGTGTCTGTACGTTGACTATTTTGGCGAAATTTATGTACAGTTATACATTTCAGGTGTAATAGTGACCATCTGCATATTTTTTAGCTTTGGTGTCTGTTTGTTTGTGTATAACTTGTCAACTACTGGATATATTTCTACCAAACTTCATATTTAGAATCCACCTGTCCTTGGTAGGTTTTAGGGCCAATATTGTTTCTAAATTTCTGAACTGACTGGGGGTTTATACAAAACCAAAACTGTGAATTTGCACTTCCACAAAATATACACAACCAAAATTAATGGAAATCTACCTGCCCTAATGGAAATCAATTTCTAAACTGTTTTTACTCATGTGCATCATTTTGATACAAGGATTAATAAGAGAGATATTATTAATGGACCGTTTTTCAGTACAAGTCCCACCGGACTTAACTCAAGAGCGGGTGCATGTAAAGCATATTTCTTATAACTTGAAAACTACTGAAGGTATTTTAACCATACTTCACATTTAGCATCAGCCTGTCCAAAGGTAGGTTTTGAGGTCCATACCATTTCAAATTCCCAGAAGGGACTGGGGGTTTATAGGGAACCAAAACAGTGATTTTACTCTCCCACAATACTGTATTTATCACACCAACCTGACTGGAAATCGACCAACCTTGACGGAAATTCAATTCTAAAACATTTTTCTCATGTACATTTTTTCGACAGGAGGATTGATAAGGGAGACACCATGAACGGTCGGTTTTGTAGGCTAAGTCCAGCGGAGCAGATTCATTTCCTATACTTGCAATTTAAAAAAATCTTATTCACTGCATGTACAGTAATTTACTTCAATATCCGTATACAATGTAGAATACCGTAGCAAAGCATGGGTACATTTGCTAGTAAACAATAAAAGACAAAACACTTATCATTAATACTTATGTCGGATCCATCCTACTCTTTAGCTGTAGCAAATCTCTTGATCATAGCCTGAACATTTTTACTTCTCAGTTGTCATTGCACTTCTCGGGAATATATTTATCTATATTCAGAAATACAAGTCAGTGAACTGTGTAGTTTTTTTTTTTTCTTTCTTTTTTTTTTCTTCAGGGAACTACCTTCTTGGTCACAGTTTGCTTGTGACCAAGGCTGTCTCATTACAGTGGGCCTCTTCCCCAAGAAACATAACCAGTGGCAATGTTTGGAGACCATGTACTTTAAAAGTCTGCTCTACGGTCACATGGAGTTCGTGACCGGGAGCTGATATATATATGATTTTATGCTCTATCCTGAAGCTAGATTTTGCAGTTTAAAAGGAACAGTCACCTTCCTTATGAGCTTAAAACCTGAATTTTCCTGTGTATAATGTACTTAGAAGTAAAAATGAAAAGACTTATCTTTATTGGGAGGGCACATGACTGTGTGGCATTAAGTGCTAGCCGCCACTGGTAATCTTTGATGCTGGGTGTTACAAGTGGCTGAAGCAACTGTCCATATGAATCAACGGTGAGTTTAGTATCATTTTCTCTTTGTATGGCCAGGGGCCATCAATGCTGCCTCTGGCTCTGTAATGGCATTCCTTTCTCCCTCTTGGGGCACTGAACATACATCTTGCATCTCAGAGATTCTCGAGTGGCCACTGCCGACCAATTATCACCCATTAAATCTGATGCCAACTGCAGCACTTACCATTTGTAAGCTTCTTAGATTGTCCAAAGGAAGACTGTGGTTCAAATGAGGCCAACATAACTTTTATGGGATTATATGTGTCTTTAATAAAAACTTTTTATGCATAAATAATACAATTCGTATTTGTTTCAAGTATTTATCGGTAATAAAAAAACACAATACATTAAACAGTACTATTGCCCTTGAAAATAAAATAGGATTTTATACAAAAGTCTCAAGAAATAACAACTGTAAATATAAGGGGAACTTGTAATTCTCATTAGTATTTGTGACAATGAATATTTCCCCTTCTCTCTCTCTGGTATAATCAGAGAGATCATAAATCTATTTACATAACATACAGAACTCACACAAATGCTGCAAGTCTTCATGAATGAGAAAGACACAAATAAGGAAGGAAATCTACTTTCCACATATTTACCACTGTTAAGCCAATTATTCTGACTTATTTTGGCAGTATGACGTATGATTGGTAACTTTAAATACAGTACTATCATAATGATTATATGAATTCAGTTCAGCCAACTGTAAACCTGCAGAAGTTTGTAGGTCATACTAAATTTTAATTGGGGTGTCCTGAATAAATTTTTTGTAGATATATTACAATATATCAAAACACAGCTTATGTATTCTAAACTGAGATTTAATACTATGAATGAACATGAGGATTGCTGGCTGACTCAGATTCATACCTGTTTACCTAGATGTGATATGTTATAGATATCAACAACTGTACAATTCATTGCATGATAGTTATTCACTTTCGATGATGAGAAATGGTGACTCAATAAAATGGTCAGGCCATGAGGCAGGTGCTGTTAAAACCAAATGAGGCTTGTTAAGCAGAAAAATGATCTGTAATACATTTAAAAAGAAAATGTTTGAACTAATTGTACGTTTTCATTACTTCATTCATAACAGGAGTGAGCTACGTATTTCATTTATGTGTAGTTAAACAACTTCCCATGTTTAAACTAATAAATGGTATTAGCAAATCTTTATAAGTTGCTTATTAAAATGTTTTTTTTTTTCAGTTAAAATTTAATCCAGGATGAGAAGGAAAGAAAAGAAGAATTAATAGTTGTGGCTGAGGGGATCTGAAATGAGTTCTATTCTGATCACCTAAGGTTGATGTTTAGGTGATAGAAGAGAATCATGTTCTTCTGCCGTACAAGCCAGTGGTTCTGTAACAGTGGTCTATGCCACGGACATGGCCTTAGAGTGAAATGATACATAGATGAATTATCAGACTTAGATGATGGCAGTGATGAGACGAGCCTTGTAATTCACTATCCTCTCGCTGGTCTGAGCAATGCGCTGAAAAAGAGAAAAATAATTGCTATTTATAACATCATTTTCATGTGAAGTCCTACTACTAAGGTATACAAGATAAGTCAGAAAGTAAGTCAACCTATTGCTCTGAAACAAAGACACACACTTATGTAGGATTTCTGCTTGCTTTGCTTTCAATTCATACAGTCTCTATATGACTTGATTTACCTTTAAGTCGGTGTACTTTTAAAGATATTATTTAGCTTTCTTCTTCTTCTTCTTCTTCTTCTTCGTCTTCTTCTTCTTCTTCTTCTTCTTCTTCTTCTTCCTCCTCTTCTTCTTCTTCTGTTATGGACTCTGTAGGATTAGGGGATTCATTGTCTCTCTCCTTCTCTCCTGTTCTTTAGCAGACATTTTCAATATCCTCTTTTCTTGTCTCCCCCATTGGTGCTTTTCTATCCTGCGGTGTACCTTTCTCTGTCATTGAGCTCCAGCATATTGGCTGGTGTATATTTATTTCTCCAGTTCTCTGTCCCTTCCACCTTGATCCCTATCTTAGTCCAGTCCTTCCGGAGTTTGACAACCCACTTGGTTCCTGTCTTTCCTCTCATACTACCCTTTGTCTGCCATATTATTCTGGTCATTCTCTCCATCTCCAATGTGATCACATGTCCAGAAAATCTTGCTTTTGGGTCATATAGCTGTCAGCTTGTATTTGGAGGATAGTGGGTCTGAACTGCACTGTTGGCAGCCACAAAAATGGTTTTACATGGTTTCCCATTTTCACACCTTAATCAAGACCATGATCAATTCCTCCTCACTCCTAGCCCTCTCCTGTTCCGTCATCACCGTAAGACTTATCTGTGTTAGTGCGACATAAAAAAAACCTGCTCTTCTTTATTTAGTCTCATTTCTTCTAGATCATCCTCATGTTTAGGTACAGTTTGGTCCTTGATCATCATTCCCTCCTTTCACCTCTTCTTTTTATTGATTAGCATTAAGAATCAATGATCTGGTAAAAGAATATCGAGAATTTCATCCCTATCACAGCTACCTATTGCCACAATTTTATTTACATTTATCACTAATTTTATTGCATGCACATAAACTTGTTTTTCTCTTGAATGCAAATTCATCAGAACATTTCTTTATAGAGTACATCTGGCCATGGAGCAGATCCATATCCATAGTGCACCAGTTAGTGCTATTAGCTGCCTTCCTAGGAGGCCTGGAATTGATTCTCAGTACTGCCAGAAATTCATAATTGGCAGGAGGGCTGGTATGTGGTTAAAATGGTACATGCAGCTCACCTTTGTTGGGAGTGTGACTGAAAATTTAACTTTTTATCTTTACCACAGAGTATACAATCAACAGGACATAGCCTAACTTTGTTATTCTGATGGTGACAACAGCTGATATTATAGCAGGTGTGGCCACCTCCTCCTCCCTCTTCTTCAAGTTCCATATCCAATCCCATAGACGGTGGCAATCACCCTGGAGAAAGCACCCCTTTTTTAGTTAACTTGAAGAGTTGTTTGGTGTTGCTGATGGAAGTCCAGTCTTTGATGTTTTGGGGCCATGACATCAGTGGTCTACCAGCTCCTCACTTGCCTTCTATCTTTCTTGAATAACAGATGTAGAAGCCCATACTTTCTACCTTGTAGAACATGGCCTAAATAAGCTGTTTTCCTGGCTTTGATCATGTTTGTCAGCTCACGCTCAGCTCTCCTTAACAAAATCTGTTCAGGCAGTTCTAAGCATCCTAAGCTGTTTTCCTGGCTTTGATCATGTTTGTCAGCTCACACTCAGCTCTCCTTAACAAAATCTGTTCAGGCAGTTCTAAGCATTCATATTTCAAAGGCCTCTAATCTGTTCATGGAGGAAGCTTTGACAGTCCACGTCTCTACTCCATAAAGCAGTGTTGACCAGACATAGCATCTCAACAGCTTGTCTGAGTTTGAGGTTTAGATTATCATCACAAAAGAATGATCTCATCTTTTGGAACGATGATCTCAATACTGCATTTGATATTTTTTTCAGGGTCCAGATTGTCTGTTATGGTGCTTCCAAGGAACTATATGAACTGACTTACTCTGAAAAGTGGTGGCAAAAGGAGCTCTGGTTAAGACGCAGCAGGTTGTTATGCTACTTAGGTTCCAAAATGGTTAAAATATAAATATGTAAATAAATACAATGTTAATTTTAATCTTATACCAATTGTATAGTATTATTAGAAGTAATTTCACATACTGTATATGAGTTGACTATGTTTGTAAGTACAGGAGATATTATAAGTAGAATTTTGTAAACAATATAAATTTATTAAGGATGATGTGTGTGTTTAATAGAAAAAATTATTAGCATAAATTGTATAATATTGTATTCTAGGAAAATTTTCTTCGTCTCTTGTTAATTTAAAATTTAGTGCTTGACAATAATGTATTTTAGTGTACCATTTGCCACCGAGGTAGACACCTCATTTGCAAATAAAGAGATTTTGATTTGATTTTGATTCAGTGTTTTGATTATTTAATGAAATGGAGACAACTTCGTGGTTGCTTCTGCTAAATGGAAAAATAAAACAGTACATTCCCATGCTCAAAATTTTGTTCTCTATTTAGGTTACAAATACCTATGTGTTTGATTTTTATAATAATTATTCATTTTCTTCTTCTTCTTGTCCATTTCATCCACTTTGGGGTACGATAGATCAATCAATGGTTAGTGAGTCGTGTTTTCCTGTCCTCCCAGTAATTTTTGATCCTTTCAGATCTTGCCTTCCTCTCTTTTCCAGAAATTCTGTATAGTCATTTGGGATTTACCCTGTCTTGAAACCTCTTTATTTTATCTTTGGTTATTTTCTTCAAGGATCCATCTACATGCATTTGTTCTGTAATTAGGAATTCTCATAGGTCTTTCTCTGTTTCCTTAAACCAATTCAGCTTGGTTTTCTTATTGCAGAAATAGTTGACGATTCTTTTATTTTTCCTTTTTGGGTCCATTCTTAGGATGTGGCCATAGAAGTCAATTCTCCTTTTCCTTTTTGTGTTGACAATCCTTTCTGTTTTCCTATACAGGGTTTTATTGCTGATGTGTGAAAGTTTGTTATTATGGAATTTGGGGCCTAGAATTTTTTGTAGTATTTTCCTTTCCCTGATCTCCATATGGACCATATGTAGTTATAGACAGTGTTTCTGCAGCATAAAAGGCTTCAGGCTTGACTACTGTATTATAATATCTGATATTGGAATTACATGAGAGAGACTTTTTGTTATAGGTGTCTTTCATAAGCTGGAAGGCTGTTTCTATTTTGAGTCATCGATATTCGATTGCTCTTCTCAAGACCATTCCAGCTGATCATTTTTATTATTATTATTTATTTTCTAGTTATTTGTTAGATAATCAAAATAATTAAAGCAAATAAAATAAAATAATTAAAGCAAGATAAATTCTGGAGCTCTCATTATATCACTACAGACTTCGGTACTTACCAGAATGAGATCCTGGATGAGGTTGGCAATACCTCTGTTAGCAATGACGAACAGCCTTGTGATGGGTCCAGGGATACCAGCCTGGTATCCATCGTCCCTCTCGGCTCCTGCTCCAGCATCACCGCTTGATTCAGTGTTTCCACTACCAGCTACCAGCTACAAGTGTTAGGATCACATATTAATATGCTGAATATCTTGGTACATAATTCAGACTGGCTGGTCCTCTGTCATGGGAGTACCATGAGATCATTGTTATTCTTACTATGAACAAAGGATGATAGCATACTAAATTGGTTATTATTTTATGCTGTAAGAGAAATAAAAAATGTAGTCTATCTGTAGGAGATACTAAAATTAAATATATTGCCTTAAAATTAGGTTACACTCTCAATGTAAGTGCTTAAAATAAAGAAGAATTGACAGATATTACTATTCATCATAGTGTGATGCTTAGTGTTCATAGAAAAATTAGTTCATCAATTTGTAATATATTGAGAAATGGAGATAAAAGGTAAAGGAGGCATTGCCAGCCCCACTCAGGAGAAAAAAACAGCAAATGAGATGCTGCTATTACCTAATAATAGAGACCAACTCTACAAAGTTCAGAGAAATTTACAGTAAAATAGGTTAATAATAATAAAGAAGATAACGTCTTCATCTTATTTCTGGATTATGGTTGAAGGTATAAATTCCGGTGCTCTTCTGGATACCACATGATATTTCAAGTGAACATTTCATCCTGTATTCTCCTCGATCTGAACTTTGGTCATCATATTCGAAGACTAGCGTACGGACTCGAAACCTCGTCAAAACAGAAGCTGAACCAGAGACCCTCCAACAATCACAGAAATATCTAGTGAGCTCAAGGAGATAAATAAGTAGAAATATTCTCAGGAACAAAAAAGGAGTTTGCCAAAAAAATTTTGAAAATGACAGATGAACAAGGATTTGCTATGACATAAAGAAAATTCTCTTGATTGAATACACATTTTTGAGTATAACATTAGCTTATTGTTAAAATTGAGTTTCTTTTCTTCATATTTCCTGTTCTGGAAATCTTAGGACATTGGGAATAATTCTAATCTAAACTTGATATACAGTTCCCTTAATTTTGAATCATATTTTAATATTATTTGGTTCCTCTCTTCCTAGAAAAAAAATTACCAGCAAAAATACACCAATATTACTTATCATATGTTGTTTGCTTTAGTAATTCATTATCATTACATCCATTAGATTAAACGTATACTTTACGAGGGAGTTATTTCAAATTGTGATCGTGATTGTAATGTTGAGTTGTGGTTTATGTAGATGGGATTGATGCTCAAGCACACATTACCTGCTGTTGACAATGGTACTTTATGAATATGGACACACTCACTTGCAGAGTTCAAAACACGGGTTGCTGGTGGCTGTTGGTGAAAGATTATGATGCTGTACATGTCCAAGGAGTATAGAATATTGAAAACAGTGTTCCTAATCATAGTAGATGCACTTCAAGAATGCTTGCTGCAGGCAATCTTCTGAATTACACTGCTTTTTCATGTCAAACATCCATTTGGTGGTATCTGAAATCTCTGTGGTTTGACGATGAAGCTATCACATCCAGCTACAGTCCAGAAATATCTAAAAAAATACACGAAGAGAGGAGAACAAAACTGATCATGTATCATCACAACAGCAATGAAATTTAAACCCATATCAATGCTGCAGAGTGAGTGAATGTTATTTAGGGTGATAATATCTTCAGTCTGATTCAGCACCACCTTGAACTGCTGAAAATATAGGACATTGTGTGGCTGAAGGTCCATCTAGGTGGGATGATTCTGACCGTAGGTATCATAGTATGTCCTGAGCAAGACAACTGGACAGTGGCAGCGTTAATGACCCCGCAGACCCCGTGGGGCAGGGGAACACATGGCTTGTGAGGGGCCCATGACTGTTTCTTACTTCAGTAGCTGAAGAGTGATTTTACTTATTGATAAAGCTACAGCACACAACAGAGTATTATTTGTATTACAGAGGGTTATTCCAAACTTAGGCCACTGTAGTGCAGAGCTTTCTTCATCAATAGCAGTACGGTAGTCATTTCTGGAAGAATGCGGATTTCCCAGCCTGTTCCAATAATAACCATCCCTTGTTGCCAATTGCAACAATCAACAAGGCCTTTGAAGTAATTAGCCAGGTCTGAGAACCCAGTAGTCAGCAAAGATGTGATAACAAAGACATCCCCCTCATATAACCTCGAAATACTGAAGTTTTGAGCCTGTTTAGAACTCTCGGCAGTCAGTGCAGTAGTTAAGTGGGCCTATGATGGACGGTTGAGTTGTAAATTATTTGGTCCTAGGAACGAGATAATTTCTTAATATTGTGATGGTCAGCGTGTTTCGGTTACTATAATTGCAATATGCATTTCGTGTATGTTTGTGTGTGTGTGTGTGTGTGTGTGTTCATACCATATATTATTTTAATTCCTTTGGATTTGAAAAATAAATTGTGTAACTTCTTCACTTCTTCTTTGTCCTATTATTATTATTATTATTATTATTATTATTATTATTATTATTATTATTATTATTATTATTATTATTATTATTATCATCATCATCATCATCATCGTTGCTGTTCACTGTAATAATATATAACCTTGTACTACGAAATAAACTTGTAACTTTCCTTATCAGAAAACGAGGGGCCTATTTTCAATTATTGTGGGGGCGGGCCCTAAGCTTCTTAGCGCCGCTGCTGCAACTGGGAGAAACTCTTTCACTTCATGGGCAAGAAGACGGCTAAATTGAAAAGAAACATGATTTCTTTTGTCATTAGACTGGACTTTGAGACTACTTGTAGTAGATCTTGTGGCAAAAGCATGCCTTTTCCACATTACTGGTGTCCCTGGTAGATGTTGCTCCAGTAACTCTATTACATGGCCTTGGATGTGGACTATGTCAACCATTGTAGACATATTTTGAATCAGCTTGCATTGGCATGTTTATAGTGTCCAAAAAGACTGGTCACTTACGTGTGAAATATCAAATGGTCGTAACTTAAAACGTAACTGATCATGACAACATATTTTGTGTATTTGCAATCTAAATGTCAATTCCTTTCACAAAAACCACAACTTACCTACAATTGTGATCACAAATTTTGATAACTCACTCATTGGTATAGCAGTTTTTTCTGTAAAAAAGATAAACTTTTAGGCTTGTTTGCCTGTATAGTTTCAATTCTAAAATAAATAAATATTCAATTAATTACTCTTTATCTGTATGTATATGGTAAGATTATCAAATGCCTTCACTCTGACTAAAACATTCCTTAATATTTTTCTTTTTTCTACATTGAGAAATAACCAGTTACATTTAGGAAATTGATACCTGTTCCACTCTGTATACATAGACACAAGCTAGTGGTGTACATAATAATGTATACATGTCTTCTTGTAATGATCAGCAAAATGACATATACAGAATGTAATTGAAATAAGGTATATCCGTCTAACAGGTGATAGAAGACACTACTCTAAGCAACCTATGCAAAGAAATTGTCAGCTATCTTTATATTTAGCCATCTTTATATTTAAAATTAAATATTAAAAAGTCAGTGTTTTTAGGTTTTTAATAACTATTCAGGCAGCAGTGGCAAACTAAGTCTGCTGTAGCTAAATGGGATTTGGGCGAGACAAGGTCAGTGAGGGGAAGTTGTTGTGTAATCCAAGCATAACTATGCTTATTGACAGGGGTGAGGAGGGGAGGAAGTCAGCTGATAAGAGGATAGTGATGCTTGCTACGTAAAATCCCTATGTAAACAAATTGCGCTCCTGCCATTGTTGTTACAACAGCACGTAAAGGATTGGAATATTTGGACCAGTAAGACTGTGTAGCCTACTAGTAATTGTGAAACTGAGTGTTTGATTGATTGACTATTATTTTAAAGGACAAAATAATTTCGATGATCAGCCCCGGCATGGAAGCCCTCAGAAAACAGCGGCAGAAGCCCAATCACTTGGGTGTCTTCGACTGGGAAAACTTTCTTGATACATTCGTTCCACCCTTGCTCTATTACGTCTTGCCTCACTTTACTGTAAATTAAAATCATATCACACATTTCATGATTTGATAAAGCCATTTTTCCTGTACTCAGAGTTTGTCTACAGGTCGCCGTGCACTGATCTCGAGGCATACTGACCTACAATGCACAGCTTTGGAGGGGAGGGCAACCTGCAGAAATCACAGCTGTGTTGACATTCTGTTCAGCAGAGGGGAGTATCCAGTGCCTTCTCAAAAACATGAAGTTTTGCAATTTATTTTGAAGATGTTTGCTTAGAAAAACCATCTGCCACCAGCAGTTCAAATGGCATACCTTATTTCAATTACACCCTGTATAGGATGCGGGAAAAATACCGTCCAATACAGACCAGGTTAAATGGAATCAGTACAGTTAAAATGAGGAGAGAAAACAACCCTTTAACACGTAATTTTCATCCACAGTTAACTGGAGGAAGTATTACAACAATAATTTACTATCTGGGAGTCTCCAAGGTCATTCTGCTTGGTCTCATTTTATTTCATTTGAGTGAAGGGAATATTGTATTCAAGTAAAAATTCAACATCCAATTTTTCACAGATGCTACCTTTGGTGACCAATGACACAAAAAAAGTGTGTTTTGAAACATAACGAGAGTTGGGAATGAATTTGGTAAAAGTAATGAAATTATTTGCAATGAATACATTTTTACTCATTTTTACTTGTAATTTACTTCCTGAAATAAAATTGTAATTGCTACTTGTTTAACATTCTTAAATGCACAAATTTGACCAATTATTAAGGCCATAATCAAGACTGATGCAATTTTAAACACTGATTACAATAATCAAGACTGATGCACTCAGCCATTATTCTTCTGGCAGCAATCACAGAAATGAATTACAGTGTTGCCAGACCCAAAAATAATACTTCATAAGACAGCACTCCAAAATTTTGGAACTTTAAATTTATTAAGGTGGAAGCCATACATTTCGACACACATTGCATTGAAAGTTTGACAACACTGGAGCTCCAGGACTCGCAAGGCATCATGTCAAGGGTATAAAGCCAAAGACACAATTTGCACTCATTCATTGACTCGCAACTTGTTGTGGTTACTGGATGAGATTTGGATAACTGTGTTAGTACCACAACTTTGTGAGTTTGCATATGACCAATAATGGAACCAGAATAAACATGTAATGGCAAAGGGACTGAGAAAATTCTTTCCCCTTATTATTTGAATAAATATATTAATTAGTTGGCCCTCAAAATAATGAGACTGTAAGCATGAAAAATATGTTTTGGGAGCAGTCATTTTGAAAGTTTCAAGGTGTCATGTTTCCTCTCACTTAGTGACGATAGCCACTTAATGTATCTATACTAAAAAGAAACAAAATGAATTTATAGTCGGTAGATGCAGAGTGGGTTTCGGCCCTTGGGTTTCGTCCCTTAAGAGGCCATGGCTTGTCCGTGGTCCAACAGCTCTGTACTCTGACTAGCCAACCGAGCAGAGGAGAGGTGGCCACGGCTCTACCGTGGCTCTACGCCTCTGCATTCGGGAGACGGGTCTGGGACACAGTGCCGGACAACACGCCTGGCCCCACCTGTCGGCGCCCTGAGAATGGTTTTCCATGGTTTTCCATTCTCCTGCACTAAGGCGAATGCCTGGACAGTTCGTAGTGCAGGCCACGGCCGCCCACCCCCTCACCTTCTCCGCACATCTCCTTCACCATAACAAATCTCCTGGCCTGAGAGACGGTGTCACCATCTAAGAGGCCCACCTCCCCCTTCAGGGGAGGAATGAAAGTGTTTAGTAGTAGTATGAATTAATATTCTTTTCCTTGCAAACTTTGGTATAATTCCAATACCATGTGAACAAAATGTTAGTGATTTCCTAAGGATTGGCACTCTGTGAAGTAATTACAAATTTAATGATTGTAATTGTTGTAATTGTAATTAAGTAAAATATTTCTCAGGTAACTCTGATTCAACCCAATTACTTTTATTTCATACTTTTTGCATCATATAACTGTGATATTAACCTTTATATTGCTGAGATAGTCTCTTTTGTAAAAAGCTCTGTGAAGAATTACTTTTCTTTTGAAGTGTTTGGAGCAGCATCTTTTCAGTATTGTAAATGTGATTTTGAACTCAGAAAATTTGTGAGTTTTGGTTTTTTGCAACTTCTTGCATAAGAACTTGTGAAAATAATAACTGAAAAATGTACAAAGTCTTTGTTTTGCTCTCTAACAGACCTAGAGCAATAACACTACTTGCATCATCACAGTAGTGTCCAATTGGACTAAACACATTACCCTGTCATTCAAACATTGGTTCTTCTTTTTATCAACCTTTGTGTACTTGGTTTGTCAACATCTGCACTTTCATTATAATTGCTGTCATTACTATCATCATTATTCTCAAAGTCACTAAAATCGGAATGTTCATCTTCCGATTCTAATGCAGATAAAACCCTCATAGCTTCAGATTCGTCAAGAATGTGCTTTTTGCTGGTGGGCGACATAACTTATTCATCCCTGATTCAGGCCTCTCTGTTATGGGCGCAGGAGAGTAACAGATATTTTCCGCGCTAACAAAGTGATGTAAAGACTCTTTTGAGGCACTTGAGCAGCAGACCTTGTCTAAAATGACATTACAATACTTGTCCCAGTTGTTCTGGATGATAACTGCGATTTAGAAGGTTTGTTCCTTTCCTAATTATAACTTGTCCTGAACCCTTATATCATGATCCATGATTATTGGAAGGCATTTTTCCTATACACTCTAGGAAAATGACTGGTAATAACATCACATTCCAAGGAACTACATAGTATACATATGGACCAATATCCCTGACATTTGCAGTATCAAAGAGATCTCAATCTATTTCAGTTTCAACAACCTGAATACTATAAATACATTTCTATGATAAGTTATTCTAATATTTAAAATTACATTTTTACACATCCACCAATAACTAATAATTACAATGTTATTTAAATAATATACTTTTAAACTACAGCCTAATATCACAACAACTATTCCAAATATTACAAATTATATTTACAAAAACAAAACAGTTTAATAATGTTCTAATTTTAAAAGTTAACTTCAAATAGACTTACTGTGTTATTATATACCAAGACATTGCTGAGACTTTTTTTACAAGTCGTATGTTACTTATACAGCATTCACGTTACAGAAACTTGATTAGAATGTTGCTAATTCTATTATTGAGAGAAGACTTAAAATATGGACCAAATACAGGCTACAAAATAAAATACAATGGAGGTTATGAGCTAAATATTTCTCATTTGTAATAATTATAAGTTCTTATATACTGAAGTATTGTATTCACTTTTAGGGGCTTCATAACCACATCATCAATTGTTAAACCAGAGTTGCCAAGTATCTTGATTTAGGACAGACTAGTTTCCGTGCCTGTCTTCGACAGGTTGGTCATGTAGGTGGTTCATATACATGGAGAAAATCAGTCTGATTGGCAGCCGGAGTGAAAGTATGGTCGAATGTTTCGGTCAAAAGAAACGCTATCACATGACAGGCTCTATGCAATGTAAAGGAGCACAGATTCTCATTTTTCACAAACAGTACTTTCCTGTTTGCTTGTCTGTCTTGTAATCTACCAATACCATGTTCCTCAGCTGGGATGGCATGTCCACAACCTGTGGTTCCATAGTGCAGATTGAATAGCTCAATCAGTATGACGGACCAGTGTATAGTCATCAGAACATGTATGAACCAGACAAATGAGATGAAAAGAAAGTTACCTAACTCCCTAGCTCCTCCTTGCCATTATACACCTGGCAAGATAACTCCCCTAGATTGTGCATGATGTGGACGACCACTCATGACCCGCTTCGGGACAGGCAATGCATTCAAGAATCAGGACTGGAAGATCGCATTTACTATTCCTCCTTTCTTTGTTGCAAAAGATTCTTTGGTAAGATTAACATTAATGATGGCAGGATACACAAAATGAATAATATTGTAAATATTTCCTTCATTATTCGTTGGTCACATGGTGTAGGGGTAGTGTGTCTGTCTCTTACCTGGAGGCCCTAGGTTCAATTCCTAGCCAGGTAAGGGAGTTTACCTGGATTTGAGGGCTGCCTCCAGGTCCGCTCAGACTACGTGATTACAATTGAGGAGCTATTTGACGGTGAGATAGCAGCCCCAGTCTAGAAAGCCAAGAATAATGCCTGAGAGGATTTGTTGTGCTGACCACATGACACCTCGTAATCTGCAGGCCTTCGATCTGAGCAGCAGTCGCTTGGTAGGCCAAGATCCCTTGGGGCTGTTGCACTATGGGTTTTAGTTTGGTTTGGTTTTGTCATTTGTCATAGGATCAACTTGTACTACACAAGATCAAAAATTTTATTTTCTACATTTTTTGTTATGTAGAATATATTAATAGGACTGGTATTAACAGAGATATTTGTGAATTAATGTTTAGACCTTTGCCATAACTACTATTTCACGTGGCATGAATAAAATTATTATAATATAATAGTGTGTGGCCTCCGGACAGGCCTATACCCAACCTCCACATCTGTGAGGATGGGGCCCTACATAAGATGAATTCTAAGATGGCACGAATACCCAGCCTACGGGCCAGAGGAATTAACCAATGAATGTTAAAATTCAGCCTAGACTGAAGTGCCTTCTCCCCTGAACTTAAATAGCAATTTTCATTACATTCTATTGCTTCATGACGTGCATAGACAGTACACAGGCAGACATGACAGAAATTTAAAAATTGCATTTCCATCTTATTCTGGACATGACTGACAGATAATATCAATCCTTTAAAAATTCTGACCAAAATACAGTCAAAACAGACATTTATATGGGTAATTTCTTCAACAACTGGTCCTCAATCAATGATGTTGGGTATCTGTGAATTTGTATGATGTAAGATTTGAATAATCAGATCAGTTGACCAAACAGCTGGGCTTGATTTGTAGAACAAATATGTTGTACAGGTATATCATTACTAGGCTATGTCATAAAGTTATGAAAAGAACCTTGTGTTCAGATTGAACTAGGACATTATAATCAAGTTCAGCTATAACATAAAATTGCTGTGATATAACAACAGTTGCTGTTGATTCTGTTTTGGAGCTTGGGACATCTTTGGTCATCAGTCCCATATACAATAATTTATAACAGAATATGACCAGTTAATCACTTCTAATCAGTTCAAGTCTTAAAGTGTCAGTTGTGATTTTTGTTGTTGTTGTTGTTGTCGTCAGTCTTTTGCTTTGTAAATGCTGCCTATGTTTGGTTAATTTTTTTTTTTTTTTGGTGAAAGAATGAGGGACAGGTGTATGGTAGGGTGATGTGGACATGGATCTCAGAAACAATTTCATAGAAAATTGGAAATGAGATTTAAATAAAAGTTTTCATAAAACTTCTGTAGCTATCCAACTTAATGACATGCTTTCTGGATCATAGGATATAAACTTCGTGGTTTTGATCCATATTGAATTGTGATCACAATAATAATTAAACTTATGTCGTAATGGTCCACCTTTTCAATAGTATGTTTACATTACATGTTTACATTACATTTCTAATCTAGAAACTAGTTTTGACCTTGGCTAGCCATAATAAGTCTTAATGCAAAACTGTACTAACACATCCAATAACTAAAACAAATGTACAAACATACACAAATGTCATTTAAAAGTGTTAAAACATCTGGGATGAACTATGTGCACAACACGTAAAATATGACGAAATTAAAATCAGGCTCTAAAATTCTTAGATGCGTTGCATCATGTCAAAATGTTCCATTAGTGCTTGTTATTAAAATATCATGAAAATGCTGAAAATTTCCTTTGTTGGATATTGTCGATGATTGAATCAAGGATGGCACATGAAGATATGATTAAATAACTGGCACGTTATCTTCGTGCCTTGATTCAACCATTGACAATGTCCAACAGAGGAACTTTTCAGCATTTTCATGATGATATTTTAATAACAAGCACTAATGGAACATTTTAACATGATGCAACGCATCTAAGAATATTAGAGGCTGATTTTAATTTTGTCATATTTTACGTGTTATGCACATAGTTCTTCCCAGATGTTTTTAACACTTTTTAATGTCGTTTGTGTGTGTTTATACATTTGTTTTAGTTATTAGGTGTGTTTGTACAGTTTTGTATGAAGGCTGATGATGGCCAGCCAAGGCCAAAACTAGTTCCTAGATTAGAAATGTAATGTAACCATTGTTTAATATAGTATTGAAAAGGTGGACCATTACAACATAAATTCAGTTATAATTGTGATGCTTTTTGGATTCTTGCATAGTAACAAATTAAAAAATAAATCATCATTGTCAAATTTTGACATTTCTCAGGATTTGTAGCATATTATCTCAGCAGAACCTGCTGACAAGATAAGGGATCCCCATGAAATAAAGTTGTTACGCATTAATGATTTGCGTAGTTTGAAAGCTACAGTTGTTTTATTCATCTCTTGACGGAGAAGTGGTAAAGTAAAAGTCAAGGCCCTCTTATGAGAACAAAGCCAAGGCCAGTGCTCAAGAGGAAGATTGGCTGTAAAACATGAACACATATAGATGAAACAAATATAAGTTCCTGTATGTTATTTTGTTAAAGGAGTGTGTAGAGATAAACAGTTTATGCTGAAAAGTAAGGAATACTATGAAAATTTGTATTAGTGTTCCAAGAAATAGTGAGACATGCTTCTTTAGACCACTGTGCATGCATATGAATAGGGCCTGGATGTTTATGACATGTCGTATTTTATTTCTTTGTATTATTTCCATGGAAAATACAAGTTAAGCATGAGTTTATCTTCGGTGGCTAAAATTATGCAATTTTGTCATTTTCTGGTAATTTTTCATATTGTGGTCATATTTCCCTGTGAATTTTCGTGTTTTTGTCTTATTTTTATATTTTTATTCCATTTTTGCATACCTGCTTTAAATCGTCTCAAAGGCGGATTTTTCACATCCCCTAGTTGTTGTCTGTAATTTCTTACAATTATCTTTCTTAGAAATATATGTGAGGGTAAGCTGTGTAGAAAGAGACAGATGCGTATAAAGTGACATTATAGTGAGCCTGAAATGAACTCTAATGATTTGACTTATTTCAAATATGACCCAATAATATACCTGCAATGCTGAGCGGTCTTTTTTCTGTTACAAGTCAGTGTTGCGTGAAAATAGATCGCTCCCTTTTGAAAACTTCAAAATATATATAATTTGATATTGTAATTCTTTCTGATCGCCCATCAAAATGTGACATTTATTTCATTCTGTGCAGAGTCGAGAGTTGCCTCTGGATTGAGTAATTAAATTAAAAATATAATAAAATTAATATTATTACTTATTGATTATTATTGAACGTTCTAGATTTTAAACTATATTTTCAATATAATGTTAATTTAAACAGCGGCAAGATTTTGAATATATCGAAAATGTGACCAAAAAACTTTTGTCACATTTATTGTCATAATTTAATACATTTTTAGGTCATAAATGCTTGCATATTTCTAACATTTTTAGGTCATAAACATCCGAGCCCTACATATGAAAATAGCAAGGAAATTCAACAGAAGAACTTTCATACTTTTATTTCACTAAGTATTTTCATTAAAATTCATAATTTTTCTTTTTAAAATCCCCAAAAAGAAGATTTCTCACATATCCAAAGCACACACGTTGCAGTAGAGAAGCTGTTGTTAGCAGAAAACAGAACACACAGAGTATATTTTAAACAATGAGAGCCAAAGTGCTGCAAACTGTAAGGTACAAACTTTACAAGAAATTAGAGAAGGCAACAGATGATCTAAGTCTAGTAGTAATCTCTATATAGCAATTTTTGTAACCATTTATCCGAAGGAACAGTTAAACCAATTGTACTCAGAACTGTCCAAAATGAAATCCTGTGATGAGAATAGGTACGATGATAAACCCAACCAACAGAACAGAGTCATACCTTGAACAGCCATCTGATGTGTACACTGAAAAATGCTCCAGCTATAATCCAACCATTCCTTACTACAAGTCAAAGTATCAACTTGACAACATTAAGGTCAATATCTTCGGCAGTTTGGCAGAAGTTACTAAGTCCAAAAACATAGTTTTGAGATAAATGGGTTTTAAGAAATCAGTGATATATGATTCTATATTACTGCAAGGCTATTGCACCTTTTGGTCTAGTTCTTTTTGCAATGCTTTCTACTATGTTTACATATTAAGTGATTAAGTCCACTTAGACACTTTTGCATGGACGTCAATCTTCAAAAATTGACTTCACATTAAAGGGTAGGGTACCCAAACCCCCAAAATGGTTCATTCTATTAAAATAATGACCACGCCATTGTGTAGAACGTGTTTTATTTACCCCAGTAGTGCATTTATTTCAAATTCGTAAAAAATGGACTTTGTCACTTCTGCCTGAATTATACTTGGACTGCAATTGGACATTATAAATTTTCCAGCTAATTCCTGGTTTCCAGCATTTCGCTCCAGTGTGCTAAGTTGGGCTCATCAAGTGGTAAAAAGCACACCTACCAAGATGCACGGCTAGTGCATACCATGGAGGCCACTGCATAGGCTACTTGGAGCCACCAGCAGTGCCAATGCACTATGAGAGACTTTGTCTCATTTTCAAAACTTGATGCCTGCCTGGCCATCAGGTGATATAAATGTTGATTCCCATAAGAAACCTGAAATTGGTATTATAAATTTACTCATTTGGGACAAATATTTCAGGTTCCCCATGGGAATCAACATCTATATCAACATTAAGGTCATCGGTTTAATGGTTGGTGCGAGAGGTGCGATCCCATGCTTCTTCACAAAAGTCTGCAAGGACTGCTGTCTGGACAATGCATTTGTTATGAGTATTGCAATATTATGCAATCATTTCAATGGACCCTAAACTACAAAATTTTTAAAATGATTTTTCAAACCCTCTTATTTTAAATTACAAAATCATAGTGTTCAGTTGTCCGACTCGTTGGCTGAACGGTCAGCGTACTGGCCTTCGGTTCAGAGGGTCCCGGGTTCGATTCCTGGCCGGGTCGTGGATTTTAACCTTAATTGGTTGATTCCAATGGCACGGGGGCTGGGTGTATGTGTTGTCTTCATCATCATTTCATCCTCATCACGACGCGCAGGTCGCCTACTGGCGTCAAATAGAAAGACCTGCACCTGGCGAGCTGAACCCGTCCTGGGATATCCCGGCACAAAAAGCCATATGACATTTCATTTCATTTCATTTCATAGTGTTCAGTTGGCCTTGTCTTATGGTAATTCCTGAGTGGGGAAAGCACATTGTTTGTTCCGAAGCAATAAACATAAAATAATTCTTAATATCTGCAATGTGTCTTTAATAAAGGGAAATTTGTATGACTATATATTTTTAAAGAGGCCACCATCTTCATTCTACTGCAACAGCACACCGATGAAGTATCAGGTTCAGAGGTGCCTCTATATCACTTCACTTGGCAGTTTGGGGAACTTATCTCCACACTCTGCTAATTTGTTTTCTGCACAGGCATGAAGCATCAAGGCCAGTTTGACTTTGCAGTTCTGTATGGAAGATTGTTGACTGTAGGTTATGGTCTGCGTAAAGGTTTCGATTGATTCCCGGCAACGACAGCATGTAAACTTAACTGGCTGTGTCGTTCGTATTAAAATATCCTTAAATGCCACTGACCTGAGCCCATACTAAACTGCAATCTTGGCAACAAAAAACCAGGGACTAACCAACTGTGCAATCTAGGCAGGCTTGAACAGTTCCTTTCTTGGCGTTCCTTCCAGAATTAGCCATTCAGCATTTGCACTACGCAGTGAATTCATTGCATGATATTTCAAGCAAGCAGTCCGGCTCCATGGCTAAATGGTTAGTGTGCTGGCCTTTGGTCAATTCCCGGCAGGGTCGGCAATTTTAACCATCATTGGTTAATTTCGCTGGCTTGATGGCTGGGTGTATGTGTCGTCTTCATCATCATTTCATCCTCATCATGACGTGCAGGTCTCCTACGGGTGTCAAATCAAAAGACCTGCACCTGGCCAGCCGAACATGTCCTCAGACACTCCCGGCACTAAAAGCCATACGCCATTTCATTTTTCAAGCAAGCATACGGTATGCAATTTGAATGCAATTGGTCAGCTAGTGGAACTTAAAAGAACATACGTAGGTCTAATATGTGAAAGATGATGACATACTGGTACGTAGCTGGTGGGCAGTTCCTGTAAAACAATTCCTCCTAGTAGTAAGATAATTTCCTTGGACAACAGTGTCTTCTTCTTCTACTTCTTCTTATGGTTCTATCTTCTTCTCAAGGAAGTATGGTGACCATCATGAACAAGAGTGTAAGTTGTGTAAAAGCAAGAACTGTTTGGAAATGAATGTCTCAATAGCACTTGAAAGTAAATCGTTTTGTCTGATTTTCAGTCCTGTTATCATCATCATCATCATCGACTGTCTTCAGTTTTTCAGGTGCTGTAAACAAATGCCCTCCACTTGTATCTTTGTATCTGTCTAGGTAGGTTTCTTCCAAACCGATCTGCTGCCACTCCAACGCTTGTTCCTCCCCTCTCGTTTGATCATGTCAAGCTACCTTTTTCTTGGTCTAGCCCTGGGTCTATTGCCTTCAACCACAGTTTACAGCCACTTTCTTTGAGTTCATTTCAGTACCAAATGGCTTAAGTGGCCTTAAGTAAGGTTTCACTTAGCAATTGTTTAACTTGGTCCTGCTGACGTACCATTTGATTATGAATCTTTTCCTTTCTGATTTTTTGGACCATTGTTCTAAGATATTTCATTTCCACTGTTTGGAACTTGCTAATATATCTACTGGTTATTTTGTCAGTTGCATATGCAAGTGTAGGGGATAGCCATAAAAAGTCAAATTTAGGGTAATTGCAGATATGATGTTAACTAAAACATAAGAAGTCAATGCAAAGTGAAGTGCCACTCTCCAAATCACCTATCATGCTGTCAACAGTGAGAGTGAAGAGCCTTATGGCATGGGTAAGCTTTGTAGACCCTTTACCTCAGGTATATTGCAGTTTGTCATACGCCTGATGATCATTTCCCTTCCTTTTCCAAGTAAAAGTCTATTTTTATACTTTCTTCATTGTGTATGTCAAATTTCAAGTTTGTAGCATCTTAGGGAGTATAGTAAATATTTCAAAAAGAAACATGTGTACAAAAAATTTCATTTTATAATATATATTGTATGTCATACTACACTGAGCAAATTAAAAGCATTTTGGGTAACATTTTGGTACATCACTATTATGTTTTACTCATTCCAACAACTATTAGACAATGTTTACACACATTTGGCTGTCATTTGTTATCAAGACATGCATATTAATTTAGGGTAGGCCTATACAGAACACGTATCAGGAGGGTTCATTGAAAGAAGTAAGAAAAGATTTAACTAAAAACTCACAGATTGAGGTAGAACCTCTGGAATCACCACTTTCAGATCTCATTTCTGAAGACATTTTGAGCACAAAATATAATTTAAACCTGAGCCTTACTTTCATTATTTAGTTTGAATTAAGAAATATTATTGAATTGTATACTGAAGTATCATAATGAGCTTCTGAACTGGTGGAAACTCTTTGCAAATCCCCTCTATTTAAACTGACAATATTGTGGACAAATTTTACATCTGTAAACTTTGATTTCCCAATGAATGTGCTTTCCAAAACATCTCTCCTGATATCTGTGCAACCTGTAATGCAGTTGGGGAATGTTAGTAGGAAGTGAAAGAGGTGGTTTCTTTCATGTTGAGACTAAGGCTGGGTGCAAACAGAGCCACTAGCCACTGCCACTGCTGGCTGTGACAAGCTGGGGATCTGTATATTGTATGCAGTTCTAACAAATGCAATGGGGACAATGACATTTGTAGTGGCCAGCCAGGACCACTTGCCACAGCAGTGACCATGTCTCGCTACTTATGGCTGCGTTCGACCACCGTTTAACAGTTGCTTGTGTTCCCCAACTCATCACAGTCAGCAGGATGTTGTATTGCACACTATCAGACAATAATTTATTGAATATTGTCAACTCATTCAAAAAATACTTATTTATCTTTGTGCTTCTTTAGCTTCTTGATAAGCTACCCTATTGCTATTTTTTCATGAAAATAATCACTGTAAGAAATAAAACAAATTTTTCACGATTTAACATGCTTTTTTCTTTGAAAATTCAAATGATCCATTCATTTTGCCGGCGAGTTTAGTAGTGCAACCAATGTTTCCAAATTGGAGTCCATTTTGGTGCACGGTTGGAGAAAATGGTTACATAGTGGGGACCACTAAGGATTAGCTGCAGGTGTCAGTGGTCATGTTCATCCACCGGTGGAGATAGCTAGTGGCTCTGTTTGTGTCCGGCCTAACTTACCATTGTCACAATAAAATTTCTCGTTGGTAGGATTTGTTCAATACGATGAGGTTCAGTATCAAAGAGAAACCATGATTGAAACCAAATTTGAAGGAAGAGATTAGAACCTGAAGTAGAATTAAATTGTATAGTCTTATCTGATAACACTGTTTGAGTATTTCCTGAACTATAACAGTACTTCCACTGCCTCTTGAAAGGAAAATACAGATATGAAACATTTTGAAACATATAAGTTTATGTTGAAAATCAAGAGCAAGGAAAACAAAAATAACTTCCCAAATTGGATATACAAGTAATACTATATATATTTAGTTTGTAGGTTAGAGACAGTGTTGAATGCAGTGTACAGCAGTGAAGTGTTTATGATTATTTATTATTATCTTGCTTGTAAAAAGAACATTTAACACCACAAAGTTGATATAATAATGTAGGGAAGATATATTTGGTATGCTTTCTGTGAAATTATGAAGAATACCACAGTTGAACCTCCGCACAACGAAGATCGATGTACTGTGATGATAACGTGATGTTTTCATACGGTCCCAACATTTTTCTATGTTAATAAGGTTAGTTGTTATTTATTACAGCAAGAAGCAATTTTAGAAATGCTATGTTGTAGTGATATGTCTCTTAACATTAAATTCAATCAATCAATCAATCAATCAATCAATCAATCAATCAATCAATCAATCAATCAATCAATCAATCAATCAATCAATCAATCAATCAATCAATCAATCAATCAATCAATCAATCAATCAATCAATCAATCAATCACTACCGATCTGCATACTTAGGGCAGTTGCCCAGGTGGCAGATTCCCTATCTGTTGTTTTCCTAGCCTTTTCTTAAATGATTGCAAAGAAATTGGAAATTTATTGAACATCTCCCTTGGTAAGTTATTCCAATCCCTAACTCCCCTTCCTATAAATGAATATTTGCCCCAATTTGTCCTCTTGAATTCCAGCTTTATCTTTATACTGTGATCTTTCCTACTTCCTTTCATAATTTTGCCGGTCATTTTAGTAGTGCAACCAATGGTTCCAAATTCGAGTCTGTTTTGGTGCACGGAAAGTTCTCAGAAAGTGATAAATTGGTCCTTGAGGATGTTAGCAGGTATGGCTAATGACCTAAAGATGAACCTTTAAAAATAGCCAGTCTTCTAGTGTGTATGAAAACATAGGTATGGCTTCTACTAAACATAAGTCAATAAGTCTGGAAACAAAATTAGCAGCGCTTAACAATTTGGATGACAGAATGAAATAGTAGCTGCAAAAAATATGTATTTTCATAATCTGCATAAGAAGGCAAAGAAATCGAGGAAAATATTACGGGCAAAAAAATTACCCCTATGTGAAAATAGCAGTTTCAGATGATGTGGATAGTGCTACAGTAAAATGATTCAGTGAAGTGAGGACTCAAAATGTTCCTATAAAACGTCGTATGATCTCCAAACAGCCCTTTATTTTTAAACACTAATCAGTAATACTGGTACAAACTTCAAAGATAACAACAGTTGGCTACAAGGCTTCAGGGTAGACATGCCATTGTCTTCAAAGTGGTGAATGGGGAAGGAAAACCTGCTCCCATTGGTGATGCCCTGAATTTAACAACACGATCTGCTTGCGCCCAAAAATATTTCCATATGGAGGTTCAACTTTGCCGGTAGATGGGGCCTTCATTCATTCCACTCCTGACCCAGTCGAATGACTGGAAACAGGCTGTAGATTTTCATTCATTCAGGTTCAGCTGTGTTTCCATTTCATGTAATATGTTTTACTATACTTATGGACTTGCTAATTTTATTATATCATAATATTATCTTAAATTCATAACAAGTTTTCAGCTTGAAAAAAGACTAATTGGGCAGTTATTTGACTTAAGATGTCATGACAGCCATTCATTGTATGACGTGAGCAGTTATTTCTTCTTTAGTCTTTGGTAGCTGTGGGAGTTACTAAAACAGTGCTGTCAGGTTGAACATAATGTTTAAAAAAAGACTGTTCAAAAAGTTCTAACTCAGATAAGAGAATGATTCAAAATCAACCTGCCTTGTCCACTATGCTATAATGTATCTCTGAATACTGGCTTATACACTGAACGGCATGAAAAATGCAACACTTCGATTTCTTTCAAAACTTTCAAATTTATTACACTTTTATGAAACTAATCCACTATCTTATGATAGAATATTGTGGTACAGTCCCATCTATGTGTCTAACAATGAAAATAAAAGATGATTTTAGACAAATTGAACCAATTAAGCCAGAGATGCACATTTCAAAGAAATATTGAATAAGCTCATGAAAGTAATGCACTTCTGTCTTGATGTTATACACTTCACAGATCTTGGAGATGATCTCGGGGACCTCAGTTCGCATCTTCAAAAGTGTGTATTGCCATCTCTTGCACCAATGATGGCATTCCACTTTTCAGGCATGCTCCTAATGCGGTAATGTCCTGTTGAGGAATCATCTCCCATTCTTCCAGGGGGGCGTTCCATAGGTCCTGTAGGGTCTCTGGATAGTGCTGACGGGCTCTTCTCCCCAGCTGGTCCCAAACGTGCTCAATAGGATTCAAATCAGGGCTTCGAGCAGGCCAAGACATAGCACAAATCCCAGTTTCATGCAAGAACTCTTGCACAATTCTCGCAACATGTGGGTGTGCAATGTTGTGCATTAGTATAAAATCATCACCAGTAAATGGAGCGAAAGGCACAACATGATCCAGAAGGATTTCCTCCACATACTGATGTCTGGTAAGGTTCCCATTCTCCATGAAGACCAAATCTGTCCTTGCAGCTGTATTGATTCCTGCCCACTCCTTCACAGAACCACCCTGAAAAGGCATCCTGAATGAGAATGTACAAGGATAATACCTTTTTCCTGGTCTTCTCCAGACTCTCTCTCTTCTGTCAGGTGATCGGAGGCCAAATCGCAACTCATCAGTGAACAGCACTTGATCGCATTGTTGTATGGTCCAGCCAAGATGTTCCCTTGTGAAACATAGTCGAGCCGTGTGATGCTGTCTGGTGAGTTCTGGACCTGTAGCAGATCTTTTGGAGTTAAGATTGGCTTCTTCCAGTCTTCTTCGAAGGGTTCTCTCACTCACAGTGACACCTCGAATTTGGTGGAGTCGATTCTGTGCTTCAACGACGGTGGTGTGACGGTTGCGGAGAACTTGAAGTTGTAAGAAGCAGTCATCTCTCTCCGATTTTGCTCTTTTTGGGCCTGATCATGGTTTCCTTGCAAAGCTTCCAATTACCCTGTACCTTCGTACGGTTCTAGAAATCATGGAAGGTGTAGTCCTCAACACTTCTGCAACATAATGAATGCTGCAACCATCTTCTACCAAAGCAACAGCTTTCACGGTTTGTTCAAGGCTTAACGACATGTTTACTCCAGAAAGCTGATTAAGACAATCACAGAAAAATCTTACAAACACATATGATTGAAAGGGGAACAATTAAAGATACAACAATAAGTGCTACAAGAGTGGGAAAACATTATTAGCTCACATCCAGCGATGTGTTTTCCAAGTTGCGTGGTGGGAGGGGGGAATTGAGGCTAGTGCAATAAATATTCAACTCTTCATTGTTTGCTCGCAGAGCAATTCCAATAACATCTCTCGCACTCTTTGAGTCCAGCTCTTCATAAGGGTGTAGTGGCATTATGTGACAAGCCTTTTGGTGATCTGCCTCCAGTATTCTCTGCTTTGGGCATGGCGACTTGCTTGCTTTAAACTCATCTTGGTCAAGCTCTTGATCTGGTCCATCCTTTGTAACGGTGCATGTCCTCTAGGTTTTCAGCCAATAATATAACCCGTCTTAAAAAATTGGTTGAAGTGCTCCATTTTGATTAAATAGATAATTCATTATTTTCATTCATTCATTATTTATTTACCATAAACCTTTACAGTATCTATGGAAGGCGAGGGGAAAAGGACGAGCCCCCTACACGTAGTAGTACACAGTAATTATACATCATTTACTGGGTGTTGCATTTTTGTGCCCCTTAGTGTATGACAATTTATAATGGGATTTGAACATTGAAATGCCACCACTGAAACAATTAGTCCATACAAGATTTTTCTTTCCTTCCAGCTTCACTGTTCTGTAAGTAGTGTGATAACACTGCCCATACACCTGTTACACCATTCCATTTGTGTCAGTTCATGGTTTATTGGCAAACAGATCATTTGTAGGACTAATCTGATAGCTTTCAAAGTCAAATATACAGAATATATATATTAAATGGTTTGTTTTAAATAGGTTGTCAATGATATGAAGTTTAGATATGCAAGCTAACCATCCCATATTAACTTACTGTCAAAGTTATGAACTTAATAGGATTAAAGTTACAGAGATACCAGTTCAAAGTTGTCTGATTGTGCTTCATTATACAAGCAGAACATTGGTATTGTTAGCCTTTAATGGGCCAGTTTCGATCCTGTCTCATCACCTATACAGTACCGGTATCGAATGAAAATTGATAGTTCTTGCAATACTTCGTCTTCATGGGCAACTCTCAGCTTAGGTGAAGTGTTGATTCAATTACAGCATTTAAAATTAACTGAGCAAGTCCTTCTTGAACAGCTTTTAGGGTTGAATTTATTGTTGGTTGTTACTTTTTTGAGGAGCATTAATGCTTTGAGCCAGATTGTAAGTTATATTGAGAGAAAGAAGCAATATTGGTTAGTACAGTTACACAAAAATAAAGAGGGAAATGGGATATTCTGAGGAATAACTTTCAGAGAAGAATCATCAAGATATTTTAGGTATTAGTAAACTGGTAACTTCAATTTTTTTCTTTTTAGAAGAATGGAAAGGAGTTTTTAAAACCATCCAGTGCAGCTTATTGTTTGAGAATCTATTCTATTGCTATTTGACTGGACCAACTCTGCTGTCTTGCAACCCGAGGAGCTGTACCTCCAAACATTACTTAGTGGGGTGTAAATTTGAAATGTACTCCAGAACCAAGGATTATTATACCTGATTATGTGTGTGCTAGGATGTGTGAAGGTGAAAACAGGGAGGTTGGTCCACATGCATTACCTATCACATCCAAGGTTACCAGCTCTGTGTGGGAAAATTAAAGATTAGGAAAGAAGTGTATTGCCATTATATGATTCTGTAGAATAACACACAGATTTGGTAACCTTTGATTAAAGACTATAACTGACATGCTTCATGCAAACTGGAAGTGAGATAGAAAAAGTGAGAAAGACAGTGCAAGATGAAGAGATACAGTGCTTTGTGAAGCAGGCAGCATTGTACGCTGGGAAAGGAAGGAAATACTGTAGGCAAAGACTCGGAGCTTCTTGATACAGCAAACAGAGATATTACAGAAAGGGAAAACATTTGCTATACGTTAGAGTGAAAATAAATTTACGTTGGCTTTGAAAATTGGGCATTTATTATTCTTTAATAACATAGCCCTTAAGTGGTCCTGTTATACAATATGACTCAAAAGAATGGGAAATTTTGAAATGTATTGTGATTAAAGTCAAGAACATTCCACCTGTTAATGCATACAACTTATTATATTGTCATTGATGACGCTCAGTCAAAAAGACATATTTTGTTTCCTATTAAGAAACATCTTCAGCTTAATAACATAAATTGACAAGATACACATTGACCCAATGTAATGAATTAATAAAAGGTTTGTAAAAACATGTAATGTTCTGTGGAGGATGTCTTCTTCTTATTATTATTATGAAGAAACACACTATGTCTATATATTGTGGTACTCTACTTGCAGATAATTAATAGCTTTAAAACTTTCAGCATTGTACTATGTATATTGTATGTTTCTTGTTGAAAAGTGAACTAAAATGCAGGGGAAACTCCTTGATTGAAAACTGTAGCTCAATATGGAAATCCTACAGTCATTCAATAGTAAAGCAAGTCAGGACCCATTCCAAAGGGATAAGCGGTGAACCTCCCATAACATCTAATATCACTGTAGTCATAATGTTATTACTGCGCATTTACAGCTGCATTGGACCACTGTAGTCAATTACTGTCTGGTCTTATATGATGTTTTATGGTTTTTCCCTTTCTGTTCTTCCAGTATTTCTTCATTCTATCTGATCTTCATTTTCATTCTTCTTCTGAAAATACCCTTTTATTTGTTTCTCTTTTACATATCAATTTTCGGTAGGAATCTGATTTTACTATTCTTCAACTTATTTACTTTGATTTATTCTTTAAATCCTCCCGTGTTATGTCTAATTCTTTCATGTCTTCTTTTATTTCTTTTATCCAGACAGGTTGTTGTTTTTGTTTCCAAAGCTTCTCCAACATTCTGCATATTTACCTGTCTTGAGGTGTTCTCAACAGATGACCAAAGAATGATATTCTCTTCTTTCTTATGAAATCCATTATAGGTTCTATTTCCCGATGTACTGCTGCATTTGGGATGACACACCATTCTCCTTCTTTTTGCTACTTCTTATTAATGCATGTTCTTACTATTCTTTTCTATTTTTAAAATTTTGTCTATGTTTTGCCTTAGTTTAAAAAAATGTTTCACTTCCATAAGTTATTTCAGTTTGAACTTTTTCAGTCTTATAATGTTTCAATTTTGTATTTATTGACAAACATTTCTTGTTGCATGTATTTCTGGTTACTTTTTGGGCTCTGGATAATTTATTCGTTCTCTCTGTCCAAGAAATGTTTTCATTTAAATTGTATGATTATACTTTATCCAAGGTATTTAAATTGTTTAACAATTTGTATTTCATTCCCACATATTAGAACACTGTACTGATTTCTGTATTGAGTTACAGTTTTCAGTCAAAGAGTTTTACCTGCATTTTAGTTCACTTTTCAACAAGGAACATATACATAGTACATTTCTCAAGGTTTTAAAGCTATTAATCGCCTGCAAGTAGAATGCCACAATATACAAAGACATAGTGTATTTCTTCTTTAGAAGAAGAAGACATCTACCATGCAACATTATGTGTTTTTACAAATATTTTATTAAATCATTACACATGTTTTTAATTCAATGAGTATCTTGTCAATGTATGTTATTAAGCTGAAAATGTTTCCTAACATGTCCTTATGATTAAGTGTCATCTATGACAATATAATGAATTGTATGCATTGAAAGGTGGAAAGTTTCAAAGTAGATTAGTTTCATGTTACGTTCTTTCATGGTTTCGACTTTAATTAGTTAGCATAATTGCGGATACCTAATAATGAAGTTTAATATGTGAAATGATATTCTGCATGACATATAAGTGCTCCTCACAACTTCTTGCCATTTAATAATAATAGAGCAGTAGAGTGGTATGGAATGTGCCTTTGTAGTCAAAGTATGTTACATGAATGGCAGTGTGAAGCCTTGCATTCAGAATTTTGGGTGGCAGAGTCATATAACATCAGCACATGGAATTAACACCTGCCTAATTTTCCACAACACATTGACATCAATGGCAGCTGTACTGCTACAAGTGTTTGCCAACCATATCATTTCAATGAAAAGTGAGGTTATATGGCCCCCAAGATCACCTGACCTTATAATATGACCTTTTTTTTCTTTGGGTCATCTTAAGAGCAAGAATTCCCGTACTTAACCTGCTATGAAGGAAGAACTGATTCCTTTGAAATGGTACATCGAGAAATGACACTGTCCCTAAGAGAGTGCTAGAATGTCTGCAGAGGGAAAGTGGTCATCTATTTGATATCTTAAAGAAAGAAGCTACTATGAAATTTAGCAGTGGCACACTCTGTATAAAGTAAATAGCATTAATATTTATAAGGTAGGCCTATATACTATTCTATTCCATTACTCTCTGTTTGAAAATTTCCCTTTCTTTTGAGTCACTCAGTATAATCCACAACTGTTACTAATTAACAAAAGAGACTGATATTATAACCACACTTTCAACAACACGCTGAAAATTGAAAGCTATAAGTTAATTGAAAGTGGGCTAATTTAGATATCATAGTACTTACTGCATATGGCAGAAAACTATGTGTTGATAGGAATGTTTGTCTATGATCTAGGGAATCACTGATTACTGTCCATTGTTCCTGGTAATATTTTCAACCAATGGGGAAAGCTCCGAGTCACAGAAAAATCATACGTAATGGGAAAATATGAGGAAGGTACAGTATACTCTACTGGAGTACAACAAGCAGCGTCAACTCTACCATACTGGATGTGAACCTGTGGCAGTGTGATGCAGACAGAGTTTAAGGCTCATTAATAAATCTTCACAGACAATGTTCAAGGAACGAAACCTTGAAGTCTTTATTTGGGGAACAAAGATCAGGGAATCATAAGCATTGGTAAGAATAAATTGCCATATATGCAGTTTTCAAAAGCAGTCTAGAAAAATGTTATTCCAGAAAAAAATAGAAGGAAATTTCTTATCCTACTCTGTAACTGACAAGTTTTATTTAGTGGTCAGTAGAAATTAAGCTTCCTGTCTGTATTGGGATTCCCAAAAGACCTTAGGTTTAAATGTGAAGGGGGTAGTCAGATTTGGAAAGGGTTAAGAAAGTCTATTCAACACTCCACATCATATGATGTTGTGATGTAAAAGATCTCTGGTGATACATTTCAAAAAATTTATTTAGAATTCAATAATAGCTTTCCCAATAAATAGACTTCTGGTTTCTATACCATTTGGTGGACTAAAATGGAACATTGAAATTGATATGCAGATAGTCTAAATGGTGATAAATCAAGGTGCCTGGTAACTGAGGCCATGAGGAAACTTTTGAATACTGCGAACAGATGAGAGGACAAACTATGTATGTAAAGTATAGGCCTACTAGAAAATGAGTCCAGCCTCACATCTATTTCCAACCACCCTTCCATTTAGGTTGAAATGAATTGTAACATTTACTCGGAAACCTCTTAACTTTCTTTCTAGGACAGTTCAGTGAATAATAGAACAGATCTAAATTCAAATGATTCTTGAATCTTGAGACCAAATATTACAAACTAACAACAACTAGAAGATGCTTGTCTGTTTGAAAACAATTGTATTTTCATATGAAAATTGGTATCTGAACTGAATAATGTCCACTGGGAGAAAATTACATTTGAATGGTCTATTTAACTGCTTTTGTGGTCTTTTGAACTGCAATAATAAAATCTTAATTGTATTTGTCTGTGAGGAAAAATTAAAAATGCCATAAAATTCTGTTCTCTTTCTCACTGCTCATGTATCATCCATCCTGTACTTTGATGCTGGCAAGATCATTACCCCAGGCTTCGTGCCATTGTTGTTGGTCATCTGGGTACTGTTCGTTGCAGTGGTCATGTTTGTCCGTGCGGTGGTCGTAGTTTTCGCTGCAGCTGAAACGCCAAGGCCAAGGCCTAGGCTTTCCGTGCCGGCTACGACGCGATACACTGTTCCAGCCGCACGGGCAGCACGGTCAGCCGTCCTCTGATTTATAAATGAGCCAATCATGTCAGCATAATCAAATACAAAAAATCAATTTATGAAGCTCAGTGGAATCCTGCTGGAACAGTACGTTATCTGAGAGCAAAGTATGCATATAAACATGTCACAATAGAGAATGTCACCTTTACAATACAAACTAAAACAGCAAGATTCTGTAGTTACTGAATAAAACTGAAGGTGTTTGGGTACAATTACATCTAGTCTTATACTAATTATTGTATTTCAAAATTCTACAAATTCTGATATTCATCCTCATCAATATCCTATTATTATTATGTATTATTTTATTTCCATATCTATGTATAAGAAGCAGATGGAGAGCAGTGACTTGATGTGTAAGAATGCTTCGGTAGAATTGGTACACAAATACATGGGTCCAAAATGTTCTTCAGCAGTCTTCATCAGTGCAGGATGCAATAAGAATGGTGGTGGTCATTGTTGCCAAGTAAATACTGTAGATCATATTTTGAATATGTTTCACAGTTAATGTTCTTCAAAAACATTTACCCTCTTGGCTTTAAAAGTTCTGAAGCAATTTTTGAAACAATTTGCTGTACATCGCACCGACACAGATGTCTTATGGTGATGATGGGATAGGAAAGGGCTAGGGGTGAGAAGGAAGCAGCTGTGGCCTGGCGTGAAAATGGAAAACCCATGGAAAACCATCTTCAGAGCTGTGGACAGTGGGATTCGAATCCAATGTCTCCTGAATGCAAGCTCACAGCTGCGCGACCCTAACCACACGGCCACTTGCTTGGTGTTCTGAAGTTTGACCCAGCCTTAACATTAGATAACTGCACCTTTCATCCATTCTCTTGTCTCGCCTATCTTCCTTCTCCCTTTCTCTCAGACAGCATTCACTTGTCAACAATGATGACCACCATTCTAGCCCACCCGGTGGCAATGATCGTTAAGGCATCAAGTCTATAACTGATATCATGATTAGCTAGTTTGAGTCCCAATGGTTGAAAAAATTCTCACCATCAGAATGTTGTATGACATAAATTTCAATTGATCCGCATTGATCCGTATTGATAATTAATAGGGGTAAGAGTGGGTGAATAGGTGGAACCACACTTACCCCATCAGAATATTGGATGTCAGAGTAAGAGATTGCATGCCAAAAGCCTGGATTCAATTCCAAAATCTCTCCGCAGTGTTCATAAGGAGTGGGGGCATACGACGCTGTTGATGGTGATTCGTCCATCGGATGGGGATGTGAAGCTTTGAGCAGACACATTGGTGTTATTCGACAGGAGTAGGCTATGTGCCGACACTGGGTTTCACCCTCTCCCTACATCATAATCATCATCCCATATCCACATGCGAGGTCACCTAAGGGCGACAAATAGAAAGACCTGCACCAGGCGAGACGAACATGTCCTAGGACCCTCCCGGCACTAAAAGCCATACGATAAGTGAGTACCACCATTCTTATTCTATCCTCCACTAACGAATGTTGCAGCTGAGAATTTTGGATCCATGTATTTCATTTGTGTGAACCGTACTCTATTTCTATGTGCCTACAGAACAGGTCACTGCTCTCCATATGTATTTCACTCCTGTTAGCCTTCTTACCTGGGCCTTTAATTTAATATCATTATTTATGTTGTTTTCTTAAGAACTGATGCATCTTTTGCTTTAAAGAAGAATTGAGTAAGACTTTATGAAATATGTAAAACCTGAACACAATAAAACAGGTAATGAACTTGGAACAAGGTGTAATTTCAGGATTGTAAATACCTACCTGGAATATGTGTAGAGTTAGGAAGAAGCTAGAATGTTTTTAATAGTGTTTACACTTATTGTGATTATACTAGGCAAACAGATTATGAATTTCCATTCCACACGATAGTTGCTGTGTGGTCTGTGCAGGTTATACTCACAGCCAGATGCCAACATGAGTCCATGCTTTACCAAACTGAAACTTCAATACTAGAGTCACTATTACACGAAATCAGCTTAATTTCCTGTATCAAATCTTATTTACATTAAATCAGTTAAAAGAAAATAGAACATGTTTCATTCCTTAGGAATATCTTCAGCTATATAACATTGCTTAGGTGAAATTACAAATAATTTTCTTCTTCTCAAAAAACCATCTTAAAAATAGTACCTTTGTTATGCTTACAACAAAACTAATTTAAAAATAATTAAAATATGGGGGGAGGGCTGAGTGGGGTGGTGAAATGGGTCTAGTGGGTCTAGAGTCTAGTTGCTGCTAGACCTCTCCAGAGACACAGTAGGTTGCCAACATAGCAAGACTTTGGGGAAGCTTTTTCATAACATCAATAAGATAGCAATCAGTTTCAGAGGATCCCTTAATAAACAAAAATTCAAGAGACACATTTTCACCAAATTTCATTAAATGATAATACTCACCTCGGAAAAGAAGAGCAGCTGAAGAGAGCAGTTTTTAAATTAAGATGGAACATCGACATGAAAAAAATCCTTTTCAAAAACTTTTTTGAAAAATGAATAAACTAGGAAAAACATACACATCACATATGAACAAAAGTGCTGTATACTAACAAATTTTTAACATCTATTTAAGAGAATAGGAAATTGTTTTAAACTAGGTTAGAACATGAGTAGATCCATCTTCCCTTCCCATTTCACTGCCCCACTCAACCCTCCCCACATATTTTAATTATTTTTATATTTTTTAAATTAGTGTTGTTTTAAGCATAACAAACGTACTATTTTAAGATGGCTTTTTGAGAAGAAAATTCTTTGTAACTTCATTTAAGTTATATTATGTATCTGACAGTGTTCCTAAGGAATGAAGCATGTTCTACAAATAATTAATTTGCTTAAAGCAAACATACAGTATCAAATAGGTGGAAGTTTACTTTTACTGATTTCATGTAAAATAGTCACTAGTCACTGAAAGGTCACACTTTACAGTAAGTAACTTTATGGCCATTTGTACAGAGCTGTAAAAAAACTATGATTGTTGAGAAAGATGCTGAAATGATTTTCTAGTGTCATCGAGAACTACTTCTGTGAACAGTGTGGACTGTCATCTCTGCTTCATATTTTAAACAATTCCTAAGATTTGTTAACTAATTTATGAATTTCAATACAACTTGGAACTTGACCATCAGGGTATTTTTCTTGAAATAATCTCCTGTCAGCACAAGCCAATTCTGTATGCACATATGAAAATCCACATCCTGTTTCCAGTCATTTGAGTGGGTCAGGAATGGAATGAATGAAGCCCCCATCTGGCGATGGGAGTAGGAACTATGCCAGCTGCCGAAGTGTGTCACACCTCTCTGCGGCAATGATTAATAGCTGACAGATGAAATGATATTGGAGAGTGTTTCTGGAATGAAAGATGACAGGGAAGCAGAGAAAAACCTGTCCTGCCTCCGTTTTGTGCAGCACAAATCTCACATGGAGTGACCGGAATTCAAACCATGGAACCCAGCGGTGAGAGGCTGGTGCACTGCCGGAGGCTTCTCTGTACACACATATCAATCCACCTATTGTAGAATAGAATACTTGGCCTATTATTATTCTTAGCTTTCTTAATACATTATGCTATATTTATATACAGTTTCAGCAGCTCAGACTGATAATGCAGTTCTCATGAAGCTCGGGATTCCTGGCTCATTGGCTGTGGCCTTGGCCAACATCGCAGCTGGACTGGATCCACCATGCAATTCAAACTCTGCTCACCCAGTACATACGTAACGGAAATGGAACCAATAAGTGTAAGGGTATACAACATAAAGGATAGAAGCTAGCAAGGAGGATAGAACATGCACAAAGGAACACTATGATAAGTCAGTGCAGGTAAAGGGAGCAACAATAAGGAGAAACAAAGACAAACACAATAGGACCATCTCCACAACTTCATTGCCCCTCATCAATCTCAGTTATTGCAGTCTAGTTCCTTTCAGCCCTTAATGTGCCTAATGTTGATCTGGAGGAACTTGGATTAATGGAAGAAGAGGCCAGGAAATTGCATGTGATGTGACATACTAGGAATGAATCATGAGCAATAGGCATACCTAAGTGATGTACAAGACATCTGTATGAACAACTGACAGAGTTTGAGAGAGGTTGTCCTCCTTTCTGATAGTCTCTTAAAGTCCTCCAGAACAGATCTGCTATGGCTCCATGGGTTCCTAAATATGTCCATTGTTTTCAATACAATCATACAATGAAATGGTTAATTTGGCACACAGCCCACAGGCCCACCCAGCCTATCGCAAGTCAATTATCCAGCCTCGCACAAACTCTGTTATTTGTTGTAGCGATGTCTCATAGGTATTCTAGGCACATCTATTACTTACGGATCTTGGCTAGCATCTCTCATGACATGAGTAGGCCCTGTAATAATTAAGAGGGAAATTTCTCAAGGCAGTATTATTGGACCTTTATGTTTTCTTATATATAATATGTAAATGATATGAGAAAAGAAGATGAATCAGAGAAAAGGCTTTTTGCGGATGATGTTATTCTGTATAGAGTAATAAATAGGTGACAAGATTGTGAACAACTACAAAAAAAAGGACCTCGATAATGTTGTGAGATGGACAGCAGGCAATGGTATGATGATAAACGTGGTTAAAAGTCAGGTTGTGAGTTTCACAAATAGGGAAAAACCTCTCATTTTTAATTACTGCATTGATGGGGGTGAAAGTTCCTTATGGGGATCACTGTAAGTATCTAGGTGTTAATATAAGGAAAGATCTTCATTTGGGTAATCACATAAATGGGATTGTAAATAAAGGGTACAGATCTCTGCAAATGGTTATAAGGGTGTTTAGGGGTTTTAGTATGGATGTAAAGGAGAGGGCATACAAGTCTCTGGTAAGACCCCAACTAGAGTATGGTTCCAGTGTATGGGACCCTCACCAGGATTACTTGATTCAAGAACTGGAAAAAATCCAAAGATAAACAGCTCAATTTGTTCTGGGTGATTTTCGACAAAAGAGTAGCATTACAAAAATGTTGCAAAATTTGGGCTGGGAAGACTTGGGAGAAAGAATACGAGCTGCTCGACTAAGTGGTATGTTCTGAACTGTCTGTGGAGACATGGTGTGGCATAACATTAGTAGATGAATAAGTCTGAGTGGTGTCTTTAAAAGTAGGAAAGATCACAATATGAAGATAAAGTTGGAATTCAAGAGGACAAATTGGAACAACTATTTGTTTATAGGAAGGGGAGTTAGGGATTGGAATAACTTACTAAGGGAGATGTTCAATAAATTTCCAATTTCTTTGAAATCATTCAAGAAAAAGCTAGGAAAACAACGGATAGGGAATCTGCCAACTGGGCTACTGCCCTAAATGCAGATCAATAGTGATTGTTAGTGATTGATCGATCTGCTTTTCGGAGGGCTCATCTTGAGGAGGCTATATTCCTGGGACCTTCTCTTTGCACAGAGTCAACAGTGTACTGTAAGATTAATCATTTAGTTTAAATATATTTTGTTACTTGATGCAAGAAAAGAATAGTGGTAGCAAAACAAGTCTTCCAAAATAAGAAAAACTTACTGCTAAACAACCATCTCAATTTGGAGACCAGAAAATAATTTCTCAAGACCTTTGTTTGGAGTATGCTACTGTGTGGATGTGAAACCTGGACATTAGGGAAATAGGAAGAAACAAAACTTGAGGCTGCTGAAATGTGGTTTTGGAGAAGAATTACAAAAACAAATTGGATGGATAGAAAGACAAATGACATTGTTGTAAAGAACGTAAAAGAGGATTGATGTTTATTAAATACGATAAAGAAGAGGAAAACAAAGTTCCTTGGACACGTACTGAGACATAACTCTCTTCTCCAAACTATCATTGAAGGTAAAGTACTGGGAAAGAGACCCAGGAGACAACCAAGGATGTCATACATTAGGAACTCCGTCGGTGAACTGGCACGTGGTTCATATAGCAACATGAAGAGGCTAAAAGAAGGTCATCAGATGTGGCTACAGTAACAAGGCATTGCCTTTAGTAGACAATAATGATTACGATGATGACTGGATGCAAGTAGGTTGTGTGTGTGAAAACAATATTTCATATGTTACAGGCTAGGTTATGTACTAAGGTCTAATCATGTGTATTTAGCTCATCTACTATAGGTTAGGCTATGTTAAATAATCTTCCATGTGTTCTGCATTGTTCAGGAAACTTCTAGTTACATGTGTGATAACTTTAGAACTGTGTATTGGGGTTACATCGTGCTTATTACTTGTAAATAATATTTTGTGTGTTGCAAGTTATCCGAGAAATTTCCTATTGGATGTGTGTTAACCTAAGTGAACTCTGGAACCTTGATGTACCAAAGACATCTCAACAGTGTTCTACGTATTTCTAGCTATCCATAGGTAATATGCTGTAATGTGTAATGACAAACTTGTTTCAAGATAATTCTTGAACAGGAACTTACCAAGGACTTCTGGATATTATTGGTAGAATCTTCCAGGTGAAAAAAAGAACTACAACATGTTTTTCAGTCAGTGATGGAACGAATGAAGCCCCCATCTTGTAGCGAGGATGGGAATTGTGCCGGCTGACGAAGCCTGTCGCTCTCCTCTGGGGCAATGATTAATGACTGACATATGAAATGAAATGATATTGGAGAGTGTTGCTGGAATGAAAGATGACAGGGAAAACAGAGTACCTGGAGAAAAACCTGTTCCGCCTCCACTTTATCCAGCACAAATCTCACATGGAGTGACCGGGATTTAAACCAAGGAACCCAGCGGTGTGGGGACAATGCGTTGCTGCCTGAGCCATGGAGGCTTTAGAACCTTCCAGGTATGTATCTTGTGTTAATACTATGTTGTAAGAGAAAATTATCCAGAACCATAGCCAGAATGTATATAAAAGTGTTCAGTCTAGTTACAGTAGAAACTTGCCGCCTGCTCTGATAACCAAGAGTTCACGGCCGTTTTCAATTTGTCATCATCATTGTAGTGGCTACCACCGAGGTGATGTTTGAGGCGGCGGAACAGATGGAATTGCGGAACTGCAGCTCAGACCCGAGGATTATTGAACACTTTTGGCTCGGACCTTGACCTTGCGCCGAGCAATTACCATCTGTTCCGCCACCTCAAACATCACCTCAGCGGCAACCACTGCATTGATGACGACGAAGTGGAAATGGCCGTGAACTCTTGGTTATCAGAGCATACAGCAAGTTTCTATGAAATGAAATGAAATGTCATATGGCTTTTAGTGCCGGGATATCCCAGGACGGGTTTGGTTCGCCAAGGTGCAGGTCTTTCAGTTTGACTCCCGTAGGCGACCTGCGCATCGTGATGAGGATGAAATGATGATGAAGACAACACATACACACAGCCCCCGTACTGTAGGAATTAACCAATTAAGGTTAAAATCCCGACCCGGCCGGGAATAGAACCCGGGACCCTCTGAACCGAAGGCCAGTACGCTGACCGTTCAGCCAACGAGTTGGACAGCAAGTTTCTATGAAGAGGGTATTCAAAACTTAGTTGTAAGGTATGATAAGTGTTTAAACAAACTTGGCGGCTATGTTGAAAAATGGAGTAAAGTATGTAGAATCTGCAAATAAATGTGGAGTTTGAAAATCGTCTTTTGCTGTATAGTTATTTTCAAACGGCCCTTACTTAAAAAACATGCCTTGTATGTGCTAAGTGAAAATATATATGAGTAGCCAGTAATAGTAATGGTTTTATTTTGGTACATCACTGCATCTACGTTATACTGAAAGATATGGTATTCAGGGAATTGAAAAAACCTCTTTGTAATTCTAACAAATTATTAAATTAGTGTAGTTTATAATGCATGTACAGTCAAGGATTTCAGAGAGATTCCTTGAGTATGTTTTAATGCAGAATACTTTCTTTTTTCGGAGGACCTACAGTACTTGGTCAAAGTGTTCAACAGATGTATAGCGCATGTGTGTACTCTGTCATGGTCATACTGTAGTTACCATAAATCATTGTTAAATATAACTTCAGAGTGAAAAATAAGCACCAAGCAAGTGTATGTGCAGTTTGGATGACGTAGCTATCAGCTTGCATTCGGGAGATAGTGGGTTCAATCCCCACTGTTGGCAGCCCTGAAAATGGTTTTCCATGGTTTTCCATTTTCTCAGCAGGAAAATGATGGGGCTGTACCTTAACTAAGGCCACAGTCACTTCCTTCCCACTCCTAGCCCTTCCTACCCCATCATCACCATCTGTGTCGGTGCGACGTAAAGCAGATTGTTGAAAAATAAGCCTATTTTACATTACATGTTTTGTTTATCTATTCGTGCATTTTAATCACTGTTAGGGCAAATAATAATTGTCTTTTGGACAAGGAATATACCAGCAGAACCTGTCTCCACCATCCTTATCCCATCGACAAAACTTTGTGAGTGTGAAAATGTAAACTGCTGAAGAATATGTTTACTCGGATAAGAATTGCAGCCGACGATATCAGCAGTAAAGTAAAATTAGCTGTGAAGAGAATGAAAAACAGGAAAGATCCTGGACCTTATGAAGACATGGAAAAGCCTTGGGGAAGAAGGTATTGACATGCTGTGGAATTATGTGAGTAAAATATTCAATCAAGAGGAGCTATCTAATGAATGGAGGAAAAATGTCCTTGTCCCAATCTACAGAAAACAGAATATCTGCATTTCAGTGGGGCTCAAGACTCTGAAATTAGCATGCAAGGAACAGTGCTAAAGGGAGTGGAAACATTTCAATATCTAGGATCTGTCTTGTCAAAGAATGTATATCTGGATGAAGAGGAAACCTGAGGATCCAGGCAGGGTGGATACATTGGAGAAAAATGTTAGGTATGATCTATGATCGTCGAATAAAGCTAACAGTGAAGGGGAAAATAAACAAAATCATAGTATGCCCATCTATGATATATGGTGCTGAAACATGGGCAGGAAAAAAAAAGGAGGAGAACAAGCTTAATGTGGCCAAAATGAAAATGCTCACATGGATATGTGGGGTTGCCAAACTTGACAGAATGAGGAATGAGGTAATAAGAGGGACTTAAAAGGTAGTGGAGGCTTTAAGGAAGATCCAGGACAGAAGAATGTAGTGATGTGAGGTGAAGAGGAAATGGCAATGTGGGAAGAAGTAACATAAGATTTAGGCTGCAGATGAAAGAGCCAGAATAAGACCAAAACAGTAATGGATGGACATTATTAAACCAAATGCACCTGCAGGCGGATTGGTATGCACTCTGTCTTATGAGCATTCTGGTCTGCACCTGTGATCCCGTTAGAGTGTTGGAAAAGCAGTAGAGAATGAAAGAAAAAGAACAATTGCTGAGGGCTTACTTAAATAAATATGGCCCCCTTTTCTTCTTTTGCCCTGAAATGTTTTTCTGTCATTTCTCATTTTCACACCAGGCAAATGCTGGGGGCTGTACCTTAATTAAGGCTATGGCCGCTTCCTTCCCACTCTTAGCCTTTTTCCATCCTTGCATCGCTGAAAACCTTCAATGTATTTATGTGAAGTTAAACCATTAGCAGTAGTGGGTTTGAATCCCACTGTCGGCAGCCCTGGACGTGTTTTTCCGTGGTTTCCCATTTTCACACCAGGCAAATGCTGGGGCTGTACCTTAATTAAGGCCACGGTCGTTTCCTTCCAATTCCTAGCCCTTTCCTATCCCATCGTCGCCATAAGACCTATCTGTGTCAGTGTGACGTAAAGTCACTAGAAAAAAAAAAAGAAACAAAACCATTAGCAAAACAAAAAAAATCTTTCTTCCTCTTGTTTCCTTCTTCTCCTTTAAGTAAAGACAGCAAAAGAGTAGTTCCTGACAGTTTACTCTATCATATATGGCCCCTTTTTCTTCCTTTCTTCTTCTACTTCTCTTTAGGAAAAATGGGAGAGAAACTAAATGGCTGAGGGCTTATGCAATGAAATATGACTTTTTATTTTCTTTCTCTTTCCTCATTGTTCTTCTCATTTAGGAAAAGTGGAGGAGAAAGAAAAAGAACAATGGCAGAGGGTTTCTTCAGTCAAATATGTTTTCTTTTTTCTTTAGGAAATGCAGAAGAAAATTCTTTAGGAAAAGCAAGGAGAAAGAAAAAGAACAATGGCTGAGGGCTTCCTCAATCAAATATGACTTCTTCTGTTCCTTATTTCCTTCTTCTTGTCCGGCCCCATGGCTAAATGTTAGCGTGCTAGCCTTTGGCCACAGGAGTCCTGGGTTCGATTCCCAGCAGGGTCAGGAATTTTAACCAGCACTGGTTAATTTTGCTGGCACGGGGGCAGGGTGTATGTGTTGTCTTCATCATCATTTCCTCCTCATCACAACGTGCAGATTGCGTACGGGAGTCAAATCAAAAGACGTGCATCTGGTGAGCCGAACATGTCTTCGGGCACTCCCAGCACTAAAAGCCATACGACATTTCATTTAATGTAATTTCACTTCTTCTTCTTCTTCTTCTTCTTCTTCTTCTTCTTCTTCTTCTTCTTCTTCTTCTTCTTCTTCTTCTTCTTCTTTAGGAAACATGGAGGAGAAATAAAGAGAACAATGGCTGATTGTTTACTCGATTATATAGGAATTCTTTTCTTTATTCTTTTATTGCTGTTACAATACCTTATTTGTTCTGGATAAGGCTATTTCAGACTTGTTCGTAGAGTTTTGAAACAATGCTACTGAAGGGATTTTTACTCCAGAAAGTTGGTGGATTCCTATCAATGTCAGTGACCATAGTGATTAGGTGCAAATGGGTTAAGGAGAACTAAAGGGCTATTGGAGGTGGATACACATGACAGGACCAAGTTGAGATGAACTGCCAGGAACATCGACCCCATATGAAAATGAGAAATGGTGGATCAAGAAAGAAAGAAAAGAAGAGGAAGAAGAAGAAGTTTCTTCAAGGAATGGATTTTGCGTTCATTGTGCAGCAAGCAATGTACAGCAAAATTGTTGCAACATTGTCCAGACCACTGTGGGTAGGGAAGTGTACTGTTATCATTCTTGTTTATAATGGTAATGGATGAAATCATAAATGGGACAAAGGAAAAACATGAGGACAAGGAGCTGAAGATGATGTTGTTTACAGATGACATTGCTGGTTTGGCTGCAGACAAGAAAGGAAGTGCAAAATCAACTGGTCATGCTGAGTGAGTAAATTAATTATGGAAAGAAAATAACCATGAAGATAGGCAATTAGAGGAGAAAGAAAAGGGAAAGGTACAACAAGAACCGGAGGACATTGTGGAAATCTACAAGTACTTGTGAAGAGAACCAATGCAGAATACAGGACTGGACATGCAGAACAGTAAAAGGATATAACAAGGAAATGCATTTTACTTGACTTGGAAGAAGGAAGTATGAAGGAAGTGTGAAGACATACTGAGATATGCAGCAGAGATCTGTGGATGCTGATGAAAAGACAGGCCAGTGAGATAAATTTTAGAAGTATGATAGGAAAGACAAGAAAGGAAAGAGTAAGAAATGAGGATGTCAGGAAGGAAATCAGAGTGGAAATGGTTTCCAACAGCATAAAGAGAAATAAACTGAGATGCTTTATGCATGTTAAAAAGATGGAAGCAGATAATGGAGGCTAAGATACATTGAAGGAAGAAGAACAAGAGAAGTAAACCAAGACTAAGGTGGATGAACTTGATCAAGTACACTAGGCTATAATAAGAAGGAACCTGTATAGGAAACATGTAAGGAACAGTTCGATAGAGGAGGATAAAAATGGTGTCATTAATATCCTGACCAAGCTGCAGCTGAAAAATGAATATTGGTGATGATGTCCATTTTCTTCTTTTCCAATACTAGTTTTCTTTTTACATACACTTTTATGTTTACTAATGGTTCTCATTGTGTATGGATAACTGTTTGGTATAGGTTAAGATTACAAAATATGGCTCCCCTAGGAAAAAATAAATGTAATCAATTAAACTTCCATCTTCTTACCATGTACTTAATTTAATTCTGAAGAACAATCAAATGACAGCATATTTAGCAACACTTACCCGGATGATGTCGAAGAGGAAGTTCCCAGAACCACCACCAGAGCCTCCACTGCTGCTGGCTCCACCTCCAAGACTGAAGTTGATTAGCCTCTTGTTTCTGTCGGAATCTTCAGATGCTGAGTCATCGCTTGCTGCCTCGACGTTGGCTGGGTCGGGGGCATCGTTACCACCGCTGGCTGCTAGTTCTTGATCCTGGTCAACATTTTCAGGAAGGAGCCGCACCTCATTTTGTTGAGATTCAGCACCAATCACTTGATTTTCGTCCTCAGGATTGAGCTCCGTTTGCTGGAGAGGACATTTAGTAGAGTCAATTAGTTACATGCAAATTAATTTCCATAATATGTTTAAAAAAATGTTAGTTGTTCAGCAATCTACAGAAGCTGTTCTTAGGGGGCTTAGCCATTCAAAACATACACTGCTTGATCTGTGAAACTGTACTGACTTTTTGTTCTTACTAAAATGAAATAGCTCTGTTCAAACTGAACGTTAAAAGTCACCAGGGGCGTAAAGAATGCGATGTGAGCCGGCCTGCCAACATAAACATTTGGGCCCAACGAATAAAATTTTAAAACCTATGAATAACTAATATAAATTTGATTAAGCAGGTAAAAGTAATGCAATACGTTTTCAAGTTATATACATAAAAGGATTATTCATTATTGTTAAATTATTATAAAATAATTCTGCTGTATTCATTCAGTACAATAAAGTGCTGACAGATGCAGAAGAGAAAAACTACTCTTACACTGTCGGCGAGCAGTCATCACTGCAATCACATGGTCGTCTTGTAGTACAAAAATTGGCATTTGCGTGGAGTTGAAGTAACTAAACCACAGAAAACCACTTCTGGGACGGGCAACAAGTTGTTTTTAACAAACTGAGGTAGCAGCAAGCATAGGAACAAGGACATGTTTGTTTGGTTCAGACAAGTGTAATTTTGTTTTTAATTTTGACAAATTTGGTACCAGCTGAAACTGAAGAACTTGACAGTTAAAAATGGCTCGCATGGTCCGACGAGATTAAGAGGAGAAATTCTGATCTACATGAAAGGTCGTAGAACTATAGCAGTGTAAATAAGGATTTAAGGAAAGGAGAAATTTTCAAGAACAGAGGAGACAGCATTTTAAATGTTAGTATATAGTGACTAATGTAATAGGTTTTATTCATTTTATGATTTGATTTGAAAATTATTCTATTTTTCTATTATTCTATTTTTAAAGTTTATACTAAATGACATAGTAAGTGTAAGTGAACAGTTTAGACACAAAAGAGATATTTTAACGATTTCAAGATTTATGTATAATTTGTTTTGTTGATGACTGTATTGTACAAATGTGTCAAGTCCAAGGATTTTGTGTGATGTTTTTGCACTGCTGAGGAAGAGAGCAGTTGAGCTCTTGAAAGATGTATGGTAGATAATTATAATTATAATTATAATTAAGTACTGACAAGGCGGTAAAGTGTTTCAAAGAAATTAAATATAAGTCAATACGGACAAGATAGAACAGGGGTTTCCAATTTGCAAGGGCTCGAGGGCCATTTTTGAAACCTTAGTCATGTTCGCGGGCTGCACTGATGGCTCTGCATGGCTCATTGTTGGTCAGGCTTAGTAATATCGCATTAGTATTCCACTGCTATTTCATCGCGTATATATATACTTTTTTTTGCTCGCACGTTCACTTCAATCGAGACAATGATTATTAATATGCATAGTTCAATTGAAAAGAGGGTTTGATCATTTTAATTGCTTAAAAAATTATTTTAAAATTGCATAAAAGAGTGAAATTTGGAGCCGGGCTGAGTGGCCGAGACGGTTGAGGCGCTGGCTCAGTCCTGTGGTATTTTTTTTTCAAATACATCAGCCTTGTGTCGGTAGATTTACTGGCACATAAAAAGAACTCCTTTAGGACAAAATTTTGACACCTCGGCGTCTCCCCAAACCATCAAAAGTAGTCAGTGGGATGCAAAAATAATAACATTATTACTTGAAATTTGGATTTTAAATGTTTTAAAATCAAAAATAATCTGTTGAGAAGAAGAAAATACTTGAAAAGAGGAATTAGTATTAAAGAATAATTAGTTCTGACTTGGGTCTGTAAGGTGTATACAAATTAATATGTTTTTGAACAAGCTAATAAATATTTTTGTGACTTTCCTTCACATTATTTCTTACAGTGCCCTCGCGGGCCACATGCGGCCCGTGGGCCGCCATTTGGAAACCCCTGAGATAGAAGCATCATGGTTAAAATAATCAAAACTGAGGTAGAGTCGATCCTGTTCTATTTCCTTATAGTGAGTTTTAAATTCATGTCACTGAGCAAGTGGGTGCGTGGTTTGGGTCACGTAGCTATAAGCTTGCATTTGGGACATAACGGGTTTGAACTGTACTGTTGGCAGCCATGAAGATGGTTTCCCATGGTTTCTCATTATCACACCAGGCAAATGCTGGGGCTTTATCTTAAGTAAGTCCATGGTCGTTTCCTTCCCACTCCTAGACCTTTCCTGTTCCATCATCGCCGTAAGACCTATGTGCGTTGGTGTGACAAAATAAATAGTAAAGAAAGAAAAAAAAAATCATGTCACATTCAGGAATTGAACCCAGGCCAGAAACTACTCTGCTAACCCCTAGACCATGGCAGTGAACACAGAGAACTGTGCGTCAGAATCTGCCGTTATTGTTCCTTGGAGGACACCTGTATGAGTGTTCTTTTAATGTGCAAATGCTGGCAGACTACAACACTCACACAGTGCCTGACAGATCAGAAGCTTGATCCAGTGGTATAGAATCTATGATGACTGGAGACTGCAGAGACTTTACAGGAGTATACGTTAGTTGCACTTTTACTGAGGCATCATTATACTCGCCAGAGAAATCTGATGATCATTTGTAAAGTTCACTATGGTTTCTATTAGACCAAGCAGCATATGTTATTTAGGGAAAGCATGAGCTGCCATTCATACCAAATGATAGATAAGTTCTTTCTTCTTGTAGAATAATAATAAGAATAAGAAAATGTATAAAAAATTTAGAATACAGTATTAAGCACTTTCAAGATATGCACAAAGGGATGAAGAACGGATCTAAAATTCCATAGTTATTCAACCACTAAATTACTTCCTATAATGTAATAGGAGCTGATGGGTGGGTCAGAAATTACAGGGTGATTTAGGAGATGGAAATGAAACATGGCCAAACCATCATTCTAATTAAAAATAAGGCAATTAATATATATTCTTGTTTAAACATAACAAGGGTGTGGGAACTCATTTGACAATGGCTAGATTTAAGCATGCTTCTACTGATATTTTGGGTGAAAACCTGATTCCAATAATAACTAATCAAGATTGGTAATAATCCCAATTTTAATTGCTAGAAGTAGAAGTAGACGTTATTTCAAACAACTAAGTCCCTACTTTTCATTTAGCATTATTTTTGGTTGATACCTTGATTCACTCCACTAAAAGGCAACTACATGAAAATATGGTACTAAGTGAGTTGAAGGTGAGAAATGAGTTCTGTAGCTATAAGTAGAGCTCTACACTGATGCAGATATCCACAAAGTTAGTGTCTTGGTGGATGGCAGTGCAGATCATTTTCATCAATGATATTTATTGATTTTCTCTCAGGTATACTCTAGAAATCGTGACAAATCAGTCTTTCATATATTTCATGCAATTATTTTTGCTTGTGGTGAGGTGACCTTTGATCCCATAAAGCTGTACATCTGCCCTAAGTCTTACTGGCTCCTGCCTGCAATTAGTGGAAGGAAAGAACTGCTCAATATGTTGGTATCTATCGCAAGAGGAAATTCCTCATAAACCTGTCGCTGTGGGGGTGGGAGACTGGTGCTAGGTGTTGTTGATGTTTGGGTCGTCAATCCATAGACTGGTTTGATGCAGCATCTATGCCACCCTATTCTGCGCTAACCTTTTCATTTCTACTTAACTATTACATCGTACATCTACTCTAATCTCTCACAGAGCCAAGACATGCAACATGACATTCTTCTGACGTGAATGACTCATACTCATTGGGATCTCCCCAGTGATCAGTTTTACAGCTAAAATCTTCCCTCTTGTTACAAATGTACAATCACTTCAGATACTTTTATCTGCACCTGCATAGGGATTGTGAATTTTAGTAGTACCGGGTGAGTTGGCCATGCGGTTAGGGCCGCGCGGCTGTGAGCTTGCATCCGGGACATACTGGGTTCAAATCCCACTGTCGGCAGCCCTGAAGATGGTTTTTTCACATAGTTTCCTGCTTTGGAAATGCATTTGTCTCAGCATATGGGCAGCTTTTTGATGCCCTCATCATAAAACTAACAGGATCGTGTCACCAGCCTGTTGCATGTGAAGTCTTCCACACTCTCGCCACCTTTATATCATTGCCCTCCTATAGCTTCTTTAAGCAGTCCGAACAAATGGAAATGCATCGCCTTCTTCCGCAAACCTTGCTGTAAGCCTCTGACTGATCTCCAAACGTCTCAACGCTTCCTTTCAACTCCTAGGCCTTTCTTATCCCATCGTCACCATAAGACTTATCTGTATCGGTGCGACGTAAAGCCATTAGCAAAAAAAAAAAAAAAAAAAAAGTAGTATTCTTTTTTTATTATACTGCAGGTGAAGTTTTTTCAAATTCTGTGGCATTCTTCATGAATATAATAGCGTTATTTGTCATGTCACTGTGAAACTGTAGAACTACAGTAAAACGCCCGCTTAATTTCACTCAATCAGTTAAAAAAAAAATGTAAGTCCCAGTACGAGGGGGGGAATATAAACGGAATTTTATTTTTTATTTAAATTCTTTTATTGAAAAACACAAGGCAATTACAATTTATTTTTTCACATAGTTTCCTGCTTTGGAAATGCATTTGTCTCAGCATATGGGCAGCTTTTTGATGCCCTCATCATAAAACTAACAGGATCGTGTCACCAGCCTGTTGCATGTGAAGTCTTCCACACTCTCGCCACCTTTATATCATTGCCCTCCTATAGCTTCTTTAAGCAGTCCGAACAAATGGAAATACATCGCCTTCTTCCGCAAACCTTGCTGTAAGCCTCTGACTGATCTCCAAACGTCTCAACTTCAGATTTTTGGTCAAAAGGCAACGGACCCATCTGGAACACACTTTACGGAACTGTAGGTCGTTTTTGATGATTGCTTGACAGCTCCCATAACAGATTCCGACTTGATCTGCAATTTTTGATACTCTTACCCATTGATCGTCGTCAATAATGTCCTGAACCGCACAAATGTTTTCGTCTGTAATGCTGGTCCCAGTATGGCGATCGTTTTGCTGATTTTCCACACGTTCTCGTCCTTCCTTCAACTTTTTATGCCAGAAAAACACACACGTCCTGGACAATGTTTGATCATTGAACTGTGCAGATCACCTGGTGCTAGAAACAAACTGTGGTAAATTTCTGCTGCTGTAACTCCCTCACGAGCAAGAAATTTTATAATTATGCATTGCACAGTGGAGGGGTGTATCTGTTGCTCTAACATCGTGAGCATTACTGATGAAACGGCAGGGAATATCTAACAGCATGCTCTTCCTACTCCTAACGGTCTTGCCTAAGCATAGCAGAAGCGCGGGGCCAATCCGACCAACTGTTGATGTTCAGGAACAAAAATCCTGTTTATATTTGATTGACCTTCGTATATATTTGTGAAAACATGAGTGTGCTATTACAAAGGATCACCGGGTGAAACTAAGTTCAATGTTTAAAATCTGCTGTAGCTTCTGTTATGATGGTACTATCAATACCAATTTGGAAATGATAATGTGGTGGGGCTGCGATTACTTAATTTTTCTGCAGCTGGGGTATCAAATGTGTTCACCGTAAGCTGCTGTATAAATCAAAGTAAAAAGAATTCAAATAGAATATTCATATTTTCAAAAAATGATGTTTGAGAATGGTGGAACACTGCCTGGGTGGAGAAAAATAGTGTAGAATTGTGCTGGTGCTAGAAACAGAACTGTAGTTGTCACAAAGCTAAGGAAAGGTTCAAGCTCTTGGAAACCTCAGGGTATGTTCCTTGAATAGACTTCTAGGAAGTCAACTTCAAGTTTTGGTAACCAGGAAAATTCCTCCACTACACATAAATCCGGAACTTTATGAGGAGTTGATTGACAGCTGTCAGCAGATAAAATGAGACATTCCACTGGATAGTGAAGATTTGGAAGTTAGAGCATGAGGACATGTGGTAAAATATCCATTATTAACTTCAGATGAATTAAGTAGCAATGGCTATGGTCACCCAAAACTAATAAGGGAATGTACACCAGTGGCACAAACTGAGGGCTACCATGGCTATCAGTGAAACCCAATCCTCAAACGAGACCAATGGAAATCTAAAGCACATTATAATGTAAGCATCTGACACATTATTCCATTTACAAAACTTGAAAGCAATGAGAAGAAACGTTGCACATATTTCAGAGAGTAAAGCATCAGAGACTGATCTTGCAGCCCAGGCTCTGCGTAACCTCTTCCCTCGATCCGCTTTGCGCGGGTTGTTGCTGTATGTTCGGTAGGTGCGGGGACTGGTGGGGATAGGTGTGCTAGGCTTCACTCTGTCAGATCGCTACTGTTAACAATTTTTTTTTTTTTTTTTGCTAGTTGTTTTACGTCGCACTGACACAGATAGGTCTTATGGCGACGATGGGACAGGAAAGGGCTAGGTGTGGGAAGGAAGCGGCCGTGGCCTTAATTAAGGTACAGCCCCAGCATTTGCCTGGTGTGAAAATGGGAAACCACGGAAAACCATTTTCAGGGCTGCCGACAGTGGGGTTCGAACCTACTGTTAACTATCAACCATGCATTAGTCATCGTATATACTTCCTCACCTCATATTTCTGATTTAATTATATAGATAACAGAGTGCTGGTATTTCACTCCCGTTTACTTCTACATCATTGTAGAAAGACACTGCAGGGCTGCTGTTATAGGAGTAATCTAGTTTTTCTTTTTATAGGTAGATCTGCTAAAATGAAATGCAACCTTCCAAGTTTAGTGTTCTCTGTTGTTGGTTGGAATCGAATCTGTGATCATGGGTCAGACACCACCAATGATCTCCCGAGGAAGCTAATAGACCAGTGAACGATGGGTACGACCGCTGTAAAATTCAAAATTTTTATTTCATAATAATAATAATAATATGGTGCATGGCATCTGTATAGGCTTGGTGGTGATCTAATGAGGATAAAATGAATGGCAAAGACATCATAAATACCCAGTCCCAAGCTAGGGGAGTTAACAGTATGAGGGGATTGATACTGAGAATTGAACCGGGGCCATCGGACCAAAGGCAAACATTCTATCCATTTAACCACAAAGCCGGACTTTAATTTGCTAAACCTTAGGCTACCGTCTCCAATGATCAAGTGTTGAGTATTGAGATTGCCAGGGCAGTAGTTTGTGAAGCAGCCTTGACAACACAGCAGGCTTCTCTGTTGGCTATTGGCTACAGCTCAAAACGGACGTTCACTAAATCATCTTTCAAAAAGGGGTAACCAAAGTCTTGTGGTAGCCCATGTCTTGATCCCAGCATATGCCACTGATGTACACTCCTTTTGTTTACAACGAAGTGTCTGAATTACTGTAGAAGTCATTCTGAATTCAAAATGCGGTTAAGTATGATGCATGATATTGTTTAGTTCAAATTATTTTCTGCACCATTCAGGTTTGAATTAACCAAATTCTACTGTAATTTCATTTCTGCATTTTAATCATTTTTAAAGATGTTCAGAGGACACACTGATGCAGAGATCTAGCCACCCAGAGTTTCTGCGATTGGAATCTCTCCAACTTCAGGTAGGAATTTTACTAGAGCTAGTAGATGGTAACAGGAAGGACATCCAGTCTTCAACACCTAAATTGTGCCTAGGTGTCCTGCCAACCCCACAGAAACGTTAGGACATAATATTGATGACAAAAATGGTAAACAAAAACTTCTTCAAAATATTTATAATGCTGTGAAATTGAATGGATTTCAAGATTAAATTACATATGAGGGTAAAACAGTGTCTAGTTTTGATTTATTGAGAATAACATCAAGAAAATTATTTCAATTTTCAAAAATTCACGTTTTATGATGTTTTCACTTCATTATGTTCCTTTATTAATTTAAATAGTTCCCAAGTTCATTACCAACCCCTTCAAATTGTTGCTGAGTCACCCTGTATCTGATATACATTATTATAATTAAGGCTTTCTTTGCCAAAATACTAATTAGGAAGTTTTTATTGCATGTATCTTCTTCTCATTTTTCTCCTGTAGTTGAAGAACATATTTATCATTTTGATATTGGCAATATGTTTAATTAGGTTAAAACTCTACACTATGGTCATGTAAGGATTTTTTTTATCAATATATTTTTAGGCTTTAATTTAGTTCTGTGATGCAAATTACACCAATACCAAGATTATAAAATTATACTAGTAATGTTATGAGGATTTGTTAGTTGGGTCACATGAACTTAGTCTCAAACTGATCACACAGAAAGAACTCTTAAGAACACAATATTAGTGCATTTTGCATGCAGGATTGTAAATTGAGAGAAACATTCAAGTGAAACACAAGTAATACATACCTCTTTACTTTAGCAGAACAGAATGCTTTCAAGCACTCTTTCCACACCTATCAGGAACCTTTCAATTATGATCATGCCACAATAGTGCAACAAAAGTTATAAATAAAGAGTGTAGATGTATTCAGACATAGACTCTTTGTAAACTATCCCTTAGCAGTCAGGTATTCACAATCTTTAAATTAAGAAGCTTTTGTCAGGTGATCAGATCAGTTTTCTTAACACAGTCAAGTCACTTGATTTCATTTTCTAGTCCAGTGTTGATCTTCCTCTTTAAAATTTTCTTCACATTCACCTGAATTTGCATTCTCATCCATTTCTTTTTAACCAACACAAACTCTGGTTCATTCCATTACATCTATGTAATTTTCTCTCAGATATGAGCTACGGTAACTGAGACCTTCGAAAAGGTAGGGATGCCATAATGGAAACAGCATTATATTTTTTTGTGTTAGGAAGTTGTTAAACAAGAATTCCTGCTAAAATATGGAATGAGCTACTATAATATTCTATCTGAATGAGATATTTCAAATAAAAATTCTTCAGAGTTATATGAATTGTTCAATTTTTGAAAATACTGTTTACAATAATTAGATCTTGTCTGAAACTTCCTGCAAGAGATTACTTATTGATAATTCTGGCCATTTATTTTCTATCAATGTTTTCTATCGATAGTGTTAGAACTGATATATGTTTTGAGTTCTCATCTATATCTGGTAATATTTTTTCATTGAAAAACTATATTTAATGAAACAAAAGCTGATTTTCCACTGGAGACTAATACTGTACAACAAAAACAATCCTTCTATTGCATCTTCAACCTCTGGTTAATAAATAACAGTTACATTTGCATATGTTAACTGTGCTTTGTACTGATAGATCCATTTTGCTCCTTTATTAATTTTTATTTTCAATCTCAATTTCTATTCTGATTGATCAGTACTTGGCATAATAAATATCTGTTTAATTTTGTATAATAATGTTATATTTGTCATTTATCTTTGATATAATGGTGGGTTTCTAACAACAATAAAACACAACAAGAAGGGTTGAACAATATATTCACAAAATTATACTTTATGTACTGAAGAAAGAATTCATAACAAAAACATACCGTAACATGTTTCTCTCTAAAAAATAACTAACAAAAAAGAGATATAAAATAGATCTGTGGATAGAAATGAATGAAGCAAAACAAGCTTTGTAAATATACTTGCATATTAATTGTTGTAAAACTGAAATAGATTTATAAATGAACTAATTTACACTTCATTCACTTCATACCTTTCCAATCCATTGCAAAGATCTAATATTAAGAGTTCATAGCAAGTCAGTTAAAAAATTGTATAGAATCTGTTCCATGGAACAGTGATATCACATCCAATGCCCACTTGCTCTGAACTTGTGACAAATTTTTATCACTGCACGGTTATTTTCTGTTAGTGTTCACTGTTTAAGAACATAACTTTGATTCAGACAATTACAACTACAGAACACATGAATTACAATGCAGTTCAGGATTTAAAGTGTGGGTTTAATATTTCTTAAGGACAGCTAGACAACAGGGAATGATTAGCAATTTACTGTTAGGTCTGACAGTAAAGGATGTTACTAGTATTAATAATAAGCCATGCAAGCTTCTGCAGCCAAGTTCCAGCAGCTAAAAACTTCTCTTATTTGAAAACTATTGACTGATCTATGTCGAACACAAACAGTAGAATATCAATGCAGTGACTGTTCTATAATAAATATATTAATATAAATTTACCATTCGGCTGATTTCTCTGCTGGATACATTCTAATGTGCCTTAGTCACAAAGATGAGGAGAGGCAAACAAGAGAAGTCAAATGTACTACTACTTCAAGGTACAGGAAAAATACACACACATACACACACACAAAAACACGATGCAAGAAGAGGATGGATTGGTCCCATATCTGTCCAATATATGGGATGAAGTAGTAGGCGTCTCCCATATCTGTCAATTGTATGAGAAGAACGACACACAAGCTGTTAAAAACAAGACAAAGAGAGCATGCCCATAGTTGTCGGCTGTATGGGGCGGGGCTTCAAGCGAACGACGAGAAGAGGGCAGCCATGTCGTTGACTGAGTTTGTACGGTTAGTCTACTATTTAATATTTACAACAAGCCTTATATATCTACTGTGGTATATACAGCCTACATGCAAAAGCAGATGCTTGATGAATGATGTAAACAGAGAATAAGAAATGATGGTTTTCATTTAGATCTTCCCAGTACTTGACTGTGAAAAGTACTCTACTATATTTACATTCTGTTGAAAAGACAGTTGGAAAGAAAGATAAACCAGCACCAAGTATTAACTTCTCGGATTAATAATGGTCAATATTCATAACAAAGAGTTATGTTCAAATGCAGAAATATCAAATTTCCTTTCAGGTTTTATTTTTCACTGAAGCATAGAGTATTTTATATACATATGTATGTATGTACGTATGTACGTATGTATGTTAATGTCTCATGAATAAGCCTATTTAATTTTAAAGCAAACCAACTTATAGTGATGAACTTGTTCAGTCTATGAATGCTGTGGAAATTTTATTTTGTTTAAGCATTGGATTCTGAAAACAGGTCACTGTGAATATATACAAGTTACCCAAATGAAACCGAATCTTTTGTTGGTTTCTGTAATGGTTTATTGTTTGGAATATATGAACGTACAGGAAGTAAAGAGTGACATATGGTTGACATATATGCCTAAATATAGTCACTTCCTGGCATACTTATGCATCCACTGAAGGATGTGCAATGTTCTCTGTTCTGAACAATGACGCTTGTACTCAAGTGTTGGTTGCATTTGGGCAAGCCTTTTATAATGCTTTGATCAATATAATTGTTAGTTTTATGATAAACCGTGTTCACAGGTCCATGCAATCAATATCTTGCACATTTTTAATGAAAATGAATGAAATTTTACTAGCATAATGTGACAAAACTATTGTGAAAGATAGCTCCCACTGGTAGAGTGGCAGCCTCCATATCCCAAATTTACAAGTTCAAACCCAACAGAGGTACTCTACATTTTGAAGGACAGAAAAGAGTCCATTTGGCACTTCTTTTTGTGCGATATCTACATGTAAAAGATCTTTGGTGCCACATGTGCTGTTAACCAAACAAAATTAATAAAATCTCAGCCATAGATTGCTCAAAAGAAATCAGTTTTTTGCCGAGCGAGTTGTTCATGCAGCTAAGGTCCGTAGCTGTGAGCTTGCATTCAGAAGATGGTGGGTTTGAATCCCACCGTCAGCTGGCCTGAAAATGTTCTTTTGTGGTTGCAGATAAATGCTGACTGTACCTTAATTAACACCATGGCTGCTACCTTCCCAACCCTAGCCCTTTCCCATCCTTCCATTGCTGAAAACATTTAATGTGGTGGTGCAACGTGAAAAACCACTAACAGAAACAATATATCTGTTTCTCTTTCATCTGAAAGGGTAAAATGGAATGTCAAAATTGGCATGCAGGCAGCTTAAGTTGCATCCAATCAAAATGCCTGCATATGACAGCTGAGGCCATTTGATTAGCATCATATCCATATGACTGTAGTGCAATTACAGTAGTGCAATTTCTTTTCAGATTATGTGCAAGACAGTAACAGAACAATTACGATTCAGTCTTAGCTGAAGTTGATAAAAATGTATACAATGAAGTACAGAATATAAAGTTTTCATCACCTAAGGATTAACTCAGTTTGATTTAATATCACAATACTATATTTCTGAATATGCAAATTTATTTTTAATAATGATTTTATTCAGCAAAATTTTATTGTAAATTATGAGAAAAGAGCCCTTTCTCTATCCTTTGGAAGAGTTTTCAAGTAATTTTTATTAGGCCTACAACCTACAACCAGAGTTATGAATTCATAAAGAATAAGTTAGACCTGAGAAACTCTATGTGCCAGAAGTACAGAACAGGAAAATGCCAAAAATCAAAGTAAAACAGATAAAAAGAGAACTGAGTATCAGAATTGGATAAAAACCCTATTATCAAGAGATGAAAGGAAAATGTAGAGGCAGAATGGACCAGACTAAGGGACACATTGATTAAGGATGCAACTGAAGTTTGTGGAAAGACAAGTATGAAAACAAGGGAGAAGGAAACACCTTGGTGGAATGAAAGAGTGAGAGCAGCAATCAGGGTAAGAAATCTCTTGCAGAAAGAAAGGGATTGGGAGAAAAATAAACCGAATCTTACTAGAGACAAGGCAAAGATCAGAAACCTTGAACAATTATACCAAAGCAAGAAACTGGATGTTAAAAGAACAGTTACAGAAGAAAAGACCAAAGCATGGAATATATTAACTCAGAAACTGAAGGAAGACAGCAGAGGCAATAAGAAACTACTGTATAGTGTTATCAGAGGTAAAAGGAAACCATTGAATACCATAAAGGCACTTCATATGTTATGAATTTCATTATGGTCCATATTGACAATTGATCACTATCAAAGAGTAGGAAGGGTCCACCTATTCAATACTATCAGTTTGTATATTGTCTTATAAAACTAGGACTAGTTTCGACCCCATATATATTGGGTCATCTCCAGCCACGCTCCAATTGGAATAGATAAGCACTCATATAACCAATGGTGATATAAACACTGATATAGCACTATTTATAGTCTTAATTTAAACCACTGATGAAGTCTGAATAACATATCTATACTTTAAATTAAATAACACATCAAAAATGTTGTGGTTGATGGCGAACTATTTGAAGATGAAAATGGAAATCTGGCTAGGACAGAAAGTGACATGAGAGAAGTGCTGAAGAACCATTTTGACCACCTACTGAATGGACCAGTTCAAGAACAAAACACAGAACTGGAAATCCAAGCCTCTGGACAGAAACTGAGACAGCCTTAAAATCTATGCCTAAAGAAAAATCTTCAGGTGCAGATGAAGTGAATGTGGACATGATAAAGGCAGCAGGCATCCAGGGTATACAGTGGCTGCACAGAGTACTAAATGCCATATGGACAGACAACAAAATACCTGCAGATTGGAGCAAGGGCGTTATAATTCCTCTGTTTAAGAAAGGCAGCAGACGGAAACCCCCCACCTATAGAGGAATAACCGTGCTGTCTCATGGGCTAAAAATTCTAGAGAAGATCATAGAAAGGAGATTGAGAACCATCATTGAACCACTGTTAGAGGAGGAGCAATATGGATTCAGAAGTAACAGATCAACAATGGATTTAATTTTTAGCACCTGCATGCTGATGGAAAAGTATTGGGAGAAAGGCAAGAACCTGGTCATTGTATTCCTGGATATAAAAAAAGGCCTATGATAGTGTTATAAGAGATAAGATCTGGGAGTGTCTGAAGAAAAGAAATGCACCTGAAGGACTTGTAAGGAAAATTCAGATGTTATACAAAGACTGTACTAGCTGTGTACAAATTGGGGAAGGTTGATCATCATGGTTTGAGACCAAGAGTGGAGTTCAGCAAGGAAGTGCACTGTCCCCGCTACTGTTCCTCACTGTTATGGACAATATAATGAAGAAGTTAGGTGAACGGAATGCAGTGGCCTTTGCTGATGATTTCATGATTTGGGCTGAAACAGAAGAGGAAGTACAGACCAGACTCAACATATGGAAATCCCAGTTCCATAACCTCAACATCAGCGAGACCAAGACAGTGGTGATGGCAGTCAACAGAGAAGGGCATCGAGCAAGTGTAAAACTAGGAGACCACCAGCTAGAGTGTGTGGATAGTTTTCCTTACCTTGGAAGTGTAATCTCCAGTGTTAACTTGGTCAGAAAGGAAATTACAAACAAAGTGCAAAAGGGATCAGAATTCTACCAACAAGTAAGAAAACTTTTATGGGATGACATGATTCCAAACCCAGCCAAACTGATGATGTTTAACAGCTATTTCATACCAATTGAAGCGTGTACCCTCACAAAAAGAGATTCATCGAGACTGCAAGCATCAGAGACGAAATATCTTAGTTCCACCATCCAGAAAACCAAGATGGACAAGTTAAGAAATGAAGAGGTGAGGAAAGAATAAAGACATCCCTATTAGACCGAGTCGGCACATCCAGACTACAGTGGTACAGGCATGTGATAAGGATGGAGCCTACGCGAACAACCAGAATAAATTTGGAAAGACAGGTGGAGAGAAAAAGACCTGCAGGAAGACCTATAACCCAATGGATGGACATGATCAAGGTTGATCTATTTACCAGAGGGTGGACAGTGGATGATATTCTCCATGACAGGTTGTATATGGACAGGAGGAAGTGGAAGAGGCTCATTAACAGTACCTGGGAAACTGGAACTGTACATTGATGATGATGATGATGAAAGAATGAGTTACAAAATGACCTATGAAGACCTCAAAATTTCTCACTGCACTAACCAAATATTGGTTTGTATTTTTAGGCACACAAATGTTGAACAAGCCAATATCTCAGAATTTACGATAACATTACTGGTATTTCATTATACTTTAGTTATGAATAGATAAGCATAGAGTGTGGAAGGAATGGCTGAAGAATGAAAAATTAAAGGAATGCTGTTAGGGAATAATTTAATGATATGAGAAAATAAAGAACAAGAGAGGAAATAGTCACAATGTAGGGAATGAAGTTCTGTGCAAATATGAGCGAAGATGGTACAACCCACAAGAATATATCAGATATTGGATTATCTGTATGAGGAGAGTAAAACTCTAGAGAGTAAGGTATTTCAAATATACTGTAAGTGCAACTGAAATGAGTGAAAAATAGATCGATAAATAAAAAAGCAAGTGGATTCTTCAAGTCTTACTTAAAGCAGGGAGGTGCTACGAAAATAATTTTGTACATGCACACTGCATATCCATATTGATATAGCATCAGAGGCATAGGTGATAAAAGTGAAATGATATTCTATGCAATCAAGTTTCTGAGGAGCGATATGATTGGAGAAGTGGTGAAATTAATGAGTGAGATAACTAGTGAAGAAGTAACCCAGATGGTCTCCGTGGTATGGACTTACGAGAATAAATGGAGAAAGAATACTGAGAAATGTGTTCAACGTTAAAATTGAAGGAAATAGACATAAAAGAAAAGAGAGATAGCTGCAAGAAGTTGTATGTAGAAGAAAGAAGAAGATCTGAAATCTGGTAGATGTTGGCTGTGTTCACAACAGGTCCAATTGATAGTCCAAAACTGTTCACGATGATGGGTTTCCACTGTGGGACTCTACCTCATGTTTGAAATGTTAAAATAAATAAATGTTATTCTGATAAATAGTAAGTAGTGATGCGACTGTGAGTAAATTCTTACAACTTGAGAACAACAGAAATATGGTGCTACTGTGGAGTAATCCTATGTTCCCCACAACACAGTGTTGCCACAGTATGATACTAAAATTTTGTTCAACAAATTTATCAGTAACATTTTCACTCCTCTGTCTCAGATATGCTCATTCCGCATTTACTATTCAAAGATGAAATGGTATTATTGCTGTTGTTGCTTCTTATAAAGTCTAGGAATATCATAATTTGTTGCTCTATTTATGTGAATATTATCTAATAGCCATTGTAATAATAGCATCTGTAATACTATGAGGCTAGGATTAGGATATGGGCTCTGGAACATGATAAAAGCTCTTATCTTAGTATATTCCTTCATTGGGTATGAAAAATCCTGGAGGAAAATTATCCTGATTCTCTGGGCTTTCCATGATGTAGGTGTTAGAACACATAGGAATGTTAGCAGTTGAAATGATCATATATTCTGTTGTAGACTTTGAATCCTTCTGCATTTTCCTTTATAACTGAATACAGTACAACAGTTGAGTGACCTGGTCACTTGGTATGAGCCATATAGCTATAACCTAGTATTCAGGACAGAAGTGATTCAATTCTAGTGTTGGTAGCACTGAAAAGGTTTTCCATAATTTCTCATTTTCACACCAGGAAAACCTCAATAAAGGCCACAATTGCTTCCTTCCTAGCCCCAAGTCCTTTCCTATCTCATTGCTGAAAACCTATCTAGCACATCATTAAACCATTAGGAAAAAAATGTAAAAATGAATAATGAGACTTAAAATTCCTCCCATACTGCATCGGTCTCTATCAAATGTTCTGTTTAATTTACTGTTAAGCCCAACAGATATCTTCGCCTAACAATTTTTGTTTAAGAGATTAGAATGGAAGTCTGAATACTAAAGGTCAAACAACATCCTGAACTGTTCAAAACATTTCATGTAAGTCCAAAATATCTTTTAGATGAGCTGAAGTTCCCGTTTGTTGAGTTCATCAGAGATACTTCTTCAATGATCTAAACATATATCAGGTTGAGAAACAAGTGTTTACCTTTGTATTTTTAGTATGATAGGTTCACAAACAGCCATTCATTTCCATGACATTGTTACTATCTTTGGAATTAAATCTACTTCAGAACACAAAATGCATATAATTGCATCTTTAATTTGTTGTTGGATAAGTCAAGGGACTTCGTACATGTAAGTTGATGTACATATTTGTGTGGCACCAGTTGCAAATTCCTTGTTTTTTTGGTTGCATATATGGCTGTGTAATTACTTATATTTATGTTTTGGATAGCTCTAACTTGGGGCTAACCTGCCAAAATTATCCATGACCTGTGATCAAGCATTCAATGTGGTTTTCTTGATCTATTTTTATTTTTAAAAACTTATGAATGTTCCAGAGGCTGCCTGGCTGAGGCGGTAAAGTCGTGCTCGGTTCGCCCGGAAGGACGTGGGTTCGAATCCCCATCAGGAAGTCATAAAAATGCAAGAAACAAGATTTCCACATCCGCAGGTGCATATGGCCCTGAGGTTCTCTCAGCCTACACCGAAAATGAGTACCAGGTTAATTCCTGGGGGCAAAGACAGCCGGGTGTAGAGCTAACCACTCTACCCCATCACGTGCCGAGGTTAACAATGGTGGAAGCCTTTGCCTTCATGGCCTGTACAGAGGTGACTTTCTTATGAATGTTCCAATGCTTTATTTATAAGATTTGTGTAGTCTGAAAATTATCACTGAAGATGTAAGGTAAGTTATTTTGAATTATATCTGGTGGACGTTCTGTTTTAATGTATGGGGAGATCAGTGTATGAGCATAAACTCATGAAGAGGATGATTAAGGGTTTAACATTTTATAAATAAAATATTACACAAAGATTATTGAAATGTGACTTCTATCACCTCTTTCTCCATATCTTCAAATGTAGAATATTCTTACTAAAAGGGACTGATAGTAGCATCTAGTGAGAAGTGAAAGCTGGATAGAAACAGGCTACAATACCATCACCAGAACTAAGAAACACTTATCGTCTAGAAAGGGGGAAAATGTAAACAACCATAATGTTATTTATTCTAATTCCTGTGCTGCGATATCTATGGTACCATTTGTTAACCAAGAAGAACAACATGAATATGGTAATTGTAAATAATAAAGAAACTTTAAGTTTGGTTAGGAATTAGATGAAATTCAGAGCACATGTTATCTTAATGAAAGTAGGTGTATCAAATATATACATCTCTTCTAATTCCCATGGAAGTCAAAAACTACCATTTAAGTTATATAAAGACCTAATTTTTTCTTGAGATGAAAGAGTGGGGGGTAACTGGTAATGTTCATTTTGAACAGTGCTAAATGTGATCTGAACCATATTATTGAAATATGATTGGTTTTAGGGAAAAGCTCATGATGTCATTGTTCAAGCTTCAGAAGAATGTGTCATATATTGGTGCAAATTAAGAAATGTAAATTTGAAGTGACACTGAAGAGAAATTCTATTCCTTCAATTAGTTGTTGAATTATTTTTAGAAAAAACAAAAAAAACAAAAACAAAAAAAACAACAAAAAAACAGCAGGAGTTGAAAATGATGGTAGAGATAAAGAGTGAATGCGTGAGGGTCAATATAAAACCTAGACATAAAGACAGTGAAAGCTCATTCAAACCTGGTAATGGTTATTGGCATTTACTATATTATCAGAAAACTATGTTTCCTTCCCTTTATGACTGAAACTCTTAGTGAGCTGAAGAGCATTTTCAGTCCATTGTTTGAAATATGGATACACAGATCAGTATTTTGGGTTGACCATTAGCCCGGAAATGAATGATACTACACTGAAAGCATAAAGTTTATCTTTATTTTCTAAATGATCCCATCCATAGGCAATGAAATTTACATTCCTAGTGATACCATCACCTTAGTATGAGCACAACTGTACAGGTATATACAAACCAGTAGCTGGATGATGGCTGAAGCATGTCCCAGTGATGTAATACTCTATTTCCTCAAGCAGAGCAGATATTAAATCATTGGACAAAAAAAGGACTTAAGAGTACTGGTATGTAATAATTTGAAACAACTGTCATAAACTTCTTATAGCTGTAATGATTTATAATGGATACTGCTTGAGAAATAGTGCACACTGCATTTAGATTTTTTATTATTCAAGCTATTACTTACTAGAGTAGGTGATGAAAGCTCCACAGCAGTCTAACAATAGCAATGTTATATTAGAAGACAAAATCCTCGTCGTGGCCTGCTAAATCATGCACTAGTTACTAAGCATGCTGGGAATGAAAGGAGGCCATGCACTTTATGTGAATATAAGTAGCCTATTTTTTTTATTTTTTTTTGGGAGTGTTTACCATTATGACAGAGACTGGAATCCAAGGTCATTCTTAATTAAATGCAAGATAATAAAGCACATTCAAGAAGATGGGTGCTTTTTAGAAAATTATCCTTACTTGAAAACCTCAGAGATACAGAGAACTTGCACACTGAATAGAAATTTCTCATTTGATCTACAATTCCCTTTGTTTCTTATTTGTTTATTAATCTGCCTGATGTGAAAGGTGACAGATTCCAGAATACTGCAAGAAATTAATAAATGGACAGCCTCAGTTTACAATTCCATTTTCCCGGGCACTGTTGGTAAGCCTCGATTCATTCTGTTGTTAATGACATCTTATACTGTTCTTCCGCGATCTGCAAGGTCCATCTTTACGATGTCCATCCGGTGGGTTCTTGGTCTTCTCACTACCTGTTTTCCTGGCATGTGCCTTTCCAAGTTAACAAAAGCTGTCCTTGTTGGCTGCATTCTCAAACTGTGAACCTCATGCATTTCATCTCAGATGCCTGTAACTTTGTTGAGTCCTTCTTAGTGAGGGTGCATGTTTTGATGCCATAGATAAAGATCACTATGAAGTATTGATTGAACAACACCAGCTTGGTTTATCTTGGTACTTTGGGGTCTCAAAGGAGTGTTCTTCTGTGCTCTATTTTCCACCTCCTTTGTTTTGGAAATTAAACTTAAAACAAAAAAATAAATTTGTGATTTCAGACACATTGAGGGCATTAACCAGAGGGTGGATATAAACAGTGCCTCAATATTCTGATGGATCTCTTCATTTCCATAAGGCCAACTTGCATGTTTGATGCTTGTTGTTTAAAAGGACCTAACATTTAGATCATCAGCCCTATGAGGGCAACAGCATGGATGGCATCTTTCTTTGTATTCATGGTTTGCTAATAAAGATTTCTAAAAGGCTCCTGACTTCTTCAACATACTGTATGTAAATGTTTTTACATACCGTAGCTGTGATATGATATCACTCTCAGAGTTTGTTGTAACAAGATTCCTTGTAACAGTGTGAAGAATGCATTAAATGGCCTCAATTTCTTCTAACGGAATATAATTTGGAAGTTAATGATAACTAAACAAAAACTGATAACTGAGTTTGTAATTGCTGTGGAGGAGGTAAGTTTATGTTCTGTGATATAAGCAATTCATCCCACAATTTTAGTTATTCAAGAAATGAAATGATCTCTTCAGGTTTGTAAGTACAGAATTTGAAGATCATTGTCACTTTGTATGTAGGAAAGCATTTTATTGATAATGAGTATGAAATTCAAACTATCAGTTCTGAATAAAAATATAATATGCAACCTTATATTCACACACAGCTAAGTTGGCATCACATGCTATGGAGGTTACTGGGAGGAAAACTGAAAAGGGCTAAAGATCTGACATGAAACCATAGTGAGCCACGCTATGAGTCGGTCGCTTAGAAGAGTTCTTCTGTTTACTTGAAGAATAAACTTTATCTTTAACAACATTACATTCTGTGAACGATGGTTAAATTACATTTCTGGAGGTAATGTAATCATTAAAAAATAATTTAAATAGTTGGTAAACTGGGAGAAATAATAGGCATAATGCAGTTAGAAATTTGACTTTGGCTGCAAATAGTGACGAATTTCTTATCTTATGAGGCAACTAGTTCAGTGATTAACCTAATCCTAAAGTATGAAAGATATGCCAAGTATTGATTTGGTCACCAACAAAGCAAAGACACAAAGCAAGGCTCACTATTTTGAATAAACAGTGGATAAATACCATACTAAAACTAATTTTATCATTGCATAAAAAAAATACTATCAACAACCACAAAGACCTTAGGATACTTAGATCCTTTTCATCTTCTTCACTTGAATTCCATATGAATTCTTCTAGTGCAGTATGAAACCAAAGGGAATGACCAAATAATAGATCTAAAAATATCTATACCAGTATCCTATTTGATTTGTGCAAATATCGTTTTAAAATTTGACATTATTTTGCATATTGCTTTTGGAAATTAATCATATACCATACATGGAAAATGTTTTTGCTTTGGAAGAACTATTTACCTACACCGGTATGTGGATTTTTATCTAAATAATATCCAATCTGATTTGATTGTTTATGTCAGATTATCCACATTTTGTCCAGTAAAAATGAATGGTTTTTGTGATTGCCAATGAGGTTTAAAAGCAGGGCTGAAGCTGGTTATATACTTCCTCATAAATTTTATTTGATTTAATAACCTGCAAATCGACATTTGAATTAGTTAAATGACACTTTTATTCCTTCTTTCCTGTTTTACAAATTAATTCTTCAAAATTAGAGTGTTTTGATTTCCGAGATGCAGTGCCATAGTCTAAATGTTTACCTTCAGTAATGTTTTATAATGTGGCAACAGCAGGATGGAATGATGGAACTTTTTGCTGAATTACTCTTGGGAAAGAAAAGAAAGACTGAATGAATCTATGCAAACTCACTAGGCTAGTACCTGACAGATGCAACTCTGATAAAAAAGTACCGGCACAGGGATAAACGATACCTTAATTGTTCCCAGATATAACATAGGCTGATACATTTTAGTAAATTAAATTATTTTAAGAATCAGGACCTTAATCTAACATCATGAATGTTTATTGTTAATTACAAGCCATTTAATTCAAGTTGAAAAGACATTCCAGTTTTGACATATGTTTTATGGCTGGAGGTCATCAGAAAATTTGCATTATGGAAGTTAGTGTGGCAGAAGTGCAACCCTAGCAACCGTGCAGGCTATGTCTTATGCTGGTGGTTATCTGAAATTAGAAGCCATTGATGGATTCCGGCCATGGCCGAGAGACATATTTAGGATCTTTTGATTTTCGCAAAGGGAAAAGTGTTTTCTTTTTGACACCAAAAGGGCACATACAGTACTGGTACCGGTAGCCTGCATAGAGCAATATGAAAGCTAATCAAACCTTCATTTCATATTTAGTTGGTAGCGAAGAAACTGCAGAGTCGACCACCAATGAAAGAGCGAACTTTATGCAATGTTTAACCAGAAGGTGACAAAGACCATTATTATACTGACTGCATTGGAAAGAACCATACTAAAAGAACCTTCATTTAGGTCTATGCTACTGTGGAACCTGAGCTTACATCTGACCTGATCTGATCAGAAAGTAGGAACCAGTACTCTATGAACATCTCATTTCATCAATAACTCTATTGTTCATCTATAGACTACGGTACCTATATCTGGATACTTCATGGACCATTGAAGATTTTCCAATGAGTTTCATCGAATGATGAGAACACATACATACCGTAAAGCCCATCTCTTGACGAGAATATAAATGGTTAAGCTAAATTTCTAGGAGTAGGTACCACCGAAAATGATTATGTAGCCTATTTTTTTTTTTTTACTGAAATTTGAATTAGATCAGGAGTCAAACATTGCTGCCTCCAAATCCTGACTTTGGCACTGTACATACTTTTCTACCGCATTTGCTAAGTTTTAGCAGACGAATGACTGTACCTACATCAGTAAAACAAATCACACGGCCGTGGACAAATCAGAACAGGAAAGTATCTGATATTTTAACCTCATTGGAAGGGTTTTAACAAGACAAGATTGCATTCCTTATAAAGTACCGTACATAATTGTATATAATTGCTATACCCACCAAATATAGTTTATGGAATTTTAGAAATGGATTTTGAAAGCAACTATAAAAGTTGTTTGTTCTCTTATGTCTCTGGCTGCATTGAGTACCGTATATTTCCTTCTAGGTGAGTTGTGAGTTCCTTTTCTTTTAGCCAGCGCATATTTTGCTGGTCTTCGCTTATAGATAGCCTCAAAGAAAATCAAGGGTTGTGAGGTCTAGTAAACGAGGTGCTATAGCAAATTTTTAACACGTCTCTGAAGTGGGAAACAAAAGCTTTGGAAATAAATTCCACAAAGCTGCAGTTTTTGTTGTCGAATACGTTTGGGTCGGTGAGTGCTCGAAAACGTAAATGTTTTAAAATCGGAATGATCTTTAGCATGTGCAACGATAGTGTTCAATAAAACATAACCAGACAAATATCATGGCGCTTACAGCCCAGATGAGCCTTGGCCTACCAAGCGACCGCTGTTCAGCCGGAAGGCCTGCAGATTACGAGGTGTCGTGTGGTCAGTGCGACGAATCCTCTCAGCTGTTATCTTGGTTGTCTAGACTGGGGTCGCCATCTCTCCGTCAGATAGCTCCCCAATTTTGTAATCATGCAAGTTGAGTGGACCTCGAACCAACCGTTAGGTCCGGGTAAGGTCGCTGACCTCGCTGGTAATCGAACCTGGGGCCTCCAGTTGAGAAGCAGGCACGCTACCCACAATGTTCTTAGCGACTTGAGTCTGGCCTCGGTGTGATGCATAGAGTTTATCACGAAGAGGATCCTGATGAAGTTCACAGAGATGCTCTGTGGTTCATATCTGAAATTCTACATACGGTATGTAAAGCTCCACTGAGATTAGGGTTGCCATATGTCACGTATTTCACGAAAAAGATCGGCTCTCCACTAGTTTTAATTTTAGAGGCTGGGGCTGTACCTTAATTAAGGCCACGGCCGCTTCCTTCCAACTGCTAGGCCTTTCCTATCCCATCGTCGCCATAAGACCTATCTGTGTCGGTGCGACGTAAAGCCCCTAGCAAAAATAATTTTAGAGGGAAAATCGGTTTCGGTCGCTTCCTTTCCCCTGCCTCTCTACCTCAACAGGCCCGCCCATAGCTCGCCGCTCGGTTGTGTTCAGAGAAGAGTAGGCCAACAATAATTCGCGTTTTCTATCCGAAATATTATTTAAAAGATTGAAGGAGGGGGGAATATACATTTTACTTTTAATGTTGAACAATGATATTGATCTTAAGAATAAAATTCCAATATTAATTTTAAAGGAGTTCAATAAACCCACGAACACACAGGACGAGCCGAAGCTGGTATGACCACGATATCAACAGTCATAACACTACAAGTCTGATTGCTTTGAGATGAAAGTGTCCTCCTTCACTCATCAAGGGATTGTCCATCTGTACCGAATGATCATTTATTAACTGTATCATCTGGTGACAGACTTCGAAGTGAACTCCCTTGTCTTCAATGAAGGGACGTTCCACGGTATGCATTTCATAGGGTAAAATTTCCGGTATTCGTACACAATTTTTCGAACGCTTCAATGCGCTGTTTGCAGTGCAATGTCGTTCTTCTGTATGGATCCTGCTCCACATTTTGACATGGTAACTTATTTTTCATAACCCAGTCTACACGCCATTCTTGTGATTAACGACATGAGAAGAATTACGACGATTAAACTCTTTGTAGCCTAATTCTGTATTTCCATTATAATACGAGTTTCTATAAACCACTCTTCGGCACAAAATGAGCTCCATCTCTGTCCAACGCTTCACTGCTAATAAACTTGTCAGTAAATCAGTGAGAAACTAATAATTTGAGTAAAAGATCTCCAAGGTCAATAATTACGGGCTGCCTAATGCAAACAATTAAAAATCCCTCCAGAATCTAAACTATCAGTAATTAATTCATTACTTTTCTGACGAAGCTTGCAGAAAAATGTCTGAAACAGCATTCCTTTGCTACTTCTGAAATAAACTATTTTGTGATGTTCTAATACAACCACAATTTTGTATTAATATTTTATAATTCTAGCTATTGAGTAATGTTACTATTTGTAACAAGCACAGTTTATATTGTTCGTTGTTGGAAACGTATGGTTATTTCTAAACACAAGTGAATAGGTTTTTCTTATTTTTGACATAATGAAAAATGAAAATGCTCAGCCTGTTTCCAGTCATTGGACCGGGTCTATAATGTAATGAGTGAAGTCACCATCTAGCGGCGATCTTTTCAAACAATTACTAGCAAGTATATCTAAATTACATTCCCTTTTCAGAAGGATAACTTGATGTGGGAAGAAAGTCAAGATTTTTTTCTGTACGGCATTTGAGAAATGATGTAGCTTTCATACTCATGTTATACCACCAAACATGGATGAGTACAAGTTGTTACCAATTTGACTCGATGAATGTATGGTTATTATCACTAATAAAATTGAGCTTGCCTCAGTGTGAACTTGAGAGAGAAATGCGAATTGCTGAACTGATGTAGGCTGTGTAATGTATGGAGAAGGTTTTCTGATTGTTAGAGCGTGTCGAAGTTTTTTGCCTGCTGAAGTTTCGTCAGCAAAAGTAAACCATTCTCAGTGATTTAGAAATTCGACGCTGCCTAACAATCCAAGAACCTACTTCACATATTAAAAGTAAATTATTTTAACATCCTTCACCAGTCCTGTACATGATGATCCTCAAGTTAATTCAGTGTCGGTTATTATCAAGAAAATCAAAACACGTCATTAAAGGAAAGCAAGAAAGAAGGTAAGAAGTGAAGGCAAGTGTCGATTTCCAGTATTTAGAGCTTCAGCTCTGCTTATGTCGAGAGTTAGTCTGGCTATGTACAGAGTGCAGGGCAGGGCTCCTTATACCGTGTTCGCCTCAGTGGCACCCTCTTCCGTCGTCGTTGTAGCCTGCTCGTTCTCTTCTGTGTCGTCTTCGTCGGTGTCGGGTGGGAATGTAGGGAGCGTGATGCTGACCCGGCGGTTGGAGGTGCCACCACCGCCAGTGGCTCCCCCTCCACCCAGACCGCCTCTCAGTACCGCCCGGCCGATCACACGGAACAAGTACTGTGTGATATTCGCTATCTTTCTATCGATTAGCTAAAAGAGACAAGGCATTATAGAACGCGGCACACATGGAAGACCCTCTAATTACACTGAACCATGCAGAAGACATTTAATAATACCCAAAATATAAGCAACATAATATCTAGATGATCAACAGAATTCCAGGAGGAGCAGAGAACTAAATGAAGTAATCTAATGAAGCAGAAGACTCCTCGAAAGCCTCACATACCACAATCCACTAGTAGAATAAGCGTATGAAAAATAAAATTGGCATCAGTAGATCAAATGTATGGGGAAATACATTTGATATAGCCTATTAACAATGGGACTCTGGGTAGTATAGGCTAATAATTTTCTTCTACTTGCATATTTACCATATTTTTCGACTGAATAAAAAAAAATCATTTGCCTCAACGAAATATAGAATGAGTAGTGAATCCCAGGTCTTCCGGCGACGATGGGATAGGAAAGGTCTAGGGGCAGGAAGGAAGTGACCGTGGCCTTAATTAAGGTACAGCCCCAACATTTGTCTGTGTAAAAGTGGGAAACGAAAACCATCTTTAGGGCTGCCAAAAACATGTTTAGTACCGGTGCACGAAGAGTGGACATAATTGCTGTCAATAAAGTCCAAAGCGTCGGCTCCATCATTAATCTCACAGTGCACTTCGATTCGAAACATGTATAGACGAACCAACAGTAGTCGTTCTTCAAAACCGCATACAATTTAAAGTGGATCACAGTCATTGGACTGCTAGTGGATTGCAGTGATACAATTATTCCAACATTTTTTCAACATTTTCATCTTGGAAATAATCTACATAAAGACGTGGCATTATTAGACTAACCTCAAGAGGTCCTCTTCAGCTTCTAAGGAATCATCTTTATAACTAGCAATAATGTCTAGTCAAAATGTCTTTATCTTTCTAAATTTATAATATATTTATTTACAGACTTAAATATTGTAATAAGACACTTTATATGGTATACTTTGTCCTGTGACAAACCATGAATTGTACTCCTGTTGCTGTAGTAGTAGTAGTAGTAGTAGTAGTAGTTGTTGTTGTTGTTGTTAGGCAGTCATGTTTTAAGTTTATTTTATTATCACTTGTAATGTTAAGCTAGTAGTAACCAAACCAAAACCAAACCCCATGGCACTACAGCCCTTGAAGGGCCTTGGCCTGCCAAGCGACCGCTGCTCAGCCCGAAGGCCTGCAGATTACAAGGTGTCGTGTAGTCAGCACGACGAATCCTCTCGGCCGTTATTTTGGCTTTCTAGACCGGGGCCGCTATCTCAAAGCTAGTAGTAAGCTCAGCCTATAAGTATTGTAAGCCGTAGTGTTAAGCCCTGAAAATACTTAAGTTGTGTGTGAATTTGTATATAATGATGCTGGATTTATAATGTTAAACTAATAGTATTTCTTGTAATATATCCTTTCCATTGAATTTCTTGTTGTATTCTTGTTGTTGTGTAGTTTTGTTCTAACTTTATTTTATCATCACTTGTAATGCTAAGCGTGTAGTAAGCTCAACCTGTAGTATTGTACGCTGTAATGTTAAGCACTGGATGTACTTAAGAATGTTAAACTAGTAATCTCTACTTCTTCTTCTTTTTCTACCGCTTTTCCCACATTGTGGGGTCGCGGGTGCGAACTATGTCGCACATGGAGATTTTGCCCTGTTTTATGGCCGGATGCCCTTCCTGACGCCGACCCTATATGGAGGGAATCACTATTGCGTTTTTCTGTGGTGGTTGGTAGGGTAGTGTGTTGTGTGAATATGAAGATGAAATCTCCGACCTGGCCGGAAATTGAACCCGGGACCCTCTGAACCGAAGGCCTCAACGCTGACCATTTAGCCAACGAGTCGGACTAACATTATTATCGACTTCTTTCTTACATTTTTCTTGTAATATTTTATTTTCATGGAACTGCTTGTTGCACTTTTCTTGTTGTAAATGTTGTTGTTGTCGGGTAATTATGTTTTTAACTGTACCTTATTATCACACTACCATTGCCACCGGGATATTTCCCAATTGCGGTGTATTTGTTAATAATTATATTAGTGTCTCTGAAACGTATGAATAAATGTACGAAAATAATTTTGAATAATACGAGATCATTAAAAACCTCGAAGTTTTTGTGTTTCGATATAACCTTGCATATTTCCCCACAGAAATAGGATACAAGTCACGTCTGTTAAGTGCTATCATGAACTCTACGACAGCAGATTCCCGGTTCTGCCACGAAATTTGAATAGTGGTACGAGGGCTGGAACGGGGTCCACTCAGCCGCGGGAGGTCAACTGAGTATAGGGGGATTCGTTTCCCTCCTTAGCCATCCTCGAAGTGGTTTCCGTGGTTTCCCACTTCTCTTCCAGGTAAATGTCGGGATGGTACCTAACTTAAGGCCACGGCTGTTTCCTTCCCTCTTCCTTGCCTATCCCTTCCAATCTTCCCATCCCCCTCAAGGCTCTTATTCAGCATAACAGGTGAGGCCGACTTGGTGAGGTACTGGTCCTATTACCCAGTTGTATCGCCGATCCAATGTCTCACGCTCCAGACACTGCCCTTGAGGTGGTAGAGGTTGGGTCCCTCGCTGAGTCCGAGGGAAAAACCAACCCCGGAGAGTAAACAGATTGATAAAGAAAGAAGAATGAATTCATTCATACACCACCAGCTGGTTGATTTCAGCTTGAGAACTACCGGTACGCGAAAATGTGATTGCAAAACCTCTGTACAGTACTGTACTGCAACAGACACCAATTCAAGAGTGTATTCTAGTTAGAAGTGCGAATACCAACCAAAAGAGGTACCGTACTCTGGAGTTTGCTTTTTAACAGATATCTCTCATCAGCTCTAGCAGAAGACTGCTGTGTAGGCAAATTAAGGTTTTCATACTAGTGATTTAGGCCTAATTGCTTTAAAGTATGTGCGTTAAATAATGGAATTCTCATTTTCTACCTTAACATAATAAATGTCTCCTTTATGTGAAATTAAGGGAGTTTGTTGTAATCTACTAATTTTATGACCTGGAGCGACCTGGCATCCGGGATTTATAATGGACTGACTTAGAGTAGAGTATTTGAGAGCAATGTATTTTACACGCTATTTGTCGTCATAACCTACAAAGAGGACACCATCGGTAACAGACTCTAATCAATTGAGTACTGATGTAACTACATACATATTCTTGGGACTACAGCACTAGTTTCACCCGAGTGCAATACTTCAGAACGAGCTGAGAGCAACTTATCTACGACGCCAGCTGTTATAAACATCATTTCTCAACAGCTGGCTGTAACGTGCCGTAGCAGAACAATTTTCTGCGGTGAAGTCACATTGAAATGAAAGGGAAGAGTCTGAATGGCCCGCAAATAATGGATTACACCGCGAAAACACTTGTTGAATCGGATAGTTTCTAATACTACGAGTTATATTAAAACAACTTTTGAAGTTCGATCGGAGGACACTACAGAAAGTAGCAGACTGGACCTCACGGCTGGTCCCAACCGTCGGCTGTGCTAAGAATGGTTTTCCGTGGTTTTCCATTCTCCTGCACTAAGGCGAATGCCGGGATAGTTCCTAGTATAGGCAACGGCCACCAACACTCTCACCTTCTCCGCACATCTTCCATACCGTCACACATTTCCTTAGAGACGGTGTCACCGTTTAAAAGGCCCGCCTCTCCCTTCAGGGGAGGAATGACAAGAGTTTTAGTGAAGTAAAGAGTAGCACTTTTCGTCGGTATATGCAAAGTGGGTCTCGGCCCACAAGTGGCCACGGCTGGTCCGTGGTTCAACAGCTCTGCACTCCGACCGGCCAACCGAGCAGAGGTGGGGTGGCTACGGCTCTACGCCTCTGTATTCGGGAGACGGGACCATAATATGCTGTTCACCTTACAAGCTGCGATCATACAATTCCACAACCATACCGCGCTGGCGCGACAGCTGGTAGAACTAGACTAACTTTCACTTCTGGCACCAAATTGATGTTGCACAAGCCCAGTGGTCACTCATATAGATCAAATGCTTGTCTCTGCCACTAAAACCTCGAACTTCCAAAGTTCAGTATAGCACTGTTCAGTCCGTGAGGAAAGCGTTAGAAATAACGATCGACGTCTACACGTTAGTTACTGAACATGGATGATGACAGAATACAGTCGAACCTCGATATCTCGAACCTCCATTACTCGAATATTCAGTATCTCGAAGTAACTTAAATTTCCCGGCCGTTTGTACAATTCTTCACGTGTATTTATTTCTCTATTAGTCGAAATTCGGTTACACGAATTTCTCGATTTCTCGAAGCAAACATTTCCTCCCTTGAAGCAAAAAATACTCTGTAACTGGAATTTCGTGCAACATTAACTGTGCAATACGGCATTTGTGGTTTGTGAGGAACAGTTAATAAGTAAACAAATGTTTACAGAGATGCTGGGAGCTAATATGACGGGAACCGAAAAACTAAAACTTCTAATGATCGGAAAATCGGCGAAGCCTCCTTGTTTCTCGGGTATGAATTAATTACCGGTCACGTAGGAAAGCAACCCCCGAAGTCGCGGATGACAAGCTCCATTTACGAATGTCGGCTGCGTGCTTTTAACGAGAAGTTTCAACGTGAAGGGAGGAAAGGTTAACAGTAACACACAGAAGACATTAACGGATTTTTTCCAACGGTGTTAACGGAGGTATGTTTCTTGTTTCACTACTGTATGTACTGTATCCGTCCGCCTCTGTGGTGTAGTGGTTAGTGTGATTAGCTGCCACCCCCGGAGGCCCGGGTTCGATTCCCGGCTCTGCCACGAAATTTGAAAAGTGGTACGAGGGCTGGAACGGGGTCCACTCAGCCTCGGGAGGTCAACTGAGTAGAGGTGGGTTCGATTCCCACCTCAGCCATCCTGGAAGTGGTTTTCCGTGGTTTCCCACTTCTCCTCCAGGCGAATGCTGGGATGGTACCTAACTTAAGGCCACGGCCGCTTCCTTCCCTCTTCCTTGCCTATCCCTTCCAATCTTCCCATCCCTCCACAAGGCCCCTGTTCAGCATAGCAGGTGAGGCCGCCTGGGCGAGGTACTGGTCATACTCCCCAGTTGTATACCCCGACCAAGAGTCTGAAGCTCCAGGACACTGCCCTTGTGGCGGTAGAGGTGGGATCCCTCGCTAAGTCCGAGGGAAAAACCGAACCTGGAGGGTAAACAGATGATGATGATGATGATGATGTACTGTATCCTCTCTTCTAAAAGTGACTATAATAAGGGTTATAATTAAAGCGATACCGTAAAATAGAATTTGTTTGTATATTTTAAATACTCTCAAAAATAATGTATTCGGTATAAACCCGTAGATAAATATTATTCAATTTGGTGCTATACATGCTCAAAAACGGTATTCTCTATGTCTCGGAATTTCGATAACTCGGAATAAAATTTAGCTCCCGAGGTGATTCGAGATATCGAGGTGCTACTGTAATTACAATAATAGCCTGCCTGGTGGCCATGGTCGTGAAGTCGTCGAGTCTATATGGCTTGACACCGCGGTTAGCCGGTTCGTGTCCCTTTGGACAAAAATATTCTTTAAAATAATGATAATTATGTTATTGGCTTTACGTCACACTATCTACTTTTACGGTTTTGGGAGACGCCGAGGTGCCGTAATTTAGTCCCGCAGGAGTTCTTTTCCATGTCAGTAAATCCACCGACACGAGGCTGTTGTATTTGAGCACCTTCAAAGACCACTTGTACTGAGCCAGGATTGAACCTGCCAAGTTGGGGCCAGAAGGCCAGCGCCTCAACCGTCTGCGGCAAAACAATTTTTACCATCAGAATGTTGGCCGGGTCCGCCTCTGTGGTGCAGTGGTTAGCGTGATTAGCTGCCACCCCCAGAGGCCCGGGTTCGATTCCTGGCTCTGCCACGAAATTTGAAAAGTGGTACGAGGGCTGGAACGGGGTCCACTCAGCCTCGGGAGGTCAACTGAGTAGAGGAGGGTTCGATTCCCACCTCAGCCATCCTCGAAGTGGTTTTCCTAGTTCTCCTCCGGGCAAATGGCGGGATGGCACCTGACAGGCCAGGGCCGCTTCCTTCCCTCTTCCTTATTTATCCCTTCCAATCTCCCCCCCCCCCCATAAAGGCCCCTATTCAGCATAGCAGGTGAGGCCACCTGGGCGAGTTACTGATCCTCCACCCCAGTTTAATCCCCCCGATCTTAAGTCTCACGCTCCAGGACACTGCCGGTAGAGGTGAGATCCCTCGCTGAGTTCTGGGAAAAATACCAACCCTGGGCGGTAAACGGCTTAAGAAAGAAAGAAAGAAAGACAGAAAGAAAGAAAGAAAGAAAGAAAGAAAGAAAGAAAGAAAGAAAGAAAGAAAGAAAGTACTAACCAACCCAAACATGAAAACATTCTTAGAAGATATCAGTAGCTGCATTCACGAAGTAAAACCTTAAAACCTTAATGGTGTCGGGAAATTTATGACGCTAATTCCAGATAGAGCACCCTCCCCCCTCCCCACCCAGCCCCCTACCATCTCCTCAGCCCAAAATCATGTCCATGTTAAAATGTGTCATTGATGGCTTTTCGGCTATTGGACAGCGTATTTTCGTTTGTTGTTGGTACTTGTGCATGGCGTTATAAACGAGATAATCGCACATTATTTCAGCCATGGACGAACAACAGGCGTAATCAAAATCATAATGAAAGATAAATGAAATTATACGAGACCTTAAGACTGAAATCCTGACTCCAACATTAACACGAAATGTCCCCTCCATTCCAGTTGAAAACGCAAATAGGTGCAACTCATAAACGATCTACCATACGGCTTATGGTTCATAGGAACGTTTTGTGTTGTTTAAGTTGTGGGATTTAAGTTTACTATTCACATGCCAATTACATTCGACTCTTTGGCTGAACGGTCAGGGTACTGCCTTTCGGGTCAGAGGGCTCTGGATTCGATTTCCAGCCAGGTCGGGGATTTTAATAGCTTCTGGTAAATTCTTCTGGCTCGGGGACTGGGTATTTGTGTCCGTTCCAACACCCCATCTTCATATTCAGACAACACACCACACTACCAACCATCACAGAAACACGCATATAGGGTTGGCGTCAAGAAGGGCTCCCGGCCGTAAAACAGGGCCAAACCCACATGTGCGACACAGTTCGCACCCGCAAAGAAGAAGAAGAAGAAGAAGAAGAAGAAGAAGAAGAAGAAGATGGAAATGATGATGATGATGATGATGATGATGATGATGATGATGATGATGAATCACATCCCAATTACGTCCCACACGTTTGGGAAACTCTGTATAATTCTACAGGTAGCAGTTTGATGTTCCGAGGGACTATTGCAGAAAGCTCAGTTTGTATTAAGAACAGGAAGTAGCTTGTAACTTGATCTGTAATGCAGTGATGTGCTGGTGACACGCTTCCGGAGAGAGTCAGGGAAACCAGACACAATGCACAATGTCTTGGTTGATTAAGGGCGTGAGTGAAATGGGTGACGAACACTCGTCCTTGCCTTAGGCGTGGCGGCAAAGGTCAGTTGACATGGTAAGTGGGTGAAAGTTGCCCATGTGACCACTAAAATGGGTACATCATGGACGTGCGTGTCCTATCAGCTGATGGACACATCAAGGTAGACATTCGTAGCGATTTCCATCTCATGGGAAGCGCAGATTGCCCGACGTACTTCGTATACTGTGTGGAACAAAGATTCTGGTTTCTGCATTATTTTTAGAATTTTAAGGAAGCACCCTACTCAAATGTTGGCCCAGAAATGGCCTAAAAACCAAAAATATTAATAGCTACTCAAAATCTCAGAGATCTTGGTTCAAAATGCAAACCCACAGCCTCTTCTCCGTTTCAGCTGCGTCAGGAATGGAATTAACGAAGCCTCATCTACCGGCTAGGATAGGAACTGTATCGGCTGCCCAATCCTGTCACACTCCTCTCGGGCAATGATTAATGATTGACAGATGACATGAAAATATAGTTCCACTCCTTGGATGAACAGGCCTTTGCTTCAGAAGGCCCCGGGTTCGATTCCTGGCCGGTTCGGATATTTTAATCTTCTGGCTGGGGGACTGGGTTTTTGTTTTCGCCCCAACACTCTCCTCTTCTAATTCACACAACGCAGCACACTATTAACCACCACAGAAACACGCAATAGCGATTACATCCGTCCACATAGGGTTGCCGTCAGGAAGGGCATCCAGCCGTAAAACAGCGCCAAATCCACATGCGCGACACAGTTTGCACCCGCGATCTCGCATGTATGGGTAAAAAGGAAGAAGAAGATGAAATGAAATGATGCTGAAGAGTGTTGCTGGAATGAAAGATGACTGGGAAAATATGAGTACCCAGAGAAAAATCTCTCCCGCCTCCGCTTTGTCCAGCACAAATCTCCGATGGAGTGACCGGACTTTGACCCACGGAACCCAGCAGTGTTAGGCCGGCGCGCTTCCACCTGAGCCACGGAGGCACCTCGGAGCACTTAGTGATATTCAATTTTTTCATAGTTGGCCCCTTTTAAACGTTTAAATAACATCCGTGCGTCACTTCCGGGTATTCATAATTCATTCAAGAAGGAACTGCCACGCGCTGTTGGTGGGGGTAAGGGAATGGAGGAGCGGAAAGGAACTGACCACCCTACCGCACGTAAACTCCGACTCAGGCACACCTCTGCGGAGGTTCGGACCTGCCTTCGGGAAGAATAAACCCTTACCTTACCAAGAAGGAATTCGGACTTCCCACGCTATTTTTAATATTTCTGCCTTGAAACTTAAATAATAATAATAATAATAATAATAATAATAATAATAATAATAATAATAATAATAATAATAATAATGGTCCGCCTCTGTGGTGTAGTGGTTAGTGTTATTAGCTGCCACCCCGGGAGGCCCGGGTTCGATACCTAGCTCTGCCACGAAATTTCAAAAGTGGTACGAGGGCTGGAACGGGGTCCACTCAGCCTCGGGAGGTCAACTGAGTAGAGGGGGGTTCGATTCCCACCTCAGTCATCCTGGAAGTGGTTTTCCGTGGATTCCCACTTCTCCTCCAGGCAAATGCCGGGATGGTACCTAACTTAAGGCCACGGCCGCTTCCTTCCCACTTCTTTGTCTATCCCTTCCAATCTTTCCATTCCCCTACAAGGCCGCTGTTCAGCATAGCAGGCGAGGCCGCCTGGGCGAGATACTGGTCATCCTCCCCAGTTGTATCCCCCGACCCAGAGTCTGAAGCTCCAGGACACTGTCCTTGAGGCGGTAGAGGTGGGATCCCTCGTTGAGTCCGAGGGAAAAACCTACCCTGGAGGGTAAACAGATTAATAATAATAATAATTTTTATTTTATTTATTTTATTTATTTTATTTGTTTGTTTTTAATAGTGGCGAAGTTAGGACTCATGATGCTCTCTTACACTTAACCACGTCATTGTACAGAAAAACCGTAAAAAGCATATATACTGCTTACAAATCTGGCAAGTTTATTACTAATTAATTCCTCTATTTTCAATTTATATTGATGAATAGGCTCTGGGAAATGTAATATATTCCACAGATTAATTTGCAGAAATTTGTAAATAAATTAGAAGCAAGTAGAAGAAAATTATCTTGATTGAGATATCTGTAGAAAAGTAACGGAAACAGTTCCCGAAAGTTGCCATTCATTAGCATTTCATAAATATGTATTTTTTTGCAAAAACATACCTTAGTATCACCGTCCCTTGATAACCTGTATCGTAATACATAATGTGCAAAAGAGTATCAATTTGGATATTCTATATTTTGATGTTCACAACATGAAATGAAAGGTGGACTAATGAACGACATAAAATAATCCTGCTGAAAGCGAAAGACTAAGAAATTGACGACACGGTACCAGGATAGATGAATAAGAAGACGTGCAACGAAAAGTGTATAACTCTTGAGCAAGGAAAAGTAGTGGCAGAAGATATCAAAGTCAACGTTGTGTATCGAGGCATTTGAAGAGCTTCATCCCAGTGAAAGACAATTAGAGTCAGAAGAGTTGACTCAGTCATAAGAGGGATACTTTTAAAATATATTTACAAGACACACACAGTCGTAAACTCACACACGTAAACAATATCACATGTACATGTTTAATAGCAAAAACTTGCTCTTCATTTAAAATTAGAAACTGCAAATAATAATTCTTCGTTCGGGTTGAAATGTGTCATAATTTAAAGTGTATTGTACAAACTGCCGAAATCAATCAATCAATCAATCAATCAATCAATCAATCAATCAATCAATCAATCAATCAATCAATCAATCAATCAATCAATCAATCAATCAATCAATCAATCAATCAATCAATCAATCAATCAATCAATCAATCAATCAATCAATCAATCAATCAATCAATCAATCAATCAATCAATCAATCAATCAATCAATCAATCAATCAATCAAACCACATTGATCTGCAGTAATTAAAACTAAGAGGACTTTTCCTACTAGTGAAACTCTCAACCTGTGTTCATCTGGTGAAAGTTCTTTATGGGATCACTGTAATTACCTAGGTGTTAATATAAGGAAAGATCTTCATTGAGGTAATAACATAAATGGGATTGTAAATAAAGGGTACAGGGGTTGTAGGGGGTTGTAGTAAAGATGTAAAGGAGAGGGCATATGTGTCTCTGGTAAAAGACCCCAACTAGAGTGTGGTTTCAGTGTATGGAACCCTCACCACGATTACTTGATTCGAGAACTGAAATAAATCCAAAGAAAAACAGCTCGATTTGTTCTGGGTGATTTCCGACAAAGGAGTAGCGTTACGAAAATGCTGCAAAGTTTGGGCTGGTAAGACTTGGGAGAAAGGAGACGAGCTGCTCGACTAAGTGGTATATTCCGAGCTGTCAGTGGATAGATAACATGGAATGGCATTAGTAGACGAATAAGTTTGAGAGTGTTTTTAAAAGTAGGAAAGATCACAATATGAAGATAAAATTGGAATTCAGGAGAACAAACTGGGGCAAATATTCGTCTATAGGTAAGGGAGTTAGGGATTGGAATAAGTTAGGGATTGGAATACTTTACCACGGGAGATATTTTCCAAGTTATTTGCAATGTTTCAAGTTTTAAGAAATTCAATCTTCAGGATATTATTTTTAAAACTGTAGCTTTCTTTTCATTTATTATGAAGAACAAGTTTTTACTATGCAAAAAAAAAAAAAAAAAAAAAAAAAAACCAAACAAAGTTATAGTAGGTAACGAAAAACAGTTGATGATTTCTAACTGTAAGGGACATAAAAACTTACCTGTGAGATCCCAGGGAATAATTGTCGCAGCACAGCGATGGTTCGCTTATCTCGTGCGACCTGCTCTATCGCCGATTCGTCCAGCTGAAGTGTGTGTAGCCTCTCCTGCAACACAGGAAAACATATTGTTAGATACACACAGAAAACTGGAAGAAGTTGGTCAAAATATACATAGTGTTGGAGGGGAAGAAAGAAGGAATCTTAAACTATCCGAGACGAATGGGAGAGAATAGCATGATCCAAACTTAAAAAGAGAGTATTTCAGTATCGCTATTCTCCAGATTCTAAGATCGTAGGTTCAGATCTGGAGGAGGCAGTTGAATTTTTGAAGGGCGGAGAAAAGTCCACTTGACTCTCCATGTCGTATGATGTCGGCGTTTCTGTGACACTCTAGCGGGTTGTTCGATAAAATTAACTTAGTCCTAGAACGCCATAGCTATTCGTATAGCAATTTCAGTATTTTGCAAGTGATTTATTGTTTGCAAGTGATCGAAGGTCTCCGGACACACAAGTATAGGAACATTTTGGAATGGGGAAGGTAAAGGTCGTGACATATTAAGGAACAGCCCCAACATTTGACTGGAATGAAAATGGGAAGCCATGAAAAACAATTTTCAGGGCTGTCGACTGTAGGATTTGACCCGAAATCTTCCAAGTGTAGTGGTTCGCGTGATCGGCTGCCATCCCCGGAGGCCCGGGTTCGATTCCCGGCTCTGCTACAAAATTTGAAAAGTGGTATGAGGGCTGGAATGTGTTCCACTCAGCCTGGAGAGGTCAAATGAGTAGAGATGGGTTCGATTCTCACCACAGCCATCCTCAAAGTGGTTTTCCGTGGTTTCCCACTTCTCCTCCAGGAAATTGGCGGCCTAACTTAAGGCCACGGCCGCTTCCTTCCCTCTTCATTGTCTCTATCCCTTCCAATCTTCCCATCCCCTCCACAAGGCTCCTGTTCAGCATAACGGGTGAGGCTGCCTGGGCGAAGTACTGGTCCTCCTTTCTAGTTATATCCCCCGACTCACGCTCCAGAACACAACCCTTGAGGCTGAAGAGGTGGGATCCCTCCCTGAGACCGAGGGAAAAACCAACCCTGGAGGGTAAAAAAATTAAGAAAGAAAGAAAGAAAGAAAGAAAGAAAGAAAGATCTAAGTGCAGGCTGACAGGTACACGGCCCGAACTATCCAGCCAGCTCGATCAGTAACGAAGGCAGCAGAAATAAAGGTATTAAGATGGATGTGTTGGGTAACGAGAATGGATAAAGTCATGAAGGAGCACGCAGTGAAAATATCAGAGGCAGGCGGAAAGATCAAGGAGACACAATGTGGTGGGGAGGGAGAGAAGATATACGAGAAAATGGACACTGAAGATGGAATTAGAGAGAATTGATTTCCTTGGACCGAAAGGGGAAGAGCCTTCTGAAACGATGAACAAGACTGCGATGAATGAAGCAGTTCATCAAACACAGTGATTCTTTATACGAAAATGTGGGTAATTTCCAAAAAAAAGAATAGTATTATGAAAATGTCGCAAATTTTGGGCTGGAAAAGCCTGGGAGTAAGGAGTGGAGCTGTACGACTAAGTGGTATGTTTCGAGCTGTCAGTGGAGAGATAAACTTGAAGTAGGATAGATCAAAATATGAAGATACAATTGTAATTGTGGAAACATTCGTTCATTGGGAGAGGAATTAAGGATCAGAATAAGTTACCCAGACAGATGTTCGATCAATTTCCGACTTCTCTGAAATCATTTAAGTAAATGTTAAGTAAATAACTGATAGGTAATTAATGAACGTAAGTTTTCGTGGCTCATTGTATTAACACAAAGAAATAAAGAAATGAACTGGCTTAAACTTTCACCTGAGCGACAGCCCTAAATGCAGATCAGTGGTGAATAAATGAAGGAGAGAGATAGGTTATTGAAATAATCTTTTCTTTCTTTCTTTCTTTCTTCTCAGCGAGGGATCTAACCTCTAGCGTCTCAAGGGCCGTGTCCTGGAGCGTGAGACTTTGGGTCAGGGGTTACAACTGGGGAGGAGGAACAGTACCTCGCCCAGGCGGCCTCACCTGCTCTGTTGAACAGGGGCCTTGCGGGGGAAAGAGAAGATTGGAAGGGATAGACAAGGAAGAGGGAAGGAAACGGCCGTGGTCTTAAGTTAGGTAACATCCCGGCATTTACCTAGAGAAGTGGGAAACCGCGGGAAACCACTTCCAGAATGGCTGAGGTGGGAATCGAACTCATTTCTACTCAGTGGACATCCCCAGGCTGAGTGGACACCGTTCCAGCCCTCGTACCACTTTTTTAAATTTCGTGGCAGAGCCGATAATTGAACCCTTACCTTACGGTACATGTTAGGATTATCCCTTGAACGAAGTGATGGATCCCACCTTTATCACCTCAAGGTCAGTGTCCTGGAACGTGAGTCATTCGGTGATACAACTGTGGAACATCATCAGTACCTCTCCCAGGCGGCCTCATGCGATATGCTGAACGGGGAACTTCTGGGGATTGGGAAGATTGGAAGCGATAGGCAGGAAGAGGAAAGGACGGAAAGGATACGGCTGTGGCTTTAGGTTACGTACCATCCCGGCATTTGACTGGAGAAGAAGTGGGGAAAACCACTTCGAAGATGGCTGAGTCAGTTGACCACCCGAGGCTGAGTGAACCCCATTCCAGTCTTCGTACCAGTTTTTCAAATTTCGTGGCAAAGATGGAAATCGAACCCGGGCCTCCGGGGGTGGTAGCTAATCACACTAACCACTACACCACAGAGGCGGACAATTACATTTTTCTTTCCCTTTCCTGCCGCTGGTTGGTACAGCTGCCCAGCGGGACCCAGTTTGGATGAACTGGGTGACAAGGCTGGTGAAAGGGAACGTGTTTTCCTCCCACGTGGCCGACATCCACGAGCTCACCTCATGCTATTTCGACCGTTTTAATCGATGAGTCGTAAAATGAGGCAAGTTATTTGGTAAATCTCGACTTGCCGAAACTCCTTTCACTATCTTGACGTCACCTTTGGGGTTGGCCACATCCTTTCTTGTAACTTTCCCACAGTCCCTTCTGCTGCTTCTGCTGTGCTTGAGAACTAAGTGAACTAAGTGTCGTATACCCGCCGTTTTTAGCGATGACTGTAAAATAACGTGGCAGTTATTCTGTCACGGTTACGTAATTGTAACAGATATAACAATTTCTTACTGTTACTTCTCATAACGACTAGTTCTTTCCCAACCTTACGGACCATCACGTGAGCGTTGGCTGCGCGGTTAGCGTCGGGCAACTGTGAGCTAACATTCAGGAGATAGTAGGTACAAATCCCACCGTGGTTATCCATTTTACACCAGGCAAATGCTAGGAATGTGCCTTAATTAAAGCCACGGGTTCTACCTTCCCATCCTAGTCCTTTCCTACTCTTCCGTCGCCGAAAACCTTCGATGAGTCAAAGCGACGTTGAACAAGTAGAAAAAACAAAAACAACTCACTAAAATAATAATAATAATAATAATAATAATAATAATAATAATAATAATAATAATAATAATAATAATAATAACGTATGGCCTTAGCTAGCGCGTGCAGACATATTCATTTCACGACATCTGGCTGCTTGCTTGTCCATTTTGACGTTCCGTTTTACTCTAGGCCTACCAAATGGCAGAATAAACCTTCTAAGGTAGAGTTTTAATGAATGTTGTCGGGTAAACACCGAATGTGTTTGTTCGTTCGTTCGTAATCTGTTTACCCTCCAGTGTCGGCTTTCCCCTCGGACTCAGCGAGGGATCCCATCTCTACCGCCTCAAGGGCAGTGTCCTGGAGCTTCAGACTCTGGGTCGGGGGATACAACTGGGGAGGATGACCAGTACCTCGCCCAGGCGGCCTCACCTGCTATGATGAACAGGGGCCTTGTTGGGGGATGGGAAGATTGGAAAGGATAGACAAGGAAGAGGGAAGGAAGCGGCCGTGGCCTGAAGTTAGATACCACCCCGGCATTTGCCTGGAGGAGAAGTGGGAAATCACGGAAAAGTACTTCCAGGATGGCTGAGGAGGGAATCAAACCCTCCTCTACTCAGTTGACATCCCGGGGCTGAGTGGACCCCGTTCCAGCCCTCATACCACTTTTCAAATTTCGTGGCAGAGCCGGGAATCGAACCCGGGCCTCTGGGGGTGGCAGCTAATCACACTAACCACTACACCACAGAGGCGGACACCAAATGTGTTACCAGAGATTTTTTACATGCTGACATCGTACGGCATGGAGTGTCGAATGCACTTTATTCCGCCTTTCAAAAATCCGACTACCTCTGCCGGGGTATAAACACGCTATCTTGAGATTCGGAGTTCGACACACTTTATCACTGATCCACAGAGAGAGCTCAAATAACTCAATATCCATTGCCAAGTACCTTCTAGGGGCAAAAAGTTTAACACTTTCTCAATGTTATCTGACCATCGTTTGGCATGGAGGGCTGCATTAAACGGGTCTATGGACTGATGATCAAACCAACAACAACAACAACAACAACAACAACAAGATAACATGAATATTTCTGTCGCAGGTGTTACGTTGCATATGAGAAACGAAGAGATTCAGATATCGTGGTTTTAAAAGAGAAAACACATTCGATTTTAAAAAACTTATGTCTGAGAAAGAGAGGTTTGGGAGTTTCTCAAATCTCTCATTGGCGATTTCTGCTAGCAGGATACGTATAATTTTTAAAATTATACAATGGGCTTTTCATGTACTTAAAATAACACAGGCCCGCCTAGGCCGTGTAGTGTGGTTAGTGTGATTAGCTGCCACCCCCGGAGGGCAGGGTTTGATTCCCGGCTCTGCCACGAAATTTGAAAAGTAGCACGAATGCTGGAACGGGGTCCACTCAGCATCGGGAGGTCAGCTGAGCAGAGAGGTGTTCCATTCCCATCTCAGCCATCCTCGAAGTGGTTTTCCGCGGTATCCCACTTCTCCAGACAAAGATCGGGATGGTACCTAACTCAAGGCCACAGACGCTTATTTCCCGTTCCTTGCCCATCCCTTCTAATCTCGCCGTCCCTCCACAAGGCGCCTGTTGAGGATAGCAGGCGAGGCCGCCTGGGCGAGGTACTGGTCGTCCTCCACAGTTGTATCCCCCGACCAAATGTCTCACGCTCCAGGACACTGCCCTTGAGGCGGTAGATATGGGAAATCTCGCGGAGTACGGGGGAAACCAAACCTTGAGGGTGAACGGATTAATAAAATAAATAAATTAATAAATCTTTCTTCTTCCTTTACTGCCCAGGGTTGGTTTTTCCCGCGAACTTGGCGGGGGATCCTACCTCTACCGCCTCAAACGCAGTCCTGGAGCGCGAGACTTTGGGTCAGGGGATACAATTGGGGAGGAGGGCCAGGACCAGTACCGCGACCAGGCGGCCTGACCTGCTATACTGAACAGGAGCCTTGTGGGGGGATGGGAAGATTGGAAGGGATAGACAAGGAAGAGGGAAGGAAGCGGCCGTGTCCTTAAATTAAGTACCATCCCGGCATTTGCCTGGAGGAGAACTGGGAAACCGCGGAAAATGACTTCGAGGATGTCTGAGGTAGGAATCGAACCCCTCTACTCAGTTGACCTCCCGAGGCTGAATGGACCCCGTTCCAGCCCTCGTACTACTTCTCAAATTTCGTGGCACAGACGGGAATTGAACGCGGTCGTCTAGGGTGGCCGCTAAACACGCTAACCACTACGCCACAGAGGTGGACAATATAATAATAATAATAATAATAATAATAATAATAATAATAATAATAATAATAATAATTCGTAACATAATGTGTCCTTTGTGATGTAGTGGTAAGCGTGGTTAGCTGACATCCACCGGAGGCCTGTGTTCCATTCCCGGCTCTGCCTTGAAATTTGAAAAGTGATACGAAGGCTGGAACGGGGTCCATTCAGCCTCGGGAGGTCAACTGAGTAGAGAGGGGTTCAGTTCCCTCCTCAGCCATCCTCTAAGTGCTTTTCTTTGGTTTCCGACTTCTCCTCCAGGCAAATGTCGGGATGGTATCTAACTTAAGGCCACAACCGCTTCCTCCCCTCTTCCTTGTCTATCCCTCGCAATCCTCCCATTTCCCCACAAGGCCCCTATTCAGCATAGCAGGTAAGGCCGCCTGGGCGAGGTACTGGTCCTTCCCAGTTCTATTCCCCCGACCCAAAGACTCACGCTCCAGGACACTGTCCTTGAAGCGCTAGATGTTGGATCCCTCGTGAGTCCGAGGGAAAAACTAACCCTGGTGGGTAAACGGATTAAGAAAGATAGAAAGAAAGAAAGAAAGAAAGAAAGAAAGAAAGAAAGAAAGAAAGAAAGAAAGAAAGAAAGAAAGAAAGAAAATAATGAGTCCAAAAATTTTGAATGGACAATAATAATGAGCGATTGAAGGAGACTATTAGGAAAAGAAGACTGACATTTTATGGACACCTCCTCAGAATGGATGGAAAGCGATTGCCAAAAAAAAAATCTTTGAAGTTCTTGATAGTGGACCTTAAGTTTCTGACAAGTAGTTGCAGAAGGTTTAATTTAATTTCGTGTGGCTATTTCTAACCAAGTGCAGCCTTGTAAGGCAGACCCTCCGATGAGGGTGGGCGGCATCTGCCATGTGTAGGTAACTGCGTGTTATTGTGGATAGTGTTATGTGTGGTGTGTGAGTTGCAGGGATGTTGGAGACAGCACAAACACCCAGCCTCCGGGCCATTGGAATTAACCAATGAAGGTTAAAATCCTCGACCCGGCCGGGAATCGAACCCGGCCAACGAGTCGGACAGTTCCAGAAGGTGACGAAGGACTTCAACAAGGCCGGACTACGGCGAGAGGACATCTCCGATCGATCACAGTACCAGTTACAAATCAACAACTTCAAGGGCTTCCATGAAGGACAAAAGCAGAACAGTGGTTGGACGATGTGAAGACGGCAAGCTGCCGAGGAAAGAATGCAGGGATTCTGGGGGGGGGGGGGGGGGGGGGGGAAAGGGGAAAGACTCGTCCAAAAATATGTGACAGTTATGGTAAAACTCCAGCCCTGGACACAAGAATCTAACGTTATATGTAAGTTGAAATTAATGAACTCTTACTTATATGCGTCTCAGAATACATATGTGTTTATAGCGATGTCCAGGAACGCACCATCCCGCCCCAAGAACTACATTTACTTTTATAACCTAAGAAAGAGTATTACACGACATTTTCATTGCTGAAGTAGCTACTTGCATTCCTATTGGCCAACGTAAAGTGTTACGTGATCTCATTCCCGTCAGTTATTATAATCATAATCCGTTACCAACCCCCAGCACAATAAAAATGCCCCCGTTGCTTGTTCCTGTATCACTGGTTTTCTCCAGGTCCTATCCTAACCGTCAGCACGCCAAGAACCAGTCCAGACCAATGGTGTAACAATAATCACCACCACCACCACCTATCGAAGCACTACTCACTCATTAGTTCCTAAGTAGAGAGGTTGGCAGCATTGAGCAGCGCCTGACAACACCCTTACCGAGAAGGCCGCGAGCGTGTAAACAAACGACAGTCGTTCCGCGCGTGTGAGAATCTTGTCTCCAGGGCTATAGAATTGAACGTGGTCTTTAATGGCCCTAAACGAAAAAGGAATGAATAAATAATTCATTTGTTATTGGTAGCTAGGTGTGTGGGAAGCTACTACTACGACTACTACTGAAAATGAAAATCTACAACCTGTTTTCCAGTCATTGACCGGGCCAGGAATGAAATGAATGAAGCCCCATCTAACGGCGAGGATAGGAATTTTGCCGGCTACCGAAGCCTGTCGCACTCCTCTGGGGCAATGTTTAGTGAATGGCAGATGAAATGAAATGATATGGGAGAGTGTTGCTGGAATGAAAGATGACAGGGATAACCGGAGGACCCGGAGAAAAAACCTGTCCCGCCTCCGCTTTGTCCAGCACAAATCTCAAATGGAGTGCCCGGGATTTGAACCACGGAACCCAGCGGTGAGAGGCCAGCGCGCTGCCACCTGAGCCACGGAGACTCTACTACTACTACTACTACTACTACTACTACTACTACTACTACTACTACTACTACTAAATGTTTTCAGGCGGGCCTCCCAGACAGTGACGCCGTCTCTCAGGCCAGAAGATTTGTATCGGAGAAGGTGAGAGGGGTGGCGACCGTGACCTATACTAGAAACTGTCCCGGCATTCACCTTAGTATAGGAGAATGGAAAACCACGGAAAACCATTCTCGGGACAGCTACCGGTGGGGACCAGCCCCTCTCCGTCTCCCGAATACAGATGCGTAGAGCGACGGTAGAGCCGTGGGCATCCCTCCTCTGCTCGGTCGGTCGGAGTACAGAGCTGTCGGACCACGGACACGCCGTGGCCACTTGGCCAGGACCCACTTTCCATCCATCGACCTGTACGTGGTATTGTAGTGGAGGATACTATTCAGTGCGATGTATGGGACAGTTCTCGAGGCGAGGGAATTAGCCATTTGAGATTCAAATCCCCGCTGCGGTCGGGAATCGAACCCGCGTCTCCGAACCAAAGGTCACTACTCCGACCATTCCGCCAAGGCGCTGCATTGTGTGTCAATGAAGAGAAGCATATTAAAAACGAACACAAACACCCGGTCTCTGAGGAAGGGGAATTAATCATATACAGTTAAATTCCCTAGCCCCGCTGGGAATCGAACTCGGGTTTTCTCTGAGCCGAAGACCAGTAAACATAAATTGAGCCAAAGACCGAGCTCGATAGCTCCAGTCACTTAAGTGCGGCCAGTATCCATATTCGGGAGATAGTGGGTTCGAACCCCACTGTCAGCAGCCATGAAGATGGTTTACCGTGGTTTCCCATTTTCACACCAGGCAAATGCTGGGGCTGTACCTTAATTAAGGCCACGGTCGCTTCCTTCCCTCTTCTAGCCCTTTCCTCTCCCATTGTTACCATAAGACCTCTCTGTGTCGGTGCGACGTAAAGCAACTTGTAAAAAAAAAAAAAAAGGCAAAGGTTCCGGACAATAACTTGTCAGCAAGTATCTTCAAACATGACTTGAAGTAACAATCGTCTGTGCTCTTGGAGAGTAAGGTTTCTTGGACGAATGCCCACTCCCCGGCCGCTTCCTGTAAGACATAGCTGTTGTATGTGGTTCAGATTAAAGTGAAAGTGGTTTTTATACTGAAATGAGTTGACCTACACGCTCTACCTCAAACCAGCGGTCGACAGCTCCACATAGCCTACCCGTGCCTGCTCACCTCGGCTCTAGTTATGAGGTAACTCTTAATAGGGCGTTTGCAGAGTGGGCTTCGGCCTACGAGTGGCTACGGTTGGTCAGTGGTCATACCGACCAACCGAGCAGAGGAGGGGTGGCCGCGGCTCTACCGTGGCTATACTCCCCCTCTGCATTCGGGAGACGGTTCCCACTGTGAGCTGTCCTGATAATTATTGTTTTCCGTGGTTTTCCATTCTCCTGCACTAAGACGAATGCCGGGACAGTTCGTAGTATAGGCCATGGCCGCCAACCCCCTCACCTTTCCCACACATCTCCACTAACACCACACGAATCTTCTGGTCTGAAAGACGTCGTCACCGTCTAGGAGCCTCGCCTCCGCTTCGGGGGAGGAATGAAGACATTTAGTAGCAGTTGCTCCTAGTCCAATGGTCTTATCAATAGCCAGACTTTACCAATCCATACTAATGTTCTTGTCACTAGCCAGAGTTAACCAATCCAGACCAATCGTCTTGCCACTAGCCAGACTTAACCAATCCATACTAATGGTCTTGTCACTAGCCAGACTTAACTAATCCAGACCAATGGTCTTGTCAGCAGCCAGACCTAACCAATCCAGACCAATGCTCTTGTCAGGAGCCAGACTTAACTAATCCAGACCAATCGTCTTGTCACCAGCCAGACTTAAAACCAATCCAGACCAATGGCCTTGTCAGGAGCCAGACCTAACCAATCCAGACCAATGGTCTTGTCACCAGCCAGACTTATCCAATCCATACGAATGGTATTGTCACTAGCCAGACTTAACCAATCCAGACCAATGGTCTTGTCACCAGCCAGACTTAACCAATCCATACCAATGGTCTTGTCACTAGCCAGACTTAACCAATCCAGACCAATGGTCTTGTCAGGAGCCAGACCTAACCAATCCATACCAATGGTCTTGTCAGCAGCCAGACTTAACCAATCCAGACCAATGGTCTTGTCAGCAGCCAGACCTAACCAATCCATACCAATGGTCTTGTCACTGGCCAGACTTAACCAATCCATACCAATGGTCTCGTCACTAGCCAGACTTAACCAATCCAGACCAATGGTCTTGTCAGTAGCCAGACCTAACCAATCCAGACCAATGGTTTTGTCACCTGCCAGACTTAAAACCAATCCAGACCAATGGCCTTGTCAGGAGCCAGACCTAACCAATCCAGACCAATGGTCTTGTCACCAGCCAGCCTTATCCAATCCATACGAATGGTACTGTCACTAGCCAGACCTAACCAATCCAGACCAATGGTCTTGTCACCAGCCAGGCTTAACCAATCCATACCAATGGTCTTGTCACTAGCCAGACTAAACCAATCCAGACCAATGGTCTTGTCAGCAGCCAGACCTAACCAATCCATACCAATGGTCTTGTCACTGGCCAGACTTAACCAATCCATACCAATGGTCTCGTCACTAGCCAGACTTAACCAATCCAGACCAATGGTCTTGTCAGCAGCCAGACCTAACCAATCCAGACCAATGGTTTTGTCACCTGCCAGACTTAAAACCAATCCAGACCAATGGCCTTGTCAGGAGCCAGACCTAACCAATCCAGACCAATGGTCTTGTCACCAGCCAGCCTTATCCAATCCATACGAATGGTATTGTCACTAGCCAGACCTAACCAATCCAGACCAATGGTCTTGTCACCAGCCAGGCTTAACCAATCCATACCAATGGTCTTGTCACTAGCCAGACTAAACCAATCCAGACCAATGGTCTTGTCAGCAGCCAGACCTAACCAATCCATACCAATGGTCTTGTCACTGGCCAGACTTAACCAATCCATACCAATGGTCTCGTCACTAGCCAGACTTAACCAATCCAGACCAATGGTCTTGTCAGCAGCCAGACCTAACCAATCCAGACCAATGGTTTTGTCACCAGCCTAGCCTTGTAAATGGTGTTGACACTAGTTCTCAAGTTGGCAGCCTTGTATACCCGCTGTGACATCGTCCAACCCGCTCCATGTTGCATTTCTAACCTCTGTGACATCGTCCGACCCCATTGATGTTGGATCTCAAACCTGTAGTCCGCGAAGGGTCTGCGGAATCTTTATCAAGAAAAATAATTTTCTGGTCGGCAATCATGGGAGAATATTCAATCTTCGAAATTACTTTCGGCAAACCAAAGGTAACTATGATGACAACCAACATTCAGAATGAATAAAAATGGCTTTATTGATTCTAAGGAGAGCATTTATTTTAGACGTATAGTTTGAGGTTATTGCGGTAGTGCTTCTTTTCCTCTTGGCATACGGAATAATTTAGCTCACAGTTTGACTCTATCTGAACATTTTAGTTGTGTATTAGGGAATTATGTCCGCCTCTGTGGTGTAGTGGTTAGTGTGATTAGTTGCCACCCCCGGAGGTCCGGGTTCGATTCCCGGCTCTGCTACGACATTTGAAAAGTGGTACGAAGGCTGGATCGGGGTCCACTCAGCCTCGGGAGGTCAACTGAGTAGAGGTGGGTTCGATTCCCACCTCAACCATCCTGGAAGGGTTTTCCGTGGTTTCCCACTTCTCCTCCAGGCAAATGCCGGGATGGTACCTAACTTAAGGCCACGGCTGCTTCCTTCCCTCTTCCTTGTCTCTCCATTCCAATCTTTCAACCCCCCCCCCGCAAGGCCCCTGTTCAGCGTAGCATGTGAGGCCGCCTGGGCGAGGTGCTGGTCATCCTCCCCAGTTGTATCTCCCGACTCAGAGTCTGAAGCTCCAGGACATTGCCCATGAGGCGGTAGTCCGAGGGAAAAGCCAACCCTGGAGGATAAGCAGATTTGAAAGAAAGAAATTACGGAATTATACAGTAGAGAACCTTTAAGAACATACTGTAGCGATCGTGTTGAAGATGCTGCGGTGAAGGGTGTTTGAAGGCTGCCACTTCATTGCTCAAGCGGGTGAAAGTAACATTCACTACCTTTCATCTCAAGGAGGAATGTGGTTGGTTCTCGTTTTCATTTCATTGACTGCTACCTCAACAATATATGTTGGCCGTACACCGTGGGTTAGTGGTAGAATGCCGGCGTACCGATTCGAAGATCATGGGTTCAAACACAGTACAAGAAATCAGATTTTAGAAAGGTGAAATAACTCTATTTCCGCCTCTGTAGTGTAGTGGTTAGTGTAAATAGCTGCCACCCTCAGAGGCCCTGGTTCGATTCCCGGCTCTGCCACGAAATTTGAAAAGTGGTACGAGGGCTGGAACGGGGTTCACTCAGCCTCGAAAGGTCAACTGGGTGGAGGTGGGTTCGATTCTCACCTAAGCCACCCTTGAAGTGGTTTCCCTTGGTTTCCCACTTCTCCTCCAGGCAAATGCCGGGACGGTACCTAACTTAAAGCCACGTGGTCGAGGTACTGGTCATTCTCCCAAGTTGTATCCTCCAACCAAGCGTCTGAAGCTCCAGAACATTGCCCTTGAGGTGGTAGAGGTAGGATCCCTCGCTGAGTCCGAGGGATAAACCGACCCTGGAGGGTAAGCAGATAAAGAAGAAGAAAAAAGAGAATAGTGTAAATGAGAATAGTATATTTACTGTATGTTCTGAAATCTGCATCCCACCAAAAAGGAAAAAGAGAATGCAGGTAATTAACGTTTTGAATAGAGTCTAAGAAAACTCTTGGCAGTGGTGGGATTCGAACCCACGCCCTTTCGGACTGATGCCTAAAACCAGCGCCTTAGACCACTCGGCCACACTACCGTACAGCTACTAGTATCTACAAGCGTGTTCACTATGATAGGTAGCCAATAAGTAGTCAATATTTCATTCATAGACGGGTGAAAATGAGAATAGCACATTTATGTTCTGAAAAATGTATCCCACCAAAATAAAGGAAAAAGTAAATGCAGATAATTAACGTTTTGAATAGACTCCGAGAAAACGCTTGACAGTGGTCGGATTCGAACCCATACCCTTTCGGACTAGTGCCTAAAAGCCAGCGCCTTAGACCACTCGGCCACACTACATTACAGCCCGCAACCCGTAAAAGCGTGTACGCTAGATTATATCATAATACACTCTCACAGTTCGTAAAAGAGGTGTCGCATCAATTACATGGACAGGCTGATAAGTCATCCTCAGCGTCAACTCACATTTTACATGCTCTTATATTCACCCTTACAGTCCATACTCATTTGAAAGAAAACGCCTCACCGAGCGAGTTTGATGCACGGTAAGAGCCACGTAGTTATGCGCTTGCATGAGGAGATATTGGGTTCAAACTCCACTGACGGGAGCGCTGAACATTGTTTTTCGTGGTTTCTCATTATCACGCCAGGCAAAATCTGGGGCTGTAACTTAACGTCACGGTCGTTTTCTTCACAAAGCCCCGTCCTGTCGCATAAGAACCATCTGAGTCAGTGGGACGTAAAACAATTTGATAAAACAAAACAACAACAAGCAAGCAAACAAGGCCCGCGGTACCATATATCAATGTTCACTGGGCGCTTTATCAGTTTCATTGTATGTACAAAGTGAGAGTTGGAGTTCCTCAGGGATCAGAACTGTCACCGTTGCTCTTCATAATTGTTATGGATACCATCTAACGTGACTTGCACGAGAATGTTCGTTGGACTGTGCTGCATACCGGTGGCATTCTACTTGGAATTACAATCTAAGAGGATCATGGTGTGAACGCCTAAGTCAAAACGGCCTGGGTCTAAATGTTTTCTTTTAAACAATCCTACCACTGCTCATTATCGAGAGTTAAATTTTGACCTACCGTGCACTAAAAAGTTATAATAATTTTGAACATTGCAAAACTAATTGTAAGTTTAGAGTCATTTATAGTCGTACCTTTGCTTTCCTAATCTAATATTACGGGGCCGATGACCTTCGATGTTAGGCCCCTTAAAACAACAAGCATCAATCTAATATTACCTCCATCACCAGAATTCGTTTGACTGCACTCCGTTACATTTGTTTTGGATTTATTTACTTTTATCTTGTACTCGTTCTTCAAGACTGTGTTTATACCATTCAGCGATTTCTCCAGATCGTCTAAAGACTGAGATAAAATAACAACATCATCCTCAAATCTGAAAGTTGACCCGCAGGTGAGGCTGCCTGGACGAGGTACTGGTCCTCCTCCCCAGTTTCATCCCCCGACTCAAAGTCTCACGCTCCAGGACACTGCCCTTGAGGCGGTAAAGTGGGATCCCTCGCCGATTCTGAGGGAAAAACCAAATATGAAGGGTAAACGGATAAAGAAAGAAAGAAAGAAAGAAAGAAAGAAAGAAAGAAAGAAAGAAAGAAAGTCTCAGAGTTCTGATTTCCTCTCTTTGGATTGTGATTCTTTCTTTCTTTCTTTCTTAATCCATTTACCCTCCAGGGTTGGTTTCTCCCTCGGACTCAGCGAGGGATCCCACCTCTACCGCCTCAATGGCTGTATCCTGGAGCATGAGACTTTGGGTCGGGGATACTACTGGGGAGGAGGACCAGTGCATCGCCCAGTCAGCCTCACCTGCTATGCTGAACAGGGGCCTAGTGGGGGATGGGAAGATTGAAAGGGATACACAAGGAAGAGGGAAAGAAGCGGCCTGGCCTTTAGGTAGCCTACAATCCCGGCATTTGCCTGGAGAAGAAGTGGGAAACCACGGAAAACCACTTTGAGGATGGCTGAGATGGCAATCGAACCCACCTCTACTCAGTTGACCTCCCGAGGCTGAGTGGACCCCATTTCCAGCCCTCGTACCATTTCTCAAATTTCGTGACAGAGTCGGGAATCGTACCCGGGCCTCCTGGGGTGGTAGCTAATCACACTAACCACTACACCACAGAGGCGGACTTTGATTTCCTTTATTGGCCTTTATATATACCTAAGCGTTGAGAGAGGACAAATTGCGTGGAGTATATATACAATTTGGTTGCGCCGGTACTTTCACATAAAGATAGTATGTATATTCAAGATGTTGTATACAAAACACTGTACAATGTCATATTACAGCAAGTGGATTACTTCATATCAGGTATTGAATAATATCAAGACAATGGAATAACCATTCTACTTCAACAGTGTGCTCATCAGCGAAGATAATGAGGAGTGATCGCTGAAGTTACATAATGTCTGGTAACTCTTACTAAGTCCGCCTTCGGTTCACAGGGCTGTGGGTTCGAACTTCGTACACAATAACACTCAGTTTTCTATGCACGGCAGTTGCCACCCACCCTTGTCGGAGAGTCTTACTTACCAATCTCGTAATAGACAACATTGTGGAAGTCAAGGGCATTGTGTATTTCGTTATCGTGAACTTGACATGTCGAGACTCGATTGAATCGAGTTTGTTTCTTTGGTTTAGTGTCAAGTGACAGAAGGGGAAGAGGAAAGGGGGTTGGAGAAAGTCTTCCGTGTGCTCGAAGTTGGGGCTGCAAAGCGACGCGGAACTCTTTTATGTAACTGTTACGATATGAGTAGACTCTGACTGTTATTACTGCGTGGCGTCATGCCCAGCGATGAACTGGGTTACCAGGAGTCCACCTAGAATTATCCACTTATGAACACTGGTTCCTTTATTCTTGCTGAACGTTACAACGCGGAAGTAGAACGTCGGACGCTTTTAAGCATATTTTATCAATTTAATCACCTTCTCTTACATTATGTTGAAGCCAGGTTGCGCTGGACTTTAAAACGCTTTAACTTCAAGGAAATGTAAATAGACCTCGTTCAATATACAGAGTTATTCTAAATTGGTTACTCCGTAGACATAATTATTTGACGTAATTTATTTTCAAAACTCAGAGTGACAACACCTCAAAATTTGTTTTCAAATTATTAATGTGGCTTCGTGCCTTTGCTGGCGGGACCTAGTGTTTACAATGCACTATGTCTTCTTGTATGGGCTAGAGCAATTTTGTTACTTTCATTGATCTGTCTCAGCTTTATCCTTGGCTTTGACAAAATGAAAGTGACTGAGGTATGAGTGATGCTAGTAACGCCATTCCTTCTGCAGCCAGTCCCTGCTATGAATGATGTGAATATATTGCTCATAGGGTCAGTTGGTGCATGCATTTCAGTGGGCTTGGCAGATTGATGTGTAATAGCAACTTCTGGCTCGGTGAGGAAAGCAACGAGAAACTACCTCACTCCTCATTTCCCTAGTACGCCTCTTCAGTGATGCCTAGGCTATCTATGACAGCTGATGGCGGAACTGTTGAGGATCCAACCAGCCTTCGGGCTGAGGACTAAACATACAATGTGGCTTCCACTCAATCACTCAATGCATGAGGCATTTTTAACTTGAACCCCTTAGATCACAGTCCATAGCATAGACTTCGGAATGACCAGCTCCAAATTTGCTCTATAGTTCCTGCCACAAGGCGCGCGCCTGTGAGCTTGCATCCGGGAAGTAGTGGGTTCGAATCCCACTGTCGGCAGCCCTGAAGATGGTTTTCCTTGGTTTCCCCATTTTCACACCAGGCAAATGCTGGGGCTGTACTTTAATTAAGGCCACGGTCGCTTCCTTCCAACGCCTAGGCCTTTCCTATTCCATCGTCGCCATAAGACCTATCTGTGTCAGTGCGACGTAAAGCCACTAGCAAAAAACAAAAATAAAAATAAAAAGGTTCCTGCCATGTAAGCGCCTACAATAAAGGTACAACCTTACTCTTTCTCCCCTCTTAATACTGAAGACAGTGATTTATAGTTATTTTCTAATTGTTGTGTTCAATTCGAAATGCACATCGGCCCTATATAGTCATGATTTTAATGTTGAAAAAAATTCTTAACAGACAAATTAGGGGTTCCCAGACTACAAGCAATATAAAACTTGTTGAAGGGGTAAAGGGGCCGGAAAGATTTCATATTGTGAATCTTGGTTATCTCTATCATACTAAAAACAAATTCGAGAATCACTTCCGGCCTAAATGCATTTCCGGAAAAACAGCCTAAAATTGCTTCTTTCTTTACTCGTTTTCTTTTTTATTCAGATCCTAGCCAAATTAACTTATTTACATAATTATATCTGTAATGTATTCCTTGGTTTAATACCCTCAGGTATTTTTCAGTGTTTGAAAAATGTCCACACCGAATGTAGTTATAAGGGCTTAAGTGAAACTCTGCGTTGACTCGCATTAGCGCTCGTAGTGGTGCTTACGTGACCCAGCCATTTATACTCTCACTCATACCGCTGTATACACACTCATTCTCAACCACTCCAACACGCGCACGCATACACATTCACTCAAATTCAACTGTACTTGCACCCATCTTCCGTAAAATTTTAATTTATACAAGTTATGTACATCACATATTGGTTTATATTTACATATACATTTTCTTTACTGCGCTGAGGAAGTGAGGAAGAGGATGCAGTTTTACCTCAGACGGTAGAAGATTCCAGGTACGAGCAGACCTTGCGTAATAGCCATTTAAATCTGAAGTTGTTCTGGCAAAGGGAGGGACAAGAGTAATTCCTTGGCCTCTCTTAACGGAGCGGTAATTAAGCTGCAGGCGGTGGAAAGGGGAGAGGTGTGTGTTGTCTGTCAGGGATTTCTTAAGGAAGGCTACGTCTATCTGTGTACATAACGAGTTCGCTGGTGGCAACGACCTGGCTGTGTTTAAAATTATCAATGGGACACAATAAATGCACTACCTTATAGTAGGCCATTCCTGTCCTGCTAAAAAAATATTACGGACCAGAAAACCCAATGCTGAATTCAAGTACAGGGGGCCTTGGCTCCACTATGTCAAAATTGTTCGAACTATGGTCTATACTGAAATTCACCACTGTTAAAATAATAACACTATGTCGATAGGTACATGTCTTTATTGGAATAGTTAAGGAAATTAGGTTTTCTCTTACACTAAACAAATTATTGTACATAATACTAAATAAAGCACAGTCACTCTAACACAGTCAAAATGTTTTATAGCTGAAATAAAATTATAAGTTATAAGATTGTACTACTGCTGCTATTGCTTGCTAGTAATACTATTGTAATAGTACGATCAATGAAAGACCAGAAATGCACAGTTAACGTTACGACACTCCTAAGCGTAGGAAAAATGAAATGGCGTATGGCTTTTAGTGCCGGGAGTGTCCGAGGACAAGTTCGGCTCGCCGGATGCAGGTCTTTTGATTTGACTTCCGTAGGCGACCTGCGCGTCATGATGAGGATGAAATGATGAAGGCGACATATACACCCAGCCCCCGTGTCAGAGAAATTAACCAATTATGGTTAAAATTCCCGACCCCGCCGGGAATCGAAACCGGGACTCCTGTGACCAAAGGCCAGCACGCTAACCATTTAGCTATGGAGCCGGACTAAGCGTAGGAAATTATGAGTGTGTCCCAGTGAACCATCAGTCTCAATGCTAAGTCTGTGTCGTTTATTATGCGCTGCTGCAAGCGGGCGAAACCATACATGCTCAACGGCACCGATGACATTATTACTCAATCTGAAACGTGCACTCACCGACAAAACGCCCGCAATACGTCACGAGACATGACAAGATTATCCTTCATGATGATAACGCCAGATCCTTATATCGCCAACTCGTGAAGGTAATTTTGAAGGCACTTAGGCTCCACACGGCTTCACTTCTTTTTTTTCTTTTTAGTGCTAATTCGGCCTCGGGAGACCATGCGGCCAGCATTTACAGAGTGAGCCATTCATATATCTTCCTGAATGAAAAAGAGTCAGAACTTATAACTAAATACTACAGTCTTATAAATATTGACAAATTGCAGCGAATAATGCACAGTTAACGTTACGAGACTCCTAAGCGTAGGAATATTTGTGGAGTTAGTTTTGATAAGAGGTAGGTAACTGAGGTTGGTAGTGGGATATTTAACTTTAATAGAGAAGAGAACAGATGGTTCTGCTGTTGGGAGTACTTCTTACATGACAGTAGTAAAAGTAGGAAAGATCACAATATGAAGATAAAGTTGAAATTCAAGAGAAAAAATTGGGGCAAATATTCGTTTACAGGTAGGGGAGTTGCGGATTGGAGTAATTTACCAAGGGAGATGTTCAATAAATATCCTAATTCTTTGAAATCATTTAAGAAAATGCTTGGAAAACAACAGATAGGAAATCAGCCACCTGGGCGGCTGCCCTAAATGCAGATCATTGTTGATTGATTGATTGATTGATTGATTGATTGATGTGGTTCAAGTCGACTATTTATCCAGGGTCTTATGGGCAGTGAGGCGTGTGGATAGCATCCATGACTCACACGCATTCTTATTAAATATGAAAGGTGTCTTCGTGTTCATTTCATTTTCTTGATACCGACTTGCGTTGGGTTGGTGGATTGAATTTTAGCATAGTGCTTTTCTCTAGCAAACTATGACACGGCTTTTCTTCTAAATTGACAGTTCGCAAAACAAACGAGCATCGCTTTACCTATGTTGCCAGCGCTCTACTGTTGCGTGTACAGCTGACGCAATACGACCGCCGAACGCAGCCTGCGTGCTCAGAAAAGCTAAGGAATCGCGAGGGGAAACAAATTCACAAAAATTACACTGACTAACAAAATTTGACACTGTTGTTTGAGTCATCAGTCCATAGACTGGTTTGATGCAGCTCTCCATGCCACCCTATCCTGTGCTAACCTTTTCATTTCTACGTAACTATTGCATCCTACATCTGCTCTAATCTGTTTGTCATATTCATACCTTGGTCTACCCCTACCGTTCTTGCCACCTACACTTCCTTCAAAAACCAACTGAACAAGTCCTGGGTGTCTTAAGATGTGTCCTATCATTCTATCTCTTCTTCTCGTCAAATTTAGCCAAATCGCTCTCCTCTCACCAATTCGATTCAGTATCTCTTCATTCGTGATTCGATCTATCCATCTCACCTTCAGCATTCTTCTATAACACCACATTTCAAAAGCTTCTATTCTCTTTCTTTCTGAGCTAGTTATCGTCCATGTTTCACTTCCATACAATGCCACGCTCCACACAAAAGTCTTCAAAAACATCTTTCTAATTCCGATATCAATGTTTGAAGTGAGCAAATTTCTTTTCTTAAGAAAGCTCTTCCTTGCTTGTGCTAGTCTGCATTTTATGTCCTCCTTACTTCTGCCATCGTTGGTTATTTTACTACCCAAGTAACAATATTCATCTACTTCCTTTAAGACTTCGTTTCCTAATCTAATATTTCCTACATCACCTGCCTTCGTTCGACTGCACTCCATTACTTTTGTTTTGGATTTATTTATTTTCATCTTGTACTCCTTACCTAAGACTTCATCCATACCATTCAGCAACTTCTCGAGATCTTCTGCAGTCTCAGATAAAATAACAATATCATCGGCAAATCTCAAGGTTTTGATTTCCTCTCCTTGGACTGTGATTCCCTTTCCAAATTTCTCTTTGATTTCCTTTACTGCCTGTTCTATGTAAACATTGAAAAGGAGAGGGGACAAACTGCAGCCTTGCCTCACTCCTTTCTGGATTGCAGCTTCTTTTTCAAAGCCCTCGATTCTTATCACTGCAGACTGATTTTTATACAGGTTGTAGATAATTCTTCGTTCTCGGTATTTGATCCCTATCATCTTCAGAATCATAAACAGCCTGGTCCAATCAACATTATCGAATGCCTTTTCTAGATCTACGAATGCCATGTACGTGGGCTTGTCCTTCTTGATTCGATCCTCTAAGATCAGACGTAAAGTCAGGATTGCTTCACGTGTTCCTACATTTCTTCTGAAGCCAAATTGATCTTCCCCCAACTCAGCTTCAACTTGTTTTTCCATTCTTCTGTAAATAATACGTGTTAAAATTTTGCAGGCATGAGATACTAAACTAATAGTGCGGTAGTTTTCACACCTGTCAGCACCGGCTTTCTTGGGAATAGGTATAACAACATTCTGCCGAAAATCGGATGGGACTTCTCCTGTCTCATACATCTTGCACACTAAATGAAATAACCTTACCATGCTGGTTTCTCCTAAGGCAGTCAGTAACTCAGAGGGAATATCATCAATTCCAGGTGCCTTGTTCCTATTTAGGTCACTCACAGCTCTGTCAAACTCTGACCTCAAAATTGGGTCTCCCATTTCATCAGCATCAACAGCCTCTTCATGTTCCAGAACCAAATTATCTACATCGTTACCTTGATACAACTGTTGGATATGCTCCTGCCATCTTTCTGCTTTGTCTTCTTTCCCTAGAAGTGGCTTTCCACCTGAGCTCTTAATATTCATGCACCTAGATTTCCTTTCTCCAAAGGTTTCCTTGATTTTCCTGTATGCAGCATCTACCTTTCCCAGGACCATACAGCCTTCGACATCCTTGCACTTCTCCTTCAGCCATTCTTCCTTAGCTACCTTGCACTTTCTATCCACTTCATTCTTTAATCGCCTGTATTCTTTTCTGCCCTCTTCATTTCTAGCATTCTTGTATTTTCGTCGTTCATCAATCAGGTCTAGTATCTCCTGAGTTATCCACTGATTCTTAGTTGATCTTTTCTTCCTTCCTAACATTTCTTCAGCAGCCCTACTGACTTCATTTTTCATGACTCTCCACTTCCTCTACTGTGTTTCTTTCGGCCTTTTCATTTAGTCCTTGTGCAACATGTTCCTTGAAACGATCCATCACACTCTTTTCTTTCAACTTGTCTAGATCCCATCTTTTTGCATTCTTTCCTTTCTTCAATTTCTTCAACTTCAGATGGCATTTCATGACCAACAAGTTGTGGTCAGAGTCCACGTCTGCTCCTGGGAAAGTTTTGCAATCCAACACCTGGTTTCTGAATCTCTGCCTAATCATAATGAAGTCTATTTGATACCTTCCAGTGTCTCCAGGTCTCGTCCACGTATACAGCCGTCGTTTGTGGTGTTTGAACCAAGTATTGGCGAGGACTAAGTTATGGTCAGTGCAGAATTCAACCAGCCGACTTCCTCTTTCGTTCCTTTGTCCCAATCCGAATTCTCCTACTGTGCTACCTTCTCTTCCTTGGCCTACCACTGCGTTCCAGTCTCCCATCACAATTAGATTCTCGTCACCTTTGACATATTGTATTAAATCTTCTATCTCCTCATATATTCTTTCAATTTCTTCATCATCCGCTGAACTAGTAGGCATATAGACCTGCACTATTGTGGTGGGCATTGGTTTGGTGTCTATCTTGGCGACAATAATTCTTTCACTATGCTGGTCGTAGTAGCTTATCCGCTGCCCTATTTTTTTATTCATTATTAAACCAACTCCTGCATTACCCCTGTTTGATTTCGTGTTGATAATTCGGTAGTCGCCTGACCAAAAATCCTGTTCTTCCTGCCAACGTACTTCACTTATACCAACTACATCTAACTTTAGCCTATCCATCTCCCTTTTCAGATTCTCTAACCTACCACAACGATTCAAACTCCTAACATTCCACGCTCCGACTCGCAGAATGTCAGTATCCATCTTCCTGATGATCGCCCCCTCTCGTGTAGTCCCCACCCGGAGATCCGAATGGGGGACTAGTTTACCTCCGGAATATTTTACCCGGGAGGAAGCCATCATCAGTACATCTTTCATACAGAGAGAGCTGCATGTCCTCGGGAGGTGGTTACGGCTGTAGTCTCCCGTTGCTTTCAGCCGTGTAGCAGTATCAACACAGCTAAGCCATGTTGAGTATTATTACAAGGCCGTATCAGTCAATCATCTAGACTGCCGCCCTTGCAACTACCGAAAGGCTGCTACCCCCCTTTCGATGAACCATTCGTTAGTCTGGTCTCTCAACAGATACCCATCCGATATGGTTGCACCTGCGGCTCGGCTATCTGCATCATTGGGACACGCAAGCCTCCCCACCGCGGCAAGGTCACATGGTTCACAGAGGAGGAATTTGACACTAAAGAACAGAATATATTATTAAGAATAAAAGTGAGTGAGGAAATAACTAATTACTCACAGCTGAGGGATGGCAGTAGAAGGAGGTTATGGCCTACAAAGGAAACATTCCACTGATCTCAGATTCACTTTCTTGCCACTTGTCAATCCCGATCTACACTGAGACATGGTACACACAGACGAACGCGATTTATGCCGGACTTATGTAGTGCTGGTACAATGATCAGCAGTCCTAAATGGAGTACCCCTCCGGGATATCTCCATAGGGATGTGTAATTGTGAATTTTGTGCTACAAAACTTTTTTATCATCGGCACGAGGCGGTTGTATTTGAGTTCGTTGTAATAGACCGACCACTGGACTGAACCGGGATCGAATCTGCCAGAAGGTCAGCGCTATTGTCTGAGACACTCAGTGCCAGAACCTTGCAGACGTGATACCTGGATGTTGCGAGAGAGTGCAAAGGTATTCATCTCCCTTTCACTAGGAGTGCAAGTGATCCAGTGCTACGTCATTCCATTATTTCATCAGCCCACTTAAAATCTCTCTATGTCTTAACATTGCTACTCATTCCAATCACAGGTGTTTGTCAAACTTTCTACGTCAGTCACGCGGGCGTACAGGCAGCTTTCACTGCTATTTGAGCAGATTTAAGGTGATACAGATTTTTGGTTTTTGGAAGTAACAATTTTAATTTTATTTTAGTACACTAGGATGGGGAATCAGCCATCTGGTCAACAGCCCTAAATGCTGATCATTGACTGATGTCTTCTTAGCCAATAACTCGCGAAGTTGTCGGCAAAAGGAATTCTATAACGACGGATTCTTGGAAGTAATAATTTTAATTTGGTTTTAATACAAAGACTGTTATAGGGAATTTGCCACCTGGGAAACAGTCCTAAATACAGATCATTGATGATTAATTGATGTCTTCTTAACTAATGATTCGAAAAGTAGTCGGTAAAAGAAAGTTTATAACGACGGATTTTTGGAAGTAAAATTTGAATCCAAAGATTTGGGAACGCTTGAGGGCGATACAGATCTTTCTAATGTTATATCGGGCCAAAACTGATAATGTGGAACTTTCTTCTTCTTTTTGTACTTTTCCGGGCATTTTATCCAATTATTTGTGGTCATTGCTATATTTAGATTAAGCATGCATGCGTACTCTGTATTACTACTACTAAAATATTTTCATTCCTCCCCTGAAGGACGAGGGGACCTCTTAGACGGTAACACCGTCTCTCAGGCCGGAAGATTTGTGACAGCGAAGGAGATGCATGGAGAAGGTGAGGGGGTTGGTGGCCATGGCCTATACTAGGAACTCTCCCGGCATTCACCTTAGTACAGGAGAATGGAAAACCACGGGAAACCATTCTCAGGACAGCCGACGGTTGGGACAACTCGTGAGGTCCAACCCTGTCCCGCCTCTCGAATGCAGAGGAGTAGAGACACGGTAGAGCCGTGGCCACCCTTCCTCTGCCCGGCTGGCCGGTCAGAGTGCAGAGCTGTTGGATCACGGAGCAACCCTGGCTACTTGTGGGCCGAGACCCACTCTGAATCCACCGACCACGCTGTGTTGGCGCATCTGGGATAGAATGCGACCGCAGCTTGATGAATGTATCAGTGCTAACGGACGACAGTTTAAACAGTTCGTGAAAGAAGGAGTTTGTCGGGAATTTTAATCATAATTGGTTAATTTCGCTGGGACAGGGGCTGGGTGTATGTGTAGTCTTCATCATCATTTCATCCTCATCACGACGCGCAGGTCACCTACGGATATCAAATAAAAAGACCTGCACCTGGCGATCCGAACTTGTCCTTGGACACTCCCGGCACTAAAAGCCATACGTCATTTCATTTCATTATTTCCATATACGAATTTTTACGTCTGTAACCTATTCAGTTTTTGAAATATGTAAGTTTCCCAATTAAAGGATTGAAACCCATTTTCAGTCCCTTGTACCCCTCCCCCTTTAGTAAATTTTTCAGAAACAACAAATAGGTGTTATTTTAAAAATTAGATTATAAATACCAATTATTACTTCAGTAACATGTTAAGCTTTTGAGATATACTCGTTTTAAAAAATTACCCCATTTTCACTTCTTTTAATCCCCCGTAAGTGGATTTTCCGAAAACAAAAAATGCGTGTTTCTTTATTTTTAAAAGAGATTCCAAATAATTTATACGTCAGTAACATGTTGAGTTTGTGAGATATACTCATTTTAAAAATTCATCATATTTTAAAACTTCTTTTCAACCCCTTCAGTGGATTTTCAGAAAACAAAATAATACGTGATTCTTTACTTTGAAAGGAGTTTACATGTACCAATTTTCACGTCTTTGAACTGTTCAGTTTTTGAGATTTAGATATACTTATTAGCGACGGGATATCCAAAAACCCTTCCTTAGTGAGTACCTGCACTGTAATATAAACGTATCCCGAAAATTTCAATTCTTTATGTCCAGTCGTTTTGTCTGGGCGATGATGAGTCAGTCAGTCAGTCAGTCAGTCAGTCAGTCAGTCAGTCAGTCAGTCAGTCAGTCAGTCAGTCAGTCAGTCAGTCAGTCAGTCAGTCAGGACATGTTATTCTATATAATACTAGCAAGATACCTGTGCTTCGCTACGGTTTTAAACTGAAAGTTATTTTTCAAAGTTTTACATTTTGGAGAGTCCGCTGTCAGCTGAGCCTGTAATATACGCCCTCAGTTCATATGCCAAATGGTTTTCAGGGAATGATTATTTATTTTCTGATCCAACACCCATTTGAACCCCATACGGAAGGATTTGAATATTTAAAACCCTATCTTATTTAACATCTAGGATGTAAAAGAGATCACCCTGTGATATTTTGATTTTGTACGCCGAACAATAATGAAGTAATTAATACTTTCTTAAGGGGTAAATGTTTTAAAATATTTATTAACATCTAGGTTCGTGCCTGAAACGGTATCAGAGGAACGGATATTGTGTTTTGGGAGCCAACCACCATTCCTTAGGGGAGAAATATTATGAAGTATACGGTATTTTACACATAAGACATAAAAAGGAGACCCTTCTCGTAAAATTACAACTTTATACGTCAAAGTGTTTTGGAGAGACGAATCATTTTATTTACGGAGTTAATGTCATTTAACACTTTAGGGGTGGAACGTTAAAAAATATTTCCAATTTGATACCTAGTATGTTATATTTATACTGCAATTTGGAACTATGTCTTCGTACGTTAAACCATTCGGAGGAAGGTATGAACATATTTCTTTTCGGATACTAACCCCCATTTAAGTCTCTGAGCGGTTAAATTTGTTTCGAACCTTCTGTTATCTAACAACTAGGATATAATTTGAAATTTCAAGTTCATAATTCAAACGGTTTTATATAAATGCATATTTTTGTCATCATTCTTCCCCCCCAGTCAAACTCCCTTAGGGCTGTATTGTTTTAAATCCACTTCTTATTCTTCATAAAAAGAATTAAACTCATTTTACAACCCCTTAAGTTAATTCCACCTCCCCTCCCCGCCGAAAAATACGCGTGTCTTTATTTTTAAAGGAGGTTCCAAATACCAATTTTCTCGTCCATAACATCCTTTGTTTTCGAGATATAAGTATCCTCAAACAAAGAATTCAACTCATTTCTCAATTCATTTATTCCCTTAATTGAATTTTCCGAAAACAAAAAAGTACGTGTTTATTTATTTCAAGATACTAAATACAAATTTTCATGTCTGTAACCTCTTCAGGTTTGAGATATAAGTATCATCATAAAAATAATGTAACACTCTTTTCCAGTCCTTCCTACAACCCCCACCCCTTAAGTGTTTTTTCCGAAACAAAAATACGTGTTACTTATTTTTAAAACAGATTATAAATACAAATTTTCACATCTGTATTATAAGGTTTCAGATATAAATAATATACATATTATTTCTTTCCCTATCTGTGAGGAATATGTCCTGAAAGTTTGATCTACCTTATTGGTACATCCTATATAGCTTTCTGTGTTCCTAATTTTCTTCAAGTGGCACAGAGTTTTTAAGAAATGCATTGGTATGCTCAGAGTAATGATTCCTTGACTTGATTTATTGATTCATGTTCTATTTATTCTGGCAAGATTAAGGCCAGTTGTTAATGTAAATCTGACCACTAATGCTCCCTTCACATGGAAAAAGAAGAAAGTTTGTGATCATACACGCGGAACCTCTAATGGAATAAAATAATGTAATCGTATGGCTTCAGCTATTGTGTGCAGACATTTTGACTTAATCCCATTTACGATGCCTACATGACAAATTCGACGTTCCGTTTCACACTTCCAGATGCAGGAGAAATCAAAACCCTTTTAGGCGATCTACGCATAACTACTTAATTTACTATCGGTAAATGAAATGGCGTATGGCTTTTAGCGCCGGGAGTGTCCGAGGACATGTTCGGCTCGCCAGGTGCAGGTCTTTCGATTTGACACCCGTAGGTGACCTGCGCGTCGTGATGAGGATGAAATGATGATGAAGGCGACACATACACCCAGCCCCAGTGCCAGTGAAATTAACCAATGATGGTTAAAATTCCCGACCCTGCCGGGAATCGAACCCGGGACCCCTGTGACCAAAGGCCAGCACGCTAACCATTTAGCTATGGAGCCGGACTACTATCGGTGACGGATGGCCATGACCGGGAGACATATTATTTTATGGTCATTTGATTTTTCGCAAAGGAAAAAGTTGTTTCTATTTGCTAGATCAATAAGAACCTTGAAGATAATTTCATCTCCGGCATTTAAGTCTAAATCATCAGCAAATGCCACTGAAGATTAGTTATCGAAATCATTACACAAGGAAGAAAAAAACATAATTCCTTGCCACTTCAGGGTCGGTGAGTTCTTTGAGTAACCGATCGACGGTTAAATTAAAGAGCGTGCGCGATTTGACTACCTTGTGGGACACCATTTGTCACAGTGATATTCTTAGTCTTATTAAAATGAACTTCAGTCTGGATTTAATTATATGATAGTGACTCATAAGTTAATTATTTCAAGTTATTAGGAACAGTACAAGGAAGTATTTTATATGAATATGGCCGATTGAATAGAATGTCTCCTTAATTTTTTTTTTCTGGAGAATATATATGTATAGTGTAGAATTGTGCATTCTTTCTCGGAACACTGAAGTAATAGTTATTTACACAGTAGCGGCGCTAAGAAGCTCGGGGCCACCCCGCAATAACTGATTTCCTGATAAGGCAAGTTATAAGTTTATTTCGTAGTACAGGGTTGCATATTATTACAATGAACAACAACGACGCAACGATAATAATGATAATAATTACATAATTTATATTTTAAATCCGAACGAATTAAAATAATACGCTTATGTGGTATGAACACAGACACAAGAAATGCATATTCCAATTATAGTAACCAAAACAAGCTGACCGTCACAATATTACGAAATAATCTCGTTCCTAGGACCAAATAATTTACAGCCCAACCGTCCATCGTAAGCCTACTTAGGTACACTGACTACCGAGAGTTATAAACAGGCTCGAAACTTCAGTATTTAGAGTTTAGATAAGGAGAATGTCTTTGTTGTCGCATCTCGGTGTCTACTGGGTTCTCAGAACTGGCTAATTACTTCAAATGCCTTCTTGATTGTTGTGAGTGGCAGCAAGGGATGGTTATTATTGGAACAGGTTGGGAAACCCACATTCTTTCAGAAATAACTACCGTACTCCTATTGACGAAAGAAGATCTGCACTACGGTGGCCTAAGTCTGGAATAACCCTCTGTAATACAGGGTCTTTTTTTATGGCTGGCTCCGTGCGTCAGGGGAACACGCACGGAAGGCGATAGCCGGGTGGCTCATTTGCCGAGAGATATATTGCTCTGAGTGGTGCTGCGGAGCCAGGGAGTAAAAAAAAAAAAAAAAAAAAAAGACCCAGTACAAATAATACTGTGTTGTGTGCTGTCGCTTTATCAATATGTAAAATCACTCTTCAGCTACAGAAGAAACAGTCAAGGGCCCTTCACAAGCCATGAACCCCCACCCCGCAGGGTCCTTATCGCCGCCACTGTATTTTCTCAACAGCCACGGAAAGAAGTCTTTTACGTTACGAGTGAGATGTTTACGGAATTTAGAAACGAGTAACGTGAATTGTCACTTTAGTGGCTCCTGTGTATAATATTTTGTTTCATACTGTGGTGAATTTTTTTCTTTCTTAATCTGTTTACCCTTCAGGGTTGGTTCTTCCGTCGGACTTTGAGAGGAATCCCATCTCTAACGCCTCAAGGACAGTGTCCGGCATCAACATTTGAAAGATATTGCTATAAAATAGTAACTTTTTGGTGCTCTCTGGGCGAACTTCGATAAAGGGTTCACAGTCTACAAATTTAAGTGCGGTAATAATAGTACTATACAATACAATTTTCACCAAAGGAGCAATAGTTACACAAGTATTACTATGGCTACACACTAAGTAACAGACACATTGAGTGAGTGAGACTGCGAGATTGAGGACGGAAAGCGGGTGACCTTGGCAAAAATATACCCCTGCTACCTTTCGTCGGACAACACGCTACCAATCACCGTGCGGGTCTCCACCACTTGTTGTGGCGCTGTACAATTCGGTTCTCCTCGACCAACGACATTTTATGCGTATTTACGCTAAGTATTTTTCTTAACTTGAAAAGACAACAGGGTTTGTAGAAATTGCTTTTTTAAAAACAAGAATTCCCAGTTTCAGGTGGCTGAAATGGAATTTTCCCCACAAAGTGGGGGCGGGGGCAGATTACTGGAGTTGGGAGTGCAGAGACGCCATTTTTGTGTTCATCGGTAGTGAACCACGGCTCTGCAATCATATGGAGAAAGAATTCGACAAGGTTAAGATAGGTGTTCCTTGATTCATGATCTCTCTGACTATGCGTGTTTATGTTCCTCTGAAGCGGAGTTCAACCAATCAGAGAAGATTTATAGTAAAACAGTGCGGTAAAGTGTCATTTTCCGTACTCTTTTGGGTACGGGAAGAAGACAATTACGTCATAGTAAGAAATAAAAAATATTTTTCCCGGTACAGTGTACCGTTCCGTAACTAAAGTATATAAGACATAGTTCTAGTGTACGGCACCCTCACCAGGATTTCTTGATGCGAGAATTGGAGAGGAACGAAAGGAAAGCAGCACGATTTGTTCTGGGTGATTTCTGACAAAAATGTTGCTGACTTTGGGCCGGGAAGACTTGGGAGTAAGGAGACGAGCTGCTTGACTAAGCGGAATGTTTCGAGCTGTCAGTGAAGAGTAGTAGTAGGCGAATAAGCTTGAGTGGAGTTTTTAAGAGTAGAGGTAAGGCAAGGGCTATTCTACCCGAAGGCAGGTCCGAACCTCCGCAGAGGTGTTCCTGAGCCGGAGTTTACGTGCGGTAGGATGGCCAGTTCCTTTCCGCTCCTCTATTCCCTTACCCCCCACCAACAGCGCGTGGCAACCCATCCAACTCCTGACCACGCCCAATGTTGCTTAATTTCGGAGATCTCACGGGATCCGGTGTTTCAACACGGCTACGGCCGTTGGCTTAAGAGTAGAACATACCATAAAATGAAGGTGAAGTTGGAATTCAAGATGAGAAATTGCGGCAAATATTCGTTTATAGGAAGAAAAATTAGGGATTGGAATGATTTATCAAGGGAGATGTTTGATAAATTGAAATAATTTAAGAATGGACTTGGTAAAGAACTGGCAGGGAATCCATCACCTGGGCTCAACTAAAGCATATCATAGTGGACTGCTAGTCTTTCTCTCGTAATTCGAATAGAGTTTTCCGCACCTCTCATGGGACCGAGCACGCGTACAGGAATTTGCCAGTCATGAGATAGTTGAACAGCGATATCGCTGAGGCGTGGCGTTCACAAGTCGGTCAAGTGACCACAAAAAAAAATGAGCACCGCTGTTTGAACAATGACTGAAGAAAGTGTTTTTCAGAGCTATCGGCTGCTGGCTTTCGCCTGTCCTTTCACTGGTGGTTCGCCAGCACACAGACCCACGTCGAAGTCTGGACATCTCACAGTGAGAAGAGGGGAGACGTGCACCACTTACTCGGAATACCGACATGTCTCCCTGACCATTCATAATAGTCGAAAGTTTTACAAGAAAAGGATCAAGGATTTCGAAATCCTACGAGTTGCATTTTATTTAAGTTGTATCGTTTGTATCTCGGTAGGACGCGGCAGTACAGAGCGAACTATAGTTCAATCTCTCACTCGCTGTAGCTACCGACAACGGGCAGCCACTGTATGGGACCCATACCAGGATTGCTTGATACAAGAACTGGAAAAGATCCAAAGGAATGCAGCTCGATTTGTTCTTGATGATTTCCGACAAAATGCTCCAAATGTTGGCCTGGGAAGACTTGGGAATAAGAAGAACTGGTTTAATCACCGTGACAAAGGCCGCCAGTGATGAGTTTATCAATAGTGGAAGCCTTTACCTTCCACCTCTCCAAGCTCCTTTGTGGACTGTACGAAAATGAATTTGGCCTTCTTTCTTTCTTTCTTTCTTTCTTTCTTTGTTTGTTTGCTTCTTTCTTTCTTTCTTTCTTTCTTCCCTTTAACATGATATATTATTTCCGTATATCTGACTGTGGGTCCGCCTCTGTGGTTTGGTTAGTGTGATCAGCTGCAACGCCCGGAGTCGCGGGTTCGATTCCCGGTTCTGCACGAAATTTGAAAAGTGGTATGAGGGCTGGAATGGGGTACACTCAGCCTCGGGAGGTCAAGTAAGTAGAGGAGGGTTCCTTCCCACCTCAGCCATCCTGGAAGTGGTTTTCCGTGGTTTCCCACTTCTCCTCCAGGCAAATGCCGGGATGGTACCTAAAATAAGGCCACGGTCGCTTTCCCTCTTCCTTGTCTATCACTTACAATCTTCCCATTCCCCACAAGGCCCCTGTTCTGCAGAGCAGATGAGGCCACCTAGTCCTTCTCTCCAGTTGTATCCCATGCCTAAAAGTCTCACGCTCCAGGACACTGCCCTTGAGGCGGCAGAGGTAGGATCCCTCCCTGAGTCCGAGGGAAAAACCGACCCTGGAGGGTAAAAGGATTAAGAAAGAAAGATATCTGACTGTGAAGGAGCAACAGTAGTTTCTAACATATACTGTATCCTACTTTGGGATTCTTTCTCGTTATGATATATCGACTAACGAAAACCACAAGGTAATAATTTAATTCTGGCTTGCAAGGACTAAAAATTCATGCCATCTAAACAAGACTCGTCTACACGTATTCCTCATAAAACATTCCGCGACGAAAAATTTTCTCATGGCTGCTGAAACTTATTAAAAATCCTGTTTAAACCATGCATTCTTGCATAATAAGACATCAAGGAGGACCAGGTCGTGTGCCAGATGTCTTGTCACATATCGCATGTACATATTATTCCTGCCTGTTTCCAGGAGGTCAACCAGTGATAAAGATATAACCAAATTTATTCTGATAAACATCTGCCTTTATCTTCTCTCTAAGATGTGCTGAGAGCGAGTACCTACATGAACATTTATCTGTCGCAAGAGATTAGGACAGTCTGTTATGCCATGGAGAAGTGTATATGGAAATGACAGATCATCAGTCATCAGGAGGCCAAGATTTGCTTCATACTCAGAAACAGGAACATCTTGTAAGTATAGTCAGCTCTTAACCCGAGAATTCTGGTGAATCGTCGCTGAATGGACTGAATCTAATCAATATGACCAAACAAGTGAGCCATATTCTAGACTTTGGCAAACAGAGACGTCAACAATATAATTAGAGCAGTATTGATGGGGATATATTTTGCAGACTGGAGTACAAAACTAATCATTTGAGAGGCTTCTTTTTTTTTTTTACATAATGATGCAATATTTCCAGGACCCAGTGAAGAGTCAAAAATAATGTCAAGATCTTTAATCTAGTTGCATCTATCAGTGGATACTCCAACAAGAGTACAGAGAGTAAGAATAGGATCAATCTTCCTATGAAATGAAATGAAATGGGAGTGTCCGATGACAATTTCGGCTCACCTGGTGCAGGTCTTTCGAGTTGACTCCCGTAGGCGACCTGCGCGTCGTGATGAGGATGAAATTATGATGAAGACGACACATACACCCAGCCCCCGGGCCAGTGAAATTAACCAATGATGGTTAAAATTCCCGACCCTGCCGGGAATCGAATCCAGGACCCCTGTGACCAAAAGCCAGTACGCTAACCATTTAGCCATGGAGCCGGAAAATCTTCCTATGATAGGTAACCAATTTGGTTTTGCTGTGCTGACACCACTGCCCAATTCGATCAAGTTCAATTTCAAGGCTGCAGATGTCATCAATAGAATACACGGCTTAAATAATTTCTAATCATCAGCAAAATTAAACAATTTGCATCGAAACACTAAGCAATATCATTGACCAAAAATTTGAACAAGAGCGGTCCCAAATGAGATCCTTGTGGATCTCCAGATACACGGTTCTGGCGGAGTCTGTTTGAAGCCTCCGAGGCAATGGCTAATATTAATCTATAGCTTTTGTGTCTTTATTGATAGGTTAGTTTTTGTACAGTTCAACAGTACTGTCATCTAGTGAGGATGATGGATAGTAGAGGAGAGAGAGCAATCTTCAGCCAGTATAATGTTATTATTGATCAGTTTACTGTTTTCTTGTGGATTAGATATTTTAGGACTTCCGAGCCTAGGTTGACAATGGTCGTCAGGAAGGAGCAACGGCTCGCACCTAGAAATACAGATGAATAGCAGATAAAGTGTACTTCTTTTAATTTAATTCGTAAAGTGTTCTTGAAGTATTAACGTGAATGCACGCTAGGCCTTCATTATTGTCAACAATAAGAATTACAGTCATTTCGGCTCTCCAAACTCCCGCCAGTTTCCAACAGCCAAGAAGAAAAATCTACCGACTCCTATGCTAGAGTGTTTTTATTCGAAAAGCATTCCATGAAAGCCCATAAAGGATTGGAAAGTAAAATATTCCATTATCCGTAACCTCGGCAGTAGGTGAAATAGAATGGTTAAATTTTTGCCTCCAGGAATTAACCTGGCACTCATTTTTGGTATAGGCTGAGTGAACCTCAGGACCATGTGCACCTCCAGAAGTGGAAATCTCGTTCTAATCCTCCCTCCCTGATTTTCTGACAGCGAATCGAACCCACGTCCTGCCGAGTAAACCAAGCTCACCTTTATGCCTCAGCCTCAGGCTTATCCTGACTTCCGATACCTTAAACCTTTTATGATTTGGTTCTCAGATAAAAAAATAAATATGAAACAAAGATGTGACACGTATTTGTATATTAGATATACGTCTAATCGAAAGTTGTCACTGGATGTATACCGCAGGCATTCAAAATTCTATTTTTGGCATCCCGGGCAAAATAAATGCATATAATTCGAGCTAGGAAAACTCTTAACTTTTTGTGGCGAATTGACGTAGTCGTCTGAATTAAACGACGGTAATTTCTCAGTCTCCTAGGTCTCCACTTATTGACAAACTGAAAGTGATACTCGCTACGGAACGAGCCCTAAACAACAGTACGTGCTGCCGTTCCAACAGTAGTCAACTACGTAACCACTTTTTACTCTCCAATATTACGAGACTTTCTAATGAAAAGAAATGCATTCCTCGGAGGAGTAGGCGGTGGACTGGAGTCAAACGCTGGAACCCACAAGTACGAGAGGCCGTGACGAGGGTGATGACGTAACGTGAACCAGCCTAGTGCTGTCTGTTGAATGTCATAAATATGTCTCATAGCTGGGGTGGTGGTGATTATTGTTTTAAGAGGAAGTACAAGTAGGCAACCATCCTCTCATAGCTGGGGGTAATCTAAAAAAAATTGCGTCACGAAATGAGCGTTACAAAATATGTGACGCGATGTTACCTAGCAACCGCGCAGGCTGAGATGTGAAGTATTGCAGGATGGCCATGACTGAGAGACATGTTATCAGAGTGGCGTTTATTTTATGGACACCTCTCAACTTTAGCCCCTTAAATGATAATATGCTGGATTGATGGACTAGTAACTAAAATTGCATCGCAGTTTAAAACTCAGAACAGTATAAAATTAACTCTTAAAAGAGCAAATTTGTAAAGACAAAATAAATATATAAATAAGTTACAAACTCTTTAGTAGAAGAATACAACACTAGAAAGAAAAGGAACTTTAGAAGAAAAAAAATGGAAAGTTAGGAAAGTAGACATACTATATATCGGAATATTTTATCTATTGGGACTCTGTGTAACTAAAGGATACTACCGCTTCCCGATCCTCTAGCCTTCCTTAGTGCAAAAGTGAGCGCCTTCTTTGAAAAAGGATGGCGATTCACCGCATGCAAGTGGATGAATGTTAATTGATGATAAAAGTTACTACCCTGATGTATATTTAAAATTTGTCGCTCCGACACAGACAGGTCTTATGGTGACCGTGGAATAGGAAAGTGCTAGGAATGGAAAGGATGTGACCGTGGCCTTAATTAAGGTACAACCTCAGCATTTTCCTGGTGTGTAAATGGGAAACCACGGAAACCATCTTCACGGTTGGCGAGAGTGGGGTTCGATCCCACTATCTCCTGAATCCAAGCTGATAGCTACGTGACCCGAATCGCATAGCCACTTGTTCGGTCGTAGCGCAGGAGTAGTCGTGTCCGCACTGTAATGGAAAGGACTAATTTTCTGAAAATAAGTTATGGTCTCTGCATTGGATCTCAGGAGCAACGTCCCAGTCATCATTAATGTGACGTCCCAGGTATATTGCCACTCTGGTGATCCGGTCCTTTTCTGCCTTGAGACTATCCCGAATACCATCTTCTTTCCTACGTATAAATATCCACTTGGTCTTCTTTACATTCAGCCTCAAGCCTATGGCGTTGCTGGCTTCAGTGACAACATTCAGGAGTTCCCTTGCGTGCCAGTTAATCTATTGACACGAGGCTGACGTATCTGAGCACCTTTATATACCACCGGAAAGAACCGGGATCAAACCCGCCAACTTAGAGCCTAGAAGGTTAGCGCTATACCATTGGAGCTACTCAGCTCGGCTATTGCTATAGATATTTAAAAATTAACAATCTAAAGAAAACAACAATATAATATTGATGGGACACGGAATATTCCTTCTCAATAAAGATAGTGTGGGTCCAGCCCTTGTCCCGTTTCTCGTCGGGTCTTCGAAGCGTGTTTTTACGATTGAATGCCCTTTCTGAAATCATCTCATCGGAGGAGTTAATGAGGTAATACGATGATGTGATGTACGCTAGTAGGAGGGAGAGGGTGAAAGCTACATATGGAGAGGCATGATACAGATATTGTGAGTTGACATCCATGGGCAACCCGTGCTTCTGTAGGAATGGAGCCCTACCTAGGATGAAATCTAATATTGAAAACGGCACTCACTTCCAGTCCTCAAACCAGAAGATTTAGAGAATCAGAGTATTATGATCCTGTAATTATAAGAAGGGTCCCGCAAGGCTGTGTTATTGGACCTCTGTTTTTCCATATATATAAATGATCTGAGTAAGGAACTGGAGTCAAATATAAGGCTCTTTGCGGATGATGCTATGCTGTATGGAGTTTAAGTTACAGGATTGTGAGGACAGCAATAAAACTTCGAAAAAGTTGTGATATGGACATCAGGCAATGGTATGATGGCGAACGGGGTGAAAAGTCAGGTTTCACCAAGAGAAACAGTCCTCTCAATTTTAATTACTGTGGGGATCAGTGTAAGTATTTAGGTAGTAATGTAAGGAAAGATCTACGTTGGGGTAATCACATAAGTGGGATCGTAAATAAGGGGGGTTACAGATCTCCTCGTAAGGTTGTGAGGGTATTAAGGGACTGTATTAAGGATGTAAAGGAGAGGGTCTATAAGTCACTGGTAAGACATAGTTCTAGTGTATGGGAGTCTCACTAGGATTACTTGATACAAGAACTGGAAAAGATCCACAGGTAAGCAGCACGAGTTGTTCTGAGTGATTTGCGACAAAGGAGTAGCGTTACGAAAATGTTGCAAACTTCGGGCTGCGCAGATTTGGAAGTAAGTAGAGGAGCTGCTGGACTAACCGGAATGTTCTCAGTAGTGCGATGACTTGGACTTATATTAGTAGACGAATACGCTTTAAGAGTAGAAAAGAGAATAATGTGAAGATACCTAATTCTAGAGTATAAATTGGGGAAATGTTTGTTTATGGGAAGAGGAATTATGGATAGGAATAATTTAACAAGGAAGATGTTTGATAAATTGAAATCATGTAAAAATCGACTTGGTAAAGAACTGTTAGGGAATCTATGACCTGGGCGACAGCCCTAAACGGTGATTGATTGATTGATTGATTGATTGATTGATTGATTAACCAATGAAGATTAAAATGACTGACCCGGCCGATAATGGACCCTTGGACCAACAGCCACAATGACAACCAGTTAGCCATGGACTCAGACAACAGAAAATATCAATGTTTCGATGACGTTACCGTCTACTCTTGGGTTGGCCAATCACCACTGTTGATGGACGATGCTCTATTACAGAACTCATAATGTCAGTTATTTTCTTTGTGGGAACACATGCAGGTTCAACTGTTCCACATAATCCAAGAAGCAATGTTTTTATAGCATAATTATTTCATAAGACAGAAGTTCGACTGACCTATTGATACATGTATCCCACAAACCTGTTCTAACACTGGGCGCACAGAACTTGTCGAGTTCATTTCGCAACTCTAATTACTTACAAATTCATACGGTGTGTGAAGAATCATTAGATATATTGAGGTCATCTTAATTAATTATTGCTGCTAAAAACATACGTTGGAATTGGAAGGGGCTTGCAGCTTCTCAAAGTATTTGTCTAGTACAGCATCCACTTACACGTGACATTTCGACATCATGTATACATATATCATACTGGCTGTAATACCCATCGTTGACGAGACAATCGTATATAGCATATGCAACGTTATCTAACTTCCCAGCCACTTTATACCAATGTTCAGGCATGCTGTTTTACTCGGGACGCAGCAGTAATCCCATCTGTCGGAGCTGAGTGGCAGCAGAACAGACAAAACACATCACAAAAAAGGTCGATGTAATGCTATTAGTGATGGGCAGAAACAAGTACTTTCCAGAATCGATTACTGTGCATCCGAGAACATTTAAGAATCGAAACTTGCATTCGAAACCAAGTTCTCGAATATTACATAACCCGAGTAACTGAAATGTAAGCGAACTTTGGACATCAAGAACAATTAGTGTCCAGGAAGCGCTTTGCTTGTTGTTTTTATGAGGCCTAACATCTAAGGCCAGCCTTGTATGGTGTAGGCCCTATATATTATATTATATTATATTATATTATATTATATTATATTATATTATATTATATTATATTATATTATATTATTTGATGAACATATAATTCATTTTAAATTACATCTATTTTATATTTGATATTACACCATTGGTTGTTGTCAATATGTGTATTTTCATTCTGTCAATCTCTTTTTTAATTCTCCTAGTTCTCTTTATAGTCTACTGTATATTTTCATTCATATATTACGTATATGTTACATATCAGTTGTGTAAACTAACATTTTATTTCACCGAGATAGTGGACGCTTGGGTTGATTGCGAGTGATTTGTTTTCAGATGGTTATCATCATTACAACTTGATATTGTCGTGTAAGGTCAATCAGTAAGATTCTATTCAAGAACTTCTCTTTCTTTCGTCTGAGAGAAGCATTCGAAAACATATTAGGCAAATACTCGTATGATGTGTATTACTCTTTACCCTCATCGTGAATACAGAGGTAGTTCTGAGTTACGTCCAGAGATGGCGCTACTATCCTCACTGTTCTCGGATACTGCACCACGGTCGACTGGATCCCTCGCTGCACTCCTAGGCCCTAGCTAGAGCGACGCATCAAGCCGGCCGTGACTGCACAAAGAGAGACCAATGTGGTCTCACTTTGGGATTATCATTCGTGAATACCTCGAGCGGAAGTATTCGAATATTTTTATCAAGACTCGAGATATTTCGACAACATGTTAGAATCGAATTCTTCGACATTTTGGCCTCGAATACTCCCATCACTAGTTATTGTTGTCAGTTTTATGAGCTTTCGATATTGTAGGCCTTCACATTTATTTCTCTTCCTACTCTGTGATTTTAGGGCATCTCATATAAAGAGAGCAAGCACTTCCTTCTTACACGACTCCCTCTTGTCTTATTCTTCAAGCGATCGTTCCTTCACGGGTTTTTCTCATTTTTTGTATTCATCTTCACAATTTCCCTTGTCGATCTGGACCAGTGACCTCGCCGTTGTACACATTAAGACAATCACGACAAACATCGTCAGTTAACACGATTAACTAACGTTTCCATGTAATAAATGCTCGGCGTTGATATGGAATAAGCAACAACAGTCTAAATTCATGAATTCTGTTATCATAGTCGGTATGGCAAGGATGTATAAGACATGTATTGTATTCTCTATAACTTTTGCTATGTAGTAATTCTCCATAGGACCATTAACATAGGTATATTAAAACAATACATTTCAGGCACCTTACGCCAAACTATCATTTCGTCCAGAGTGAATAAAATTATTTACAGCCTAGACTGTAGTCCTTATTCCCAGACTTTACATGCCGATTTTTATTGAATTATATTTTTCCATTCTCTAGTGGTTTGGCGTTGACATGGACTTGCAAAAAAATCAAAATTCATGAATATATCTAATATGGTGACCGGTATGGTAACAATGGATAAGACATAAACGATCGGAAATTTAATTCCATATAGCTTTAGTCATGCAGTATTTATCGACAGGACCACTAATAACATACATATTTGAGAATTACATTTTAGATCTTCTCCGAAACTACCATTTCACTCAGCGCGAATAAAATTATTTATACACTAGATTGTAGTGTCTCCTTCTACGACTTTACATACCAATTTTCATTAAATTCTCTTCAGCCATTTTCTCGTGATGCGCGTACAGACAGACAGACAGACAGACAGACAGACAGACAGACAGACAGACAGACAGACAGACAGACAGACAGACAGACAGACAGACAGACAGACAGACAGACAGACAGACAGACAGACAGACAGACAGACAGACATGAAGGAAAATTAAAAACTGCACTTCCTTGTTACTGTAGACATGACCGATACAGAAATACCATTCTTCTAAAATTCTGAGCAATGTACAGTCAATACCCTTCTTTTTTATATACATAGATTCTTGATCGACTCTAGCACCGTCTGTTGATCAGTGGTCGACCTCTGGGTCCCCAGATCTAGATTCAAACCCGGCACAGGTAGCCGGGGGTTTGAAGTGCCGAAGTAAGTCCATTCCACACTCCGTGTCGTTCGCTTTCAGCGTTAATCTTCTATATACATCCTTTTTTTGAGGCAAAATAGTGTGTCCGGGTGGATTTCAAAAAATGTACGAAATATCCTCTTTTTCTTCGGGCTCCGAAAAAGAAATGCGAGTTTTGCTGTAATTGCTGTAATTAATCTTAAATAAATGCAACTATAATACTTTAGACAAAAATCGACCTTTGATTTGGTAACTTCCTTTTTGTCTCGTTGGCGACATAATTACGAAGATGTCTATCCTGTATTAAAGTGGTATGTTCTGTCTTCCGCATTTGTTCTTTGGTGTTGCTTCTCCTAGTCTTGGAGGTTGAGGTTAAAGTTGCGTTGTTTATTGAGATAGTGGTTTGTCTGTTGTATCGAATTAAGTTACCAACTCACATACAAAATGCCGAAAAGAAAAGCAGTGCTTGATGATGTGCTTATGGGGAAATACAAATCATTCAAAAGAAACGAACACGAGGCAGAATATTTGATTTGCCCTGCTGGAACATACATGCCAGTTGCTAGTAAAGGTAGGTCGTTTAAGTAACGTAAGGGTTAAAATTGGATCGTATTAATCTAAACGGAAATTTGTAGTTATAGAGTTTTATACCCTCACATTATTGTCAGGTGCATTGGAGAGAGATTTCTTCATCCTCAAAATATTCGTGGCATAAAAGTGAAAAAGACAATAATGAGATCATTCAAAGTAGTGAAAATGAATAAACTGTCAAGGTACTGCATATTTAGTGTTAACCACGGTCCGCTTCTGTGGTGTAGTGGTTAGTGTGATTAGCTGCCACCTCCGGAGGCCCGAGTTCGATTCCCGGCTCTGCCACGAAATTTGAAATGTGGTACGAGGGCTGAAACGGGGTCCACTCAGCCTCGGGAGGTCAACTGAGTAGAAGTGGGTTCGATTCCCACCTCAGCCATCCTAGAAGTGGTTTTCCGTGGTTTCCCACTTCTCCTCCAGGCAACGCCGGGATGGTACCTAACTTAAGGCCACGGCCGCTTCCTTCCCTCTTCCTTGTCTATCCCTTCCAATCTTCCCATCCCCACCACTGCTCCTGTTCAGCATAGCAGGTGAGGCCGCCTAGGCGAGGTACTGGTCATCCTCCCCAGTTGTATCCTCCGACCCAATGTCTCATGCTCCAGGACACTGCCCTTGAGGCGGTAGAGGTGGGATCCCTCGCTGAGTCCGAGGGAAAAACCAACCCTGGAGGGTAAGCAGATTGAGAAAGAAAGAAAGAAAGAAAGAAAGAAAGAAAGAAAGAAAGAGGAGAAAATAACCACGGAAATTCACTGTTTTAGTTTTACATGGCATATTTTTATATTGCAAACTGCATGATTTTATTGATAAGGTATGTTCTCTTTTTAAATATGCACTGTCCTGTTTTTTTATGATGGACGTATGGTAACCCTATACCGGGTGAGACAGCAGCGCCTAACGTTTTTGCATTTAGGCATCCCAACGAACGTCAGTAGGGTGATGGTCGATTTTCTTTTGCCGTATACCACACTATAGTCGCCTTTAAAGCACTTAATGCGTCATTACTGCAAGACTCTTTGCAAAAACATGTATGCGACAGGTATTTACACAATACATCAAACTGTCATATTGTTATGTCAAATGTACGTGCTAATTATAAGCTTTCGATTGGTTATGAAATTATCACTAAAAGCGATGGCATACTGGTAGAAAACGTGTGTGAGTTTGTGAAGCTGGACGTAGTTTTACACCAAGTACGCTTTCTGATAAGCCGGAACCAACAGTCACCGTTGTGTAGTGGACTAACCACAGGCGTGTTGACGCAGGTTACGTTGGTAGGTGGGTTCGAATCCCACGAACAATAAATATCTTTATTCACATTTTAAACTTTGAGGATCAAATAAGAGGCCATTCAACCAACCAAACAAACAATGTATTCGGTGAACACCAAGTTGGTAGCTGAGCCGAACATTGCTTTCACTTGCATGACGAGGCTCTTTTATAGGATTTGTCCCATCTCGCACAGACAGCTTCTGATTTCAAAAGTGAGGGTAGGGAAGCAAATAAAGAATGTTCATTTCCTCCGAAAGAAGCCGCATTGCTCCATTAATTTTTATACCCTCACATTATTGTCAGGTGCATTGGAGAGAGATTTCTTCATCCTCCAAATATTCGTGGCATAAACGTGAAAAAGACAATAATGACATCATTCAATGTAGTGATAATGAATAAAATGTCAAGTTACTGGGTGTCTCCCTCGAATTAGCACGGACAAGAAACCGACACTGTGGTGACCATGACAACAGGTGTTCGTCGTTTGTCTATACCAAGTCTTCGTCATCTTCTTCCCCATTTTACACCGCGTACCAGAACACTGCCTTCTATATACAGTAGGTACAAATGGCGCAGTGTTTTAAAGGAGTTTCCAATGTCTTGGACTGGCGTTTCATCTATATCACAGCAAAGATACACACCGTATCGACACCGAAGGGAGCAGAAGTTTTAAACGAGTTTCCACTGCCTTCTAGGTCACAGCAAATCCCCTTGCACATGGTAATGTCACCGAGTGAAGCAGAATTTTTAAACGAGTTTCCACTGCCTTCTAGGTCACAGCAAAGCCCCTTGCACATGGTAACGTCACCGAGTGAAGCAGAATTTTTAAACGAGTTTCCACTGCCTTCTAGGTCACAGCAAAGCCCCTTATACATGGTAACGTCACCGAACGAAGCAGAATTTTAAAACGAGTTTCACCGGGCGAGTTGGCCGTGCGTGTAGAGGCGCGCGGCTGTGAGCTTGCATCCGGGAGATAGTAGTTTCGAATCCCACTATCGGCAGCCCTGAAAATGGTTTTCCGTGGTTTCCCATTTTCACACCAGGCAAATGCTGGGGCTGTACCTTAATTAAGGCCACGGCCGCTTCCTTCCAACTCCTAGGCCTTTCCTATCCCATCGTCGCCATAAGACCTATCTGTGTCGGTGCGACGTAAAGCCCCTAGCAAAAAAAACAAAAACAAAACAAAACAAAACGAGTTTCCACTGCCTTCTAGGTCACAGCAAAGCCCCTTGCACATGGTAACGTCACCAAACGAAGCAGAATTTTAAAACGAGTTTCCACTGGCTTCTAGGTCACAGCAAAGGCCCTTACACACGGGAACGTCATCGGAGGCATTCAGCCTTCGTGACGTATGTGTATGAGGTCAGTAGCATACTATTATATACACTGCTATATTTGTCAGACGACGTCAGAGGATTACCAACCGCCGTGCCATTTAAAAGAACATTAAGATTTACAGCAAGATTTGAGTGACCTCAGAATTTCCGGTCTTTCATTGATAGTGCTATACAATACTATTACTTGCTATTTTTCTTCTTCTTCCTAGTGTAACAATAACTGGGGTGGTATTTTATTTCAGTAATAAAATACTTTGATTATGTTAAAATCAACTGAGATTTATTTAGTATTAATTATGATTTTAATGTACAATAATTGGTTCAATCAATGAACATTGATATGCAATTAGGGCAGTCGCTCAGGTGGCAGATTTCCTATCTGTTGTTTTCCTAGCATTTTTTAAAATATTATTGCAAAGAATTTGGAAATTTATTGAACAACTCCCTTGTAAATTATTCCAATCCCTAACTCCCCTACCTATAAACGAATATTTGCCCCAGTTTATTCTCTTGAATTGTAACTTTATCTTCATATTGTGATCTTTCCTAATTTTAAAAGAACCACTCAAATTTTTTCGTCTACTGATGTCATTCCACGCCATCTGTCCACTGACAGGAACATATCACTTAGTCGGGCAGCTCGTCTCCTTCCTCCCAAGTCTTCCCAGCCCAAACTTTGCAACATTTTTGTAACGCTACTCCTTTGTCGGAAATCACCCAGAACAAATCGAGCTGCTTTTCTTTGGATTTTTCTTGAATCAAGTAATCCTGGTGAAGGTCCCATACACTGGAACCATACTCTATTTGGGGTCTTATCAAAGACTTATATACGCTCTCCTTTACATCCTTACTACAACCCCTAAATACCCCTCATAATCATGTGCAGAGATCTGTATCCTTTATTTACAATCCCATTCATGTGATTACCACAATGACGATCTTTCCTTAAATTAACACCTAGGTACTTAAAGTGATCCCCATAAGGAACTTTCACCCTATGAACGCAGTAATTAAAACTGAGAGGACTTTTAACCCCGTTTATCATAATACCATCGCCTGCTGTACATTTCACAACATTGTCGAGGTCTTTTTGCAGTTACTCACTATCTTGTAACTTATTCATTACTCTATATAGAATAACAGGACCAGTACCTTGCCCAGGCGGCCTCACCTGCTATGCTCATCAGGGGCCTTGCGGGGAGGACGGGAAGGTTGCAAGGGATAAGTAAGGAATAGAGAAAGAAGCGGCGTGGCCTTTAGTTAGATACCACCCCGGCATTTGCCTGGAGGAGAAGTGGGAAAGCACGGGAAACAACTTCGAGGATGGCCGAGGTGGGAATCGAACCCCCCTCTACTCTGTTGACCTCCCGAGGCTGAGCGGATCCCGTTCCAATCCTCGTACCACTTTTCGAATTTTGTGGCAGAGCCGGCAATCGAACCTGGTCCTCCGGGGGTGGCAACTAACCGCACTAACCAGTACACCACAGAAACGGACCATGGCCTTAACTATCCAATAGATATATTTATCTATCTATCTGGAGAAAATACTTCATTCAGTAACCTGTGTACTTAAACTGAACGTACATGTATTTCTAGAACAAAAAAGTAAGCATTTTTTCTTGTAGTACATTTTTTGAGACGACCTTGCGTGAGAGCGAGCAGGAGGCCAGGCTAATTTCATAATGTCTCTCAAGCTCAGAGCACAGGTGACCATGCCTCGTTAGAGAAAGGAGTTCAGTTACGTCATGAATGGAGCTCACAGCACGTGGTAACGGCATAGCTTACGCTAGAGGAGGAGCGCGAATCGTTTACATTCTATGACTCGCTCTGACAGTTAGTTGCTGCGGCCGTAAACAAGCTCTACGACACTGTTTTTTTTTTTTTTTTTTTTTTTTTTTTGCAAGTTGCTTTACGTCGCACCGCTACAGATAGGTCTTATGGCGACGATGGGCTAGGAAAGGCCTAGGAATGGGAAGGAAGCGGCCGTGGCCTTAATTAAGGTACAGCCCCGGCATTTGCCTGGTGTGAAAATGGGAAACCACGGAAAACCATCTTCAGGGCTGCCGACAGTGGGGCTCGAACCCACTATCTCCCGATTACTGGATACTGGCCGCGCTTAAGCGACTGCAGCTATCGAGCTCGGTGCACGACACTGTTGTGAAAGGAACAGACAGAGATAAACTTGCTTTTAAAGTAGTAGGGTTTAATACAGCGGCCTCTCGAACCTTTCTTCATATAGAACGCGTAAATATACCGACAGCTCCAAGTATTAACATCGTGAAATTTTCCCTGTTAAAACATCGTAACTACAGTTACAATTTCCTTTGCACTATCATTCTCCTAGGAGAAGACGTTCTTTCTTTCTCTTTCTTAATCTGCTTACCCTCCAGGGTTGGCTTTTCCCTCGGACTCAGCGAAGAATCCCACCTCTACCGCCTCAAGGGCAGTGTCCTGGAGCTTCAGACTCTGGGTCGGGGGATACAACTGGGGAGGATGTCCAGTACTTCGCCCAGGCGGCCTCACCTGCTATGCTGAACAGGGGCCTTGCGGGGGGGGGGATGGGAAGATTGGAAGGGATAGACAAGGAAGTGGGAAGGAAGCTGCCATGGCCTTAAGTTAGGTACCATCCCGGCATTTTCCTAGAGGAGAAGTGAGAAACCACGGAAAACCACTTCCAGGATGGCTGAGGTGGGAATCGAACCCACCTCTACTCAGTTCAGCTCCCGAGGCTGAGTGAACCCCGTTCCAGCCCTCGTACCACTTTTCAAATTTCGTGGCAGAGCCGGGAATCGAACCCGGACCTCCGGGGGTGGCAGCTAATCACACTAACCACTACACCACAGAGGCGGACGGAGACGACGTTAAGATATATTATTGCTGCTAAGTTTTGGGGCCCAGGACATACGATTTTTATACAGGTGAAAAATACTCGAGTAATGGTTTTGGTGATGGTCGCAACTCATTTTGGCAATCCTTCGACTTACAATGTTAATACTTGGAGCCGTCGATTACGATATACACTCTGGGAAAATGAAAAAAAGAACACCATGAATACGTCGATCCTGCAGAGGCAAATTTTAGTGACATACTCTTGAGGACACCGACAGAGTTACGCATCTGAGAACAGTCGACAGGGCGTGCGCAATGTCAGCGCTATTGCCGTGCATATCCACCTTCTTCAGAAATGCAGGCTGCTATTCTCCCGAGGAGACGATCGTACAGGTGACGAATGTAGTCTTGAGGAATGGCTGCCATGAATTTTCCACCTAGTGTCTCAGGTGGGCCAGATTTCCTGCCGGTAGTGCAGACCGCGCAAGATTATGTTTTATCCGGTCCCGATCATGCTCAATGGGGACAGATCTCAGGATCGTGCTGGCCAGGGTACATGCTGTACACCTCGGATAGCACGTTGGTTGGCACGTGATACATGTGAACGTGCATTGTCCTGTTGGGAAAGCACATCGCTTTGCTGGTGCATGACGGTTTGAATGATTGTTAATATGTACCATTCGCTGTCCAATGTTCCTTTGACGGTCACCAGAGGTGAACGGCCAGTGTAGGATATGGGTCGCCACACCACGATGCCAGGTTTTGGCTGTATGTGCCTCTGTCGTATATACTCCAGACTTTGGCGCTCACCTGCACGACGCCACACATGCGTACGACCATCACTGGCACCAAGGCAGAAGCGACTCTAATCACTTAAGGCAGCACGTCTCCATTCATCCTTCGATAATCGCCTATCGCGACACTACGGGAGACGGGCTGCACGATGTTGGGACGTGAGCGGAAGACGCCCTAACGCCACGTAGGATCGTAGTCCTGCTTCACGGAGACTGTTGCGAATAGTCCTCACTGATACCCCGGGAACAACAGTATCGCTAATTTGTTGTGAAGTCGCGGCGCGTTCCAGTACGGCACTTCGTAAGATGCCGCAAACTTGGCGTGCATCTGTGCGTTGCTGCTGTCCGGACCCAGGCCAACGGGCATGCGCACTTTGTGCTCACCATTGGTGACAACATCGATGCACTGTAGGGACTTCTCGCCCCACGTGCTGCGCAATTCTGCGGTACGACCACCCGACCTCCCACTCTCGCTCAAACTCCGTCAATTGCACAAACGGTTCATATACACGCTGTCCCGGCACGCTAACAATGTTACAGACACAGACGGAGCTTCGTATGACATGGAAAAATGGCTGCAACTGGTTCTGGCGGTGACGAACTGTTGCGCAGCTTGCAACATACCACTGCTGATAGCGCGGTTCCTGGTGCGTCAGCAACGCTGCATGTTTGATCATCGCATGCACTGCCCTCTCGTAGTGTCCCGTGCAAGTATGGCAGGCCTTATTCACTTGCTTCAAGGTGTTCTTTTTTCATTTTATATCTTAATTAAGGCCCCAGCTGCTACCTACTTCATCCTTCCGTTGCCGAAAACCTTCAATTTATTGGTGCGACTATAAATCACTAGGAAAAACGGTGCTCGTTAGGATGACTATCACCCAACGGTACACTTATTTTAATTTGGTTTTAATTTTTTAACATTTCAGCTGATGGACGAAGAGGTCGTGGTCGAAGGAAACTCTCCTGGCTGTGGAATTTACCGGGATTGGACAGGACTAGATTCGAGTAGACTGATAAGGACAAACGAACACCGTTGCAGATTTCGATGTGACTGAGACTTTTTACTTTCCACCCCTGCAAGTAGAACATTTCAAATGCGAATTTTATGTAATTATAAAAAAATAAGATTCTAAATATATCTCCAGATGGTTCATTAATACGGCATCTCATAAGGACGTGGAGACCCGCAGTTGTCGATTTACACGAGTTACAGTTTAAATTGCACCAATGGTTACATTTAGGGGTATTCAAATTGCAGCGGCGGCCACAACCTTAATAGCAGCTGCCTGTCCGATGCGGTAAAGGCGTCCCCGGTTCACCAGGTAGGATATGGGTTCGGTTCCCTGTCAGAAAGCCGAAAAAATTAAGAAGCGGGATTTTCACTTCCGGAGGTGCAAATAGCCATTAGGTTCACACAGCCTACATAAGAAAATGAGTACCAGTTTAATTCTTGGAGGCAAAGGTGGCTGGGCGTAGAGCTAACCACTCTACCCCACCAAGTGCTGAGGTTACGGATAGGGGAAGACTTTACCTTCCACCCCTGCAAGGGCCTTCATGGTCTGCACGGAGATTACTTTACTCCTTTTTGGTCAAAATCTTAATCGCGCTATTATTCTACCCTCAAGAATCTATGTCACATATACCCCGACGATAAGTCCCTAAATGATAGATTTAAAAATATTTTGCCTCTGTATTAAGGCAATTTTAATTGATGGGAGACAGTTCTTTTTAGAGTTAGTGCCTGTATCAAATTATATGCAATGATTGGACCTTGCCCCTAATGTTCATGCAAAGCTCATAACAAAACCGTTGTGCATGTAGAGTATACTTGTTATTCGCTTCAATAAGTTTGCGTTCTAAATTATTACTGCCAAAAAATACGGACTCGAATCATTTTGGGAAGAAAGTTTCTATACGACTCTTCAGAAGCGTACAACAAAGAATGATTCTCGAAGAACTGATGATGAAGTGCAAATTATTTGCGACAATAAAAATGTAAGACCCGACCGGGAATCGAACACGGGGCCTTCTGAACCGAAGGTCAGTGTGCTGACCATTTAGCCAAGGAGTTGGAATTCGGTAATTTTCTTCACAATTCTCTTTACGTCGCACCGACACAGATAGTTGTTATGGTGACGATATAGTAGGAAAGGGGTAGGAGTGGGAAGGAAGCGGCCGTGCCCTTAATTGAGGTACAGCCCCAGCATTTTCCTGGTGTGAAAATGGGAAACCACGGAAAACCATCTGTAGAGCTGTCGACAGTGGGGTTCAAACCCACTATCTCCCGGATGTAAGCTGACAGCTGTGAAACCCTAACCGCGTGGTCAACTCGCTCGGTTACACATAGTCTGCCTCCGCTGTTCAAATGAGGCAGGAGAGGAGGCATCAGTGATTGAGGGCACAGGCAGTTGAAAGCAGTTGCAAGTTTCTTGCAAATCCTGCCGTATTACTCAAACAGAAAGAAAGTGTAAACAGTACTAGATTCAGCTAGGGAACTCGTAGTCACCAATTCATAATCCCAAGCTGCAAACCTCCGCGGGTTTCCCTTTTAGTCACCTCTTACGACAGACAAGGGGTACGGTGGATATATTCTACAGACAGGGAGAGGAGGAGAACTGTAAACTAGCGACATCGTCTCTCTTAATCTCATTTACTGAGAGGATGGGAGACAAGAGAAAGGGAAGGAGATGCAGTAAATGCGAACAATTAGAAATCTGAGGTTAGTGTGAGGGTCATGTTTGTTTAGGAAAGATTCACGGCAATTATTGCGACTTGGCCCGTTCTGGCAACACAAGACCTAGCACTTTCTCTGAGTTATGTCAGCAAGGAACACTTTCACACAGAGAGGCAGCGAAGAAAGAAAGTTGATCCTGATGCAGCGGGAGAAAGTATCAGGCTCCGTAGTACTTCCCGCTCTTGAGTTCGGCGAAAAGCAGTTTGAATAATTAAGGCGAAGTTCCTCAAGCCTCCCGATCAGTATAAAATTTAACTCAATTTTTTTCTCCACTGGGAATGACGTTAGTAGGCAAATAAGCGCGAGTGGAGTTTTTAAATGTAGGGAAGATGTAATGTAATGTTATATTTTTACATCCAGCTAACTACTTTTTTGACGGTTTTTTGGAGACGCCGAGGTGCCGGAATGTTGTCCCGCTGGACGTTTTTTTTACGTGCGAGTAAATCTGCCGGCACGAGACTGAAGTATTCGAGCACCTTCAAATACCACCGGACTGAGCCAGAATCGAACCTGCCATGTTGGGGTCAAAAGGCCAGCGCTTCAACCGTCTGAGGCACTCAGCCCGGCTCATAACACGAAGATCTAGTTGGTGTTCCAGGAAATAAACTGGGGTTAATACTCAGTTAAAAAAACAAAACGAAAATGGCAAACTATGGACCATATAGAGCCATCAATATCTTCTTCGCTTCCCTTCCCAGAACCTCTTTATTCATTCACTTTTTTCTTTCTCTCCTCCTTCGATATTATGAATTTGAGTCTCCATTTTGGTGGGTTTTCTTCGAACGCCTGTTACACGAGACGCGCTCGTCAACATTCTGCCCGCAGATAGCAGTAGCAAACAACGGCAGTGTATTGGACTAGACAACTTGGCTTTGTTATCTTCCCTATTAACTCCTCAATCACCACCTTGTTTTTGACTTAAATAAGTCTTATGGCTGGGGATCATCCAAATATTTGTGTTACGTAACGCGACAAAATATGTGACGGAATTGTAACTGTAGCAACCGTGCAGGCAGTGATGTAAGGTATGGTTGGATGACGAGACACTGTCACCTAGCAATTATGCGGGCAGTGATGTAAGGTATGGACGGATGGATGGCCGGACACTGTTACCTAGCAACCATGCAGGCAGTGATGTAAGGTATGGATGGATGGCCGGACAATGTTACCTAGCAACCATGCAGGCAGTGATGTAAGGTATGGATGGATGGATGGCCAGACAATGTTACCTAGCAACCATGCAGGCAGTGATGTAAGGTATGGATGGATGGCCGGACAATGTTACCTAGCAACCATGCAGGCAGTGATGTAAGGTATGGACGGATGGATGGCCGGACACTGTTACCTAGCAACCATGCAGGCAGTGATGTAAGGTATGGATGGATGGCCGGACAATGTTACCTAGCAACCATGCAGGCAGTGATGTAAGGTATGGATGGATGGATGGCCAGACAATGTTACCTAGCAAGCATGCAGGCAGTGATGTAAGGTATGGATGTACGACTAGACAATGTTACCTAGCAAGCATGCAGGCAGTGATGTAAGGTATGGATGGATGGCCGGACAATGTTACCTAGCAACCATGCAGGCAGTGATGTAAGGTATGGATGGATGGATGGATGGCCAGACAATGTTACCTAGCAAGCATGCAGGCAGTGATGTAAGGTATGGATGTACGACTAGACAATGTTACCTAGCAAGCATGCAGGCAGTGATGTAAGGTATGGATGGATGGCCGGGCAGTGTTACTTAGCAAGCATGCAGGCAGTGATGTAAGGTATGGATGTACGACTAGACAATGTTACCTAGCAAGCATGCAGGCAGTGATGTAAGGTATGGTTGGATGACGAGACAATGTCACCTAGCAACTATGCGGGCAGTGATGTAAGGTATGGACGGATGGCCGGACAGTGTTACCTAGCAACCATGCAGGCAGTGATGTAAGGTACGGATGTATGACCAGACAATGTTACCTAGCAACTATGCAGGCAGTGAGGTAAGGTATGGATGGATGGTTACCTACCAATTATGCAGGCAGTGATGTAAGGTATGGATGGATGGTCAGACAATGTCACCTAGCAACCGTGCAGGCAGTGATGTAAGGTATGGATGGATGGCCGGACAATGTTACCTAGCAACCATGCAGGCAGTGATGTAAGGTATGGATGGATGGTCAGACAATGTTACCTAGCAAACATGCAGACAGTGATGCAAGGTATGGATGGATGGCCGGACAATGTTACCTAGCAACCGTGCAGGCTGTAATGTTAGGTATGGATGGATGGCCGGACAATGTTACCTAGCAACCATGCAGGCAGTGATGTAAGGTATGGATGGATGGATGGATGGATGGTCAGACAATGGTACCTAGCAGCCGTGCAGGCAGTGATGTAAGGTACGGGTGGAGGGCCAGACAATGTTACCTAGCAAGCATGCAGGCAGTGATGTAAGGTATGGATGGATGGCTAGACAATGTTACCTAGCAGCCGTGCAGGCAGTGATGTAAGGTATGGATGGATGGTCAGACAATGTTACCTAGCAGCCGTGCAGGCAGTGATGTAAGGTATGGGTGGATGGATGGCCAGACAATGTTACCTAGCAAGCATGCAGGCAGTGATGTAAGGTATGGATGGATGGCCGGACAATGTTACCTAGCAGCCGTGCAGGCAGTGATGTAAGGTATGGATGGATGGCCAAACAATGTTACCTAGCAATCATGAAGGCAGTGATGTAAGGTATGGATGGATGGCCGGACATTGTTACCTAGCAACCATGCAGGCAATGATGTAAGGTATGGATGGATGGCCGGACAATATTACCTAGCAACCGAGCAGGCAGTGATGTAAGGTATGGATGGATGGCCGGACAATATTACCTAGCAACCGTGCAGGCTGTAATGTAAGGTATGGATGGATGGTCAGACAATGGTACTCAGCAGCCTTGCAGGCAGTGATGTAAGGTATGGATGGATGGCCGGACAATGTTACCTAGCAGCCTTGCAGGCAGTGATGTAAGGTATGGATGGATGGATGGCCAGACAATGTTACCTAGCAAGCATGCAGGCAGTGATGTAAGGTATGGATGGATGGCCGGACAATGTTACCTAGCAACCGAGCAGGCAGTGATGTAAGGTATGGATGGATGGCCGGACAATGTTACCTAGCAACCGTGCAGGCTGTAATGTAAGGTATGGATGGATGGTCAGACAATGGTACTCAGCAGCCGTGCAGGCAGTGATGTAAGGTACGGATGGATGGATGGCCAGACAATGTTACCTAGAAACCATGAAGGTAGTGATGTAAGGTGGATGGCCAAACAGTGTTACCTAAGGGATGAAAGGAGTGGAGGTATGGTTGCTGTATAAAATGAGGGTTGATCCACTGAGGTTACCATGTAGATAAACCTGATGGCCAGCTCGTGTTGCTTGGAGGTGGCAAACCTCTCACTTCTGAATTAGATATTGTCGCAAGCAGTTCAGTGTAAGTTATATTATGTTTCTGTTTCCGTTTTCTGGCCGTTATTAAGTTTCTAACGGTATGTTAAATACTAATTCCGTACACTTGTTTTATTTCAATACATATTTTGTGCATGAAAGGGAGAGAGAAGCCCGGGAATCATCCACCTCGTGAAAATATACCGCCTGCCGTGGTGCGAGAATTCATCACCAAGGAAGGGAAATGATATGTACCACAAGGGAATTCTTTGAAGAGGAGGCTATTAGTTTTTCGGAAAAGGAATGTTCCTTTAATTCCATTCCAAGGAGTCCAGGAACGCCCTGCCAAATGTCTTAGAGTTAGCAAAAGTACTGTGACTAGAGTTACAATGGAGAAATGCAACAAATCAGACGAGGGTTCATCTAAACAGTTCACGCCTGGAAAGAAGAGGCCTAGGAATTTCCGAATTACAAAGCTGGATCCGTTTAAAAAGCATGTTACTCGCTATTTGACAGGCTATAGTCACCGCACATTTTAAGGAATAATAATATTATTGATTTTGCGCCCTGTCCACTACTTTTGCGATTTTCGGAGACGACGAGGTGTCTATCGACACGAAGCCGACGTATTTGATCACCTTCAAATACCAACGGACTGAGCTAGGATCGAACCTGCTGAGTTGGGCTCAGAAGGCCCACGCTCTGCTGTCTGAGCTTATCATTCCTGACCCTGTTAAAGGTATTCGAACATGAGACTAAGTCAGTCATAGTACCAGACAGTCGAAAACCGAACACACAGGTCTGAACAAACGAACAAGTGAGCCGAAAGCCAGGGGAAGGAGAAATGGTACGTCCAACGCTCCTCCCTCCAGCTCTGTCTGTCAAAAAGTTTCTTTAAATATTTCTGGTATACCAAACGTGCAGGCAGTGACGTAAGGTACAGATGGATGGCCAGACAGTGTTACCTAGCAACCGTGCAGGCTGTGATGTAAGGTATAGATGGATGGTCAGACAATGTTACCTAGCAACCGTCCAGGCTGTGATGTAAGGTATGGCTGGTTGGTCAGACAATATTCCCTAGCAACCGTGCAGGCTGTGATGTAAGGTATAGATGGATGGCCAGACAATGTTACCTAGCAACCATGCAGGCTGGCTGGTTCCCGTCTGAAATTAGCAGCCGTTGATGAGTGGCCATGACCGAGAGACATATTTATGATCATTTGATTTTCGCAAAAGTTAAAGTAGTTTCTTTTTTTGTCATGGAGGAGAGACTCGTTCTGTATACAGCGTAACGTTTGTTACAAACGCGAAAGCAAGGTAAACTGCCCCTTTGCACATATATCCTACAATGCGTTGGTACTGAGATATGCGTGTTGCTCATCGCCACTACCTTACTGACGTTCTTGTCGTCCACTGTCCGTTTCGTTCATCGACGAGGCCACATTTGGAAGAGATGGCATCATAAGCTTGCCTAACACACACGTGGGCATTTGAAAATGGATGTCGCTAATCATCAACAACGCTTTGGACGCAATGCGTGGCGCGTGTGTGTCTGTGTGTAGTATTATCCATGATCATCTGATCGGCCTACACATGCTACATCTAGAACTGTATGGACCAGCGTATCTGACCACTTGATTGACACGCTGCACATAGCAGTTCGCCGCACCATCTGGTTAGTGAATGATGGGGTTCCAACACGCTTCAATTCGTATGTAAGCCGTGTTTTAGGCAAAACCTTCCTAAGATAGCGGATCGGACTTCGAGGACCAGTGCATTGGCCTACCCGGTCTCCTGACATTTCTCTACTGAACTTTTATATTTGTGGACGCATGAAAAGTATGGGGTACGCTACTCCAGTTAATGACATCAACGACCAGAAACAGTGTATCAGCAAAGCCTGGGCAACTTTTCGACAGGACCCAGGTATCCAGTAACTGTGGAGGCTGCTCATGGCGGATTCTTTGACCATCTCCTGTGATGTGGCCTATGCACGTCCTGTAACTCCGTAACCCAATAACGACGCACTTTAAGGAGATTTGCTCATAGGGACATTGGCATCATAAAGTTGTATAACACACACGTGAGTAATTTGGCAATAAATAAATAAATAAATAAATAAATAAATAAATAAATAAATAAATAAATAAATAAATAAATAAATAAATAAATAAATAAATAATCGTTCCTACTGTATTGACTTTTTATTTATGGCTTTTGTACGTTCGTCTCTGAACGTTGCATTGAAGTCTCCGAAACATGAACTTTTGTTTATAAACTCCGAATGTTATACTTATTATTCCAGTGTGTATGCACATTGAGCTTAATAATAATAAATTTAATAAGGAAGTATATGAAACATTTAGAGAGACTTACCTGGACATCGAGTGGGACTTGACCTGACTGACTCTGCGAAATCTCGTAGTCGGATTGTGGTACAGGGATGGCCGCCACCAATCCAAGTACGCAGACGGCACACACAGCTAACGTCTCCCACCTCATGCTGAAATCAGAAAAGTACACGATAAGTTAGGATCGGTGCTTGCTTCTTCAGATTGTCGATGTCCAAGAGAAAACATACTATAGCAAAGCGTGGAATACAAAACTTTAAGAGGTTCCATCACGTGTCACAGCGGATTGTTTTCGTCGTTCTAAATGTAGATTTTATTCAAATTCTTCACATTCATCCCATAGGTTTATTGAATATTATTTTTCTACCTAGGCGTCTTTTATATAATCAATCAATCAATCAATCAATCAATCAATCAATCAATCAATCAATCAATCAATCAATCAATCAATCAATCAATCAATCAATCAATCAATCAATCAATCAATCAATCAATCAATCAATCAATCAATCAATCAATCAATCAATCAATCAATCAATCAATCAATCAATCAATCAATCAATCAATCAATCAATCAATCAATCAATCAATCAATCAATCAATCAATCAATCAATCAATCAATCAATCAATCAATCAATCAATCAATCAATCAATCAATCAATCAATCAATCAATCAATCAATCAATCAATCAATCAATCAATCAATCAATCAATCAATCAATCAATCAATCAATCAATCAATCAATCAATCAATCAATCAATCAATCAATCAATCAATCAATCAATCAATCAATCAATCAATCAATCAATCAATCAATCAATCAATCAATCAATCAATCAATCAATCAATCAATCAATCAATCAATCAATCAATCAATCAATCAATCAATCAATCAATCAATCAATCAATCAATCAATCAATCAATCAATCAAATAAATAAATAAATAAATAAATAAATAAATAAATAAATAAATAAATAAATAAATAAATGACTGGATTTATGTCTGGCTAACTGAATGAATGAAAAAAATACTCGTTCGTACTTTATTGACTTTTTATGTAGGCTTTTGTACGTTCGTCTATTAACTTTGCATTGAAATCTCCGAACTTCTCTGTTTCTTTACCATTCAGGAATTGTATGAACTGCCGGGCGTAGAGCTAACCACTCTGTCCCACCAAGTGCCGAGGTTACGGATAGCGGAAGCCTTTACCTTCCACCCGTCCCAAGGCGTTCATGGCCTGTACAGAGATGGCTTTGCTGTTCTTGAATTGTATGATTTTTTATAAATGGACTTTAAACAATTTATGCCGCTTCTCGCAATGACAAGACAGTGACAGTCTCACTAATAAACGGTGTATACTTTTTACATAAGGTTTATACACGGTTTATGTCCAATTTGTTACTAATAAACCGTGTATAAGCCTCCTGTGTATACATGTGTTATAGTTATTCCCTGAATTACTTGTACAGACCAGGACCCTTGTATAAGCGCTGTATAGCAGCGAGTGACGAAAAAGAAACGAGTGATAAGATTATTTTAATGGCATTTACTGTCTGCAGTAATATAATCGTGGTGATATATCCGACTTATCCATTGTGTACGCATTGAAAGAACGTAAAATAATGTTGATGTTCTCCACAATATTTTTAACATACAGTAGAAGACAGAACATTTTGAGGTTATGGTGGCTGGAAATGTTCATAAAATAAAACACTTTAAGAGGCGGGGTGACCCATTTCTCTTAGATGACGAAAGTTTTAAAATTAAATATCGATTTACGAAGGAATTTGCTCGAATTGTCATTAACACAGTCAGAAATTACTTACTGGTAATGAATGATTCCAGATGAGGATTTATATCTTGCGAATTTCAAGTTCTCACAGTACTAAGGACATGAGCGCGGAAACAGGTTATTAATTATTACTGTGGAACGTTTCCTCTTAATTTGAGGATCCATTATGCACCCTTCTGCCTTTGTTCTTTGTACTAAGAACCCCCACGCACAAGCAAGCACTCACAAACTACACAGACTTCACAAACACAATTTAATTGTCCTCAAGAATTGTACATTTATCACTGATTTTTATTTGATCTCTATTTTACGACTGATAAAATGAACACTGCACTGCATACGACTGTCTGGAGATTTAAAAGGGCACTGTTTGGGAGATCCCTACTGGCCAATCAGCCAGACAGCCAGTAGTGTCACGCGTGAAATGTAAACAAACGAGACGTTCTTCCTGTCGTAAATTAAGAACTACGCGAGATAAAGGCTTGAGGTTTGTTTTAAAAATAACTTCCGTATCCGAAAACCTTTTGTATCCTTGACCTCTCGTATAAAGTTAATCGTAAAGACGTTGGCCAGCGACTGATTTTTCGTGCTTGAGCATCCAATTAAGGCCACGGCCGCTTCCTTCCCATTCCTAGGCCTTTCCTGTCCCATCGTCGCCATAAGACCTATCTGTGTCGGTGCGACGTAAAGAAAATAGCAAAAAAAAAAAAATCTGGAAAATAGACGCCGACTGCTGGATTTCAGAGGCATTTCCTCCACCGGTTTGGACATGGCCCTCCACAGTTGCCAAAAACAAAAACAAAAACAAAAACAAAACAAAACAAAACAAAACAAGTACCACTTAGAAATAGAAGGCCAGCGACCACGTAGGCGGTGAAAGTAGAGGTGGAATGACACTATGTTATAAGGATTTGAAGATATTTGGCTAGCACCTCAAGATGCATTTGATTGAACGAAGTGGCATTCAAAGGTCCGCAGACGGTGCACCAGCGGCCATACGCTCGCACGTTGATGATGTTTGTACATTATTATGCCACGAAAATCTACCCTTCTTCAAAAAAGGATGACAGTAACTCAAAGAAACCTTATATGGGCGATCGGAACGGACAGTGAATGTTACTTTGAAAGGAGTCTTCTTCTGAGATCGTTCCACTACTAGACATTGTTGATGTTTATCTTCGTCCATGAAGGCCGTGCGTACTCTAGCGGAAGAAGCACATAATTCACCACACCTCACGCTTAGTTCACAGATACTGATCTTAAGGTCTTGTTAGCTGAGGCGTGAGTTCCAAGCTCAGACCTAGTAACACAGTGAATTCTTTGAAGTTCCTTGTATCACATTCGAAGTGCAAAGAAGATGGTTGTGTTCAAGGACGACGTGAATTTGCTGTAGACCTATTTCTACTATATACCTCGTCTCCCTAGAGAGCCTCCGTGGCTCAGGCGGGAGCGTGCCGGCCTCTCACCTCTGGGTTCCGGGGTTCAAATCCTCGTCATTCCATGTGAGATTTGTGCTGGACGAAGGGGAGACGGGATAGGTTTTTTTCCGGGTACTCCGGTTTTTCCTGTCATATTTCATTCCAGCAACATTCTCCAATATAATTTCATTTCATCTGTTATTTATTAATCATTGCCTCAGAGGAGTGCGACAGGCTTTGGCACCCGGCACAATTCCTATCCTCGCCGCTAGATGGGGCTTCATTCATTTCATTCCTGACCTGGTCGAATGACTGGAAACAGGATTTTCATTTTCATTTTCATTTCATTTTATTCACTTCGTCGTACTACGAGTTGGTATGGTACAATACATTCAGGTGTTCCCTTGTTCGACTTAATACACGTTTATATACATCACATCATCAACCACTAAAGAGACATGCTTCGCTCCATGTAGGGTTGTCCTCAAGAAAGACAACCGGCCGTGCTGGAAATAACACTCAGAGAAAAATTGTTCACTTAGGCCATTTGCAACTTGTGCAAGTGGCAATGAACAAGATAGATGATGGGTTCGAACCCTACTGTTGGGAGCCCTAAAGGCGGATTTCTGTAATTGCCCATTTTCACACCGGACAAATGCTGGGGCTGTAACTTAATTAAGGCCACGGCTGCTTCCTTCCCACTCCTAACCCTTTCCTGTCCCATCGTCGCCATTAGACAGGTGCGATGTAAATCAAATTTTAAATTTTAAATAAAATCCCACGTCTAACAATGATATTAAGTACTGCAGCTTTACACATAAGAGAAATCCCAACAAAACGTGAAACTGTTGACTGAAATTTGATGAAATTTGTTATGGTGACTTACGAAATCATTTTCTTTTGAACTTCAGTTCTTATCTTCGAACTTACTTAGGAAGAAAATACATCCAACTTATTCTCATTATAAGTCCGTTTCAGTTTAGTTAATAGGTGTATTTTTTTATTTTTTCGTGTAACAGTGAAATGAACATTTTTGATTATTATTATAGGGTGGGTTTGTTTCAAGGGCAAATAGTGAGGTTGTATGAACTTTCACAACAACAACAACAACAACAACAACAACAACAACAACAACAACAACAACAACAACAACAACAACAACAACGACAACAACAACGAAAAGGAATAAATATAGAAAATGGTGGTTATGGGATTCAATGGCAATTATGATAACAAGGTTTCGTTAAAAGAAAATTGGCACAAGTTGCGGTTATAAACGAGGCGTGAAAAGTGCAATTGAAGCACGTATGTGTTTGGTACGGTACTTATTGAAATATACTACTTCTTTTTTATTTTTAGGTATATTTAATATAATTTCTGTATAATTCTTAGACCGGTGGTCAAATTTATGAAAACAATATTTTTTTTCTTTTGTCATTTATACAACATTTTTAGTCAACCCTCAATTAGTGTTCAATGCAAATTTTCTGATAAATCATTAATTTAGTGTATATTTAGTGTATATTGAGAATGTAATGAAAACCAGAGACCAATGAGATCGATTAATTCATTATAATTAAATTTAATACAATAAAACATATTTTTACCTCAAAACATTTTTACTGTTTTGTCACTTAATATTGTAGTTCTTAATACTAATTTATTTCGTTAATACAAATTATTGTTATTTAATTATGTAGAAACCAAGGATTCCAGGCGTTTTTTTCAACTGGATCAGTTCCGTTTTAGGAAGGAATTTTATCTCGATGTCCTAACAAATTCTGACTAGGCTGCAAAATGTCCCGTTTTCCTCTAAAGGAGCTGAAATGCCTAATGTATATATTCAAATGCACTTTCATTGCCGCCCGTTGTCTAATTTTAATACAATAACACTCAAAGGATCAAAGGCTTCACGTAAGGATTGCCAAGTCAGTTTAATTTTTTGAAAAATTATTACGATCTTTCTTGTCTAGAGTTCTTTGAAATGATATCTTACGATGGCAAACTCTTGAAAAGTTTTTCACTCTTCCGAACATAGAAAGACCCAGGTTCGATTTCAGGCCGGGCCAGGATTTTTATCCGCCTTTGATTTTTCCTAATATGGTAAACCTTCGACCTCCAAATCAACAGTTGTGTGTGATTATAAGGAATGTGATTGGCACTTAGTGATAAGACTGGATTTAATAGAGCTACAATATCGTGATTTTTGTAAAACAAAATGTGTTTACTAAAATAATCTGAGCTTAAGTTAAAATATATTTCTAAATGGAGCTAATTACACTAAACTTCCATTTAAAATATATCTAGCATCATTCCATCGACTGTATGATACTGATAATAACACTAGAATACACACTATACCTTTAAACGACAAATATATATATATATATGCTCTCCTGACGTGGGACTGTTGTGGTATTAAAGCATTTTGCGTACAAGGAACGAAGTGTCCCAGTTTTTCATTTTGAAACTTTGCGATCGCAACGGAAGCACATTTTGGGTGCGTGCATGTGTATTTCTAGTAACTATTTAATAATTTTAAATGTCTAAATATTGACTTTTAAGGGATTAACAGTCCTACATAGGTTAATCACATTGTTAGGAGATGACATTGTAATAAAATTCAAGAGATGTTACTTGTTGTGTATGTTCTAGTAAATCAGGTCACAGGGTACTTACATGGGATATTTCGACGCTCTCTGAACTAGCGGGAGTGTCGAGTTACATGCTCGGCTACCTGACAAGTGCCGTGTCCACACTGACCACCGTGGGCGCGCACCTTGTTGAGTAATCAACTGCGCGATCAAGGTGTCAGGAATACTAATTGATGATAGTCATGTCTTGAAAGGGCGCCAGAACTTTCATCGTCATGCTCTGTGCCCTATGGGCAGACATTGTTACATTCGAGATGTTCAGGATCTCGTGCCTCAGAATATACAGTGCCGGCCAAAAGTTTAAGACCACTTCCCACTCCTAGTCCTTTCCTATCCCATCGCCACCATAAGATCTGTCTGTGTTGGTGCGACGTAAATCAAATTGTGAAATTAAAAAAATCCGAGTACTGGTATTACGTACACATAGTCGCAGGGAGCATTCTTTGATTTTAGGCGTCATCAACGGGTTAGGGACCACCGATAGATTAGACACAGATTTTCATAATTTCAAATCAAGAGATATGCAGAACTAGACAAGGACACAACGCTGCTTTCAAAAAATCCACAGTTCACTTCAGGCAACCAACTTCATGTTGAAAACATCCTAGGGATATGAGCTACGAATTTTAGGTCAATAAACTATGATCAAGTATGAGAATATATTATTTATTTATTCCTAAAAATTACAATCCTTTTTTAAAATCATCGTTACCTGGTCGATTTGATTAACAGTTTGCCTTTTTTCTACCACTACCATCGCTGATGAGTGTCAATGCATTGTTCCAATTAAGCACCACTACGAACGCTAATGTGAGTCAATGCAGAGTTTCACTTAAGCCATTACAACTCTGTTGGGTGTGGACCTTTTTACAACAAATAAGAAAACACCTAAGGGTATTGAACCAAGGAACACATTACAGAATAATTACGTAAGTAAGTTTTTTGGTTAGGATTTGAATAAAAAGGAAAACGAGTCAAGAAACACGCGATTTTAGGCTTTTTCAAGAACTGCATTTAGGCTAGAAGTGATGTTCCGAAATTTGATATTTTGGTTTGATAGAGCTATCCAAGACTCACAATTTGAAAACTTTGTGGGCCCTTTAGGCCTTCAATTTTCGGCACAATTGAGGAAATTGCTTAATATTACGTTTCTCATTGTATGGGGGCCCCTAGTTTGCCAAGAAATGTTTAGTTCAATCACAGAGGTTTGCAGTCTGAATGATGAGAGGCATAACAGCTATAATAATGATCTACGTACAATCGAAACAGGTTGTAACGACTACGAAAGGACCGTTAACTAACGGCGATAATCGCACAAACCGGTTTTTGTTTTTGTTGCTAAAAACATCAAAATATCTGTAAGTTTTAGGCTTCGCACTTGCACGGTTAATTAATGGAATAAGCGTTAATCTTCAAGAATCAGAACGACCTTGTGCCTTGAAATCACCGCTATGTGACAATGTTGAAGGGAAAAATACTGGCCCGCAGCACATGTATTACTTGGAACGAAAATTCGTTGATATAGTTCTTACAATACTGAACCCTAGATGACACAACCTTTCTGGTCAGAGTTCTAAGCCGAAATATCAGCGTTTTTTTGCAAGTTGCTTTACGTCGCACCGACACCGAGAGGTCTTACGGCAACGATGGAATAGGAGTGGGAAGGAAGCAGCCGTGGCTTTAATTATGGTACAGCCGCAGCATTTATCAGTTGTGAAAATAGGAAACCACGGAAAAACATCGTCAGGGCTGCCGGCAGTGGGGTTCGAACCCACTATCTCCCGAATACTGGATACTGGCCGCACTTAAGCGACTGCAGCTATCGAGCTCGGTGAGCTGAAATAACATCACATAACGGTTTTTCTAGGCGGAGTGATGAAAAGTAACATAATTACTGTATTTGTGGAGTGGGACTGAGAGAATATTTACACAGTACGTACAGCAATAATTTGTCAGCAAAATAATAAGTGAGGAAAGAAGTAAGAACAATGCAAATTGGCTAATAAATGCGTTGTTCTCTCCTCACTCTTGTAGTAATCGTTGAGTGTGATATTCCCATTTCCTTAGCGATGCTGACGTTCGTTTCCCGCTTTTGTAATCGCTATATTATCGGTGACTTACTTTCAATATTAAACACTTTCCCTTTCTTTTGCGCCATATTCCCAGCGATGTTTGCCTTGACTATTTAACACACAGACTGATTTGAAATCTATAATCTATTGAAAACAAGAGTTTGATAATAAACTTTACATTATTGTCAGAAATCCCCAAACGCGTAAAAAACAAAAACCTTGGGATGTTATAGTCGACACATTTATCCAAAAAATGTGATAAAAATACGCCGTTTTTTACGATATGACATAATGGGCGATTTTAATGTTGAAAACATTCTTAGCAGACCCATACTACGAAAAACATAAAATTAACAATTTCCTCAATTGTGCTCGAAAAGTTTTAAAAGTGTAAGTCTTGGCTAGATCTATCGAACTACAAAAACAAATTTCCAAAATCACTTTCAGCCGAAATGCAGTTCCGGAAAAACTGCCTAAAATCCCTTATATATTTATTCGTTTTCTTTTTGATTCAAATCCTAGTCAAATTAACTTATTTACATAATACTTTCTGTAATGTGTTCTTTGATTTAATACCCTTTTTATTTTTTGAGAAATATTCAAATCGCATGTAGTTATAAGGACTTGAGTGAAACTCTGCATTGACTCACATTAGCGCTCGTAGTGGTGCTTAAGTGCAACAATGTATTGACTCACATTAGAGCTCGTAGTGATGCTTAAGAGCAACAATGTATTGACTCACATTAGAGCTCGTAGTGATGCTTAAGAGCAACAATGTATTGACTCACATTAGAGCTCGTAGCGGTGCTTAAGAGCAACAATGTATTGACTCACATTAGAGCTCGTAGTGGTGCTTAAGTGCAACAATGTATTGACTCACATTAGAGCTCGTAGTGGTGCTTAAGAGCAACAATGTATTGACTCACATTAGAGCTCGTAGTGGTGCTTAAGAGCGACAATGTATTGACTCACATTAGAGCTCGTAGTGGTGTTTAAGTGCAACAATGCATTGACTCACATTAGAGCTCGTAGTGGTGCTTAAGTGCAACAATGTATTGGCTCACATTAGAGCTCGTAGTGGTGCTTAAGAGCAACAATGTATTGACTCACATTAGAGCTCGTAGTGGTGCTTATGTGCAACAATGCATTTACTCACATTAGCACTCGTAGTGGTGCTTAAGAGCAACAATGTATTGACTCACATTAGAGCTCGTAGTGGTAGAGAAATGGCAAACTGCTAATCTAATCGACCGGATAACGATGATTAAGGAAAGGATTGTCATTTTTAGGAATAATTAAAGAATGTATTCTCATACTTTATTATATTTCATCTACCTAAAATCCGTAACTCATATTCCTGGGATGTTTTCAACATTGAGTTGCTTGCCTGAACAGTGGATTTTAAAAATACAAGGATTATATAGCATTTAGATGGGAGCGTTAGATTTCGCCGTTATATCCAATACTTCTGGTTTGGTGAGGAAAGCAACGGGAAACTACCTCATTCCTAATTTCCCTAGTACGCCTCTTCAGCGATGCCTAGGCCATCTATGACAGCTGATGGCGGAGCTGTTGAGGATCCAACCAGCCTTCGGGCTGAGGACTCATACATCCAATGCGTCATTTAAAGTGATGTCGCAATAAACGGTCTCGCCTGTAGGCTATATGTATGTATGGCCTGGACATATCTCACAGGCAATACTTACTTACAGATGATTGGAACAATTTTCAGTTCATAATTATGACACCCTTGACATAGTCTTTACGAATTTGCAGCTGCATAGTTATGTTACATCGGAATTCGTTAAGATATTAAAAAACACTCATTAAATACTCTTTCAATACAACTGCTCATGCAATGTAGCCGGCCTCAAAGCTGGTAGCACGTGGAGGGATCACTGCTGGAATGAAATTGCACAAGAAGTAGCTGATACGGCTTTCTCTTTGCCAGACACACATGCTATATTCACCAACTGGTTTTCGGGTAGGCGTGGAGAAGGTTGCTTACGGCGCTGAAACTCAGAGATCAGAACGTTTGATATTGGAAGGAAGAGGTGATTACTGGCCTTGTTAAGCGATTCGCTTCAAGTCAAATTACGGAAAATTTGGAAGTTAGTAGAAGAATCATATTCTTGCCTTCTCTTAATCGTTTTGCCTCATGGCTGAGGCGTCGTAACTATCATAATAAATTCAGCCATCTAGCTGATAAACCATACTCTACCTTTCTTCTCTATTCAAATCCCTAAGTGTAGTTACTCGGAGAGAAATTGTAAAGGGAGCGAGTTGGCCGTGCGGTTAGGGGCGCGCAGCTGTGAGCTTGCATTTTGGAGATACTGCGTTCAAAGCCCACTGTCGGCAACTCTGAAGGTGGTTTTCCATCGTTTACCATTTTCTCACCAGCCTGTATCTCAATTAATGCCTTGGTCTCTTCCTTCGCACTTCTAACCCTTTCCTATTTCATTCATCGTGCCATAAGATCTCTCTGTATCGGTGCGACGTAAAGTAAAAAAAGAAAAGAAAGTTCTGAAATGGACCATTCACCATGTCGATCCATCATGTTGGTACTTGTCCTCGCGGTCTGCTTCCTTGGACTTTGCCGTCAACAATCAACTTTTAAATTCTACCTTCTCGGCGCATTTTTGTGACCAAAGTAGTGTATGATCCGCTGAGAGATCTTGAATGACAGATGAACTTATCTGAAGATGTTTCAAAAATGGGCTGTCCAAGAATCCTCAACATTTTCTTCCAGCACCATATTTCGAAGCTTTATATTCGTTGACGATCGCTGTGTAGAATGATCCACGTTTCTGCTCCATACAAGAAGAATGAGAAGACTAGAGATTCAGCCAAATTTTTTTTTGTATTGATGGTAATGTTATCAATCTTTCCGAATCTTTCGCAGACCGATCTTCTACATCTACCAGACTCCCAATCCAGCAAACAAAATTTACGAAACGAACAAACTGTATGGCTCCAGGTAAAAAAATTATTATAATACTGAAATTTTTCGTTGTGTTCCACTTCAGTTCTATGCTAATCCAGGGATGGTACCTAACCTAACATAAACTAGTATGAACCTAATCTAGTTCAGCCTAACCAAACGTAACTAAGTCTAGCTTAACAAAACCCAATCAACGAATGACTGGGCTGCCCGCTGAGGACCTTGTAGCTTTAATTTTGCATTCCGGAGACTATAGGTTCACACCTCATCGTTAGCAGAACTGAAGACAGTTCCCCGAAGTTGATCATTTTAAGATCGTGAAGTGCTGGGTGATATATCACAATTAAGGCCATAAATGATTCCTTTACAGCCCTAGCCCTTCCATATTCCATAGACGCAAGATTCATATCTGTGTCAGTACGACCTTAAATCATTAGCAGTAAATAAATAACTTCAATATAACCAAATCCGACATGATTTAACCAAACCTAGTCTAGCTCAAGGCGAGCTTAACTTACCTAACCTATTCTATCCTAGCCTATCCTAACCTAACCCAATATCACCAAATCTGACGTAACCTAACCCAGTCAAGTCTAGTTTAACATGATCTATGCTAACTTACATAAATAAAAGTCGATTCATTCACAATTCTAGTTCTAATACCAATATATACTCGAGCAAAAAGCACACAGCTTCTCGGAAAACTCTTATGTATGTGAGGCGGTTCTTCGTAATTCCTCAAGGCCTTGCATGAAACTAGAATATCAGAGGTAATGCTGATTTTTATATCCACGTTTATCATAAATGTCATTTACTTACTTTCTAAAGTTCAAGAATAAATAAAATTAAATATTAAAAAAGAAATGCAGCAATAGAAGTGAATCTCTGAGAAGAAATAGCGAATAGAACAGATTTAAGAATTTCTGTAGAAAAACAAAATTTGTGATAAATATAAAAAAAAAACCGCTTCAGAATTTCTAATAACAGAAATTTGTCGAATAAGGAAGATAACGAAATTAAATAATTGGGAGAAAAATGTAAGAAATCCGCTGTAAAGAACGGATACACAAGATGGAAAGAAAATACGGTATAACTAGGAATATCTACAACAAAGGATGTTTATTTAAAAACCTCAAAATACAACAGCGGAATGCCTACATGCGAGTGAGTGTTTAGTACTGAATTACAAGCTTAATAACCTAGAAGTACTGGAAGGAAGAAGAACTATATTCGAACATAGAAAACTTAACAGAAACGATGCGGAAGAGGCAATTTATATTTTTTGAACATTTATTCAGAATGGATGACAACAGGTCAACCAAGCAGATCTTCAAATATCTTTGGAACAAGAAGTCAACAACAACCTGTATTCACGAAGTCAAGAAAGATTTGGAAAGAAAACATATTAGATAAGAAATGACAAAGACATATATTTTTAGAAAGAAAATGTTAAATATTCCAAGGACGGAATGGAAACGGAACAGGCTCAAGATGGTCCGAGGGAAGGAAAAGGAGACATAGTGAATAGATGAAGGAATACTGTAGGAAGAAGAAGGGTTAACAGTAAAGCATGAAGCACTGAAATTGGCATTGAAGACCATAACGGAGAAAGAAAGAAGAAATAAAAAATAAAAATAAATCAATACAGGATACCAAAGGTAAAATTAAATACACTTCTTCGAAAATGTTTCGAAAATATTTTATCTGAAAGAATTTCTGTTGCATGTTGATTAAGTAATTAATGGCGAAGATATGGCTCCTGGCCCTGTCTTACACTTAACCATAATACAGTAAAATAAGATGATCATGATGTTACGAACAAATATTTTTAACCTAACTACGCTAATTATCTTACATTGCAAATGCATCATAAGGGAACTGGGAAGTGTGATAGGTTCAAAAATGTCAATTTTCGTTTTTGATATTAAAATATCTTCAGTCTTTCCTGAAGAATTTGGGTATCAGTTATTGTGCTGAAGTTATATTTGAGGCAATAAAATTAGGTTTAATCATAACTCTGCACGCTGAATATCATTAGATGACAGCTACCTGCCAAATATTCTTTTTGTATTTTCTCTAAGTCATATTTTAAAACATTTTGTGTACCTTTTCCTCAGAAAATATCACATCAATGTATCTGAAACTTGGTAGTCTCTTAAATACCATATAGGTCTGCTATGGAAATAAATTTAATCAGATATCTTGATTAGCTCATAGAGACGAGCTTGAAGAGTACTGAAAAATTTAATGAAAATTTCAGTTTTCAACTAGAATGTAAGAAATAATAATTTCTCAACTCCTGTAAAGAATAATTCAGTATTTTACATCAGCAGCTCAAAAATAGTTTACATACTATGCATGCAGAGTTTATTGGGTCTGGTTTGAGTATTTTGCCGAAAAAAGGTATACCAGTTAAAGGATTTTTGAACATTTTTTTAAAAATATCAGTTTTATAATGTTCTTTCTGACACAAAATATTAAACACAGAAGCTTCATATTCTACCCAAATAATGATGAATGTATTCTAAATATACCAAAAGAACATTCAAGGAAATACCTCTTTTAGTTTCTGGTATATGTAACTAAACATCGGAAGTTATGTTTTTTTTTATAGTTTTACACTCCCCGGTTACCTTAATTAATCTAAACGAAGTATATACCGTAGAGTCCATCTTACTTGCTTTGCAACGTAAGGAACGAGAGAAATGTTTACTGACCTAAGTCAGACGACGGTCATCCACTGACCTTGAAGGAGCATTCAAATTCTATTTGCAGCCGAAAGTGAAATTGTATGCGACACACTGACCTCCCTGACAGGTGTCGTCACCACGAGCCGACGGTCACTCCTTAGGGCACTTTCCTTAATGGAAGTTGAGCCACCTTTGTTTTCGAATTCCATAATACTGTTACAACAACAATACTCTCACTCTATCAAACAGTGCCAGGGGTGAATTCAACGACAGCATCCGGCTTATAGGGAATACGGTCTCTCAAACCCACCTCATTCAAGTTTACTTTCAATTAGATTATGATAGCTGCTCGATACAATTCACATGTTAATTTAAGGGTTCGCTATAGTGAAAAAATAGTAATTTTTGGCGAAAACATGTTTTTGCTGTTTTTGTAATTTTATACCCCAAAAGGATTTGGCTCAATAATAATGTTAAACCGGCGAAATTTAAAAACAAATTAAATTTATGTTTGCAGAGAACGTGGCTTCACAAACAGCTGTAAAATTGATTTTTCTAACTTTGATCATCCAAGATTTTTCTTCTCATTGTAGTACTTGTTTATTTCGACGTCGGCTCTCTGAATTCATTACAAGCAATTAGAAGCAAAAACAAACTACTGTATGCTTGAAGCGTGAATTTTTTTTTTGAAATTTCGTGCGAATTTCATTCAATGTGTCACTCACGTACATTAATTCTTTACTGGTATTTATGCGTGTGCTTTGAAAAAAAAAGTCACTAGTGTTTTGACAGTTTATAGAAAACTTTAGTTTTCCTTCTCACTCTTACACATAGGATTGTTAGAATTTCATGTTTAGGCAGTGTTTTTGATGTTCTAAACGTGTGCGTTTTATTTATATTTTGTGAACAGTGCAGTGTACATTTCATAACCTAAAAATGGTGAAAAATATTATCTAGTAGAATATATTAAGCAATCTCAATGAAATTTTGCTAGTATGTGTAAGCAGCTGTTCTCCATGATTCTGAGCATTCATAATGATTGAAATGCAGTTATAAAATTTTTAAAATACGTTTTTGGGGGAGAAAAGGTCAGATTTTACAAACAAGTCACTTTTTAGGAATAACATTTTGTCAAAATCATGCAGAGAAGTGCCAATTAATGTTTTATACACATGATGTTTAAAAATGCAACATTTAATTTTTACCAATATATAATTAGTATCCATACGAAAAAATACGGGTTTACTCTATTTTGATATATACTAACCAATTTAAAAGGGCAGACCGATTTTTTCGTCTGTTAAGTTTCGTTATTACACACAAAATAAATTTGGTTGAATCTGGGTCGGTAGCAATGAAAATAGCTTTTTAACTTTAGTGTCCCCTTATGACATCCGAGTTTATGGGTAGCCTTTATGACAAAGCATACAACACAAAAATAATTAAAGTATATTATTATGGTTGATGTGGAAATACTTGCAGCGTGGTTTAGATAAACTAATAATGTGAAGTATAGAAACGATTTATCAAAACATGAAGAGGGCTCTTCAGTGCCAATAGAGCCACGTCCTGAACTACTTGTTTACACGTTTACTTGCATCCAAGTAGGAACAAAAGTCACAAAATTATCTGGGAATTGTTGCCCTGCATTCCACCAGAAGCCCTATAACGGTAATGTCTTTGAGACTGTACATGTGTTTGAAATAGTTCCCCTTCTTCTACTTCTCGTGATCTTTATTGAGATTACCTGAGGCCAGCAATAATTGTGGATTAAATCCAGTTTTACGGCCGGATGTCCTTCCTGTCGCCAACCTCATGTGTTCACTATTTCGTGCTCCTGTGGTGGTTTGTAGTGATGTTTAGGCAGTAGAACGCAAACTAATTTGGCTTGTAGCACGTGCCGTCTAGCCCGTTCTTCAGTAATGTAACGGGAGTAACATAACGTTTAGGGGATTCTAATAGGCCGGACTCCTAATATTTATGCAAATCTCATAGCGGAATTGTTGTCCGGGCTGGTGTATACTTGTTATTCACTTCAGTAAATTTGCATTCCAACCATCCAGGCTCTAGTTATTATGTATGTCAGTGAAAATGTGTATTAAGATGATCATAAATACCCAGTCCTTGAGCAAGAGGAATAAATCAAATGCGTTTAAAATCCCCAGCAAGCCCTGGAATAGAACCTGGGACGATCAGCCAAGGAGCAGGACGTTTGAAATAATTCCTTGTGGGATCAAAAATCTTCCTCTTTTCTTGACCGAATAGCAATCACTGACCTTTGTCTGTTTCGAATCGAACTATGGGACCTAGGTTTCTTATCGACTGCAGGAAGTCAATTCTGCGATTACTTTCATTGGTTAGACTTCCTCGTAGACCTTGAGGTTTTAGAAGAACATGAACATTCTTAAAACTCTCTTCACCTGCAATCACGGCATTGTGGAATAGGTGTTACTTGTGTTATAATTGTGTCATGCCCCTGTTAGTTTGTTCGTTGCAGGCTAATTGAAGGAAAAGGAACCCGTTTCTTCAAGGCCCGCCAGAGCCAACAAGTTCTTGTGGAATCAGAGAACTAATAGCCTGTCGTGTCGAAACTCTAGTCTAGGGGATGACGTCTGAAGTTTTTGCCACACCGTCCTACATACTGCAGCTGTGTCCACCTTGAAGTGGGAGAGATTTTACTGGATTCATCGTGGAGCTTGAGGTCACGTGGTCCAATCACGATATAAACAGTCTCGTGAAACAAAAACCTGCCTTCCTTGTTCGTCTAAGTTATTAATTTCTCGTGTTCTTCCCGAAGGCCGACGGAACTGTGTTTACAGTACTTGGGTATGTTTTTAAACTGGGGGTATATCTGGAAGTAGCGCCATCTGTTTCCGGATAACGTTGTAACCATGGCAACCACTGTTCATCTATGTGTAGTAGGTCAGTAGCGTCAGCTATACTCGCTGTTTGGAAGCAAACGTGATAACGAGTACCATTCACTGCAGACTTCGGATAATGATTAACATGAACACAGGCAAGTGAAATGAGCAACAATTATTAATGCAAACATTCCTATATAACAAAACTTTCACACAAAACAAGAGAAAAAGAAGTAGATCAATAAGGGAGCTTGTTCCTCAAGTACGTATTTGAACGAGTCCTACGGAGTTTTCAATAATGTTAAGTAAACAGAAAAATAGAACTTGATTCATCAATAAACGTTTTGAAGGAATGTTTTACGTACGAAGCTATCAAAAGAATCACAATTAAAACAAGAACTTGCTTTATAAATACATTTTCTGAATAAATGTACTATTACTGTACATTGTTCATTTCATGATACGATTTTTGAAAATATATACGACCAGATGCACCGTCTGAACAGTCTCCATTAGGAAACGTAGTTCTCGGAAGGAAGTCCCCTTTTATGATCTGATTTCTTGAAATAAAACCATCCACCATCTTCTCGAGATTTAACGCTTTAGCAGACTCCGACCGGGCGAGTTGGCCGTGTGGTTAGGAGCGCGCAGCTGTGAGCTCGCATCCGTGATATAGTGGGTTCGAATCCCACTGTCGGCAGCCCTGAAGATGGTTTTCCGTGGTTTCCCCTTTTCACACCAGGCAAATGCTGGGACTGTACCTTAATTAAAGCCACGGCCGCTTTCTTCCCATTCCTAGGCCTTTCCCGTCCCATCGTCGCCATAAGATCAACCTGTGTCGGTGTGACGTAAAGCAAAATAGCAAACAAAAAAGCAGACTCTGAAGACCACAAAACTCCACGTTTTGAGGGGACTTAACATCAAGGAGGAGAATTTTAGGAGGGACAAAATGGCACTCTGCCCCACTAAGATAATTTTTTTTGGGAGGCTGTAAGCGTCTTCCCCCCCCCCCCTTCTCGAAGTCGGCGCTACTGATTTACTACCTATCGTACTTGATGGTGATTTGAAAATCGATCTGATGTCAGCACCTGGTCAAGAGTTTCTCTCCTCCTCCATGCGTGATACGTTCGTCCTCGTATTAAACAACGACCCAGCACTTCTACTATTTTCACCGATGCTGTGTACAGTCACCACGTAAACCTCAGTACGTTTTTCTTTTTACAGTCGGCTTTACGTCGCACCGACACAGATATGTCTTACGGCGATGATGGCACAGGAAGGGAGTGGGAGTGGTTAGGAAGCGGCCTAATTAAGGTCCAGTCCCAGAATTTGGCTGTTGTGAAAATGGAAAACCACGGGAAACCTTCTTCAGGGCTTCCGACAATGGGGTCAAGTGTAACCATAGCACCCACACAGGCAGTTATGTAAGATATGGATGGACGGTCAGACAATGTTACCGTGCAGCCTATGTCTTAAGATCGGCTGCCATCTGAAATTAGCATCCGTTAATGGATGGCCATGACAGGCAGACATATTTATGATTATTTGATTTTCACAAATGGAAAGGTGTTTTTCTTCTGACTGTTACTATCGTAAAATGTTGCACTACACTAATTTGAGGGCGCACTATCGATAGTGCACGTAAGATTACACTTTAAACATTTCATTTGATAAGCATTTGTCATTCGGGCTGCCTTTACCTACATCTTACAAAAGCGAAATCCGCCTCTGTGGTGTAGTGGTTAGTGTGATTAGCTGCCGCCTCCGGAGGCCCGGTTCGATTCCTGGCTGTCCCACGAAATTTGAAATTTGTTACGATTTCTGGAACGGTACACTCAGCGTCGGGAAGTCAACTGAGTAGAGGAGGGTTTGATTCCCACCTCAGCCATCCTCGAAGTAGTATTCCGTGGTTTCCCATTTTTCTTCAGGCAAATGCCGGCAAGGTACCCAACTTAAGACCACGGCCGCTTCCTTCCCTCTTCCTTGTCTATACCTTCCAATCATCCCATTTTCCACAAGGTCACTGTTAAGCATAACGGGTGCTGCCACCAGGGCGGGGTAGTAGTCCTCCTTCTCATTTGTATCTCCCTGACCCTAAGTCTCACGTTCCAGGACATTGCCCCTAAGATGATAGATGTAGGACCTCTCGCTGAGTCCAACAGAAAAAAAAACAACCCTGGAGAGTAAACGTGTTAAGAAAGGAAGAAAGATTACAAAAGCGAAATTGAAAATAATTTCCGAAACACCACACATAAGTCGCCCGGCTACTCTTATATGAGGCACTGTGTATAATTTAATTGACTTGCAGTCCTTTTGACTGTCTTTATCTTGCAACTATGTGATGGCGCACGCAATGCTGTCTCCAGGGCTTCCGATTTTGTTTTAACAATTTGCTTTATGTCACACCGTCACAAGTCCGACTCGTTGGCTGAATGGTCAGCGTACTGGCTTTCGGTTCAGAAGGTCCCGGGTTCGATTCCCGGCCGGGTCGGGGATTTTAACCTTAATTGGTTAATTCCAATGACACGGGGGGCTGGGTGTATGTGTTGTCTTCATCATCATTTCATCCTCATCACGACGCGCAGGTCGCCTACGGTAGTCAAATAGAAAGACCTGCACCTAGCGAGCCGAACCCGTCCTGGGATATCCCGGCACTTACCTGTAAAGCCATACGACATTTCATTACACCGTCACAGATAGGTCTTACGGCGACGATGGGGAAGGAAAGTGCTAGGTGTGGAAAGGAAGCGACCGTGGTCTTAATTAAGATACAGCGTGATGTGAAAATCGGAAACCATGAAAAAACATCTTCAGGGCTGCCAATAGTGGGATTCGAACCCACCATCTCCCGAATGTAAGCTCACAGCTGCGCGACCATTTCGCTCGGTCAGGGCTTCCGATGAATGGCGCCGTAATATATTATGAGGCACGAGTATCATGGCCCGTACCACGCAGTTAACTCACTTGGCCCTCGCCAAGTTCCAGAAACAGATCGAAAGTGAAACTTTAGGAGGAACCGGAACGCTCTGGTACTGGTATTCATCGGCTCCAATTAATGTTTCCGATCGCAGAGTGCTCCATTTTGGCTGCTATCCCAACGCCATCTTGCATAATGTCCGCTTTCACGGCCTGTGCGTAACCTCGCGGCTTATAATTAAGAGCGAACAACACTGTTATAACTACACGGTAACAGCATTTCACTTCCCGTGTGAAGGAGCCAACAGCACGCATGGGACATGTTAGATCATAATTAGAGTTCTCAGAAAGGAAATGCCTGTGTCTCAGAGAGCATGAGATTTGACATAAACACAGCCCTTTTTACGTATGTATAATCGTACTGACTTTCACGCAAACATTCTCTACGTCAACCTACACTGCAGTACTCGACATTAAACTACCCTAAAGAAGATTACTTTGAAAACATAAAATTTACAAAAATGTTTGAATTAAGATTTTTTATATTTTTTTCTCACCACAAACTGATCAGTTGCAACCGAGTCATTCATGGGGGAAAGGTTGTGAGGCGAGACAGTTCATTTGCTGTGCCTGTTCTAACTGCCACCATCTTCTGGAGTTTCGTAATTACTGTAACGAATTTCGTCATGAGTATGAATTTGTTTAAATAAATATAACATGATCATTATTAGAGTCCGGGTTTTCAGGTTAGGTTGCAAACTAACTGAAGCGATTAACGAGTATACTCTATTCTGTGCCACGGTTATGCTATGTGTTTTGCATAAACAATAGGGGTACGGCCTGTCAGAACCCCTAGAATTTATGTTACTCTCGTTATATTTTGTAAGAGTGGCCTAAATGACACTTCCCAATAACCAAATTAATTTGCACTCCAGCCTATTACTGACTAAAAGTTAGGGGTCTAATCATTGTCAATAAAATTATAAAAATAATATTCGTGGGCATTGTTTGTGCACTCAGTACCAACAACATTCAAATGAAAATAATTTTTACATTTTCTCACTTGAAGGGGTGAGTATTTCAAAGGTAAACAACCCTCTATTTCTTACCCTCTCTCATTCCAGTATGTCTCAAACTCCCTGGGAGTCAGTCTAACATTCCGTATGATGTAGGAGAGGTGAAAGTGAATGATTTGATCCCAGATAACAATGGATTTCGTTGCACATTTTGAATGTCTAATTTGTTTATGATGGTTGTTGGTTTAAAAACAAGAAAACAGGATAATCACACCTAATATTAGGAAGATAAAATCCATTCCTTTATAGAATAAAGGTATTAGGTAGGAGAAACAGAGCCTATGAACAGAAGGAAAATTAAGTTTTTACTAGTCTTTGAAATCTCGATACCGTCGGAGTAGAAATAAATCAAGAGCTCGCCAAGGGATGTAGGGTGTGGGAGAGAAAGGATATGAACCTGGTATAATTAAGTTGTGCCGGCCCCGTGGTGTAGGGGTAGCGTGCCTGCCTCTTACGCGGAGGCCCCGGGTTCAATTCTCCGCCAGGTCAGGGATTTTTATCTGGACCTGGGGGCTGGTTGGAGGTCCACTCTGCCTACGTGATTAGAATTGGGGAGTTATTTGACGGTGAGATAGCGGCCCCGGTCTAGAAAGCCAAGAATAACGGACGAGAGGATTCGTCGTGCTGACCACACGACACCTCGTAATATGCAGGCCTTCGGGCTGAGCAGCGGTCGCTTGGTAGGCCAAGTTCCGTCAAGGGCTGTAGTGCCATTGGCGGGGGGTTATCGCTAGAGCTAAGGTAGCGCTTTATTTCAAGACCTGCTACATTTTCGGAATTCTAGCCTAAATAAATACATGAATGAATGAATAAATATGTAAAAAATAATCTTATCACTGTTACCTGACTGTTTATACGAATTAAACGTAAGCAATAAAAATGGATTGAGCATACTTTGGACCTAGATTGCAATCTTCAGGAATTTCTAGGACGACGACAGCCAACCACTGAAGAGGAAGCCTAGGAAGTTGGAAAGAATGGCGAGTTCTAAGGAGCTGGGTACTGAAAGAGGAAAATGAGGGCAATTCTCGGGCGCCTGTGTTCCATGACTTCCAATTCGAAACTCGTTGGCATGTCGTGAAGAGTTATCAGTTATTTGTGTTGTTTTACAATGTCGAAGGATGGACCATAAAGGCTTCATCAATGAACCGACCACAGGCCTTTGAAATGTTGATGCATCGCGGAATGTTCAGGTTTCCAGGGGCAGACCACGTAACCAATGAGGTGGTACTCTACCATGTCAGGAAATAATTTGAAGTCTTAATATTCACAAAACGCAAAACAAGCAGCTTATTACGGTCACATCATCTGAAATGATAAATAAAGCGTGATGAAAGTGGTCACAAAAGAAATGATAGAAAGGAAACGTGGATATGAGTTGGTAAGATTATCCTGAATGCAGAACCTCCGTCAGTGGTCCGACATCAACGATTGATAAACACTGATGTATGACGTCGAAACATGGACAGGTGTCCAGAGCGTCAACGGAGAAGCAGGACTGCGAATGGGGACTAAGCATGACATATCAAATGCAGTATTATTTACTGTGCTAATATAATGTATTGGCTTACGAAAATGAAATACAGTTTGGAACTAAGTGGTAAACAAAAAATCAAAAACTATATTCTGCCTTAGAGTCTCTAACAAGGAAATATGACCTTAAATTTGTATTTTACTGTTTGATAAGGGAACGGCAGAGGACAATAATGCCCTTCTGTACAACATTATTGGGGATCTCTGTCTTCCAGAAGAGTTAAACATTTGGAGACTTCAATGCATGTGTACTACAGTAGCTTAGATAGCCTCGATGGGTGGTTAATTTTTCCCTCAGTGTTTGTGGCAGTGAATAATTTAATAACTTAAGCAGAGAAAATACAATTTGGTGCTAATTAGCGAACCAAAAATCAAAAACTAAATTCTGCCTTGAAGTACCTCACAAGGAAATACGACCTAAAACTTCATTTTATTGTTTGATAAATGAACGACAGGTGACACTAACGCCCTTCAGTATGAATTACTGGTGATCTTTGTCTTCTAGAATAGTTAAACATTTGGAGACTTCAACGCATGGGTATACCAGTAGCGCAGTAACCTCGATTGTTCCCTGAGATCTTTCGTGGCATTGAATGCCACCTTCAGGTTCATGAATGATAACCACTTTGTAAGCACATTATTATAAGGATAATAGCTTAGCTGGCTGAAGGAACTATTCACTTGATATGTGTGGGCTGACAAATGGCAAGTGTGTCCTTGAAGAAGAAGCAAAATTGAAAGTTGTATGTCAGTGTCGTCTAGAGACACAGGATATGCAGTACAGTATTTAGAGAAATTTCACTTTAAACTATAAAATAATACTTAATGTCCTTCGATTATTTAATTACTATGTAAAATGTTGATTCGTTGAATATCTAACTGGTGAAATTGGAGCTTCATCCCTGAGGTACTATTTCATTCGGAATGCATTTGTAGATTCTGACAATCATATTTCTTGTGACTACAAATCATACATGATGAAATATTACAAGTACGTTGGTTTTTATTCTGAACGGAACTAACCAGTAGACTTTGTTACGTAATGGAGAAGGAGATGATTATTATTAGCTTAAGTACGCCTAACACCTGTGCTCAAGTTTCTACTGGAATACAAGTCGTTCCGTTTGGTACGCTGTAGTAACTACGAGGTCTCGGAAAATAAAGATGCTACACCGTATGGGTAGAAACATAGTAGACATCCACGGTATCCCCTGGCTATCGTAAGTGCCTACTCGTCTCGTATGTTAATATTGGGCGGGTGAATTGAAGACCGACATGCCCCTGGCCTATCATGATATTGCTATCTGCTTCCTCATTTTCATATTACCTGTCGCTTCTTTGGGGAACTTTTTTATGACCCTGACCACATTATTGCATTAAATGTCAAATTTCATTGCTGTAATTTAAAATTTCTATTATATATCTTAAAGACCTAGTAGTCAGGAAAAATGACACACTTTGAATTCATATAATCTATCATGAGCCCCAAAGGAGATAAGTCATGAAGTTCTTTTACCACAGCAATAATAGGTCAGTTCTGAAAACAAAATGCTATTAGATACAATCTATAAACTATATGAAACAAAATAATATTCTTGAATTATGGATTGTCCATATATGACGTACAAATATTTAAAAATACAGAAACGGAAGAAACCTCCAAAAACGTGTGTTCTTCCTATAAGTAAACCAGTCAACAATCACTTCATGCACAGGCTTAAACAAGTTGTGGACAACATCGGAAAGAACAAATCAGCACTGCCAATCTAAGAATTGCTTCCAAATTGGTGCAGCAAAATTGAACTCCTTCGTTGTGGTAAACCATTCAGGGCGATCCTATCCGTAACCGATACATGGTGATTCAATATGCATTATTCAAGGCAGGTGACACTTATCTTCCTGAATCGTTCACCGCACCGAAGGAGTTCGGTTTACATATACGTGGAGTGAAATTCTGTGGCCACTCCAGGAATTCTTTCTTTATTCGCTGCTCATATTCTGCTTTGGTCATTTTATGATCTCTGATTACGTCCACTTCGTGGTATGTACTTTCCGTCTTCTATAATCTATCGACCTGTACAGAGGCAGATGCTTTTATGTATTAACCAAAGGTAACGTTCTTATCATTTTTCTGAGGAGAAGGTTTCCCCTTAGTGGGTAATAATAAGTATTTAATATATATGAACAACCTATAGCTTCCTCGACTTCGAAGTGAAATAGGTTCCCCGTGAGAGATTTCAATGCTAAATAAGTAAGGAACTCTGTAACAATACTTGTTGGAAACTAATGGTTGTTGAGAACTAGATTTTATGTATAGATTACAAAATTAGGATAGACAATGTCGATTTACTAACAAGTAGTTAGGGGCCGATGACCTAGATGATAGGCTCCTTTACACAACAATAATCGTCATCATCATCATTATCTAATAAGTAGTCTATCCTTGAAAATGTTTATATGCATATATTCTCTAATTGGCTTTTTGCATTTAATAATTTTCTTATGATATTGTGTTTTATCTCCTTCAAGGAAATGAGATTCCTGTTTCACCATAAAATATCTTTGGATATGAGATCCGAAGATTGCACTACCCGAAATATTTAAGCAATAAGAAGATACCTATTTAAAATCAAACAGTTGTATCTGAAATATTTAAGATACATGAAAAAGAGGATCTTTAAAGGATTTATTTCGCGTCACACAGCAATTTTACAGCAATATCACATCGACCATCTGTACTCAAAGGCCCCTCTTTGATAATATGTCCCTCAATCATGGCCATTCATCGACACTTCACATTACAGCCTGAAATATCACATCGACCATTTGTATTCTAATGCCTCTCTTTGATAAAATGTCTCTCAGTCATGATTATCCATCAATACATCACAATACAGCCTGCATGGCTGTTAGGTGACATTTTGTATCGTTATTTCGTGACGGAAATTTTCAGGTGATCCCCAGCAAAGACATATTTATGTCAACAGCGCGACTAACACAAAGTATGAGGCTGTCAGCACAGGGACTACAACATGTTTGTGGAAATTTCAGATCAAGATAGGAACAATTAAGGTTGTGTGTTACTTAGAGGCTGATATTACCATATTCATAGAGCTCATTATTTCCGGAGACTTGAATGCTCGGCATCTCGAACTCTTACTGTATTGTTATTTACACTCTTTTGTGTTTTGTGTCCTCGAAATCCAAGTTCAAGTTCGGATATAACGACTACTTTCTAGACGTATTGTTATAAGGACAGTGACTCACGGTAGAGAGAGAACATTTATTCAATTGTTCTGTTCACTGTGTCTACCTGGTAGCCTGTATTTTAATATCTGAATGACGAAGCAATACTTTAGCGTTGTCCCTGAACTTTACCTTTTGAACTGTCTTTTCTTTTGTGTCGGAAAGTTCCAGCCTGTTACCATCTCTTGATGTATGCAACACTTGTGCAAATCTACTGGTTAAGGACGGTGTTGGGCAGGACCCGACGTCTTTTAGTTGTTACATAGTAGACATTGCTAATTTATATACAAATCCTAGTCATGACCGACATATTACAGAAGTACATATTTATTAAGTCGTTTTTGTAAGCATTTTACTTTTAGGCGATTTGTTAGCTTTTTGTATTATTGTTTTGCGATTTTAATTTTCTTCTTATTATTATTAGTATTAGTGATCTAATTCCACTAGGGAGCGCTTATGACTACAGTAGTTCTTTTTGGATGTTCGTTTTCGCTCCTAATACCTGCTGATCCCTGCTGTTAGCTTTTCGTTCCTTTTCTGTGAAATAAATTTTGCGAGATTTAACAACCGTTGCTAGAGTTGACCATGAGTTTACCATTTCACAAAATTTGGGGTGGTCTGAGACATCAGTATCATCGAGCAACATGCTTCCAGTCTTGTAACTTTTGATCTTTAAGAATTTATCCATTTATACTTCATAATCCAGCCAGTTTCTCTACCTCGGTACTAGAAAGTTAACGTGAATGTTCATCTTCGGAAGTTTGGATTACGATTATCGTTATAGGAAAGTTATTTTCCTTTTCAGAATATTTCTCTTCACGCTCTACATGGTGTCAAAACTATTATGGCCTACAGATATTAGTACATTTTTCTGAACAACACTGAGATTCCTAAACAAAGAACTGCAATGTGATAAACGTTACAAAAAGTATAAATGATGAATATTGTGCATACCTACAATTGTACATAACTCAGTATTTAACAGTAAATAGTTGGTGTTTTTAGGTCTTTTTTGTTTATTCTTTAAACATTATTTGAGAACTTTTAGGTCATTTTTTGTATTTTTTAGGTCAACAAAATACAGTCCCTGGCTATATTTAGTCCTTAGGGTTACTGGGAACGAGGTTTAAACTGGGTTATTATCTGATGACTAAGAAACAATACTACGCTAGCTCCGATAAGACCCACTACTTCTACGGAATATATTTGTTTCTTTACACTATGGAACTGTGGATTCGTGTACGTCGCACTTCTCTTTATAAACATCCTCTGGTTGGGTTTTGGAAACATGAGTTCTAATGACAGGGTGACTTATAAATTATTGAGTCTTGTCTGTTGGAATGGCTGTTTTCAACTAAAGGACCAACTGAGCGCAAGTCTGTGTACTTACTCGTACAGTGAGGAACTTCCATCACGGATACGAAATACATAATTAATCCCAGGCTCACCGTAGGGGAACGGATGTTTTACAACACCTGATAACAATCTGATTAAAATCGCTGTCCCTGAGCTTTGTATAACTTTACGACAAGCATCTTGTATAAAAGCACTTGACATGCTTGAGCTACTCAAGATGACGCAGTTTGATTCACTGGAATTCCCTTTACGTTACATCACTTTAGTGCCAAGCAGTTTTATAATGTTAGAGAAAGAGTCATACAGTAACTCCTCGCATAACTTCTAGATTTGGTTCTTAAAATTTACGACGTTAACTGAAATAATCTTAACAGAGACTATTTTCATAAGAAACAATAACAGAGGTTAGCATAGGTTCAACAAAATAATAATGCGCTATCTTTGCGAATAATATTAATTACATTGATTTGATTCAGCTACATTACCCATTCAGAGGGTAATAATTTTATTTTTAAATATGAAACTACTTTCTTTGTGATCTTTTAGGTCCAGTGGTGCTGTATAAGTGGATAGGGTATGTTTTTGGAATGAATTGGTAACACTTAGTTTTAGCGCGTAAGAAAAAAAACACCGCGAAAAAACAAATGCGAGATTTATGTTCCTCAATCACATTAGCAGAATTATCATTGCAAATAGCATCCAATGGGTTCAAATTCCATTTCAGAAATACGTCAAGATTGATTCATTATTTAATGCCTTAATATTTGCCCGAGTGCTATCATTAACATTTTGAAGTTACCAATTTACGCAAAATGAAGTAAACATAGAACTGGTCAATGTAAAGCCAAATAAACATGTCAATAAAGTGACAAATACGCAGTAGATCAGCTTATTTGTAACTATTTATGTCGGACGAATGCCGGAAATAATACATTTGTAAATGCAGCTCAACAATTCAGTCACATCCAGCAAAAAAGCAGATTGAAGACGGTTGTAGTGAAGAGAATTCAACTTTAACACTAGATGCTAAACGAATGCTGGCTAAATATTTAGCTACCTTGATTTTTACACTTTTCTACCAACTCACCAAAACATTCAAAATCTCATTATGTCTTCTAACATGGTCACTACACATTCAGTGTCTTCATTCATGCGCACAGATACATCATTCAGCGTAATCTGTAGCCAATGAAAGATAATATATAGGGTGGCTAAGTATTTACCTTCGATGTGTTAGTGAAACATTAAACAACATAAAGGGTGATCAATACATTTTTTTGTGCATTTTCTGCTGGGCTATGTCCCCAGAATTATTTATTATTAAAATGTAGCTCATAGGGACGGTTGATTCATGCGTTTCAATGGGCTTAGCAGATTCATATGTAATAGCAACTTCTGGCTGTGTGAGGAAAGCAATGTGAAACTACCTTATTCCTCAGTTCCCTAGCACGCCTGTTTAGTGAAGCCTAGGCCATCTGTAACAACTGATGGCGGAGTTTTTGAGGATCAAACCAGCCTTCGGGATGAGGACTGAACATAGCTAGCGAATCTGGAGTGAAGGAAGAAGAAGAACGTGAACATTGTGGGAATGAAAGAGGATGGTGCGCGTACTGCAAAAACAGAAAGATCCGCAACTCGTGCTACCAGTGCTAAAAGTCACTGTGTTTGGAGTATGCTGTATTTTTTGTTCTGTGACTGTAACTGTGACATGCACGAAAATGTGCTGTTCGACTGAACAGGTTATACAGGATGTATCAGAAATATACCGAACAAAATCAGGTACGCTCTTCGTGTTATGTTAGGAACGATGGGGCAAACGGATTGGCGGAAATTTTTTTTCTCGCGAAAATGAGGTTACTCTTTTCTTATTTCCGGGCGTGTGATTCTTATTGACAAACTTGCCGCATTTACTGTACCACAGAGCCAGTCACTGCCTGTTGCTGTGCGTCAAAGGAGAGAAGCAAAGGGAGGGGAAGTGGGAGACAGAGGTATTGCTCAGTGGGAATGCAAAAGTAAGTACAGCGAGTTCGTCAACTTGAATCGCGCACCTGGAAGTAACAATGTATCCCCATTTTCTCGGAAGAAAAAAAAAAAAAAAAAAAAAAAAGAAATTCTCCAGAAATCCGATTGCACCATCATTCATACGGTAACACAAATCCCATTCCTGACGTTTTTGTCTTTACAGTTCTGATGCACTTTGTACAACATTCAAACATTTTGAGTTTTGTGTTACATGTAATATTAATGCGTAAAAATTCAGTGCTTACAAAACTGCATTGTGAGTTAGCATTTTGGTGATTATATTTCGTTGGTTTTCTGATAACAGTATGATGATAGTGCTACATTTTTAGTAGAATAAGATTGAATAGAATGGAGTAATTTTAAAAGTATTAAAAACGTATTTCAGAATGTGTCTGTTAGACTCAACCTGTGCACTCACGTAACACTTTCACTTGCTGCTGAAGGCTCCGGTAAGAAAGGAGGAAGCTCTGTTTATGAACTGGTTTCAGTGGAGGCGGGGGTAATGTCATATGGTTGGAGGAGGACAGGTTATCGACGAGAATAGTGGAGTCGCTCATTGATGTAAATAGGAGGTGATGGTTAGACTTCGTACTTTAAGAAAAGAGGACAGAAGAGTGGAGGCAGAAGAGGTCACAGTACTAGCTGCTAATGGAGGATTGTGTACACGCTCTTAATTTATTCACAGAGATTTGCAGATTGAGCGCTTAAGCAAACAAGCTTGTAGTTTTATGTGACTGTCAATATTGTAATTGCTCGATTCGTTCCGGAAGAACTAGGGTTAGATTCCCCACCCAGAAGTCGAAAAATTTCAGAAACGAGATTTCCACTTCCGGAAGTGCACATGGCCCTGAGGTTCACTCAGCGTACACCAAAAATGAGTACCAGGTTAATTCCTGGGACCGAAGGCGACCGGGCGTAGAGGTAATCACTCTGCTTCACCAAGTCAGTATTGTGATTATGGCCACAAAACCAGTAGCCGCAATTAAGAGTTGGTGGGAGTGCGATGGGAGGTTCAGTCACCCCCCCCCACCCCACTACTATGGTGACAAAACATTTTTATCCCAATTCAGCCGGTTGACCTAGGAATTATTAAAAAAAAATGTACAAGCCCTGTTGTCTTAATAGCCTTTTCCTTTATTTAATGTAATTGTTAACAAAATGTTTAGCGGAAATACACACAAAATATCTTTCGTCGCGGGTAACCGATTTGTATAGCTCATTGCATGTGATGTTATTTTGTTTTGTTATTTTTGCTTTACGTCGCGTCGACGCAGATAGGTCTTATGGCGACGATGAGGCAGGAAGGGGCTAGGAGTGGGAAGGAAGCGGCAGTGGCCTTAATTAAGGCACAGCCCCAGCATTTGCCTGGTGTGAAAATGGGAAACCACGGAAAACCATTTTCAGGGCTGCCGACAGTGGGGTTCGAACCCACGATCTCCCGAATACTGGATACTGGCCGCACTTAAGCAACTGCAGCTATCGAGCTCGGTGCATGTGATGTTAGGAAGGGTGGCAGGGGTATACAGTTTTTTTGCCAAAGTTATGAATACTGAGGTATGATTCACCCGCTTGCCGCACCCATTCGTCAGTCTGGCAGTCTCTTTAGTGTATGTTAGTTTCTTAGTGTGTGGTCAAATACTAAATGATTTTTTATTGTACAATCACGCAGTACTTCTATTTAATTTTAATACATGTGCAATTGTTCCTTTGGTGTACGTTTTATTGTATGGTACCAAACTATACCAAACGAAACCCCATGGCACTACAGCCCTTGAAAGGCCTTGGCCTACCAAGCGACCGCTGCTCAGCCCGAAGGTCTGCAGATTACGAGGTGTCGTGTGGTCAGCACGACGAATCCTCTCGGCCGTTATCCTTGACTTTCTAGACCGGGGCCGCTATCTCACCGTCAGATAGCTCCTGAATTATAATCACGTAGGCTGAGCGGACCTTGAATCAGCCCTCAGGTCCAGGTAAAAATTCTTGACTTGGCCGGGAATCGAACCCGAGCCTCCGGGTAAGAGGCAAGCACGCTATCCCTACATCACGGGGCCGGCTTTTATTGTACAGTATTAAATCAAAGTCACAAACAATCTATTATTGCCACAGTTAAGTTGGTAAACTGTTAACTTTTACCTCTCTGTCAATATTCGCTCAGAGAGCATTAAAAACTTACAATTTTGTATTTTTTTCAGTTTTGATGTATATACCCCCACCACCTGCCTGCTATATCCCCCAAGCCTGCGTACTTTTTGTTGTCTGTGTCTGTACATTCCCCCCCTCCTCCACTTCTAATTTTCAATCGCCGCTACTGTTCTGTTTTCCGTATAATACAAAGTATAAGGCTGTGACGTTTCGTTGCAATTTCTTACGTACATTGGTCGGGATCTGAACCAGGGCCACCTTGGTTAAAAGCTAGTAAATGTAAACTCATGTCCTCATCCCGAGGTGCTGCAGCTCTTTTCAGACACGCCTCCAATGAAGGTGAGCTGCATGTACCATTTCACGCACATACCAGCGATCCAGTCGTTCTAAAATTTCTGCCAGTACCGAGAATCAAACCCAGGCCCCCGAGGATGGGAGCTACTTGCGCTAATCGCTACGCTACGGAGGCGGACGTTAGAAGATAGTGATCATGTCACTTCACCATTCTTCTTCTTCTTCTTCTTCTTTTCCTGCCGCTTTTCCCACACCTGTAGGGTCGCGGGTGCGAACTGCGTAGCACATGTAGATTTGGCCCTGTTTTTACGGCCGGATGCCCTTCCTGACGCCAACCCTCTATGGAGGGATGTAAGCACTATTGCGTGTTTCTGTGGTGGTTGGTAGTGTAGTATGTTGTCTGAATATGATGAGGAGAGTGTTGGGACGGACATATACACCCAGTCCCCGAGTCAGAAGAATTAATCAGAAGCGATTAAAATCCCCGACCCGGCCGGGAATCGAATCCGGGACCCTCTGAATCGAAGGCCAGTACGCTGACCATTCAGCCAACGAGTCGGACCATGTCACTTCACCATTACGTCCCTAAAATGCGTAAGAGACTATGATAAGCCGGGCTGAGTGGCTCAGACGGTTAAGGCGCTGGCCTTCTAACCCCAACTTGGCAGGTTCGATCCTGGCTCAGTCCGGTGGTATTTGAAGGTGCTCAAATACGACAGCCCCGTGTCGGTCGATTTACTGGCACGTAAAAGAACTCCTGCGGGACTAAATTCCGGCACCTCGGCGTCTCTGAAGACCTTAAAAAGCAGTTAGTGGGACGTAAAGCAAATAACATTATTATTATTAGACTATGATAAAAATAAATCACACAACAGACAAGTCCGTAGAATACAAAAGAAGAAGTAGCAAGGACCTGCTAACACGAGATAGGAGGAACGAAAAGGGTGATCCCATCCTTCTGACATTTCTTTTCGATAGTTTCTAATTACACACACCTGAAGTGTCTACTGTACACCAACAACTTTCTCGAAGTATTTTACAAGTTGCTTTACGTTGCACCAATGCAGATACGTCTTATGTTGACGATGGGATAGGAAACGGCTAGAGGTGGGAAGGAAGCGGCCGTAGCCTTAATTGCGATACAGACCCAGTCAGTATTTGCCTGGTGTGAAAATGAGAAACCACGGAAAACCATCTTCAGGGATGCCGATAGTGGGGTTCGACCTACTATCTCCCGAATATTGGATACTATACTGGGCAACCATCCTAATCAGAGGGAAAATAATGGAAGGGTCTGACATTTCGAAAAATGACAGTATCGACCAAAGAAAGTCAAGGGCCATCAAGGGCGTAAAATGAAAGACTCATTAGGCTTCGCAAACCTAATACCGGTATGGTGGTGGTGGCGTCATGGTTTGGGGCGACATCATGTTGAATGGCCGTACGAACCTGCACATCTTCATGGGCGGTCCGAGGAACACTGTTGGTAAATAACGAGAGTTGACCAAAAGAGGTCAGATATAAAATATGAAAATGAAGAGACCTTCACAAGAATGTGGAAGCAATGCCAGGAGTCAGCTAAGGGTTCCGTGGTCGCCAACTCATGCTCCTAAATTAAGAACCCTTGGGACTATGTATGCATGTGGTATAGGGGTAGCGTTGCTGCCTATTACCTGGATCATCCCTGGTTCGATTACAGGCCGGGTCAAGGATTTAAACCTAAATCTGAGTTCTAAATCCACTCAAACTACATGATCACAATTGAAGAGCTATCTGACTGTAAGATAGCGGCCCCGGTCTAGAAAACCAATACTAACGGCCGAGAGGATTCGTCGTGCTGACCACATTACACCTCGTAACCTGGAGGCCTTTGGTCTGAGCAGCGGTTGCTTGATAGGCCTCTCGAGAGTATGAGCCATGCGGGATCGGGGTGTGCACACTCATGTTCATACAAACAGAACGCCTTGAAAGACTAGATATAGGAAGTTCATAATCACAGGACATGTTCATTAGTATGTTCTGCAGAAACGATTAGCATTTCAGTCACCTAGGTTCAGAATGTGTCCTGTTGCCTAGTAAGCACTGGGTCTTCCATGGGCATTGATAACTTGTTCCATGCGTGATGACATCGACGCGTATAAGGCGCGAATGGCGTCCTGGGGTATAGCCATCCATGCTGCATTCACCTGGTTCCACAGTTCATCTTTGGTGGTTGGCATTGGGTCAAATCACTTGCATTTTCGATTGGTAACAAGTCCGGTGATCCAGCGGGCCAAGGAAACAGTATGACATCCTGACACAAGAAGAAGGCACGTGTTCGTGCATCAACATGTGATCGCGCATTTTCCTGCTGAACTATAGCGTCTGGGGTCTCGTGCCGGAAAGGGTATGGATACGGGTCGCAAGATTTCATTCATGTAGGTCAAATTGGTCACAGTGCCCTGGGTACGCACCAACTGTGATTTGTGGTTGCACCCAATAGCACCCCACACCATAATGCCTTGAGTTGGCGCTGTATGTCTTGCGCGTATGCAGTCAATGTGATGTCTCTCCCCCTGTCTGCAGCGAACCAAAATGCGGCCATCATTTTCAAACAAACAGTACCTGGATTCGTCCAAAAACACTATCTTCTGCCATTCCTGTCCCCAGTGACGTCGTTCCACACACCATTTCAGTCTAGCATATTTATACACATTAGTCAAAGGTTGGCGGAGAAGTGGACGGCGCGCCGGTAACCCAGACCGTAATAATCGGTGACGGACTGTCAACCCTGATAGTGTATAATGTGTTACACTCTTCCACTGTTGAGCCAGAGCCGAGAATGACGCAGATCTGTAATGTAATGCCATTCGGATGAAGTGTCGATCTTCTCGGGGTGGTGCGACCAGACCCATCTTGTCGTGTTCTACGGCCTTCTCTAAACCATTCTGTACACACCCACTGCACTGCCGACACACTTCGTCCTACACGAGCTACAATTTCGTGGAGGATGGATCACGTTCTCTCATGCCAATAATGCGCCTATTTCCATCTCACTCATTTGACGGTACGGTTTTCGCATACGTCAGCGAGGCACCTTGCACGTCTGCTCAAGTCACACTGATCAATTACCTTCGGTTTATAGCGACAACGAGAACCGCAGGCACATTTTACTAGTCGGTGGTATTGCGGAGAGATATCGATATGGGCCTTGAACCTGAGGGTCGAATTCAAATGCTAATAATTTTTTTTTAGAACTTACCAATGGTCATGTCCTGTGAATATGAACTTCCCATCTCTAGTCTTTCAAGGTTTTCTGGTTTAGTTTAGCATAAGTTACGAGTAAGCAATGCAACATGAAATAGACCGCAAATCGCACGACTATGCATCTACCAACCTCAGGTGTTCGCTCTGTATAGGAAAGGCGTGTTACCTGCTTTGACTAGTGGCGTAACCGCAAAGTAAACACAGCCAGTGCCTGCGCCCCATATTCCCTCAGTCGTGTTTGCCCTGTTATAGTGTGCGGAGTGTAGCCTCGTGGTGAACGTGACAACATAATGGCACAACGACGCCATTTGGACCCCGTTTTGCAGGGTAGAATACTCGGCCGCCTGGAAGCAGGCCAGACACAGACCGACGTCGCCGTATCCCTGAATGTGCCACAAAATATCATTTCCAGGCTTTGGAGATTATTTTGAGACACAGGAGATGTTAATCGTAGGCCAGTACCAGGTCGACCAAGGGTATGGACCCCACAGCAGGACCGATATCTGGCCTTAACCGCCGGACGAAATCGGAGTGCACTTGCAAGACAATTGTCGGCGGAGCTTGCAGCCGTCTCAGGGGTTGCCGTTTTCCGGAAAACTGTGTACCGGAAGCTCAGAACAGCAAGGCTGTTTGCCCGACGTCCAGCGGTGTGCGTCCCGCTCACTCCAGTACAGAGACGGGCCCGTTTACTGTGGAGCCGTCAACATCGAAACTGGACAATGAATGAATGGAGGCATGTGCTCTTCACAGATGAATCCCGCTTCAATTTTCAGAACGATTCCCGTCGCACATTAATCTGGAGAGAACCGGGTAGACGATACAACCACAGGAACGTTGTGGAACGGGACCAGTATGGTGGTGGTGGCGTCATGCTGTGGGGCGGCATCATGTTGAATGGCCGTACGGACCTGCACATCTTCATGGGTGGAATGAGGAACACTGTTAAGATCGGAGATACAGGGACGAGGTACTGAGACCACATGTTCGACTCTTCAGAGGTGCGGTTGGTCCAGACGTCCTCTTAATGTACGATAATGCCCAATCGCACCGCGCTGCTCTGGTGGATGAATTTCCACCAAGGACCCGCCAAGACCTTCGCATTGCCCTTACGGAGGAATGGGATTTACTGCCACAAGAGCTCTTGGACCATCTGATAGAGCGCATGTCACGTCGCTGTTAAGCATGTGTGGCCGTTAGGGGTATCCATACACCCTATTAACGGTATATTTTTTGTGGAAGACATTGCCAAGTTTTGTTAGTTGTTGTTGTCAAAGGTGTAACTTAGCTATCAGAACCACTCTGACACAGTTTTTTGGACAAGTTGTGTGACATATGGTGTGTGATTCAGCTTTCGTTTGTTCAGCAATCCGTCTGACATTCCTATCAGGCGGTATGGCCTCGTTTAGTGATTATGCTTAACTTTTGGACACTAGCGTATCTACAGATGTTCGCTGGCTGAATGAAACACGTATAGCTCATTTCTATTCATTTCAGTTCCCTTCCTGTATCTTTCTGATAAAAGTTTAACAATCGCATTCTTAGTGTTGTTTCCGATTTTAAAAATAATTCTTTCGCCTATACACAATATTCTAATACATTGATATTTTGCTCGTAGTTAGACTTCACACTAAAACATGTTTTCAGCGACGGAGGGATGGGAAAGGGCTATGATTGGGAAGGTAGTGGCCGTGGCCTTAATTGAGGCACTGACCTCAACATTTGCCTGGTGTCACGGAGAAAATCTTCAGGGCTGCCGACGGTGTGATTCGAACACACCACCTCGTGATTGCAAGCTTACAGCTATGCAACCCTAACCACATGGCCGACTCGCTAGTTACATCAATTTACATTCACTTTACTCGAATACGTCTTCTGCATGTACTGATTTTCCCACCCTCTGGTGAGATCTAGGATGCGAACTGTGTCACAAATGTGAAATTGGTTGTGTATTAAAGCCGGATGCCTTTCCTGATGTCAACTCTTTGTGGAGGGATGTATTAATTATTGCGTGTCTATGTGGCGTGTTGTTTTGTGTATATAGAGAGATAAGGGTGGAGATAAACTCAGACGCCGAGCCAGAAGAATTACCGAGGCGCAGTTAAAATACCAGGCCCGGCCAAGTATAGAGCCCAGGACCCTCTGTATGAAAGGCCACGATGCTGACTACTCAGCCAGAATTCGGACATGACGAAGAAGGACTAACTGTTTTGGATAGTTACTCTTTCAGCAACAGGTTATCGGAGAGAACAACAACTGCCGGCAATGTTGCGAAGAGAAGTGTGAAAGACACATGATACTTTCCATAGCTACCCTTCACTTTCACACTTTATTAGCGAAATGTGGATCAACTTTCAGCTCATTTCTCTAACCAGTGGCTAGGAACTCTCTCAGCGTGAAGGGCGACTCAGCTAGAACGAATCACATTTAATTGGTTCTTTTCTTTTTTTCTCTCTCAAATATTTCTCCTTAATTTTACATTATCTCCAGTTATCATCTTGCATCATTTTCAACCTGGATTCTTATTTTGCAACTCTCTTCTTGGAGAAGTAGGCTGACTAGACATCCAGTCAGGTCTCAGATCCAGATAGCAATCCTCCACCTCCACCTTAAACCGCAGGGTTACAATCGACACATCCACTTGTTATTTCTTGATAGATGCAGTGACAGAGGTAAAAAAAATGTATCTTGCACTGAAATCTCAGTCTCATTTATGGCTGTTACAGTGTGGAATCCACTGAGATATAGATGGTGCTAAGTAAGAGAATAAGCAGTGCATCTGGGAGTTGTGAAAGACTTGTCAAAGGCCGCAGTAATACTTTCTGGACCGGTGAAGAAAGCAATGGGAAACTACTTCATTTGTCATCTTACGTAGTAGCTTCTTCATGTTTACTGTTACTGCACAACTTTTTGGTAGTGCTATTTGAGTATCAGGCTGGTGACTTAAAAGACATTTATACATACCGACTTCACCCTTAATTTGGTGGCGTACCACAGAGGGTAATTTATTATTATTATTTTGAATGGGCCACCTGAGGACTATGACGTTCAACTTTTCCGCTTTTCCGCTTATAGAAGGAATCATCCCATCGTCGCCATAAGACCTATCTGTGTCGGCGCGACGTAAAGCCCCTAGCAAAAAAAAAAAAATGAAGGAATCGACATTTGCGCAGTACTTGCGCATTCTCTGGCGATGTTTCTCTCTTATTTCTTTTGTACAGAGGGCGCCTATTTTCTTACAGGATGGTCTGTTCTGAAACCTCTTTTGTTCGATTATTTTTCTGAAGAGTTGCTCTGATTCTGATGTTTTCAGTTACTCCCAATTCCGGTATGACTTCCTTCACTTCTGTTAGCCACGATATCAATATCTTCTTGTTCTTCCAGTAGTTAAGAAGCCGCTGGGTCATCTTAGTTCGATTCTTAGAGAACAGTATATTAATATTATTATTATTATTATTATTATTATTATTATTATTATTATTATTATTATTATTATTATTATTATTATTATCATCATCTTGATTTGGCCATCTTAGGGGACCACGTAAAACAACCGTTTGTTTCCAGCTTACTTTCTTCCTTTCCAATAGTTCTTCATTATTTCACTCTGTTTTATCCTCCACTTTTATGTCCAAATGATATTCTGTACCTTCCTTCTTCTCTGTTCTAAACCCTTGAGATTTTGTATCAATCTCTTAAAATGTGTACTGTCCTGTATTATATCTCTGTCATATCTCTCTGTATACTTTGCATCCACTGATTGTCATTCCTACTCTTGTAAACGTGATTATAAATTTGTTTTCCGAGTCTGGCATTCTCCATGCTCATTATGTGACCAAAGAATTTAACTCTCCTCTTCCTGATCGTCTCAGACCTTCTTTCAGTTTCTTTATTTTTCTAGAGGTCTGCATTCTTCCTGTGTCTGAACTCACCATTTTCACTCTTTAATGGGCCCCAAATTTTTCTTAGCATTTTTCTTTCCTTTCTTTCCAGCTTTTCTATCTCTCTTGTTTTCATGGAGAACATACACTCTATATTATTATTAGTTCTTGGCTTAAGGGTAGATATTCCAGGCCAGTTCAGGGAACAGGGTTCACTCACCCTCGTGGGACCAATTGAGGAGCTGTCTGATATGACACGCAGCGGGCCCCGTCAAGAAAGTCAAACAATACAGCTGAAGATGTGGTCCCACTGATCACGTGCTATTCCAGTATCGGTAAGTTATCTGAGTTGACAGGAGTCGTTTCAGCCGGTCAAGGACCTAATGGGCTACTGTGCAACGGATTCATTATTATCAACGTTATTATAAATGATAAATTACGAGAGTGCCTGAATTCTGGTCAGTTTTTCATTTCGTCAGTTCCTATGCTAACTAATAGATATTTTAATTAGAGCCCCGCAAGGAGGAATGTTGGGTCTATGTCTCTTCTAGAGACAACACAACACATCCATTCTAAGTAAGTCACATCTGTTACACTCGGCCGAGTGTGCACGACACCTTGTAATAACTTCTTACTCTGAACAACAATGTCAAAGTCTCACACGTTCTTTCGACACGCAACAAGACAACATTACAACGCGCTTATTTCTCAATCGTTAACGACTCCGTTTATGAGTTATATAATTTATGTTCTGAAAGTAAATAGTAGTAGAAAGTTGACTATCAACAACAATATCATTATCAAATACTACTGCCTCCTCTCTCACTATTGAAATGACCCTCAGATCACTTTCGGAAATCACACAAATAAGGATCCTGAAAAGCCTCAGGTTATAAATTATCGTACAAAACTTTCCGAGATCTGAATCTTGACACAATTTCTTGCTGGGCGATATTCTATGAGAAAATGAACAACATCAAAACGAAGGCCATGTCAGTGCCTTGCCGTTTGTATGACACCGTGTCTGTAACATTGTGTGTTCTGAGTTCATCACTGACGTTTTTAATCTCTGTTCCGCGCGAATTTCCACTATACATCTCTGTTTAATGAATGTCCTTATCATAAAGTTACCTGTGTATCGAGACTTGCACCATCTACCAAGAACTAATTACACGATATTTGGAAGAATGACTTCATTTGGTTGTTACTTGCTCACTTAAGTTCCTCTCGAACTGGTGCCCTACTTGGAAACTTATCCTCAGTCCATAAAAATGCAACCACATGATCATAACCTTACGTAAATCTTCTCTATTAACATCATGTTACCTACTCGATAAGTCAATCGCCGTAGTTAGTATTCGATACGAAATTACAGTTCAAGAACCACATACAAACATACACAGTCAAGGCTATGGAATTTTGAGTTTTTCTCTGCTGTTCCAGAGAAATTTCTCATCCCACTGCTCTTTGCGACTTCTTCCACACGATCTTTCAAGCTCTCTCGAACCACTGCTCTCCGATTTGGACCACAGCCTCCCCCTCCAATATTAACAAGTTAGACAGAGCAGTGTCCTTGTGTAGTGCAATTGTAAGAAGCAGAAACCCCAGGATCTAAAATCTGTCTACGCAGCAGGTGTTAAGGGCAATAAATATGTCATCGCTGCACATCAGGCGACAGGCAGCTGACCTTAATTTCCTTCACGGAATATTAAATGGGCATTACCACTCGGGATATGTTGAATTCTGTCTCCACGCTCCTTCCCGCTCCACCAGAGTCGAAGATCTCCACATTCCCCATAGTCGGTACACAATCCTTCAGCGATATTTTCTACTGCACCTCCCAACTCTCTTTAGTATTATTAATGAAGGACAAGAGGTTCATATAGCATCAAGTAAATGTATATTCCAGAGGCGAGTAAATAATATCTTTAGAAGTGGTTGTACTGCCATCTTGACCCACGATGACTTGGATATGAACATGGACATTCTCATGATTTTCATTCGGACCGTTGTTATTAGTAGGCTGTGTACCTGATCTCGTCACTCATTTACGATTGTTATATTTTATTATGAAAGTTTACGTTTGTTTAGTCTGCTGACAGTACAATTGAAATATGCTTTGTGTAGTTCTATCTTGTTTTCCGTTGTTTCTCATTTATACATCATTCTGGGGCTACACACTAATTAAGGCCTCGGCTGCTTCCTTCCCACTCTTAGCCCTTTCCTATCCAGTCGTCGTCATAAGATCTACTTGTGCCGATTTGACGTAAAGCAATTGTAAAAAAAAAAAAACTCCTGCCTTTGCTTAGAAAGCCTCCGTGACTCCTAATGAACATATAAGGCTATCACCATAAATTCAAAACTGCTCATGTGTGAAATCGTGGTACGTCAGTAGCGCCGTTATAAACGAAAAAATGAAGACTATCAAAATGACTAGAGGAAAAAAAAAGATCATCACTCTATAGGCATATTTCAGTATTCCTATATATATATATCAAGAAAACGATTGAATACAGCTGAAGTAATATCACATACTTCAGAATTCTTTGCTTTGTAAACTGGTATGGCCAGAGGTTACTGCAAGTGACTGGCACAAATCCTAGGTAAGCGTTAATGAAGTTAACGACAATCACAACACAGTAGTTATTGAGTCTGTGTACAGCCTTTCTACAACCTGCCATAAAATACTTTGTTTTTCTTATTGTAGCAGTTAGCCTGTGACACAGATATCGAGAGTGCTGGAACAAGTTTGTGTATTAAGTAACACTCTGTAGCTGAGTCACTTGATTGAACGCAAGGTGCTACAGTACTCCCTCGATCCTCCGTGTAATAAATCCATCACAAGGCGCTTTCAGCTGTAGTAAGAATTCCAATTTATATCCTTACAAATAAAATATCCTCTTCAGATCCAGTTTGCCCTTGAAAAGACAGGTACTCTTTATGAAAGTAATTTCAATTTGCCTACGGTTTTGTTTGGTGCATGTTGCAGTCATTATGACATCATTAACCATGAACATCAACCTTGGTTGCTATTGAAACAGGCCGACAGTACAGGCCACTTGAAATATTCAGTAAAGAGGTGTCATAAATACTATGAACACTGTTTGGTTCTACGAATTAATATCAAGTACCCTTTCTGTATTTTTATTAAATATGAATCTGATCGAATGTTATCCGATATTTAATATAAGCCATCCAATTCTTTGTAACAAACTTTCGCTTTTATATAGCGAGAAGTGAGAAAGACTGTTCAAGAAGAAGATGAGCTATACATTTTCACCTACTGCTTGGAATAATATTTTTAATTACACTTTAACGGAGAGAATAGTCACAGATCTAATGTCGCACTTGGAGAAAGTTTATAATTGTGGAGTTCGGTTGTAGAAGTCCTAACCACAGTCATAAATAATGGTAATGGGAATATTGCAACTTGAGAATTTGATTCCAAGAGGATGCTATGAAGTTGAAAGGAAATCGGATTACGGAAGAGACATCAATGCGTGGGTATAGAAGGAACCTACGATTGATATCTAAAATGACTGTACTTTGTAACATCGGTAAGAAAAAGTGCGTAATTTTAGGACTCTTTTTAACATAAGACTCTTTTTACACTTTTATTCATTTAAAATACGTTCTATACAATGAATTAGCTGGAAGAGTCAAGGCACATGCTAGTGAAAGGCAAAGATGCGACCATAAGTTGACATCAATCAATCAATCAATCAATCAATCAATCAATCAATCAATCAATCAATCAATCAATCAATCAATCAATCAATCAATCAATCAATCAATCAATCAATCAATCAATCAATCAATCAATCAATCAATCAATCAATCAATCAATCAATCAATCAATCAATCAATCAATCAATCAATCAATCAATCAATCAATCAATCAATCAATCAATCAATCAATCAATCAATCAATCAATCAATCAATCAATCAATCAATCAATCAATCAATCAATCAATCAATCAATCAATCAATCAATCAATCAATCAATCAATCAATCAATCAATCAACCAACCAATCAATCAATCAATCAATCAATCAATCAATCAATCAATCAATCAATCAATCAATCAATCAATCAATCAATCAATCAATCAATCAATCAATCAATCAATCAATCAATCAATCAATCAATCAATCAATCAATCAATCAATCAAATAATCAATCAATCAATCAATCAATCAATCAATCAATCAATCAATCAATCAATCAATCAATCAATCAATCAATCAATCAATCAATCAATCAATCAATCAATCAATCAATCAATCAATCAATCAATCAATCAATCAATCAATCAATCAATCAATCAATCAATCAATCAATCAATCAATCAATCAATCAATCAATCAAAACGTATACTTTTAGCTAAAGTAGTATGCTATCAAAGGTGTACTTTAGTGATTTTCATAAGACAAGTTTGGTACATTATATTTTTTTTTACAATCTGCTTTACGTCACACCGACACAGATAGGTCTTTTGGGGATGATGGGAAAAGAAAGGGCCAGAAGCGGGAAAGAAGCAGCCGTGGCTTTAAATAAGGTAGAGTCCAAGCATTTGCCTGGCTTGGAAATGTGAAACCACGGAAAACCATCTTTAGGGCTATCGACAATGAAGTTCATTACTTCGGCAGGTAGTGATTGTTATCATATCCTCTTAACGTAAATAATATCTGTCTCAAAGGATGAACGCTGGAATGTGCGACTTAGGCAAGTTTCGTCCTGACCGACGTAGCTGGATTTTAATGGACGATCAAGAAACTTCACATTCGATGTCATTGCTGTTGGCATGTTAAAGAACTCTGGTGACACACTCGGTGTTATCCGACGAAATTCAGTTCTGTTGTAGTTTGGGTCGTCAATCTATAGACTGGTTTGATGCAGCCCTCCATGCCACTCTATTCCGTACTAACATTTTCATTTCTACGTAACTACTACAACCTGCTTCTACTCTATTCTGTTTGTTATATTCATTTTTGGTTACGCCTACTCTTCTTATCGCTTACACTTCCCTCAAAAAATTATTGAATAAGTCCTGGGTATCTGAAGATGTGTCCTATCATTCTGTCTGTTCTCGTCAAATTTAACAAAACCATTTTTTCCCCATCAATTCGATTCAGTATGTCTACATCCGTGATTCGATCTACCCACTTCACCTTCAGCATTCTTCTGTAACACCACATTTCAAAAGCTTATTTTCTCTTTCTTTCTGAGGTAGTTATTAGCCATTTTTCATTATTCCGTACAATTCCGCGTTCCGGACGAAAGTCTTCAGAAATCAGTACATCTTTCTAATTCCTATATCAATGTTCGAAGTGAGAAAATTTATTTTCTTAAGAAAGGTCTTCCTTGCGTGTCCTCTGCTATCATTAGTTATTATACCAGTCAAGTAAATTAATGTATTTCCTTTAAGACTTCGTTTCCTAATCTAATATTTCCTGCTTCACCTGACTTTGCTCGACTGTACTCTATTACTTTTGTTCAATATTTTGGCAGGTTCGATCGTGGCTCAGTCCAGTTTTATTTGAAGGTGCTCAATTACGTCAGCCTCATATCGGTAGATTTACTGGAATCCAAAAGAATTGCTGCGGGACAAAATTTCGGTACCTCGGCGTCTCCAAAAACCGTAAGAAGTACTTTGTTGGACGTAAAAGCAATAACATTATTATTGTTATTTTGTATTTATTTATTTTTATTTTGGATTCCTTCCCCAAGACTCCGTCTTTGACATTCAGCAGTTTCTCCAGATCTTCTGCAGTCCCAGCTACAATAACAATAGCAGTCTCAGATACAATAACAATATCACTGGCAAATCTCAGTGTTCTAATTTCCTCTCCTGGGATTGTGATGCCCTTCTCAAATTCCTTTTTGATTTCACAGCTATAGGATCAGTCCAATACAATTCCAATATCATTACTAGATACGAACATTTAAAAAAGTTTGGAACTCGATAGGTGAACCCATTCGATTATTACAAACAGAAACCCCGTAAAGCTACAGCCCTGATAGACCGTGGCTAACCAAGCAACCGTTGTTCAAGCCGACGGCCTGCAGATTACGAGGCGATGCATGTTCAGCGCGACGAATTCCCTTGGCCCTTAATCTTGGCTTTCCCGGCCGATGGCGCTATCTCACTGTGAGGTAGCTCCTCAGTTTCACATAGGATCTTTGGACCTCGAAGTAGGTAAACAAATCCCGACCTGGCAGAGAATCAAACCCGGAGTCTCCTTTAGGAGGATGGCCTGCCACTCCTAGACCTCTGGGCTGGCACGATTATTATTGACATTAATTATAGCAGGCGAGGAAAATAATTTTGAACCTTTGCGGAATGAGGTTATCAGCTGAAGAAAAGAAAGGGCCATGAAAGGTTAAAAAAAGGAGGAGAGAACTTAGACATCACAAACGTAAAATGAGAGTTGACCAAGGGAGGTCTGAACATCAGAATCCTGGCACAAATGCGATGAAGCAATTCTGCTCTCAGCTGGGGTCCCACGAGCGTCTTTCCACGTTTTCAAGGTCTGAGGCACCAAGCGAAGAAAGCGTCTGACCATAGAGAGACGGAGAAGGGGGGTAACGGAACTAACTAGAGAAAGTGATAACGGGACTCGAACGTGGGTCAACACCGCAGATAACTTCTCATTGCTATTCATAGAATTTATCGACTTTAAAGAGTCTCCTGCTGAGCTAATCGTGTCGCCATAAAGTTCATTAATATTGCATCTCTCCTTCCAACACAAGATTCAGGAGCCTCTTTGTTAATAGTCTACAACGATCATTCATTTCTATAAGACAGAGGAATATAGTGATTATCAAATCTGTGCATGGTAAATGATATATCGATGGCTGACAAAGGGTTACAACCAAGAAATATATGCATTTTTATGATTTTACCATCAATACATCGCTTATTTCGACCTCTACATCCTCCGAAAACGCTTATAACAATTTTCTGACACTAGTCATTTTGCTTAATTCGAAAGAAGTTGTGTAAACAAGTGTATTTTTGAGAGGCAATGATGTAAACTGCTGAAACATTAAACTCTTCTCATGAAAAATAATGGATTTTGAATTGTAACCGATTCGTTCTATGCCATCGGTATACAGAATGTTCGGAGATTCACGTTACAAGCTCCTAGGGATTTTAGAGAGACATGAGTGGATACTGTTTTGAATAGGGCTACAGGTTCAATATATACCAAGTATTTAAATCCTCCGCTTATGCTTGGTGATGGGAGCGATAGTAATTTCATGAGTTGCGACTCAGTTAATTTCATTTGACAAACCAAAGTTCACTAATTTCGTAATAATGTCAAGGTAAAAATAAAACGAACTTGCTCATGTTGTCACATGACCACATTTTCCCGCGTAAATTTAACGAAACCACTGCAGATAACTGATTACAATGAAGTGCCAATAGTCGACCAGTTGACAGGGTAAGCGATTCCATCTACTTGGAAGTTATCTTAAGTGAAGAGTGGAATCTTTCTCTAGAAATCAGGTGCCGCATAAAATTAGTAAGAAACTCCTTCATTAAAAAAATCCACAGTTCTAGGCCTTAAGGCAAGGAACTCACCGTCGAAAATATCCTAGGGATATGAGCTACGAATTTTAGGTAAATAAAATACAATAAAGCATGAAAATATAATTATTCTTTATTTATTCCTAAAAGTTACAATCCACTTCTTAATTATCGTTATCCGGTCTGTTAGATTAGCAGTTTGCCTTTTTCTACCACTACGAGCGCTAATGTGAGTCAATGCAGAGTTTTACTTAAGCCTTTAATTACATTCGTCGTGGACTTTTCAAAATATCAAAAATTGCCTGGAGGTATTGAACCAAGGAACATATTACAGAAAGAATTATGTAAATAAGTTAATTTGTCTAGGATTTGAATAAAAAAGAAATGAGTATAGGAACAAGCGATTTTAGGCTGTTTTTCCGGAACTGCATTTAGACCGGGAGTGATGTTCGGAACGTGATCTTTTTAGTTTGATAAAGACATCCAAGACTCACAGTTTGAAATATTTCCCTGCCCTTTAACCTTTCAAAGTTAGGCACAATTGAGGAAATTGCTTAATTTAAAGTTTTTCGTAGTATGGCGACCCCTACTTTGTCTGCCAAGAAACGCTTTCAACATTAAAAAGAAACCACTTTCCCTTTTGTGAAAATTAAATAATCGTAAATCTGTCTCGCGGTCATGGCCATCCATCAACGGCTGCTAATTTTAGATGGGAACCAGCCATAAGACAAAGCCTGCGTGGTTGCTAGGTAACATTGTCTGACCATCCATCCGTACCTTACATCACTGTCTGTGTGGTTGCTATGGTTACATTTCGGTCACACGTTTTGTCGCGTTACGTTACACAAAGTTTCTAATTATCTCCCCCCCCCCTCCCAATCATAAGATATAATTAAGTCAAAAGTACTAAGTACTCATGACCTCTGCCTAAACTTAAAGAAGCGAATATTGAGGTGTTAATGTTTGCATCACACTTCTCTACGGTGTTGAAGTCATGGAGAAGAAAATCCAAGACTTCTGAATATGGATCTATAATCATCTGCTGAAGATGAAAAGGGCCCATCATGTGTCCAATGAAGTCCTTCGACATGAACTCATGTTTACCATTAAAAAGAGGAAACTGCAGCACCTAGGTCATGTAATGCTGATGAAGTTCAAATACCATCTCATGCAACTCTTCTTCCAACAATAGATGTATGAGAGAAGCAGTTTTTCTTGGCAGGATAACGCCATATGAGGTGTTCTTCAGCACTGTCAGATTAGAAGACAGTATCGCTATGATCATCATCGACATTGGCAATGGTTATCCACCAAACCGATGAAAAAGGAACTTAACAACCTGCTTTTCTCTTCTTCAAATGATGGTTAGCATCCTCGTCAACTACAAAAGAGCAACTACGATGGAAACATTGTACCCATGAATCATGTCCCGTTTCACTCACTCACTGACACCCGGTGTCTGTTGAATCGCTACTTCCCCCAGCAGAAGCGGGAGATACAAACACTTGAACTAATATTGTATTACCTGCAGCACGGAAACTGTATGTTTCCGGACATTACTATTCAGAATGCTATCTTTTCGGTCCCCTGTACAAGGTCTAAATGCCGTCTCCCACTTATCAGAAGCGATGCGTTTAGAATCGAAGCGACGCACATTTGGAAGATTGCACTTATCGAAAGTGAACCGAAAAATAATAGATCGCATAAGGGCATTAGATTAATTCTGGGAATAAGCGGAACATAAAGAAATAAATAAAAATATTAAGAGAAGGAAACTGTGTATTTATGAAACTAGAGATACACACAGAGAGTTTGCAAAGCTCTTTGACTTCCTTTTGAGAAATGGAAATTAATTAATTTAATTACTTAGGATGTGTATCCCAAAATTTCAGCAAATATTCCACTTGGTGGAGCAATATTTGACCGAAGAAGTCACTCGATTGCGTGCTCCTGTAGTTGCAATAATGAGACTCTAGGTTTATGTAAATATACTGTATGCTTATTGTTTTTACTTTACAAAGTAACATTTTACTGTCCGCTGGTATCAGTTTTAATCAAGAAGTAATGCGGAATGTCATATCATACGTTTAGCCGATTACATAATACAAAATATTCTAGCCTAGGAATTCTATTTGCTCCCCTTCTGTTTGTGCCGTTTGGATGCGCAAAATTTCTTTGACATCTACAGGATTTTTTTTTTTGCTAGGGGCTTTACGTCGCACCGACACAGATAGGTCTTATGGCGACGATGGGAGAGGAAAGGCCTAGGAGTTGGAAGGAAGCGGCCGTGGCCTTAATTAAGGTACAGCCCCAGCATTTGCCTGGTGTGAAAATGGGAAACCACGGAAAACCATCTTCAGGGCTGCCGATAGTGGGATTCGAACCTACTATCTCCCGGATGCAAGCTCACAGCCGCGCGCCTCTACGAGCACGGCCAACTCGCCCGGTCTACAGGATTTAGATACAATGAAAGGTAAAGCGGGAGTCGGCTTTAAGACTTTGTGATGGGAATTTCGGAACTTCATGTGTATTAGGGCGTACTTCTATACGGTTACTACTCAACGTATTGTATGTTGAAAGTACAGTTTGGGAGAGAAATCGCGTTCTCGAAAAATTCGTTCTCAGTTTCCATATTTGTTCTCTCTCAGAAATCACAGTAAAATCGTACTGTACGTTCCACCGGCTGTGGATGGGTGTCTGAACAGTGTGAACTGTGCATCACGAAACAGGGACACCATTTTGAACAAACTATGTAAAGAAATACGCGATCTAAGCTTTCAAATCTTTGGTACGGCTTCTAGGCTGAATGGCCAATGTCCTGAATTCGATTTTCGACCTGGTCGGGGATTTTAAACTCATTTGCTTTAATCCTCTGACTCGGGGACTGCATGCTTCTTTTGTTTCAATGCACTACCGTTCATATACACTCGGAATCACCACAGAATAGTGACTAGGCTACATCCCTCTACGTAAGGTTGCCGTCAGGAGGAGAATCCTGGCGTAAAACTGAGCCAAGCCCAGATGTTCCACAGAGTATTCACATGCGACCCCATTAGGGTGTCGAGAAAGTGGTGGAAGAAGAAGAAGAAGAAGAGAAGAAGAAGATGATTTCAAATCTTTGAGGAAAGAGATTTTTATTCTACCCTGTATTTAGCATAATTGTATCTTGTTTTGTCTTCAAGTACATTTTCCAAAATATACTGGGGAGCCTCCGTGGCTCAGGCGGCAGCGCGTCGGCCTCTCACCGCTGGGTTCCGTGGTTAAAATCCCTGTCACTCCATGTGAGATTTGTGCTGGACAAAGCGGAGGCGGGAGAGGTTTTTCTCCGGGTACTCCGGTTTTCCCTGTCATCTTTCATTCGAGCAACATTCACCAATATCATTTCATTTCGTCAGTCAGTCGTTAATCATTGCCCCAGAGGAGTGTGACGGGCCTCGGCAGCCGGCACAATTCCTATCCTCGCCGCTAGTTGCGGGCTTCATTCATCCCATCCGTGACCCGGTCATTGACTGGAAAACAGGTTGTAGGTTTTCATTTTCATTATTTCCAAAACTGGAAGGTCAGAAGCTTATGTTAAGAGTAACTACTTGTTTTGGTGTGTTCTAGACCCCCTGTGGGCAGGGAAGGTAGAGTAACATCTGCTGTTGTAAGAAGGGACTAAATGGGGTATCACGGCCTCTCAGCTTGTGACCTGGGTTGGCTGAGTCTGGTAGTCCTTCAACTTACTTCTGCCAGGCTCCTCAGTTCCGTACTTCGTGCCCAACCTCCCTTGGTCAACTCTTGTTCACTTCCGATCCGGACGGTATTAGGTTTACGAGATTTGGCGAGCCTTTCACTTTGCCGATACCTTCATACAGTAAAGGTATTCCAGTATATCAAAGGTGATGTGAAAATGGACCGATGTAAAGATAGTTTAATCCCGGAGCTGACTTGTATGTTACAGAATACTGTTGGTCGCAACTACGAGCTCACTACATTAGCCTTAATGTACCTTGATCCAGTCTCACTTACTATACTACCATCCTGGGAGAACACGCATTCTAAATATTTGAAATGATCTACCTGTTCCTGTTTTGTATTCCCAACCTGATATTCAATTCTCTTAGATTTCTTCCCTACTGACATCACTTTAGTCTTAGAAATTATAATTCTCATTGCACTTATTTCCCAGTTCCAACATATTAGACTGCAAACTTTAATCACAATCCCCCATTAAGACCAAGTCTTCGGCATAGGTCTAACTGCTCACTACTTTTCCACCGTACTGAATCCCCCCCTGCCTTATCTAACTCTTGTAAGTATCTAATGAATATTTGGAAGTTATTTACAATTTTGTTTCTCGGCGATCAGTGATCGGCCACTATATGTTATATGTTGTAGAATATTATCAGGAGAGGTTATGAAACATTCTCAGATCATTTGGTTTATAAACCGGACGAGATGGCCGTGAGGTTAGGGGCGCACAACTGTGAGCTTGCATCTGGGAGGTAGTTCGTTTGAACCCCATTGTTGGAAGCCCTGACGATGTTTTTCCGTGGTTTCCCATTTTCATACAATTCCCATTCCTAAGGCTTTCGTATCCCATCGTCGCCATAACACCTATCTGTGTCGGTGCGACGTAAAGCAAATAGCAAAAAAAAAGTTTATAATTTCGAATATTCATTCTAATCTGTCAGGTAATAACCTATGGACAAAGTAGGGGTTACGACCCATAGTTGGGAAATACAGGAAAGCAGAGATATAGTCCACTGTTTTCAGACAGCTACGGTGTAGAGGACCACACGCTGGAAGTTACTGAAATTGAATTAATGTCGCTGTTATACACTAAAGTAAATTTTGTTGTTTTTTGTCAGACACATTTAGTACTTAATAGGCAGTTAAGCCTAAAAAGTAGCGTGCTTCTGCTTAATGAAAAGAAGCCTAAAACAATAAGAGAGCCTGGGTGACTGCAGTGACCCCCAAAAAGATCTGGGATAAGCTGAGGAAAGTAAAGTGTGGTAAAAGGTCTGATCTGAGGACAATCAGTTTCAAATTTTTCGTACTATTCTGAAATAATCACTTACAGTTCAGTAACCAAACAAGATGCACATATCCAAATAACGAGGGGTTCTTAACTTGGGAGCATCGGTTGGCGACCACGGGGCCGTTAGCTGAGCCTTGACATTGCTTCTACTTGTTCCAGGATCCTCACATTCATCTCTCCTATCCGGCCTCTCTTAGTCAACCCTTGCTCTTTTACGAGCCCGACGGTATTAGAGCATTCGAGGCCTTGGGAGTCTTTCATTTTCACGCCTTTAATGGCCCTTGACTTCCTTTGGATGCTTCCTTTTTTCCGAAGTGCCGGATCCATTCCATTTTTTCGTTTGATAGTGTTAACAGAGGATGGCTGCCCAATTGTACTTCTTAAAACGACAATCACCACCGCTATCTCCAACGAAAGACCCTCAGATTTATAGAAGAGAAAAAAGAAACATACTATAACAAACTATTTATTTTGTAAAATTTTAACCAATTCACATTTGTAGTTAAATGCTACTACTTAGGTGGAAGTGAAGAAAAGACAGGAAGTTTGCGCTATTTGAATGAATGTTAACGTAAGTATAAATAAATTGTATTTAAAATATTAAATTTATTGTTTAACCGTTTAATCATAAAGGCTAAATCCACTGAGACTGGAGAGGAAAGGGATCTTGTTCTGCCGGTTCAAGCCTTTGACTAGATTTTTCCAATTGTTATATGCTGTAATGGTGAAGATATTTTCAATGTTAATGGCTGACGTAATCAGTTCTAGGCGGTAATTTACGTCTCGTGATAAAGTACTAGCCAGCTCGAGCGTACCTGTCTCTTACTGGGAGGTTCTGTTTATGATTCCCGGCCAATCTACAGATTTTACTTCTGGACTGCTTGTTTTTTACAAGTTTCTTTTACGTCGCACCGACACAGATGGTTCTTATGGCGACGGTGGGACAGGAAAGGGCTAGGAGTGGGAAGGAAGCGGCCGTGGCCTTAATTAAGGTACAACCCCAGCATTTACCTGGTGTGAAAATGGGAAACCACGGAAAACCATTTTCAGGGCTGCCAACAGTGGGGTTTGAACCCTCTATCTCCCGAATACTGGATATCGAGCTCGAGTGTTCTGGACTGAGGCTGGGGTGGGGTATTATCAGCCTCGTGAGGAGGAGTCACTAGCTGTCTGATACGAGGGGTAGAGGAACCGACCAAGACAGCCAACCAATATGGACGAGGATGTCGTCACCTAGCCCACGTCATACTCCAATATCTGCACGCCATATAAACTGGGTAGCAGTCGTCTTGTTAGGCCAAGAACCGAATGGGATGTTGCACCACGGATTTCATTTTGTTTACTGTATTAGATCGCCGATTTGTTTCATAAGATACAATACACATCATGTTTCTTTAATATTAACACAGAAAATACAAATATGACAAAGTTCACAGGATTTGTGGAATGCGTAGCTTGATCTTTAGGAAATATCCCTAAATTATCTTTAATTCAAAAGTGAAATATATGTAAAAAATAATCCAAAGAAAACAAAACTTAAAAAAACACAATACTAAGCCATGATGGCCCTCGGCGCAAAGTCGATTAGAGTGGTGTGGTCTATATCCAGTAGTAATTGGAAACTAATATGTTAAGATATTCATTTCTGATACTTCCCTCGGACCATGTGCTTCCCCAGTAGTGGGAGCCACTAAACGCACTAAACGCACTAAACGCATTTATTAGGCAGCCATAATAACTAAATCTACTTAACAGAAGTAACTACACGTTCTTTGAAGTAATGTTTAAGAAGGCATAATTTGATCAACATTTCTTAATTAGTTTTTTAAATTACATTATTTCTACTCTCACGTGTTCTGTCGGAATTCAATTGCCTCTGTAACTTTACGTTTACCGAAAACGAAATTAACTCATTTTTATTTTATGCAGTTTAATATATTGATTTACGACTACATAATCAAAGCATGATCGCACTTCAGGGCCATATAAAAGCGAAACCAAAGTCATCTCCGTACAGGGAGGGGTGGAAGGTAAAGGCTTCCACTATCGGAAGCTCGGCACTTGGGTATCCCCTAGTACTCATTTTTCGTGGAGGCTGAGTGAAACTCAGGGCCATGCATACCTCCGGAAGTGCAAATCTCATTCTTAAGCTTTTGAACTTCCCGAGGATCGGGAATTGAACCCACGTCCTTTCGAGTGAACCGAACACCCCTTTTTCGCCTCGGCGAGGCAGCCCCTTAGGGCCATGTCCATTTCCAGAGGCGGAAATAGGCATTTAATGCCAATTTTTCGATTTCCTGATGAGAAATCAAATCCACATCCGTCTGTGTGAAGCCAGTACTCCCGTCATTAAGTGCGAATATTGCTATTAATCCCTTTTTAGTAAACAACATGTCAGTGGCATTTATACTTTCAGGATTGTACTTTGTTGAAATGACATAGGTGAGAATATCCTTCAAGCTTTTAACTACGTATCAGTGGCGTATTTAAGAAGGGGCAATCTCCATTCAAATATCTGACTAAGCGAATCTTTATTTACACAATCACACTCTGATAGATAAGAACTGTATACCAATTAGGACGGTGGACAAACATCCATGCCTGTCTTACATCACGTGAACACTGGCGAGACAAAACGGTTACCGTACTCGCGATTTTCTCTACAAGCATATCTTGGCAGCACAATATTGCAAAACTGTACTGTGGAGAATACGAGATTACGTATCGGAAACAGATCTTCACATCGGAATACGGTAGAGGCGGTTCTGGAACTCAAAGAGACCGAGCTCGATCCTTAAATAGTACAGTATTGTGCCCATTAAGTTAATGCTAACATTTTCTTAGAAATATTTTAACGCTTTTTTCTTTTTCACTAAACCATTCCTCTTGCTCTTTTACTTTTAAGTGAAGAGCTCAAATTTATTAACATATACATTTTTAGAGCTCCACAACTATACAGTGGATAATAAAACATAATTTATCATGATTAACATGCCCTGTTAAATTTTTTATGAAGTTTTCAGATTCTTAAAGATACCTGTAAATTATTTTATAAAATACATATTATTTTTTTGGTTGAATTTTTAAATTTTTAATTTTTTACTATGAATACAAACATTAATTGAATATATACGTGATTCTTTATTGAAAATTATTTAAGGATATCGATAACATATTCTGGAATATCTTTCATGGGACGTCTTCTAATAACTACACCACCAATTACTTAAACATTTGAGTTACTTGTGTCAAAGAAAGGAGCCTAAAATATGTTGATTAGGGAAATAAAATACACTATCATGCAACACTTCATCAAAATAGCTTTACTGTATTCGTTTTTAAATTATGATTAGAACCATTCCCGTATTGAAAGTTTCAGAAGAACAAGAACGTAGCATACATGTACACTTGCAAACGTATCTTTTGAAATAGTGTAAATAATTAAAAGTTTCACTAAATTAAAGAGTAGATTTTGTTCTATAAAAATCAATTGAAAATGTAATTTTTTTTGCTCATAAAGGTATACAGGCCCCTATAAACGCTATTTAACTTTGAAACACATTTTGTACTCGAATTGTGGCATTTAATACCAAGTAATCTGAAATTAATTTCTAAACTGCATTGTCGATATTTTTTCAGTAACATTTTATCCCTATTTTCCTTTAGTACTCGCATGACGTTAAGCTTATGCACACATTTTAGGCAAACCACATAACACTGAATACAACATAAATACTCTAACATTAAATTTTGAACAGAGAATCCTATTCTTGAGTCTATTCAGATGAAAATACAGTTTACGCCCCCTTCCCATTAGAAAATTCGAAATGTTGCCATATACTAACCTTTAAATACGCCACTGATCTATATGGTAACGTTTTGAAAGACCTCTGAATTATTAACACGAATTTCCACAAAACAGTGGGATTTCTGAAGATTTTCCCTATTTTGTACGGATTTTAGAATGTCTATGATTATGCCTCGTGAATGTGTTGACGAATCACTCATGAAAATGATCACATGAAGAATGTAACTTCAACTTGTAACATATTTGAGTTTACAAGAAATGTTTCACTTCTCAGAAAGAATAATAAATGATACTATAAAGAACACAAGGAGGAACCGGCACACGGCACATCCGTATCCTGTGAACTAGGCCACACTTTGCGCACTGGTGTACTTACATGTGCTTTTAGGAGGGGTATGTTCACCACAGAGGCACTAGCAAGTCTCGACACTACAGTGAAGTGCGGCGAGTCCCCGTACAAGGTTTTTAATGCAGCGCCGAGGAGGAGAAGGAGAAAGCCAGAGAGAGTAGGGGAATGCGGAGGGGGAAGACTCTTTCACATTGTCTCCACATCCTAGCTTCTGAGAACCTGATTCGTCCTATTGGTTATTAATACTATTATCACTGTTAGTCCGACGGGCTGTTTAACGTCACGAATGTTGTTTTAATAGCAAGTTTATCAGACGTTAGTAACAAATAATAATAATAATAATAATAATAATAATAATAATAATAATAATAATAATAATAATAATAATAATAATAATAATGGTGATACTATTCTGAGAAGCCGATAAATTTGAGAGGAAGATCCTCCGCAAGATAATGGGTCCATAAATCGTGGATAACTTGCATAGGATACGAGAAAGGGGAGAAAAATACCAAAAGACTGAAATATTGGAGTCAATCAAGAAAATAAGACTCAAGTTTTATGGGTATCAGTTCAGAGTGGACGAGAAGAGCCTGATAAAACAGACTTGACAGTAGATCTAAAGTGTCCGACAGATGGTTCAGGGATGTAAGAAAGAATCTTGAACAGTCTGAATTAAATTGAGAAGACATCCTAAACCGAACAAAGCATAGATCAGTGATCGATAGCTTCAGAGGCTTCCATGACGAACAGAAACTGAATAGGGGATGGCCAGAGGAAAGAAGACAGGCTGCCAAGGAAAAATTGCAAAGACTTTGGGCTGCAGAGAAGGCTTCAAGTAATGAGTGATTGTTGCTTAACGTGGTTTCAAATGGCCGTAAACTAATATAATAATAATAATAATAATAATAATAATAATAATAATAATAATAATAATAATAAAATGAAAAACCACAGCCTGTTTCCAGTCATTCTACCGGACCAAGAATGGAATGAATGAAGCCCCCATCTAGCGGCGAGGGTAGGAATTGTGCCGGCTGCCGAAGTCTGCCGCACACCTCTGGGGCAATGATTAATGAACGACAGATGAAATGTTATTGGAGAGTGTTGCTGGAATGAAATATGACATGGGAAAATCGGAATACCCGAAGAAAAACCTGTCCCGCCTCCGCTTTGTCCATCAGAAATGTCACATGGAGTGACCGGGATTTGAACCACGGAATCCAGTGGTGAGAGGCCGACGCACTGCCTCCTGAGCCACGGAGGCTCAATAATAATAATAATAATAATAATAATAATAATAATAATAATAATAATAATAATAATAATAATAATAATAATAATGGACTCGAAAAGGATAACTAAAAGAATCTTCGACTATTTCTGCAATAAGAAAACCAAACCGAACTGGTTTAAGTAAACTGAGAAGGACCTGCGAGAGTTATAAATTACAGAAGAGTAACTTATAGATGAATCCGTGACGAAAATAACCAAAAATAAAATAAAGAGGTTTCAGGACAGGGTGAAGCCTAAACGGCTATACAGAGTTTCTGAAGAAGAGAGGAAGGCAAGATCTGAAAGGGTGAAAAATTACTGGGAGGACAGGAAAACACGACTCACTGACCATTGATTGATCTATCGTACCCCAACTTGGGTGAAATGGGAATAATAATAATAACTTTATGAGTTCTTTAGTCTATAATGTGAATAATGCGGCAAAATCAAACGAGTGTCACAATTTAAATATCTTGGTGAAATAATTCTGGTGAATGGGCTCGAAACAAAAGCCAATGAAATTAGATGCCAAAAGATGGAAACTGCACATCGACTAACCCAAAATATTTACGACAAAAGTGTAGCTCCAAGCATACAAAACTAAGACATTACAATACAGTCATTAAACCAGAATGTCTTTATGGATAAGAAACGTTCATTTTGAACAGGGAAGCAGATATTGAAAAGATTGAAAAAAACCGACGCGAAGTCAAAAGAAAAACTGTAGATCCAAAACTCATCGACGGACAATACTGATCAAGAGGCAGACAGGGAATTAAAGAAAATGCAAATATTCACATTGACATTAAGAAACGCAGGTTAAGATTCTATGGACACATTCTATGGACACATGCACCCAAACAGACTTACAAAATAGGCGAATTCTGTAAAAACAGGAGTAAAGCTAAAACAGATACATTGAAATGGATTGCTGAAATCAAAACTGACCTGAAACTCGCGGGAATTACACCAGCAGATGTTCAGAACCTGCTAATCTTCAGATCCAAGAGGAAAGAAGAAGACTGGAACAACCAGGTCTGAAGACAGAAAGGAAGTCCACAGTAAAATAATAAAAGAAATGTGGGCACAAAGCAAGGCAAAATGCACGATTCTAACTACTCTACTTAGTCCTAATGGGCTTATTCGCATATAATAATAATAATAATAATAATAATAATAATAATAATAATAATAATAATAATAATAATAATAATAATAATAATAATAATGTATGTCGTGTATAGGAAAGTGCGTGTTATTCTGTTGGAGGATAGTGTTTGGTGCAGTGATGTGTATGAGTTGCAGGAATGCCGGGAACGGTATAAACACTCAGCCCCGAGTCAAGTGAATTAACAATTTAAGGTTAAATCACTGACCCGGTCGGGAATCGAACACGGCGCCCTCTGAACAGAAGGTGTTTACGTTGATCGTTAAGCCAAGGATCCGGGAATAATAATAATAATAATAATAATAATAATAATAATAATAATAATAATAATAATAATAAAAAACTGGAACTGGAAATCGAGGAACGAAAATTCTCAAGGAAATCCTTTGCTTCTGTTTAGAAAGTTCAGGAGAATACACAACCATGAATTGTACACTGGTGAAAATTTCATTGATGAAAACTGAATGGAGCATTATCAATCAATCAATCAATCAATCAATCAATCAATCAATCAATCAATCAATCAATCAATCAATCAATCAATCAATCAATCAATCAATCAATCAATCAATCAATCAATCAATCAATCAATCAATCAATCAATCAATCAATCAATCAATCAATCAATCAATCAATCAATCAATCAATCAATCAATCAATCAATCAATCAATCAATCAATCAATCAATCAATCAATCAATCAATCAATCAATCAATCAATCAATCAATCTGCAATTTGGGCTATCTCCCAGGTGGCAAATTCCCTGTCGTTTGTAACCTAGTCCTATCTTAAATGGTGTCAGTGTCGTTAAACGTTTATAAACATCTGCCTTGGTAAACTATTTCAATCCCTAGCTGCTGTCCCCACCCACGATTTTTCCACTTGTATTTTTAGCTTTATCTTGATATTATTATTTTTCTTGTTTTTAAAAGCTCCACTTAAGCTTGTTCGTCTACTAGTATAATTTCACACCATCTCCCCACTAGCACCTCGGAACATACCGCTCAGTCAAGCAACTCGTCTCCTTACTCCCAAGTCTTCCCAGCTCAAGGTTTGCAATATTTGCGCAACACTACTCGTTTGTCGGAAATAGTCAGAGCAATTCGAGCTACTTTCTTTTTGACTTTTTCCTGTTCTCATATCAAGTAGTGTTGATGTGGGTCCCAAAAACTGGAACCATATCCTAATTGCGGTCTTACCTGAGACTTGTACACCATCTCCTTTACATCCATACTACAACCTCTAAATACTTTCAAAAGCGTATGAAGAGATCTATAACCCCTATTTATAACCTCGCCAATGTGATCACCCCTATGAAGGTCTTTCATTATCCATGACATTTTCAGTTCAAACCTTCGAAAAGAATAATCGTTACAACGAAAGGCAACAATGTTCTTCATATTCACGGAGAGCAAGCCGATAACTGTGGCACAGGAGGTCACACAAAAATGTTCGCAGAAAGGTTAAAAGATGGGTGGTGGTAAAGCCAGCAGAGCTAGCTAAGGTTGTGATAGAAAATCCGGTAAATATCAAAGTTATACTAATCCTTTATCACCATGGATTAAAATGAGTGAACAACAATGGATTTTCGGTAAATAGGAATGTCCTGGTGCAGTAATCCGGAGTTGAACTGGGTGAAGAATTAGACTTCGGAGAGCTGCCTGATGCGGCTGACGAACAAAATATCACTTAATATAAACCAGGGTAGTAATCACTGAAAATGGGATTTGTATGCAAATGCATATTTTGTTTGCCAATATTTAGGTCTCCACGACCGACAAGGAAATGCATTCGAAGGTGAAATTGGGTGAATTATTATTTAATAGTGCATATATTTGAGATTAGTATGGGTATGTTCCAAGGTGTTTTATAATCAGTCTTCAACAAAATGTAAAGTCATCAATGACGTGAACACTTTTGACAATGAAACGGTTCACTTATCAAGATACACTTCCATATCATACTAGAATCAATCCAGAAACTAGAAACACGTGGACTGCGTGTTGGTGATTCGCTGGATAATATGAAGAACGTCAAGCGTGAAACAGACGGTATCGCAGGAAACCTCGGACTCCGTCTCCAAACAAAACATCCTGATGTCCTTAAACGAAATTCGGGCAACGACATCAAATATTTTCCTGGTACTGATCATCATCGATTCAGGATTGTGCTTTGGAAGCGTTTCCTTGGCCAGTAATACTATTGGTTTAAGATAGTTTCTCTGATGGTTGGCCTTCGCGGGTCGGATCCACTGATCGTTTTATCATTTTTCATTGTGGCCTTTTTGAATTTTATTCAGTGGATCGATTTTGGAATTATTTTTAACTTCCCGTATTATGGGTTGTATCCGCTGATTATTTTAAAATCCTATTCATCCATTCATTCTCCATCATCATGTTTTGAATTCTGGTCAGTGGGTGAATTTTGGATTTTTAAATTGACATTACATTACGTCTCATTTCGTAACATTAGGGGCCGATGACATAGATATTAGGCCCCTTTAAACAACAAGCATCATCATCATCATCATCATCATCATCAACAAAATGAAATACTATCTGGGTTTTGGAATTTTTGGAGTCGAAAGAGTACAAGAATTGACCAAGAAATATCAGATGAAAGTGGTGAGACGGGATCAAGTAAGTGGAACCATGCAGTTCTCAGCTAAGAGATCCGTGGTAAGCAAATCACGCCCCCAATGTCATAATCCTTGAAGGTTATCCATTTTAGTTACTTTTTGTGACAGCCAGGCAGACTAAGCGGGTTCGATCCTCGCTCAGTTTAGTATTTGAAAGAGTATAAATATGTCGATAGATCTACCAGGCCGTAAATCCTATGGGACGGAATTCCAGTACCTTGGCTTCTCCAAAAACTGTTTAACACCTACACTCGCTCCCGAATTGAAGTACTATCCTGTCACATCCGTAGATGTAAATAGATCATTCTTCCTCCGCACTGAAGCTAGTTTTAACAGACAAACGCCACAGATTTAAATAAGAAAAGTGGGAGAAGTCTATTGTATTGTATTGCAAAGCATGTTATGGGCAGGAAAAGTAGGGTGTGTCGTGTAAAATGAAGAGGCATGTGTACTGAAGTGTGTTTCTTCACGTTTGTGTTTTTTTACACGGTTTTAGTAAAACCTTACCAAGCCAAACGAAAGCACATGTCGCAACAGCCCCGACGGCCATGGCCTATTAAGTGACCGCTGCTCAGCCCGAAGGCCTGCAGATTACGAGGTGTCGTGTGATCGGCACGAGGAATCCTCTCGGCCATTTTTTATATACCGTGGCCGCTACCACCTCACCGTCAGACAGCTCCTCAATTGTAATTACGTACGCTGAGTGGACCTCGAACCAGCTCTCAGATCCAGGTAAAAGTCCCTGACCTGGCCGGGAATCGAACCTGGAACCTCCGGATAAGAGGCAGGCACGCTATCCGTACACCGTGGGGCCGGCTCTTAAGACCTTACTAATTGATTTATCACGTGTATTAATTAGCACATTGTGTCTTATCTACAAGAAGTGTGCATATTGTTTTAACTGTGAACACTGATAGATTGATACGTCTCGCAAATTATGCACGGATTGTTTGTACAAGTGGAAGGGTTACCTAGTTGTACTTCCTCTTAAAACAATCACCACCACCACCACAGCTGTACGTAGTGTGATTTCTTGTTTTTCATTCAGTTGTTTATACACGATCATGATTTCATATGTTGGTGTGGATGAATCACGTGAGTCTAGCAAAGGAATGTTACGTTTGCATTTTATTTAGTGTTTAATAGCATGGAAATAAGTGCGTACTTAAATGCATATTTCACCAGTTCTTTTTGCGGCATAGTTGCATGTTTATAGCGGTGATTTATACAGCATATACATCCGATGTCTACACTAATTACTTTGCTCATATACTATTCTAAAGACTTTGAGCTGGCACTGTCGCTTGCATTGACCTGGATTACAACTGCAGAGTGCTTGACAAGATGCTGGTGAACGGAACGGAGTTAGTCAAGCACCTAAATGAGTTCATTTGTTAGCGCTGGTTGGAACCTAACCTACGACTACGGTAGTGCAAGCCAATGTTGAGGATTCTGACTGCGTCTTGCCACAAAGGAGAATTCCCGTCCTCAATAATAATAATAATAATAATTGTAGCAAGCGGCAAGTGGTCAGCGTCTGATCACCAGAGGTGCGGCTGTAAATATGCTCCAGGAACTAACAATCCCTGGTTCTACACCACTAGCGAAAGCTAGAAGATTGCTTACAAGCAGACATGACTCGTACAAGTAAAGACAAAATTACCCCAGGTGGACAATCCACCCACTCTAAAGTGGCAACCAAGCATTCGGATTCTGGGGAGCTTGGGCGAATACGAGAGAGCAAATCGGAGTGCTCTGATAAACTTCCACGAAAGACTCACACTTTCATTGGCACATTCAACATTCAGACACTGATTCAAACAGGAAAACTGCACAATCTCACAACAGAACTTACAAAGCAGAAAATCCAAATTCTGGCCCTGCAAGAAACACGCTTCACCGATTCAGAAACGATGGATTACAATAATTATAGGATCTTCAAAAGTGGAACAAACAAGAAAATTGGTAAAGGAGCAGCATTGTTAGGAATGGCCTTCTGTGTAGACAAAAAAGTTTTGGATTCAGTAATAGAGGTGAAACCCATCAACAATAGGCTTATGACCTTAAGAATCAGGCATACAAACAAAAAATACACCTTTATTAATGTGCATGCGCCAACAAATGGAGACAATAAAAAGGAGCCTGAAAAAACAGAAAGATTCTGGGAAGAACTTGAAACAGAAATGGCCAAAATCCCTAAAAATGATGTGAAAATTCTACTCGGTGATTTCAATGCACAGCTTGGCAGGGAATACAAATACAGGAGGACAGTGGGAGACTATCCAGCCCACAGATTCACCAATAAAAATGGCACACGCCTCATTGAGTTATGCCAACAAAATAACCTCAAAATTATGTCAACATCACTCCGGAAGAATCCCAAAAAGCAAAAAACGTGGCGATCACCCATCCATCATTTAGGAGAATTTCAGATTGATCATGTGGCAATATCATATGATTACCAAAAGGAAATTCATGATGTGCAAGTGCGCAGAGGTGCTAACATCGATTCGGATCATTATTTAAGCAGAATCAAAATTAAATTCACACCCAAAGGGAAATTCAACAGGAAAACATCGGTGATTCCAAAATTTGATCTGCACAAAATCAAGGACTCCAAAATTTCAGAAGAATGGAAAAAACAACCTGCAGAGAGCTGGGAGAATTTCCAGACTAAAATCATCGAAACGGCGAAGGACCTAATCCCTCTTCGCAAGAAACCAAAACATCCTTGGTGGAATCAAGAATGTGAGACCGCACTAGAAGAAAGGAAAAAGGCATTTCAAAACTACAATTGTAACAAATCAGAAGAAACACAGAAGAAATTCTTCGAAGTTCGCAAGCATGTATCCAAGATTTTAAGACAAAATAAACGGAAATACGTCAATGTCCAACTGAAGTCAATTGAAGACAACTTCAAAAATTACAACACACACGATTTCTACAAGACCTTTGCGAACCAAATTAAAGGATATTCCCCACAGAACCTTTGCTTTCGGAAGCACGATGGTAAACTAGCCCTGACAAATAAGGAAAACTGCCAAGAATTAGCTACATATTTTTCACAGCTTTTAAATTGTCCAGAACCCAAAAAGAGATTCCCGAAAGTACAGCCAGAAATCATACCGGAAAATTCGTCACCACCAACTCAAGAAGAAATTTATTCACATATCAAGAAACTTAAAGACAACAAAGCATCAGGGGAAGACGGAATTGTAGCTGAACTTCTGAAAAATTTAGGCCCAAATTCACTCAGAGAAATTACACAAATAATCCAAAACATTTGGCAAACCGAAAAGCTCCCGGATGACTGGAAGATTGCTCTAATCCATCCACTACATAAAAAAGGCAGCAAGTTAGACGTAAACAATTACAGAGGAATCTCACTTGTATCAGTCACATACAAAATACTATCAGCCTGTCTCTTGCATAGAACACAACAACAATTAGAACCCAAATTATCAGAATTTCAAGCAGGATTCAGACCAAACAGGTCATGCCCAGAACAAATTTTCAACCTCAAAACCATACTTAAACTACGAGCCCTCAGACAAAAGCCGACAGTATGCACATTTGTAGATTTCAAAAAGGCATATGATTCGATAGACAGACCCTCCCTATTCCAAATTCTAGAAGAGAGAGGACTAGATCCCAAAACCCTAGAACTCATAAGACAAACACTAACGGGCACAAAATCTAAAGTGAAATTTATGGGAGAAATTTCAGAACCCTTCGACATTCAGACAGGTGTGAGACAAGGTGATGGACTCTCTCCAATTCTGTTCAACGTCGTCCTAGACAAGGTTATGGAAGAATGGGAGAAGGAACTCAAGAAACATGAATCTTGGAAACCGATCCGATTGGGCTTTCCCAAAAACAACCTCTACGTACCATACCTTGCATTTGCGGATGATCTGGCGATTTTCACAGAGGATGAGGAGACTGCCATCAAGCAGCTTGAGATACTTAAGGAATCTGCAGAAAAAGTGGGACTACAGATTTCATTTGAGAAAACTAAATTCTTCTGTTCAAAGACAGATATCACGAGCCTGAGAACAAAATACGGTAAAATCGACCGGGTCTCGTACTTTAAATACCTCGGAGAATTCATCGAACCGACAGGCCTTGAGAAGATCTCACAGCAAAACCGTCTCCAAAAAGTCAAGAAGGCATTAGGGTTAGTTCAAGACATCTACAACAAAAAATGCATGTCAAGACAGACAAAAATTCGGCATTACAACACAGTCATAAAACCAACAGTCCTTTACGCAAGTGAAACATTGTCACTTAACAGTAAACAAGAATTAGAAGAAATAAAAAAGCAAGAGAGGAAGATCATCAGGAAAATCCTAGGAGCAAGATATACCCAAGATGGTTACAGGCTACAATCAATCAAAACAACAGAAAAAGTTTCAAACATTGAAATTGACATTAAGAAAAGACGAATGAAATTCTTTGGACACCTCACAAGATTACCAGAAAATCGACTGTCAAAAAGAATATTAAATTATGTTAGCTCACTTAAGAATTCAACACCTTGGCTGGATGAACTTCGAAAGGACCTCAAAAACGCAAACATATGTGCAACAGACATTTTAGAAAGAGACACCTTCAGACACAAAGTCAACAAGTGGGAAGTTACATCAGAGCAACCAAAGCAAAAACAGTGCAGACCGAAATGGTCGGAAGAACGTAAACAAGCCTTCTCAGAGAGAATGAAAGCCTATTGGAAGAACAAGAAGAACCCAAAGAAAGCTTGATTGAGTTGTTTGCTTAACGTCTTCCATTATTGGGAGAATACGCTAATAATAAAAAATAATAATAATAATAATAATAATAATAATAAATAATAATAATAATAATAATAATAATAATAATAATAATAATAATAATAATAATAATAATAATAATAATAATAATAATAATAATAATTTATATAAATAAAGTTACTACCGTGTGTCTGTACATTGACTATTTTGGTAAATTTTTCATTAAGTTATCCGTTTCAGACGTAATAATTATCATTTTTAGCTTTGGTGTCTGTTTGAGTTCTTGTAACTTGAAAACTACTGGATAGATTTCTACTAAACTTCATATTTAGAATCCACCTATCCTTGGGTAGGTTTTACTGCCAATGTTGTTTCTAAATCCCTGAATTGTCTGAGAGTTTATGCGAAACCGAAACCGTGATTTTGCACTCCCATAAAATATACACAGCCAAACTTAATAGACATCTACCTGCCTTAATAGAAATAAATTTCCATAACGTTTTTTTTTTTTTGCTAGTTGCTTTACGTCGCACCGACACAGATAGGTCTTGTGGCGACGAAGGAAAGGAAAGGGCTAGGAGTGGGAAGGAAGCGGCCGTGGCGTTAATTAAGGTACAGCCCCAGCATTTGCCTGGTGTGAAAATGGGAAACCACGGAAAACCATTTTCAGGGCTGCCGACAGTGGGGTTCGAACCTACTATCTCCCGAATACTGGATACTGGCCGCACTTAAGCGACTGCAGCTATCGAGCTCGGTATATAACGTTTTTCTCATGTGCATTATTTCGATACGAGGATTAATAAGGGAGATATCATTAACGAACCGTTTTCCCCTGTCCAAAGGTAGCTCTTAAGGTCCATAGCATTTCAAATACCTGGAGCGGCCTGGAGATTTATAGGAAACCGAAACGGTGATTTTACTTTCCCACAAAATATACACGATCAGATTTAATGGAAATCTACCTGCCTTAATGGAAATCAATTTCTAAACGTTTGTTCTCACGTGCATGAAGTTGATAGATGATTAATTTTTTTTTTTTTTTTTGCTAGGGGCTTTACGTCGCACCGACACAGATAGGTCTTATGGCGACGATGGGATAGGAAAGGCCTAGGATTTGGAAGGAAGCGGCCGTGGCCTTAATTAAGGTACAGCCCCAGCATTTGCCTGGTGTGAAAATGGTAAACCACGGAAAACCATCTTCAGGGCTGCCGATAGTGGGATTCGAACCTACTATCTCCCGGATGCAAGCTCACAGCCGCGCGCCTCTACGCGCACGGCCAACTCGCCCGGTATAGATGATTAATAAGAGAGTCATACATACATACATACATACATACATACATACATACATACATACATACATACATCCGTCCGTCCGTCCGTCCGTCCGTCCATCCATCCATCCATCCATCCATCTGTATTTAGGGCAGTCGTTTTGGTCGCAGATTCCCTGTCTGGTGTTTTCCTAGTCTTTTGTTAAATAATTGCAAAGAATTTGGAAATTTATTTACCGTCTCCCTCGGCAAATTATTCCAATCCCCAAGTCCCCTTCGGGTAAACGAATATTTGCCCCAGTCTGCTCTCTTGAGTTCCAACTTTATCTTGATATTTTGATCTTCACACCGCTCAAACTTATTTAACTGCTTATATCATTCCATACCATCTCTCCACTGACAGTCGGCCTAAGCAGCTCGAACGGCAGGTTCGATCCTGGCTCAGTTCAGTGGTATTTGACGGTGCTCAAATCCTCTATGTCAGCCTCGTTTCGGTAGATTTACTGGCAAATAAAAGAACTTCTGTGGGACAAAATTCCGGGACCTTGGCTACTCTGAAAACCGTAAAAGTAGTTATTATTATTATTATTATTATTATTATTATTATTATTATTATTATTATTATTATTATTATTATTCACATCGTTATGACCAACTGAGGAGCACGCTTGAACTTATTTAGCTGATGAGTTTGCTTTCTTTTCTCTTCCCAAAATCTCTTTATCCTCTCACTGAAATTCTTCTTACGTTCTTCCGGCCAAGCTTTACTAGTTCTAGATTTTGGAGCTGCGAAACAATGATTATTAATCAATATTGAGAAAGCAGATAGGTTCTTCACAGTTTCCTGGTTGATGCTGATTTCCTGAAGATCTAATTATATTTTATTTAGGGGCCTAGCCAGTTGTTCTTGACTTTCAGTGTGAGGGCAAGATTTATAATTTTTTTGGTCAGTCTATCATTGTTCATTCTGAGAATATGATCATAGAATTTCAACCTCTTTTCCTTATAGTGTCTGAAATTTACTTCAGTATGGCAGTAAATTTAATGAGATTTCATTTTCATCCATACTCCCTCTGTGTAGACTGGGCCGAAAATTTTCCGTAAAATTTTCTTGCTTGCTTTTCCATGCTTTTATGAGTGATGTACCGCCAATGATGAATGTTTCAGGTTTTATTACTGTGTTATAATGTCTTAGTTTTGTTTTCCCAGATAACGATTTTTTGTTATATGTGTTCCAAGTGATTCGATATGCTTTCTGTATTTTAGTAATTTCTTCTTCTTCCTGTTTTTATTTCTCAACTGACAGCTGGGAACATTATCAACTGACAGTCATCCACCAGCTACACGCATGAAAAATTTAAAGGGGCCAGTAGGGAGAATCCTTAAGAAAAATAATGTTATGTTGGCGGATAAGGAAGTATTAACTTCAACTGCGTTATAGAGGAGAATCTCCTGCCATCCAGTAGAGCCCCTTTTGGAATAGAAACATTAAAAACACCAGGAGTCTACGAGATGAGAACGTTTAACTTCACATTGAAGAAGAGGAATAAGAAGACATTAAAAAAGCAAAACTATTGAAAAAAAATGTTTTTAATAACTTTTAATTTTTTGTATATTTTTATATTTGTCTGATGTCAATTTTAGATATTTATATCAGCTGAAGATGTCTCCATTCGAGACGAAATATGTCCTGATTTCATATAAACACGTAATGTGTTAATCCTGAGTATTACCCGGCCAGGTCAGGGATTTTTATCTGCATCTGAGGGCTGGTTCGAGGTCCACTCAGCCTACGTGATCACAATTGTAGAGCTATCTGACGGTGTGATGGCGGCCCCGATCTAGAAAGCCAAGAATAACGGCCGAAAGGATCCGTCGTGCCCACCACATGACACCTCGTACACTATAGACCTTCGAGCTGAGCAGCGGTCGCTTGGTAGGTCATGGTCCTTGGTAGTGCCATTGGGTTTGGTTTATTTGTTTATTTATTCATTTATCTGTGTCTTTATAGAGTGGCGAAGTTAGGGCTGTTGGCCCTCTCTTACACTTAAGCACATACAATTTTTAGACGTTTACACCATTAATTTAAAATATCTTACCGAGCTCGATAGCTGCAGTCGCTTAAGTGCGGCCAGTGTCCGGTATATGGGAGATAGTGGATTCGAACCCCACTGTCGGCGGCCCTGAAGAGGGTTTTTCCGTGGTTTCCCCTTTTCACACCAGGCAAATACCGCGGCTGTACCTTAATAAAGGCCACGGCCGCTTCCTTCCCACTCCTAGCCCTTTCGTGCCCCATCGTCGCCATAAGACCTATCTGTGTCGGTGCGACGTAAAGCAAATTAAAAAACCCCTTGGTAATCAATTACAGTTTATGAGATAAGACGAGTAATTCAGATAAGGAGTAACAATAATACAATTAATTAAGATTACTATTGATGAAAAATTGTGAGATTAATAGAGAGTAGACAATAACAGATAGATATCAGATTAATAGCTAAAAAAATTTATCTACTAACTAGCTTAAAGGAAAACTTATTCTAATATGAGGCAAAAATATATTAACTGAATATTACTATGTTACAATCTGAGTTCACTAAGAACTATGTAACTATGTTATCTATTTCTAGGAACAGTGCATAGTCTTAAATGAGGAGAGTGGAAACGTAATTTTATACGTAATTTTTTGGTTTCATTCACACGCCATTCAGTCTTACATTTATTCAGTGCAACTGTTCGTACTCTGGAAAAGTTTCCGGTAGGCTGTTTTAAACGTCCTAGACGAGCAAGATACCATAGAAACACGCAATAGTGGATTCAACTCTGCAGATAGGGATGATCGTATTCCATAACTTCGAAGCAGTGACCATGAATGAATGGCAGTACGTATTTGTTCGATGCGATGCTATTTCAAGCAGTGATCCTCAACGAGTATTAATTTCGTAGAATGAAGAAAACAGCCTAAAATTGGACGATAGAAAGGTTATAATAAAAAGTATTGAAAGATGGAAAACTCTCTCAATTACAGTTAAGTAAAAGTCAATATGGATCCGTATAATGATGTTCATAAACGCCAGATTCTTTAAGATAATTAAGAAATTAAATTAAGAATAATTAAGAATGGACGATACACATATAACAGATATAACAGTCCGACTCCTTGGCTGAATGGTCAACGTTGAGGTCTTTGGTTCAGAAAGTCACTGGCTCGATTCCCGGCGGGTCGGGGATTTTAATCGCGTCTGGTTAATTCTTCTGGCTCGGAGACATATTCAGAGAACACTCCACAGTATCAACCATCAGAGAAACATGCAATAGTGGATACACGCCTGCAGACTGGGTTGGCGTCAGGGCATCCTGTCGTAAAACAGGGCCAAATCCACACGTGCGACACAATTCATACCCACGACCCCACAGTTGAGGGAAAAGTGGTAAAGGAAGAAGTTTCACATTTAACAATACAGACCAGTGTTATGCGACTATGTTTGGTACTGTGCCCTACAGGACTCTAGGGTTCCGGCCAGGCGAAAGCCGGTCTCGAACCCAGAGTACAGTAGTGAAAGAACTCTCATAAACGTGAGCTTGTGCACTTAGTCTTACCTGAACACATATCCTCGCTCGGCCGTCCAATAGCACTTCTCAGGGATAACATGGGTGAATAATGGGCAACATTAAGATAAAACACTAGGATATGTGACTAATCAGGTAAGAATCAGCTAAATTAAATTAAAAAATATCTAACAGAAAACATCGCTGCATTCAAAGTTTTACAAACAGGGATTATTACATAAACAAAAACTATTTACAAAAGGAAGAGCTTTCAGAATGCTTGGGTAAAGATAATGTTGAGCCGATGACAACCAGTTCACTGCCTTCACGACACAGCTGTACTGTAATAAGCATGTTACAATTGTATAAGTAATGAAATCTAGAAAAACGGATATCTGCTGAAATACATATCTAACAGTAATTCCCATAAAATTTACTATGCCTCGTACCATCGAACCCAGTGCAAACAAATATAAACACATATAACGAACCGTGTCCTGACTCGGTCACGAACCCTAGTCCCATGAAGAGTAAGGCGTATAATATTCATATACAAACAATCTAAAAGAACACAACCAACATGTCCATGGGGTCAATATCAAACGTGCCAGTGTTAAAATTAAAGTAGAACAAACAGAGCAACAAAAATCTCTCCCTGCGTTCAAAACATCAAGGTCGTCTCCTCCCCCATACACACTCGACAAGCTGCAGACGGCAATATAACCGAGTTTCAAGACTGTGACGTCAGGCACAACAACCCTCACCACTTCACACTTGACAAGCGGCAGTCCACATGATTTACGAGCTCAGCTGGCTGCCGGCTAAGAAATCTCGCCTCTCAAAACACCTCACGTAATCTGGCTGCTAAAAGCACTCTTTTAAATACACCTGGGCTATCCGCCCTCATCTCAATATCACCAGCAATATAACAAATCTTATTTCTGCCTCCCATGGGCTCAACCTTGATAAAACAAAGACACAAATCAATAAGCGATAGTTACATGGCCATAATAAGGCATCTCTAATGCATCCAATACACTCTCAAACTGTGCTGGGCTTTCTCATATCAATTCATACAGTCAGCTACATACATAATGCTCACATCTCTCAAACATTCGGACTTGCTCGCCCTGTCAGTAAAGCTAGGTGAATTACGGGTTGAATCCTGGTCTCAACTACACAGCCTACGTCTGCAGAAACAAATGCCTGAACGCGACACAATAAAACAGTGCCTGCCCTTAGACTAACCTACTATGACCAAGGGAGTTCGACCTGACCCATGAAGATAACACGTACGCTAATATAATACTATCGAAATAAAAGATAAACACACCAACAAGGAATCTACAAACTATCATCTACCCTAATGTACGGGGTTCGAGCTTGAGGCCTAGCTCTTTATTACTCAGAAATATTCCTACCATAACTAACCTGTTGACTGACGGCCCCCCTATTCCTATCTAAATTTAAATGACATGCTTGAAACAGAATTGGAAAGCTCTGACCTTATATGATTGATGACATGACGGAGCGGCCTTCCCTGTGGACCACTGAATTTAGCACATCATGACAAACTGCGATGCTTGCAGCAGATACTGGTGAACACTTGGAGACATTCTTTCTTGTGTGACTCCTTCGTACAGCTCCTTAGGTGGTTGGAAGATGTCCCCTTCGACGTCGCGCTGATCAGGTGCGCCCAATGTTCCTGGATCGATTCCCGTGGTCGTGTCGGCTTCAGCTCCGGTTGTGGCTTCCTCGCAATGATGATGTAGAAGCTCGTTCTGGCTTGATGCAGGGGTAACTGAAAACAAATTCATTTATTACAGCCTGTCCAGATTCGATGCCTGTTTCCACTGCTATCGTGTCTCACACGTTACATTGACCAAGTCTTGTTCAGAATTTTAAACCTGGTACACTCTAGTTTCTTCACCACTCTTAGTAACACTGTTATTCCATCCTTTCACTCGGACAACATGTAGTTCTTGAAGAACTACCCTGAGCCTATATTTATTCTAGCATTACGTCAGTTACAACTTGACCTCTCAGGAATATGAAGCTACTAGTTCATCAGTCTATTATAGGCAGTACCTCATCTCACCATAGCATCTCAACACAGGTAACATCAAGAATTTAGCTGAATATGCAAGTTAATTACTTACTTCCTCGCAGATACAGTAGTACTAGTTGTATGTGCAGCTCGAAGACAAAATGTGGTTCGCAGTGCCGACTGGTAGCATGACGACTTCGTTCAAGCAGCCTTACGGTCAAAGAATGATGTGATGTGCCAGGCGGCCTCGTTTTTATAACCAGGTTAGCGTAACCACGCCGCTTGATCGCGTGCAGGATCCGCGCGCCCGCGACTCGAAGTTTTCCCGCACAAAGCACGTCAAGTACTCTATTTAACGAATGCATTTATGGTTGCAGCCCTAATGCATATCAAAATTAAGCAGAAATTATGCAGGTTGCAATTCTTGTATCAAATCCAATGCAACTTTTCCGTAATCAAAGATATTAATTTAATTCTTTCTTCCCTCCGAAGGTAAGTTTTGCCGGGATCCGGGAAGCGTCCCCAATCTTCATTAAGAGGCTTGGCTTGGGACATAACTCCCTTTAATGAGGTTCTGGAGATTTATCATAATGACGCTCTAGCTCACTTCACACAAGAACGCTTCTTCTGGACTCTTTTATGAAATATACTATAAGACAATGACTTCGTGGGTGGTCTCATGTAATCCCAATATCCAATACTAAAATCTATACTATTGGTCCATGAACAGAACGGTTCAGTACAGGGCTCACGGATCGTAGGCTCCGATGGATTCATATCAGGAGATATTGTGGGCCAAATACTGTTCTTTAGATTTTCCTTCTTTCAATCTGAGATTTGTTGGACTTTGTTGAAACATCTTGTCACCATCAGGATGCTCGATAATCATGAAAGGGAATAATGATATGGGAGAATATTTAGTTATCTCAAAACTGTCACCGTATCCTCCGGACAGGTGTAGAAGTCCTACATAGGTCATAGGAACTGAATCACTTCAGCATGCAAGTACCATGAAGTAAGAAATGGCCCATAATTTAAAGTGATCTATACTCTAACTCGCCCGACAAAGCGACACAACTGGAACTTAGCTATTCTAAGTTGTGCTTCCCAACGCCAATGCTCTGTTGTAAAATTCCGACATTCTCAGATCCATTGCGGAAACTAATATCTATCATGAGAGCTACCAAATCTCACCGAATTCAGATGGAGATGGACAGGCAGTCCTCTCACACAAATGCTGTTGCGTGTTTTCACGAACAGTACTCACTACCGACGTGAGTAAGTATTGTAGCCGTCCGATCCTCACGAGTATTGAAACATCTTGAAGCAGAAACAAGGCGTTGGTGGATGCAGAGTGGGTCTCGGCCCTCAAGTGGCCACGGCTGGCCTTTGGCCCAACAGCTCTGCACTCCGACCGGCTAACCGAGCAGAGGAGGGGTGATCACGGCCCTACCGTGGCACTACGCCTCTGCATTCGGGAGACGGGACAGGGCTGGACCTCACGGCTGATCTCCACCGTCGTGTCTCCTGAGAGTGGTTTTCCGTGGTTTTCCATTCTCCTACACCAAGGCAAATGCCGGAACAGTTCCTAGTATAGGCCACGGCTGCATCTCCTTCACCGTAACGAATTTCCCGGCCTGAGAGACGGCGTCACCTTCTAAGTGGCCCGCCTCCCCCTTCAGGGGAGGGATGAAAACGTTTTAGTAGTAGTAGAAACAAGGCAATAACTCGTAGTTTGGTGATCCACAGGTTGACTGAACACCTGAGTGGTCTGGTATTACGAGCCTGTTATCGAGTTCAGATTGGCTCACGCTGTTCGCTCTTCAAATATCGTGCACTTTGAGCAGCAATGAGTCTGGCTCTAGACTGTTCCCACTCGTTCATTGATGAGCCTCTCCGCTCGTTCGAGCAGCAGGCTTCTTATACGAGCTCAATAATAAAAGTGGAGAGGGATAACAGGACCTGGCGGAATAAGCTCATACTCGCTCATTGCTGGGTTCCTCTAACGGTCTTTGTAAAATCACGAGGTTTTCCTAAGCCTAGAAGGCGACATTTCGAGAATGATATAAAATAAATAGTTTTCAATTCACGTCTGTGAATGAACATCTTCTTACAGGTGCTGAAATGAAGCTCAGAATAAGTGGACATTTTATTTACTTTAAATTCCCAAACAGTGTGGGTTGCCGACTAGGACAAAATTAGAAATCTAAAAATCTAGAAAATAAACTTTTTTTAATGGTAATTTCTCTGCAATGTCAGTCTTATAAAGATTCTAGTATCAGTAAAAGAAACAAAATTACTGGAAGAGTCATCTAGTAAAATATAATACAGCAGAGGTAGCCAGAGCTGAATGCTATGGAGAAATAAATATTCAAAGAAATTTCTCAGCCATCAGCGGAGAGATGGCGTGGAGTGACATTAGTAGACGAGTAGGTTTGAGTGGTGATTTTAAACGCAGGAAAGATCACAGCATAAAGTTGGAAGTCAAGAGGACAAGTTGGGGAAAATATTCGTTTATAGGAAGAGGAGTTAGGGATTGGAGTAATTTACCAAAGGAGATGTTCAACAAATTTGGGAAATTATTTGCAGTTATTTAAGACAAATCTAGATAAAGAACAGAGAGGAAATCTGCCACGTTGGTGACTGCCTTAAATTCAGATCAGTGGTGATTAATCGAAAAAATGACAACTTTGAGAACAGAACGTTTCAAGAAATTCTTTGGATACCGCCCAACAACATTTACAACTGATATGCATTTAGGGCTGTCACCCAGGTGGCAGATGACCTATCAGTTTTTACCTAGACTTTTCTTACATAATTTCACCCTTGGTAATATCATTCCAACTCCTAATTCCTCTTCCTATGAACGAATACTTCCCCAATTGAGAAGTGGCGTTGAAAAGCGGACAAGTCCACCCTTAAACAGAAATGAGTTACCAGGCAAATGCTGGGGCTGTAACTTATCAAGGTCACGGACGCTACCTTTCCACTCCTAGCCATATTCTGCCCTCTCGTCGCCATAAGACCTATCTGTGTCGGTGCGACGTAAAATATCTCGTAAAAAAGAAATGGGTTTTACGTGATTTTGGTATGGTTTCAATGGGATCTATCGATATTCGCAACTGTTTTCAACCAAATCCTAACTCGTCCTGTATATTTGATTATATGACGTGACATTCAAAATTGAGGAAGCTTTTATCTTTCCTGAAAAGTATAGGTCTCTGGACTTATCCTTTTTCGAACGACACCTCCTCAATTAGTCCTTTGAATTTCAATTTTATCCTCATATTATCATATTTCCTACTTTTAGAAACTCCAGTCTAGCTTATTCGTCTACTGACGTTATTCCACGCCATCTCTCCACTGACACCTCGGAGCATACCACTTAGTCGAGCAGCTCGTCTCCTTACTCTAAGTCTTCCCAGCCCGAAGATTATAACATTTTCGTAGCAATCGTGCTCTTTCGCGTTCGATCTGTTGCATTTTTCGTATGAAGTAATCCTGGTGAGTGTCCCGTACACTGAAACCGTACTCTAATGAAGAAACAAGTTTTAGACTACACACTCTAAAACTGTTTATTTTTGCAATACAATTTATTGTAATAGGCTAATGTCACATTAACTAGACGACAAGACAGAAGATAGGCAAAACAATAAACAGGAACTTATCATTTCTGTTTTAAGGTTTATTTAAAAAAAATGAATTTGGACTTTTTACTTGGGATTAGGATATTTATTAATTTTAATCAATTGTTTTCTAAAGTGCAATCAAGCACTTGTGCTCACTTTAATTGAGGTATGCATTTGAAGTCCTTATTCACTCATATTCAACATAAGCCTCTTCAGATTTTAATGTTACGGGTCGAATCGTTGTACAAAAACCGAAGTTTTCCTAAGGAGCGAACTGTAGCAGGTGCTCAACGTCGTTAACCTTTGCATCTTTAATCGGGAAGGAGTGCATTATATTTATGCTTAGGACAGCCTTTGAAGCAGCTTTTTCTTACTCCTCCTTTATGTAAGTAAATGTCTTTTTCAGATCCCTCGTGTCCACGATAAAATAAATGCTTCGCGACAGTTTGAAGGATAGCTGATGTGCAAGTTCAAGCATTCTAACACAAGCTTGTAACTATAAGACTGAGCAAATGTATTATTGGACTTACCAACTTTATAATTGAATCTACTCAAATTACCTACAATTTTTGGTGGGTAATATGACCTATTTACTTCTTGCATTGAAAATTCTGGAATGTCACAATTTGTCTGTGGCTCAAACACGGACTTTCGGGAGTTTAACGTTTGAAATTAGTACACTAACAGTTGTCCAGTAACACCCTCTGCAGAGATCAGACAAAAACTCATTTTTCAAAATGTGGACTTAACGACATTTTGCATTGGAATACTTGAAGTCTTTCCAGTGACTTATATGCCCTCCCCTTGACATCCTTTCTACAACCCCTAAATACTTTTTTAACCATATGAAGAGATCTGTAACCTTTATTTATAACCTCCTTAATGTGATTACCTCATTATGATTGCAAGTGCAATGGAGTTGAACCATATGTGTTACTAGAAGCATGGACGTTTGTTCTCTGAAGATAATGGGACATAAATTCACCGTTAATTCCTGTACTTAAACCGCATGTTAAAGTACGTAATGCATCATAAAACTCACTCATTTGTTTGTCAGACATATTGGACATTTATTTGATACTTGTAAGAAATATTGATTTATAGGACAAATTACCGTTTGCTTCCAAGCAGATAATGTGGCAGATTTTAAGGCAACAAGTCAGTGGTGTAGAGTAGGATTTTTTTTTAACAATTGGCTTTACGTCGCGCCGACACAGATAGGTCTTACAGCGGCGATGGTATAGGAAAGGGCTAGGAATAGTGAGAAAGCGGCCGTGGTCATAATTACTGTACATCCCCAGCATTTGCCTGGTGGGAAAATAGGCCGCCCATAGGGTTCAAACCCAATTTCTCCGGAATACAAGCTCACAGCTGCGCGCCCCTGACCGCACTGCCAACTCGATCGGTGCGTAAGACCTATGCCGTTCAATGCGGGGGACCAGGAGGCTTAACATAAGGAGAGGAACTGACCATCTAACAGTCGAATAGGGGAAGATAAAATTAGTTTTGCAACAATAATTTAACAGGTGGAAGTGTCCAGAGACGTTCTGCTTAGTCACAGTTCGAGTTTTATGAATTGGAACGACGGTATGAGTAAAGGGATATTGTATTCTTTCAAATACTCCAAATGGGTTTTTATCACCACATCTCGGCAGAATGGTACCTTTCTCTACGGATACTTCGTTCCCATTCCTAGCTCGTACAATTACACATACACGCACAGACAACTCTCCGACCCAGCGGTACATGTATCTCACTCTCATGGGGTGTACCGGATTAAGCAGCTACAGAGCAGACGAGCCTAACACGCCCGGCACTAAAAGCAAGCAATACACTTAAAAAGAAATGGTTTAACATAATTGTGAAGCTTCGCAGTTTAGGCAGCAGACTTCAACTGAGTGAAAAAGGTGAGCTGGAAAGTTGGTTTCCATCCTTATTTTAATTGTACTGATTCTTCTTAACTCAGCAGTGATTAGTGAATGATATTTTGAAAATGGTGTCAAGCTTATCTTTGGGATAATCAAGTTATCATAAAACGTCTTTCAGTAAATGAAACTCAAATTAACAACGATACATTTATTTGCATCTAACGAATCATTCTCGAGAGACATTTGAATGGAAAACTGAGTCGGCAGGTGTTTCTTTTTACAATTTGTTTTACGTCACACCGGCACAGTTAGGTTTTATGGTGACGATGGGATGGGAAAGGCCTAGGAGTGTGAAGGAAACGGCCGTGGCCTTAAAAAGGTAAAGCCCCAGCATTTGCGTGGTGTGAAGATGGGAAACCACGGACAACCATCTTCCGGGCTGCCGATAGTGGGGCTCGAACCCACTATCTCCGGGATGCAAGTCGGAAAGTGTATGATTCAGTGCATTAAAATGGGCAAACTGACTCAGAGCCAAGGACACTATCAGAAATGAAATAATCAGTTGTCTAGAGTATGATGAGTTAGGCCTTTTTGTATCTGAGTCATGGCCATCCATCAATACTTCACATCACAGCCTGCCTAGTTGCTGGGTAACATCGCGCCACGCATTTTGTTTCATTAATTTCGTGGCGCAAATTTGAAGTTGAGCGCCAGTCATAAGATGCATACACTGCTTGAAAAAATCAAGCACCCAGAAGGAGTGGCTGAAAGTGAATGAAATTACATATGCTGAAAAATCATATGGATTTATTGAACTGATTACAATATGGGATGAAAGAGACACGGCCGTTGGCAGTTACAGGTGGAATGTTGGCGTCAGATCAGTAGGGTGTCACAACTCTCCCCCCCCCCCGTCACTGGCCGCAATGCGGTTCGGAATGGCGACAAACAGCCTTTGGATACTCTCCTGAAGCAAGTTCATCCACTGTTGTTGCAGATGTCACCTCCAGATCTTGCAGGTTGGTACAGGGACGCAGTCCCTTTCCAGTGTCATCCCACACGTGTTCAATGATGAAGAGGTCCGGGGATCTTACCGGCCACGAGAGAACCTCAACATGCTCTAGGCAGTTCATAGACACACGTCCTGTGTGTGGACGTGCATTATCTTGTTGGAACACTGTGCTAGGGTGCTGTGCCATAAGGGGCAGGACGTGCGAACGCAGAATGTCTGTGACGTATCACTGCGCGTCAAAGTCTGCCGAAGCACTTTTAGAGGTAACCTGAACGCATATCCCATGGCTCCCCATACCATGATGCCAGGGATTACCCCTGTGTGCCTTTCCACAATATGGAAAGTATCTGAACAATGCCTTCGACGCCACCAAACCCGCACACGATGGTCATCGGAGGTTATGGAGAAGCGGGACTCATCACTGAACATGATGCGACGCCGGTCGTCCTCTGTCCATGCCTCCCGGGCAAGGCACCACTCCAAACGCAGGCGTTGGTGTTCTGGTGTCAATGACAATCGGCACTTGGGGCGGTGTATGCGAGTCGTCTAGACACTGTGCGGGAGCTCATATGATGTTGTAGAGTCTCCAGGACATGTTCACGGATTGCGGATGCCGAAGTTACGGTATCCCGTAATGCTTAGCGCACCATATGACGGACGTCCCTCGGGGTGGTGTTTCTTGGTCGATCCGAACCTGCACGACGTGACTGGGTGCCCTCATGCACCCATTGAGTCCAACATCGGGCCACTGTGGTATCTGAATGGCCCACATGCCTGGCAATAGCACGATATGACCAACCAGCCTCATGCAATACCACGATACGAATGCGACCTCTGTCAAATGCTGTCACTTGGTGGATAGGCTGTCCAACGCGTCTGCGAGGAATCGCCTGTGCTTTGTACTAGACGTAGTCGCCTCTGAACATCTTGCGTTAGTGTCTGACTCACAGCAGTGGACTGGTAACAACTTATCAACGACAGGACGGTGCCCTCACGAATGCACTCTGGTGGATGTTCTACACATTACAGATCCTTGTAAATGTAATCATTTACTCGCGCATCAATTTTATGCATGTATACCGAAATGAAATAATATTGAACCACTCCTTCTGTGTGCTTAACTTCTTTTGTCATTCAGTGTATATTTATGTCAAAAACAAAGTTTAGAAAATGACCTCACTGTTCTGGTTGTATTTCTCGAAGTTCTTGAGCTGAATATCATTTAACCTTCCCGGTGTTTTGAGTTGTTCTTCTTTTGAACAACAGGAGATCCCTTTTACAATGTACTTTTGAGGTCTTCAGCTTACAGTAGAGACTGATAATTATATATTTCAACCACAAATCCTAGTATCCTTTTCCTCCTATAAGTTTGCTCATCAAAGAGATTGGGTTCAAAACTCACCGTAGGCAATCCTTGACAGAAAAATCTTCGAGAGTTTTCTTCCTGTTATTCCGATAGCAGTGAGAAGGAACTTGAAATTTGACCATTAGCCTGGAAGGGGAGGTGTAGGAGAAAGTGTGAATGGACGAATTTTTTCTCCAAACTGCAGAGCGGAAGCCTGTTGCAGTAAATTACTGCTTTACACTTAATTATGTATTCTTTCTGCCGGAGACATTCCCAACTGGAGTGGTTCACGAAATGTGATTCTGACAACACGCAACTCAGCTGAATGGGTTGTGGAGGTGCTGAAGGTATTGGGTGTCATCCACCGGGGAGGTAAAAAAGGATAGTTTTTGACGTAGTTAGAACCATAAAATTCAGGAAATTTGACATTTGAGATTTTAATTACACAGAGTTATTTACAATATCCTGATTAAATTGAGTATAATCTACTAACCCTGAATCCGAAGTCTTTTTTTGTATCATGAACTTCAGAACCCTAGTAAGTCCAAAGATATCATAATTGACCAAGGAGAAGAGATCCAGCTCAAAGATAAAATAAGGGGACTGATGATAGTATACGAGGCACGAAGCAGGAAGTTGTGAGGCAGAAATAAGAAGACGAATCAACTTAGAGAGAGTTGCAAAAAAAAAAAAAAAATATCTCACAACGTTCTGGAAGAACAGACCAATAACAGACAATAGAAACATCCACCTCGTTGAAACTCATGCTTTCTCCGTCTTTCTATGTGGTTGTGCACCTTAAAGGCCAGAGACAAACAGCCCGTTCGAGATGTGGAGTTGGCGCAGAATGCTGCCTGTAGAGTGGACAGAAGCAAAAATGAATGTATCCATCACTGAGCAATTCTCCCCAAACGTCTTTCTTCCCTTGTCAGTTAGAAGTTCCTCCAATTCTTTGGTCACATCACGAGAAGAGTTGGAGAAAATATTGCATCATGCAAGGGAAGACCACAAAGAAGGGCAGTGTGCAGACGGATTGATCAAATTAAAACGCTCAGTGGTTTGTCTCTTCAGTAGGTTTTCAGAGGAGCTGAAAGCTGTCCAGGATGGAGAAAAATATTTAATGTGTTCAAGACGCTCGAAAGAAGACTTGTGTTGATGGACTCAAAATTCGGGGATTCATCGAGCCGACGACATTAATGATTTTAAAGTGGGAACAATAACATTTTGTTAAGTTCTTATGCATTTGAAAGGGAGTTTACGACCTTTAGAAGATATTCTTGTTGTACTGTTACGAATAAAGGACCGTTTTATTTTTTAATATAGTTTTTAGAATTTCTTTAAGTCGCACCGATGATGGAATAGGAAAGTACTAGTGTGTAAATAGGTAACCACCAAAAACCGCCTTCAGGGCTTCCGACAGCGGGGCTCATACTCACTATATCCGAATGCAAGCTGATAGCTAGCCAGTTGTTTGTTTTATCGTTCTAATTTAATGTTGGGATGGCCCAATAAATACACACACAATTACTGTAACTTCAGCCATGAATCACCAGACTCCAGTCTATGTCCTCCTCACAGCGGGCGGTCATTAGATGGTCTACCTCGTCTGGCTATAATCTGTATTAGACAGGCTACAATTCAACATAGGGATGCTAACTCTTCCTGCCTCAACACACGATGACATTTCATTGGTTCGACTGCGGAGAAAGTCCAGTGATTCACACAGTCAACACATTAGCTCACGTAGCCGCTCTACACAGCGATAATTAAACAATGGTCAAACAAGAGCAACCTCTCCACAGTATTACAATACTCCTTAAAAAACGACAATTAACACCATTCCAATTATACTCACGACAGCTGCTCTGCAGACAGGCTCCAAGACGGTCTGTAGTCCACCGTAGTATACATACACGGTACTCTAATGCAGAAGACACACAGTACGTTGTACACCAACATGACGGTACTCCGACACCAGCAGGACACTGATGTCAGTCAGCACTGCCAACCGAACTCCAACACTGACTTACTGTTGGCGGCTAACCACCTTTTTATATCCTGATGACGGAGTACTAGAATCTTCGGGGCTCGGTTATAGACGGAATGTTGTTGATGTACATCAGTTAAAGTTCTCGCAATTTCCTTGTTGACGACCAGCGACTCAAAAGTTAGGGAGGACCACCCGCCGGGTCGGCTGTTGACCAATAGCATGCTTGCCTCGTAAGTGAGAGACTCCATGTGGACCGCATTGCGGAATTCAAAAGCATGCCGGACGTTAACGAGGCAATTGAGAGAACTATACATTTACCTGGAAATTTGACTAGGTTTGTTTCTTTGCTTAAAATGTTAATTTCCTATGTGCTGGTTGTTTAATTGTTTGCTTTGTTTATTGCAGGATTGTGTGCTGAGTCATGGAAAGTTGAATTACAATTGCTAGAATCGAAAATACTTCAGGGGAGATCAGTGCAAAGACTTTCAGGTTGGCACGCAAATGCTAGTCCAATATAGCTGCAGTGCCACAGCAGGAATAGTAACAATAAAACCCTGGAAGAAAAAAGGATAAAATTATAAGACCTTGAGAATTGTGCGGCCAAAATAGGATTACAAACTTCCTCTGAAAATTTTAGAAGGGATCACTAGTGTCTGAAATGAACCTACAGGAATTCAAATATCCAAAATCAATTAAAAGCATCAACAAATTCAGATCCTTCGGTGAGGCTATGGCAGTAACAGCAGTGGAGAAGGAGAACACGAAAGCACGAATTCACAAAATGGGAAAAGCATATCACGCAACGATGAATATATACAACAAAAAGCTCAATATCCAAGAATGCTAAATTGAGACATACAAAACTGTATTCCTTCCAGCAGCAGCAGCAGAGTGTTTGAATACCTTCTCAGAGAGAATAATAAGCAAAACACAAAAGAAAATCCTAAGGAAAATTATGGGACTTGTTTCGGAGAATGGTACATACAAATTGAGACCAAAACAAGATTTATGCAGTGCATCAGAAAAAAGGTCATGTTTTCAGAGAAAGAAGATATAAAGTTCTTGGTTCACCTGTACAGAATACTATGCAAATAAAAAATCCACCAGCATTTTTCAATGAAGCTGAAGAAGATTTGAATCTACTCAACATAAAAAAAGGGAAAAGTATAAATATAATGCAATATAGGAAAGCAATATATGATAGTTAATACCCAAAGCGAGCCAGAATATGCCAGGCAATAAATGGACGAAAGAAAGAAAACAGCAATACCTAGAAAGGATGAAAGGTCTTGGGAAGACAAGAAGAAGAAAACTGGTTCATGTAGTCCTAGGATGGGCTAACCGAATGAATGAATGAATGAAATAATGAATAATAATCCATGGGATCAGTTAGCATAACTTCCAATTGTACTCTACCAGGTGGCATTAAAAGCGGAACTCTCTTGGGTGACATTGGGCCTTTACTTGTTCCACGACTTACCAGAGATTATGATGAGGAGCTGTTAGAAGAAAGAAGTGAGTGGAATGCCATGTCGTGACCGCTTTCAGCAAGAGATGGCAAACCGCAGTGAAGGTTCTTTTTCCTCGTACAGCTTTAATTATGATTTAATTACGCATTTGAGAGAAACTTAACAACATGCTTCAGGTTGTGCTTGTTTCACTTGAAGACAAATGAGGGGACTAGTAACTATTTCGGTATCAGCCAGTTCAACAAAGTTTGGCTATTCTCAGTCTATCGCCACTTCAAATATTTCACAGTTGATATGCAATGATCCTCTACATACATGATCTCTAGAGTCCGTATTTTTAGCCAGAAATCAGTTAGAATACAAACTTACTGAAGCGGGTAACGAGTATACTGTAGACTGCACAACGATTATGTTAAAGATTTGCATAAACATCGGGGGTACAGCCCATCAGAAACCCTAGAATTTATGTTACCATTCCTACATTGCAGAAAAGCAGGCTAGGCGACTCTCCCTAATAAACACATCAGTTTGCATTCTATTCTATTACTGCCTAAAGTCCAGTGTCTAATTATCACTGCACAGGTTGTGTGAATACTATCTTCCAATAATCTCAGGCTGTGACAAATGGGGTAAGTAATTTCTATCCAGATGAAACTGGGGAAACTAACGGATTGACGTTTCGGAGAAGGCCTGTGGACCTATGTCCTTCGAAATGCCGCACAATCAATTCCACACACCCCCCGCCCCCACCTCACTCACTGTCTTCATACGTTTAGTTGAGTATTGATCATTGTATGGACCATGTGTCTCCACTCTAGTTCCATTCTGAGCAGCTCGTTTCAGTTCAATCATCGTGATGCTAGTATCTCATTTGACACAATTTAACCAACGTGACCTTGTACTCTTTTTCCACCCACCATTCCAAGAATTGCATGATTTCCCAGAGACGTCTTTCTCACATGCGTCTACCGTCGAGTTTTACGAATACCTCGGGTGCAACTTCGGACCAAAAATACAGTCTTCGAGAAGCTTGGGGGTGAAGGATAAGTTCTTAAAGAAGAGATCAATAAAGCCTGATGAGCCCACTGCTATACTGGGCCGAAACGTTGGTAATTTCACGATTGAATAGATATAAGGAATAAGGTGGTCATATCGAGACGCTTCACTGTAATTATACTGTATGTTACCACAGAAAATATTACTAAGTACACAAATATTGTACGAGGAATGTCTCAAAAGGCCATTTCTAGCGAATAAAATTCGCATTTGTTTTTAAATTCCCAGTTATTTGAGTTTGAGAATCAACTGCATAAAAACAGAAGACCTAAAGCATGCTGCGAGGGTTTTAAAGGAGACGGGTTTGATGTTGTCGTAATGGCAGGACGAGAGGTGAGAAAACAGGATGAAGAATTATTTTGTGCAGAAGAGTTAACGTGTGATGTTCACTGGGCTGTTTCACTAGAAGCCATACAGCTCGTTACAATATAGTGAAATACCACCATTATATCGTTCATATAATCGCTAGCATCATATTTATAAACAACTAGTGAAGAAAGAGAAAAAGGTTTGGCATCAGGAAGTGCATCGAGTTGTACAAAACTTGGCTTAAATATAGCTGATCTCAAGTGACTGGGAAAAGTATGAAAATGATAATAATAAAAATAGTAACATCCCACTTCTTTTAAGAAATAAATATAATATTTTCCCTTAACACCTAACTTCATTCCATTGCATTTTATTACCTTTGTGTTGGTTGATGGACTGTGACCTTATCATTCGACAGTATCACCAGATTTCTCCTTGTTTGTTCCGGTCAACACGTATATGAGGACTTCGATATTGGTGGCGTTATCTGATGTCAATTAAAGCCTTAATCGCTCTACCCACTGGAGGTTTAAGACTCGAGGCAAGGAGAACCCTTCAGAAGGAGGGAATGTCACCTTCTAGTTACGCCGAGAGTCACGCACGACTGAGAGGGAAGTATCAAACTTAATTCCGATGAACTACGTAAATATGTATATTATGTTGTCAATACATTGTTAGTCTTCACCATACGGTGCTTAGCTGTCAGACATGAATAATAGATTGAAATGGTAATAGAACTGAAATCACGTGCTTGGAAATTCCAACGCTGGGTTTACCGACGATCCTGTTTCCTTCAAACTATTGATATTATCAGGAAAGTGGGAATCTGTGTAGAATGCAGATGATGTCTGTGGAAAGGAAACAAATCAAAGTATGCACATTATAAAAACAATCTTTAACCTGTTTTCCCCAGAAATTTTATACTAGAATTATGTAAACCTATTTCTGGTGACAACTTCTATAACCGCATCGAATGCAACGTTAAGTATGAAGTTAAAATGAAGAGAATAGGTTAAGAATCAGACAGTTCTACTTTTCGGTCCACTTCGTTTCCTTTCTCTTTTTCCTGCAAGCTATCGTAAAAGAAATGCGCTCTACCTGTCTGTGCAAAACCAAGACTTCTCCCATGATTCGGTATGTAGTTGTAATGGAAAGGGAGCAGCTTGGATTTGTTTAATTCTTTCTGTTCGCTCGTGACTACGGACAGCACCTGGAACAATCTCGTTTTTGTAGAGCATTTATTTAATTCAGTGCTCGACCACATGGGGATTGCCCACGAATGAGACAGGACAAAGGGTGTCAAGTGTTTCCTGTGGTTGTGACAGAGAAGATTTCTTTTAACGTATTCATTGTTGTGAGGGAGTACCTTATATATGGGGAAATAATAACTTTTGGTTCATTCGGAAAGGAAAACCGAAAGCAACAGGAAGATCTTGGGGAATGCAAGTCGCAACTTCATGGTTTGTGATATTTAACAGGCTATGTTTTCGGACTACAAAATTCGTCTTAAGAACTTGTTTAAACAGAAGATTTTGATCTGTAAAACCGTGATTACAATATAAATATATAGATACGTTGCGTAGAGTCATAGAAACTCGACTTAGTGTAGACTGAGAATGTGACGAGTCACCGAAAATGACAAGTTTTGCGGATTAAGCGATAGACTATCCATAACACGTAAAGCTGAATTGTTCCATAAAATGATTTATAAATACGCTTATATATATTCAGAACTTAAAAAGAAAAGAAACCACTTTTCCCTTTGCGAAAATCAAATGATTATAAGTACATCTCCCGGTCGTGGTCATCCATCAACGGCTGCTAATTTCAGATGGCAACCAGCCATAAGACATAGCCTGCACAGTTGGTAGGTAGCATTGTCTGAACATCCACCCATACCTTACGTCACTCTGCACTGTTCCTATAGTTATACTTCCGTCACACATTTCGTCGCATTACGTTACACAAATTAATGTCAAAACAGAAATTCACTCTAGTGGAAATGACTTCATTTTCTGATATTATTCACAAAACATATGTGCTTGTTTTCAGAGCTTGAAAGTAATTCAGTAAAAATAGTCGAATTATTTGTAACGATTTCATTCTTAGTAAATTTTACTTCTAATCGTACTTTTACTTGTAGTTTACTTCCTGAAATAAAATTGTAAGTTTTACATTCTGGTTACTGGTACACATCCCTGGAAGCAGAAACAGGGCTGATAATGATGTTGATGGTGATGGTAACTTCTTCATTTGTACTACAGCAGAACCAGAAGCTTCACCAGTTCTGGATGTACTTTCTTACTTTCTAGTACTTTCAAAGACGATATTCGAACGATATTCTTAACATTAAACACAAGTAAGTATTATTTTAAGAGCCCCTGTAGGGCGCCTTTCAGTAAATGCGAAGGCGTGCTCTTACACCCCAGAAGACGTCGAGGATTAGCGATGATAATTTTAAGAATCAGTTAACTTGTTTGCGAAGTAAATGACAAATTATCTGAAACTCTAAAAGTGATTAACTAAAATAAAAATGACGGAAAAAATGTCATTTCGGAAGTTCTAAGGTATTATATTTAGTGTCCCCTAGTGATGATAGCCACATAATGGCTCTGTGTTAAAAACAAAGCACAAAATGAAGCAGTGTCTCTTTCTTTCAAACTTTTGTATTATTCCAACCCCAAGGGAAAAATCAGTGATTTCCTGTAAGGTAATTGTAATTTTACTGATTAATTGTTGAAAACGTAATTTTAATTGAGTAAAATATTCCTCGATCACCTCTGTGCCGTAGTGGTTAGTTGCCATCCCCGGAGGCCCGGATTCGGTTCCAGGCTCTGCCACTAAATTTGAAAGTAGTACGAGGGCTGGAACGGAGTACACTCAGCCTCGAAAGGTCAACTGAGTAGAGGGGCTTCGATTCGCCCCTCAGCCATCCTGGAAGTGGTTTTCCGTGGTTTCTCACTTCTCCTCCAGGCAAGTGGCGGGATGGTACCTAACTTAAGGCCACGGCTGCTTCCTTCCCTCGTCTTTGTCTATCCGCAGATGATGGCTCCTGGTCGAGGTACTGGTCCTCCTCCGCAGTTTTATCCCTCGGCCCAAAGTCTCAGGCTCCAGGACACTCCCTCGAGGCGGTAGAGGTGGGATCCTCCGCTGGGTCCGAGGGAAAAGCCAACCCTGGAGGGTAAACAGATTAAGAAAGAAAGAAAGAAAGAAAGAAAGAAAGAAAGAAAGAAAGAAAGAAAGAAAGAAAATTCCTCAAGTGAATGTAATCGAACCCAATTACTTTTTTTACTGCATTCTTCCCATCACTGCTTATTTTAAATTCTAGGATGGCCTGTAGGACATGCACACACAAAAGATAAAAATACACTTCTTATGGTGACCCTTCTGTATCAAGCATCGCCGGTAACCACATAAATTACTTGGACCCTAAGAAATGGAATGAATGCATGCTATTGGCCATAGTTTCGTGACTCCTCTACTACCGCGAAATACAATTTTGAAAAATAAAAAAAAGATAATGAAAATGTGCTGTTATATTGCAGACAGGTAACGAATTACAAGGAATATCGAGTTTCTAGGACTACACTGTATAGCAGTTATGAAGTTCATGAGTATCACTGCGAATACCATTGGAAAAGATCCCTTTTTTTTTTATAAAAAAGAGGATTGCTCTTCTTTTGCATCGCCGTGTATTAAAACTTAATTAAAATAAGATCGAGCGAGTTGGCCGTGCGCCAAGGGGCGCGCAGCTGTCAGCTTGTATTCGGGAGTTAGTGAGTTCAAACCTCACTGACGGCAGCCCTGAATATGGTTTCATGTGGTTTTCCATTTTTAAACGAGGAAAATGCTGGGATGTATTTTAATTAAGGCCACGGCCGATTTCTCCCCACTCCTAGCCCTTTCCTGTCCCTTCGTAACCATAACAACTAGTGATCAAAAATGTATGGTGTTATGGATAAGTTATAGATAGGAGATCTTGTCCTATTCTGTCAACAAGCAGGCCTAAAAATAAAACTGTCCAAGACAAAAGCCATGCAAGATAAATGGTTTACTACGGAAAACGTGATCATTCTTGAAAATAAGCACGATTACTGGTCCATTGATTAATATGACAGGAGATGTAAGACCCGACATCTTCCAAAAAATTAAATTAGGATGGCAGACATGAACGATGTTTAAGTCCAACGTACTAGTAAATCTGAAGAGACAATGTCATGACCAGTATATTCTCCCTGAGACCTGGAGAGTGAATGAATTTATCAAATGGACAGTAAGAACAGTCTGAAGAGGTAATGGAAGGCTTATGCTCGAAATTAAAAGAAGAGGGCTGATGATATAAGAGCAGTCACAAAGGTTAGAGACATCGTTCACAGAGAGTCCAGCTTGGAATAGCAGGGGGCACGGCATGTAGCCCGAAAGAAGGACGGTGGATGAAACAAGGATGATTTTGAATGGAGCTCAAGAGACAGGCAGGGACGAGGAAGAAGACCAACATATCGTTGGGATTAGGACATCCGAAATATCGCCGGAGTAAACTAGCAAAACACTTCTCAAGATCACTGTGCGTGAAATAGACTACTAAACACTTATCTAAGTTGCAGACTTCAAAACACCAAACCATTCACTGATTGAACCGGCTAATTTTGATTGTGATATAATGCATCAACATAAAATAAGATAGTTTAAATTAGGAGCAATGTAACTGATACGGACGTTGATGCTAAATAAAGATACATTTCTTATCGGTCTTACACATAAAATATTTGTTTCATTTTAACAGTATTTAGTCTCATATCAAGTCTCGCATAAAATTTTGTTACGTGCTTGTGTGACTGCCACCGTTTGGTATTTCTTGGAGGGGATGAGCGAGTTAGGCTGGGGACCTTCTATCCAGCCTGAGGGTATGTGACGGTCTGTGCTTTTCGTCTCGTATTTCCCAGGACTTTCTGGAATGTGAAACTGCAGTAGAACGTTCCCAATCTAGCTGCACTCCGAAGATACTGGAACTATATCACCAGGTATATAAAATCAGGCTCACCGCAAACAGGTTTCTGTCGTTGTTTAGTATGTTGTATTATCTTTTCGAGTAATACGTGTTGAGCAGTTCACTGTGTGGAGCAGTCACGTGAATTATTTGTGAAAATTATCGGTCTTGTCTGAAGTCGAGCCAAGTGTACAGCAGTCGTGCGTAATAGCGAACCTGTCTGCATGGTGCTGCTGTGTGAAGTGACGGTGCTGCGTGCGAAGCGAAGTGGAAGGCGAGACTTGTCAATCAAGATTACGGAAGGATCGCCAGTTCCAGGTAAAATCCAATCATCCGAAGACCCACTGTGAGGACGGTAGACTTTTGTAAGACCGACCTCGATAGCTGCAGTCGCTTAAGTGTGGCCAGTATCCAGTATTCGGGAGATAGTGGATTCGAACCCCACTGTCGGCAGCCCTGAAGATGGTTTTCCGTGGTTACTCGTTTTTACACCAGGCAAATGCTGGAGACCTTAATTAAGATCACGGCCACTTCCTTCCCATTCCTAAGCCTTTCGCATTCCATCGTCGCCAAAATACCTATCTGTGTCGGTGCGACGTAAAGCAGCTTGCAAAAAAAAAAAAAAAAAAAACTTTTGTAAGTTACCATTAATTAGTTAATTGTTGTCATTCATTGTCAAATACACTCGACACCGTTTATTGTGACATCGCTTTTAATGACTTAAGGTATTGAATTTAATGGTGAAATCTAACGGACCCGGCTAAACCCTACATAAGCACTGTATTAAAACATCGCTCAGTACGACATCGTATATTACAGCATATCGTATGTAACGGCGTATTTTTTTTTCATATTTTCAGAGAAATGTATCAAATATAACGTCCAATGTTAATTTTTTGTTTGTTACGCGTTTAGGGATTGCTGACAACAACGTAACGCATACTTTCAAACTATTGTTTTCAGTACATTGTAGTTTTCAAATCAGTCTGTCTGTTGAATAGTCAAGGCAAATAGTCATCGATTTGAAGATGTTGAACAATAAAGAGCGATTAAAAAATGGGGAAACTAACGTGAACATCGCGAAGGAATTGGATGTATCACACACAACAATTTCTACAATACTGTTAAAAATAATATATTCAGTATAAGCCCGTAGATACATAAGATTCAATTATGTGCTATACATGCTCAAAAAACGGTATTCTCTATATCTCGAAATTCGTTAACTCGAAATAAAATTTAGCTCACGAGGTGATTCGAGATATCGAGATTCCACTGTATTAGAAGACCGTGTGCGGTATTATTGATCAGTTTACACTGTTGCTAATTCTTTCTTCACTTACTATTTTACTGGTGTATTATTTGTCTACGTACTGTGTAAACATTAGAAGAAAAATTTCGTTCAGTCCCACACCACAGGTACTGTATTGTAAATATAGTAGTTACTCCACTTAAGTTCTTTTAAGTTTTAACTTTATTCTGTTAATATTAACCATATGTGTGTGCAGCATTTACGGTATGTTTTTTAGAAACAAGAAATACCGGTTTGTGCAACTATCGTCTATAACGAGCTTTAATTGTCGGCCCTTGGGATTCGTTATGTACGGTTTGGACTGTATAATTGTGTATGTGTGTGTGTGGCTGGGTGCGTATTTTTGACGACAGAAATTGGTCGAAGAGACAAATTAAAGAAAAATCAAATACCTGGGAGAAATAATTCAAAAATGGTTTATAAAAATCTGCTGTAGAAGGAAGGTTACACAAGATGGAAAGAGCGTATGGTACCACTAAACATTTTCTTTCTTTCTTTCTTTCTTTCTTTCTTTCTTTCTTTCTTTCTTTCTTTCTTACTTTCCTTCTTAATCTGTCTAACCTCCAGTGTCAGTTTTCCCCTCAGTGAGGGATCCCACCTCTACCGCCTCAAGGGCAGTGTCCTGGAGTGCGAAACTTTGGGTCGGGGTACAACTGGGGAGAAGGAGCATTACCTCGCCCAGGCTGCCCCACTTGCTATGCTCAATAGGGGACTTGTGGTAGGGGGGGAAGATTGGAAGGGGCATGCAAGGAAGAGGCAAGGAAGTGGCCGTGGCCATAAGTTAGGTACTATCCCGGTTTTTGGCTGCGGGAGAAGTGGGAAACCACGGAAAATCACTTCAAGGATGGTTGAGGTGGGAATTGAACCACTTCTACTCAGTTGACCTCCCGAGACTGAGTGGACACATTTCGTGTCAGAGCCGGGAATCGAACCCGTGCATCCGGGGGTGGTAGCTAATCACTACATCACAGAGGCGCACCAATGATTATCTCAAAATCTTAAAATAAGACTTTATTCGGTGGTTAAACCAGAATGTTTTTACTCAAGTGAATGTCTATTTCTGAAGTCTAGTTTAGATAAACTAGAAGTACTACAAAGGATACGTTTTGAGAAACACCTTAGGTAAAAGTAAAAACAACAGAACAAAGGAAATTAAAAAATAATAAGGAAATAGGACAGAAAAGATAAGAGAAAGGAGATTGCTATTACTTGAACATAGAGTATTTATTGAATGGGTGTTAACAGAGTGGCAAAACGAATCTTCAAGTACCTTTGGGAGAAATAGTCAACCATCAGTTGGATACAAGAGGTCAAGAAAGATTTAGAAATAAATAAAATAAGTAAGTTCAAATATCTTGGGAAAATTATAACCTGGAACACAAAAGAGAAATCATCGATCGACAGCAGAACATCTAAGCCGAAAACAGCACAGCGAATCACCTGGCCAACTTATAAATAAATCTCTCTCCACGAATGCTAAATTTCGACATTACAATACAGTTGTAAAACCCGAAAACTTATGTTAGTGAAACACTCTTCAAATTGAACACTAAATCAACAACCGATAAATTGCGGAAAGTAGATAGAAGAATCATCAGGACAATCATCAATAAGAAACATCACCGAGTTAGATAGTCGCACTATCGGAAGCCCTGAAGATGGTTTTCCGTGGCTTCCCATTTTCACACCAGGAAAATGCTGGGGCTGTACCTTAATTAAGGCCACGGCCGCTTCCTTCTCACTCCTAGCTCTTTCCTATCGCATCGCGCCATAAGACCTACCCTATCTGTGTCGGCGTGACGTAAAGCAACTTGTAAAAAAGAAAAGAAAAAAGAAACATCAAGTTGATGACCAATTGTGATTATTACCTAATGAAGTAGTATATCGTGAACGAGAATCAATAACATATATAATGCGAAAAAGGGGAATTGCCTTTCTTTGTCATGTATTCAGACTGCCAGAAACCCGACTAGTGAAGCAGTTATTTAGTTACTTTCGGAAAAATAAAAGAAAGAACACTTGGTTCACAGAGATCATGGGTGATTTACATGAATTACAATTATCAATGCTCCAAATTGAAGGCAGAGGACAGAGGAGGATTATAAGGAATAAACACGATTGAAACTCATAATATTTCAACAAAGGAAGTACACCATTACCGACAACCAAAGGGCAGCCAGGTCCGACAGCATGAAGAGGTTTTGGGAGTGGAAGGAGAAGCTGGAAAGCTGACTCTGTTTAATGCTATTAGACTTTAATTTATATGATTGATTATAAATGCTCCAATGGGGGCGTACACTATGTAAAAGAAAATATAAGGGAAAAGTTAGATTTAAAAATGTTTAAAGAATGGAAGTTTTCCAAGGAAGAGTGAAAACGAAACCTGGTCCAGAGTGGTCTGAGGAGAGAAGAACAAAGCACAGTGCAATGATGAAGGAATAATGGAAAGAACGGAAGAGAAACCAACAAGGAAGGACGAACTGAAACTGACATTGGTCTCTAGCAGGCCTCATCGTAAAGTAAATAGTAACGTAGATGTTGGATTTGTAATCGCCTTGAATCGCTGCCATATCAAGAATTCAGTCACAACTATTGCAACTTACGAGGCACTTGATCGTGGAGAGAAAGAGTGTGAGATTTTAAATTCACTCATGAACCTGTAGTACGAGTTAATTCCCTCACTTGAAAGTGAAGTTCATTGGCTACTGAGTGATGACATAGACCTTGCTGCACGGCTTTGCTTCCTGCTTCGTTCACTTTCAAACGGGGTTTCAACCTGGACCTCTCAGCTTCACTTCCTACTCTCAAAGAACTGCCAGCTTCTGTCACTACATCATTGTCATAGATTTGAAAGAGGGCCTGCAGGAGACTTATTGTGACAGTATTTAAGGATGAAGTGGTACTACGACCTAATAATAATAATAATAATAATAATAATAATAATAATAATAATAATAATAATAATAATAATAATAATAATAATAACAATAATAATCTTATAAATAAAGTTGTAGGGAATATGCTGTCTGTAATGTCACTTTTTAGCCACCTTTTGATATATTTATCCATTTTAGGTCAACGTAAGGTCGTATCAGTAGTTTTTAGCTTTCCTGTCTGTTTGTTTGTTCCTCCATCACGGGTAAACGACTGAATAGATCTCAACCAAACTTCATAAATAGAGTCCACCCATCCAGGAACACGTTTCGACATACATATCATTTAAAAATCACTGAGCATACTGGGGTTTATACGAAGACAGTGTTTTTCAATTTTCTCTTACACTATTGATTATATCTCGACCAAACTTCATATTTAGAGTCTACTCATCCAGAAGAAGATTTTGGTACGCATATCATTTAAATATCACTGAATAGAATGGGGGTTTATAGGAAGACTAGAAGATCTTTTCTTCGATTTTCTTTTCGCTATAGGTTAAATCTCGACCAAACCTCATATTTGAAATCATTTCTCCCAGGAACAGGTTTCGATGTGCATATTATTTATTTAAAAATCACTGAATAGACTGGTTGTTTATCGGAATACCAGAAGAGTTGTTTATCACTTTTCTCTTATAATATTGATTCTACGTAAAATCTGTAGACTATAGGGTCTACCTCAACCGCCCCTTCATTTAAAATAATTTTTATCATCTACACAATTTCACCCACTCTTCAAATGACGGAAAAAATGACTATTTCTACGGACTTCATACTGTGCAGCCAGTGACGGACACCCTCACATACCTGCAGTTATTTCAAGGATCCAAAACAGGATAAAATCAGAGAATGCATAATATTTCCCTCGGCTTTAAAATTACCCCCACGTAATCTAACTGAACACCGAGAAAACATGAGGCAGTGGGGAATTTTGCAGGGGTATGCCACTAATTTTAGTCATTTTTTCCCTGCGTAAACTAAAATAAGGGTGAACTACATACAAGAAAACTAGAGACATGGATTTTTCCAGATTAGTCTCTTACGACATCAAAATTTACTGAAACCTGTGGCAACATTCTGATGAAAATATTCTAAAAAATCTGCCAAAGCAATAGCCGCATTTAAGAAAACGGGTCTAGGCCTACCTTTGCGTGGGTTCACGGCGTCACATATGTTTGTACGAGGCTATACGACAGACACACCTCAAAATTGAGATAACATTTTTACAAGAGCATACGCAGCCCCAACTGGTGCTGACAATGAACCTTTTCGCACTTTTTTAATATTACTTTATATTTATTATGATAATACTCTATTCATGCACGGTGTTTTGAAACAGTACCACCAGCGGAAATTCGGATATTTTGAGACTCGTCGTCCAGGTAGCAAACTGGGCTTGTTAAACCGTCCTCTGGAATTCGGATATTTTGAGACGACACGAGACAAACAGAAAGGCAGCCAACAAGCCAACCTGACAACTTTAAAAAGGATGGATATCATGTCCATGTCCTGTACAGAATTAAACCTCTCAAAATAGTGACAAAAACGAATGTGCGGACTTAGTTTATTTGTAAGATAACTTGTCTCTCACTGAGACAAAGTGGAGTTCCCTTTGTTACCCAGCATACAAGTCACCTGGTGACACAGAGCCTTCCTGCCCATTGCATCACTGTGGGTGCGCTGGGACGTGCTCACCACGGACTGCATACTCAATACAGTTTTAATACATTCCCAAGTGTGTATGGCAGCTTCTTCACCGTACACAAGGGAACAGTGGCCATTGTTACGGCAGGAAGGAAACCAATCCTTCACATGAAGATAATAACAAATTTTCCATCATTGAATATCTAAAGGAATGGTTCATCTCCATCTATATATGTAAAATTATGATTATGTCAGTACAATTCAAAAGTTTCATCTTACACTTTGTTTTTATCTTCGGTTTAAACCTAACCTATAAAGCAAAAGAAGCCGGAAGTGGGGAATACACAAGGCAGTTCAATAGAAAAGTTTATGATGCATTTAACTGGTCTCTCACCGAGACACGTCGAGTTCCCTGCCTCATACAGCATACAAGTCACCAGGTGACAGAGTGACTTCCTGCCCACAGCTTTTTGGCTGTGATATTAGAAATTCCCTCTAAAACAGAACTCTCAACACGAAGGAAAGATAATAGACTTCAATTTTCCTCATTATGGTGGGTGATATTATCATTAACATATATTATTATTATTATTATTATTATTATTATTATTATTATTATTATTATTATTAATGCCATAGTTATTGTAGCACACAGATTTAGAAGGTCACGAATCGCCACTGGAATGCGGTTAAGTTCTATTTTTGTTTGACCCTTTGTTGTTTGTTACATCTCGGAAAAAACTACTCAGGATAAATCCTCAAAACTTTGTAATTGTTTCAGGGACGGCCGGGTTGTGAAATAGGAAATATATATATATATAAAATAACATGTCCTTATTGCTCCATTATCGCCGAGCCAAAACTACTGGACGTAAAGAAATTATATTTTGAGGATACATTTATATTAATATGTAGGTGGTCACTAAGGGAGGATTTTTGGATATTCCATCGCTTACGTATATCTATATCTCAAAAACATAACAGTTTAAAGACGTGAAAATTGGTTTTCCGGAGTCTCCTTTAAAAATAAGGAAATACGTATTTTTCGTTTTCGGAAAATCCTCTTAAGGAGGGTGAAAAAGGGGAAAAACTGGTTGAATACCTTTTATGAGGATATTTAATCTAAAAAACTGAAGATGTTGCAGCCATGAAAATTAGTATTTGGAATCTACTTTAAAAATAAAGAAACGCGTATTTTTTTTTGTAAAATCGGGGGCGGGGTGGGGGGTAGTGCGTAAACGGGAGTGAAAAAGGGGGTGAATTTTTAAAATGGGTATATCTACAATATATCTAAAAATGTAACATGTCACAGACGTTAAAACTGGTATTTGTAATTTCCTGTAAAGGAACACGCATAATTTGTTTTCTGAAAATCCACTTAAAGGGAACTGTTAAAGGGGATGAATTTTTAAACTGAGCATATCTACAGTATATCTCAAAGACTTAACATATTGCAGATTTTAAAAATATAGTAACACGTGTTTTTAGTTTTCGGAAAAATATACTTAGGGGGGGTAAAATGATTGAAAAGGGGGTGGAAATCTTTTTATTAGGATCCTAGTATCTCCAATACTGAAGATATTACAGACGCGAAAACCCGTATTTTTAATCTTTTATAAAGAAAGTAACATATATTTTACTCTTTTGGAAAAAAATAAGGGGTGGGGGTTGTGAAAAAGACTGAAAAAGAAGTTGAATTCTTTTTATGGGGATACTTATAGCTCAAAAACTGAAGATGTTACAGACATAAAAGTTTGTTTTGGAATCTCCTTTAAAAATAAACACATATTCTGTTATTTTAGGAAGATCCAATGAAGCGGGAGGGGGGGGAGGAATTGAAAAGTGAGTTGAATTCTTTTTGAGGATACATATATCTCGAAACCGAAGGATGTTATGGACGAGAAAATTGGCATTTGGAATCTCCTTTAAACATAAAGACACCCGTATTTTTTTGGAGTGGGTATTGGTTTTCCGGAGTCTCCTTTAAAAATAAGGAAATACGTATTTTTCGTTTTCGGAAAATCCTCTTAAGGAGGGTGAAAAAGGGGAAAAACTGGTTGAATACCTTTTATGAGGATATTTAATCTAAAAAACTGAAGATGTTGCAGCCATGAAAATTAGTATTTGGAATCTACTTTAAAAATAAAGAAACGCGTATTTTTTTTGTAAAATCGGGGGCGGGGGGGGGGTAGTGCGTAAACGGGAGTTGGACTCAACTTAATGGAGAGTAAAAGGAGTTGAATTCTTTTTATGAGGATACACATAAGAAGTGGACATAAAACAATGCACCCTAAAGGGGTTTTGACTGGGGGTGAAGAATGATGACGAAAATATGCATTTATATGAAACCGTTTGAATTATGACATTTCAAATGATATCCTAGGTGTTAAATATCAGAAGGTTTGAAACCAATTTAACCACTCAGAGAGTTAAATGGGAGTTGAGATCTGAAAACAAATATATATTCCTTCCTTCCTCAGAAACGGTTTAACGTACGAAGACAAAATTCCAAATAGAGGTATATATTTTAAATCCTAGGTGTGAAATAGAAAATATTTCTTAACGTTAGCTCTTTAAACGAAATTAGTCATCCATCTTAAACCGTTTGACGTACAATGTTGTACTTTTACGAGAAGGGTCTTTTTTTATGTCCTAGGTGTAAAATATTATATACTTCAAAATATTTCTCCCCTAAGGGGTTTAGATGGTGGTTGATTCAAAAACACAATATCCGTTCTTCGTAAACAGTTTCAGGCACGGACTTATTTTTTATGAAGGGCGATCTTCTATGTCCTAGATGTTAATAAATATTTATAAACATTCACTCCTTAAAAAGCATTCATTCCCCCATTACTGTTCGCCAAAATCAAAATTTCACAGGTTGGTCGCTTTGACATCATAGATGTTAAATAATATAGGGTTTACAACATTCAAATTCTTACGTATGGGGTTCAAATGGTGTTAGATCAGAAAATAAATAATCATTGCCCCAAAACCTTTTGACGTAAGAACTGAGCGCGTATTTTATAAGCTCAGCTGACAGTGGATTCTCCAGAACGTAAAGCTTTGAACAATAACTTTCAGTTTAAAACCGTAGCGAAGCACGGGTATCTTGCTAGTATAATATACAATTTGATTAGTAAACTGTGGCTTAGCAGTGTTAAGGAAGTAAAAACAGGAAATGTCAAATTTCTCCTATAATGACAATTGTACAGAAAAACTTAACATAATATACGTTCTGCAAAGTATAATTTGCGATCATAAGTGTTTCATACAATTTCATTATACAAGGAATAATAACTCAGATATTTGCGATTGTAACATTTCTTCACACAGTTACAGATTTCTCCACAATTTTTAGTTCTATCTAAACGTCGTATATAACACACAATATTTATTTTTCAATATTTGATGCCTGACACATGTTTTAAATTAAATGAATTTTTATTTTTGTTGCTAAATCCAAAAAACAACAAACATCTCTGACACAGAAATATTCTTCAATCCACATGATGATGCGTAATTGGTGTTGGTGCTAAGTGTTCTCGTGAGTTTTTATAAGGTGAAATCTGCATGGTGAAGAAAATGTGAAAGACCTATCGCTCAAGGTAAAAGTTGGAAAAAGGAATTACAAAATGAAAAAGAAAGAATTCCTAAGCCCTACAATGTTCTAAATCTTTAATACAAAAGAATAATAATATCGTAAAATACCACCGGACCGACCCACCATTGAAGCCCCAACGTTGGCTAAGAAGGCCAGCGCTCTGCCAATGAACAGCTGCCTATCATACAATGTAACTGTTTTCTTTTATCACTTTATTTTACTGCACCTACGCGTAGTCTACATGTCTTTGTATAAATTCATCAGAACAGTGCACTGAACATACCTTACCTTCTTTGCCCTAAATTTCAATAATATATAAGTCGGCAGAGAGCACATTTAGCAGGACGTAACACTTATTCTAATTAAATCGACATATTAACGGGTGTTACGGAAGTTAGCGTGAAGAAGGAGTAACCCTAGCAACCGTGCAGGGTGTGAAGTAATGTATGTATGGAAGGCTAATGTTACCTAGCAACCGTGCAGGCATTGATGTAAGGTATGGATGGATGAACAGACAGTGTTACTTAGCAACCGTGCTGACTGTGATGTAAGGTATGTATGGATGACCACACAGTGTTACCTAGCAACCGTGTAGCCTGTGATGTAAGGTATGTATGGATGACCACACAGTGTTACCTAGCATCCGTGCAGGCAGTGATGTAAGGTATGGATGGATGGTCAGACAATGTTACCTAGCAACCATGCAGGCAGTGATGTAATGTATGGATTTGTGGTCAGAGAGTGTTACCTAGCAACCGTGTAGACTGTGTTGTAAGGTATGGATGGATGGTCAGACAGTGTTACATAGCAACCATGCAGGCAGTGATGTAAGGTATGGATGGATGACCACACAATGCCACCTAGCAACCGTGCAGGCAGTGATGTAAGGTATGGATGGATGGTCAGACAGTGTTACCTGGCAACCGTGCAGGCAGTGATGTAAGGTATGGATGGATGGTCAGACAGTGTTACCTAGCAAACTTGCAGGCAGTGATGTAAGGTATGGATGGATGACCACACATTGCCACCTAGCAACCGTGCAGGCAGTGATATAAAGAATGGATGGATGGCCACACATTGTCACCTAGCAACCGTGCAGGCAGTGATGTAAGGTATGGATGGATGACCACACATTGTTACGTAGCAACCGTGCAGGCAGTGATGTAAGGTATGGATGGATGACCACACATTGTCACCTAGTAACCGTGCAGGCAGTGATGTAAGGTATGGATGGATGACCACACATTGTTACGTAGCAACCGTGCAGGCAGTGATGTAAGGTATGGATGGATGACCACACATTGTCACCTAGCAACCGTGCAGGCAGTGATGTAAGGTATGGATGGATGACCACACATTGTTACGTAGCAACCGTGCAGGCAGTGATGTAAGGTATGGATGGATGACCACACATTGTTACGTAGGAACCGTGCAGGCTGTCTTATGACTGGTGGTCATCTGAAATTAGTAGCCTTTGATGGATGGCCATGGCCGAGAGACATATTTATGATTATTTGACTTTCGCAAAGGGAAATGTGGTTTCTTTCCTTTTTATCGGAAATATCTTGGAAAGGTTGATTTTAGGGCCTTACAATGTCGTTTTTCTCTGAATAGGTAACAGTCGGACCATGTCATAACGAGTCAAGTCGGTACCTATTCCGTGTATTTGATTTGTTGAAATATTTATAATCCACTCTTAATTTTATTATATATTTCATTCTACAGCTATTCATTAAATAGTCAAAATAAATACAACCGAACCTCCAAATTCTCTCTCTAGATTAATTCAGGAGCTCTCATTGTGTTACTACAGATAATATTTCAGAAATTTCTAGTTTCTTCCAACATGATTACATTTAGTAAATATTGATTTTTGTAAAATTTATACTCATGGTTCTGAAAGGACCATATTTAAGTATCTTGTCTTGTAGAACTGTTCCTCACTGAGCCTTGCGAATGCGACTGGGCTCACAATCTAAGCTCGTAAGTACTATCAATAATTTTGCGTGGTTGAGTACATCAACACGCAAGTCACGCTCACAGAGTTCCCAGGCCGAGTCTACTTGATTACAAACACATACATCAAACAGACCTCACGCTCATTAAAGGACATAGTGCCCTAATCTCCTAGAGCTTGAAGCAGAGAATTAAGTCTAATCACATCCAGATTTTTCATAATGGCAATGTTGCTTGAGAGCAAGTGACTTTTGACGTGGAATATATGTATAGTAGTGATACTATAGTTGGGCTGGTCAGTATTACAAAAACCTGGAAGTTTTAACCAAAAAAAATTCAGGCAACATGTTCAGTGTTGTTATGAATGAAGCAATGCATGTTTTAATGTAGGGCAAATTTAAGTACCTGTTTTTGTACGGATTTATAAGGAACGATTAATGTCGTTAAATTAGGATGGCCCGTAAGTAAATGTATCTCTTACAACACGCTCTTGTAGGCAATATTTACGACCTTCTCATCATTATCATATTCTAAAGGCTAAGCCTTGTCGCCGCAGCCACAGATGTCTATCTTAGAGCCAGTCTTTTCAGCTCAGCGTCCACCTTGCACTTCATCCTCAGAAGCAGGTTCTTGAAATAAGACACTCTGGGTCGTCCTCTTTATCTTTTGCCAGCAATTATTCCTTCAATGATGTTACAAAGGAACTTCTAATGCCACAGAATGTGACCAATAAATTATATTTTCTGTTTTCCAATTTCAGTTAGCAGACTCCGTTTCTCTCCTATCTCTCTAAGGACATCGGTGTTTCTCTTCATTTCAGTCCAACTTATCCTCGGCATTGTTCTCCAGATCCACATTTCAATTGCCTCTAGTCTTTTCTTTTCCTGCTCTACTAATGGCCAGCTTTCACAACCGTACAGAAGCACGCTCAATACTGTGGCCTAAAAGGAATTAAGAATATAGGTGAGCATAAAATCTCGGGTCGATACGGAACAATGTGGAACAATGAGTGCATAGGATGGCTAGACACACAAAGAGAAGGTTATAGTTTAAATGTGAAAGAAGAAAACATCCAAGAATATAAATATATTATGAAAGACAAAATATAAAAATATGACATCGCATCACAAATCCCGCGTAGTACTAAACATAACAAATATTAGCGCTATGACATAAACGTTATTGATTAATTTATCTTGCCCTTTTCTCTCAAATGAATAACAGAACATAAGCTTTACATTCAACTGTGGCTTCACTTCCTCTTTTATTATATGTCAGTTATTAAGTTCTTCACTTTATTAACACTCACGGTCACTTGAATGTCCTTTATTGTTTGATTCCAATATTTTTAAACCATATATTTTATTACTCCAAAGCCATCTTATGAAAACAGGTCAAATATGCTTAAATTATGATATCACACTCCACCATGTAATTCATAAATATATTTATATGTTAATTAACCAGTCCAAAATAAGCTTACATTAATTTACATGTACTGATACTAAAGTATATCCATTGAGAACTTTGCACATACAAAATATTCTGAATCTGAAGTTCACGCCCACAATAGAACTCGAAAAAATAAGTTAGATCAACATCTCCATTTAACTCCTAAATACTAATACAAAAATTCATCCCTGTCATCATATAATAAAATGTTATGCTGGAATTTGTGGGAATTTAATACGATATGATTTCACTTCAGGTAAAACAATAAGTAGGATAAAACAAAATCAGTGTTAGTCTTCAGCTCCCCTCCATGATTTAAGCTTCCATATTGGGGTTGAAGAGGCTTGCTAGTTGGTTGGTCGTCATCGAACTTCTATACGTGTCGAATCCAGGTGAAGAGAGATGTGGAAGTCGTCGTGAAATCTTGCAGGTTATAATAAGATGCCTTATTCCTGATGAACTCGCGCCACGATGAAATGAACTTAAAGAATTGCACTTCACTCTTGCGAAACGATCACCTCGAACTTGTTCGATATCTAACACCATGAGTAACATAAGGTGATTTTAACTTTGTACTTTAACACAAGATAACCTCTTCGTTGAAATAATTATGTATATCGGCTTTCCATCGGCTTGCAACTGTTAGCGCTTAAACACACTCAAGTTCAACATGATGAACCAGATAAAAGAAAACGTAACTTGAAGATATGTCACACTTTGTAGAATGAATGTACATAAAAGAAACTGTAAATTGACCATAATATGTCAAAGTTAACGCACACATGTCATAGTTCGTAAAACGCAAGAATATTGTCTTATTAACAAAATCGCTGAATATTTACACTAATTTTTGTGTTACTTCTCTGCATTTGGCAGTCCATTCCAAGGTAACTCGCATTTGCTACCTTCGTACATGTTTGGCTAACATAAACTGATCTACAGGAGCAACGAATCACATATATTCCAACACAGTGTAAACCAATACGATATTTAACAGATCACAAGCAATACATATAATCCTTCATTTAGGAAACTGACCCTCAAAAGTTTTGCCATAAGGCACAGTATTGTAAACATTTTGGACCGATTGCAGAAACGATGAATAGTTTTAAGCCTTAGACAACGTTTACCTAACCGACGTCTAAAACGACCACGCTCTTCCATTGCATAAACAATGTTCAGTCGATGTTTAAATAGACATCGCTTAAAGTTTCAATATTGCTTCGAAAATGAAGATAGAAGTATCTTTCATGCAACTCTTTGTATGTCGCACCAATGAAATTCGTCGGTGCGCGCGCCGAACGCCAGTCAGCTGTTTGTCTTCCTACACGTTACTCAAATATAGCTAGGCATGAGAATGACTTACCCACAGATAAGAGTATCGCTTTCGGTGGAAATTAAATCTCATAATATTATCGACACTAAGCGACACGCCACAGTACGGGTAAGTGTAGCTTTGATTATAGCGTTGTTACAGTGAGTGGAATCTACTCATAAATACGGTAGCTTCAATGAAGAGAATATGAAGCAACAATAATGTGTAACCGAGTGTGTTGTACGGGCCATATAGATGTAGCTTGCATTCTGGAGATCCTAGGTTCGAAACGCACCATCGGCAGCCGTGAAGATTGTTTTCCGTAGTTTCCCTACTTTTACACCAGGCAAATACTAGGGCTGTTATTATGGCCACGGCTCCTCTTCACCAGTCCTCTTTAAACAATAATCACCACCACTTGCCTTTTCCTATCTGATAGTTTCCGAAAACTTATACGGTTATATATATAAAAACCCATACAACCTACTTTTCAGTTTTCATTATTATATATGTTTACTTGGCAGTAAATATAAGTGAATCCCTCCCGGTTGATGTATGTGACAGCCCTCTGACGATCGGGACACGTAATTCTGATATGTATTGAACCCACGACCTTTGTGCCCTAAGAATACTATGTATTAAATTGTCAATTTGGTAAGAAGTTCGAATCTTGATAGCATGGAATTGACACGTGGCGAGGGGGTGATTACCTTCGGTCCCACGCTCTGGGATACGTGACGTCAGTCGCACGTGTCAACGGCGGAAGAATCTTAAGTCATTTTTGTGAACTATTTCAGAAGAGCACGTGTATTGGCGTGCCCAAGCCAAGTTGAAAATATGGTGCCTATCAAATGAGGTCATTTATCCAACTAAGTGAACATGTATAAATTTTAAATGTCCACGAACACTACCGCCGGAAATGTAGCGAGTATGTAGTCACCTTCAAAACTCTTGTAATTACAGTTTAGTTAAGTCAGAAAAGCTATAGAAATTTTCTTGGCGGAAAAGGGTGATGCCCGGAGAGAGGGGGTAGCTGCTATATATAAGAACTGACGCCATGACTAAGCCCCTGCATTTTGTGTTACGAAGCTGACGACAGAGGTTTGAGCTGCTCTGTGAAATCGAACGACAAAAGTAGACTAAGTCCAACCCACAGATTTTAGCCATTGTGGTTGGGGTCTTGACTCCATGTGGAGATAGTTTTCTTGAGTGGAAATAATTGTACCAGATAGGACGGTCAAAGTACCGAATAAATTTTTATGTGATAAAGAAAGTAATTCGTGTGCGGAAATAATTACAGTCCATTGTGGGCGCTCAACAAGAACAAGTGAAGGGCATTTTTTCATGCTTTGTTTTCAGGAAACCGGAAGAATAAAATGATCTGTAAAGCCAGAAATGTAAAAATGGCTAAATAAAAATGCCAGGGTCGCAAGTGAGCCCTACGATGAATACTGGCGTGACCAACTAAGGTATGTGACTTACCATCTTACTACCTATTATATCTTGTTTCATGATCTCTAAACATGTGTATTTGAAAGGGGTATATACGACGCAGTTGGTCACCCCTATGTGGTTTTGTAAATGTTAGAATACGACGAAAAAGGGGTCATTTGTTTTATTTTCCACTTGGATAAAATTTTGAAGTCTTGCGAGTGCCGTATGATGATGTAAAACGTTATTAAATAGGGTTTCGAAGTGATATCACGTCCAATGTAGATCGTCATTTCTGCGTGTTTATTGCCTATATTTTGTGATGTCAAATTAAGATGTTCATTCGACGTAAAATTTTTCTGCCTGAAATTTTGACGTAAGTAATATAAGAAATCCATGGTTACTCTTTTTCAATCGAGTGGAAGCGCGCTGTCAGGTGAGAGTATAGGGTGATGAATTTGGTCACGGAGTGAAACGTTTTTCTAGGCCCATTTAAACTGTGTCTGACTAACAATATAAACGGATTTAGTAGAAATTTCAATCATTTTGGTGAAAATCCAGTTATTAAATACGATATCATTTTATGCGAAGTTATTCATTATTAAAGCACTGTGCGGTATTAGACGTCGTGGATTCTAGTAAGGATTTTATTCCAGTTCTTTTGTCAGTGATAGGCGTGAGTTTGGAAAAGAGAGGTTAGTTTTGTCGTGTGAGTCGAGATGAGATTTGTGAATCAGGTTGAAGACCTGTCAATGAAGCCGGGACTTGTGGAAGCCCGAGGAAGGTTTTGTATAATGTTTGGGGATGAAAGTAGAAGTAGGGAATCCATGGCGGTATTAATTTGCGACGTGTATAAAGTGTTGTGGGCATTTTGGAGTATAATCTATGTGTATTTTGTTGGTCAGAAATATCGTAATTGTTTAATTATGTCGGCGGAGTTTAAAAGGGAGCATTCTGAGAAGCCAGTCAGGTAGAACGGACCAGGTGTTACATATCACTGCCAAGCGGACTTGGGGGCGAAATGCCGTGAGATGATAGGGGTTCACCGCGAGGATAACGGGACATGCAAAGTGTGTTACGCGTGGAATTGAGATTGTATTTCTCAGCAGGGGATAGCGTTAAATGTTGGATTTAGTTTAAATTTTCATCTGCGAATAGCCTGAGTGTTATTAGATACTGTAAAATTTGTTTTATTGGGAACGTAATGTGCATTGGATGCCATGGACTTAGAATATAACGAACAAGATTAGCCAAATTCAGGGTTGTCCAAAATATAGAGCGATGGTAGTGATGATTGTTTGTCTGTGAGGGGTGCGCAAACTTTATAAAACATTATGACGAGATATGACATCGTAATTATATGGCGAGTTGCCTTTGGTTTGTACGTAGATTATTAGGGTTATCCAAGTGTTAATAATGGCTAGGATTAGATAGACTTAAAGTGTGAGGTCATGAGACAAGATATAAACTGGACATGAATGATGTAATAGTTCTTTTCTAGCTATCGGAATCAACAGATAAACATCACAGGATTAAAATTTTACATCACAACTGCGTAGGAATTTGTGAGGAAACCAGAGTCCGCGGAGATAGAATTTGTTGTTCTTTAAGATTTCATTAAATCATTTAAATTTATTTAATTATTAAATTCAGTGAAACAGCATTTTGAAATAACTTTAAATCAAGCGAATAACTTGGAGATGCATTCTGGAAATCTTAGTTTGTTTTCTGGGGAATGTGTAAATGTTAACGTAACGATTAAGGGGACATATCCTAAGGTAATGGATTTTACTACCACAAAGTATTGTGAGCATGGCTATTGTTGTATTATTTTTGACTTTGATTGATTGAGCAGTGAATGTGCTGGGCATAGTAAAGTGGAAACTTTGGTCATCAACCGATGTAACTTAATTGTGTTTAGCCTTCAGCTTAGAAACTTGGAAGGTCAGGGGGTCATCAACCTCAGTGACTTAGATTAGGGCCATATGCCACTGTAGCATCATTTTCCTTGCGGTCATCATCCACAATGACTTTAAAGTAACTTAGAAGTTTAGATGTCGGTCCATGACATAGTCGCAGATCACATCGATTCAATTAAGGGTCCATGCTGTAAAACCACTGTGTGGCACACACCGATTAGACTGCCTTAATTATAACCAGAGTCCAGAGTTCGTGTTACGAGAGCTGGACCATAAAGAATCACTATGATGGTACATGTAGTCTCACATGGAAGCCGAATTTCAGAATTTCCAGACTTTCCTTTCTTTAATTAATAATTGAGACAATGGTTTCTAGTAAGAATGCCCATCAGGCAGTTACGTCAAAGGCTCACACCAGTGTTCTGACCCTCTATGTAAAGAAATTGTTGTGTCCAGTAGACACAATTGAGTTGAATGATACCGTGGATACAGCAGAAATGCTACATGAAGAAATTGAATAAATAGGAACATTTTAAACCAGCCTTTCATTTGAGTAGATAGATTAGAATTACTGAACCCTACCTTTACCTCAGCAAGTGACGAAGAACCCGATACGACCCAAGAGACAGATGTCATGAACTTTGCTGATAGGTAAGGAAGGTAGGTATCCTTCGATATGGACCTAAAGGGTTCAGTATGTAGTCGAAGTGACCCATAATTCCATGGAAATTACCCCATGTATATAATAAAATATATCGGTTGCCAAGAATTGTATTCAAGTTGACAATTACCGGACTGTCCCTTTGTCAGTCTCAAGAAACAAGTCTCTCGTAAGCCGAAACCTTATTTTGAGATCTATCTCCCTGTATATGTCAAACGAATTGCTGCGATTTAGGAGCGGGCGACCCACAGAAAGGCCGTCGGACTAACCTTTCTTCCCGGAATCGTCTCAACATGATAATACAAATTATATGTTTCATGGTACATAACCTCTGATTGTGATTCACTCCTCTCATTTGAGGTTAAACAGTGCTCTCGGCAGTGTTTAAACATGACCGGTTGAACATCGGTTTTAGACAGTGTCCAAGTGATAAATAACGTCTCTGTAATGCTGCAGCCACACTCAGGCATTATTTAACCGTAGACGTTGTCTAAATACCGTTTCTGCAATCGGCCCTTTATGTCTTGGGATATAAATGGTTCCTCAAAAGAAGCACAGTCCACGCACAGCCGCCTTGGCAGTCATGGCTAGGTAGCTTTGCTTGAGTGCAAACGTCCGCCACAACTCGCCCTACTGACAATCTGATATAATTGGATACTGGAACGTAGATTGCCTGCTTCTCAGAGCGCAGAAAGAATGAAGGAAGAAGGGAAGAAATAATTTGTAAAACCTGAAATTATAACAACAAATTTCTTTCTTTCTTAATCCGTTGACCTTACAGGGTTGGTTTTTCCCCCTGATTCAGCGAGAGATCCCACCTCTATCGCCTCAAGGACAGTGTCCTGGAGCCTGAGACTTTCGGTCGGGGAGATACAACTGGGAAGGAGAATCAGTACTTCGCCCAGGCGGCTTCAGCTGCTATGCTGAACAAGGGCCTTGTGGGGGATGAGAAGATTGGAAGTGATTTACAAGGAAGAAGGAAAGAAGCGGCCTTGGCCTTAAGTTAGTTACCATTCCGCATTTGTCTGGAGGAGAAGTGGGACACCACGAAAAACCCCCTGTGGGTGGGGGCGGTAGAATAACACACCCACGGTATCCCCTGCCTGTCGTAGGAGGCGACTAAGAGGGGCCCCAGGGGCTCTGAAATTTGGAGCGTGGGTTGGCGACCACGGGGCCCTTAGCTGAGTCCTGGCATTGCTTACACTTACTTGTGCCAGGCTCCTCACTTTCATCTTTCTTATCCGACCTCTCTTGGTCAACTCTTGCTCTTTTCCGACCCCGACGCTATTAGGTTTGCGAGGGCTAGGGAGTCTTTCATTTTCACGCCCTTCGCGGCCCTTGTCTTTGACCGATTTCTTCATTTTTCGAAGTGTCAGATCCCTTCCATTCTTCCCTCTGATTAGTGTTGTATAGAGGATGGTTGCGTAGTTGTACTTCCTCTTAAAACAATAATCACCACCACCACCACGGAAAACCACTTCAAGGCTGAGGAGGGAATCGAACTCCCCTCTACTCAGTTGACCTCCCGAGGTTGAGCGGACCCTGTTTAAGCCCCCGTAACACTGTCCGAATTTCGTGTCAGAGCCGGGGTTCGAACCCGGACCTCCTGGGGTGGCAGCTAATCACGTTAACCACTACGCCACAGATGTGGACAACAATAAAATATTGTTTATAATTGATGAACTCACTTGTACACTTCCATATGGAATTGGTCCAAGTAATGCATACCATGAAATATCCGACTCCTTGGATGAATGGGCAGCGTTTAAACCTTAAGTTCAGAGGTTCCCGGGTTCGATTCCCGGCACGGTCTGGGATTTGAATCGCGTCTGATTAATTCTTCTGGTTCGGGGACTGGTTGTTTGTGTTTGTCCTGGCAATGTACTCGCCATATTCAGACAATACACTACACTACCACCCACCACAGAAAAATGTAACAGTGATTACATCCCTCAATAGGGTTGGCGTCAGGAAGGACATTCGGCCGCAAAACAGAGCCAAATCCACATGCGCAAACAGATCGCGCCCGCAACCCCGCAATGTGTAGGGAGAAGAAAAAGAAAAAGAAGTGTATACCATGAAATAAATCCCAAAAATAACATTCCACTCTAGTAAAAAAATGACTGATTTGTTGGTTAGATCCTTATTCCGGACAACACATCAATACCACTCCACTCTGTATTACCGATTATTGGTGAACTTGAAGACGTCGTGATTTTTGGAAGATGTATGGGTCTGTACAAACATCTAAAAGAAATATAGTGAAAACTGTATTAATCAATAATTCGCATTAGCGATCATTATTTTATAAAATGGTAATGAAATTACGAATGAAGAATGCTTAAAAGACGAGAAAACACGAACCGGCAACTTCCATGCCTGCCGGCGGCTTCCCCTTCTATCTCGTAGCAGAGCCTTTATCGCGCAACGAACGCTAGTGTTTAAAAGGACATTTTTTCAGAATACTTTGTGTATTATAAAGGTCTACATACGGCACAGGTGCTAAAATCAAATGAAGTCTTGGCTATCACCAGGACATGTCCCCGACACATGCGTGACAGACGGCGGAAGGAGTGTTCAACTGCTCCCATTTAGTTTACACGCGCACCCAAATTACAGCTCCTTTCTTTTCAGAACACTGTGTAATTTCTAAAGTAAGCCGACCGTCACCTAAATATTAACCTTACGTAAGGTGAACAGCATAACACAGCGAGTGCATTCTGCAGTTCTATGCCCGGTCGCGCTCTCTCTCACTGTGCACTTGCCGTGTGTCACGAAAGACTGAGGGATCCTTAGGAAACTGACCCCAGCCTGTTGTCATGATAAGTTTACCGAAGTTATGTTACTGTGTTTTATCATTTGTGATATGGCAATGCTGATTTAAACGATGATATTTCGACGCGATCTTGCAGGCTATAACGTGAACAGATGGATGACCATAACTGATGATTAAAAAGGAGCGTTAGAGTATAGATTGTTGATGTGATCTTGCAGGCTGTGGTGTGGAGTATTGATGGATGACCGTGACTGAGAGACGTACGATCAAAAAGGGGCGTTACAGTATAGATTGTTGATGTGATCTTGCAGGCTGTGGTGTGAAGTATTGATGGATGACCGTGACTGAGAGACGTACGATCAAAAAGGGGCGTTAGAGTATAGATTGTTGATGTGATCTTGCAGGCTGTGGTGTGGAGTATTGATGGATGGCCGTGACTGAGAGACGTACGATCAAAAAGGAGCGTTAGAGTATAGATTGTTGATGTGATCTTGCAGGCTGTGGTGTGGAGTATTGATGGATGGCCGTAACTGAGAGACGTACGATCAAAAAGGGGCGTTAGAGTATAGATTGTTGATGTGATCTTGCAGGCTGTGGTGTGGAGTATTGATGGATGGCCGTGACTGAGAGACGTACGATCAAAAAGGAGCGTTAGAGTATAGATTGTTGATGTGATCTTGCAGGCTGTGGTGTGAAGTATTGATGGATGACCGTGACTGAGAGACGTACGATCAAAAAGGAGCGTTAGAGTATAGATTGTTGATGTGATCTTGCAGGCTGTGGTGTGGAGTATTGATGGATGACCGTGACTGAGGGACATCCTATCAAAGAGGGGGTTGGAGTACAGGTGGTCGATGTCATCTTGCAGGCTGTGATGTGAAGTGCTGATGGATGACCTTGACTGGGAGACATATTATCAAAGAGGGACGTAAGAGTATAGACGGTTCATGTGTTCTTGCAGCCTGTGGTGTGAAGAATTGATGGATGGCCGTGACTGAGGGACATACTATCAAAGAGGGGGTTGGAGTACCGTTGGTCGATATCATCTTACAGGCTGTGATGAGAAGTACTGATGGATGGCCAGGACCGAGAGACATATAGAAGGCTCTGTTACCAAAGATGCCTCATCTCACCATACTCTATAGAGGAAATGATTATATCATTCGGGTAGTTTCATTTTTCGACGCACTATATCCTGGACTTGTCGACTCCAAAGTCCATACAGACGTCTCTCGAAAACGATTCTTTACATGCAAATAAAGTAATCGTTATCAATTTGAGTTTCATTTATTGGGAGACATATTTATGATCATTTAGTTTTCCGAAAGAGAAACTGGACACCAGATGCGTTATAATGTTACATTTACCGTCTTACTAATAAACTGTGTATAACATTTATACAAGGTTTATACACCTTTTATGTGAAATTCGTTACTAATAAACCGCGTATAAGCCTCCTGTGTATACATCTGTTATAGTTATTCACTGAATTGCTTATACAGACCAGGACCCTTGTATAAGCGCTGTATAGCAGCGAGTAGCGGAGTGAGCAGTTTATTTTCGTGGCATTTATTGTCTACAGTAATATAATCGTGGTAAAATATTCGACTTATCCATATAACATTGAAAGAATGGGCGATAACGTTGATGATCTTCACGGCATTTTAAACATAGAAGACATACACCATTCAGAGGTTATGGAGGCTGGACATCTTCGTAAAGTAAAACACTTTAAAGAGACGGAATGACAATGAATGACTATAAAAGAAATGATGGTTGGGCGTATTTTTGTGTAATAATGTGTTACTGCTTAATAGACTTGTGAAATTGCGAGTTTATTATACATTATCTCCCTCTACAAAGATCTTTATCAAATTTGAGTACTCTAAAAAGGGACATATTCTTGAAAACCGTACGTAATATGATTTCCATACTTTGTAGTTGAATACGCAGAGATATAATGTATAAATGCCTAATAGAAACTTTTTTGTTCAAACCTTTCTTTTAAGCTACAAAACAGTTTTTCCTTTCTCCTGAAAAGTAAGGATTTTGGAATGTGTACCCTTTCCAACTCGCCGATTCAATTACAATTGCTTACGTTTTCCGTACTACCCAAGGTAGGAGCTATTGATCTTTTCTTAGCTTTTCAATTTCTTTTTTGGCGTTCATTACACAAAAAGCTGAAGAAATGTTGATATCAATATAAGTCCATTTCCAGCTATCTCACGGAATGACAATGAATAACTAAGTTATAAAAGAAATGATGGTTGGGCGTATGTTTGTGTAATAATGTGTTACTGCTTAATATACTTTTGAAATTGCAAGTTTATTATACATTATCTGTCTCTACGAAGATATTAGATCTTTCTCAAATTTGAGTATAAAAAGGGACATATTCCTTGACATAAAAATGGTTTAACCTGAAAACCGCACGTAAAATGATTTCCATACTTTGTAGTTGAATACGCAGAAATATGATGTATAAATGCCTAATAGAAACTTTTTTGATCAAACCTTTCGTTTAGCTACAAAACAGGTTTTCCTTTCTCCTGAAAAGTAAGGATTTCAACTCGCCGATTCAATTACAATTGCTTACGTTTTCTGTACTATCCCAGTTAGCTATTGATCTTTTCTTAAGCCTTTCCATTTTTTTGGCGTTCATTACACAAGCAAGCTGAAGAAATGTTGATATCAGTATAAGCCAATTTCCAGCTGTCTCACTTAGTGTTGCCACTGCCTTTTCGATATGCCGTGGTACTGTGCGACTTTCCGGGAAGTTTTGCTCGTAGATAACCAACAGAAGCGATCATAAAGGCGGTGAACGTACGAAATACGTCAGTGAACTACAGGAAGAGATTCCTACGCCTTGGAACGAGTGTATAAGTGCTGTATAGTAATACAATGCGTATACCTCGTTTATTAGTAAGAAAAATGTAAAACACTTATACAGGGTTTATTCTCTGTATAACTAAACAAGAGTTAAACAACTGTATAAGGACTTTTTATTAGTAAGACGGTTAGAGTTTCAATGGAAAAATTGTTACCTTGAACGGATTAACAAGGAAGGAAATAAAAATAGAGCATGAAACCGTTATTAAAATTTTGAGAAATGAGAAACAATCATAAAACAACATAAAACCAGGCAAAACAATCGACAACTAAAGTCAAACGATGTGGAAAGCGGAAGGGTCCTTACTAGGCGTTGAAGAAAGGACTTTTGTCGACCGAACTTCAATAGAAAATATTCTTTCTAAGAAAACAATTTATTTTAACATATACTTAATTTCGAAAAGCAATCAGCAACAACATATAAATTAAATAAAAAACGTAATCGAAAAGATAAAAACAAATGGTGAACAAAAAAATAAAACAGAACTGACATGTCAAAGGAAAAACCCTGTGCACATCGCACCTAACATACACAATTATTTACAAAATAACAAAAGTAAATAAATTCATTATAAGTTACATTTTTATGAGGAGTTAAACCATGTGGTCCTACTCATGACCTGAAACCCTATTTAGTAACGGCTATTTTGCAGTGGGCTATTGACATTTTATGTGTGAGTTACAAGACTGAATAGGATTAAAAGATTGCAAAGTAAGTAAATAGAGGAAAATATAACATCGATATAATTGAACATTTGAATTCGAGAAGGGTAATTACTAGTGGCTGGTTCTGGTCAACGTTTACCCTATTCAGATGACCATCGGTGCCAACGCCTAGGACTTGTTTCTTGTGTCATAGGACCCGGCATGCTTCAGTTATTGTCACCCTTGTGAAGAGTACAAGAGCCTGATTTCTGCTGTAAGGCTGGACTCAGCGCAAAACAGGGAGAATAATTGTGAGACCATAGCCTCAGATATGGACGAAATTTGACTTGTGTGCTGGTAATAACTGAGTCCTTGCTCCAGGGTGACACACAGGTACTAGGAATTCGAAGAACATTGTCAGAAAAAATTCAGATCGCCTTCGGGTTCTACCTAGCCGTTCCTTAACTATTATCTCCTGGCACTAATTTGCATTTTGGGGAAACAGCTCATGAAGACACTTTTCCTATAAATCATGGTAATTTATAGAATTGAATGAGCACTCAGTTTCACTGCTATGGTGTTTGAAGACGAGCTGACAGGAAGTTGTCACCTGTCAGAGCTGAGAACTCGAGCTACGTGAGGAAGGATGGAGGATTCGTATGCGAAGGGACAGTCTGCTCAAATGAATGCATATCACACAGTGCGTCTATTGTCCTCAGATGTTGTGTGGAACTAATGGGACAACAACAACAACAACAACAACAACAACAACAACAACAATAACTCTTGAAACCCGATATGTTTTCACTGAATTGAAAATTAATGTTGGTTTTTTGCGGTCTTGAGATGGTGATTGACCCAGTATCATATCATCAGGTATAGATATTTGTATAACAGTCAGACTCCAAATAGACAATACGAGTTATTAGTTATAATTGGTTAAAAGCGTTGTTCTTCTTTTAGTTATGGTGCCATCTCATCACAGAACTAGAGTATGGTTCCATTGTATGGGGCCCTCACCAGGATTACTTGGTTCAAGAACTGGAAAAAATCCAAAGATAAACAGCTCGATTTGTTCTGGGTGATTTCAGACAAAAGAGTAGCGTTACAAAAATGTTGCAAAGTTTGGGCTGGGAAGACTTGGGAGAAAGGAGACGAGCTACTCGATTAAGCGTTATGTTCCGAGCTGTCAGCGGAGAGATGGCGTGGAATGACATTAGTAGACGAATACGATTGAGTGGCGTCTTTAAAAGTAGGAAAGATCACAATATGAAGGTAATGTTGGAATTCAAGAGGACAAACTGTGACAAACATTCGTTTATAGGAAGGGGAGTTAGGGATTGGAATAACTTACCAAGGGAGATGTTCAATGAATTTCCAATTTCTTTGGAATCATTTAAGAAAAGGCTAGGAAAACAACAGATAGGGAATCTGCCCCCTGGGCGACTGCCCTAAATGCAGTTCAGTAGTGCTTGATTGATTGATTGATTGATTGATTAATTGATTGATGCTTGCCGACAATCCTGGAGTGCTTCCCGTATAAGAGTATAGGAAAAGCAATAATCCCTGATCCATATTGATCATTGTTTACATCCAAGGTGTATCAGAAGTATACCGACAAAAATATCGGGGATACTCTTCGTGTAATGTCAAGAACGATGAGGCAATCGAGTTGGCGGAGGAAACGTTTCTTTTCGAGAAAAGGAGGTTACTCTGTTACTTCCGGGCGCGTGATTCAAATTGACGTCCTTTACATCTCCACACCATTTGCATCTTATCATCCCAGCTGTTTAACATCTAACGTGAATATATCATTGAACATACCACCCAGATCACTGACCGTCTACGTTCTCGCCCAAGTATCTCCTATCACATGCGGGCGGTTTCCTTTTATAAATGCCCGTAGATTCAACTTTCTTGCTTGCCGTAAATGGAATTTTAGAACTCTTTGCTCGTGGAGGCTTTTTCTGTCCATATCCCTTCTTATCCAAACCCTGCTACCCTTCAAGTTCCTGGTACTATTCAAAATTCGGCTTGTCATTAATAAAGAAACAAACTTAATTCTAACAGGTCTTCTTACCCTATTTTCTCCCATCCTATACAAATCAGCTATATCCCTTTCAGTACAGTCAATGCCTAAATTATCTCTCATTAGCTTTAAGACTGAGTTCATCAATTCCATCGTAGACTCTCCTTCCGTTTCCTCCAGGCCGTAAATAATAATATTTCTTCTCTTCTCCTCCTCCGTTCTTCTGCTTCTAGCGCCGTTGTCCTCTGATTTAGAATCGCTCTTTCTTCCTTGTCTTCTCTTATCTTCACCTTTATTTCTGTTAATTCTTTGGTTATGCTGTCCTTCATATCGTTGCTCTGTTGATACTGCACCTCGAACATTTCTTTGGTCTGGTCAGCCTGAGAAGCATCACGCACAACTTCCTTGATTTTCTCCATGTCCTCCCATGTCAATGGGCCTGGGTTCATCTCGACGCCTTCGATCAATAATAGAATAGCCACTTTAGCTGTCGCCATCGACAGTTCTGCCAGTCCTATTCCTTTATTAACTCCTAATTTGCACTCCGTCTTGATCCACTTGACCCGGTCGTGCCATCGCCCTATCACACTCCTATATTGTTGCACTATTACGCCCATACTGCTTTATTTGTACTTGCGGATCGTTACCACGCATGTCAGCTCACTAGCTCAGCTCAGCAAAGACTCATGATCTAAGGTGAATATATCATGAGGCATACTCTAGACAACTGAGAAGGAGGAGTTAAGACAGGTAGGAAGGTAATCAACAACTTACGTTTTACGAACGACACCACACTTGTAGCCAGCAGTGTACAGGAGCTTGCTGAAAAATCTTTGTATGAAGATTAACTGAAGGAAGACAAAAGTAATGATCGTCAAACAAGGTACAGCGATACAGATACCAAAGCACCTAAAGAACTTCCAAAGGGTTAGTCACTAATTGAGGATACGAGTAGCTCTGAAAAAAAAATCAACCATCATATCGTATTGGGGCGTATAGCTAGAGAAAAATTAAAGAAACTAGCAACTCTGAGCAAGTATGCTGGATACGAAGAAAAGACTGGTCCTTTCACTTTTCTTCTGGATATTCGTGTATGGATGCAAAATTTGGACCATAAAATCTAAAGACAAAATCCGAATCAATGCCTTCAAAATATAGTGCTGGAGAAAGATGTTGTAAATACCATAAACGGCTAGATGAACACATGATTTTATCATCCAGGAAGTTGGAATACAAGACACTCTATGGCAAGGTGTGTGCCAGAGAATCCTGTAATTCTTTGGTCATATTATGAGGACAACGAACGAAAACCTGGAAAAAACTAATTGTCCAAGGAAAGGTTTATGGCAAAATTTCACGAGGACGATTCGCAAAAAGATGGGTTGATCAAATAAGAGAGATAACTAAGTTAACAAGGAGAACTGCCCTCCGGATTACACAAGATCGCACAGAATGGCATCAGCATATGAGAGAAGCAACATAGCCCTTGAGTCACACTCACCCATGAGTGTGACGACTGAAGAGAGAGATTTGGTCTTAATGTGCTAAGTATCGGGGAGTAAAGGATTACTGAAGTTATGCTCAGATTCTCACCCCTTCATTCCGGTCATCGACCCAGGGAAAGCAGGGTATGAGTCATCAAGTTCTTGATGTCAAGAAATGATGTCTTATTCCTGGATTGCGTGTTCATTATGACTAAATACTTCACAACTCTCGACTCCATGACAGGTAACAATTATGCTAAACTCTTACGATCATGTCTATCAATCCAGATGACTCTGTACTTCTGTTTTCCTTCTGCTACTGCGAGCGGCTCGTCGTTCACATTGCGGCGACCAAGCATGCCCCGTAATTAAGACATTGTAGTAGAAATTATTCAAGACAGGAGAAACCTTCCCGTGCCTTTCAAATCCTCAAGCATGAATTACAATAAATTTCTAGGTAAACTGAAGTATTTAATAAAGGGATAGCAGTGGAACCAAAATGATGATGCGTGTTTTTTATTTAGAACTAGCTATTTTGGTACTGTGTGCTGTGAGCAGGCAATGGTATGACAGTTGTTGTTGTTTGAGTCATCAGCGCATAGACTGGTTTGATGCAGCTTTCCATGCCACCCTATTAACTGCTAACCTTTTCATTTCTACGTAGCTACTACATTCTACATCTGGTCTAATCTGCTTGTCATATCCATACCTTGGTCTATCCGTACCATTCTTACCACCTACACTTCCTTCAGAAACCAACTGAACAAGTCCTGGGTGACAAGATTTGTCCTATCCATTCTATCTCTTCTTCTCGTCAAATTTAGCCAAATCCTTCTACTCTCACCAGTTCGATTCAGTATCTCTTCATTCGTGATTCACCTTCAGCATTCTCCTGTAACAAAACATTTCAAAAGATTATATTCCTCTTTCTGAGCTACTTATTGTCGATGTTTGATTTTCGTACAATGCCACGTTCCAGACGAATGTTCCAGACGATTTTTCTAATTCCAAGATCAATGTTCGTGGTGGGCAAATTTCTTTTCTTAAGAAAGGCCTTCCTTTTTTTTGCTAGTCTGCATTTTATGTCGTCCTTACTTCTGCCATAATTAATTATTTTACTACCCAAGTAACAATATACACTACTTTATTTAGGGCTTCATTTGTTAATCTAATATTTCCTGCATCACTTGACTTCGTTCGACTGCACTCCATTACATTTGTTTTCGACTCATTTATTTTCATCATGTACTCCTTACCCAAGACTTTGTCCATATCAGACGTTAGTTTCTCCAGATCTTCTCCAGAGTCGGACAAAATAACAATATCATCGGCAAATCTTTGGGTTTTGATTTCCTATCCTTGTATTGCGATTCCCTTGCTAAATTCCTCTTTGATTTCTTTTACCGCCTGTTCTATACAAACACTGAAAATGAGTGGGTGGGGGGGTGGGGGGAACAAACCGCAGACTTCCCCTTACTCCTTTCTGGATTGCTGCTTCTTTTCCAACGCCCTCGATTCTTATCACTGCAGAGTGATATTTATACAGATTGTACATTGTTCTTCTTTCTCGGTATCTGAACCTGTTTACCTTCACAATCATAAGTTAAGAACTTCATATTTCATTATTATAATAATAATTATGAATAATAATAATAATAATAATAATAATAATAATAATAATAATAATAATAATAATAATAATAATAATAATAATAATAAGTCATCAACGAGGACCTTGATAAACAGAACATAACACAGGAGGCAGTATACAATAGACAAGAATACAGGATGGTCATCAACAAAATTAAGGGATTCCAAGATCGAATGAGCAGAAAACGGACCGGCAACACCTGGCCGCTAGAACGCAAAGCAGCCCATTCCGAAAGGATGAAGAATTACTGGGCTGATCGGAGGAAGAAGAACCGGAAATGAACGATGCTTAACGTGGTACATAGTAGACCTATGCAAAGATAATAATAATAATAATAATAATAATAATAATAATAATAATAATAATAATAATAATGTTTGCTTTACGTCTCACTAACTACTTTTAAGGTTTTCGGAGACGCCGAGGTGCCGGAATTTAGTCCCGCAGGAGTTCTTTTACGTGCCAGTACATCAACCGACACGAGGATGACGTATTTGAGCACCTTCATATAACACCGGTCTGAGCCAGCATCGAAGCTCCCAAGTAGGGGTCAGAAGGCCACGGCCTCAACCATCTGAGCTAGTCAGCCCGGCACTTCATATTTTATCCGTATTGACATGTATTCAGGAGAATAGGTATGAGGTTATCCACCTTTAAATACACTAGAAGGAAAATTACAAAAATCGTACCATGGTCTTCCCCTACCGTTCTTACCGGCTACCTCCTTGAAAATTCAACTGAACAACTCCTGATTGTCTTAAGCTCTGTCGTATCATTCTATCTTTTCTTTTGGTCAAATTTAGCCAAATCAATCTCCTCTCGATTCAGTATCTCTTCATTCGTGATTCGATCTACCCATCTCAACTTTGTCATTCTTCTGAAATAGCACACTTGAAAAGCTTCTGTTTAGAGCTAGTTATCATCCATGTTCCACTTCCATTCAATACCACGATCCATTTGTCATTTAAATGTACTGTATTGAAAGGTGGTTAACCTCATACCCAATTTCCACCCTGAGAATCTCAAAAAGTTTGATCTTAAACGGGGTGAAAAGTCACCAAGTACTATGGTCGCTTGACGAGAAGTCGCGTGCATCCCGGGTAAGGGGTGCGGAGAGTAAGCATAGCTGCTGCGCATGCGCAAGTCTCAAGTCTCAAGACGTGACGATAAACATCGGTTCCGTCCGCGGTGATTCTTGTGAACTAAGGTGAACTTTCAAATTGGTAGTGCATTTGCGCTTTAGTTACACATTTACTGTAAGTACTGCATAATGAAAAATGAAAATCCACAGCGTATTTCCAGTCATTTGACCGGGTCAGGAATGGAATGAATTAAGTCCCCATCTAGCGGCGAGAATAGGAATTGTGCCTGCTGCACTGTCGCACTCCTCTGGGGCAATGATTAATGAGTGACAGATGAAATCAAATGATAGTGGAGAGTGTTGCTGGAATGAAACATGACAGGGAAAGCCGGAGAACCTGTCCCGCCTCCGCTTTGTCCAGCCCAAATCTTACGTTCGTGACCGGGATTTGAACCACAGGACCCGGCGGTGAGAGGCCGGCGCGCTGCCGCCTGAACCACGGAGGCTTCAAATGCATAATGAACAGTTTAATAATGAACGCTCATCTCTTTCAGAGAGCTCGCACTGTTTATCACACCTTAGTGTAGTATCCGTTACTCGTGCCGTACCTACAAGCTGCCGCGACTTCTCGTGAGACGCAGATAGTAGAAAACTCATCTTGGTTGTAATTATTGTGTTGCTGGAGTGATAGTACCTCACCGAGATTACTGTAAGAACCTACGTGTTTATATAAGTCAAAATCTTATTAATGAGGTTGTAAATAAAGGTTACAGATCTCTCCATAAGTTATGTGGGTATTGAGGGGTTATAGTAAGGACAAGTGCACCTGCTTCTTACTCGGAGGCCTAGGTTCGATTTCCGGCCAGTTCAGGGGATTTGTCGTGCTGACCACACGACACCTCGTAATCTGCAAGCCTTCGGGCTAAGGAGCGGTCAGTTGGTAGGCTATGGTCGTTCGGGGCTGTTACGCCACCGGGTTTGGTGTCGTTTTTAGTAAGGATGTAAAGGAGAGTGCGTACAAGTCACTAGTAACACACGATAGTTCTGGTGTATGGGACCCTCACCAGTATTACCTCAGTTGGTGATGGTGGTGGTTATTGTTTTAAGAGGAAGTACCATTAGGTAACCATCCTCTATACAACACTAATCAGAGAGAAATAATGGAAGCGATCCGACACTTCGAAAAATGAAGGGATCGGTCAAAGGAAGATAAAGGCTACGAAGATTGTGAAAATGAAATACGCTGTTTCTCGGATGTGAATTAATAAAAGGCCACGTACGAAAGCAACCCTTCAAGTCGCGGATGACAAGCTCCATTTACGAATCTCGGCTGCGTGGTACTGACGAGAAGTTTCAAAGTGAAGGAAGGAAAGGTTAACAGTAACAAACAGAAGAGACTAACGGATTTTTTCGAAAGGTGTTAACGGAGGTATATTTCTTGTTTCACTACTGTATGTACTGGATCCTGTATTCTAAAAAGTTATAATAAGTGTTATACTTAAAGTGATGCCGTAAAATAGAGTTTGTTTGTATATTTTTAAATACTGTTATTGTATTCAGTATAAGCCCGTAGATACATATGATTCAGTTATGTGCTATACATGCTCAGAAAAGGTATTCTCTATATCTCGAAATTTCGATAACTCGAAATAAACTCTAGCTACCGAGGTGATTCGAGATCTCGATGTTCCACTGTAGTTCCGAGTCCACGTGGAAATGAATGTCCTGCAACTGTGATAACCACATCAATAGTTAAGTAAAGCTAGTTTTTTGAAGTGTAGCAGGTTTGAAAACTACAGTAGACTATATAAACTTATAGTGCTGACCAGAATTTACTGGGATAGGAAGAGGAAGAAAGATTAGAACAACCCCTGTGGATCAATTTCTTTTTACGAGTTGCTTTTCGTCTCACTGACACACATAGGTCTTATAGAGACGTCTGTCGACAGTGGGGTTCAAGCCCACTGTCTCCCGAATGCAATGGATAAAAATTTGGGTGAAACTTGGCGTGTCTCAAAACCGCAAAATTTGTTATTGAAACGTAAAGTCAATAATATTCTTCTTACTATTTTCGCTTGGGCCTACTTAGGACCATGGGGCTTGTTTTACTCTTTACATGGGTCGTCTGTTTCTTCTTGGGCCACGAAACGTTCATTTTCTGGCTGTACCATCTTCCTTTCCCTTGTGCTCTTCGGTATGCTGGTGTCTGTGTTCTAATTGCTCGTCAGGAACACTAAGAAAATACCCTGCAAAGTGATCTGTCGGAATTTCGATCGGTCCATTATGGTGTTAATTGGAATTTCTAATTGCTGTTAGTCCGATGTGTTCTTGGAGGCTTTCCCTCTACCTGTTGTGCTGAAGATCTTGTTGGTGAGCCTACAGGGGTCCATGAGGATCAAGTGGCCGTACAAGGCTAGTCACATTTTCCTCATGGGTGTGATTATGCCATCCTGATGATCATAGAGCTCATTGTTGTGCCTGATCTTGTAAGTTCCATCCTCTTATCTCATGGGTCCTAACATTCTCCGTAAGATTTTACATTCCTTCAGCTCTATTTTCTCGATTGTTATTATTATTATTATTATTATTATTATTATTATTATTATTATTATTATTATTATTATTATTATTATTTGCGAAGGGCGCTACTAAGGACCAAGTGCCAATTTCAATTCAATTCTTCATATCTTGTTGTTTTTTTCTTTCGTTCCTTCCAATATTCCTTCATCGTTTCACTATGCTGTTTTTTCTGTCCTCGGCCCACTTCGCACCAGGTTTCTAGTTCAATCTTCCTTGGATCCTTCCATACTTACTACGCTCCTTCTAAAAAAATCTCTGACCATAGTTTCTTCTTCTCTTATATTATTTCTTTCTAAATCTTTCTTTACTTCTTGAATCCAGCTTGTTGTTGCCTTTTGGTCCTAAAGATACTTGGAAATTCTTTTCGTTAATCTGGAATGATCTCTTCTGGAAATATGTCCAAAAATGCAATCTCTTTTTTCTTATGGTTTCTGTTGTTTTCTATATTCCTGTATAATTCATCATAATATCTTAAATTTCCATACTTCTGTTGTTTTTACAGAGCCTAAGATTTTCTCATGATTTTTCTTTCTAGTACCTCAAGTTTATCTAATCTTTGTCCGGCTCCATGGCTAAATGGTTAGCGTGCAGACCTTTGGTCACAGGGGTCCCGGGTTCGGTTCCCGGAAGGATCGGGAATTTCAACCATAATTGGTTAATTTCGCTGGAACGGGGCTGGGTGTATGTGTCGTCTTCATCATCATTCCATCCTCATCGCGATGCGCGGGTCGCCTACGGGAGTCAAATCAAAAGACCTGCATCTGGCGAGTCGAATTTTCCTCGAACCCTCCCGGCACTAAAAGCCATACACTATTTCATTATTATTATTATTATTATTATTATTATTATTATTATTATTATTATTATTATTATTATTATTATTATTATTATGAAGATTGTAGTGCCATAGGTCATGTACTAGAATTCTGCGTCAGAGGTAAACTTCAGACGAATAGCAGACATCATCACGTACGAGCACCACTAGCATCTTCTTTGCGCCTCAGAAAGTGGAGAGTTTTTGAAGAGGTTCACTACATGTCGCCCTTACTTTTGTCGTAGCAATAAATCTAAAGCTGCTTGTGGCCTATGTGTTAGACTCAAATGTTCGGTTCGAGAATTCCATCCAAACAGACAAAGGAGGTTGATAAAGAGAAATATATATATGAGACGTGTCTTCCGCACCGAAGACATCTCACGATCACAATGGAAGATACAGTACGTGGATTACTCGTCGATGCTACAGGCGGCTTAACAAAATTTGTATGTGGCATCCTGTCCAAACTTGGTTTCTCTGCAGACTTCCTGCGTGATACCGTCTCGTCTGTCATAAGTGTCTCCATAAATATTTTGCATCACCATTTGTACTTTTAGCATTACAGAATGTTAGAATTGATTTGGCGGTATTATGATGTCATTTTTATTAAATGAATAATAATTTTGTAGCTATTCTGGATCCCTAAGGTCAGATGGATACACACTCAGATGAATACAATTATTTTATTTCTCTTCTTCTGCTTCTTCATCGAATAACCCTTTTGAGGGTACGATAAATGAACTTTGGTTTGATTTCTTTGCATTTAATTTTCCTCGTTTTCAAACCTTCATTTTCTGAGAATGTTGTTCCTTTTCCTCTTGAGTCCATTATCTTCCTGTTGTTGATTTATTTCTCTTCTGAAATCCTGCCTTTCGTGTTATTTCTCTGAAACGTGTCCTGTTTTCTATCGTATCTATTTTAATTCCAGCGTTTTTCATATACTTTTCAATTTCAATGAGCCACGCTGGCTTGTATTTGTAACTGTTCAATAAGTTGAAGATTTGTTTAGTTAATCTATTGTTATTCATTCTATAAATGTGTCCAAAAACCTGGATTCTTCTTTTCCTCATTACAGTTGTCAGTTTTTCAGCTTTTAAATGTAGCTCTTTGTTTGATCGTAGTCTAAATTCGGCATTTTTGTTTCTTATAGGTCGTAACATTTTTCTCAACATTCTTCTTTCAACTTTTTCTATTTTTTTAAGATCCCCAATTCTTGTAAGTTTAAGAGTTTCTGCTGCACATACATTTTCTGGCCGGGCCACTGTTTGATAATGTCTTAATTTCAAGTTCCAGGATAGAGATTTCTTATCGTATACATTTTCTGTCATATAAAACATCCTTTCCAAATTGTTTTTATTCTTATATCTATAGCTACCTTTCCTTTTGTGTTGTTTGTTATCCATTCTCCCAGGTATTTAAAGCAATCTGTCCGAGACATTATATTATTGTTGACTGTGTGATTTTGATGGGCATGAATGAGGTTTGGCATGAAGTTTATTTTTTCAAATAAAATTTGTAATCCTATTTTGGCCGCTTGTTTCTGTAATTCTCGTATTTGTTCTTGAGCATTACCTAATGTGTCTGTAATTAACGCCATGACATCTGCGAAAGCCAAACAATCTATAATGATTTTATTTTGATTTTTCCTAGTTGAAAACCTCTAGTATTGAGGGCTTTCCTCCATTCTTGAATTACCTTTTCTAATGCACACTTGAAGGGTAGAGGTGACAAACCATCTCCCTGTCGTACACCTGATCTTATTTCAAATGGTTTTGAGACTTCTACCAAAATTATTATTATTATTATTATCTCTACTTAGTCATAAGACACACTAACTTCTCTTGTTGCAACAGGTGTGACTCACCTGGTGCTCTAGTCCGCGGCAGGGAGAGTCTGTGAGTAGCTCCAATGACACTCACAAACACCAGCTGTATCAACTTTCCTCCAGGTGGCATGACATTAGCTCTTGAATAGAATTCGCTGCGTTGTCACAAATGACGATGGCCATTAACTCAGTCGCGAAACTCAGGGTCAATGTTGCGTGACCCTGAACTTACTGTTGTAAAGTTCGTAACTCGACCACCCTGCCTATTCTGAAAGTCAAGAGATCGTTCGGGACAAGTATGGGAAGGTTTAGTGACACGTTGTCCGAGATATTTTTGGTTGATTTATCCATTTAGATTCAGCATCTCTACTTTTAATGCTTATACTTCATCTTAGTTTTAAGCTTTCCACATTCTTTGTATATGTTCACGTACGTACAGGTTCAAGAACACCTTTTATTTCCGTTCTGCCAACATAGCGCTATTGATTAGGACTTAATAAACAAGACAGATAGCTGCAGTACCAGATGAGGATATATCGGCGATGAATGGTAGTTAGATAGGAAGGAATAGTAGCTAACAGATCAGCTGATATATCGACGATGAATAGTAGGAAGAGTAGCTAAACCGATCATCTGACGACTTCACAACAGGCAAATGCTGGGGCTGTACCTCAATAAGGCCACGCCGCTTCCTTCCCACTCCTAGGCCTTGCCTTTCTCATCGTCGCCATATGACCTAAGTTATCTGTGTCGGGCGACGTTAAGACAATTGTAAAAAGAAAGAAAAAAATAAGGTGTCTTCGATAGCTGCATCAAACAAGCCTACGGACTGATGTCCTAAACAAAAACAACAAAAACACATACAATTGAAAACTGACAGATAAAAACCTCCATATAGAAATGGATACGTGCAACACAAAAAGGGAAAGAAGGAAATCAAAACACAGAAGTGAAGCAAAGTACAAATTTACTAAACTAGGATGTCTAGTTGTTGCAGCCACGATATAGGCGTCGTTGACGCTATCAAATGTTCGTCCATAATCCCGGAGAAGGCTGTGTGGGAATCTTAATGTGATGTGCCATACTGTCTGAAATTCTTCTCCGCCTCCACAGCTTGGAGAAGGTCGTAGGCACCAGGAATACATCGCAGAGACACTTGATCCACACCCAGTACGCACTTCATTGTTTAGTACAGTCGTCTGTGAGACAGTGAGCTGAGCGGATGTGCTGAGTGGAGCGCGGAGCAATGGGTATCACGTTGACACAATATAGGATAGCGATCGGCAGATGGAACTGTATAAAGGGAAGCAGAATGGAAACAAGAATGGAGTTAAAGGGTGAAAAAAGGAAGATGGTGGCTACGTTACTGGTGGCGGCGGTGGTGATGGTGTTGCTGATAATAGGAGGAGTAGAGATTAATCCCGGCCCAGGTCCAGTAGGTTCCATTGGATGGGAAGAGTACGAGGCGATTAGAGAGATGATTAGAGAGGCTTGTCAGACGGAGCAAATAAAAGAAATGTTCCGAGAGTTATCCAGGGAATTTATGGACCTAAAATTGAGTATCAAAGAAGATGTAAAGAAGTTTGTGGAAGAGGAAGGGTGTAATAAAGATGAATTAGACCTATTGAAGCAGAAGGTAAGAAGCCTGGAGTGGGACCTGAGAGAAACTAAGAGAGCAGTCGAGAAGAGTCTACAAGACAACGTAAGAAAAAATATCTTCATATACGGTGTCCAAGAAGAAGAAAGAGAGTCTAAAGTCGAACTAGTGTACAAAGTGGTAGAAGTTATCCAGAACAGGATGAAGATCAACTTCAGTGAAGTTGATATTGACGATGTACAGCGTGTGGGGAGAGTGAAAGGTAAGAGACCAATTAGAGTGAAATTACTATCGACACTGATGGCGGACATTGTAATAAGAAATTCGAGTAATCTGAAAGGAGAGAAAGTGTGGATAAAACGGGAGATGGACAGGGAAGCCATAGAGAAGAACAGAATTCTGAATAAACATTTAAGAGAGGCAAGAAAACAAGGTCTTAAGGCATATATTAGAGGGCAGCAGCTGGTGGTTGGAAACGGAAGGTGGAATCGAGTGTGGGGGGCGGGAAGGCTGAAAAAGCTTGATGAAGAACACCAACAGCAGCAGAACGTGTCCTTGGCAACAGTGGAAGTAGCAAGGAAGGTCAGTGAAAGGAGTGATATTACGGAAGTGAGCGAAGTCCACATCACATCAGGTGCGGGAAGTAGGGATGTGCTGAACAGCAGTGCCAGCAACCAGGTGGGCGGAAATGGAGAGTCCTTGAAGAGTCATCACAACACAGAGATGGAGGAAGCAAGTAATGTGCCACAACTGGTGAGGAGTACAGTGGAAATTGTGAATGAAGGTAACAGTGGGCAGGGTAAGAATGCATCCTCTCCGAGTAAAAGGATCACTGAAAATAAAATGGAAAAAAGACAGGCGCTAAATAAGGAAAGATCATTAAGTTTGAAAGATCTCTGGGGAAAGAAAAAAGGCGTAGATATGGAGAAAGGGAAGGATGACGGGAGAAAAGAGAACGAGGAGAGATCTGGAGAGGACTCACAGGGAAGAGTGACAAGGAGTAGAGGTGGAAATGGAGAAGCACAGGGGCAAAGAGTAGGAGGGAATAAATAACTAGAGATGGCGATAGGGTTGTGGAATATTGAGGGGTTGATGGGGAAAATAGGGAATAAAGAATTGGAGAAAACAGTAAAGGAGTATGAGATTATTGCCCTAGTAGAGACGTGGTTAGGAAAAGGGATAGAAATTGAATGGGATGGGTATAGAGTAGTCAACGTGATAAAAGAAAAAAGGGGGAGAATGGGAAGAAATCCGGGCGGGATAACAGTTTTAATAAAAAATGAGTTAGTAGAGAGAGTAGAGAGAATACAGAATGAGGTAGAAGGGGTGGTATGGCTGAGAATTAAAATGGGAAATGATGCGAAGGAGGCAATTTGCCTGGCTCTATTATACAACCACCCTAAAGACTCAACTTATGCTAATAAAACATTTTTTGAAGAACTGATTGAAGAAATAAACAAAATGAAAGGATTATATGTGGAAGATGGAATGATATTGTTAGGGGATTGGAATGCAAGAGTGAGTAATAGGGTACCCGATTATGGGAGAGAGGATAAGGAAGTGAGTGAGTACAGAAGAAATAGTAAAGACAAAGATATAAATAGCTATGGGGTAAGATTATTAGAGTTATGTGCTATAGAAAAATTATATATTTTAAATGGATGGATGAAGGGAGATAGTAATGGTGAGCTGACATTCATCTCATCGAAGGGCGGGAGTGTAGTAGATATAGGAGTTAGCACGGAAATAGCTCTAAAGAAGATAATAAGTTTTAAGGTGACAGAATGTGTGATAACAGAACATATGCCCATCAAGATAAAATTAAGGGGGGAGTATGATGGAGTGAAGAGAAGGGTAGGAAAAAGAGATAGGTATAAGGAGGGATGGAAGTACATTTGGAATGATACCACGATCGAGAGATTGAGAACAGAGTTAAAAGAGAGTGAAGAGAGAATAAGGGTTGAAAGTGAAAGGATGTTGGAAGGAGGGGATGTGGATGAAGTTTTAAAACTAATAGAACGCCCAGTATGAAAGGTGGGTAAGAAAGTGAGAATAAGGGAAGAGAAAGACAGAAACATAGGCGCGGGGTGGTTTGATGAAGAGTGTAAGAGGAAACGAATGGTAGTAATGACAGCTCTAGCGGACTTCAAGAAAGGAGGAGAACAAGGGAAAAGAGAGGATTATTGTAAAGTAAGAAGAGATTACAAGAAGTTACTAAATGAGAAAAAAAAGTGCTGGAAAGCAGCGGAAGCTCAGAGAGTAAACAGGTATTGCAAAGAGAAAAGATTTGATAGGGTTTGGGAAACTATAAATAAGATTAAGAGAACTAGATCGACAGGGGGAGGAACAATGATAACAGAAAATGAGTGGATAGGATATTTTGCAGAGCTTTTGGGTGGGAGGGGAGAAGGCCACGGGGGTATGGAAAAGACGTATATTGTAAAGGAAGTACAAACAGGAGTACAGTTACTAGATGAGGAGATAACAAGTCAGGAAATAGTTAGGGTGTTAAGTAAAGTAAAAACCAAAACAGCGGGTGGGGCAAATGGTATTACTAACAGGATATGGAAGGAAGTAGGAGCAAATGAAGTAATGTTGAAAGTGATGGTGAAATTTTTTAACAAGATATGGGAAACGAATAAATTCCCTAGCGAGTGGAGAAAAGGAGTACTTTGTCCTATATATAAGAACAAAGGAAGTCGAAGTGATCCAAACAACTATAGAGGAATAACACTCCTGGACTCGCTGTCGAAGGTATATACAGGTATTTTAGCTAATAGGATTATAAATTGGGCAGAGAAATATGGAAGGATTTCGGACTATCAAAATGGATTTCGTAAAGAGAAAAATACTGTGGATAATATTTGGATTTTGGATACTTTAATTACGAAGTATGTGAAAATAGCAGGGAAGAGATTATATGTAGCAGCAGTAGATTTAGAGAAAGCCTTCGATGCAGTGAATAGAGAGGCGTTATTTACTAGATTAAGAGAGGTTGGGTTATCGGTAAAAATGAGGATGGCAATAGAAGGAATATATGAGAAAGTATTGGTGATGATTAAACTAAAAGGGGGTGGGTTGAGTAAGTGTATGGAATCGAAAAGGGGTGTGAGGCAGGGTTGTAAGCTATCACCCATATTATTTCTACTGTTTATAAATAATATATTGGATAGACATGGAGGCGAGAGATGGCAATGCCCTTGGATTGGGAAGAGGGAGATACCGGGGCTGCTATTTGCAGACGATTTATTAATCTTGGCATTAACAGCAAAGGGGTTGCAGGAAGGACTAAATGAGGTAGTGGAATATACTAGAAGATGGGCACTCAAGATAAATGTACGGAAGACGCAGATAATGATATGTAGGAAGAGGAAAGCCAAAAAGAAAAGAAATTCTGGACAATCGAGCAGCAAGAAATCAGACCAGAAAAAAATGGAGTATTTAGGAGTTATAATTAGTAGTAACGGCACGTGGGAAAATCAGATTAGAAGAGCCAGATATAAAGGAAGGGGAGCACTGGCAGTAGTGGGGATATTAGAAAATAAATTTCCGGATATAAAGTACAAAATACAGAGATTGGTGTTCCAATCAATGGTCAAAGGAAAAATGTTATATGGGGTAGAAATATGGGGATTAGAGGAAAATAGAAAAGAACTAAACCAGGTGGTGGCGAAATTTAGTAAGATTATGATGGGAGTTCCAAACTGTACTGCAAATGTGGGGGCTAGATTAGTATGTAAAGAATCGATAGACACTACTATAGCCAAGAGGGTGATGAAGTACTGGATGAGATTGGAAGAAGGGAAGGGAGGGGATTTAGTACAGGACACATATAGGTTCCAGAAAAATATGGAGAACGAGAGGTATTGGGTAAATAAGTGCAAAAATAAATTACGAAAACTGGGGTTAGGAGATATAGGATATGAGAGGTGGAGAGAAAAGAAAGAATGGGTATGGAGAAGGGTTATAAGGAGAGTTGCCGATATAGAGAGACAGAGTTTAATTATGGAATGTAGAGAAAGAGCCTCACTATCAGTATTTAATAAATTGTTAGAAAACATGAACCCGAAAATCGAAGTGGAGGACCGGAAGGGCAAGAGAGGTCTATACTGGTGGATTTTTGGAACTCCTACCAACAGAGGCTGGATAGGTACAGAAAATGCAGGTAGATGTATTCTGTGTGGAGAAAAATGGTCGGACCTACATATATTCATCGAATGTAGGGAGTTAGAAGAGCTGAAAAAGAAAGTGTTGAGTAAAAAAGAGATAGAAAAAGTAGAAAAAATTGAAAAGATGACGGTGTGTCTGGCCAGAGAATGGGGAAGAGGAACAAATATTTCGAAATATTTAAATATGGTTAGAATGAGATTTATAAAGAAATTAAGAGAATAAGGGGTAAAAGAGGGTTACAGAGGAAGGAGAGGAAGGAGGTAGACGAAACTGCTAGGTTATATAAAAATTGAAGACAATAAGATGAGTTTGAAGTACAATCTGATTGTATGATGATAAGAAGATTTGTATATATTTGGAGAGGATTGCATGTGTGAGAAAACGGAGGTGGTAGTTAATGTTAGAAAAAAAAATAATAAAGCAATGAGAGATGTGAGTAAGAGGAACTGTTGGACTGTTTAGAAACGGAAATAAGCGGAAGAAAGAGAAGGAATAAGGGAAAGCCAGGTTTGATTGTTGGCAATTCGATTGTTTAAGATTTAAGTTCAAAAAAATAAAAAAATAAAAAAAATTAAAAAAAATTAGAGAGTAGTTTTTTAGTTTTAGTCTAAGACTCGTAGGAGCTATAGAATTGTCAACAAATACATTTGTAAACAGTGTTAGAATATGAATGATAGGGTTAGTGGACAAGAAAAGGTGTTTGGATAACATAATAGTAGATAATTCTAAACTCTGGCTTAAAAATTTTAATAAGTAATGAGTGGCCGTGAGGAAGAGGAACTGTTGGACTGTTTAGAGATGGAAAGGATTGATAAGTGATGTGAGGAAACAAGGAAAAGACAGATTTGTTTTGTGGCAATTCCGTGGTTTAATAAGTTAAACTATTTAAAAAAAATGAAATTAGGAAGTAGTTTTAGTCTAAGAGACGCAAGAAGAAGAAAGAAAAGCGATGAGCAAGGAACTGGAAATTGTCAACAAGTGCGTTTGTATATAGTGTATAAATATTAACTATACGGTAAAGTGGAAAGTAGTTTGTAGTTAGCGAATAAGTATTATAAGAGAGATGGACAGAGGCTAGGAAGAGTAAGAGGGGAAGATTGGGGATGGAAGGGGGGAGGGGTATAAGAGACAGACGGGTGGGATGGTACAGTCCCATCCCTAGGTGAAAGAGGAAACATGTCCGCTCACAGAATAACAACTGAATCAAGATGGTGGCGGTAAGACGACACGATTATAGGCGGAGCAGTAGATAAATGCGTGACGGATCGTATGACGGACCGGAAACCGCCTCTACGATTCGCCACGTAAGATGAGGAGAGAAGTACGAGCTATAGGTGGGGGTAATATCTAACCCGGGAGGAGGGGCTGAAGCGGCCAGGGTGGGTTGGATCTCTCCTCACAGGGAATGCCGCAGCAGCCGAGGTTTTTTTTATTTTATCTTATTTTTTAATGTTTAGTTAGCTGTAGAGAGTAGATAGGGGATGCCCTTACATGCGGAGGAGTTCCTCGCATACCAGAGGCATCTCAATAGTTTTAGACAAGTTGGTGCAGTGTTAGGCCGGATTCCGCCGACATTGACACCACTAATAAGTAGAGTAGATAGTAATTGTATTGTTTGGTTTATATTATATTGTGCGGGTTTTTTGGGGTTCTTAGTTAATAGTTTTAGTGTAGATAGTTAGAGCTTTATATTATATATAATGGTATGTTAGTCTATATTGTTTTGTTTTGTTTGGTTTATATTGTTTTGTTTGGTTTTTTGGGTTCATGTGTATTTTATGCTCTTTATTGTCTGTAACCGATGGTGCAAACTAGGGTGGCAATAAAGAGTTATCTATCTATCTATCTATCATTGTTTAGTAAGACTCGTAAGACCAATTGAAGAGCCCGGTGCAAGAACCAAGCACCTCCAAAATATAACAATTTTCAGGAGACACGAAAAGACTTCATAAAATAATTATATGTTGAAAAGTAAGGGTTATCCACGCACACGAGCTAGAATAAGTGGTAACATACATATCGAAGTGGAAATGTTGCGGGTTGTGTTACTGGACTCCACTCATTCTATTCGCACAACCGCTGGGGTTGTCTTGTCTCATGCCCCGGTAATTTTTTTTTTACTATGGAGAATGCAATATTTACCCGAGTTACCAATTCTATAGCATACTTACTGTGAGAGTAAATAACGTTACACATCAACATTATTCATGCACACCAAGGAAATGAGGTTCACAGGATGTTTTGAAGTGCGTAGTGCAGTCCAAAAACATTGTTCGTGTTTCATCGTGAACAATGAACTTGCGAATCGCATTCTGTACCAGGGCAAATACAACCTCTATCAATAAAGTTCGCTGAATAGTCCTGTACTCTCAACATAGATTGACAATGCACGACAGTGACCTTACTGTCCTACGAAATAGTCCCCTCCCATAATTATGCACTGCTGAGTTCGTCGATAGATGTCCTGGAAGCTTTGCAGGAAGGCTTCCTTTGGGATGGTGTTCGAAAGCCTCGTCACGTTTCGTTCGATGCCAGGAATATAGTCAATTCTCTTTCCTTTCAATGCGAATTTGATGCTTGACTTTTCGGATCCCGGAGAACGCCATTCCATGCTTTGCCGTTTCGTTTCAGGGTCGTACCTGGGACACCAGGCTGCATCCTCTGTGACAATACAGTTCAAGAAATTTGGAGTCACATCCGCCGTTTCGACAAAATCCTGTGAAGCCTCTAAACGTGCCTGCTTCTGATCGTCAGTCAAGTGATGTGGCACAAGACGAGAACACGTTTTCCTCTTCCCTAACTTCTGGGTAACGATTTGTCGCACGGATTCACGGTTAATCTTCAGCTCATCCACTATCATGCGCACAGTTAATCGCCGATCGTTCGTGATTAATGTCTTCACCTTCTCAATGTTTTTGTCACTGACGGCGGTCGCCGGTCTTCCGCTACGGGGGTTGTCAGAAACACTTTCCCGGCCTCCTCGAAAACGGGCGAACCACTCGTACACACACTTCAAGGGCAGTGCCTGATCTTCATAAACAAGTACCAGCATCGCATGAGTTTCTTTTGGTGTCTTGCCAAGCTTAAAACAAAACTGTACATTGATCTTTTGGTCGTTCATGTTCCAGTTCGCAGTTCAGAACCAACGCACTAACAAGCACTGTGTCAAACAGGTCTTATACGGCACACACACGATGCTCAACTGAACAACGTTGGAAGCAGGTGGTCAATACCTGCTGCCACGCAGGCGCAGTGTTGATTGATTTCATCGAACATATAACAGAATGATTTGCCCGTCTTTCCGGAGTATATACAAAAGTTATACAATCACAACTGCCTTTTATAAAACATGTATTCACTCGAATATTGAAAATAGCGCCTGCATCGAGCTGAGCGGGTTCCTGCGCTGGCAGAAACAGTTAAAACAACCCCGACTGAGCGTTTTACTCTCCCGCTACGCGCCAAATCATTAAAGCAGTGAAGTTCATCCACTGGCAGATAGAGCTTTTCTTATGATAGCGTACATACATACATTATCTTGTCTTTCAGCGTTCAGACTGCAAGCCTCTGTGAATTTACTAAACGTCGCCACAATCCTCTATTTGAAACTAGTGCTGTGGCCTCCTTTAGTTCTATACCTCTAATATTTAAATAATTAGAAACCGAGTCTAACCATCGTCGTCTTGGTCTCCCTCCACTTCTCGTAACCCTCCATAACAGGGTTCATTATTCTCCTAGGTAACCCATCTTCCTCCATTCTCCTTACATGACCTCACCGCCGAAGCCGATTTATTCGTACAGCTTCATCCAGTGAGTTCATTCCTAACATAGCCTTTATCACCTCATTCCAAGTACCTCCTGCCATTGTTCCCACCTGTTTGTACCAACAATCATTCTTGCTACTTTCATGTCTGTTACTTCTGACTTATGAATAAGATATCCTGAGTCCACGCAGCTTTCACTTCCGTAAAGCAAAGTTGGTCTGAAAACAGACCGATGTAAAGATAGTTTCGTTAGGAAGCTGACTTACTTCTTACAGAATACTGTTGATAGCAACTGCGAGCTCACTGCATTAGCTTTACTGCATCTTGATTCAATCTTATTTACTATATTACCATGCTGGGGGAACACACATCCTAAATACTTGAAATTATCGACCTGTTCTAGCTTTGTATCAGCAGTCTGATATTCAGTTATGTTGAATTTCTTACCTACTGACATCAATTTAGTCTTCGAAAGGCTAATTTTCATACCATACTCATTGCACCTATTTTCAAGTTCCAAGGTATTACATTGCAGGATTTCGGCACTATCTACCATTAAGACCAAGTCGTCAGCATAGGCCAGATTGCTTACTACATTTCCACCTAACTGAGTCCCCCGCTGCCACTTTATACCTTTCAGCAGATGATCCATGTAAACTACGAACAACAAAGGTGAAAAATTACAGCCTTGTATAAACCCTGTAAGTACCCTGAACCAAGAACTCATTCTACCATCAATTCTCACTGAAGCCCAATTGTCAACATAAATGCCTTTGATTGATTTTAATAATCTACCTTTAATTCCATAGTCCCCCGGTATAATGAACATCTTTTCCCTCGGTACCCTGTCATATGCTTTCTCTAGATCTACGAAACATAAACACAACTGTCTATTACTCTCGTAGCACTTTTCATTTACCTGGCGCATACTGACAATCTGATCCTGACACCCCCTCTGTGGTCTGAAACCACACTGGTTTTCATTCAACTTCCTCTTAACCACTGATCGCACTCTCCCTTCCAGGATGCCAGTGAATACTTTGCCTGGTATACTAATCAATGAGATACCTCGATAGTTGTTGCAATCCTTCCTGTTCCCTTGCTTATAGATAAGTGCAATTACTGCTAATGTCCAATCTGAAGGTACCTTACCAACACTCCATGCTAATCTTACTGCTCTGTGAAGCAATTTCATCCCTGCCTTCCCATTATACTTCACCATTTCAGGTCTAATTTAACCTAATCCTGCTGATTTATGGCAATGGAATTTATTTATCACCCTTTCCACTTCCTCAATAGTAATTTCACCAACATAACTTTCCTCCTCCCCATGAGCTCGGTTGTTCGTGACACCACCAGGAAGATTTTCTTTTACGTTGAGAAGATCTTCAAAATATTCCCTCCACCTATCCAGTGATTCCCGGGCATCTATTACTTGTTTACCTGAATTACCCAATGTTCATTTCCTTTTTCGCTCCCTTCCAAAGATTATTTACTGTATTACTGTCCAGAAAGTTTTCCCTGCTGCTTGTCCTAGCCTTTCCAGGTTATTACCATAATTTTGCCATGACTTCTTTTTTGATTCAACAACTATTTGTTTCGCTCTGTTTCTTTCATATACGTATAATTCCCTGTCAGCATCAGCCCTTGTTTAGAGCCATTTCTAATAAGCCTTCTTTCTACGTTTACAAGCTGCTCTCACTTCATCGTTCCACCAAGATGTTCGCTTTTCCCCATCTTTACACACAGATGTTATTAGGTATTCCCCTGTTGTCTCCACTACAGCATCCCTGTGTGACACACATTCTCTTTGTATGTCCTGAACGTGCTTACTATCCACTGTTCGAAACTTCCCACTAATCATTTATATGTACTTCTGTCCAATTTCGTCGTTCTGGAGATTTTCTACCCTTATAAGTTTGCAGACAGATTTCAATTTCTCTGTCCTAGGCCTACAGACACTTAGTTCAATACAGATCAGCTAGTGGTCGTTATCATCGAAAATTCCCGAAACCCCTGTACATTCCTAACAGATTTCCTGAATTCTAAGTCAGTTAAGATATAGTCTATTTTGTGTCTGGTATCCCTAGTCTCTCATGTGGAGCGGTGGATAGCCTTATGCTTGAAAAATGCATTCGTAACTCCTAAACCCAAACTAGCACAGAAGTCTAGCAAACGCTTCCCATTCCTATTAGCTTCCACATCTTCCCCACATTTACCAATCACCCTTTCGTATCCTTCAGTTCTATTTCCAACTCTTGCATTGAAATCGCCCATTAGCACTATCTTATCCTTCCTGTTGACTCTTCTTCATTCTCATGGTGAATACACTGAGACAGTTCTCGTCTTAATTCCTCCACCTGTCAAATCTACCAACATCATTCGCTCATTTACGTGTCTAACAGAAACTATGTTGCGTGCAGTAGTATTCCTGATAAACAGCCCAACCCCACCACTCTGCTCTACCCGTCAAGTACACTTTATATTCTCCTATCTCTTCTTCGTAATCATCCTGGGTAGGGCCCTCATCTTCACAGACATGCAGGTCACCTAATAGGCCGTCTACTAGAAAAAGACCTGCACCAGGCCTCTTCGAAGGCCATACGCCATTATTATTATTATCTCTTCTTCGTTATCTCTCCCTACCCGAATATCACTTACTCCTCGGACATCCAGATGCATCATCTTTACTGACTCAGCCAGTTGTACTTTCTTTCTTTCTTTCATAGGCCCCATTAATATTGATAGCTCCCCATGGAATTCCATTTCGTTAGCCAAGTGGTTTCCAAGGAGTCCCTCGCCTGTGAAATTGGAGTGGGAGTCCGTTACTCCCATAGGTCCGAGGCTTGCTTTAAATGTTCTGAGCTCGGTAAATTCGTGAATCAATAAGCTACCCTACTTACACATAGTCCAAGTGAGGATCTCTCCTCTAACGCGTTATGGACCACCGGTGGAATGTATAGTCCTAGCCGCCTGAGCACAAGGAGGGCAATGACTCAGAATATTTCCGAGATGTCCACTTCCAGTCTGTAGCAACTGATCTCCCGACTCTCAGGACCACTTACTAGGCCACTCAGCCGTTGCCCATGGTTCACGAACTAGGACGTGACTAGAGTGACCCACACCATGATCCACTGATAGCTTACAAGAAAACAAAAACAAATAACCCAAAAAAACAAGTAAAACTAAAACGAAATTGACCAAAAAGCGGAACTGTCTGGTTCTTGCGCCGGGCTCTTCAATTGAGTAGCTGTTTCATGCGGGAGGCAATGGATCCGGTCAAGCAATAGTCCAAGAATATCTCGCTGACGACTTAACCCTCCAGTATCTGCAGGCCAACTGAATGAGCAGATGTCGTCCCTGGAGGTTCAGGCCATAAAATGCTGCAGGTACAAGGTTTTTCTTTTTTGTATTGGAAGGTTTTTCACGGTTAATTACTAAAATTCCTTTGGCGATTTATGCTGGAACGTTTTTCATACAGAGAATGAAACGAATAACTGGTGTCATTGGTCAGACTATATATGGAGAAGTGAGGAGAGAGCGAGCCTAGCAGAGGCGTACTCCCCTTACCCGGAAGGACCTGAGTTTGTTTCTCTGTCAGGAAGTGGAGAAACTTACAATCAAGGCTATCATTTGTGGGGAGACGAAGCACATGGCCTCAGGGCTGAATCATTTAGAACAGGTTATTTCCTTGGAGCGGAGGGTTGAGACTTCAACTAACTACTGTGTTCTCCCAGTTACTGCTCAGATTATGGGTACTGACTACCTTAATATCTGCCTTCTCCAGAAGCAACTGTAGAGTTGATTACTCTTATACAAGTCGAGTTGGCCGTGCGGTTAGGGGCGCGCAGCTTTGAGCTTGCTTTCCGGAAATAGTGGATTCGAACTCCAATGTCGGCAGCGTTGAAGATTGTTGTCCGTTATTTCCCATTTTCACATCAGGCAAATGCTAGGGCTATAAGCCTACCTTAATTAAGACAACGGTCGCTCCTTCCCACTCTCAGGCCTATCCTAACCCATCGGTGCCATAAGACCTATCTACAATATGTCTGTGCGACGTAAAGTATATTCTGAAAAATAATAATAATAATAATAATAATAATAATAATAATAATAATAATAATAATAATAATAATAATAAGTCATCAGACTGGTTTGATGCAGCCCTCCATGCCACCCTATCCTGTGCTAACCTTTTCATTTCTACGTAACTACTGCATCCTACGTATGCTCTAATCTGCTTGTCATATTGATACCCGATCTGCCCCTACCGTCATTAGATAGGTCTTATGGCGACGATGGGGTAGGAAAGGTGTAGGAGTGAGAAGGAAGCGGCCGTAGCCTTAATTAAGGTACAGACCCAACATTTGCCTGGTGTGAAAATGGGAAACCATTTCGCTGTGGATGTAGGCGATATGTATGAAGAAACCACCATCATTTTTAATTTTTCCCGCGTGTCCATGACTTTGTAACTCCTTCCATAGAAATTTAACTTGCTCTTCACTGTGTTTTCCGTCACTCTAAGCATTGAATTCTTTTGTCACGGCTTTCCATGAATTTCTTTTCTTATCCAGCATCTTTAAGTCGTGTTTCTTACACTCTATATCCTTTGCATAGATCGTCATTATCTCTAATAACAAGCACTTATCTCTTTCGTTTACGTCCCCCCCCCCGTTTCCTATCACACCTAGCCTTATCTACTTTGATTTATTTAAAGAAAACACGCAAACACAATTACACTCCGCGCGTAACGAACGCTACTTCTATATTAGTAACTAAAAGAGTACTACAGCTCTCCGACGTTTCTTCCGGAGTAAATAACTCCCGTAGTAATTTACTTCTGTAGTATGGACTTCTTAGTAAACGCTACTTGCGGAGTAATTTACTCCAAGGTGGTGCACGCCACCTCAAGTATAAGAGAGGACCATGAGTCCAAACTTTGCCACTATTAAAGACAAGTACATTTAAAAAATAATTAAATAAATTCACTTCTGGGTGCGGGCTGAAGGCTGAAGGCTGAAGGCAGCAACAATGAAGACAGCAACCCAGAATGCTTGAAGGCTACAAGCGTTGACAGACGAACAAGGAAGCGGACGGCCTGCCATAGGACAGCTCCCAGGGACTGAGAACGAGCTAATTATGTATGACAGAAGCCTCTGGCTCCAAGTGCATTACGGCTCAGGGAAAGTAACAGCTGCAGTTTTGAACTCCTTCGACCTATAATTATATAATATTTATAATAAGTTCACCTAACAGAGTTTTCCTGGGACTGCTTGTTCCACCAATCACGAACATGATCGCCAAACACGGTATAATCTGTAACTTCCTGTGGAACATAAAAAAGCTTTGGGAGAGTTAATGAGTCAATCTAGGAGGTATACTTGTATATTTAACAAGGAAGCAATTTTATGTCGACTAAAAATTCAGACTCGAAGTTAATCTTTCCCAGCAAGTGTCATGGTCCTGATAGTGGAAATTGTTGTGTCAACGGACAAGGAAGGAGTCATTAGAAGCCATTTTCAAAAATTACATAAAATAAAAATGAAACTTTTAATGAAACATGGAACCAAAAATGAATTATTACAAGTTATTAAAAATCAAAGAAACCGAGATACACCTCAAATTGAAATGCAAGTTCTCTGAGTATAGGAGGTCTTTTGGGATCTCTGGTGAAGAGTTTTAAGGCCGCTGGTGGCGCTGTTATCAACGTATGCACTTCAAAACGAGGAGTGATGATTAACGTCAGTACTGAGAAAGTGTGTGTAGATTTTCGTGACATTAGCTACAACGATGCCGAATCAGATTAACCCTTACTGGGAGGGGCTACAGAACAGCCCTTTCCGATGCTAAATAAAGCTGTTCTGCAATATGCAGGAAGGGTGATTTCTTGATATCAAACAACGGGATCAGTGTTGTGTTGAATAAAAAAGGAAAAGGCCGACTGGGCCTGATTCCAGAGGGGAACAACGGACAAATCCACTACCAGCCACCAGTCGTACACCACAAGTGGTGAGGAAAGTGAAGGCCCTTGTCTCAGGTGGTAACCCTGCCCCTGCTCCCCAGAGGACTATCGCACATAAGCTGGGGATGTTTGTTTCAAAAGTTAACACCATAATCAACAAGGACCTTGAATTAGAAAAGCGGCATAACCGAGTTCACAGGCTGTAGCCTCGTCACATTTCGGATCGTCGGACTAACGCAAGAGAGCTGTATGAGGGCGATCTGGAGGGAACAGATGACATTAGACGAAACATATGTGTACCTTAGTAACTGTAACAGTGCCGCCTAGATTTACTAGCGCCCTAGTGACAAAAGGAAATCAAACATTGTATAAAGAATGAAAGGAAAGTTTTCCAAGGGGGTTTCATCATCATCACTGGATACTGCTACAACGGCAAGTTAACTATTCGCTGAGTCCATATTAATGTGAAGGTGAGCTCTACATACTATCAGCAAGAGTTTTAAAACCCATTTACAACACAGATATACCCGCCCTGTATGGGAGGGCAGAAAATCAGGTATGGGTACATCAAGATAAAGCATTCAGCCACACCCCTCGTTCGACTCGTCTGTTCTTAGAGAGAATGGAGATAGAAAGCTAATTCCGTGCAATTCCTTTTACTAAAATTCCGATGCCACGAACTTCTGTGCATTTGGACTCCTAAAAAGCGCCTTAGGAAATAGACGACCACGCACTATTAATGGATTCTGGAAAGTCTGCCAGGAGCAGTGGGATAAGGTAGACAACTAGCTCCGCGAAAAAGTCTGCCTCAATGAAAATTACGTTGGCGAGCTAAATAGAAATGCTGGCTTTCCAATTGAGCATGGAAACATGGATTTTCATAACATAATTACCCTTCAAACATCGTCCCCGGAGATCCCGAACGACGTTCTCAAACTCTACACGTGAAGTGTAAGTGTACTTAACAAATCAAGTCTCAAGAAAAGCTAATGGCTTAGTCAGATGCGGTCTCGAGATCATAAACAGGTTAAAGTTTATTCTTAAGTTACAGAGATCCATGCACTCTGTGGGGATGACTGTGAAATCAATATCAGCTCCTTAGGAGGACAGAGTTTGTATCCTCAACCTGCAAAAAACTACGGCCTCGCCGTGAGGGCCCATAGGAAGACCGCCACAGCACTGTTGATCTCTTAATTACACTCAGATTATTGAGAGTTTGGATAGACAGATAGATACGAGGGTAATCCTAAAAGTAAGGTCTCCTATAATATTTACATCATCTTAAAGGATAAATATTTTTCTATATAATCACCATTGTGCCGGCCCCGTGGTGTAGGGGTAGCGTGCCTGCCTCTCACCCGGAGGCCCCGGGTTCGATTCCCGGCCAGGTCAGGGATTTTTACCTGGACCTGAGGGCTGGTTCGAGGTCCACTCAGCCTACGTGATTAGAATTGAGGAGCTATCTGACGGTGAGATAGCGGCCCCGGTCTAGAAAGCCAAGAATAACGACCGAGAGGATTCGTCGTGCTGACCACACGACACCTCGTAATCTGCAGGCCTCCGGGCTGAGCAGCGGTCGCTTGGTAGGTCAAGGCCCTTCAAGGGCTGTAGTGCTATGGGGTTTGGTTTTTTTCTATATAATCACCATTTCTATCGATGTATTTTTGTAGACACCGTGACAGTTTTTGTACGCCCATGTCATGCCAGCTCGCCGCCATGCTGTTGAGGAAGCGTTGACCCTCATCTTTCACCTCGTCGTCAGTGCTGTTTGAAGTTTCGCGGCTTGGGCGAGCAGGGATGCTGCCATTCGCGTGATTGTTGTTTGGTCTTAAGTGCGAACTGGTTTAGTCTCCCTTTAGAGCCAAGTTCAAAAAGGTGGTTCTTTTCATCTGCATAGCGGTTAAATATTAGTCTCTCTCTGAGGGTAGAATTTAGCTATGTGCTACGTAAGCTTTGCAACATTGTAAGGGAGTAGGAGTGTTGTAAATCTTACGTGACAAAACCATCGTTCTGGGTTGGTTAGGCCTGGCTAGTGACAAAACCATTGGTCTGGATTGGTTAGGCAAGCCTAGTGACAAAACCATTGATTTGGATTGATAGTAGGATTGGGAGTAGGAATGATGCAAATCTTACGTGGAATTCCTTGTTGTACAGGAGAGATATGTTCATTACTACACATGACAGCTCTCCTACAAATGTTAAATTTATGGCGATGCTGAGAATCGAATCCGGGCTTTCGAGGATGGCCGTTAATAGTACTAACCGTTTCATTACGTAGATAGACAATATTTTAGTAGTGTCCCCACTTCATGCCGTTTATAAACGCTAACATGCGTACCTAGTTGAAGTAACAGGTTTGTGACCTGCTGAGAAGTAAAGCAGGAGAGAAAGTTGACAATGAAGTGAGGTCTCCCTCAGGCTGATACACAATCGATGGTATTCGTTCACCAGGTAATCGAATACAGGGTGTCTAAAAATTCTTTGAATCACCTGAATTAATGACGTAGTTTTCCTAGAATTAGATAAGCCTTTTGATCCCGTCATCCGGCAACGAATTTGGCACGTGCTACGTCAAAATGCAGCTCCTGAAATAGTCATCAACTGGATACTCTGCTCTACCAGAATGCTACGGTGTGTAAGATGCTCAGTCGGCATCTCTGGGTGAGTTCGCTGTGATAGTTGGCTTCCAACATGCTTCGACACTCACCATAACGCAATGTGATGTTCCATGGACCATACTCTATGGCGAGGACATTATAATTGAGGGAACAATCAGGAAATAAATGGAGCGAAAAGTTCTGTGCTAGGCAGACCGAAGAATGAGTACATGGAGACAAGTCCAGCAGACGGCTCCATTCTAGTCAAGAACCAAGTTCCGGAAAAAGCTGACATGTTCCGGTACCTGGGTTCATGTCTGCAGAGTAACGGCAGTACTGATGGTGAAGTGAACTAGCACCCCGCTTGACCGAGTACGAAGGCCATACGTTAAATGAAGTAATCTGACGCCTGGCTGTGTAGGCAAACCACTAAACGTTTGTGAAAAACAATATTGTATACAACAACCGAATATGAACGACCCGAGCGACTGTGTTTATGTTCAGTCTTTGTCAAATATCTCCCTTCAAGTAATTGCTTTGTTTGCCATAAAATCGTACCACCACAACCAACAACAAAACAAAGCGGAGAGATGAGCAAAGAATCAAAGAGCGAGAGAATGCTCGAGTAGGGGAGCAGTGACAGTTCAAAAAACCATAGCATCAGCATTTTTCCTGCTGCGTCAACACCCGAGGTCATTAACCCCTAGTAGTGTAACTAGGCCGGTTCCAATGCAAGGTCATTGACCCCTAGTATAGTAGCTGAGCAATGACAATTTATGGATTATGCATAAGAGAGCGGCCCTAACCTCACAGTCGCTATCTTGAGGGGCCTAACGGCTAGTTGCCCTTCCCGACGCCTAAGAGAGCGAGCCTAACCGCACATCCGCCATCTTGAAGGGACTATTCTTAGTTTTACGACAGGATGCCCTTCCAGATGCCAGTTGCACAAGGTGGCGGCTATACACAGCTCCTTATGAGACGGCCTAGGGGTGTTTGCGCAAGATGGCGGCTATACATAGGCTATTATGAGACTTCCTAGGGGCGCCTCCGCAAGATGGCGGCTATACATAGGCTCTTATGAGACGGACTAGGAGTGCTTGGGCAAGATGGCAGCTGCTCTTATGAGACGGCCTTGGGGCGCTTGCGCAAGATGGCGGCTGCTCTTATGTGACGGCCTAGGGGCGCTTACGCAAGATGGGGCTATACATATGCTCTCATGAAATGACCTAAGGGCGCTTGCGCAAGATGGCGGCTATACACAAGCTCTTATGAGACGGCCTAGGGGCGCTTGCGTAAGATGGTGGCTATACACAGGCTCTTATGGAGAAAGATGCCGGCCATGGGCGGTTGCACAAGATGGCGGCTATACATAGACTCTTTATGGAGAAAGATGACGGCCATGGGCGATTGCGTAAGATGGTGGCTTTACATAGACTCTTATAGAGAAGGATGACGGCTATGCGCGATTGCACGAGATGACGGCTATACACATGCTCTCATGGAGATAGGTGATGGGCATGGGTGATTGAACAAGATGGCGGCTATACACAGGCTCTTATGAGACCAACTCCTAGAACCTGGGTCAGAGGTTACTGTGGAAAATGGCTACTATACATAAGCTCTTAGGAGACGGCTTTAGGGCGCTTGCGAAAGATAGCGACTATCCACAGGCTCTTATGGAGAAAGCTAGCCCAGGGAATACTGCGCAAGATGGCGGCTATACATAGGCTCTTATGGCCTCTTCCTCCGAAGGGACACAGCCGCCTTCATCCTCCTCCTCCTCATCCGCATTAAAGGGTAAAAGGGAAAAATGAAAAAAGTGCTCCTCCTGTTAGCAAAAAGGCAAATGTACAAAAAGGACACCTCCTCCTCATCCGTAGGGCAAAATGGCAAAAGGGCTCCTCTTCCTGGCAAAAGGGCAAAAGCCTCCTTATCCTTTTGGCAAAAGGGCACCTCCTACTAGCAAAAGGGCAAAAGGACTCCTCCTTACTGAGGTTAGGTCAATCCCTCCTCCCACGGACAGATGTCTTCCTGAATTGAATGTCACATTACAAACAAATGTACTTACGTTATGTAGCGTTGTCCTCCTCGCATAATTTTTTCGATTGAGGAGGAGGCGGTAAGGAGAAGGTAATACATTTTTCAGCATGCAAAAATATTATGGGATAAGCAAATGTTGTATCCGACAAAACTCTCTGTTTGCACCAAGGAAGAACAGCGTTCCGTAATCCGTTTTTTGTGGGCTGAGAGTGCACCAGGAGCGGAAATTCATAGAACAGTCACTCGTCTGATATTCAGGATCATATCAAGCACTTGCTCAATATTGGCACCAGTTACGGCTGCAGATGGACGCCCTTGATCTTTCCTCATCCTTCAAGCTCGTGCGGCACCTTTTGAAATGTTCAGTCCACTGGTAAACACCTCGCTGTGACAAAACACTGTCCCCGTATTGTGCTGAAAGTTTTTATGAATTAAATACTAAAATGTGATGCAGATGTGTGTTATGTAGCTTACATTAAAGCATTATTTGAGTGCCCATTTTTGTCATTACAAATGCCTATTTTAATTACGTAGACAAGTCAATAATTATCTGCAATTTTGCTCTAATTGTCTTTAGGTTGGGTGAGGATGATAGAATAACATCAACGGTATCCCCTGTCTGTAGTAAGAGGAGGCGACTAAAAGTGAGACTAGGACCTCTCAACGTGGCGACCACGGTTACCCTAGCTGAGTCTGGCGTTGCTTTCACTTACTTGTGTCAGGTTCCTCCCTCTTTCCTTTCCTGTCTGACCTCCCTTGGTCAACTCTTGTTATTTTCTGACGCCGACGGTATTAGACTTGCGAGGCCTGGGGAGTCTTTCATTTTCATGCTTTCTTTTGCCGATACCTTCATTTTTCGAGGTATCGGACCTCTTCTATTTTCCTTCTGCTTAGTGTTAATAGACGATGGTTACCACGTTGTTCTTCCTCTTGAAACAATAATCACCACCAGCACTTAATTTTACATAGCAAGGAAAGGATTTGGCAAACCTCTCCACCATTTGGCTTGTGCAGTTTTCAGTATAGATTTGTGTAATATGAAAATGTCGTTTGTGTAAATATTATTTTATTTTTTATTTATTAAGTTAAAATTAAATTTGTTTTTCGTCATTAATACATTAATTAATTAATTAATTAATTTTCTTTCCAAGGACTCATTTAAATACATACATAACAGTAGAAAATATCGATAACAACTTAAAAGAGGCAAGAAGGCATTAAACTATCGAACAGGCTACGGAAGGTAAAATAGGCAAAAAAGGCAAAATTATATGTCGTCCTACCTTTCCCAAACGTACGAAAATATCTTTGCCTCTATTTGACACTTCGGTATATACATCCAGACTGAAAAGACATTTTGCCTAACTTCCAGGCTCTACTTATAACCAACCGAACCCCTCCCTGAAGTTCTACAGTTGAGTTTTGGTACTCTTGTATAAATCCTAATAATATTGTTTCGTTTAGTTTTAGCTGATAATAGCACAGTCGTTTTCTGAAACCGTCTAATACCGGTCATGTTCCGCCTGATTTCGCTTCAGTTTCACGTAATGTTAGTGGTTTTGCATTCCAGTAACGATTTTTATGGTTTTCGGAGACGCCGTGTTGCCGGAATTTTGTCCTGCAAGAGTTATATCGGTACGACTTTGGCGCACTTAAACATCTTCAAATACCACGGGACTGAGCCAGAATCTGTCAGAATCTGTCCAAGGTATGGGTTCTTAGGCAGAGGTTAGAATACAAGGTTAAAAAGCGGGTAACAAGTATAGTCTATCCTACACAACGGTTATTTTATGAGCCTTGCATAAACCATAGGGGTAGGGCTCATCAGAACCCCTAATGTTTATGTTACTCTTGCTACATAACGGAAGAACGGGATAGTCGACACTTCCTAATAACCAAATTTGTTTACACTCTGACTTATTATTACTGTCCGACTTGTTGGCTGAATGGTCAGCGTACTGGCCTTCGGTGCAGAGGGTCCCGGGTTCGATTCCCGGCCGGGTCGGGGATTTTAACCTTCATTGGTTAATTCCAAAGGCCCAGGGACTGGCTGTCCCCAACATCTCTGCAACTCTCATACGACACATAACACTATCCTCCACCACAATAACACGCAGTTACCTACACGTGGCAGATGCCGATCACCCTTATCGGAGGGCCTGCCTTACAAGGGCTGCACTCAGCTAGAAATAGCCATGCGAAATTTTATTATTATTATTATTATTATTATTATTATTATTATTATTATTATTATTATTATTATTATTATTACTGCCTAAAATCTGGAGTTTATACATTATGAATACACTCTTAATACCTTTGCGTAGCTCGGTTTTTATTCTAGAGTTCAGTAAATTGTTTAACAGGTGGCTCAGTGGTACCTGTTACAGGTACGAGCAGCACGCGAGGTATGAGAAAAGTTTCCTGCTTGTTTATATATTTATATAATTAGCTGTCCAGTCCACTTTCTGTGACCACACAATTAATATGCACGGGACCTGCTCTCTAAAATGTCCGTAATTTATTACTGCCTTCTGTTTGTTTATGCAATTGTGTTACAAATGGCCCTCTGAATTTTTTGTTTCTCAGCGACGTGCACATTGACGGTAATTTTGCGTAATTCGTCATTATAGAGTAGGACAGATGATTATTTGTCATGCGAGACTTTTCAGCCAAGTCCAACCATAGACTTGCTGTCCGTCAACACCAGGAGTAGGTAGTAGTCCAAACAGTCGGAATTTGGGAATGGCGTGGAAGATAAACCCTCTCAGACCCGGGGTAAAAATATTTTCCAAAAAATATGAGTTGATATTTTATGTGCAGGAAAAGTTTACAAAAAGATACAACCTATACATTTGTGTGATGTGGGTCATAATCATTTTTTGTCTCACTTTATTTGCATTTATATTACGAGGTTTTGACTGTAAGTCATCATCATCCTCCTTTCCACTTATCCGACTCCTACCAGGCACTTCTCCACCTTCCTCTCTCCTCTTCCATCATTTTGTCCTAGTCCAGGTTTCTACTTCTTGCACTCCTCTTTATCGAATCCATCCATCTTGTTCTAGATCTCCCTCTCCCTTTCTTTCCCTCAAACTACATCTCCATCATCTGTTTTGGTATTTTCTAGTCCTCCCTCTTTATATGTACCAACCATTTTAGTTTACTTCTATCAACTCTCTAATTTCGGTAATCGATTCAACCTCCTTTCTCTCATTTTCGTTTCTCAAAGTGTCTTTCCTATCATTCTTCTTAGGTATTTCATTTTATTGGTTCGAATTCTACTCTCCTCCTTACTTATTGTCCAGGTCAGTATGGATGCATAATACATCTTATACACTATCTCAATACACTTCCATATTCCAGACCATGTTTTCTACACTCTGGTAGAATTCATTTTCCTATTTGCTGCTTCTTGCTACTTTCCGTGCCTAGCCTTGTATTCTGCAATCATTCACTCCCTGGGTATTTGAAACGGTCAATAATTTCAAGGCTTTGACCACCAATTTTCACATTACCTCTCTTTTCTTTGTACTGTTGTTATCACCAAGCTCTTGCTTTTTTCTGCACTGATTTTCATACCATACCTTTCCATGATCTTGTTTAGTGCATCAAGTTGATCTTGCACTTCTTTGTTGTTTGTTCTCCAAACCATAATATCATCTGCAAGTAGTAGTAACTACATCTGTCTATTCCCATATGCTTCCTTTGTCGCCCATAACCGTTAGAAAAAAAAAAAAAAGAAAAAAGAAAAAAAGGCGACAGCACACTCCCCTTTCTTAGCCCGGTTTTATTTCTAAACCATTCTGTCTTTTCAAACGGAGTCTGGACCGTAAATCATGTAAACCACAGGGTGACCCAAAAGCCCGTTAACATTTGGAAAGGCAATATTTCACGGAACATTCGTGGTAGAGTGGTTATAACTGACACACATGACTGGCATGACATGGAGTTTTACTGAAACCAAAATAAAGAACACAAAATGTCCAACAGATGGCGCTGGACAGCAACAAATCAGGTACAAATGGCCACACATTCTTGACATTACATGGAGTTTTACTGACACCAAAATAAAGAACACAAATAACCAACAGATGGCGCTGGACAGCAACACTTCAGGTACAAATGACCACACATGCTTGACATTACATGGGGTTTTATTGACAACAACAACAACAACAACAACAAAACCAACAACAAAAACAAGAACAACAACGAGTGCACAAACTGGCTAACAGATGCTACTGGACAGAAACACGTCAGTAATGGGGCATGAGACCCGTGTACGGTATAAAAGAGCTGTCGTGAGAGAGGGCGTCAGATGCGACTGCAAACGCGGCATGTTATGCTTGGCCTCCCCGGTTGCCCGACCTCAATCCGTGTGATTATTAGTTGTGGGGTTAACTGAAGTCGTAAGTCTATCGCGATCTTCCAGCCTCATTAGGGATGCTCAAAGACAACATTCGACGGCAATTTCGATATACTCTACAGCGCTGCTCATAACATTGTCCCTCGACTACAGGTATTGTTGATGAATGACATGTTGAGCATGTGTTATAAAGATCGTCGTCCTTACTAAACCTCGATTGTTATGCTGATTATTGTTTGTGAATCGTACGAAGCGCCATTTGTTGGGCATTTTGTATACTTTATTTTGCTGTCAATAAAACCTCATGTCATGCCAATAATGTGTGTGTATTTTTACCTCTCTACCTCCAACATTCCGTGAAGTTTTGTCTCGTCAAATGTGAAGGAACTTTTGGGTCACCCTGTACTTCCCTCCCCTCACATTTTCACAGTGCTATTGTAATATGCTCGTATGTCCTGGAAAACATGACTCTCATAGTACATGGACACAGCAGGAGATGGCGGTATATTGGACAGGTACCACACACATGGCGATGGGATAGCAGTAGTGAGTCAGGCTCCATGCAGAATGGATGTGACAAGGCAAGAACAGCGTTGGAAGTACTGGAACAGCCGTCATGTTCACCGGATCTGTTTCCGTGCGGTTCTGACACACGAGAAGACATTGCTAATGCTCTAGGTTAAGAAATTGCAAACTTGACACGTGAGACTGGTATCCGATGTCTGCTGCATCGTTGGCAACTTGTCGTCGATGATCTAGGGGAAAACCCTAAGGATTTACCATAATAGTTAATGAACTCTTTGAGAATAAACATTATGTAACACAAAGATTTCTTGGCTGACAATTTCCTCATTTTATATCCTACACCTGGTGAATTTACTCGACATTGTTCATACATTCTACACCTCCTTTCGCTACCCACTCCTGTCTGTATATATGCAAATACTTGCGCCATATTTATATTTCATATTTTGTAGGCTTCGTGCGAAGTCAGAAGCTCCATTTTTCCACTCTTCATTGTTTCCTGCTTTACAGTTTTTGATGGCCGTTCGGTGATGACTATTTCCCTCTTTCGTTTCAGTGAATTGCTAATATTTTGACGAACTCACCTGCTTCCTTTTTTGTGGTTGTGAATTCGACCTTCTTCTACAATTGTCTTATCTACCAACTTGGCTAATATTTTACAACTTCGTCCAGGGCAATTCCACCTGGTCATTGCGTTAACAAGGCTTTTAACGGAAGCCTAATTTTAAATTTGCTACCAGCAACAATTGAAGACCTCCGAGGAATCTGCGTATAACCAACAAATAATGATTTTTGAGGAGATAAGACAATTATTTCATGATATACAATATTTGAACCAATTGCACATGCAAGTGTACAAATGAGTTCATCTATTAACAACAATATTTTATTGTTATAACTTAAGTTTTTTAAAAATAATGTACGAATTGGAAATTATACAGGGGAAAATAACCTGCAAGTATGTGTTACATTTGTATACAAGAGAAGAGAAATCCGGCGCATACTCTTGGAACTCAAATGATAGCAGATACTATTAGTGTAATAATGTAAATAACAATAATAACAGTAAATGTGCCAAGAAAATATTTCAAAATATAGATATGATTAATGGTGTGGGTTACTGTAGTCACGTCCTAGTTCGTGAACCATGGGCAACGACTGAGTGGCCTAGGAAGTGGTCCTGATGGTCGGGATATCAGTTGACACGGCATGGGAGTGGGCACCTTGGACATATTCTGAGTCTTGGCCTTCCTTGTGCTCAGGCGGCTACCGGTGGCCCCTAACCGTGAGAGGAGAGATACTCATTTGGACCGTGTGTAGGTAGGGTAGCATCCTGCTTCATGAATTTGCCGAGTAGAAATCATTTTAAGCAAGCCTCGGACCTATGGGAGTAACGGAGTCCCACTCCCCTTTGACAGACGAGGAACTCCTTGGAAAACTTGGCGGACGAAATGGAATTCGATGGGGAGCTATCAATATTAATGGGGCTTATGCAAGAAAGACAGTAGAGCTGGCAGACTCAGCAAAGAGGATGCACCTGGATGCCCTAGGAGTAAGTGGCATTCGGATAAAGGGAGATAACGAGGAAATGATAGAAGACTATTAAGTGTACTTGACGGGTATTGAAAAGGGAAGGGCAGCGTATGGCGTTGGGCTGTTTATCAGGAATACTATTGCACGCAACATAGTTTCTGTTAGGCACGTAAATGAGCGAATGATGTGGGTGGATTTGACAGTTCGAGGAATTAAGACGAAAATTGTTTGAGTGTACACCATGTGAGGGTGCACATGAGGATGAAGTTAACAAGTTTCATGAAGCAAGTGACACCGTAGTCAGGGTCAACAGCAAGGATAGGATAGTGCTAATGTGTGATTTCAATGCGAGATTTGGAAATAGAACTGAAGGATACGAACGGGTGATCGGTAAATGTGAGAATAATATGGAAGCTATTAGGAATTGCAAGCGTTTGCTGGACTTCTGTGCTAGTATGGGTTTGGCAGTTACGAATACATTCTTCAAGTCTAAGGCTATTCAACTCTACCCATAGGAGGCTAGGGGAACCAGATCAGTAATAGACTATATCTTGACCGACTTCAAATTCAGGAAATCTGATAGGAATGTACGGGTTTTTTCTGGGATTTTCGATCATACAGACCAATATCTGATTTGTAGTAAATTAAGTATCTCAAGGCCTAGGATAGAGAAAGTGAAATCTGTCTGCAAACAAATATGTGTAGTAAATCTCCAGGCCGAGGAAATGATGGAAAAGTACATGGATATAATTAGTGAGAAGTTCCTGGAACAGTGGACAGTATGCAGGTTCAGGATATAGAAAGAGAACGGATGGCATACAGGGATGCTGTAATAGAAACAGCATGGGAATGCCTAGGAACAAGTGTGTGTAAAGATGGAAAAAAGCAAACATCTTAGTGGAACGATGAAGTGAGAGCAGCTTGTAGACGAAAAAAGAAGGCTTATAAGAAATGGCTCCAAACAAGGGCTGTTGCAGACAGGGATGAAAGAAACAAAGCGAAACAAATAGTTGTTGAATCCAAAAATAAGTCGTGGAAAGATTTTGGTAATAATCGGAAAGGCTAGGTCAACCAGAAGGGAAACCTTTCTGGACAGTAATAAAGAATCTTAGGAGGGGTAACGTAAATGAACAGTGTTTTTTGTAATTCACGTAAACTCATACTAGATCCCAGGGAATCACTGTACAGGTGGAGGGAATATTTTAAAAATCTTCTCAACTTAAAATGAAATCCTCCTGGTGCTGTCACGAACAACCGAACTCATGGGGAGGAGGAAAGTGATGTTGGTGAAATTACGCTTGAGGAAGTGGAAAGGATGGTAAATAAATTCCATTTGATAAAGCAGCAGGAATAGGTTAAATTAGACCTGAAATGGTGAAGTATAGTGGGAAGGCCGGGATGAAATGGCCTCACCGAGTAGTGAGATTAGCATGGAGTGTTGAAAAGGTACCCATCAGATTGGACAAAAGCAGTAATTGCACTTATCTATCAGCAAGGGAACAGGAAGGGTTGCAACAACTATCGAAGCATCTCATTGATTAATATACCAGGCAAAGTATTCACTGGCATCTTGGAAAGGAGGGTGCGATCAGTGGTTGAGAGGAAGTTGGATGAAAACCAGTGTGGTTTCAGACCACAGAGGGGCTGTCAGGATCAGATTTTCAGTATGCGCCAGATAATTGAAAAGTGCTACGAGAGGAATAGACAGTTGTGTTTATGTTTCGTAGATCTAGAGAAAGCATATGCCAGGCTAACGATAGAAAATGTATTCACCATACTAGGGTCTATGGGATTAAGGGAAGATTATTAAAATCAATCAAAGGCATTTATGTTGACAATTGGGCTACAGTGAGAATTCATGAATTCTTTGTTCTGGGTACTTACAGTGGTTAGACAAGGCTGTAATATGTCACCTTTGTTGTTCGTAGTTTACATGGATCATCTGCTGAAACGTATAAAGTGGCAGCGAGGGACTCAGTTAGCTGGAAATGTAGTAAGCAATGTGGCCTATGCTGACGACTTGGTCTTAATGGCAGATTGTGCCAAAAGCCTGCAGTCTAATATCTTGGAACTTGAAAATAGGTGCAATGGGTATGGTATGAAATTTAGCCTTTCGAAGATTAAATTGATGCCAGTAGGTAAGAAATTCAGCAGAAGTGAATGTCAGATTGGTGATACAAAGCTGGAACAGGTAGATAACTTCAAGTATTTAGGATGTGTGATCTTCCACAACGCTAATTTAGTAAATGAGATTGAATCAATGAATAGTAAAGCTAATGTTGTGATCTCGGTGTTGTGATCAAGAGTATTCTGTAAGAAGGAAGTTAGCTCCCCGACGAAACTACCTTTATGTCAGTCTGTTTCCAGACCAACTTTGCTGTGCGAGAGCAAAAGCTGGGTGGATTCAGGATATCTTATTCATAAGTTAGACGTAACAGATCTGAAAGTAGCGAGAATGATTGCTGGTAGAAACAGGTGGGAACAATGGCAAGAGGGTACTCGAAATTAGGACATAAAGGATAAGTTAGGAATGAAGTCGATGGATGAAGCTCTACGCATAAACCATCTTCGGTGTTGGGGTCATGTGAGGCGAATTGAGGAAGGTAGGTTATCTAGGAGAACAATGGACTCTGTTATGGAAGGTAAGAGAAGTAGAGGGAGACCAAGACGACGTTGGTTAGACTCACATACTGATGATGTAGATGTAAACATATAGAACTAAATGAGGTCACAGCACTAGTTGCAAATAGAGGATTTTGGCGACGTTTAGTAAATTCACAGACGTTTTCAGATTGAGCGCTGAAAGGCATATCGGTCTAGTATCATCTAGCCCGCACGATTGTTCTCCCGTGAGAATTGCATAAATATGACGGGGTGGACTATCTGAATGCCTAAAATGTATGCAGTGGTATATTTCAGCCAAATCTTCAGTTATTATAGTCCGATACAACTGCTCATTGAAGGAAAGATAGACGTGATACGTATATAAGGGCGGAAAAGGTTATTCTGGATGCGGAATCTCCCCACCCACCCTGGTTGCCGACCTTCCGTGAAGAGACGGCGCCAGAACAAAAATGACATTTAGCATTAAGTCACAAGTCTTGTTAAAGCTGTCCAAGGATTGCTAGCTTAGCCGGCACGAGTGTAAAGGCGAAGACGTTGCTATCATGTGCCATGCAAGCATGCGTAAAGAATTGATCTCCTGCACCTTCTGCTGATGTGATGAAAGTAGGCTGAAGAAAGATATAGATATTTGTCATAGCTCTTCCAGATGATCGTAACAGAGAAAGGGAGAAACTTCATAACCACATGAAGTGAAATGTTGTGAAGTTGGCATAAGAACAAGTGGTCTCTCATATCATCTCCTCTAATTGCGTCCTTCTTCACGCTCTTCAAACCCACTAGAAATGACTCCAGTCAGTGGTTAATAATAATTATTTAATGGTGTGTGGCCACCGTAGATTCTCGATCCAGATCTTTTGAGTAGACGCTCTATAGGCGACCTGCACTTCTCTGAGGAAGGGGCCCTGCCTAAGATAATTCTAATGATGATGATGATGACGGCACAAACACCCAGCCACCAAGGCGGATGAATTAACCAATGAAAGTTAAAATTCCCCGGCTCGGCCGAGAATCGAACGCGGGATCCATTGAACCAAAGGCTAGCACGCTAAACAAATAACCATGGAGCCGGAAATTAACAATAATAATAATAATAATAATAATAATAATAATAATAATAATAATAATAATAATAATAATAATATTAATATTAATAATATTAATAATAATAATTGTTACCGTGTTTTGGTGGTAGGTAGAGGTGTAAGAAGGTGCGGGCGTGAATGGGTCTCAAACTACGGAATCAAAGTTAATGTAAAAGTTAACAAGGTTATATTTCCTTTTCAATATTAAGTAATAACAAAGAACAGGTACTTAGTAGCCGAAACACAATTTGAAATGTACAATTACAGGGATTACAGAGTTTGGGCTTCGAGCCCTGAGTTCACAATTTTTGAGCAACTAGCCCAACTTTCCGATATACAAATTTTAACAAAGGGGCAGAAGACCCCAATCAAACCCTGGAGCCCTTGCTCCAAATTACACAGTAAAGCCTCCTCGAGGCATACAACACTCCGTTTCCAAAAGAGCCACACGCTCTTTAATTTAAGCCTCTCCTAGGCCACACCAAACTCCACCTTCAAGTTGTCCTCAACGGACATAAACACAGGGGTAAAATACCCAATCTACTGAGGTCTATTAAATGAAAAGCAGGTTAATTAAATGACCTCTAAAACAATTTGAGAGGAGGCGAACTTGCACTCCTAATACACTTAGTTTTTAAAACCTACTTTGGCACTAGGCCGTTATTACAAGGGCTAATCCCATACTACAGAGGTGACTTAATAGCAATTTACATTACATTACGGAAGAATTGGTTGAGAGAATAAGTTCACCTCAAGACGATGTGAGTGGGAGCTCGAGAGGGTTAAGCACTCTCTATCCCGATATGTCGTTTTAAAATAGAATAGATACCAGTTGTTTTTACATTTTAGGAAAAGGTTACATGGTTGAACGCTTAGAACCCGCCCCGAAAGTTAAACTGCTGAGCAAGAAAAGAAAGAATTTATTAATCGGCCATTACCTTATTGTTGACCGCCGCCGAGGAAAGAGGCGCTTCCCGCCTCCTGCTATGTACTTAATACACTGAAAGATGGAACAGAAGTGGCCCGGAGACCCTAAAATCAGCAGTTTATATACTCTCGCGGAAGTTTCTAGGCGTTAGGGGAATGAAAACACCCGCCCACAATGTTTTTATTGGATAGGACCCCGCAACAGATTCAAGTTGGGGGAAGATACATCTGATTGGATAGAAATTAATTTAAGAAATTCGGGATTGGTTAGGTTCAACACAAGGGGAAGAAGAGGGGTATACAGCCAACTTAAACAATAACAGAAAGAAATTTAACAAGAAACAAACTTTTGAAATAAAAATTTCTCCAACAAAATAGTTCTTTGACTCCGCACTAGGGTGCGCTATTGTTGATCTTCAGTAGTGTCCTCTAGAAGAGAAAGTTCACACTTCTTACTTCAAGCGAAACAAAAACACATCAAAAGTGACACAGTTCAAAAACTCAAAATTTTCCACGTGGTGACATCTTCTGAGAAAGTAGAGAATTAATAGAGTAGATAAAGTTCAACCTTCCTCCAGAAGAGGAGTTTCAACTGGCGCAACTTTTAAATAAACGGTGTAGAGGTGTACCGCCCGGTACAATAATAATAATAATAACAATAATAATGATAATAATACTCAGAACAGGTTTAAGAATTTCTGGAGAAAAACAAATTTATGACAAATATAAAATAATGCTCCCGAATTTCTAATAACAGAAATTGGGCGAATACGAAAGGTAAAGGAATTGAAGTATTTAGGAGAAACAGTTCAATTATATGGTTTGGAAAAGTCCGGTGTAGAAGAAAGGATACACAAGATGGAAAGAGCATACGGTATAACTTTTCTTTTAGGAGTTGCTTTACGTCACGTCGACACAGATAGGTCTTATGGTGACGATGGGACAGGAAAGTGCTAGGTGTGTGAAGAAAGTGGCCGTGGTCTTAAGTAAGGCCCCAGCATTTGCCTGGTGTGAAAAAGATGAAACCACGGAAAACCATCTTCAGGGCTGCCGATAGTGGGGTTCGAATCCACTATCTCCTGAATACCAGATACTGGCCGCACTTAAGCGACTGCAGCTATCGAGTTCGGTCATACAGTATAACTAGGAATATCTACAACAAAAAGTGTTTATATAAAAACCTCAAAATACAACACAGTAGTCAAACCGGAATGCCCATAACTTACGAGTGAATGTCTAGTACTGAATTACGAGGTGAATTAGAAGTACTGGAAAGAAACATTGTACAGAACATACTTGGTCCGACAAGAACTACAGAACTCTGGAAATCAATAAGTAGTGATGAAATATATCGGAACATAGAAAACGGAACAACGCGGAAGAGGCGATTGATATTTCTTGGACATTTATACAGAAAGGATGGCAACAGGTTAACCAAACAGGTCTCCAAATATCTCTGCAACAAGAAGCCCAAAACAACCTGGATTCATGAAGTTCAGAAAGATTTGGAAAGAAACAATACAAGGGAAGAAGAAAGTGTTAAAAATTGAAGGATTGCAAGGTCAGAAGGGAAAGAAATCTGGCTCAAAATGGTCCGTGGAGAGAAAAAGGGGACATAGTGAGAACATGAAGTACTGGAAGGAGAAGAAACAACGAAGGATGAAGCAATGAACTGCCATGTGGTCCCTAGAAGACCCTAACGGAGAAAGATATTATTATTAATATTATTATTATTATTATTATTATTATTATTATTATTATTATTATTATTATTATTATAAAGGTTTTGAGAAAAGAATTAAGCAAGTCGCAAATATCACCTAGCCCGCACAATGGTCCTACTGTGAGATTTGCATAAATATTGGGGCTTCTTGCTTGTTGTTTAAAGGGACCTAACGTCTAAGGTCATCGACCTTAAATATTAGGGATGTGGACTGTCAGAACCTCTAAAATTTATGCAGCTCATCACCATCATTGTAGAGCGGGGAAGTGGCCGATGACCTACATGTTAACCTTTCTTTTTAAAAAATCAGAAGTACCTAATATTGCGTGTGTATAATGTAGACCGATCTGGACGAAAATACAATAATGCCATTTAAGTCCCACTGAATACTTTTAAGGTTTTCGAAGGCTTCGATGTCCAGGAATTTAGTCCCGCAGTAGTTCTTTAACGTGCCAGTAAATCCACTGGCACAAGGCTGACATACTTGAGCACCTTCAAATGTCACGGACTAAGCCAGGATTTAACCTGCCCCCCTGCCATCTGAGCCACTCAGCTCGGCCGGGCTAGATTATACTTGCGACTTGTTTAAATACATTTGCATTCTGACCTAAAAGTGTCTAAATTGTAAACTCTTTTTATTTAGTCGGTTTACACTCCAGGCTTGGTTTTCCCCCCAGACTCAATCGGATATCCCACCTCTACCCTCTCAAGGGCAGTGTCCTGGGAGCATGAAACATATTGGTCGGAGATACAACTGGGGAGAAGGACCACTACCTCACCCAGGCAATCTCATCTGCTATGCGTGACGGGAGTGTCGTGGGGGTATGGGAAGATTGGAAGAGATAGACAAGGAAGAATAAAGGCCGCGGCCGTGGCTTTAAGTTGGGTTCCATCCCGGCATTCGCCTGAAGAAGAAGTGGGAAAACACGGAAAGTGACTTCCAGGATGGCCGAGATGAGAATGGAACTCCCTCTACTCAGTTGACTTCCCGAGGCTGAGTGGACCCTGTTGCAGCCCTCCAACTAATTTTCAAATTTCGTGGCAGAGTCAGGAATTGAACCCGGGTCTCCTGGGGTGGCTACACCACGGAGGCGGACTTTCCTAATGATAACATAGGATAGTATTAGTATAATATAACAATAAAAGTACAAACTAAGAGTGACACACTTTAAGCGGGGTGAAGAAACTTTGTACTGTGCCATAGATAAATTAATTAAATGGGATCCTAAGAATATTTCTCGAGCTGAATGGTCCTTCGGATGAGAAGGTCCTTGGTTCAATTCAAGACCGGACAGTGGATTTTATCTGAGTGATTTCATGTTTCAGGAACTGTGTGTTTGTGTCGTCTTAATAAACATAATACACTTACCTCAAGTCAATTCTCTAAGGCAGTATTATTGGGCATTTATAATTTCTCATATACGTATATATGAACTGCGGGTAGTGCTTTTCTGTATAGAGCAATAAATAAGTTACAAAATTGTGCGCAACTGCAACGTGACCTCGATAATGTTATGAAATGGACAGCAGGCAATGGTATGTTGATAAATGGGGTTAAAAGTCAGGTTGTGAGTTTCACAAATAGGAAAAGTCCTCTCAGTTTTAATTACTGCGTTGATGGGGTGAAAGTTCCTTATGAGCATCATTGTCAGTACCTAGGTGTTAATATAAGGAAAGATCGTCATTGGGGTAATCACGTAAACGGGATTGTGAATAAAGGGTACAGATGTCTGCACATGATTGTGAGTGTATTTATGGGTTGTAGTAAGGATATAAAGGAAAGGGCATATAAGTCTCTGGTAAGACACCAACTAGAGTATGGTTCCAGTGTATGGGACCCTCACCAGGATTACCTGATTCCAGAACTGGAAAAAATCCAAAGAAAAGCAACTCGATTTGTTCTGGGTGATTTCCGACAAAAGTGTAGCGTTACAAAACTGTTGTAAATATTTTTTTGCTAGGGGCTTTACGTCGCACCGACACAGATAGGTCTTATGGCGACGATGGGATAGGAAAGGCCTAGGAGTTGGAAGGAAGCGGCCGTGGCCTTAATTAAGGTACAGCCCCAGCATTTGCCTGGTGTGAAAATGGGAAACCATGGAAAACCATCTTCAGGGCTGCCGATAGTGGGATTCGAACCTACTATCTCCCGGATGCAAGCTCACAGCCGCGCGTCTCTACGCGCACGGCCAACTCGCCCGGTGTTGTAAAGTTTGGGCTGGGAAGGTTTGTGAGAAAGGAGACGAGCTGCTCGACTAAGCGGTACGTTTCGAGCTGTCAGCTGAGAGATGGCGTGGAATGACATTAGTAGACGAATATGTTTGAATGGTGTTTTTAAAGTGGGAAGAATCATAAAACGAAGATAAGGTTGGAATTCAAGAATACAAATTGGGGCAAATATTCGTTTATAGGAAGGGGAGTTAGGGATTGGAATAGCTTACCAAGGGAGATGTTAAATAAATTTCCAAATTCTTTGCAATCATTTGAGAAAAAGCTAGGAAAACAACAGATAGGGAATCTGCCACCCGGGCGACTGCCGTAAATGCAGATCAGTAGTGATTGATTGATTGATTGGTTGATTGATTGATTGATTTCACAGTCTTGAAATATTACATTAAAATGATATTACATTTTCATACAGCACAACACACTACGCACTACAGAAACACGCAATAACGAATACGTACCTCCACATAGGGTTTACGTCAGGAAGGGTCGGCCGTAAAATGAGCCAGATCCATGTCGGGTTCCGATTACAATCAACTGAGAAAAAAGGCTGGGAAGGAGAAGGAGAAGAAGGAGAAGAAGAAGAAGACGGGTAAAGATGAACACGGACAGTATGCCGACCATTGAGCTCCAAATTATTGGTTGCGTTAGGGAGTTTGATGTTGATGCATTTTAAGCAGACGGAGCAGTTACAGAGGTGTTAAAATTATTAGACTTACTAGATTCTCTAGAGGGTTCATATCTGGGAAAATTTCCCCACTCCTTTTTGCTAGATTTGTCGCCGGCCTCACTCACGCATCTCTTCTAGGAACTACCGAAGGGATCTACGACAAGGCTGATGGTCGCTAGAGCACGTAACAATGTAATTGCCGCGCACTGCGTTATTCTTGGAATATTTCAAAATCGAAGAGCTGATTCCCATCACACATTTTCTCGGCTGTGTCCTGGCTAAATGGCAGACAAACGCAAATAGCGGAACGCAGACCCTGAGAATGACGAAAGTTTGGAATTTCAGTTGATTATGAAATAAAATTATACAGCTTTTCATCTTCAAAACAAACATATCAATCTTCCCAGTAGCTCAACTCCAAGTAGTACTTTTTAAATAATATGCTGTACTGGGTGTATCACCTCATACAACACCCATGGATACATGTTGAGTGAAAACATCCTCATTCGAATTTCCCGGTCTTTCCAAAGACATTATATCAAGTATGTAGGGCATATTTCTTGTGTTGGCTTCATGATTGGACAGACTATTGTTTTGTCAGCGTTGCTGTATTCCTTGGATATCGTTGTTTACATTGAGTCATTTTGTGGTTAGTTCAAGATTTGTACTGCATTATTTCTTTTGCGTAACTAGAACTTATCGAATATTCCTCAAATTTATAATGGAGTTTATAAGACGGAAAGTCTCCTTGGAGACACTAGGGGAACTGAGGCAATTTCTTGGACCGTAGAAAATGATTTTGAAAGTAGTGAAGTTATATACGGAATGATATCTACTCCTCTACTTTCTCTAACACAAGCAAGAGGTTGCATGAATCTACTGCAAAATACTCCTATTATTTTGGAACGATGTATTGATGATAATGTGAACGAGATAATTAACATGTCATGTCTATAAAGTTGATTAGATAATTCATTGTTGTGTAATGAATGTTGCAAAATGACCTACTGTATATCGCTAAATGCTAAGCGACACAATGGTCTTCAAAATCAAAATGAGAGAGTGAATAATGTAATATGGTGCAGAATCCCAAAAGGATGTGTTGATGGAATCTTATACTCATCATTTTGGAGTGTATGGTGTTATTGCTAGATACGACGAAGGTAAGAATATAAAGTCTGATGTGCTGCAGAAGATGGGAGTGATGCCTGGAAAACACGTGGTCACTGCTGTGTCGATAGACAATGAGAAGAAACAGAATGTTGAAAGGAAAGAAAAGATGTGTGAGAGGCAAGCCAGACAAGAAATGAAAGGTGTAAATCGAAGGCTAGATGAGGAGGTGTCTACTGACAGTAAAAAAGAACCTTCTTATGGTTCTGCACTTCACTAGAAAATTAGTTAAACTCTGAACCTCCTTTTCCACAAGTTTACTTTTTTTTTTTTTGCCATTTAAGGATCATTTCCTCTTAAACTATTACATATACAGACCTCAAATTTTCGGGAATTCTAAAAAATATCAAATACACCTTCTTTAATAGTTCTTTTTTCCTACTTAATTGATGGCAGATTTTATATCAAAGATACTATGACAAAAATTATTAATTATTTTCAGTAACAAAATACAAGGTGGCCCAAAAGTAGGTATACAGTCAAATATACAGATCTATTTAATCTCGTAGATGCTCAAAATGTCCACCTTCGGCATTTATGCAATCCTGCAACCTGTCTCCGACACTCTCACACACACACAGTGCAACACAAATCCTGGTTAGAACGAATGCCCTCAAACGCATTATCGACGAAAGTCTTCAACTGTGGTACTGTGAGGGGTTTTCTGGAAAAACTCTTTTCCTTCACTACTCCCCTGAAGAAGAAATCCATTGGAGTCAAGTCCGGGAAGCGTGGTGGCCACTCAATGCTCCCCCATCGTCCAATCCAATGCTGGAGAAATATCTCGTCCAGATACTCACGGACCGTTAAAGAAAAATGCGGCGTGGTCCCATCCTGTTGAAAGAACATTTTCGCGAACTCGGGCCGTGCTTGCAGTTGTGGCACCACATCTCCAGATACTTGGGACCATCACCGTTTCCATTGAAGAAGACAGGACCTATGACACCATCGCACACCCCTCACTGTGACTCTGGCTGATTCAATTGCGTAGTCATAATGACATGTGGGTTTTCATCAGCCCAGTACACACAGTTATGTCTGTTGTCGTGACCAGACAGTTTGAAACAGGCTTCATCTGTCCACATGATGTTCGAAAGCAGGTCTGGCTGTTCAGTCAGTTGGTTGCGCATTTCTCACATAACTGTAGTCTGCGGTCTTGATCGTCCTCCAGAAGGCCATGCAACAGTCTGGGGCGGTACGGCTTAAGGTGCATCTGGAGCATCAGACGTTGTAATGATGTCTTCGGGATACCCAGCTCCAAAGAGGCACGTCGCGTGGCCTTCTTTGGACTGTTTAAGAATGTGAGGGCTACCTTCATGGCATTTTCCTGTGTCGATGTCGTACGAGGCCGTCCAGTCTTCGCTGCATTGGCGACGGAACTCGTGACCTCAAACTTGTCTCTGATGCGGTAAGTCGTAAGACGTGGCGGCGCTGGCAAATGAAATTCCTCTACCTCTGCGCTGCGCACGGTCTCAGCATTTTCATACTTCCAGTAGGTCTTCGGGATCCACCGCCGTTGCTCTTCGCTCAGATTTCCTGGCATCGTTTACCACAGACCTGTTAGAAACAAAATAAAGGGCACAACAAATTGAAGTTGAAATTAGACAAAATTAGGCGCAATTGATTTTGAAATTAAACATTAATGAAACGAACCAGGTTTTGTGTGTGAGAGTGTCAGGGACAGGTTGCAGGAACACATCAATGCCGAAGGTGTATATGTAACTCTATACTTATTTTTGGGCCACCCTGTAATGAATATCTTACCAGATATACCAATACATTAAAATCCGTATGGTGATAAAAAGATGTAATATACTACTGCAAAAGTTTCACCATTCTGGTGTTAATATTTTAGAAGAAAATGTTCCTTATATTTAACATTGGAAACCCCCTTAAAATCATATAGGCCTGTTCAAAATGAGCTTGAATTTAACTTCGTCTAATTTGATTCAAATGTTAACCTAATCCAGCAGTTCTTTTAGGTAGCTATCATCTCCAAACAAGATATGATGTCTCCGGTTTCCTCATATTTAGACGTAAATACGTCTCATGCCTGGGGGTCGCCTGAAAATTTGCGTTATGGAAGTTAACGTCACAGAATGTGTTACGGAAGTGTAACCCTGGTAACCGTGCAGCCAGTGATGTAAGATGTGGATGGATGGCCAGATAATGTTACCTAGCAACCGTGAAATCTATGTCTTATGTCTGGTGGTCACTGAAATTAGCAACCGAGAAATATATTCAGGATCATTTGATTTTCGCAAAGGGAAAAGTGGTTTCTTTTTCCACGGATTCTTTTCTAAACTCATCAAATTGTAAGTTTTGCCTTATTTTCCCAGCAAGTTCTAGTTTGGCTCTCATGTCCATGTATAGGCTGCATTATCTGCTTATTTCTGCATACAAAGCAATAAAGTAGGGTGGCTCCAGTTAGGTTTGGGCGATTTTGACGTACCCTTCGTCCTAAGCGATTCCTTTTCTCCAGACCCGATTGTGGTCGATGCAATAGCCACGGGCATGGACTGCTCTCCACCTCAATTTCCACTTTAGAAGACTTCGGCGAAGTACAGGAAGAGGAATATTGTCCCATACCTCCTTACACACTTTCCAAAAACCCAGAAGAAAGCCCTCTTTACAGGAGCCCAAAGACACAGAAATCCATCAGCGAGGCATCCGGGGATTTGAAGGGATGTTACTAAATGGTATGATGCGGACACTCTTCTCTGCTTCTTTTCTCTCGTAGTAGGTGACTGATGGTCTGGCGGTATGACTGGGTGCTTTATCCACGTGGACATTTGAAGCATCCTCACCGTACAGCTGAGGGATATCTTCGTCGAAGTAGAGGTCCATGACATTCATTTGGAAGTAGGTAGCACTGATCTTTACATTTTTCGACACTCGGAGGATTCTGAGTTTACCCCGAGCACAATATACTGACACTACCATGATGCCCCTAGCAAACTTTTCTTTGTTTCTCTTGAAAAGAGTGCCTCTTTTGGCTTTTTTTGGCGACAGTAAATTGTCCGATCTTCTAAATAACCAAAGTTTCATCCAGGGTAACAACTGACTGCCATTTATCTCCTGATAGGTAGTTTTCGTATAATTTTCTGGCACTAGTAAACCGTTCTTTAAGGTTCCTTGCTTTCAAAGCATGTCCACGTGCGTTACGCCACTTTATCAGGTTCTGATCTTCTTCAATTATACGGTAGACTGAACCCTTGGATATGCTTGTGTGGCTGGCAAGTTATCTTTAAGTTGGTAAATTTTTCTTCAGGACAGCAGCCTTTACCTTCTTAATGATGTCCGATGTCCTGGAGGGTGGAATTCTCTTCCGCAGCAGTTTTTTCAAAGTTGTTGTTTCTAGAGGGAAACCATTCTGATGTCATTTTGTCACATTGCATACATAGGACTTACTAGTGTTGAGACCTTTCATTTTAGACTGTTGTACAATCCTCGATAATGAGAAAGAAGCCTTGCCGCATATCAGCAATTCGGCAGGCCATGAGGCAACAATGGTATGATATGATTTGTATGAGGCATTTTAAAAACAATGAACTGGAGCTGTATCCAGGAGCGGCATGTACGCTCAATGTCGTGTCTTGTATTAACTGGGACAACACTCCGTACTTCTTTGGTCCTGGGTTTTGGCCTTCCGAGTTGATGGTTGATCTTATTGTTCCAGCCTTCAGTAGCGTTGGTAATTTGGTGTCACCTCTTGTAGCAAGTCCACAGTTCAATAGAAATCTCTTCACTTCTACGAAATAGTAAAAAAAAATCTGAGACAATTTGAGAAGCTTATTTCAAAAAGGCACAAAATCTAAAAAAGAAAAGAGATCATGATGGAAAACATACGTTGTTAGGAATCTTTCTAATATGAGAGAAAAATAAATCGTTAATTCGGATCAAATACAGGTTAAACAGATAGTTAAAAGTCACGTTTGATATCAATAAGTACCAAATCCCGCAGGATGAATAGGCCAAAACTTGATGTACCCACGCAGCCAATCAGGAGCAATTTCCGGGGCATGTGACCATCAGCAACACAAAACTTTGTTTAATTGTTATGTTCAATGATTTCTGGACCATGAGTAGGGCCTCGACGACTGTTCAAACATTCCGCCAGATCTACAGTGGTGTAATCTCTGTCATAAACTGTCAGATCGAACAAGTTTCATTGCTGGTGACCGGAGGTCTCTGTGTCTAATCACTAGCGTAGCCTAGTGTTTAAAGACTTTAACTATTATTGAGCAAGTTTTTGTTTTCAAATTGACCATGTAATCAGCCTTCGTTTGTTTGCCTGCTTCTCTCCTAAATCCTATCCTCCAATCACGTCTACTCTTTATTATTCCTTCTGGAGAACTCTGTCCATCTACTATTTAAGGGGTGGCTTTTTCTGAAACTAATGTCTCGTCTTACAGAAGTGAAATCTTAATAGTGTTATTGGAACGAGAGTTCTTCTGAAGGAAGAAATGTTGGTGGTGGAGGCGGTGGGGGGGGGGGGGGGTGCTATTCGGCGTAACTGAGAGAGTTATGAGGTAGGACAGGATATTGATTATTTCCAAGCGTGTGTACTTAGTGAAAATTTCTACGACCCCTTTTAGAATTGTCGGCTTCAGGACTCTTTAAAATTTTAAATTTAGGGTTTTTCTTGCCATCTTAAATTTATGTAGGCCTCCGTCCCCAGTCTTCGGGTTTACGATTTTATTTTTCCAATGGGAACTGGTAAAATATAAGAAAGCATGAGTCGGTACCCTCTTTAAACTTCCTCTCAACTTATTTTCTTGGTGACTACGTTTTTCTAAAATTTCAGAAAATATTTAACTGTTCGACCTTTAATATTCTCATGACTTAGTCACCTAGTAGTATGGCTTAGCCTCTGTTTCTGCGGGCCTTACGTCCAATTACTGTAGGTATCATGTAAATTTATCTGTGGTGTGCTAGTGTTGCGCCTCCATTTCAGTTTGTTTTTGGCCTTGTAAACATAACCTCTTTTTATTCCTTTCACAGTTGTGGCCGTGTAGCATGGGCCTTCTGCTCCTGTTAACTATGAATCTGTGGATCCTTTTCTAGCATACTCCCCTAACGTAGTACATAACGGAAGTACGAACTGTTTTTCAAGCAAAATGTTGTTGCTTTTCCTTTGTTAATATAAACTGCTGGCCCGTTTAAAGGCATCTTTGTAAGCTTTGGTAACTGAACTCCAGGGTTCAACACTCCATATTTAAAAGTTCCAGAAGCTAAGACTTCTTTAAAATTAGTTTCTTGCTTAACTGTGAAAAACTGAACAGATTAGCTTAATTATAAATATGTATAATCTTGCAAGGGTCAGAATACATTAACTGTAAAATGGTAAGGTTCTGAGCTTTTCTGCTCATCTGTTGTTAACTTTTCTGAGTTTTCAAGCTCATAAAATATGGATTACCCTGAGGCTCTGAGCTCGATGTCTGTAAATTGTCTTAACAAGCTTTCGGGCTCCTTTGGTTTAAAATAGTTCAGAGCTGACGGGCTCCTATTTTGGTGTTTGTGACTTACAATATGCAAAGATTATTGAGTATTTATGCTCAACTGAGTATTGTCTGAGCTTCCTTCTCTAGTTCTAACTACTCTATAAGTTTGTTATATTGGCGTTAAATAATTGATTGTTGAAAAGGAAGAAGATATAAATTTCTCAAAATTTGTTAGGTTTTCTCAAACTTTGATTTATGCTTTGGCCAGCCATCAACCCCTCACCCTTCTGTTCCTGTCTCACGGTTAAATCCGCAACAATTTCTTTTGATATTATTTAACTAATCAGCTCCTTCGTTATAAATAAATTTGACCATTGTATACTTCAGTACAATCAGTGCCCTGATGACTGAAGTGAAATTTATGCCTTTCAGACGGAAGTATTTAAAGTGCCAAAAAGTACCTAATTCATTCTGTTTTCTTGATATTTCTTAAAATGCAAACGTTTTACTGGAAATATTCTGTATAATAATAAATACATTCAGTCTGAACATTATAAAACAGCTGAATGGAATTTTCAGTTGAAAATTTACACTTTGAGGTTTTCCTCTCTCTGTAAAATTTTACTTTTGGATTTGTTAACTTTCGAAAATATGTAAGCTTCTCGTCGATCCTCGCGAGCTTAATGCCGTCGGGGATGGAAGAGAGGTAGTGGTGACAAAGGAGGTCGAACAGAAAGATCGAAGGTAGGAGCTTAGCACAAGTAGGTTGAAATAATGCTACATTCAGCTAGGACGGCTCAACATCTCCATGGAAGGAAGGAGTTAAACAACACTTGGCTCACTCCGGGTGCTGTGGTGAGCTGTGGGCCTGTGGATGTTGTAGGAACTTTGAACTGAAAGAGAGGGGAATTCTTCGATTGCTTAGCTTAAAATAAAAGACTCTCATTTGAGGTTTAATACCAGGCAGTGTGAGAGCTTGAATTGGCGGGTTGGCCAGAGATTTCACACGATCATGAAGCCACAAAGTGGACTGTGGTGACGTCAGTGACACAGCCAACCATATCTGACCGCACGTTGAGTTATCTGGAGTTTTTCCTTCCCCATCTGAACACACGCAGAGAAAGTGATATGTTTCAATAAGTCGAGACACTTTCACAAACATTATGTGCTAATGTGCTGAAGGCTTTTACTTGGGAACTGTGTAAAATGAGACTGCCTCTGTCCTTGTGGTGGGAAACCTTTTTCACGAAACAAATAAGCAAAATCAGCTGGGATATTTATTAGACATTGTTTAGGTTTCTTTCAGGGAGCTGGATGACTTGACAGTTTCTGCAGTCTCACTGTCAACAGGCCAAAATATCACGTCTTTTTTTAGAAGGCCACGGATTTGGGTCATTTAATGTAATAAAAAATAATAGTCAGGAGGCTGTGAAACTGGACGATGTCACAATTACAAGTATCTTTATTCAGGAGATCATGGATATGATAGATATAATATTATATTAATTCTTTACAAGAAGGTGGAAATGGTCAATGTTACAATTCCAGATATATCGGTTCTCTTCTTTCTTACGTAAACTGCGTTCCTCAACAACAGGTTCTTCTTCTTCTTCTTCTTCTTCTACCGCTTTTCCCACACTTGTGGGGTTGCGGGTGCGAACTGCGTCGAATATGGGATTTGGCCCCGTTTTACGGTTGGATGCCCTTCCTGACGCTAACACTATATGGAGGAATGCCTCAACAACAAGTTCATAACATAAATAAGACTTCTTAGCATAATCTGAATAGTTAAAACCTTTTAACAACGAATCCATAGATCGCTCCTCTGATCCATAGCATTTTAGGTCTACGATATATTCTGTAACGCCGTAGGACATGCTTTTGACATAAATATGTCTTATAGCTGTTAACGTAACGTGAAAAAATGTGTGACGGTAGTGTAACTGTAGCAACCATGCAGGCTATGTCTTATAGCTGATGGTAATCTGATATTAGCAGCTGTGATGGTGATGACCGGGAGACGTATTAATGATCATTTGGTTATCACAAATGGAAAAATGATTTTCCCCTTAAATTTTCACTATCAGCATATGTTAAGTTCCATAATACGCATGGAGAAATGATAATCTACAGTCTGTTTCCAGTCATTCCACCGGGTCAGGAATGGAGTGAATGGGATTGTGTCGGCTGCCGAAGCCTGTCGCACTCCTCTGGGGCAATGATTAATGAAGGGCAGATGAAATGAAATGATATTGCAGAGTGTTGCCGGAATGAAAGATGACAGGGAAAACCGGAGTACCGGGGAAAAGCCTGACCTGCCTCCGCTTTGTCCAGCACAAATCTCACTTGGAATGACCGGGATTTGAACCACGGATCTCAGCGTTGGGGGCCACCAGATACATGGAGGCTCTTGCTGACAACAATGTAAAGCTTGTTTTCGAACACTTGTTTTCTAATTTCAAATCAGCCTATATGTTAATTAGTCAAGGCAAGCATCGCTGTGAGGATACCGCGAAAGGAAGGGAAAGAAAAGTCACAAATAATAATGCGACGATTACAAAATGGGGAACCAAACGTCAGGGAATTGGGTGTCCCACGCTCAACGATTTCTCCAATTTGGAAGGACAAAGAGAACATCTCATTTATTAGCCAAGACCGTGTGCGACATTATTGATCAATTTATATTGTTCCTACTTCTTTCCTCACTTATTATTTTGCTGACATATTATTGCTGTACATACTGTCTAACCTTAGAAGAAAACATCTCAGTCCCACTCCACAAATAATGTATTCCAAATACAGAATTTATTTGTGACATTTTAGCAAAAAATCCGGTTAGTGCGAATATCGCTTATAACGGCCGTTAATTGGCGTAATTGGCGGTCTCCCCGAAGTCGTTACAACCGGTATCGACTGTATATAGAGGATCTATATAGTCATAATATTCAAAGACGCGTCCTGACAGTCCCTACAGGGAGGGCCGTTTACTGCCTGCTTGGGTGGGGAGTACGGTGTATGGTTACCATGCAAAAGGGAGCGGACCCACTTTGGTTGCCATGGAGATAAGCCTGCTCGTCGGTTCTTGTTGCTTGAAGTTTCCAAACCTCTCACTTCTGAGTTACGTACAACAGAACACAGCGGTCTGAACGAAAGAACAAATGAGCTGGAAGTAAGGGGAAGGAGAACGGAATGCGGGAATGTGGCAAGACTGTGCAACGCTGCTTCCTCCAGCCCTATCAGTCAAAACGATGCTTTTAATATTACAGGTATAGACGAAGGGAATAATATAGGAATAAGTACTGAATTATACTTTTCCGATCATCTCTCATGTATGCATCATTGAACTTGGCGACTATTTGCGTCCAGTGAATTGTACGGTTACTACGGTATGTACTACTGAAATCATTGTTCACAACAGAGGAGAAGGTGTTCATTATGGACAATTATTTCCAGTAATACCGAGTGGGGCTTCAGAATGGGCTGAGTTTGCTTCAGTCCGAGGAGCTATTTAATAAGTAGACAACAAATGACGGAACAATGTTAGAAGTCACTGACAAGTTTCATCGTACCGGATGTCAACGCAAGGGAATTACAGGGCGCTCAAGAATCTTCACCATGGATGACTTCTCCATCAGCTGTTATTGTTGTTGTTCGAGTCATAGACTGGTTTGATCCATGCCACCCTATCTTGTGCTATTCATTTCTACTTAACTACTGCATCCCAAATCTGATCTTATCTGCTTGTCATATTCAACCTTGATCTACCCCCACCGTTCTTACCCGCTACACTTACCTGAAAAGCCGACCGAACAACTCCCGGGTTTCTTAAGATGTGTCCAATCATTATAACGATCTCTTCTTCTCGTCAAATTAAACCAAATCGATCTCCTCTCATCAATTGATTCAGTATCTCTTCATTCGTGATTCAATCTACCGATCTCATCTTCAGCGTTCTTCCGAAAAACCACATTATTTTCAAAAGCTTCTATTCTCTTTATTTCTGAGCTAGTTATCGTCCATGTTTCACTTCTAAACAATGCCACCTCCAGACGAAAGTCTTCAAAAACATCTTTCTAATTCTTAAGTCAGTGTTCGAAGTGAGCAAATTTCTTAGCTTTGTAGCTGTGACAGTGTTTCTAGACAGGATCACGAAGTCATCTACGAATGCATAGTAATTGATCTTGATGCCATTTTTTGATCGTCTTGTAATAGTCTGTGGTAGTCTACACATTATGTCCTCCTCACTTCTAGCATCGTTAGTTATTCTGCTACTCAAGTACCAAAATTCATGAAATTCCTTTAAGAATTAATTTCCTAATATAATATGCCCTGAATCACCTGACTTCGTTCGACTGCACTGGACCACCAGCTGTTATATTCCAGAAAACTAACTCTACGACGATCATTGATAAACTAATTTTGATCCTTAGGTCTTCTAGGTGGATGTTTAAAGAAATGAGTGGATTTGCATACCACATTCAAGTTGATCAACGTCTAACAGTCAATTACAGTGTCTCAGCCGAGTGTTGGCCATGACGTATGGGGACCCAGATTTCTTCTGTGGGAGAGTCACATACCCTTCCGCAACGACACCTTGAAGTTAACCATTTCCGTATCCTTCCTGCTACTCCGATCTCATGGCCCAGATACCTACATATTATTATTATTATTATTATTATTATTATTATTATTATTATTATTATTATTATTATTATTATTATTATTATTATTATTATTATCATTATTATATTATTATTATTATTATTATTATTATTATTATTATTATTATTATATTCTTCTTCTTCTTATTATTATTATTGAATTTCCCATATAGAAAAGAACCCTATTTTACATGGTATATTGGAGTTATAGATCAATAAATCAGAATATGCATTATTTACACACACGTATATTGTTATCATGAAAGCTTACTGAAGATGTGATGTATGTGTGAAAATGAGAATAACAACACTCTGTTTTGAAGATAGAGTACAGAGGTTTAACCCATTCATTATTGCGTGAGTTTAAATGACATTCTAGAATAAATCTTGCTCTTCCAAAAACAGGACCCTCAAATAGAAGATGATGCCAAGTTTGAGATGATCCACAAAAGCAAGAGTAACCATTTGCAGTCTTGATCTTAAATCGCTCGAAGTATGACTTACAGTAAATTTACCGTAGCCAGCTAGGAACTGAGTAAGCACACGGTATACGAGTTTTACACTGGGTTTGATGCTGGATTTCAGGAAATAATAACTCTCTCGTAACGGATCCTTTCGATGTAGCGGTGCAGACATCATTCCACTGAGAAGTAGTATATTATTTAATATTCCTCTTTAAGAAATGTATTGGCGCTTTGTTGAACGAAACTTCCAACGTAGAATTTGCACCTTGTTTTGTTTCGAAATCTAGCTTTTCATTTCCGGTAGACTCTGTGTGTCCATGAACCCAGAACAGACAAACGTGGATACTTTGTTGAGTCAGTGCTATTATATCATCAACTTTCTGGTTCATATTGTACCTGTCGTTTATTGCATTAAGTTCAGCCTGTGAATCACTTTACAGCTTTACGTTTTATTGTTATCTTTACACCAATGTAGTGCTGATTTTATGGCCCGAAGTTCAGCTTAGAAAATTGAACAATATAAGGAGAGCTTGTATTGTGCTGAAAATATTTCAATGTCGTCAGTATCATCATTACCAGGTAGGGAACCATCTGTGTAGATAATGGAATTGTGATAGCTTGAGCAACAGTTTTTAACAAGTCTCCTACGTATGGGCCATTTTGAAAGAATCAGTTTTCAAGACAAATGACACAACCACAAATATTACTGAATTATTAGAGAAGGTAACGTTATATTATTATTGTATTGTAACAGCAACGTTTATTCGTCAACGTGTTCAATAATCTTGAGAAACTATGAATAGGCTTCGGATTTTTATGCAGTAATAGGTTAGAGTACAAACTAATTCGGTTACTAGGAAGTGTAGTCTAGCCCGTTATTTCGTTATGCAGCAAGAGTAGCATACATTCTAGGGGATCTGATGGGCCATACTCCTAAAGTTTATGCTAGACTCATAACATTACCGTTTTGTAGGATAGACTATACTTTTCACCCACTTCAGTAAGTTTGCATTACTGCTTAAAATTCCGGACTCTATAACCGTGATATTTAAAGATGCATCTGACAGATAGGGCACGGTGTTGCCACATTTCTGCATTTCGTTCGCCTGTCCCTCGTTTCCGGCTCACTTGTTCGTTCATTCAAACCGCTCACAAGTTAGAGATTTGGCAACTCCAAGCAACTCGATCCGGCCAGCAGGCTTATATCCATGGTAACCGCAGTGGACACGCCCACGTTTCTATGGCAACCATACCCCCCATCCCTTCTTCCCACCCAGACAGGCAGTAACCGGACCTCCCTCTAAAAACGATCAGAATATATCTCTCAATATTACGACCATAGCGTAGTTATGAACAATATGTGGCACCTGATGGTACATGTTTTGAATTTATACTGTACCAACGCAGTTAAATAATATTTCTGTGGCCTTTATTTTGCGCGTACTGTACCAGTACTAGTATTCTCTAGATTGCATTTTGTCTTACACAATGTAGAGTACCCGCTGAAACAATATTTCCTGTTACGAACACTATATATTTCTAGAAAAATATCTAGATCATGCTTCGAGGCAGTGACTTGCATGTTAGTTGTAAACATAATTATTTCGTTGAGAGTGAAAAGTTTTATGATAACTTGTAAAAAGACCTGACTCTGTTGTAAAAGATGTCATGACAGGACTGTTTATATAAGTTGTAATTGATTGCAACATATACAATCTCTTCGTGTTTTTTACTGGATGATACGAAGATCATGTATATATTAACATGATCAAGTTAACCTCACGAAACTGGGAAAACTTGTACATAGAGCTGATAGAGCTTTTAACCATTCATATGGTTAACAGATTATTTTGTTTAGTTCTTAAATTGAACTAATTTGTTTATTTTTATTTTTGTTTGTTTGTATGCCTTATCTTTAAATTTCGTAAATTGTTTGCGCCAGTTCATATATATATTAACCATGTATCGTGGTGTTATTTGCAAATGTTTATTCACATATCTACCACATGGCTACAAAGTGTCACTGATTTTGTCTTAAAATTGAACCAATAAATCGTTAGGATGATAGACACTGCGTTTTAGTAGTAGTTTTCCGCAACCTTTGGAAAACAATTGTGCTCTGAAGCTCTGTATTTCGGTAACTATGAGGTTTAGAAAAACAGGGTGTGGGAGTAAATTGCAGAACATTTTGTGCGATACACATAAAGGACAAAATATTCTTTTATAGGACACACTAGTAGGAGCCTCCGTGGCTCAGACGGCAGAGCGTCGGCCTCTCACCGCTGGATACCGTGGTTCAAATCCCGGTCACTCCATGTGAGATTTGTGCTGGACAAAGCGGAGGCGGGGCAGGTTTTTCTCCGGGTACTCCGGTTTTCTCTGTCATCTTTCATTCCAGCAACACTCTCCATTCTCATTTCATAGCATCTATCACTCATTAATATAAATCACTTTGGGAGTGGCGACCCCATCGTAATAACAGCCTATATACGATTCATTCATCACATCCCTGACCCGGTCAAAGACTGGAAAACAGGTTGCAGGTTTTTCATTTTCAAGACACACTAGTAAAGAGTTATCGAGCAAAATCCGGAAACGTGACATAAAAGTGGTCGTATTAGAAAAGGTTTAATAAGGACCTAGGTACAAACAACATATTGAAAATCCTTGCTTTTGTTAGGTAAAATGTACTTGTTCACTGGGCTAATATACGGAGCTACCACGCTGAGTGTCTTAGATAGTAAAAAGCTGACCATCTGTTACAAACTTCCGCTGGTTCGACCCCGGCCCAGTCCAATGGTATTTCAAAGAGTATCGTAAAGGTAGACCTGCCAGCACGTGAATGAATACCTGCGGACATCTTCTGGGTCTTTGAGAACTGTACAACTACACCTGCACCCACAGACACACCTTTACACATAGGTACATGTAGCTCATCTCCAAGGGCTGTGCCTAGAAAAACGGCTACAGAACTGGCGAACCGAACATGTCCTCGGGCACTCCCGGCACTAAAAGACATACACTAAGAAAAATCGAAGCTAAGGGCCAAGTATCGTCTTAAAACCATACGAAATTGTTGAGCATTTATTGATTGTATGACAACGAAAATGCCATGTTTACTTCAAGTTGATTAAGTTTGTACAAACTCGGTTTTCAAGAAAGGCATTTCAAAACACACAAACAGACATGTCTGGAATTTAACCGACTCTCGAAAACTAACTACTGAACTCTCGTGACATGATTTTAGGCCGTGTGACTATGGAGATAAGTAATGGCTGTCGTCACCCAATGCTCATGAGAATCACAAGTCATTAAAGCCTTTGAGAGAGGCTATTATTTGCTCCGTAAGAACAGCAGCAAGAACTGGGACATCTCACTGAGAGTTCTAGAAAGGCTGCAGTCTTAGTCAGAACATGACTTGTCAGAAACGGACAGTGTTGCACTGGCTGGTGCAGACTTGTTAGCACTGGTGCATACAAGACCTCTTTTTTTCACCAACTTTGTGAGTGCGGTCACCTTGGATTCTACCCGCGCATTGAAGTCACCACTCATCACATTGATTCAATATCAGCGATTACTGCCATCATGGAGATTCATAAACATAATCTGTTTGTATGCCTTTGCTGGCAGGACCTAGTGTTTACAGTGCACTATATCTTCTGGTATGGGCTAGAGCAATTTTGTTACTTTCATTGATCTGTCTCAGCTTTATCCTTGGCTTTGACAAAATGAAGGTGACTGAGGTATGAGTGATGCTAGTAATGCCATTCCTTCTGCAGCCAGTCCCTGCTATGAATGGTGTGAACATATTGCTCACAGGGTCAGTTGGTGCATGCATTTCAGTGGGCTTGGCAGACTGATATGTAATAGCAGCTTCTGGCTTGGTGAGGAAAGCAACGGGGAAACTACCTCACTCCTCATTTCCCTAGTACGCCTCTTCAGTGATGCCTAGGCCATCTATGACAGCTGATGGCGGAGCTGTTGAGGATCCAACCAGCCTTCGGGCTGAGGACTAAACATACATACATACATACATACATACAATCTGTTTGTTCTCGGTTTATGGTAAGGTATCGATGTACCCAAAAAAACTCCTTCATTTTTCTAGTTAACTTGAGGTAAGACATTAGCACAATTTAAAACTTTTTTTGCTATTTGTTTTACGCCGCACCGACAAAGATAGATCTTATGGCGACGATGGGATTGGAAGGGCCTAGGAATGGTAAGGAAGCGGCCGTCGCCTTAATTAAGGTACAGCCCCAGCATTTGCCTGGTGTAAAACCATCTTCAGGGCTGCCGACAGCGGGGTTCGAACCCACTATCTCCTGAATACAGGATAACTTACTGACAGCACTTAAGCGACTGCAGCTATCAAGCTCGGTAAATTTTAACCTAACGAATGTGAAATTGCCTATTGCTGATTCGATATTATACAGTAACACTTTCACCAAAGGAGCAATATTATAGATGTATTACAATCAGATGTATTGCGAAGTACGGCGTGATTATACATTTTAAAATAATTTAGTATTTGACTACGCACTGAAATAGAATGGCGTATGGCTTTTAGTACCGGGATGCCCAAGGGCAAGTTGGACCCGCCAGGTGCAGGTCTTTCTATTTGACTTGCTCGTCGTGATGAGGATGAAATGATATTGAAGACGACACATGCATCCAGCCCCCGTGCCAGCGGAATTAATCAACGATGGTTAAAATTCCCGACCCTGCCGGGAATTCAACCCGGAACCCCTGTGACCAAAGGCCAGCACGCTATCCATTTAGCAATGGTGCCGGACACACACACTAACAAACTAACATACACTAAATAAACTGCCAGGCTGACGAATGCGCGTGGCAAAAGATGTACTTCTGCTACCCTTCCTCACAGCACATGCAAAGTGCGTGGCGCTGTGCAAACGAATCATGAAGGGACAAACCACACTTTTTTTATTGCATGGGGTATTTTTTTAAAATGCATCCTTATTATATAATCAAATCTCCCTTGAAGGTTTTGTTTTTGAAAATGTTCTCTGAACGTTAAATTACTAAACCAATACTTTGATTTAGACCGCAAACGACTTCTTTAACTGCGTTGAAATTATCAGCATGAAGGAGAGCAGCGTTTATCCATGTACCCGAAGCGGTAAGTAATTGGTTCCGAGGGTAAAGGAAGTACAGAGTGTTTTTCCATAACAATATCATAGTTAAAATCTGTATTTTACCACACGCCGGCGAGGTTGCCGGCCCTGTTTTACGCACCGGATGCCCTTCTGATGTCTACTCTATGTGGAGGGATGTATTCACTGCTGCGTATTTCTTTTATGTTTGGTTCTGTGATTTGTTGTATGGAGGGATGCGGTTTTGGACAAAGATAAACACTTTCTCCGTTCATCGGTGTTAACTAGGCGTGATCAAAATGCCAGTCCAGGCCGGAAATCGATCCCAGAACTCTCTGAACCGAAGACCTCGACATTAACCATTCAGCCACTAAGCCGGACTTTGTATTAACCTCTTCTTATTCTTATTCTCCTTCTCTAGCATCGCTAGTCCCGATGACACGCAGAATTGCTGTTACGGATGCGTCTCCACCATTAATTTCTATTGAATCATAGGTCCTTCTCCAACTTCTTTGAGATGACAGAGTCATTCCACAACCTCCGAGGGCTGTCTCTACTTCTGTTTACGGAAGGAGGTATATCTAAGAGACTTCTTGTCTTTAACAATGGTCACCTTTACCCAGTATCGTGTAGTTTCATTTATGGTCCTATTATTACTTGACACGCCGCACGCCCATCGCAGCATTTTCGTTTATGCCAGCTCCAACTTTCTTAATGACGGTTTTACGAATGTTGTCCCGCAGGAATTCTTTTTACTCGTCAGTTAATCTGCCGACACGAGGCTCACGTATTTGAGCACCTTCAAATACCACCGGATTGAGCCAGGATCGAAACTGCCAAGTTGGGGTCAGAAGGCCAGCGCCTCAACCGTCTGAGCCACTCAGACCGGCAACGTTCTTTCAGAGGATTTCGTCTTTGTTTCTGTTTCCAAGCCATACGATAAGGCAGGACGAATTATACACTTCTTGTTCATGCTGTGCGTTACTGTCGTCACGCCCCATTTCGTGAACAATGGGCAACGGCTAAGTGGCCGGTTGCAGTAGGCCTATATTTGCGGTCACCGGACATTTGTGGTCACTGAGGTAAACTTGTACCTACTCATAGAAATTCCCCAGCAGTCACAGAAGATTCTCGATCACTGCAGCAGGGGTGAGCCTCATTAGCTATCCCCGCTAACCTGCCTGGGCTTCTCTTCGCTTGTTGGGAGTCGTCCTGATTGCGAACAAGTGGGTACCTGAAGGGGATGATTTGGGGTTGACACACATTAATGAGTCGAGATTGCGGCCAGGCATAAAGTAAAGGTGCTTAAGCGAGATTATAATGAGCAAGAATATATCATTTTATATATGTCAAGCTGCTTATCTAGGTGGATTGGGGCAGCAGTATGCATCACTAGAGGCATCTACAGTCTTCTGAAGAAAAAAATTAACCCTCAGTTGGTACACCAAGTTCTGGTACACACAATTGGAATACTGGGTAATACACAAAAAAAGTTATAAGCAAGTAAGAAAAAAAAACCCCACTTGATTCCAAATAAACTGACTATTTTACTTCTTATGTATTTTTTGAATAATAATAATAATAATAATAATAATAATAATAATAATAATAATAATAATAATAATAATAATAATAATAATAATAATAATAATAATAATAATAATAATAATAATAATAATATTCAATATTATGAAGGCTAATGCCTTGTCGATGCAACCACTCACTTATTTCATTGGCATAATAATAATAACAACCGGGCGAGTTGCCCGTGCGGTTAGGGACGTGCGGATGTGAGCTTGCATCCGGGAGATAGTGGGTTCGAATCCCACTGTCGACAGCCCTGAAGATGGTTTTCCGTGGTTTCCCATTTTCACACCAGGCCTATCCCATCGTCGCGACGAAAAGGCACTAGCAAAAAAGAAATAATAATAATAATAATAATAATAATAATAATAATAATAATAAATCAGAATGTCTGGTACGGAAAGCCGGGCTGAGTAGTTCAGATGGTTGAGGCGCTACCCTTCTGACAACAGCTTGGCAGGTTCGATCGTGGCTGAGTCCGGTGGTATTTGAAGGTGCTCAAATACGAAGATTTACAGGCACGTAAAAGAACTCCTGCAGGACAAAATTCCAGCGCTTCGGCGTGTCCGAAAACCGTAAATGTAGTTAGTGTGACGTAAAGCAAATAGTATTATTATTATTATTATTATTATTATTATTATTATTATTATTATTATTATTATTATTATTATTATTATTATTATTATTATTATTATTATTATTATTATTGAATAAGGAAGGGGAAATGGATGAGCTAGAGGAGAAAGAAAAAATCTTGAGAAATATCTTAGGAACCGATAAAAGAAACGATGCAACTTGGAGGAATGAAGATCTATACAGACGGACAGAGAAGATCACAGAAACCATACGTGAGAGGAGAGTGAAGTTTTATGGGCACCTCACAAGAAAGAATGAGAGTCGACTAACAAAGAAAATTTGTAACTACATCATCAAATTCAAAGCAACCTCTAAATGGGTACAAGAAACAAGAAAAGACATGGAGGAAGTTGGCATGAATCCGAATGAAATCTTTAATAGAGCTAAAATTGATAAATTCAAGGGGTTTCAGGAAAAAAAAAAGAAAAGTCTAAGAACTTGTGGTCCGAGGCGAAGAAGAGGAACCACAGCGAAATGATGAAGAAGTTCTGGGAGAAGGATAAAGGACTAACCAGCAAGTCAATTGCTTTGCGTGGTCCAAAGAATTGTAGGTTAGGTAGTGTACACGTTGTGAGAAAGACTGTATTATATTGCATAGAGTGCTCACTGCTCATTCAAAACAGCGCGAATAGCTGGAATACTATGATGAACCAGTGAGTTACGTACCAGCAGTACGGTATCAGCTATTTCCCGCCAATATTTAGTCGGGCTGTTATACTCGGTACGCAGCAGTAATCCCATCTATCGGAGTTGAGCGGCAGCATAAGGGACAAAGAACATCACCACAAACAACAGTCAATGTAATGTTATTGTTGATCAATGTTACGCGCTTTCGATATTGTAGGCCTTCACATTTAGTTTTCTTCCGACTCTGGAATACCACTCTTATATCAGTCGGTACGGTAAAATTGAATAAAACATAAAAGGTCGGAAATTGTTTTCTATATAACTTTTGTTATGTAGTACTTTTCGATAGGATCAATAAGACCGGTATTTAAAAATTAAATTTTAGGCGCCTAAACTACAATTTTATACAGGGGATTAAAATTGTTTATAACTTAGACTATAGTTTCTTATTTCCCGACTCTATATACCGACTTTCATTAAATTCTGTTAATGCATTTTCTCGGCAACAAAAATACAAATTCATGAATATCTATGTTATCAAAGCCGGTACGGTAACAATGTATGACATAAATGATCGGAAATTTAATTCTATAAAACTTTAGTTACGCAGTATTTTTTGATAGGACCACTAATAACATAAATAGTTGAGAATTCAATTTTAGGCCTTCCCCTAAACTACAATTTCACTCAGCGCGAGTAAAATGATTTATAGCCTAGATTGTAGTGGCTCATCCTCCGACTTCATATACCGATTTTCATTAAATTCTCTTCAGCCGTTTTCTCGTGATGCGTGTACATACATACATACATACATACATACATACATACATACATACATACACACATACATACATACATACATACATACATACATACATACATACATACATACATACATACATACATACATACATACATACATACATACATACATACATACATACATACATACATACATACATACCGAAATTACGGAAAAGTAAAAAGTGCATTTCCTTGTTACTATGGACATGACCGATACAGAAATGCCATTCTTTTCAATTCTGAGCAATATACAGACAAAACTCTTATTATATATACGATGTATAGATATTCTGTACTGACAAATAGCGAGCAGATGGCGAATAAATAAAAATACCATATGATTTATTCAATGAAGTTGGAAACTTAGTACCACCAGCCGGAGAAGGTAATAGAGGAAAACGAAGGGATTAGAGAGGTTGAATTCTGTGCTGGATATAAATTGTCTCCCTGCGACACTCAGTTCAAATACCATAGGATGTGATTGTACACAATATTATTTAAATATATTGAGAATGTGAAGTTTTATGAACCCTCATTCCATTATTAAAATATTCATTGAAAGTAACAAGTGGAATTAACGAGTACGTCACTCAAGGAGAGTGACAGAATAAAAGCCATGCTCATTGCCTATCGAAATAGAGTGTATTTCCCGAGCACTCCAGCAAGACCTTGTGAAGTGATAAGGAGATTTTAGTTGAGGTGATCCGCTGCTAGGGTAAGTCACTGTGAAGTGACATGTGTCCAGTGGCGAACGCAGTCTACATTCTAAAATCTTATGCTTATTTTAAACATTTCTTTGAAAGGTTTCCTATATTGGGCCAACTGTCGAGCTTTAAGTTTCCTGCTTTTAGTTCTTCAGACTGCTATAAATAGTGCATTAGTACCATTGTTCAAAAGTGTCACTTGCTCCAAAAGTCTAATCAGATTTGTACACTTAGGTACATCAAGCAAGTTCGTTGGCAACTTGTTCTTTTGACGTAAATATATCTTATAAAAGGGGGTCATATGAAAATTTGTATGACGTAACGCGACAAAATGTGTAACGGAAGTGTAACCAGGCAGTGATGTAAGGTATGGATGGATGGTGAGACATTATTACCTAGCAACTGTACAGGCTACGTCTTATCACTGGTTGATCAGACAATGTGTTATGAGTGATTGCTCAGACAATGTTACCTAACAACCGTGCAGGCTATGTCTTATGGCTGGTTTCTCAGACAATGTTACTTAGCAACATTGCAGCCTATGTATTATGGCTGGTTGGTGAGATAATGTTACCAAACAACTGTGCAGGCCATGTCTTATCACTGGTTGCTCAGAAAATGTTACCTAGCAACCCTGTAGACTATGTCTTATGGCTGGCTGCTCAGACAATGTGACCTAGCAACCGTGCAGGCCATGTCATATGGCCGGTTAGTCAGACAATGTTACCTAGCAACCGTGGAGACCATGTCTTATGGCTGGTTGGTCAGATATTGTTACGTAGCAACCGTGCAGACCATGTCCTATGACTGGTTGTCATCTGAAATTAGCAGCCATTCATGAACGGCCATGACCAAGAGACATATTTATGATCATTTCATTTTCGAAAAGGGAAAAGTGGTTTTCTTTTTTTATTTGTGACCTTTTTGCATGCTTCCATGTTTGTTCGCTTGTTTGCTGGTTCGTTTCTTACCTGTTAGTTTGCTTGCCTGGTTGTTTATTTGTTTGTACTTTCATTTGTTCGCTTGCTTGTTTAACTGGTCACTTCTTGTTTGCTTGTATTTTTGCTCGCTTGTTTGTTTGTACACTTGTCTGCTCTTACGTTTGTTTGCTATTTTGTTTGATTACTCTCTTCTCCGATCGTTTGTTTGATTTTCCCCTCTTTCTTTCCTTGTTACCCTGCTTCTTTTCTAATTTATTTGTTTCGTCGCTGTTATTCAATTTGCTTGACGTCGCACCGACACTGACAGGTTTTATGGGCACGATAGTATAGGAAGGGGATACTGGGAAATAAGTGACTGTGGCCTTAGTTAAATTTCAACCCCAACATTTGCATGGTGTGAAAATGGGAAACCACGGAAAACCATGTTTGTCCCTTGATGTGCTTACTTGTTTGTTTCTAGCTTGCTTCCCTGATTGCACATTTTTTCTGGTTTTTGTTTACTTCTTTAATTGCTCGCTTTCAGTTTGTTTGCGTGCTTCGTCCAGGGGCTAGCTAGATCATCAGGAACAATTACCATAGGTTATACGGCGACTTGGTAACTCCACGTGTAAGGGTACTACACTAAGCACATAATACGAGCGTTCAACAGTTTGCTTCTTACTGAGTGCTATTGCCACTGCGACGGAAGGCTCACGGATAGCCATTGGTACTCTGCATACTTCCTGTGGCACTCTGAACGTAAGCACAGATGTAGCACAGAGACTTTATCAAACTTAACACCAGTCAACAATTGCCACAAGGTACAGCTGTAGGTCTTGTATTCCACTCAACTCAGAGGAAGGGTGAGGCCCCCCGTTTGTTGATGGATTTCGAATCCGATGAAGAGTAACGCTTTCCGAGTACTTATTTTGATTTCTTCAGTTCTATGAACAGTTAAGGAACGTAACATTTCTTACTTCGTCTTGCCCATGGCATCATCTTTTTTTTTTTTTTTTTTTTTTGCTAGTTGCTTTACGTCGCACCGACACAGATAGGTCTTATGGCGACGATGGGGCAGGGAAGGTCTAGGAGTGGGAAGGAAGCGGCCGTGGCCTTAATTAAGGTACATCTCCAGCATTTGCCTGGTGTGAAAATGGGAAACCACGGAAAACCATTTTCAGGGCTGCCGACAGTGGGGTTCGAACCTACTATCTCCCGAATACTGGACACTGGCCTCACTTAAGCGACTGCAGCTATCGAGCTCGGTATCTTTTCTTTTATCACAGGAAGTGCAAGAATACGTTTGTCTTGTATCAGTGCATAGCGGTTTGTGACAGAGTCTAATTCAAAGTGATGATTCAGGGCATACCGACGATTCAGCAGTTTGCGCAATGGCAGTGGGATGACAGCGAACGGCTGTCAAGAAGAAAATGTGCGATAAAACATAATGGTAACTGGGTATAGATGGTAGAGGGGAATAAGGTACTGGAAAATATAACTAATATTTTGGAAATATAAGCATTGTAGTAACAATTTGAACTCGTGTTACCGAGGTGGTGCAGTTCATTATCGAACCATTTAGTCATGGATCCGGGCACGATGATGATGATGATGATGATGATGATGATGATGATGATGATGATGGTGAAGCATTGTCCAAATGTAACTGAGGCTCAAGTACGTGCGTCGTTAGTCGAAAAAAGACAACACTGCCCAGATGGGTGGAACAACTCTGTAAGTGCCCTGCTTGTATGTGCGGGAGCAAATTTTTTGGGTTAATTTGTGCCATGAGTTGTGTGGGAATGATTGTGTGACAGATGGTGTTAGGTTTCATCATGGACGATTAGGGACTTACGAAAAGCCAGGTCAGGCAGAGTTGGCAAGCTGGTGAGAAAATTAAAAACAAAAATGAACAAGGGATACCGATTCGCAAGCAATAGTGAGTCCAAGACTCTGTCGAAGGATGGTTTCTCACTCAACCACGGACGTTGATCGCTCGGGATATCGTCATTAAGTGATCGCTGGGACACTTGCACGACTTGCTTGACTATATTTTGGCAAATACAAGTATATAAGCCTGCATATTCACGTATTCCAAACAATAGACCATTACAGAAACCAACAAATGTCTCACTGTCATTTAGGTAAACCTGATATTATTATTATTATTATTATTATTACATACGATGAAGCCTGCTAAGGACCACGTATCAGTTTCAATTCAATTTTTCATACTTTGTTGCTTTCTTTTCTGTTCTTTCCAATATTCTTTCATCCTTTCACTATGATGTTTCTTTCTGTCCTCGGACCACTTCGCACCAGGTTTATTGTTCAGTCTTCCTTGGTATCCTTCCATACTTACTACCCCCTTTCTAAAAGTCTCTCTGTCCAGAGTTTCTTCTTATATTATTTCTTTCTAAATCTTTCTTTACTTCTTGAATCCAGCTAGTTGTTGCCTTTTTGTCCCAAAAGGTACTTGGAAATCCTTTTTGTTAATCTGGAATCATCCATTCTGTAAATATGTCCAAAAAATTGCAATCTCCTTTTTCTTATAGTTTATGTTATGTTTCCTATGTTCCTGTATATTTCATTAATTTCCATAGTTCTGTTGTTTTCACACGGCCTAAGATTTTTCTCATGTTTCTCCTTTCTAGTACCTCAAGTTTATCTAATCTATAGTTTAGTACCAGGCATTATTATTATTTCTTCGATTTAAGCCTACTTTGGACCACGGAAAACAATTGACTTGCTGGTTAGTCCTTTATCCTTCTCCCAGAACATCTTCATCATTTCGCTGTGGTTCCTCTTCCTCGCCTTGGACCACAAGGTCTTAGACTTTTCGTTTTTGTTTTTCCTTGAACCCCTACAGTTTATCAATTTTAGCTCTATTAAAGATTTCATTCGGATTCATGCCAACTTCCTCCATGTCTTTTCTTGTTTCTTGTACCCATTTAGAGGTTGCTTTGAATTTGATGATGTAGTTACAAATTTTCTTTGTTAGTCGACTCTTATTCTTTTTTGTGAGGTGCCCATAAAACTTCACTCTCCTCTCACGTATGGTTTCTGTGATCTTCTCTGTCTGTCTGTATAGATCTTCATTCCCCCAAGTTGCATCGTTTCTTTTTTCGGGTCCTAAGATATTTCTCAAGATGTTTTCTTTCTTCTCTAGCTCATCCATTTTCCCTTCCTTATTCAATAATAATAATAATAATAATAATAATAATAATAATAATAATAATAATAATAATAATAACCCGTGTGGGGATTTACCGGTTACCTCCATCGGGCGCGCCCCATTGGAATTGGGGAAGCTCGCTGGCTCTGGCGCCAGCAGAGTCAGAGGGTAGTAGGGAAATAAAATACCACCGTGAAAAAATAACTGGTCCCTTGCCAGGGTTGCGGCGAAGACTGGTAAGTGACCAGAAGCCAGAAAACATCTTGAGGCAACCTCTAGGGCTAACAACCCTAGTTGTAAAAGGAAGGGTACCCATCCAAAGCAAAGTCAAGTCAAAAAGCATGATGGCACAAGATTTCAAGAAACATACCCCAGGGGGTAAATCTTCGGATAAATCCCTCGTCGTGAACGCCACGGCGCACGAGTCTCGTTCAGATTCTGGGGGAGACTCGACATCATGCAAGAGACGAATCGGAGCGTCTCGGTGTACCCCGAAGAGTCAAAAACTCAGGCCAAAATCTAAAACCTTTCTAGCAACTTTCAACATAAATTCACTTACACAAACTGGCAAGCTGAAAACCCTCACCAAAGCTCTTCACGAAAATCAGATATCTATAGTGGCCCTACAGGAAACCAGGTACCCAGATGAAGAGATTTTTGAATCTGAAGGCTACCGATTTTTCAAGAGCAAAGCGCAAAGAGGAATCCTCAATGGAGCTGTGATGCTTGGAACCGCGTTTGCTGTTAGAACCAAGATCCTTAAATCGGTTGCAAATTTCGAACCTGTGAATGACAGATTGTCTATACTCACAATTAAATGCGCGAACAAAACCTACGCCCTAGTTAACGCACATGCTCCTACAAACGATAAGAACAAGACTAATCCAGACGAAGTTGATAATTTCTGGGACCTACTGGATGAAAAATTAAACAAAATCCCCAAACACCATGTCAAGCTTCTTTTGGGTGACTTCAATGCCCAACTAGGTCGTGAACAGAAGTACAAGAAAGTTATAGGTAATTACCCTGCTCACAAAAGAACCAATCCCAACGGCAAAAGACTGGTGTCCATTTGCTAAAATCACAACCTGCAGGTTATGTCGACCCACTTTCGCCATCTACCCAGAAAGCAAATGACTTGGCGTTCTCCCGTTCAAGCTCTCGGAGAGTTCCAAATTGATCATGTTGCAATCTCCAGGAGAAATAGCCCTGAGATTATGAATGTCAAGGTAAAGAAAGGCATCAATGTGGCCTCAGATCATTATATGTCTCTTATCAAATTCAAACCAATTCCCGCAAACACAAGGAAGACAACCAAACAGATCACACGCTTCGACAATGATAAACTTCGGCAAAGGGTCGAGGAGTTCCAGGAGAAGGCTAGACCAAATGACTGTGACTTTAACAACGCCAAAAGTCTCCTTGTTGAGGCCGCCAAAGACGTTGCAGAAATCAAGAGAAGCAAAAAGCATGCCTGGTGGAATGGTACCTGCGAATTAGTCCTCCAAGAAAGACTCAATGCGTGGAAACAGTACTACTCTACGAAATCAGAAAATGATTGGGAAACCTACAAAACCCAACGTGCCCAAGCAGCTAGGGTGTTCAGAACTGAGAAACATAAATACGAAAAATCTCTCATTGAAAAGATAGAACAAAACTTTAGGAAGAATGAAAGCAGAGAGTACTACAGAGCCTTCAAACGCAAACTCACTGGCTATAAACCACCATCTATGCTTTGAGCGAAAGGACGGCACACTGGCGACGTCAAATGAAGAAAATTGGAGCATTCTGGCAGATTACTTCCAGAATTTACTTAATTGCTCTAAACCGCAAAGAGCCATTGAGACCAAGGAACCCTTACTCAGGTACCCAGATTCCAGACCACCCGACAGAGATGAAATCAAGCGCCACATTGCCCGTCTCAAAAATAACAAAGCGCCGGGGGAAGACTCAGTAGTAGCAGAACTATGGAAATATGCCCCAGAGGAATCACTTGATATCTTGCAAAAGCAAATAGAATAAATTTGGAACAAGAAGACCCTACCCGAAGATTGGAAAATAGCTTTGATCCATCCATTACAAAAAACAAAAGGCAGCATGAAGAACATCAACAACTACAGAGGAATATTTTTGCTACCCGTGACTTAAAAAGTTCTATCACTTGCCATCCTGGAGCATCTGGAAGCACAAGTCGAACATCAAATAGGTGAACCAAGGAGGGTTCAGAAAAGGTCGCTCAACAGCTGAACAGATCCAAAATCTCAAAACGATCATCAGATATTGTACACTAAGGTCCAAGCAGTACGTGTCTGTCTTTGTGGACTTTAAGAAAGCGTACGACTCCATTGACCGGGGAGTCCTGCTAAACATCTTAAATGAATTTGAAGTTGATTTGAAACTGCTGGCATTAATTAGAGCTACCCTGACCGATACAAAATCCAAGGTGAAATTCCACGGATGTCTCTCGCATTCCTTTGACATCAAAACAGGAGTCCGACAAGGTGATGGGCTATCCCCGATACTCGTCAACTGTGTTCTTGAAAAGATCATCAGAACCTGGCGGGTGAGATTACAGGAAACCAAGTACAGTCCACTGAGAATAGGAACCAAATCCAAGGGGATCGCAACAGACTGCTTAGCATTTGCCGATGATATTGCTGTTCTCTCAAACGACATAGAAACCGCTAAAGCTCAAGTTGAAATTTTAAAGGAAATTGCCGAACAAACTGGTTTGCAGATATCGTTTGAGAAAACAGAAGTAATGACTAACATCAAAGAGGCTCCACCAAAACTCCATACAAAATACGGGGACATCACCCGAGTAGACAAATTCAAATACCTGGGTGAGACCATCATGAAAAATGGACTGGACAAGGAAGCACTTCAGGAGCGAGTACGCAAACTGGAAATAGCCTACCAAACATCCCGCACAATCTACAACAAAAAATGCCTTTCCCAAAACATCAAGATACGTCACTACGAAACAGTTCTGAAGCCAGTAGTTCTATATGCAGCCGAAACCCTGTCTCTAAATGCCAACAAAGGACTCCTTGAAGAACTGAAGGAAAGAGAACGCAAAATTGTGAGAGGAATCTTGGGATCAAAGTACAGAAATGGAATCCATCAAAAGAGATCCATCAAGGAAGTCTACTGCAAAAATAGAGAAAATTACCGACACAATCAGAAAACGACGGGCACGATTTTACGGGCATCTGAAAAGAATTGGACGGAAGAAAGTTAACTAAAGAAATCTTTCACTTTTTTGATTCAAACCCCAAAACCACAATTCCCTGGTTTAGAAATACCAAAGAAGACCTGCAAATGCTACATATCTCAGCTGAAGACGCCCTTAACAGAGATCTCTTCCGCAAGAAAATATTGACGAACGGGCTAAACCGAGACGAGCAACCGAAGAGAAGACACGGTGCCCCTTGGACAGAGGAGCGTAAGCAGGCCCACTCACAAAGAATGAGGGAAATTTGGACTCTAAAGCAGGTCAAGTTCAGTGTCAAATGCAACAAGACTTAGTGTGGTCCTTGATGGCCCCAGCGAATTATATATATATTTATATATATATATATATATATAATATTATTTGCTTTACGTCACACTAACTACATTTACGGTTTTCGGACGCGCCGAAGCGCTGGAATTTTGTCCTGCAGGAGTTCTTTTACGTGCCTGTAAATCTTCTGACATCAGGCTGACGTATTTGAGCACCTTCAAATACCACCGGACTCAGCCACGATCGAACCTGCCAAGTTGTTGTCAGAAGGCCAGCGCCTCAACCATCTGAGCTACTCAGCCCGGCTTTGTTATTCAGTATCAGACATTCTGATTTATTATTATTATTATTATTATTATTATTATTGTTGTTGTTGTTACGGGGTTACCCGTGGAGTAGAAAGAGGTTAAAAAAGGTGCCGGAGTGAATGAGTCTATCTATAATATCAAAATTAATTTAAAACCTGAACTGAAGATTATATTTCTTAAAAAAAAAGAACTTGACATATTTTCACTTAGTGAACATAACAACATGTCAGGTACAAAAGCAATCTTGAAACAAAACTAGGGAAATCCAATATTAGTGAATTTTACAGATTGTGGGCTTCAAGCTCCTAGTTTTACAATTCCAGAAATACCTGATCCAGTTTGCAACTTTAATTCAAAACAAGGAATCATTTACTTAAGGGCAGAAACCCCTAATGCAAGAGCACTTGCTCCCAAAATACGATATTTAACCTTCCAGAGGCACTCATTACTCTTACAAAACTATCAAAAAGAGCTAACAGGCTGTCAGTTTCTTACGGCCCACTCAAGGCAACATTACATCAAAATTTACAATCTCTGGCCTTTCAAGCCACAATTTACAAATAGAATTGGTTTTTACACAGGGGTATCTAGTACCCAACCTACAGGGCCTTTGCGAAAAAGAACATGTTAAATAAACGGCCCGAACACAAACCGAATGGAGGCGTCCACAGCGCTCCAAGATAATGAAGAATTTAAAAACCTACAGGGCTCTCGGCCGATGAAACAGGGGCTAGTCCAAACTACTAAGGTAGCTCGAATGGAAATAACTTTAATACATTACAGAAGAGCTGTTTTAAAACGTAGTCACCTCAAACCAAGATGAAGGGGAGCTCGAGAGGGAAACTCACTCTCTATCCCCGATTTACAGTTATAACTTTATGAAATTTTTACATTAACCGAAAGAAGATTTACATTTTAGGACAGTTTGTTACATAGTTAAAGATTCGGACCTTCCCCTCGAATAAAACTGCGGAAGTAGCAAGAAAATAGAATTTACGTGGTCATTACCTTATGGATATTCTGCTGGCTGAAGAAGGAGGCGCTCCGCCTCCTGCCTTAACACATACACTTAGAAAGACGGTGATCAATTGACAAGGAAACATGAAAAACCGCAGCTTATATACCCTCAGGGAAGGTTCGAGAGAATTCAGGACTAAACTGGCCACACCCTCTCAAAATTTATTGGCAGATTCAAAGTGAACAAGAAATGCCGGATTGGTTTAATTACAAAATTTCCTGATTGGCTAGATTAAAAACTGGCGGAAGGTAAAAGAAGTGTTGCCAACCCAAAAATAAATAAATATAGATTCAGTTATGGAAATCTAGGAATACGAAACTTTTAAGTTCCTTCACCTTACACCAGAGTGCATGATCAGAGTTTTTGGTAGTGTCATCTGTGAAAAATTGTCCAAACTTCTTGATGTATAGCAAACAAAACAAGGAGAAATTCAGTCAGTTTAGGAAACTTCACAATAACCAAATTACTTAATATTTCAGTAGTGATTAAAGTTCCAACTTGTTGTGTTATTAGTTTCACTTTTTGATTGATAGAAGAGTTTATTAAGGCGTTGATTTTGAATGAGCGGAGTAAAGGTGTACCTCCCGGTACATTTCTTCTTCTTCTTCTTATTATTATTATTATTCATATCAGGTGCCAGAAAAGAATTATCTATAATCTGTATAAAACCAGTCTGATGTGATAGGAATCGAAGGCTATGAAAATGAAGCAGCATTCCAGGAAGGAGTGAGGCAAGGTTGCAGTTTGTGCCTTCTCCATTTCAGTGTGTACATAGGCAATGAAGGACATCAAAGAGGAATTTGGAAAATAAATCACAATCCATGGAGGGGAAATCAAATCTCCGAGATTTGCGGATGATACTGTTATTCTGTCTGAATCTGCAGAAGATCTGGACGAATTACTGAATGTTGAAGACCAGCCTTGGGGAGGGAGTACAATATGAAAATAAATAAGTCCAAACCAAAAGTAATGGATTGCAGTCGAATGAAGTCAGATGATGCAGGAAATATCAGATTAGCAAATAAAGTATTAATATTGTTACATGGGTAGTAAAATAACTAATGATGGCAGAAGTACGGACATACAATGCAGACTAGCTCAAGCAAGGAAGGACTTTCTAAAGAAACTAAATTTGCTCACTTCGAACATTGATATAGAAGTACGTTTTTGAAGACTTTCTTCTGGAGAGTGGTATTGTCGCGTCTGTGGTGTAGTGGTTAGTGTGATTAGCTGCCACTTCCGGAGGCCCGGGTTCGATTCTCGGCCCTGCCACGAAATTTGAAAAGTGGTACGAGGGCTGGAACGGGTTCCACTCAGTCTCGGGGGGGGGGGGTGTCATATGAGTAGAGGTGGGTTCGATTTCCACCTCAGCCATCCTGGAAGTGGGTTTCCGTGATTTCCCACTTCTCCTTGAGGAAACTGTCGGAGTGCTAACTAACTTACGGGCACGGCCACTTCTTTCCCTCTTTCTGGTCTATCCCTTCCAGTCTTCTCGTTCCCCACAAGGCCCCTGTTCAGCATAGCAGGTGAGGCCGCCTGGATGAGGTACTGGTCATCCTCCCCAGTTGTATACAGGACTCAATGTCCCACGCTCCAGGATACAACCCTTGAGGTGTTAGAGGTGGGATCCCTCGCTGAGGAGTCCGAGGGAAAAACCAACCCTGGAGGGTAAACAGATTAAGAGGAAGAGAGAGAGAGAGAGAGAGAGAGAGAGAGAGAGAGAGAGAGCCATTGTATGGAAGTGAAACATGGATGATAAGTACCTCTGAAAGTAAGAAAATAGAAGCTCTTGAAATGTGGTGTTGCAGAAGAATGCTGAAGGTGAGATGGGTAGATTGAATCTCGAACGAAGATATAGGCCTACTGAATCGAATTGGTGAGAGGAAAACGATTTGACGAAATTTGACGAGAAGAAGAGATGGAATGATAGGACACATCTTAAGACACCCAGGACTTGTTAATTCAGTTTATGAGCAAAGTGTAGATGGTAAAAACGGTAGGGGAAGACCAGGGTATGAATTTGACAAACAGATTAGCGCGGATGTAGCATGTAGTAGTTACGTAGGAATGAAATGATTAGCACATTCAGGTTTGAATGGAGAGCTGCATTAAATCAGCCTATGAACTGATGACCTAAACAGAAACGTTATTTATTTTATTCGTTAAGGTCATCTATGGATCACGTTTGCACCATTCACCGGATCTTCTGTCCAAATCAGAAAATTTTCCCTGTTCCGTGAATTATGGTTTATTATTCATGTAAGTTTGTCTGTGTACCGGGCGAGTTGGCCGTGCACGTAGACGCGTGTGGCTGTGAGCTTGCATCCGGGAGATAGTAGGTTCGAATCCCGCTATCGGCAGCCCTGAAATGGTTTTCCGTGGTTTCCCATTTTCACACCAGGCAAATGCTGGGGCTGTACCTTAATTAAGGCCACGGCCGCTTCCTTCCAACTCCTAGGTCTTTCCTATCCCATCGTCGCCATAAGACCTATCTGTGTCGGTGCGACGTAAAGCCCCTAGCAAAAAAAAAAGTTTATCTGTATTTAGCGGAACCTATCTGACACAGAAACGGAAGGTAATTATGTTACAGTAACAGAAAAAATACCTAAATTTCCTTCCTAACCCTTTTGAGTACATGTGTAATCTGATTGGATCTATGAAGGCTGAGGTGTACCAAGTCCCAGTAGCTGTCTATGTGTTTTTCATACTGGGCCCATCTTCCTGTATACATTTACTTCGTATCAGTCCTGCTCCATGGCTAAATGGTTAGCGTCCTGGCCTTCTGTCACAGAGGTCCCGGCTTCGACTGCCGGCAGGGTCAGGAATTTTAACCATAATTGGTTAATTTCCCTGGCAAGAAGGGTGGGTGTATGTGTCGTCTTCATCATCATTTCATCCTCATCATGTCGCACAGGTCGCCTGCGGCAGTCAAATCAAAAGACCTGCATCTGGCGTGCCGAACTCCTCGAGCAGTCCCGGCACTAAAAGCCATTCGCCATTTCAGTTTTTCATACCAGATCTTCTATCTCTCACACGTATTTCCTTTTATTTGCACTACTTTCAGATGTTCTTAAGTCTTCACTTCTCCTTTATTGCTCTTCAAAGGAGATGTTGCGTGACTTGACGAGTTTCTCGTGTGCATCCCTCATTCCCGCAATTTTTTTCCTAAAGGTTGTTCTTTCCTGTTTAACTCCCTCTTGGATCCCTACTTCTATGTCCTTATGAACCACCTTAAGCCATAAAGGTTGTACCATCCACCTTTCCTGTAGACTAAGAATCCTGTGTGCCAGTCTGTTTGGAATCGTCCTCTTAATGTGCACATACTATTATAATCTTTTCTTTACAGTAGTTGATATCTTCTCAACTTTTTCATAAAGTTCTTGATTCGGTCTCAATCTGTACATGGGCTGTGAAGCTACTGACTTCTTTGGACCTAAGTTTTTTCTTTAGGAATCTCCTTTCTCTTTGTTCAATGACTGGGTCCTTTACCACCGCATATAGGCACTGTGCTCTGACGACTGCACGTTAATGTTTAATTTTGCTTGGATGGATATGGACTTGGATTTATTTCCATGAGATAGTCTGAAAGCCGTTTAAATCTTTCCTACCCTGCTATGTATAACTTCTTTCTCATTACAATTTGGGGTGAAAACTTGTCCCAGGCACTGTAATAATAATAATAATAATAATAATAATAATAATAATAATAATAATAATAATAATAATAATAATAATAATAATGTCTGCCTCTGTGGTGTAGTGGTTAGTGTGATTAGCTGCCACCCACGGAGGCCCGGGTTCGATTCCCGCTTCTGCCACGAAATTTGAAACGTGGTACGAGAGCTGGAGCGGGTTCCACTCAGCCTCGCGAGATCAACTAAGTAAAGGTGAGTTCAATTCCCACCGCAGCCATCCTCGAAGTGGTTTTCCGTGGTTTTACACTTCTCCTTGAGGAAAATGTCGGATGGTAACTAACTTACCGCCACGGCCACTTCTTTCCCTCTTTCTGGTCTATCCCTTCCAGTATTCTCGTCCTCCACAAGGCCCCTGTTCAGCATGGCAGGTGAGGCCGCCTGGCGATGTACTGGTCTTCCTCACCATTTGTATCCCCGGCCCAAAATCACACGCTCAAGGACACTGCCCTTGGGGCGATAGATGTAGGGTCCCTCGGTGAGTCCGAGGGAAAGATCAACCCTGGAGGGTAAACAGATTAATAATAAAAATAATGGTAATATTAGTTTTCACTTGCAAGCAAATCTACCGACACATTGCCGAAGTATTTAAGCACCTTCAAAAATGATTGCACCTTTGGTACTGTCGAACATTTCACATCCTTTCTTTTTATGATGAACACACCTGAAGTAATATTCCGCAGAAAGACAGTCTCACCGAAGCTCCGAAGCTTATTTTCGATTCGCTTTGGAGGCTTGGTATGTCAAGGATGCTAGATGTTGCCTTTCAAATGAAGTAATGCAATCGCTTTGCGTGTGAGCTATCGTTCTACTGAAGGTAACTAATTACATCTTCCCTAAACCTGACAAGTGTTTTTCCATTTGGCCATCAGATATTGCTACTAATATCCATGAAATTAGCAGTGTTTTTTCAAATATCTGTTTAGCCGAATCAAAAACAGATGTTCATAACCTGAGGCAAACAAACACACGAAGAGTTCTTTATAAGTGTGAGACATTTATAAATATTTACGCAGTAAACGGCCTATCTCGAGCCTTACGAAAGAACATCTTTACAGTTAGATTTTCCATCTTTACTGAATTTGCACCAGGAATGCAGTGTACGGATGTATGACTCAAAGCCTGAGGAGGAGAAAGATTTTTAACCTCTTCCAGCTTAATTTCAACCAACCGACCGACCGACCGACCAACCAACCGTCCGAAGACATAAATAAATAAATAAATAAATAAATAAATAAATAAATAAATAAATAAATAAATAAATAAATAAATAAATAAATAAATAAATAAATAAATAAATAAATAAATAAATAGTCCGCCTCTGTGGTGTAGTAGTTAGTGTGATTTGTTGTCACCCCCGGAGCCCCGGGTTCGATTTCCGGCTCTGCCACGAAATTTAGAAAGTGGTACGAGGGCTCTTACGGGATCTACTCAGCCTCAGTAGGTCAAATGCGTAAAGCGGGGATCGATTTCCACTTTAACTATCATCTAAGTAGTTTTCCGTGGTTTCCCACTTCTCCTCCAGGAACATGCCGGGATGATACCTAACTTAAGGCCACGGCCGCCTCCTACCTCTTCTTTGTCTATCCCTTCCAATCTTCTCATCCCCAACAAGGCCTCTGTTCAGCATAGCAGGTGAGGCCGCCTCGGCGAGGTACTGTTCGTCCTTTCAAGTTGTATCCCCGATCCAAAGTCTCACGCTCCAGAACACTGCCCTTCAGGCGTTAGAGGTGGGATCCCTCGCTGATTCCGAGGGTAAATCAACCCTGGAAAGTAAACTGGTTAATAATAATAATAATAATAATAATAATAATAATAATAATAATAATAATAATAATAATAATAATAATAATAATAATACCGTGCCCAGCCAGCTTTCGTGGGGGTCTGGCACCGAACTGAGTAAGCGCTAGACATAACTCCTCGGAAGACACTGGGGTGGGGGGCCTCAACCCCGACACGGCGCGTCCCATATGGCTGATAGGGGATGCTCCTGTAGATATGCAGGACAGGTGTGAATAAGGCCAAGCCAAATAAGCACCCGCGGATCAACTGAGGCAAAAAGGACTGCAGTCAACGGTCTCGACGGCGGAAGAGGATATTTCCCAACGGCTGAGAGAGCGGAAGAACTGGCTCTTCGGCTTACAACCGAAGTTCTAACCACGGACTCCTAAGTAATCGTAAACGATAATTTAGCCGGAAGACACCAAGAGGCACCTCTCGATCTTAACCATCGAGTTGTAACCTTGTGATCATACCAGTATGATCACCCCCTGCATGTATCTTCAACTTGCAACATTGGCATGATGGATAACACGTTATCACAGCAACTACCCCAGGCTCTGGACACACCTAGTCCGGTTTCTCCCGATCATCGGATTCTGGGGGATCGGGAGCATCATGCAGAGAAGAGTCGGAGCTTCTCAAAATCTCTTCGTCCCAAGAAAAAGACCTTCTTAGGTACAATTAATGTCAACACCCTACTGAAAAACAGGCAAGCTTAAACAGCTAACGGACACCCTGGATAAGTTCGATATTCAAATCATAGCACTCCAGGAAACGCGCTACCAGGATGAAAACCATTTTGACTCTGAAGAGTACAGGATATTTAAGGGTAAACCTGCCATAAGAATCCATGGGAACTTAACACAACTTGGAACAGCTTTTGCGGTACGAAAAACTATCATCAGTTCTGTACTTGACTTTACATCCCCATCTGAAAGAATCTCAGTACTTACTGTGAAATCTGGCAATAAAGCTTACTCCTTGGTCAATGCCCACGCTCCCTCAAACACTGACAATAAGAAAAACCCAGGGAAAGTGGAAGCCTTCTGGGAACTCTTAGAAGAAACCACTAGCAAGATTCCAAAGCACCACGTGAAAATCTTAGTAGGTGATTTTAATGCACAGGTTGGCAGAGAGAGGAAACACAAATGGATTGTTGGTCATCACTCGGCACATTGGAGAACGAACAAGAATGGAGAACGTCTTATAGACTTCTGTAAAACATTTGTCTTAAAACTAATGTCTACGCATTTTGCGAGACCCCCACATAAGAAGAAAACATGGAAATCACCAAACCCGTTATTGGGCGAATTCCAGATCGATCACGTCGCAATCTCCAGAAAGAATATGTGTGAGATCCAAAATGTTAGAGTATGGAAGGGATTTGTCGACTCGGACCACTACCTAACACAAATCAAAGTGAGATTCCAACCCAACAGATGCAGACCTAAACACAAAAGATCTCTAAGAGTTGATCCAGAATGTCTTCGACAGAACGCCACGACCTTTCTACAAGACATACGAGAGCAGAACCCCAAGGACTGGCCAGGCCTTCGTAAAACACTTCAGACATCAGCCATGAAATTAGGGCAGCCTCCAAGGAAACGCAAACATAGGTGGTGGAACACGACCTGTGATAAAGCCATTGATGAACGGATGAAAGCATGGAATCAGTGGAATGGACATCAAACAACTAAGAGATGGGAGACCTTCCTAAAAGTTCAGAAAATCTCCTCAAAAATAATCCGCAGAGAGAAACGAGCCTATGACAAAAATAGACTCATGGAAATCGAACAAGATTTCCTTAGAAACAACTCCAGGAATTTCTACAAGACCTTCCGTGAGAATTTATCTAGCTATCAACCACCATCTTTATGTTTCCGTCGAGCAAATGGAACATTAGAAACGAACACCAAAGAGAACTGCACTATTCTAGCTGACTACTTCCGAGACCTCCTCAATTGTGATCCTCCAAAGGAAAGACTGAACTTTGAAAAGCCCATGCCCAACCCCGATTCACAGCCACCGACAATACAGGAAACAGCAGAGATTATACGATCGCTTAAAAATAATAAAGCTCCTGGAGAGGACGGCATCACTGCGGAGATGTGTAAACTTGGAGATGATCTTGTAAGCAAAATTCATGCAATCCTAGTAGAAATATGGGAAACGGAAATGATTCCACAGGATTGGAAGTGTGCATTAATACACCCATTGCACAAGAAAGGTGACAAGGCAGATCCAAACAACTATAGAGGCATATCTCTACTGCCAATCGCATACAAAATCCTTTCCAAAGCTCTCTCGAACCGGTTAGAAAAACAGACGGATCATCTGATTGGCGAGTACCAAGCGGGTTTCAGGAAAGGTCGATCATGTGCAGAACAAATATGGAACTTGAAGACGATATTAAGGATTCGCCGAAGTGCCAGCACGATCGTCACCTTTGTGGATTTTAAGAAGGCGTATGACTCTGTGGACAGACAGTATTTGATACCCTAGAAGAACTCAGAGTGGACAAGAAGACCAGAGCACTTATCCAGCAGACCCTCACAAGTACGACCTCTAAAGTGAAATTCCTTGGAGAAATCTCTGAGCCTTTTGAAATATGTACGGGCGTTCGTCAAGGTGACAGCATCTCCCCTATTCTGTTTAACTTAGTTCTAGACAAAGTTATTAGAGAGTGGGAAAAGGATATCAAGGGTGTGAACATCGGAAATTTGGGAAGCAAGGTCAATGTGAAATGTTTAGCATTTGCTGATGATCTCGCAATCATTACTAAGACCAAGGATGAAACAAGGCATGCCATACAGAGACTACACAATATAGCATCAAAGGCAGGCCTCCAGATATCCTACGAGAAAACCAAGTACATGGAAAATCTACGTCAAAATAGCAAAAGAACTCCGCTAGAGATGGAAAACGGCACAATTTCACAGGTGCCCTCCTTCAAATACCTTGGAGAAATTATACTACCATCAGGATTAGACAGTAGTGCCAATGTAGAAAGAAACACCAAACTACATAAGGCATACAGACTGACGTGGAATTACTACAACAAAAGAGTCATATCGCGTAATGCAAAATTACGACACTACAAGACAGTTGTATTGCCCGAAGCTTTATATGCCTCAGAAACCATATGCTTAGGTGGTCACTCTAAAATTACAGAAATTGAAAAGCAGGAGCGGAAAATTCTCAGGAAAATTTATGGTCCTACGAGAGAAAATGGAATGTGGATTAAGAGGAAAACAGCGGACCTCTACTCCTTCACCGACAGGTTTACTGATGCTGTACGGAAAAGGCGCCTTAATTTCTATGGCCATATCTACAGAATGAACAGCGACAGACTAACTAAAAGATTATTCAAAGTAATCAACTCAAAGAAGGTCAAAATAAAATGGCTAGAAGAAACTAAGGCGGACCTCCAAGAAATAAATATTACAGACGACATCATGGAAAATCGTGGAGCTTTTAGAACCAAAGTAGCTAATCATAAATTTAGGGAGAAACCAAAAAAGACAACTGGTAGGAAGTGCTCGACAGAACGCAAGATGCAACACAGTGCATTCATGAAGAGATTTTGGGAGGATAAGAAGGCACAAACCATCAAACCAACTAACAAGTTCAAACGCGCTCTATGAATGGGCAAAACGAAGGAATAATAATAATAATAATAATAATAATAATAATAATAATAATAATAATAATAATAATAATAATAATAACGACTAGCCTTTGTACCCGTTCTTCGCACGGGAATTTTCAGTGTATTACATGCTACCTTCAGCAATGTATGCGAAATAACATGGTTCTATTCACATGTTTAATGCGACACGTTGAAATGATATTTTCGTGACAGTAACGTGAAATACGATGAAGACGAACAATATGGAGAGAGAATGATGTCGATTTTCGAATTTATTGGACGATACAGTTCCTCGTCCGAAGTTGTGTGAAATTCTCCATGGTTCTGATGTTGCATATTGTATCTCTGACCACTGGCGTGGCGCTCTGATAATGATTATGCCTCCCTTAATACTGTGCTATGTAAAAGAGTGAAATGGCTCTTTAGTTTTCCTGTTGCCCACCTTGAAGTGACATTCATACGGGACTTGGACTCAAAACCCAATTTTTCGTAATCATCTGTGTTATTATCCGTCGTATGGTAAATACGTACATGGCATAAAGGAACGGAAAGAACATATTCATAAACATATGTCGTATGCAGTATTTTGATGGACCTATTGTTAACTAAAATATTTGAGAATAATCTTCCTAAAAATACCAGCTCCATGTAATTACCATGTCATCATATGCACCTGATAACACACTCCTGAGTGAATCGAATCCTGCGTAGATCGGTTGAAATAAGTCCAGCAGTTTTCCACTTTTAGGAATATACAAACAGATAGATAAACAGCCAGCCAGCCAGCCAGCCAGCCAGCGAGTCAGCCAGCCAGCCAACCAGCCAGCCAGCCAGCCAACCAGGCAGACACACTAAGACCAATGGGAAAAGTTCTTCCTCATGTTACCTTGGTGTTCTCTTACATTAGGTGAGGGTAATTTTCAAGCCGAGAGAAATATCATGCATGACAACCTCTGATGTTCTCCTGTTATGCCTCCTTCAAAGTCTGCGAGGGTGTCCATTGCTGGCGGCAGAGCATGAAGCTTGTAGGAAATATTAATTTTCTCCTTCATTTGGAGAATAAGCGAAATTATGTACACAACAAAAGTTACTTAAAATGGAGGGGCGTTTCGCATGTAGTCTACAGATTTTACATATAGTCAATAGTGTAAGAGAAAATTGAAAGGAACTGTTATGCTCTTCCTTTAAACCCCCGGTCTATTGAGTGATATTTAAATGATACGCATATTGAATTTTGCTCCTGGATGAGTAGACTCCAAATATGAAGTTGATGGAGATATATTTAATAGTTTAAGAGAAAATTGTAAAATACTCGTCGGCTCTTCGTATAAACCTCCTGCCTATTTAGTGATTTTGAATGATATGCATATTGAAACCTGCTCATGGGAGAGTAGACTCTAAATATGAAGTTTGATTGAGAGATCGCCAATAGTGTAAAAGAAAAATTAAAAAATATCTCGTTTGGTTTTCCTATAAACCCCCTGTCTCTTACGTGATTTTAAAATGATATGCATATCGAAACCTGCTCCTGGATGAGTAGACTCTAAATAAGACGTTTGGTAGAGATCTATTGAGCCGTATACCCGTGATGATGGAACAAACAAACGGACAAACAAACAGACGAACAGACAAACAAACAGACTCGAAAGCTAAAAACTACTGATACGATCCTGAATTAAATCTGCCGAAATAAATGATATTACAGAATATTTTTATCAGATAATAATAATATAAACAATCGTATGGACCGAGATATCGTTCGTAGATATTTCTATTAAAACGTTCCGTTTTACTTTATCTGTTACCAGAGAAACGGATCACTGTTGGACGTTCTGTGGCTTAATCTTCATTATTTTTTCCAGGTAAATACTAAATATGTCAACAGAGATCTTTTACATGCCGACATCGTACGACATAGTGTGTCGAATGGAACATCTTCCGCCCTTCAGTCATCCGAGTACCTTTCCTGGAATTGAACTCACCAACTTGAGATTCGAGGGATAACATTCTTACACAGAGGGAGGTAGAAATTTACGAAATAATTGGGTAATTTTAATATTTAAATGCGGCATATTCCAAATCCCCCTTAAAAATCTGATGACGAGACTCGACGTCACGTACCAGGTTGGGTGTGTCTTTGCCGGACACGGTGTGCTAAGGTTAAGTAGTTAAGGAATCCAGCTCGAAAGTGCCCCTAGGAGAAATGAAATTCATGTTTCTATGTCACATTGTCCTTGACAGGAACATAAACAACAAGTTAAGCAAATGCCTCGGAGAGTACTCGTCCAATTCCACCAGGCCCACGGGCTACAAGTTTCTTCATTTCAACTGTCACCCAATGTCACGTATTCTGTGCTTTACTCGTGGAAAAGTCAACAACTTGACCAAGTTAGTTTTTGAGGACACAAACACAACCGTTACTTGCTTTGTTATTTAAGAGATGAGACACAAAATTCGTATCCTGTTCTATTGAACTTTGGTTATAAGCTGAGAAATGGTCAGTGCTGCATATTACAGTACAGACTGGCAAGGTTGTGTGTGTTCCAACGCATTCAATGCCAAATGAACGAAGGATGAACAGATAAACAAACGTCCCATAAATTATATTGACTACTATTCACGCAGCCAGTAAAATAAGTACAGAATATAAGTGCTTATCAACGCGATAAACAAGCAAATTAAGTGAAAACAAACAAACAAACAAACAAACAAACAAACAAACAAACAAACAAACAAACAAACAAACAAACAAACAAACAAACAAACAAACAAACAAACAAACAAACAAACAAACAAACAAACAAACAAACAAACAAACAAACAAACAAACAAACAAACAAACAAACAAACAAACAAACAAACAAACAAACAAAAACAAACAAACAAACAAACAAACAAACAAACAAACAAACAAACAAACAGCAAAGGACAAACAGCATACACAAATAAACCAACCAAACAGCCAGCTTATCAAACAAACAACTTGAAAAAATATTCATTCAAAACGATAAACAAGAAAACTGCTCTATGGAGTAGAAATCTGGACTGTCGAGTGTTCCTCCATGAACAAATTAGAGACCTTTGAAATGTGGTTACATAAGAGAATGCTCAGAATAGGCTGGGCAGATTTTGTGACCAATAATGAAGTGTTAACGAGAGCCAGAGCTGAGAGTGGCAAACTCTCAAAGCCAGGCAAACAGCTTAATTAGGCCAAGTTCTATGAGGTAGCTCCACCTCATATTACAAGGAAAAATAGAAGGCAAGGGAGGAGTTTGTAGACCACCGATGTCATGGGCCCAAGACATCAAAGACTGGACTTACATCAACACCTAACAACTCTTCACATTAGCTAGAGAAATGGGGTGCTTTTTCCAGGGTGATCGCCGACGTCTGAGGAACCAGATATGGCATTTGAAGACGAAGAACAAGAAGAAGAACAGAAGAAGAAGAAGAAGAAGAAGAAGAAATGAACAAGGCCAACACAACACTACTACGATTCTTGTTCGCGAGCTTTTTCATATCTGGTGGTGAAGTTCCGGTACTTCGGGATGCGGCTAGAGTACGGGTACGAACGTTGTAGTCCCACCAAATACAGCAGAGACAATACGCTACACTTACGGATTTAGCCTTGCTAAAATGGGAGACAATTCGACAGTGGCACTCCTAGTGACTTGACCTGAATAAATCGCACTAAATTCAAATATCAATGGAAATGTATATACGGAAATGGATAAATAAATTACGTCTAGAAGGAAAGTGTTATTGAGATGTTAACTTCGAAGTTGCTAAAGCAATTCTGGATAAATGAATGAACAATTATTTAAAAGGTTATTATTCAAAGAGTGAAATTAGACATATAAACAAGATGTGAAATGGACTGCTGTGAAATGGCTTGATCTTTTATTTATGCATTAATTTTTTAGCTTTAGCATTCCTGCCTGAACGTTCACGGCTAGATTTTTCTTTTTTCTCATTTAAAAGCATTCTATCATCATATTAAAGTCAACAAAAATATTGGTACATTCCTTACACACATGATGCAATGAATTAACATTTAAACGCTGGACAGTTTTCCTCTTAACATGAAGCCTACTAACAGAAAGAAAAATGTACAAAATCCCGGCTTTCTGAGAAGAGGGATAAAAGAAAGAAAAGTATGAAAATGTTGTTGATAGTGATGGTTTGAGGAATATTTACGTACAATTAGAGTAAAAATCTAACATACCCTTGGCTGTATAGTCGAGGAATTTTAAAGTCGCTGGCCTGGAAATGATCTGAACAGATCTTATAATTCTTATATAAGCGTAACGTCCCTTCTTTCTTGTACACCTTATGCAAATCACTTCTGTGACATTTCAAAACCCACAGATCACACCTACAACAACACATCGGTATTGAAGGTTAACTGCTGCACTATACAATAAAACATGCGTATTACATTTTAAGCCAGTTAAAATATGGGTCGAGCAGGTCAGAAAATTATGAAGTACTATAAAAATCTCTGTCACTGGAAGAATATATATGTAAACACAATATTACTTACATTTTCTTGTCACGAGGTAACCTGAAGAACAACCGCGCATTCTTCTCTACTTCATAATTACTGCAGCCAAACACAGCACATACCTTTCCCCTTATGTTGAGAGGAGATATCAAGGAATGACTCACGCTACTATTTAATTATGTCAACTCACTGAAAACGCATAAATAACACCAAAAACTTCACACAAAAATATACGTGCTCTTATGACAGAATCAGTAGTTTTCAGGTCTACTAGCCAGAGAGAGCTCCAATAGCTGTCCCTCAATATCTCGCTCAGTGTCGCATATTGTCTCTACTGTATATGGTCCCACCTTCCAGAGAATATATAGAGACAGCAGACGAAATGCCCAAGACATGCAGAGGCCGGCACATGCCTCCGTTTCCCAACGTGACTTACTCATCCCTTATAGGAAGGATATCTAAGGGAGCTACAACACGATTGGCAGTCACATGGGAATGTAATAGTGTCTTGGGGGAGACCAATACCTCGACCATTGAGGCTATGATTAATTCGACCGTATTTTTTAGGCAGACATAGGTTAGCATGCGACTTAATTCGGTTCTGAGGAAGTATCATCTAGCCCTATATTTCATAATACATAAATTCAAGGGATTATGATAGGTCGTAACACTAATGTTTATGCAAAACTCATGGCATATCCGTTGTTACTCGCTTCAGTAAGTTGCTGAAGGTACTGGTTTGAGATGTGCAGAAACACTAGGGGCTCGAACTATCAGAGCCCCTGGAAGTTATGTTAATCTCGCTACATTCTGGAAGAGCAGGCTAGATGATACTTTCTACTAGCCAAATTAGTTTGCATGCTAACCTATTTACTGCCTACACATCCGGCCTATAATGTTTGTCAAAGAACAGCTTCGATGCGTTGGCTGCTTCATCCGCTTGCCTAACACACGCCTTCTAATTTCAGTTGAAGGATAGACAACGCAATCAATGAGGACGCCAGAAGCGATGCAAGGAGATAATAAAGTGTATCATGAGAAAGTTCCAAATGTGTATCAATAGCTAGGACAATTCACCGTTCATTCGGTCAATGTAGTGACATTAAACATATAAAAGTCATCCTAGAAAAGAAGAAGAGTACACAGCGGAAAATGACTGCTAGGTTTTACAATATTAAGGAGCTTTTGTAGTTTGGTTGCGTCAGCATTGCAGCAGAGCTTCTGGTTCTAGATTTTTTTTCTTCATCCATAAATTTTAAGAACACATAATCGGCAACATTGCAAGGCAATCGTTATTCTCATCGGTGAGTGATCGCCTTTGCTGATGACGACATTAAGATCTAGATTTACACCTGTCTTAGCTACTCTTCCCTAATTCAATCACAATAACAATAACAAAAGACAAAGGATATTTTGTATGCCAATTAACATTCAAAGCAAAATATAACTTAGGAATTCCCTCCAGGGTGTAGTTTGTTTCCTTAGTCATAGTCCTCAATAGACGAGGGAAATCCCGCATTATTCAGCACTCCCAGAGGCATTTCCCATGGAAACAATGATTAATATCGTTCGTCAACAGCCCCAGAATTTCAAACCGTTTCATGTTAAGTTCAACTTAACTTTCCTTTGAATATAATATCAATTGAGGTTCTTAGAAAAGGAGGCGTGTGGTTTCATATGACTGTTGATTGCCCATGTTTTTCATTTGAAAATCTCACGTGCATTGGGCGGCAATCGAACCACGAGCGCATTGTGTCTAAGTTTGTTATTAGTAATGACCACAGTAGAAGTGAAGTCAGTTAGTTTAAATTGGGCATTGCAGGAAAGAGAAGGATTCAATTATTTAATTATGGATACGTTTTATAAGTTCATTTTCAAAAAAATTTGAAAGCGTGGCCAATGATTCAGATTGCGTTTTCTTTATAGAAGTATGCTTATTTACAATAGCGTAATAAAAATAAAATAAGGACACAAATATAGTACAGTGTCGTGCATATGTCATGTATTTATTCAAATATTCTCCTTTCGCCTTTGAGATTTTTTACGGATATTCGGTGAAGTAACCATGGAGTAGTTGAGCAACGAAAAGTAGACATAACTTACTAATTTTTCTTGTAGATCAGCAGTCCGATATTGCGAATTTTCCGCAGATTTGACTCCCCTGGATTTTTTCTATACACTATCGCAAAGGACCTGTAAACTAGTTATCAGTAACCATTGAGGAGCATATGAATACTATTTGAGAAGAAATGGATGCATCATAGCCGGAGAACCTTGATAGTGAATAATGTTCTGTAAAGGTTATTTGTGAGAAAGCGAGTTGCAATCATATTAAAGATAATTTCTGTCAAATAGTAAGCCTGCATTTTCAAACTGATGCGTGATTTATACACCACCCGATACATCAAATACAAAGCAAACAAAGCCTAAGGCCCTTCCAGATCCAATAACCGTCACTAACAAGGAGACCTTGCCGTCCCGTCCTCACTGATTTGCTCCACTTTCAATATACGTGCAGGCCATGACGAGAAATTTCACCGCTTCAAATTGCAAGGCACAACTCCCCTCCCAATTCCGAGAGAATGGAGTCAAATTATACCGAGCGAATGGCTATGTGGTATGGTCACATAAGTGCAAGGTTTCAGTCGTGAAATAGAGGGTTGGTGAACCTCACTAAAGATGGTTTTCCGTATTTTTCCATTTTCGCACTATTGAACTGCTAGGGATGTATCATAATTAAGATCTCCGTCACTTCCTTCCACCACTAGTTCTTTCCTATCCCATAGTCGCCATAAGAACTATCTGTATCGGTGCAACGTAAAGCAAATTGTAAATTGGAATTTTAATATTTCGAGTTACTTCACAAGACCAGTACGTGACACATTCCCTCAACGAACATCTGGTGCAACGAGTGAACGAATCGTTGCGAATCCGGTCTCCTTAGTGTTTTTGTATAAATTGTTTTATGATTAGTACCACCTTGGTTCATGTAACAGTATGTAGTCGCAAACACAACCCTTACAACGTACTATGAATGATTATACAAATTAACATATCATACATAAAAATTCTACTATACTCAGCTAAAAAACCAAAACAAATAATAAAAAATACAGTAAACTGATGAATATGTGTACAAAAGTATTTTGTGAATGCTTTGGTCAAAATATTTTACAAAAAAGTCTTAATAATCGATTATAACAGTACCTAAGTAGTTCTTGAAACTATCAACATGTAACAAAAAGGTGCTCATATTTTCAATATTTTGCACCAGGCTGTTTGAGATTATGAAGGTGACTGGGATCAGATACTGAGAAAGAAGAATTGCCTACAATCTGTATAAAAATCAGTCTGCAGTGATAAGAATTTCGTATGAAGCGTGGTGGATGTGGTGGTACAGAAGAATGCTGAAGGCGAGATCGATGGAAAATAATCATCAGTCCAGAAAGGAGTGAGGTAAGGCTGCAGTTTGTTTCCCCTTCTTTTCAATGTGTATACAGTATAGAACAGGCGATAAAGGAAATAAAAGTGGAATTTTGAAAGGAAATTACAATACATGGAGAGGAAATCAAAACATTGAGATTTGTCGATGATATTGTTATTTTATATGAGACTGCAGAAGATCTGGAGAAATTGCTGTATGGTGTGCGTAGAGTATCAAAGTAGGAGTACATGATGCAGATGAAAAGGTCCAAAACAAAAGTAAGGGACTGCAGTCAAACGAAGTCAGGTGATGTAGGAAATATTAGATTAGGAAATGCAAAGGATGTAGCTGAATGTTGTTACTTGGACAGTAGAATAATTAATGATAGCAGAAGTAAAGAGGACATAAAATGCGGACTACCAAAAGCAAGGAAGGCCTCTACAAAGAAAATAAATGTTCTCACTTCGAACATTGATATAGGAATTAAAAATAGTGTTTCTCAGACTTTCGTATGAAGCGTGGTGGATGTGGTGGTACAGAAGAATGCTGAAGGCGAGATCGATGGATGAAATCACGAATGAAGTGATACTGAATCCAATTGTTGAGAGGAGACCAATTTGGCTAAATTTGACGAGAAGAAGGGATAGAATGATAGCAGACATGTTAAGACACCCAGGACTTACTCAGTTTTTGAGGGAAGTGTAGACGGTGAGTACACTAGGGGTAGACCAAGGTGTGAATATGACAAGCAGATTAGAACAGATGCAGGATGTGGTAGTTACTTAGAAATGAAAATATTAGCCTAGGATAGCGTAGCGTGGAGATTGCATCAAACCAGTCTATGGATTGATGACTCAAACAAATGCAACAACAATAATAATAACAAAATTCCCACAAAGAAGCAGATGACAATACGCACATTATTCAACCAATAGTCTATATTCATATACATATTACTGTACACTTCCTTTAACGTGGTTATTACGCAACTAGCGTAGAAAGTGAAGGTTAAAACAAATCCACAATGGAGGTCAGATTTGATCCGTGAATCATTATCTTGTGAAGTTGAGATCTCACCCGTTGCGATAATCGATCCTTGTAGAATTGTATTACGTGCTGCTCCTATGAAAGAGTGGATGTCTGGTGGAGACGGTAAAGGCGTGCTCGATTCACTGGGAATGGCGTGGCTTCGTTTCCCCACGGAGTACAAGACAGAAATAAGAAACGAGATTTCAACTTTTGGAGGTGCACATGGCCCTGAGGTTCACTCAGCCTATACCAAAAATGAGTACCAGCTTAATTCCAGGGGGCAAAGGCTGCCAGACGTAGTGCTAACCACTCTACTCCCCCAAATGCCATGGTCAATACGGAGATGGCTACTTCTTGTAAAGCACTTTCGAAATATTCAAATGTCATCTTCTTTGAATTGGGTGGAAGTTGATCCTTGCAATTTGAATCTGTGAAATTGCTCATCCCGGCGTGCATGTGTATTGAAAGTGGTTGAAATCTGTGGAGACAAGACAGCAAAGACTCCTTGTAACTGAGACAGATTTGTTCCATGTTCAACCACCTTTCCTCCCAGGTATTAAGCTGGTACTAATTTTTAGTGTAAGCAGAGTAAACCTTACAACTATATGCTTATTCCGATTTAAGAATTTCGCTTGTAAATTTGTCAACTTCCTGACGGGAAATCGAGCCCACGTCCTTCCGTGTGAACAGATCGCACCTTTACCGCCTCGGCTAGGCAACTCCTCGAAACGTAAAACGAAAATTAGAAACTCATTTCCTAATTCAAGAACCCCTGGGGGTGGAGTGTTTAGAGTACATCCACGACATCCCCTGCCTGACTCAAGAGTCCACCGGAAGAGGGGGCAGTGTCTCTGAACTTTGGAACGTGGTTTGGTGACCACGGTTCCCCTATCTGAGTCTGACATTGCTTCAATTTGCGTGTGCCAGGCTTCTCGCTTTCATAGTTCCTATCCGACCGCTCTTGGTCAACTCTTGATCTTATCCAGCCTCAAGGGTATTAGGTTTGCGAAGGCTAGAGAGTCTTTCATTTTTATGCCCTTCGTGACTCTTGCCTTTCTTTTTGTCGGTATATTCATTTTTCGAATTGTCGGAGTCGGACCTCTCCCAATATTTCTCCTGATTAGCGTCGATAAAAGACAGTTTCCCAGTTGTACTTCCTCTATGAAGAAAATAACCACTACCACCTAATGCAAGACCAGACACAAGAATGGCACTGTCTGTACACTTTCGAAAATTTTCAACAACCATGAAAACTGGCAAAATGGCTTAGAACTCAGAGTTACTATATACATATTATGTAATAGGTAAATAAGGGTTAGACTGGATTCATTGGCTGAATGGTCAGCGTTGAGATCTTCGGTTCAGAGGGTCCCGGGTTCGATTACCGGCCGGGTCGGGGATTTTAATTGCCTCTGATTAATTCTTCTGGCCCGGGGACTGGGAGTTTGTGTTTGTCCCAACACTTTCCTCTTCATATTCACACAACGTACTACACTACCAACCACCACAGAAACACGCAATGGTGATTACACCCCTCCATACAGGGCGGGCATCGGGAAGGGCATCCGGCCGTAAAACAGGGCCAAATCCACATGTGCAACACAGTTCGCACCCACGATCCCACAGGTGTGGGAAAAGCGGTAAAAAAAGAAAGACTGGATTTGAACTAGTCAAGGAGACTTCAATGCAGGATGAAGAAAGTATCGCATATTATTTTCCCATCAACTGAACGATCTGGGAAATGACGCCTTTTTAAATTCCTATAGGCCACTTAGCCTAGTCGTTGTAGGAGTGTTCCGTTCCATCGGAAGGACGTGAGTTGATTTCCTGTCAGGAAATCGAAAAAATTGAAGCGAGATTTTCACTTCTTGATCGCCATATAGTCCTGACGTTTACTGAGTCTACATCAAAACTGAGTACCCGGTTAGATTCTAGGAATGAGCTAACCACACTATCCCACTTAGTGGAAGACTTTAACTTTCCGTCTTCCAAGGGCACCAGTACACTAGACATAAGCAGAACAACAGAGAGAAGAACACAACTCTTGATACAATCAGCTATTTGATCATGTAAATATCATTCCCTACCCTTCATGTGGCCGATCCCGTGGTATAGGGGTAGCATGCCTGCCTCTTACCCGGAGGCCCCGGGTTCAATTCCCGGCCAGGTCAGGGATTTTTACCTGGATCTGAGGCTGGTTCAAGCTCCACTCAGTCTACGTGATTACAATTGAGGAGCTATCTGACGGTGAGATAGCGGCCCCGGTCTCGAGAACCAAGAATGACGGCCGAGAGGATTCGTCGTGCTGACCACAAGACAACTCGTAATCTGCAGGCCTTCGGGCTGAGCAGCGGTCACTTGGTAGGCCAAGGCCCTTTCAGGGCTGTTGTGCCATGGGGGACCCTTCATGTGGCAGCCTGTTAGGAAGCTCCGTCTGAGCTAAGGATTATGGTTCCGCAAACGGCTGACTTACGACATTTAGAGAAAATTTGATGTGGGTTTCGATAATTTGAGAATTCCTTAATTGGTGTCATTTACTATTCTGAATGTATATTTCAACCCTTAACGTGTGTATCACTGAACACAGAATCTTAAACCCGACAGAATGGATCCATTGCGGTAGTCGGAGGACAAATAGAGAAGAAGTTACGTGGTTTACGACATTACCAAAATTTCCGTGTTGTTGTCATTGGACAGAAGAATTCCAATATAACTCAACTGTACTATCATAACTCTTCTCAGAATTCAACTTCACCGGACGAGTTGGCCGTACGGTTACAGGCGCGCGGCTGTGAGCTTGCATCCGGGAGTTAGTAGTTTCGAATCCCACTGTCGGCAGCCCTGAAGATGGTTTTCCGTGGTTTCCCATTTTCACGCCAGGCAAATGCTGGAACTGTACCTTAATTAAGGTCACGACCGATTTCTTCCAACTCCTAGGCCTTTTCTCTCCCATCGTCGCCATAAGACCTATCTGTGTCGGTGCGACGTAAAGCAACTAGCAATACAATATCTTAAGAGTGACTTACACTCTACGTAGATGACGATGCGCTATGTAAAACCAGCCGCTCATGATGGAGATGACTAGAAATGTTAACAGGGAGAAAGCAGGGATCCATGCATTCAGTTCCTAACTCAGGCAGTTTTCGTATTTACTCTCTTCTCTGTTAATTTCACTCACGGTTCGTCTGTCTCTAACAGCCAGCATTTCTTTTTCACTGTGATCTGATGAATCATCTGACGTTGCAAACTCAGGACAAAACTGTTGAAGTCAATATCACTTCACGAATGCTGCTATAAATGGAGGTTTGAAACTGCGACAACGAAGTGTCCATAAAGGTTAGAATTAAACAATAACACAGCACAACTTCAACAATAAAATAATAATAATTTTCATTATTTATTACACCAGCCCATGACCAGAAACGGGTAATCTTCAGATCAAAAATTCACAAATGGCACGTTGACCATGACGATAGACCAAAGGCATGGGCGGAAACAACTTGGTCTGAAGAGAGAAATGACCACAGTAAAATATTCAAAGAAATATGGGCCCAAAGGAAGTCAAACATACCCCTCTAAGTACTCTGCTTAGTCCTAATGGGCTTATTCGCAATAATAATAATAATAATAATAATAATAATAATAATAATAATAATAATAATAATAATAATAATAGAATAGAATAGAATGGAGTACGCCCATCCCCTAGTTCCGGATTCCGGAATTATGGGAGAGAGTACTCTTTTATTGCAATTTGTTCAATTTGATACATGTTTAACAATTAACATTTTCCTCTTACATTTGTTTACTGTACTGAATAAAATTTGTTTTGTCCTAAACGTTAGCATTGCTATCTTGTCTAGGACAACATGTATCTTACCTTAAATTATATATACACTTAAATTAACGAGAAAAAAAAGATCATTATCAAACAATGTAACTGCTCACCTTGCGGCAAACTAACAAAGGCACACACTTCTACTTTACAGCAGAAATAAATTAAATAAGTGTGAATACCCACTTTCCAGCGGATACTACATATTATGTGAAACCTTTTCAGGCAAGTCACAAAGCGCCTTCACAGGCATTTAAATAACCTTTACAGGTATATCAATCTGTTCCACTGCATGCTTAAATGCCACCATGTATCTTACCATTACTATATTTGACGCAAGTGCTTGTTTAACAGTAACAATACTTGTGGTTATTGCTAGTGTCTTTTCGTTTCCTTATGCTATATACTTCTTGAAATCTTATTAACTCATACATTTCTGCTATTTCCGAGATCTCTTGTTGTACAATCATCATATTATCTCTCTGCTGCGCTTGTAACTTTCATTGTCATCACACTTTACTCTAATCTGCACATGCAGAAGTGCTGAGTCAACACTGGGCTTGAGATAGGTAGGCCTATCTCTTCCTCTCCCTACTCTACTATACTACAGCAGCCAAAACAAACTAATTAACCATCCCACAGCAAATAAAACAGGCTAACACACAGCAAACGACCTCATTGTAAGGAACTCATTACTGTTAGCATGTTGCTGAACTAAATCTGCTACTTAGCAATATACAATATCTAATATATAAATGAACACTGAACAACTACAAGAGAAACATAGTCCTAAACTTATAACTATAGTATTTCCGAGATCTCTTGTTGTACAGTCATCATCATGCTCATGTATATTACATTTACTATCATTTACCAGTACTGTTATTACTTTCTGTTATTACTAATCTCATTTTAATTTCTTTCTTCCACATGTTTCTTAGAATACAGAAAATTTAGCTAGTTTTCCTGGGGTGATCCATTCTCTATTTAACAGTTTGGTTATTGTATAAAATTCTTTCTCTCTTTCTACTTTTAATTTATATTCATCTCCAAGGTATTTAGTTCTCAGTGCCTCCGTTCCCTTACATGTTCTCAGTAAATGAGCTTCTCCCATTATGTCGTCACAAAATAAACATTGATTTACGTTATGGTTCTCACTTATTCCCTTATTTTTGTATAAACCCAAAAGCCACCACAACACACCTCTTAGTTCCCTATTTGTGATTCTATTTTTTCTTATTGACATATATTGGATAATGCCACAAAATTCTACTAGTGTTCTTTTGGTTTCACATTCTGCCCTGATCGTCTGTTTCTCTATGTCCTTTACTCTAATCGTTAATATTTTAATGAAGCTGTTTTCTTTACCGTTCATCTCCTTATCCCAATATAGCCCCATTCCTATTTTATCTAGCATACCTTTTACTTTCGATAACCAATAATTCTCATCCAAGTGTCTCATCTGGTGCTGGTAGGCTAGGTTTAATATTTCCCTCCCCTCTCCTCTTTTTAATCTTAACCAATATTTTACTATTTTCTTACTTATGTCTGCTTGGATGCTGATATCTCCACATATAGTTCTCACTCCACTATTTGCTGAACATTCTGGTAGGCCCATTATTATTTTACAGAATTTGTTACTTATGATATCTAGTTCTTTTTTATCAACTTCTATACCCCATATTTCAACCCCATAGAGTGCTTTTGATACCACAAGGGCATTAAAAACATTTTTATGTACTTTGTATTGCAAATTAGGCATCTTCTTTTCTAAGGCCTTTATACTTGATAGGGTGGCCACACCTTTTATTTTTGCATGACGTATCTGTTCCTTCCACAACCCATTCTTTGTTAATATTATTCCTAAGTATTCTAATTTATTTACAACTTCTAATTCAACACCATCTAACAGCCATCGCCTTTCATTTCTTTTTAATTTATTTCCTCTTTTGCAAACCATTACTTTTGTTTTTTTGGTATTTATTTTCAAATTCCATGTATTACAGTATTCCACCATTTTTTTGGGATTACTTTGCATACCTACTGTTGTTAGTGAGAGCAGCAGGATGTCGTCTGCGAAGACTAGACCGGGGATCTCTTTATTGTATAAGCAAGGGCTAGTACTATTCTCTTCCGCTAGGCATTCTATTACATCATTAATAAAAAGCAAAAACAGTATTGGTGATAGTTTACATCCCTGCTTGAGTCCAATGTTCGAGTGGATCTTTCCTATCATTACATCTTCTTTGACTTTAACTGAACATATTACTTCGGCATATAATTCTTCTATGGCTTTAATCATTTTCATTGACATTCCTATTCCGGCCAGCTTCACAACGACAGCCCGTCTGCTGACTGAATCAAAAGCTTTTTGTAGGTCTATAGCTGCGATGTATAGTCTACCACCTTTCTTTCTTATGTACTTATCCATTAACGTTTTGATTATAAATACATTGTCAGTAGTTCTCATTAATAATAATAATAATAATAATAATAATAATAATAATAATAATAATAATAATAATAATAATAATAATAATAATAATAATAATAATAATAATAATAATAATCGTGTGGCCTGAGCTACCGTTTGGAAACATTTGAATTTGTCACCGTCTGGCCACTTACTCCGATCCATTTTACTCTAGGCCTACTAGATGGCAGAGTACCCCGAATCTCCCTTGGGCTGTTTTTTATTCATTTTGTCAGGTAAACACCAAATGTGTCACCAGTGATCTTTTACATGCCGACATCGTACGCCATGGGGTGTTGAATGGACATTCTTTCCGCCCTCAAAAATCCTACTACTTCTGCCGTGTTTGAAGATCTTGGGATCCGGACGCCGACACTGTACCACTGATCCACAGAGGGGCCTGTTTCAATTAATTATTTTGTAATTTATAAAACATTTTGTAACCACAATAAGTATTCCTTGGTCTATTTGTACCTATGCATAGCAATATTTAATAATAATTGATTACATTATTGCAATTACTGTAATTTGATCAGGAAGAAACAACAATTTGTGTGCCTCAATGATACATTTTAGAGCCTACATTAAGTGCCAAGATATTGGTTCCTAAGGGCCTAAAATTTCGAGATCTAGAGGTAACTTTTATCACAAATGAAAAGTATTTCCTTTTCCTGTGTGTGTGATAATCTGAAGCCATCCTGAACTAATTAATTGGTTACCCTATGTTTTCTTGTTTCCAGTCCCACGGTGTAAGGGTATCGTACCTGCCTCTTACCCGAAGGCTCCGGGTTCTATACCCTGTTAGGTCAGGGATTTTTACCCGAATCTGAGGTAGGTTGGGGCCACTAAGCCTACGTGATTACAATTGGGTACGATCTGGCTGTGAGACACCGGCTCCGGTCTAAAAACCAAGAATAACGGCTGAGAGGATTCGTCCTGCTGACCACACGACACCTCGTAATCTGCGGGCCTTCGGGATGAGCGGCGGTCACTTCGTAGGCCCAGGCCATTCGGGGCTTTTGCACCATGGTTTGGATTTTATGTATTTACTTAAAAATGTTTGAGTGATGAACCTTACACTTAAAAAATAAATGAAACGGGAGATTCGGCTACTGAGAAGCTATAGCCTAATATTTGGAAGATTGTTAGTTTTGAACCCCATCGTCGGCAGCCCTGAAGGTAGCTTCCCTTTCTTTTCTTTTTTCATGTGGATATACCATAATGAAGGCCACGGCCACTATCTGCAAGACCTACTCTTTCTATGCCATCGTCTTCAAAAACCTGTGTTAATACCGCGTTAAACACAGAACAATAACAAAGAAAGATAAATAATATTTGGAGGGCTCGTTAACTATAGTTTTAAACACTATTCCTAAATCAGAGAATGGAAGTTTGTGGAGCAGTGACCTGTTAGATCTCTGTTAAGGAGGGCGGAACTGTGAATGGCAGAAGCTCTATGTCGAGTACAAAGAAACGTCGCCGGGATAAAAAAGAAGGGCGGTACCTGGCCCCAGGTTCTTGGTCTGCGAGTTACGTAACGTGACATACTGTCCACAGCTCTAGAAAGTGAGGAAAGGCCTCAATCACTTCTCCAGACATTCTTAGAGCTAGGAGCGCTATGGGATCACGCTATCTGATAATCACTAGCCTGCAATGATTTCCCGGTTTTGGTGAAAATAAGTGGTTCATAAGGAAAACGATGTGCTGATTTTGAAAACACCAACCGTCTTTCCGTAAGACGTACAGATTTTATGTAATTAGATATTTTATATATATCGATGTTAGAAATCTAATGTAGCCTACATTGAAGGATATTTTAATTCATTTCATCATGTTCCTTTTCTTTACCAGGCATCAAAACACATGAACAAAGCTAATATTAGTCTATAGAATTTAACAAAAGACAGAAATGATTTATCATGTACTATTTACAAGATATCAATAAAATTATCCAAAAATTATTATATAATTTTACGGAAATATGAATTCTTTATCACAAAAATTGGCAGTCTTAACAATTGGCGGAATTATGGCCTACTATCTGGAAATCGGGGAGAGTTGGGGGGAAGACACCCCTAGCATTCCTATGTGAATATAAATTACAACCTCAATGTTATGTACCCTATTGTATCGGATGCTTTTGATAATGTACGGAAACCGGACTCCGGCTCTGAATTCAGTGCGTTAAAATTATTTAGAATCACCTGTAACTTCTCAGATCTTAGAAAAACGTTTATTTTGATGGCACGGCATTTACGGTCAGCTATTAAAATCATTTTCTTGCAGATCTTTAAGCGGTGTCAAATTTTAGTGAAATGTGATCAATATCGTGGTATTAAAGGAAATGGCGAAGTTACTGTGAAAAATCCTTACGTGATACGGGAAAATGGAAATGAGATTTGAACTCAGCACACCTAAGTTAGTTAGATCAACTAATTAAACCTTTTACCGGAGGAAAATATATTTTTCAGGCTAGAGTAATTGTTTTTCATCAAGATTTATGTCCTAAACATCATGCTCTCTACTGTTATACTGGCATAGTATCAGACTTGTAGTTCAGATTTCTGAAAAGAATTATCTACACGTTCAATTCTTTCGGCAAGTTCAACAGCAGAAGAAACAGCTACGCATACAGAGTGTTTCAAAAATAGGGGCATAATTTCAGGTATGTATTTGTTGCATGTGGACAATCAAAATAGTGCATTACAACAGGCGTCCGGAAATGCTTCATTTCCGAGTTATGGAGTTTGCAACACTTCACTTCACCGGAACGCTTTTCTTCCGCAGGTCATTGTCATTACAGAAGAAGTTCAAAATGACCACCTCCTGCTTGAATACAGACCTCACATCGATGTCTCATTGACCTGCGAACACGATCCCAAACTCCAGGAGTATTGCGTATGTCCTCACACGATGCCACAATTCGATTCCAATGGGTTTCCACATCAGGCACCGGAGACGAATACATTGATGATTTTTAATGGCCCCACAAGTAGAAAAGGAGAGTGTTCAGATCAGGTGAGCGTGGAGACCAAACAATCGGGCCACCTTTACCTATCCATCGATCAGGAAACATTCGATCCAAGTCAATGAGACATCGATGTGAGGCCTGTATTCAAGCATGAGGTGTACATTTTGAACTTCTTCTGTAATGGCAATGACCTGCCGAAGAAAAACGTCCCGGTGAAGTTCAGTGTTGTGAAGGCCATAACTCGGAAATGAAGCATTTCCGGACACATGTTGTAATGAACTATTTTGATTGTCTACATATAAGAAATTCATACCTGAAATTATGCCCCCCATTTTTGAAACATTATGTATACTTCATTCTTCTACAGTGAATGAGTACTATACATCTATATCCATAAAATAAAAAGCAAGTTTGCTTGTTCGTTATACAAAACTGCACGCCTCACTGATCGGTACCAAAATTTGCAGCGAGGCTCACGAGGCACATGGACGATTTAATAAAATAATTAATAAAATAAATAAATAAATAAATAAATAAATAAATAAATAAATAAATAAATAAATAAATAAATAAATAAATAAATAAATAAATAAAATAAATAAATAAATAAATAAATAAATAAATAAATAAATAAATAAATAATATGTGATATACGGAGTCTGGTCCAGCTCCATGGCTAGATGGTTAGCGTGCTGGCCTTTGGTCACAGGGGTCCCGGGTTCGATTCCCGCAGGGTCGGGAATTTTAACCACCATTGGTTAATTTCGCTGACACTGGGGCTGGGTGTACGTGTCGTCTTCATCGTCATTTCATCCTCATCACGACGCGCAGGAAGCCTACGGGCGTCAAATCAAATGACCTGCATCTGGCGAGCCGAACTTCTCTTCGGACACTCCCGGCACTAAAAGCCATACGCCATTTCATTTACGGAGTCTGACTCCTTGGCTGAATGGTCAAAGTTGGGACCTTCGGTTCAGTGGGTCACGGGTTCGATCCCCGACCGGGCCGGGGATTTTAATCGCTTGTGATTCATTCTTCTGGCTTGGGGACTGGATCTTTGTGTTTGACCCAACACTCTCGTCTTCATATTCAGACAACATACCACGTTGCCAATCCCCACAGAAACACGCAGCAGTGATTACATCGCTTCATGTGGGGTTGGCGTCAGGAAGGTCATCCGGCTGAAATCCACATGGGTGACACAGTTTGCCCCCAGAGAGATAGGATATATGATATACGGGTATAGAGGCCGCCTGGTATCCATGATCGTTAAGGCGTTGAAGTCTATTCGTGGTTAGCCGGTTCGAGTCCCGTTGCTCGAAAAGAAATCACCATAAGAATTGGCCGGCTGGGTAGGGGAAGAGGTGGTATACAATTTCTAACCACTAGATTGCGTACCAAAAGCCTAGATTAAATTCGAAACCTCTCCCCAGTGCTCGTATGTAGCGAGGGCCTGTGACGCTATTGCTGGTGATTCGTCCGTCGGATGAGGACGTAAAGCCTTGAGCAGAGTAGGCTATGTGCCAGCACCGGGTTTCACCCTCTCCCTTCCTACTGTCACATATCACGTCATTTGACGTCATCTTATGAACTTCTCTGATGAGGTTCACGTCAGAAAGGGCATCCGGTCGTAAAAAGTCGCTACGAAGGTTCATCTCACTTCACACCCAACCCCGTAGAGGAACGGGACAAGGGCTGTGCATACATACATGTGATGGGCGGGTAGAAGATTCTATGTGTTGACGCCATTTTTTATACGAAAGCTCTTAAGAAGTAAACTAAACACACGAAACTCGTGGAACTAAGAATAGCAAGGAATATGGTCAACCCTCATACAGAGGTATGGTACTGAACTGTTTGTTGGCACTTCCCTGCATTTTGCTCTGTGATACAATCTAGCGAATTATTCTCTGAAAAATTAACCTCAATCCCACAAACGTGTCACAGAGGAATTTATATCATCAAAGCTTTCATAACACTGGTGTGGAAATGTATGTTCAGTCCTCAGTTCGAAAGCTGGTGGGATCCTCAACAGCTTCACCATTAGCTGTCATAGATGGCCTAGGCATCACTGAAGAGGCGTACTAGGGAAATGAGGAGTGAGGTAGTTTCCCGGTGCTTTACTCACTGAGCCAGAAGTTGCTATTACATACCAGTCTGCCAAGCCCACTGAAATGCATGCACCAACCCTACGAGCAACATTTTTACACCATTCATAGCAGGGATTGGCTGCAGAAGGAATGGCATTACTAGTTTTGCTCATACCTCAGTCACTTTCATATTGTCAAAGCCAAGGATAAGACAGAGACAGTTCAGTGAAAGTTACAAAATTGCTCTAGCGCACACCAGAAGACATAGTGCACTATAAACACTACAGCTCGCCAGCAAAACTCTTATCGAATAGATTGGACAAACGAATAGCATGGAATAGCGATTTATTTTCTGGAGAATTAACCTCATTCCCATAAATGATTACTTATAGGCATCGGATTTTACTTTGGACAAAACACAGCAATTTATTGTCTAGAATTAGTAGTGAGTGACTGCTTTCAGACGTATTTTATTGACTCTGTTTATTCCAACCTATACAGATTTCATATTAGTCATAGACTGGATTACTGTACTTGTTTCAATCGTATGTCATTCGCCACCAGTGCCAATCGTTCCCAGCTTAAAATGTGTGACACCGAGCTCGATAGCTGCAGTCGCTTAATTGCGGCCAATATCCAGTAATCGGGAGATAGTAGGTTCGAATCCCACTGTCGGCAGCCCTGAAGATGGTTTTCCGTGGTTTCCCATTTTCACACCAGACAAATGCTGGGGCTGTACCTTAATTAAGGCCACGTCCGCTTCCTTCCAACTCCTAGCCCTTTCCTGTCCATCGTCGCCGTAAGACTTATCTGTGTCGGTGCGACGTAAAGCAACTTGCAAAAAAAAAAAAAAAAAAAAAGTGTGACAGTCTCTCCCAGTCCGTTAGCTACTTATTTACCCTTGCGTGTGACTCACTGCCCGGCTCTCCCCTGAGACAATGACCACAGGAATAACCACGGGAAATTCCACAGGACTATCACTTTCGCTCCAGAAATTGCACTTGCCTACAAGCACCACTTCCTCTAATTTTCCCTCGGAGTGTCATAGTGTTCTGGTCATAATTATTTAGTGCATTCTAGTTGAGCTTGATATGGAAGTTCCAAAGAACAGTCACAGGAATCTCTAAGCTAACCTGAATACATCTGATTTTATTATTATTATTATTATTAACAAATACATCGCAATTGGGAAATATCCCGATGGCAATTATCATTTACAGTAGTGTGATAATAAATAAAGTTAAAACATAATTACATAACAAAAAATAACAATAAAACAGTACAACAAGCAGTTCCATGTAAAAATATAGTACAGGAAATACTAGTAGTATAACTTTCTAAATCCATCATCATCATCTACAAATACACACACACAACTTAAGAGTTTCCAGTGCTTAAAACACTGCAGCTTACAGTACTATAGTTTGAGCTTACTACTACTGTAGCGTAACATTACAAGTGATAATAAAGTAAAATTCAAACATAATTACCCTACAACAACAACAATTACAACAACAGGAGTACATCAAGCAATTCCACGGAAAGAAAATATTACAAGAAATACTGCTGGTTTAATATTCTCGCAGAGTGAGTGTAACACTTCCTTCGGACGTAGCTGCCTGCGAACACTGCTGGATTTAAATAGTAAAGAGAGGTGGTGAGAAAAACCCTCAGGAATACTCTTTAATAGCGATGTGCCGCTCGATCGCTTGCTCGAGCAGGCTCGAGTGCTGACGTCACGAATTGGTGTGTCGAGCTTGGTCGAGCAAGATCGAGCAGCACAGAATTCTCTCGTGACGTAGGCTTGCAAGCTGGTCTTCACATTCCGGCACTACATTGTAGTAGAGTAATTAGCGATCATTCTACAGAAGTACAGACGAACCATAAGTCGTAGTGGACGCATCAGTTTATTAAACCCATATATGCCCAGAATAACTTTTTGTTATCAAATTGAACTGACTGCTCGACATGAAGATGAGCTCTGCATAGTGATAATATTTCTGTGATTTTCCTGTCCTTACTTGGTCGCTACTTCCATTTCTAGTTCTTCTGATCATTGGATGTATCATTTTAATAACACATTCTTTTCAGTTTTATTGTAGTGCTGTAGTACTATTTCTTCTACACGAAGACGTGTTTATATACAATACACCATTGGTTTGACGTGACCTTCGATATTTTTATTTGTATCCATTCAATTTATAATTATTTTGTTGCCGTATATGCTAATTTGAAAAAGGGAAAGGAGGGAGAATAGTAATAATACGAAAATTTGAACAGAACTGAAGTCCTGAGTCCGATGGGATATAAGTGAACTTTCAGGATTTTTACAATTATTATATCTCACAATCCGTAGACATTGAATGTTGCGAAAATGTATCACTGGACACATAGAGCTGGTATTTTCTTGTAATTCTAGTGGATTAGTCATTAATAATTCAACATATTTCGATACAAACTTATTGCATTACCATGAACATGCGGTATTTGACATCAATGAGCAAAAAGATTGCAACTAAACTGATTTAGTATAAGGATATCACTCATAGATGGCGGGCCATACTCCCGCTCGAGTACTGCTCGATGTACATCGAGCTGTGACGTCATCAGCTCGAGCTGCTCGAACTGCGCTCAAGCCCATCCCTACTCTTTAATGAGAACGGCCCCTGGACTGGTCTAATGGACTGGGAGCGATTGTCACACATTTAAAGCTGGGGGCGACTGGCAGTGAGGGTGATTGACAGAACACCCTTGCATTAATCATAGCCTATGTACCTTAGTTTTGCATTCCTCTACGTTTCTTAACCTCAGTTTTATACATGGGTATCAAATGATAGCTTTCTTTTTACAATTGGCTTTACGTCGCAGGAACACAGATAGGTCTTATGGCGGCGATAGGACAGGAAAGGGCTAGGAGTGGGAAGGAAGCGGCCGCGGCCTTAATTAAGGTACAGTCGCAGCATTTGCCTCGTGTTAAAATGAGAAAACATGGAATATCATCTTCAGGGCTGCCGACAGTGAGGTTCGAACCCACTATTTCCCGAATGCAAGTTTACAGCTCCGCGCCCCTAACCGCACTGCCAACTCACTGGATGATTTCTTTTAGGTCGCTGATCTTGCTCTATGATATAACATAGCAATTTATTGTCTGGAATGGGAACTGAATGATTGTTTTCAGACGTATCCTCTTGACTGTTTATTCCAACCTATCCAGACTTCGTGTTAGTACTGTACTTGCTTTAATCGTATGTACCATAGCTTCCATTCCTCTACGTAATATAATAGCACATTCAATCGCCACAACAGTTCATATCTATTATTTAATACCTCGAAACATTGCAAACACCCAAAGAAGCCAAACGGTTTTAACCTTCCGAGGAACCTCTGGTGCCGTATCAACAGGTTAAGGACTGGACATGGTTGTTGCAATTATTTCAGGTACAAGTGAGGTTGGATCAGTTCACCAATGTGTGATTGTAACCTGGAAGAACAGACGATTGAGCTCCTGGTTCAACGCTGTTCTATTCATTCGTACCCTGGCATTCCTGACGATTTGTTCGCTCTCATACCCGGTTTATCTGAATGGCTGAGAAGGATGGACTTTAAAGAGTGATTTTGCCTGGTATATATATTGTATAAAATCACCATACGATTAAATAAATTGCAAATACATCCATGGGGAAATTAATGAAGCTCACTGCTAGTTAATTATATTTTATGGTATAATTTGTTGTCCGCCTCTGTGGTGTAGTGGTTAGTGTCATTAGCTGCCACCCCCGGAGGTCCGGGTTCGATTCCCGGCTCTGCCACGAAATTTGAAAAGTGGTACGAGGGCTGGAACGGGGTCCACTCAGACTCGGGAGGTCAACTGAGTAGAGGTGGGTTCGATTCCCACCTCAGCCATCCTGGAAGTGGTTTTCCGTGGTTTCCCACTTCTCCTCCAGGCGAATGCCGGAATGGTCCTAACTTAAGGCCATGGCCGCTTCCTTCCCTCTTCTTTGCCTATCCCTTCCAATCTTCCCATCCCTCCACAAGGCCCCTGTTCAGCATAGCAGGTGAGGCCGCCTGGGCGAGGTACTGGTCATTCTCCCCAGTTGTATCCACGACCAAGAGTCTGAAGCTCCAGGACACTGCCCTTGAGGCGGTAGAGGTGGGATCCCTCGCTGAGTCCGAGGGAAAAGCCGAACCTGGAGGGTAAACAGATGATGATGATAATTTGTTGTTTATTCCGTTTCTTACCTATATGACACAGTTCAATTCTAGCACGAATCACCACTACGTTCAAGGTCACCTACATTGAAATTTGCGCATTTCGTGCCCAAGGGGCCCACAGTACAATATCGTGAGCGCCGAGAACATTACGAAATGGGAATACGGAGACAGTAATTTCGTTATTAAAGCACTTGGTCAGGCGATCAAGGAATGCTACACGCAACTTATGAGCTTTCATTTTTTTCTTCACCTTGGAGGACTTCCTCGCGCACTAAAGTACTTCAATGAACATTGTAATGCTATGTGTAACAGCTTTACTCGCATCGTGTGCAGCCACGGTGACATTTGAAAGTTAACTGTAGGTTTCGTGCCTCTTTTCGTAATGTAGGCACATCCGTACAGTGTTCGTATTTACATATCGTCCTGCCTTTCCTTCATTCCATTCATATTTAGCTGGCTGGCTCTGTCACTGTGAATATAACTATGAATCCTTGGAAATTGTCCCTGTTGGAATGTTTAAGACAGGTGAAGGGTAATTTAGGTGATACGTGAAGTGCTCACGAGCCGCAAGTGCTAACAGAAATAAGAAGATAAGCCCTTGTAGTATTTCTTTATCTCTCAATAAGTGTGACATTCCAGTGGGCGTAAATATTCTCACTGCAAGTCTTATTCAGTTATTCTAAAACTAGTGATATACACTCAGACAAGACACAATGAGAGTCAATATTCAGCTTTGAGACCCGAGCTTCAAGTTTCACCAGAATCACATGTAAACAAGCAACATCTGACATCAAGTTCAGAGTACAGTATATTTCTTCGCTCAAAATATAACCAAAATATGATCTTAAACAACTGAAGTAACCGAAATACGACAAAACAATAAAAATAGCAATACAGTGTATGTATTTGTATTTAATTTTTTTAAATCACCACCAATCTGCATTTAGGGCAGTGGCCCAGGTGGCAGAATCCCTATCTGTTGTTTACCTAGTCTTTTCTTAAATAATTGCGAAGAATTTGGGAATTTATTAAACATCACCCTTGTAAATTATTCCTATCTCTAACTCCTATTTATAAAAACGAATATTTGATTCAGTTTGTCATCTTGAATTCCCACTTTATCTTCATATTGTGATCTTTCCTACTTTTAAAAACACCAGTCGAAATTATTCTTCTCTTAATGTAATCCTTCGGCATCTCACCACTGACAGCTCGAAACATACCACTTAGTCAAGCAGCTCGCTCCTTCCTCCCATGTCTTCCCCGCCCAAATTATGCAACATTTTTGTAATGCTACTCTTTTGTCGGAAATCACCTAGAACAAATCGAGCTGCATTTTTTAGGAATTTTTTTCCAGTTCTCAAATCAAGTAATCCTGGTGAGGGTTCCATACATTGGAACCATACTCTAGTTGTGCGGAGGTGTGTACCCTTTATTTGCAATCCTGTTTATGTTATTACCCCAGTTATGATCTTTCGTTATATTAACATCTACGTACTTACAGTGATCCCCATACGGAAATTTCACCCTATCAACACAGTAATTTAAAATGAGAGGACCTTCCCAATTAGCGAAACTCACAACCTGAATTTAATCCTGTTTATCATCATGACATTACCTTCTGTACATCTCACAACATTGTCGAGGCATTTTTGGAGTTGCTCACAACCTTGCCACTTATTTATTACTCTATAAAATAAAATATACAGTATAAAATAAGGCTAAACATGCTTAGAAACATCCAATTCATGCATAATTCTAACAAAGAGCCAAAACGGAAGAGAGGGAAAATATATGACAATTCGGTGAACGTCCGAACCGTAGCAATGATATATTTTACGGGTGCTCCTCAAATCCTTATGTGACGTTCCAGGGTTAAGGGAGGATAGTTGGTCACCAATAATCACCACCACTCTTCTTTATCGCACACCTTCCTGTCTCCTCGACAGTTTCTTCTTTTATCCGCTCACCTTCTGTAGTTCTCCCCTTTCCCTTCTACCACACATTTGGGGTATGGCACAAGCCATAGTTTTCTCCTGCCGTATAATGGAAAGTAAGGTCATTGCAGTTTTTTTTTTATTTCGTGAACGGCAGGTAGCAGTTTGCTTCGAACGAGTGGAACGAAATGTTCTTTAAATTTCATTCACATATTTGGTAACTATATAACGCTTACAATTACCACGCGTCACCACTGCATAGGATAAGAAATTCACCCGTGACAATCACATTTCATCGAGGTTTCTCTCCACTGTGTTGCACAAGTAGAGACAGGTACCAGTTACACCCAGACGTTGCTATGCATACAATAGTTCCCCGTTTAAATCTAATTCAATAATAAGGATTAGAAAGAAGAGGACAGAGGAATGAATAATTCTAATTTAGAGATGAATGTGTTTTCCCTATTGTAGACCTGTACTAGACTTGCCAGACATCGTGTATTATTCACTATTTCTGGTGATTCAGGAAGAAAAATACTATCCCCTACTATCTGCGTACGGTACGTCAATATTTCCTACTTAAAAGAAAATAATTTCACGTATAACGAATGAAAGTCCACAGCTTGTTTTCAGTCATTCGACCAGGTCAGGAATAGAATGAATGAATGAAGACCTCATCTAGCGGCGAGGATAGGAGCTGTGCCATCTGCCGGAGCCTATCGCACTCTGGGGCAATGGTTAATGACTGCAAGATGAAATGAAATGATAGTGGAGAGTGTTGCTGGAATGAAATATGAAAGAAAGAAACAGAGTACCCGGACAAAAATCCTGTCCCGCCTTCGCCTTGTCCAGCACAAATCTCAAATCGAGTGACTGGGATTTGAATCACGGAAGCCGGCGACCTGCGGCCTGAGCCACGTAGGCCCACTTCACATATAATAATATTTTAAAAAGTACTTTAGACTTTATTATTTTTCCAGATTTTAACCGTGATTATTTTTATGAAAAATTATAGTCGTAATATTGAAAGGTGTATTCTGACAGTTCATAGAGGGAGGCCCGTTTACTGCCTGCCTGCGGGGGGGGGGGGGGAGAAGAGAGTAGGAGATATGGTTGCCATGAAAACATGGGTGGACCCAATGTGTTTGCCATGGCGATAAGCATTCTGACCAGCTCGTGTTGCTTGGAGTTGCCAAACCTCTCACTTGAACGAACGAACAAGTGAGCCGGAAGTGAGGGGAGGGTGAAAGGAATGCAGGAATTTGGCAACACCGAGAAATGATCCTCGCTCCAGCCCTATCTGTCTAAATGCTTCTTTTAACTTTACGGGCAAAGTTCTATGGATAATGACGCAAAATGAAATGCGAATTATAAATCCACTAAATATGGATAGTTAATTGGATAGTCTGGCAATAAATGAATTTTTGTGATTGTTTTGCTTAAGCATGTTCATTCATATATGTGCTTTCATAGTACAAAACGATTTTGTAAAATTCGAAAGAGAAATGTAGAAACAATATAGGCTAATTAAGTACTATCCTGCAGCTGTGAAGTGGGCATGGCATCATATGACGAACATTTAAATATAAACTTTTTCGCAGTGAATGTTCTCCAAATTGGATGAAATTTTTGGAGATACCTCCTACTAACATTGATAACAGTCTTACTTATTATTTTAAGAAAATTATAATTTAGAAACGAAATATTGATAAATATATGTTGTAATTATTTCCGTAAAAAGATTCAACATTTTAAAAATTAATTTAAAGGTCACCAAAAATGATACCCAAGAAATCTTACGTAAAAATTCTTGACTATATTATGAGATGCAGCCTTCAATTTTCCAAACATATTAAAGTAAATTTACTAGAAAAAGATGATTTCGAAAAACCCTTAGAAAGAAAAAAATATATCGAATACTGTTGGATCAATTGAGTTGTACGTTTTTACGTTTATAAGTTTGTAAATTTATATGTTTAAATTTTGAGACCAATTGATAAACGAGGAAGAAAGTTTCATTTTTTTGCTAGTTTCTTTACGTCGCACCGACACAGATAGGTCTTATGGCGACGATTGGACAGGGAAGGGCTAAGAGTGGGAAGGAAGCAGCCTTGGCCTTAATTAAGGTACAGCCCCAGCATTTGCCTGGTGTGAAAATGGGAAACCACGGAAAACCATTATCAGGGCTGCCGACAGTGAGGCTCGAACCTACTATTTCCCGAATACTGGATACTGGCCGCACTTAAGCGACTGCAACTATCGAGCTCGGTAGTTTCATTTTTACCAGACTATCCATAATAATAAAAAAGATGGAAAGACGGAATATTTAATATAATACGAAGACGATGATAATGGAAATGGCTGCATAAATAAACTAAAGCCCACAGGTGTTGTGAAATAAGAACGAACACTCTCAACAATACAACTGTAGCCTCCAAACGCTTTCTGTAGAATGGCGCGCTCATTCTTCAGCCGGACTATTAACAAACGAACTACGACTTACGCTCGAAATGAGTAGCCTATTCCGAAGTGAAGGCGATCAGAGCCAAAAACGCAAAAAAAAAAAAAAAAAAAAAAAGCCGAATTTTCTTTCCAAATTTGAGACGTATACCTGTAAAAAAAACACTACTGTAGTTCGGAGCGGTGAAATGTATCAAACCCTTGTGCGACTCGGGATTTCAGGTTGGATCCTTATTAAGTTTCAGGTCAGTCGGTTCAGTAGTTTTCGAGTCTACGCGGAGCAAACAAACAAACAAACAAACAAACAAACAAACAAACAAACAAACAAACAAACAAACAAACAAACAAACAAACAAACAAACAAACAAACAAACAAACAAACAAACAAACAAACAAACAAACAAACAAACAAACAAACAAACAAACAAACAAACAAACAAACAAACAAACAAACAAACAAACAAACAAACAAACAAACAAACAAACAAACAAACAAACAAACAAACAAACAAACAAACAAACAAACAGACAGACAGACAAACAAACAAAGAAACAAACAAACAAACAAACAAACAAACAAACCAGCCAACCAACAAACACAATATTATTATTATTATTATTATTATTATTATTATTATTATTATTATTATTATTTTATTTGCGAATTGACCACTTAGGATCACGCTAAAATTCCATTTTTTTCTAAAATTTCCTCCTCCTCCAGTACTCCTTCATACGGGCGCTATGCTGTTTCTTCTGCTCATCCGTCCAGACTCTTTCCGTCATTGCAGTTCTTTCGACTTGAAACCCTTCCTAATTTTGAATTATAGTAGGAAATGTTTTCCTATCTAACATCTGAAATTCGTGGAAGTTGGACTTTTCTAGATCTTTACGAACTTCCTCATTATCATTTCTTATGTCCAGCGCCAAGTCCAAATGGTTAGCGTGCTGGCCTTTGGTCACAGGGGTCCCGGGTTTCGGTTCCCAGCAGGGTCGGGAATTTTAATCATAATTGGTTAATTTAGCTGACACTGGGGCCGGGTTTATGTGTCGTCTTCATCATCATTTCATCCTCATCACGACGGGCAGGTCGCCTACGGGAGTCAAATCAAAAGACCTGCATCTGGTGAGCCGAACTTGTCCTCGGACACTACCGGCACTAAAGGCCATAAGGCATTTTCATTATTTTTATTATTATTAATATAGTCCAAAAAACCGGCTTACGTCAAACGAATGGAACGATGGCAGCAAGGATGGGAGGAAGATCCACGAGGGAAATGGACTTGGCGGCTGATACAATGTTCAGCGAACTGGGTGGCACAGGCCACATGTTGAAGTTACGCAGCTCATGACAGGCCAGGGATACTTTTTCTTTCTAGCTGTTTTACGTCGCACCGACACAGACAGGTCTTATGACGACGATAGGATAGGGAAGGGCTAGGAGTGGCCTTAATTAAGGTACAGCCCCAGCATTTGCCTGGTGTGAAAATGGGAAACCACGTAAAACCGTCTTCAGGTCTGCCGACAGTGGGGTTCGATCCCACTATCTCCCGGATGCAAGCTCACAGCTGCGCGCCCCTAACCGCATGGACAACTCACCCGGTAGGGATACTCTTGAAAATTTCTACATAGAATAGGCAAAGCGAGCTATCCATTGCGTATTTATTGTAATGATCCTGACAATGCACTTCACATCGTGTTTTTATGTGACCATTATGTGTTTAGAAGTTGATGAAGGAGAACTGACACCAGAATCTATTGTCCTAATGATGTTACGGAACCAGGAATGTTGGGGACCAGATAGCAGTATGTGCAGAACGTACCCTACGACAGGAAAAGAGGGATATGAGTGCCCATGAACGTTAATAAAGGAGAAATAAAGAAAGAAAGAGCCTGATAGGGTAAAAGCACGATGAGGCCCTGAAGTAATGCGAGAGCGGTTCCGTGGCGGAGATGCACATCGTGGGATAAAGGTGTGTGGTTTTTAGTGGGTAAGAATTCTACACGCTTGTGGACTGAGAACACTTCACAAGTGTCTCATAAAATATTTTCCACACTTCCTTGTAAATAAATAAAAAGAGAAGAAGAACCGACCTCTTGGCTGAAAGGTCATCGTTGAGGCCTTCGGTTCAGCTGGTCCCGAGTTCACTTCCCGGCCTTGTCGAAGATTTTAATTGCTGGCTCGGGGACTGGGTGTATGTGTTAGTCCCAGCACTGTGCTCTTCATATTCAGACAAGGAACCACACTACCGACCACCACAGAAGCACGCAATAGTGATTACATCCCTCCATCTATAGGGCTGGCGTCAGGAACGGCATCCGGCTGTAAAACAGGGACAGATTCACATGTGCTACATAGTTCGCACGCGCGACCCCACAGTGTAGGAAAAGCAGTAAAGGAAGACAAAGATGAATAATAATAATAATGATAATAATAATGTTTTTGTTTTACGACCCACTAACTACTTTTACGGATTTCGGGGACGTCGAGCTGCTGGAATTTAGTCCCGCAGGAGTTCTTTTACGTGCCAGCAAATCTACCGACACAAGGCTAACGTATTTGAGCACCTTCAATTACCACCAGACTGAGTCAGGATCAAAACTGCAAAGTTGGTATTAGAATTAGAACGCCTCAACCGTCTGAGCAACTTAGTGTGACAAGATGATGATAATGATGATGATGATGATGATGATGATGATGATGATGATGATGATGATGATTGTACCGGGTGTTACACCTCAACTCCGCATATTTAAAAGTAGCGCCTTAAGGAACGTTATCTCTCACACAAAACGTGAAACAACTAATGCATGAAGTTGGTACATTGACCAGAAGATGTCACCATTGAAGTATTGAGTAATTGTATTATTGTGAAGTTGCCTAAACTGACTGGATTTTTTTGCTTTGTGTTTGTTTACTTCAAGAAGTTTCAACTTTTCTCCATAGATGTCTTTACAAAAAACGGTGGTCATGCACTCTGGTGTAAGATGGAAGAATTTGTGATTTAAAGTTTTTTGTTCTCATGTTTTCCAACTAAATTAATGTTCATTTATTTTGTTATTTCAAGGTTTGCAATCCTTCTTTCTCATTCCGCCAGTTTTTGAATCTGGCCAAGCAGGAATTTTCTGCAATTATTTTTCAACCAATCACACATTCTTGTACCTTTCGAATTTGCTAATAAAAATGAGAGGGTATGTCCGGATTAGTCCAGAACTTTCTCTAACCGTCCCCTCGCGTATATAAGCTGCGGCCTTTCAGGCTACCTTGTCTTTGGATCACCGTATTTCTGACAGTGTATGCGTTAAGTCAGGAGGCGGGACGCTTCATTCTTCGCCAGGCAGTTGATCAGCCCAAGTAATGGCCACCATACATATTTCTCTGTAGCTACCTCCGCAGAATTACACGAGGGGAAGATTCTAATTTCTAGCTATGTAACCTCCTGTTTTCTAAAATGTAAGCCTTCTTTTGGCTAATGTAAAGTTTGATAAAGACTCAAACTGTAAATCGGGGATAGAGAGTGCGTTACCCTCTCGAGTTCCCCTTCAGTTTAATTTGAGGTGACTATGATTTCGTAACCTTTTCTCTTTTCTGTAAAGTGTTAGGTTAGCATCATTCCAGTCACCTCAGTAGCTTGGGATTAGCCTCTGCGTCATCGGGCCGAGAGCCTAATTAGGGTTTTTAATTTTCCAGGAGTGGAAGTGTACGCCTCCATTCATGTTGTGTTCGGTCCAGTCATTGAACGTGCTCTTCATTCCACGAAGGCTCAGTAGTTTGGGTAATAGGTAACCCTGTGTAAAATTGTAACTTGTAGGCTGGGCCTAGAGAGGCCGGAAACTGTATGATTTTGTGTAATGTTGCTTGATTAGGCTGTAAGACATTGAGAGCGCAGTCTCCTTGATTAATGTTGGAGAGTGTGTACGCTCTTTTCTGGGATTTCTGTAACATTGAGGGGTGCCTCTGGAAGGCCGTAAAATTTGTATCGATTGGAGCGAGGTGCTCTGTTTGGGGATATTTCTCCCTGTTCATGGATGTGCTATTTGGCAATATTGTAAAGTTGGAAATTAGGGGCTTGAAGCCCACATCTGTAAATTCCCTACCCTTGGGTTTTCCAGTTCTTGAGATTGTGATTGTACCTGTAACCTTGTTTTTAACGAAGTGAAAAATTTGTTAAGTTCGTGATGGGGAAAGAAATATAACCTATGTTAAAGTTTTAACTTAATCTTTGAGATAGTCGATAGACCCATGACAAAGTGTCAATATCATGCGGTAGCTTCGAATCCAAAGTGATGATTAATTGAAAAATGGCATATAGGAATAATTAAGTGATTCCACCAATATGATAACTCCCTTTTATTTTTAGGATTAGCTTTAATTACTTTAACTATAATTCAACTTTGCTCTTAATAAATAAACCCCGAAAGGTCAGTGAAATTCCATGTGATGTGAATTTTACGCTTTATCAGATTCAATAAGCTTTGATTCTTTCGTAATCATATTCTTTGTTTTAACAATGAAAGACTCTCTTCTTTCACCTCTTTCTGCTCCACGAAAACTCCGTAACAATTATTATTATTATTATTATTATTATTACTATTGTTATTATTATTACTATTATTATAGTAATTTCGATCCCCACTGTCGGCAGCCCTGAAGATGGTTTTCCTTGGTTTCCCATTTTCACACCAGGCTCTTACATAATAGAGGCCATGGCAACTTCCACCCCACTGCTAGCTCATTCCTATCCCATCGTCGACATAAGACCTATCTGTGTCTGTGTGACGTAATGCAAATTATGAAATAATAATAATAATAATAATAATAATAATAATAATAATAATAATAATAATAATAATAATAATAATAATAATAATAATAATAATAATAATAATAATAATAATAATTGTACCGGGCGGTACACCTCCACGCCGCTAATTTAAAATGTGCGCCAATTGAAACTCCTCTGCTGGAGGAAGTCTGAACTTTATCTACAGTATTAATTTTCTACTTTCTCAGAAGATGTCACTACCTGGAAAATTTGGAGTTTTTGAACTGTGTCATTTTCGACGTATTTTTGTTTTGCCTGTAGTAAGAAGTGTGAACTTTCTCTTCTAGAGGACACTACTGAAGATCAACAATAGTGCACCCTAGTGCGGAGTGAAAGAACTGTTTTTTTGGAGAAAATTTAATTTCAAAAGTTTGTTCTTTGCTAAATTTCTTTCAGTCATTGTTTAAGTTGGCAATATTAACCCTTTCTTTCCCCTTGTTTTGAATTTAGCCAATCCCGAATTTCTTGAATTAATTTTCCACCAATTATGTGTTTCTTCTTCATATTGTGTAGGGGTTTCCTTGGTTAGCCAATAAAGTGATTGTGGGCGGGTGTTCTCATTCCCCTAACGCCTCGAACTTTCCGCGAGAGTATATAAACTGCTGATTTTAGGGTCTCCGGGCCACTTCTGTTCCATCTTTCAGTGTGTAAAGTACATTGCAGGGGGCGGGAAGCGCCTCTTTCTTCGGCGGCAGTCAACAACCAGGTAATGGCCGATTAATTACTTCTTTTCTTGCTTGCTCAGCAGTTTAACTCTCGGGGCGGGTCCGAAGTTTTTCCATTATGTAACCTTCCTGAAAATGTAAAGAAACTTGTATCTATTCTATCTTCTAAACTACATATTGGGATAGAGAGTGCTTAACCCTCTCGAGCTCCCACTCATATTGTTTTGAGATGAACTTATTTTCTCAACCTATTCTTCCTTAACATTATGTAAATTTGTTTCTTTTCTAAAGTCACCTCCGTAGTATGGGATTAGCCCTTGCATCAGTGGCCTAGAGCCAAATTAGGTTTTGAAACAAATACATTAGGAGTGCAGATCGCCTCCTCTCAAATTGTTATTTTAGAGGTCATGTAATTACCCTTTTTCATTTAATAGACCTCAGTAGGTTGGGTATGTTACCCCTGTGTCTATGTCTTGAGAGGACAACTTGAAGGTGGAGTTTGGTGTGGCCTTTGAGAGGCTTAAAGTTTGAGAGCGTGTGGCTCTTTCTTGAAAATTAAGTGTTGTATGCCTCGAGGAGGCTTTTCTGTGTAATTTGGAGCAAGTGCTCTTGAACATGAATGGGGTTTTCGGCCCCTCTGGTAAAACTTATTTTGGGAGTAAAGTTGGGCTAATTGCCCTAGAAGTGTGAATTCGGGGCTCGAAGCCCAAATACTGTAAATACTGTAATTGCACCTTTTGTTGCATTGCTACTCTGTACCTGCCGTACTTGTTATTTCTTAATTTTGAAAAGAAAATATAACCTTGTTAAATTTTACATTAACTTTGATTCCGTAGTTTGAGACCCGTTCACACCCGCACCTTCTTTCACCTCTACCTACCGCAAAAACACGGTAACAATAATAATAATAATAATAATAATAATAATAATAATAATAATAATAATAATAATAATAATAATAATAATAATAATAATAATAATAATAATACTTACTATCTCTCGAATGCAAGCTCACAGCTGCGGGCCCCTAACGGCACGGCCCACTCACTCAATCATTTTTATTAACAGTTAGATATCGTGTATTTCGAGATAGCTTAAGGGCACTGAATACTAAGTAGTCTGAATCTTCTGAAAGGAAAATGGCTACAGTTTTTCAGTGGACACTTTCCCATTGTATATACTCAGTATGAATAAAGTATAATAACTTTATATCTTTAAGTATCCATGCGTAAAATACCTATGTAAAGAGAGTCTTTCATGTGTTAAAACAAAGAATATGATTACGAAAGAATCAAAGCTTATTGAATCTGATGAAGCGTAACATTCACATCATATGGAATTTCACTATGAACTTTCAGGGTTTATTTATTAAGAGTAACGCATTTTATATTTCAGTGATACAGAGAAAAGTTGTAAATCTGACAGTTCTGCAGGATCCAGAAGTGATTGTTCATTTCTGTTATGTTATGTATGTTAAGGATAATTTTCTTCGGCGTCGACATTTATGAAGAAGTGCATGGTATAGCAAGAGAAGCCAGTAATTGGAGGATTGACATTCTCGCTTTCAAGCCTGGTTCTTCAAAGGGATATAAAAAAGACTCAATCGTCCGGTTCGAGTCCCACGAAAGTCAGCCTGAAGTCGTGAACGAGGAAAAGAAAAGGCTATACAAAGACACGATCCCAGTCTACAAAGAAAAGTACCACCTCGAGACCGTTAACATCAAGAAATGTTTGATCGGAGCAAGAGGAAATATTCCACGCTTCCTCAGCGATTTTTGATAGACATTTGAGTTGAAGGAGGATCTGATATTAGACGTTCTGTCAGTAATAAAGAACTCATGTCGAATATTCACGAACTACAAATGAAATGGCGTATGGATTTTAGTGCCGGGAGATCCCAGGACGGGTTCGGCTCGCCAGGTGCAGGTCTTTTCATTTGACGCCCGTAGGCGACCTGCCCGTCATGATGAGGATGAAATGATGAAGACAACACATTAACCCAGCCCCCGAGCCAGGGAAATTAACCAATGGTGGTTAAAATTCCCGACCCTCCCGGGACCCCTGTGACAAAAGGCCAGCACGCTAACCATTTAGCCATCTAGCCGGACTTTCACGAACCACGCGTAAAGAAAGAACTCCGCGATCTCTCATTTAGCCTCAAGTTTTCAATATATCGTAGGTGACCGCCTGTTGCCATTTCTTGATGGATGCAGTATTTTTGTATCCGTCTCTTGGCACAGGCCAGAGCGAAGTGTAGCTTCCACCGAAGTCCCAGTCTCATCCATGGCTGTGACAATATAGAAGCTGCTGGGGTATGGGTGGTGCTGAGTAATGACTTTGGTGCACAACTAGTGTCTGAGTGTTATGAAAGGTGTTGCTCATAGGATCAGTCGTGCTGCAGTAGCACCTTCTGGTCCAGTGAGGAAAGCAATGGCCAACTACCTCACTCCTTATCTTGTCTAGTACGCCTCATTTGGGCTCTGCGATTGGTTTTTGCAGTTTCCCTATAACTGCATAGCCTTTGGTGGTGCTATTTGAGGATCAAACCTGCCTCTGGGCTGATGACCTAACAGACAGACAGATCGTAGGTGATGAAACAATACCTCGAATATTACAGTGCTCTTTCTATGAATTTCCATTACTTTCCATAAGGCTGGTCACGCCTCTCAGCCACATATTAATATGCAGCCGATGAGAACAATGCAGTTTGTCCCAACTCCTTTTCAATATTTATATAGAACAGGCGGTAAATGAAACCAAAGAGGAATTTGAAAAGGGAATCACAATCCAAGGAGAGGAAATCAGAACCATGAGATTTTCCAATGATATTGTTATTCTATCTCAGTCTTCAGAAGATCTGTAGAAATTTCTGTGTGGTATTTACATAGTCTAGGGTAAGTCCAAAACAAAAATAATGGTGTGCAGTCGAACAGTCAGGTGATGCAGGAAATAATAGATCAGGAAATGAAATCTTAAAGGAAGTAGATGACTATTGTTACTTGGGTAGTAGAATAACTAACGATGGCAGAAGTAAGGAGGACATAAAATGCAGACTAGCACAAGCAAGAAAGGCCTTTCTTAAGAAAATAAATTTACTCACTTTGAACATTGAAATGGGAATTAGAAAAATGTAGTTCAAGACTTTCATCTGGAGCGCGGCATAGTATGGAAGCGAAACATGGACGATAACTAGCTTAGAACGAAGGATAATAGAAGCTTTTGAAATGTGGTGTTACAAAATAATACTGAGGTGAGATGGACAGATCGAATCACGAATGAAGAGATACTGAATTGAATTGATGAGAGGAGATTGATTTCGCTAAATTTGACGAGAAGAAGAGATAGAATGATAGGTCACATCTTAAGACACCGAGGACTTGTTTAGTGGGTTTTTGAGAGAAGTGTAGGTGGTAAGAACGGTAGGGGTAGCCCAAGGTGTGACGATGACAAGCAGATTAGAGCAGATGCTGGATGTATTAGTTACGTGGAAATTGAAAGAAAAGCACAGGACTGGGTGGCATGGAGAGCTACATCAAACCAGTGTAGGGACTGCTACCTCAAAACCACACACAAACACACACACGCACACGCACACGCATGAACAGAGAGAGAGAGAGAGAGAGAGAGAAAACAATGTTAGTTGTGTGGGAAACTGAACCTTAAATACAGTATACTGTAGGAGTGAATAAATACGATACTCAAACATTCATTGCTACAGTACGGTAAGGTTTATTTTCCTTTACACGTTCGCATAGGAAACTGAACTCAAAGAAAATTGTTCTGATGGACTGCGTATTCAAATGTGGTTCGGAGCCGTGACCAGTCTTAAGAAATACAATGGATAGGAAGAGCATTGTGACATACGAGGTTTACCAAGTGTATGCATAAGTTTTTGCGGGTTAACGTGGTAAAGAAAACACGTTAATTTCAACGGAATTTTTTTTTGTTTATTCACAATATTGGCCATTGGCTTCTACACACTTCGCCCGTCTTTCAGGTAAGTTATGAAAACTATGCCAGAAGAACTGCTTGTCTTTTGCGGCAAACCATTCGTCGACCCATTTTCCAACTTCCTCGAAATTGAACAAGTACCGCTCTGCGAGTGCGTGCTCCATTCATGCGAAGAGGTGATAGGTGGCGCTAGGTCGGGAGAGTACGGTGGGTGTGGCAGGATGTCATGTCCAAGCGATTTCAAGGTGTCTTTCACTGGTTTTGCTGTGTGAAACGGCGCATTGCCGTGTAACAAAATCACCTTGCCATGTCTTCTAGCCCATTCCGGTCGTCTTTCGATCTTTGCGCGATTTAAATGATCATTTGTTGGCGATAGCGTTATACATTAACAGTTTCACCGGGCATGCAATTGCTCGACTTCGCACTACCAGAGCGTGAACTGTCTTCACATTGAAATCATCACGCTTAAATTTTCGAAACGATGTCTCACATGTTCTAATAGATGGGGCGTGTTAACCATACTGTATGTTTCTACCAGCAAATGATGACTTTCCACAGCCTTTTCCTTTTGATTAAGTAAGAAAAGCAATGCGTGCCGCAAATGTTCTTTCTCAGGCACAAAGGTCGAGAAACAGTACAACACAGACGCTAGTGTTTGGCGGACTCAACTCGGGTGTGTTGATAGGCTAATGTCAGACGAACAACTTGACGTAACTTATGTGTCAAATTCATAGGCAGCGTATTGTTTGCTGGTGCCATCTCTTAGGAAAACCGGAAAAGACGTATGCATACACCTGGTAGTCTAAGGCATTAAGTTACTCACGGTCTAGTGTAGGAGTGCCTAAATACGTTGTTTTTTTTTGGCTAGGGGCTTTACGTCGCACCGACGCAGATAGGTCTTATGGCGACGATGAGATAGGAAGAGCCTAGGAGTTTTAAGGAAGCGGCCGTGGCCTTAATTAAGGTACAGCCTCAGCATTTGCCTGGTGTGAAAATGGGAAACCACGGAAAACCATTTTCAGGGCTGCCGATAGTGGGATTCGAACCTACTATCACCCGGATGCAAGCTCACAGTCGCGTAAATACGTCACGCAAACATTGATTCCTAAGGTATGGTAAGGTTCATTTTCCTTTAAACCTTCGCATAAGAAAATAAACACAACGAAAATTGTTCTGATGGAAATGGTATGGAAATTAAATTCATCGGAACCATTTTTTTTTTACAATTTGTTTTACGTCGCACCGACACAGATCGGTCTTACGGCGACGGTGGGACAGGAAGGGGCTAGGAGTTGGAAGGAAACGGCCGTGGCCGTAGATAAGGTACAGTCCCGGCATTTGCCTGGTGTGAAAATGGGAAACCACGAAAACCATTTTCAGGCCTGCAACAGTGAGGCTCGAACCCACTATCTCCCGGATGAAAGCTCACAGCTGCGCACCTCTAACCGCACGGCCAACTTGCCCCGTCATTGGAACCAAAAGACCAGGAAAGACAGGATTGGAAATGAAGCAAACAGGAATGAGGCTGGCATCAAAATACTTGTTACGGAACTTTTAGGAAGTCAACAGGCTACAATGGTTTGTACATGCTATGACGATGGATAGTACGAGAACAGAAAGGCATCACTTTCACAGAGAAGTGAGAGGGTAGATGCCGAGGAATTGATGGGTAGACACACTGAAATCGGAGGTCAGTGAGAGGAATGTCAAGTGGAAGTACATAGAGGAACAGAAAGTATATTTTGGCAGGAAGAAGTGGCGAGTACTTATACACTACACCCGGGAAACTGGAGCTGGAAATAATAATAATAATAATAATAATAATAATAATAATAATAATAATAATAATAATAATAATAATAATAATGAAGCTACAAAATGTATCATACCGGTGCCGTTAGAGGCGCGCGGCTGTGAGCTTGCATCCGGGAGATAGTGGGTTCGAATCCCACTGTCGGGAACCCTGAAGATGGTTTTCCGTGGTTTCCCATTTTCACACCAGGCAAATGCTGGAGTTGTACCTTAATCAAGGCCACGGCCGCTTCCTTCCAACTCCTAGACCTTTCCTATCCCATCGTCGCCATAAGACCTATCTGTGTCGGTGTGACGTAAAGCAATTAGCAAAAAAAGTGTATGAGAACAAAGACCTAAGAGTATCCCAGAAGTGACGCGCATCTCATGCGTCCCCACGGAGGTGCGAGAAGTGGTGGAGGTCAATGATCCACAGCCCGCTGCAAGAACTCTCTGGATGCGGGTGATAGAAGAAGAAAAAGAATAATAATAATAATAACAAGAAGAAGAGTTCAGTGCTGCAATATAGTGCTTTCAGACAAAGATCACATCTTAGAGATAATGGCGGTGGTGATTAATGTTTTAAGAGGAAAAGCAAATAGGTAATCATTCTTTATTAACACCAAAAAATGAAAAAGTCCAGCTCTTCGAAGGCCATGAAGGGCGTGAAAAAAAAAGGCTCTCTACGCCTAGCAAACGCAATACCATCAGGGTCGGAAAAGAACAAGTGTTGACCAAGGAGGATCAGAAAACAAAACTGAAAGCGAGTATCCTGGAACAAGTAAGTAGAAGCAATACCAGGCTCAGCTAAAGGAACCGTGGTCGCCAACGAACCCCTCCCACCCAGTTGAGAATCCGTGGTTCAGTTTTAGTCACCTCTTACCATCGCCACCCATAGGAAAATCAATTCTTTGCACCCTGGACATTGTTCGTCCCCAAATATTCACCTTTCTTGATTTCGCACTGGATTTCGGCGAATTGTTTGTTTCACGCATCGATGAGCTGCGAAGTCCTAGCAGACATCGGACTTCGGTCAGGTACACTTCCGGTGTCATCGAAGCATTAAATTATTCGGCAGACGGGTCGAATAGCTTGGATGGTACAGCGCGGGCCTTCTGAGCCCAGCTTGGCAGGTTCGCTCCTGGCTCAGTCCTGTGGTATTCGAAAGTGATGAATACGCGAGCCTCGTGTCGGTAGATTTACTGGCACATAAAGAACTCCTGTGGGACTAAATACCGGCACTTCGGTGTCTAGAAATCTGTCAATGTAGTTAGCGAAACGCAAAATTCAATAACATAAAATATAAATATACAGCAGACGAATATTCCTTCAATGACAAGATTCTTAAAGATAATGAAGATATTTGAATGTCGTCCTCCTATAATACGCAGCGCTTGATTGTGGTACGATAAGATTAAATAATTTGGAGACGATGAAAGAGAAACCGGGTGGTTTTCAAGAGGATGTCTGGAAGGCCCGATGTCGAGAGACAGAAAGGGGTGGTGAATAAGAGAAAGAAACGATACCACTTTTCCCTTTGCAAAATTGAAATGATCATAAATATGTCTGTCGGTCATGGCCATCCATCAACGATTGCTAATTTCAGATAACAACCAGTCATAAATATAGTCTGCTCGGTTGCTAGGTAACATTGTCTGGCAATCCATCCGTACCATACATCACATTCTGCACGGTTGCTAGGTAACATTGTCTGGCAATCCATCCGTACCATACATCACATTCTGCACGGTTGCTAGGTAACATTGTCTGGCAATCCATCCGTACCATACATCACATTCTGCACGGTTGCTAGGTAACATTGTCTGGCCATCCATCCGTACCATACATCACATTCTGCACGGTTGCTAGGTAACATTGTCTGGCAATCCATCCGTACCATAAATCACATTCTGCACGGTTGCTAGGTAACACTGTCTGACCATCAATCCACACCTTACACAACAGCCTGCACGGTTGCTAGGTAACATTGTCTGGCCATCAATCCACACCTTACACAACAGCCTGCACGGTTGCTAGGTAACATTTTCTGACCATCAATCCACACCTTACACAACAGCCTGCACGGTTGCTAGGTAACATTGTCTGGCCATCAATCCACACCTTACACAACAGCCTGCACGGTTGCTAGGTAACATTGTCTGGCCATCAATCCACACCTTACACAACAGCCTGCACGGTTGCTAGGTAACATTGTCTGGCCATCCATCCGTACCATACATCACATTCTGCACGGTTGCTAGGTAACATTGTCTGGCAATCCATCCGTACCATACATCACATTCTGCACGGTTGCTAGGTAACATTGTCTGACCATCAATCCACACCTTACACAACAGCCTGCACGTTTGCTACGTAGCATTGTCTGACAATCCATCCATAACTTACATCACTGCCTCCACAGTTGCTAAGTAACTTTGCCTGACCATCCATACATCACAGCCCACACGGTTGCTAGGTAATATTGTCTGACTATCCATACTGAGCCCATAATTCTACCTTGCTGAAATCTCAACTACAAGATGGAGTGAATCCATATTTTTATTTCAAGCTCATTTCGCGTTCCGTGGCTTGACAACTCACAGCGAGAGGCGGTCCACCTAAACATTCGAACGAGGTCGGAACATTTCGGAAGATCTCGGGTAATTAATAAAGACATTCTGGCTAATGACCCTCATTGTGACATATTTCGGCACTGACATTAACAAAGAAATAAGTAATTAAGAAAATATTTCGGAAATATTTGATGAAGCTAAATTTCACAGCGTGGAAATGTGTTTAATTATGCCGGGAGAGAAGGTAGCACCTATCTTGACCGACAGGAACAAACGTGTCAAGGACATACTATCAAAATTCGCGGGAACCTTTGTGCATGGTATTACTTAATTACGCCTGTTAAAGAAACAGGAAAAATCAGCCAACAACACCCTCGTGACTGGAAAATTAAATGGAATATCTGGGGTGAGTCTCAAAGAAATTGGTCCAGAGGTCATCAAATGGAATGATTGCACAACAGTAGATAACGCTAAACAAAGCGTCCCTAGAGAATGCATAAATACTCCTCCTCAACAAAGAGAGTCAGTCATCATTCAGTTGTCCGAGACGGTGAACCTACGTCAGGCGACATTAAGAAGACGACTTAAGGTTTGCGAACTGGACTTGAAGAATCCTAAAGCCGGTTGGCTTCAGGGATCAATATTTTACCAAGTGGTAATGGTGAGCGGAGACAACTTAGCTATTGGAACATTGTAGGTACGACATCTATCCCGGTCGGAAGAAAAATCACAAGTTAAATCATTGTAGGATTCCTGAACTTCTGCGTAGGGAAACAAGAGATTCAAAGATAACTCACTGAATGATTGCGGACAAGGTTATTTTGACATTCGGTAAGGGAGGACCGTTGTAGTCTGGCAGAGATAAGCTTTTATCTCACGGTCATTCACATCTGTGGAAAACCTGGAGGAAAGCAGTTGGAAATTTCCGCGAACTGCGTCAGTTGAATTCTCGACACGAGGCTAGGCGGTTTAATTGTTGTATATGTGTACAGAATAAAATTTATTATGAAGTTTCGTAAAATAAATTAATGTGTGTTGCTTCAAAACCAGTGCACAATCAGTGCATTTATAAGGTAGTATTTAAGCGAAGAATGTGTCCTGCAATTATGAGGGGCCAAGTCCAGATGTGGAAGCCAAGCTAATGCCACGCCAAACGGCACAATTGCAGGTATGTCTAATTTAAATATTTTGTTTCTGTAGTTAGTGATATAAATGCTTCAGTTAAATATGGTGCCATAATGATGATGTGTCTTGTCGTTGTTACATTGTGGAGGCGAATTGTCTGTTATTCAGGAATTCGCGTGACTTTAAATAAACTGTGTTTAAATTTCTTAATACAACATAAAATAAAAGTGAAGTTAAATATTGGAATGAAAATCAATGAAATAATGCTCGGGCCAGTAAAAGTTATAATAATGATAACAATTAAATAACCGTTATGAGTGTGATAAAGTCAAATAACGACATATCCAATAATAATATTATTATTACTACTACTACTACTATAATAATAATAATAATAATAATAATAATAATAATAATAATAATAATAATAATCACGTAAGGATATAATGCGTTCAGCAGTTAGGTAAGCGAAATTTGCAGTTTGTATCGAAATCCAGTGAAGTATGATAAAGTGTCATTTTTGGGAAATTTAAATATTCTGAAACGGTGAATTTGTGACCTAGAAAATCACGGCATGCTATTTTACTGCTGAGGTCCGAAAACATTTTGGGAAGTTAATTGTGAGATCATTATAAAGTTGTTTGGTCATGCGATCGCTTGCGTTTAAAAGTTCCAAGCAAGCAAGAAGAAAGTGAATTATGATGGAAATGGAATATTATGAGAACAACTGGGAAGATGTTAAAGGCAGAGTACCTGCATTTTTTAAAAGTGATGTAGAATAAGCAGGACGCTGAGGATAAGAGGCCCTGTAGGTCGACGGAGAGGAATTTTTGTGGCATGGTGTATAGGTTGAGGTGTAATATTCTGAGGCAGACTGTAGAAGAGGAGCGATGTCTTGTAACAATCCAGGACGATTGAAGAATATAAGGGTTGTCAAATACAAGTGAGCGCGTTGTAACGCCTATTTTAAGTACAAGTTGATGTTCTCTCATAATTATTATTTTATGTAAGACCGTAGGTAACGGCAGTTAAATCTAAGTGACCGTTCTATTTGATACAGCGAAGTGCATTTTGTGACGGCCGACCTCACGAACAAAATACATTCTGACACAGGCCAAGAAAATACGTAATTATTATAAATTGAATTCTATTGTGTATCTTTACGAGACGAAACTATCGCTGATTGGAAACAATGCGGGTGTGAAAATGAATTTTATTAGAATGAGAGTTTAGCTTGCTTAGGTTCATGGGACGTTACTTCACTGGACAGTTCACGGTGATATCTGTTTGGAGTGTTGATATGGCAGGTCATTTGGAGCCTCATATTCGAGTTATGCCGTGAAGATCGTGATGATTGTGATTATTGTTTTCAGTGATATTATGTAGGCCTAATATCAAACGAGATTCGAATTTATATGATTTAGCGAACTTCACCGCATGTGTTTAAATTGTAATGAGGAATATGTTAAACTATTCGAACATGTTTAATTTTGATTTGACGCTTTATTGTAGGAAATAGACACTAATATTTCCAGGTTCGAGTTAATTTTTGTAGCAAATTTCACTTCATGTGTTAGAGTTTCAACAGGGTCAGATTTAATATCCGGACATTGTGTTAAAGATTCGATTTCGCCCGGCAGTATGAATGATGTGTAGATACCATAACATTAGTTCAACGATAGATTTAGGATGCCGCGTGTATTATATAACTTAAGGATGAGTAGATACTGCATTGTTGACTCAACGAAAGGATTAGGACGCCGTCTGTACATAGCCAAGTCATAGGATAGGCATATTTTCCGAATCTACTTGAACGATGCTAGCGTTTGGAGTAGTGGATACGAGTGTGAAAAATATTAGCAGATACTATTTAGGCCATGTTTGGGCATAATTCTTACTAGCCGGTAGGTGCGCCCATAACAGCATTGCGTCAGTAGCCGCATGAATGTAAGGGTTTTCCCACGTGGAAACCTGGATAATGGAGATTGATCCCTACTACTTAGCCACGTGTGTTCAAGTTCGATGAACATTCGTTTATATTTGTTTCTTTTCTATACTTATATTATGATAGTGCCATGTGTTGACACTTAGTTGATTGATGAAGGATTTAATCTACGAATTCGGTTTCGATTCGTCAGCTGTTAATATATTTTACTTTCATATTTCATTGTTCACATTATTTATGTGAGAAGTTGATCTACCGATCGCTTGTAGTTTGGTTTAATGGGACAAGTGTAGGTAGACAGATTTGTAATTGTAGTTCTATTTTGGAGTTCTCTTACAACTTTTCCAAGCGCAAAATTAAAGAATAATAGGGATAGTACTTCTCCTTGTGGAACTCCTCTGTCTATTGTAAATTCTCTGCTCAGTTCTCCGAAATTTTTTTCCATAGATTTGGTCCCTATTAATATGGCTTTAATGATATTCGTTGTCTTCTGATATAGTCCAAATATTGTTAGTATTTCGAATCTCGCTCTATGCTGTCATTTGCTTTTTTATAGTTGACGTATGTGATATACCGCGGAAATATGTCATCGAGTTTTTCAGATTAGTAATTTGTTCTACGCACCGATTATTATTATTATTATTATTATTATTATTATTATTATTATTATTATTATTATTATTATTATTATTATTATTATTATTATTATAAACTTCTCCACTGCAGTGAATACGGCGCTATGAAACTGGTATAATATTGTCGGTGTGAAAAGAATGCACCCAAGCAATCAAAGTGTAAATGTTTTTAGCTTAGGTAGAAACTTTCTCCTGCAGTGTTTTAGTTTAGATCAATGGTTTGTAACCGTGCATAATGGATTAGTTTTGCAGCTAATTAATTGTCTCCTCACCGCACTCAGTGTTAAGTGCCAAGCAATTGCAACACGTGGCCTCCAGAAAAGTGAAGAGGGCGTTTCGTAAATGTTATGGATTGATGTTAGGGGTCGCTATAAATCACATTTATGTATGAGTTGTAGCATAAATATAATTTTATATCTCTGGCCTGTAAAGTTATTCGACCCTAATGGTTGAATGTTTGGGATCTTGATCATCTAGTCTGACAAGGAACGTTCTTGCAGGTGTAGAAACGACACTTTAAGAACGAAGAACACTGCATCAGAGTTGAATGTCTCAACTTAGCTGCATGTTGATACGTTGAGTCCTCGGAAGAAAGGTTGATGGGGTCCCTCGTTGTTCTTCCATCCTTTGTTATACCCAGGGCCAGTTTTCTGTTATTAACGATAAACGAGAATTGTAGCGGAGAGATGCAGCAAGACGTATCTGCACGATTCATCACTAATTCGTCTCTAATTTTATCGCCAATTCTCGCGAAAATTTAAATTTTCTGCGAAAACGTTCATGTTTACGATACAATCCAAAACAGGATATTTATTTGTTAAAATGGAAATACGTTTATTTTGAAGATGTTGGTAGCAATAAATTAGAAATCATTTGTGAATGTACATTAACTCAATTTCCTATTATTCTCATTTATGATCTGTTCGACCATCGATGACAAGGTTTCCCTCATCCTTTCGAACATGTCGTTTATTTAGAAACACATTCTTCTTTAAGTATTATATATTAGCAAGAGTAATAGAGGGATGCCCACATGAAATTCGTCTCCACAATTTATTTATTTATTTATTTATTTATTTATTTATTTATTTATTTATTTATTTATTTATTTATTTATTTATTTATTTATTTATTTATTTATTTATTTATTTATTTATTTATTTATTTATGTTTACTCAATCTGACCCTGGATAATCTGGGTTTGCCAAATGACACAGAATAATACACAGTAAATCTTTTTAATGCCAGATGATTAATCAGATTAATCTTTAAAAATAATATATGTTGCAATTAACCATGTTTAATGACATGAACTCGCAGAATCGAGACGGAGAATTTAATTATTGAGACGACTAGCTCCTCTTGCAGATCTCTCGACAGTTGATATTTTTTGTCGCCACGTCACGAAAGATTTGGGAATTATTCCCCTCGCGCCAAAGAAAAGTCCAGATACAGTACTTTTTCGAAGGTTGAAAATGTTGCAAATGTTACATTTTGTAAGAATTATTAATTAATTGAATAACATTTTTTGCAAATATATGACACTAAAATGTTCACGAAATTCTCACGAAATTAATTCCATATTTTTAAGTATAAACACGATATTTTATATATTTTTCACGAAATTTGTAAAACATTAACACTGAAACAACCCGGCTTTGGATACAGGAGTATTGCCAAAAACGTCGACTGGTGGCTTTCACTTTCGTTTTGACAAGAGCCAGTGTCCAGAGCTTGGAGGCCAGTTCTTTCACCACGCCGGTTGTAAGAGGGCAGTGGAAGGACATGGGTCGCCTGTTGCAGTTTCATACACTAAAGAGAACATGATTTGTTTATTATTATTATTATTATTATTATTATTATTATTATTATTATTATTACTGTAATAATACCTTCGTGAGTGGATCCAGTTAAACGGACAGAGGCCTTAGCCACCAGAGCAAAATAAGTTGGAGTTAACTTTCCAAACCATCCGGAACACATATAATAAGAAGTGCTTTTCTATAAGTAGCGATCAAAACGTTTCCGTCCGACGGCCGTACAGTTATTAATCGGCATGCCAATCAGGCAAAATCGCCGTGAGCATCGAATCTTCTTTTTTAAATTTTATTTGTTCGGGGCGTCGACCCATGTGGATCTTTTGCCCCTACTGGCACCATAGTGTAAGAACCTGCGTGTTATTGGAATGGCGGTAGTGTGGAATGTTCTGTGTGAGGAAAGGAACATTAAGGACGTCCAGGCCAGGGATATTAATAATTACAATTTAAAACCCCTGACCCGGCCGGGAATATAACCCGGAGCCGCCGGGTGGCAGGCGGTCGCATTGCCCCCTACACCGCGGGGCCGGACGTGCAATGAATCACTCTTCCCACCCACGCACCAGGTTGAAGATCCCCGTGTGGTAAAACACCGTGAGCTGCTGCGTGAAGAAGTCCGTAACCGTCTGCTGCACATCATCGCCCGACTCTTCAAGGCCTCTTTGAGGGGACACCGAAGGCGTGATAATCGCGTGGAGAGTGATGAGGACTATAGGCCTCATCCACGCCCGCTTGCTGTAGTCCGTAATGGATGATGGGCCGGCGTCTTGTGTTGAAACGCGACCCGCACTATTCCACAAGGGCGGTTTTCAACAAACATGCTGTCCCATACACAGTCTTCATTCTCCTATGGATGTCCACCGATGTTTGTCCTTCGGCATCCAAGAACAGAACAACAGCACATTGGTCCTGTTTGGACGCATTTGGTAGTAACTTCTCCATAGTTCACGCGTCCGGATTTAAAGCACGCAGCTCGGAACGACACGACTGCCCTTTGCCTACATGTCCATGCTTATATACCCGCATTGGAGTCACGCTACGTTGCTTGTCGGCCGCAGCAACGTCCTGAAATGGGAACCTTTTGATCACGCCTTATATAAATACCAAAATTCACCATTGCAACTACTGTCGTCAAGCCGGTTTCTCTTATCCTCTCTCAGAAACGTGCGCTCGCTAAGTTAGAGCAAAAAGAGAGAAAGATTCTCCACAGTATACTTGATACAAACTACAAAAACGGGATCTGCATGAGAAAATACAGACAATAAATCTTCTCTAAGGTAGAAAGTATCACGGAAAAAATGCGCAAATGCAGGGCTCGCTTCTACGGTCACCTACGGCGGATGGACGACTCTTGATAAAAACAAGGCGGATTTTTACCAATTTGGACTCAAAAGCAGAGAGCAACAATTTCCTGGTACGTTACCGTCAAGAAAGAAATCGAAGAAATTGGCGTACGACCACAGGACGTGCACAAAGGAGACCATCCCAGAACAAGCATCGTGTCATTTGGGGCTTTCCGAGATGAGAAAAGGACAACTGGTGCAAAGTAGTCGGATGAACCCCGTTCTCGACAGAGCGAGATAATGAAAACCTCCTGGATCAATCGAGAATTGAATAAACGCCAGAATGTATGATGAAACTCACGGTGGTCCCTAGTTAGCCGCTTAAGAAATACTAAATAATAAAGCTATCTGAGAAGGAGGCTCTCATGTCACACGTGAATAAAGTGGAAATGGCATACCATCTAACCAAGGATATCAATATCCTTGAACACCAAGCAAAGGCACTACAGCGCCGTCATTCGTCTGGAGATGCCCTATGCAGCGGAGTGCCTTGCAATAAATAAAAGGTCTTATTGAGAAGTTTGCGATCAGAGAAATAAAGATTTTAAGGAAAATCTTCAGCCTCATCAAAGATGAAGGTCAATATAGAACTGCTACGAATATTGTATTTTCAGGCGGAAGAGGTAACCGATATGATGTGAAAGAAAAGGATTATTTTATATTGTTACGTGGCGAGATCAACCAAGAGGATCTTCGCCTACTTCAAGAACAAGATGACAAATGGGGACAGGTTCAGTGAGGTGGAAAAAGATGTATAAGAGGTGGGTATCACACAAGAGCGCAGCAGGCTTAAGAAGAAACATCAATGCCGCAATTTTTTCCAAGAAAAGCCGAAGCTGAAAACATAGAGGGAGTGGACCGAAGCAAAAATATTGACAACTGATGGGTGAGTATTGGGCAAAAGGGGCAGTTCTGCTGATGTGATCCTTAGTTGGCAGAAACGACATGTAGACCTGACGTCCGTACGATAATGGCCACGAGGCGGCTAATTCGTTTTCACTTACTTGTGTTTTTATATTTTTGTCAAAATGGCCATATATTTATTTTGTCTGTCTTTACGGGTCCATGCGGACCAAGTACTCGCCAGATCAGATCATGTGGAAACCTGTCGAAAGCTCTCTCTAGGTCCAATAGTGTCAGGTTTCTCTTTTCTCGTTTCTGCGTGTTTATCTGAAATTAAACATGCGGCATGGATTGCATCTATAGTGCCAAAAACTGGGTTATACATAAACTATTGCCCTGAGCTTCATTTCCACCAACCGTTCACAGATTTTCATGATGCGACTAAGTAAACGAATCAGTCTGTAGCTTTGCAGTTACTTCTTCGTGTCCCACATCACGGAGTGTCAGAATCTTCTCTGTCTTGATATATCACTTGGTCCAGATGAAACCAGAAAGACTGACAGAAAAATATTTCACCATTTTGACGAAAGGCCCAAAACGCAAATAAGTTGGTTCATCGAAGTGAAACCGAATTAGCCCGCCTGGTGGCCATGCTCGTTAAGTTCTGACACCATGTTCTGCCGGTTTGAGTCCTGGTCGTTGAAAACTTTTCACCATCAGAATGTTGTCCGGCAGGGTAGAAGAAGTGGTGGTGTTCAAGTTCGTATCACTATACTGCGTACCAACAGTCTGCATTCAATTCCAAAACTCCCCGCAGTGCTGATATGGAAAGAGGGCATATGGTGCTGTTCATGGTGACTCGTTAAGCCTTGAGCAGACCCCCTGGTGTTATTCGACAGGAGTAGGCTATGCTCCGGCACCGGGTTTCACCCTCTCCCTTCCAATTATCATATATCACGTCACTTATTTCATCTTATTAACTCCTCTGATGAGGTTGACGTCAGGAAGGCACCCGGTCGTAAAAACTCGCTATGAAGACTCATCTCACGTCATAGAAATGGGACAAAGGTTGGACATACATATGTCAAAGTAGAACATTACTTAGAAGGAATGAGGATTTCATAACGGGGTTTTCAGGAGAAAGACAGAAATCGTCTAGCTGTCTGGACTGATGAAAGAAGAAGGGAGCACAGTCAAAGTATGAAGGAATACTCGACAGACTAAAAGTAATCAATAAAGGAGAAAAACATGAGGAAGTTATTTTACAAGGTCCGAAGATGGCCGAAATCGAAAAACAGTAATTATAAAAATAACGAGCGAGTTGGCCGTGAGGTTAGGGTCACACAGCTGTGTGCTTGCATTCGGGAGATAAAGCGTTCGCACCCCACTGTCGATAGCAATAACGATAGTTTCCCGCGGTCTCCTATTTTCACACCAAGTAAATTTTGCGGCTGCGCCTTAATTAAGACCACGGCTGCTTCCTTCCCACTCCTAGCCCTTTTCTATCCCATGGTCGCCATGAGATCTACCTGTGGCGATGCGATTGTAATAATAATAACAACATACGTGCATACATACATACCAACATACGTCTTAATACCTTTCAGCGTCACTCTGCACACATCTGTGTATTTACTAAAGCCTGTCACAACATTCCATTTCTAACAAGCTGTATGTCCTCGTTTAGCTCTATATCTCCTATCTTCAAATCATTACAACTGAGTCTAACCATCGTCGTCTTGGTCTCTCTCTACTTCTCTTACCCTCCCTGACGGAGTCTATTGTTCTTTTAGATAACGTGTCCTCCACCATTCGCCTCCGTTGAGCCCACCATCAAAGCCGGGTTATACGTACTGCTTCATCATTCGAGTTCATTCCTAAATTGTGTATATCCTCATTCCGTGCACCCTCCTGCCATTGTTCTCACCGGTAGCAACAGGGATCATTCACGCCACTTCCATTTCTGTTACTTTTAACTCCCGTAAAGCTAAGTAGGCCCAAAAACAGACCGATGTGAAGGAACTGACTTCTTTCTACAGGGCTGCGTGCCCAACTTGGCAGGTTCGATCCTGGCTCAGTCCGGTGGTATTTGTAGGTGCTCAAATACGTCAGTCTCGTGTCGGTAGATTTACTGGCACCTAAAAGAAATCTTACGGGACTAAATTCCGGCACCTCGGTGTCTCCGAAAACCGTAAAAGTAGTTAGTGGGACGTAAAGCAAATAACATTATTATTATTATTATTATTATTATTATTATTATTATTATTATTATTATTGATTCTTCTTCTTCTTTTGCAACCGCTTTTCCCACAGCTGTGGGGTCGCGGGTGCGAACTGCGTCGCACATGTGGTTTGGCCCTATTTTACTGCCGGATGCCCTTCCTGACACCAACCCTATACGGAGCGATATAATCACTATTGCGTGTTTCTGTGGTGGTTGGTAGTGTAGTGTGTTGTGTGAATATGAAGAGGAGAGTGTTGGGACGGACACAAATACCCAGACACCGAGCCAGAAGGATTAATCAGAAGCAATTAAAATCCCTGACCCGGCTGGGAATCGAACCCGGGACCCTCCGAACCGAAGGCCAGTACGCTGACCATTCAGCCAACGAGTTGGACTAACATTATTATTGATTTCTTTCTTACATAATAATAATAATAATAATAATAATAATAATAATAATAATAATAATAATAATAATAATAATAATAATAATAATAATAATAATAATAATAATAATAATAATGTGTTGGTTTCGGCATTAATAATCGCAAAAAAGTTCATATCTCCCAAAATCGACACATTTAAATGGGGCGTCGTATTCCCTCTTGTCTCCTGTATTTCAAGCTAAATAGTTTCTTAAACATTCGAATAAGATCTTCAGTTCCGGTGCTGTAATGCCTAGTTTGAGGTCATGGTTCCGTTACAGTAAGGTTCGAATGTATATAACCTGGTTTTTTAGACGTCGTTACATTTTTCTGTACATTATCATTAACTCTTACGCTCTTCAGCGTTCACTTTGCAAGTCACTGCGAATGAAGGTATGCATTAAAAGTACGCAACTTGATACTGTGACTAATAACTTATATTATGTACTTTTTTAATAACCTTTCAAAGTCTGTGGAATTCTTCATCACAAAATTCAGGACAGCACGATCACTCCGCCGTTCCACATTAATAACGTATCTTGTAATCCGGCACATGTTGTTGATCAATCTGATTTTTTTCCGCGCAACTTGTCACGTCTGCACGTTGAAATTTGTTTTACCCAGCATGTCGGTATGACCAACGTCAAACTTAATTGCATGACCCACAACTGCATCCAACTGCTAAATACCAGATTAAAAGTAGGCATGAAGTTTTCTCCTATAAATCCACAATGTTTTGGTCTCTGACTTGCTAAATACGGGTTCCTACGGTACAAGTATACTCAGATAATCTCTAGCATGGCGAATTTGATTTTAGAAGGTGTGGTAGTGGTCGCGGATAAGCTTACAGGCTACATGAACTTGAAATTAATAAAGAAACGTCAAGGAAAAGTAATCTATATATATAAAATAAGAGTTTTGTCTGTACATTGCTCAGAATTTGAAAAGAATGGTATTTCTGTATTGATCATGTCCACAGTAACAAGAAAATGCAGTTTTTACTGTCTGTCTGTCTGTCAGTCTGTATGTATGTACACGCATCACGAGGAAACGGCTCAAGAGAATTTAATAAAAATCGGTATGTAAGTTGGGGGGCGAGCCGCTACAATCTAGGCTATAAATAATTTTATTCACGCTGAGTGAAATGGTAGTTTAGGGGACGGCCTAAAATTCAATTCTCAAATATTTATATTATTACTGGTCATATCGATAAATACTACGTAACTAAAGTTATATAGAATTAAATTTCTGATCACTTACGTCTTAAGGATTTTTACCGTACCGGCTATGATAACACTGATATTCATGAATTTCGATTTTTGTTGCTAAGTCCATATCAACGCCGAGCCACGAGAAAATGGGTAAACAGAATTTAATGAAAATCGGTATATAGAGACGGGGAATAAGAAACTACAGTTTAAGCTATAAACAATGTTATTCACCCTGGGTGAAATGGTAGTTTAGGGAAAGGCACCTGAAATTTCATTTCTAAGTACTTATGTTCTTCGCCCTAGGGAAAAGTTCTACATAACAAAGGTTATAGAGAATATAATTTCCGATCATTTATGTTTTATTCAGTTTTACCATACCGACTATGATAAGAGTGGTATTTCAGAACCGGAAGACAATTACTAATGTGAAGGCCTACAATATCGAAAGCCGGGCTGAGTGGCTCAGATGGTTAAGGTGCTGGGCTTCTGGCCCCAACTTGGCAGGTTCGATCCTGGCTCAGTCCGGTGGTATTTGAAGGTGATCAAATGCGTCAGCCTCGTGTCGGTAGATTTACTGGCACGTAAAAAGAACTCCTGCGGGACTAAATTCCGGCACCTCGGCGTCTCCGAAAACCGCAAGAGTAGTTAGTGGGACGTAAAACAAATAACATTATTATTATTACAATATCGAAAGCGCGTAACATTGATCAACAATAACATTACACTGGCCGTTATTTGTTGTAATGTTCTTTGCCTCTTATGCTGCCTCTCAACTCCGATAGATGGGATTACTGCTGCGTACCGAGTATAACAGCCTAACTGAATGTTGGCGGGAAATAGCTGAGGAGTTAGATAATTTTCTTCTTTAGCATGCTATTCCTCTGGTTCATACATTTTCTGATACTGCTGGTACGTAACACACTGGTTCATCATAGTATGCCAGCTATTCGATACGTACTCTGACGCGCTGTTTTGAATGAGCAGTGTGCGCACTTAAGTCAGAGACTCAGTAGTAGTATGAACTGGTCTAGAATTACAATTTAGGCTTATTCCAAATTAAAGTACCACAATTCACTAAATAACTCAAAATTCAACCCTGAAATGAGCCGTTTCTTAAGGAAAGCTTCTTCCTCTTCACTTTTTTAAATCTACATTAATTTTATTCCAAATTAGTAGCGAAGATGTGGTTTCTTCTCTGGCTTGGAGGAAAAATTACCTCCACGTCAGATAATTCTTTCCCGCGCCAGTGTAGTGAATTGAGATTTTCCGACTCATCGGGTACTCCCAGGAAAAAAGATAAGTAAACGGGCATAGTTTTTCCCCGGGACTATCCACTATTTGAATCCCCCCACCGAAAAAAAGACGAAGATTGTTCACGGATCACGGATGTCTGCGTTTTGGTCATTCCAGCTCTGTAGCTTTGGACTGTTAGTTCGGCAGCATAGTACTGTTCGTTAAAAGTGAGAAAATGTGTGGTTTTTCATTTGGTCCAGTATTTCATATGAAAGCATTGCTTTGAATCGCGCCATTCCTACTGACGTAATTGTAATGACCCATGTTCATTTCAGTTGGGAAAACCACTAAGAGAGTCTTTCTGAGAATCTATAAAGGCAGGCGGAGAGTGAGTGTCTGCCATTATAATGAAAACTCCCAAACCTGATTGTGACTGACGCTAGGCAAGCTGGCCTACCATTACAATGAAAATTCCCTAACCCAGTATTCATATGAGAAAAGACGTTGGTGACTTCCCCGTCGTGTTTCTAGGGCAACGTTAAGAGCTATGCAACTTAATACAATCTTGCTCACAACTTTTACACTACCTAACCTAGAATTCTGTATAAAATTTAGAATTCCGTAGCGAAGCACGGGTACATCAGCTAGTAATTAAATAAAACTCGCACTCATGAATTTTTTCCGCTGCACGGAAAACATAGAATCACTGATAAGTTTTTGGACATAGAAGACGACAGTCCACACCGTACAGTTTTGTTCCATGCTTTACTCCTCAGCATAGTCAGGAGCTTTATTTTCTTTAACATCCCTTAATCCTCAGATCAGTGAGGAGATTTATTTTCTTTAATTTCATTCCTTAATCCTCAGCACAATGAGGAAATTTATTTTCTTCAATTTCATCCGTTAATCTTCAGTACAGTGAGGAGATTTATTTTCTTTAATTTCATCCTTTAATCCTCAGCACAGCGAGGAGCTTTGTTTTCTTTAACTTCATCCCTTAATCCTCAGTACAGCGAGGAGATTTATTTTCTTTAATTTTATCCCTTAATCCTCAGATCAGTGAGGAGATTTATTTTCTTTAATTTCATCCCTTAATCCACAGATCAGTGAGGAGATTTATTTTCTTTAATTTCAACCCTTAATCCTCAGTACAGCGAGGAGATTTATTTTCTTTAATTTCATCCCTTAATCCTCAGCACAGCGAGGAGCTTTGTTTTCTTTAACTTCATCCCTTAATCCTCAGTACAGCGAGGAGATTTATTTTCTTTAATTTTATCCCTTAATCCTCAGATCAGTGAGGAGATTTATTTTCTTTAATTTCATCCCTTAATCCTCAGATCAGTGAGGAGATTTATTTTCTTTAATTTCATCCCTTAATCCACAGATCAGTGAGGAGATTTATTTTCTTTAACTTCATCCCTTAATCCTCAGCATAGCGAGGAGCTTTATTTTCTTTAACTTGATCCCTTAATCCTCAGATCAGTGAGGAGATTTGTTTTCTTTAACTTCATCCCTTAATCCTCAGCACAGTGGGGAGCTTTATTTTCTTTAACTTCACCCCTTACTCCTCATCACAGTGAGGAGATTTATTTTCTTTAATTTCAACCCTTAATCCTCAGCACAGTGGGGAGCTTTATTTTCTTTAACTTCATCCCTTAATCCTCAGCACAGCGAGGAGATTTATTTTCTTTAATTTCAACCCTTAATCCTCAGCACAGTGGGGAGCTTTATTTTCTTTAACTGGATCCCTTAATCCTCAGATCAGTGAGGAGATTTATTTTCTTTAATTTCAACCCTTAATCCTCAGCACAGTGGGGAGCTTTATTTTCTTTAACTTCATCCCTTAATCCTCAGCACAGCGAGGAGATTTATTTTCTTTAATTTCAACCCTTAATCCTCAGCACAGCGAGGAGCTTTATTTTCTTTAACTTCATCCCTTAATCCTCAGCACAGCGAGGAGATTTATTTTCTTTAATTTCAACCCTTAATCCTCAGCACAGTGGGGAGCTTTATTTTCTTTAACTTCAACCCTTAATCCTCAGCACAGCGAGGAGATTTATTTTCTTTAATTTCAACCCTTAATCCTCAGCACAGCGAGGAGATTTATTTTCTTTAACTTCATCCCTTAATCCTCAGCACAGCGAGGAGATTTATTTTCTTTAATTTCAACCCTTAATCCTCAGCACAGTGGGGAGCTTTATTTTCTTTAACTTCATCCCTTAATCCTCAGCACAGCGAGGAGATTTATTTTCTTTAATTTCATCCCTTAATCCTCAGCACAGCGAGGAGCTTTATTTTCTTTAACTTCATCCCTTAATCCTCAGCACAGCGAGGAGATTTATTTTCTTTAATTTCAACCCTTAATCCTCAGCACAGCGAGGAGATTTATTTTCTTTAATTTCAACCCTTAATCCTCAGCACAGCGAGGAGATTTATTTTCTTTAATTTCATCCCTTAATCCTCAGCACAGCGAGGAGCTTTATTTTCTTTAACTTCATCCCTTAATCCTCAGCACAGCGAGGAGCTTTGTTTTCTTTAACTTCATCCCTTAATCCTCAGCACAGCGAGGAGATTTATTTTCTTTAATTTCAACCCTTAATCCTCAGCACAGCGAGGAGATTTATTTTCTTTAATTTCAACCCTTAATCCTCAGCACAGCGAGGAGATTTATTTTCTTTAATTTCAACCCTTAATCCTCAGCACAGTGGGGAGCTTTATTTTCTTTAACTTCATCCCTTAATCCTCAGCACAGCGAGGAGATTTATTTTCTTTAATTTCAACCCTTAATCCTCAGCACAGCGAGGAGATTTATTTTCTTTAACTTCATCCCTTAAACCTCAGCACAGCGAGGAGCTTTATTTTCTTTAACTTCATCCCTTAATCCTCAGCACAGCGAGGAGATTTATTTTCTTTAATTTCAACCCTTAATCCTCAGCACAGCGAGGAGATTTATTTTCTTTAATTTCATCCCTTAATCCTCAGCACAGCGAGGAGCTTTATTTTCTTTAACTTCATCCCTTAATCCTCAGCACAGCGAGGAGATTTATTTTCTTTAATTTCAACCCTTAATCCTCAGCACAGTGGGGAGCTTTATTTTCTTTAACTTCATCCCTTAATCCTCAGCACAGCGAGGAGATTTATTTTCTTTAATTTCAACCCTTAATCCTCAGCACAGCGAGGAGATTTATTTTCTTTAACTTCATCCCTTAATCCTCAGCACAGCGAGGAGCTTTATTTTCTTTAACTTCATCCCTTAATCCTCAGCACAGCGAGGAGATTTATTTTCTTTAACTTCATCCCTTAATCCTCAGCACAGCGAGGAGATTTATTTTCTTTAATTTCAACCCTTAATCCTCAGCACAGCGAGGAGCTTTGTTTTCTTTAACTTCATCCCTTAATCCTCAGATTAGTGAGGAGATTTATTTTCTTTAATTTTATCGCTTAATCCTCAGATCAGTGAGGAGATTTATTTTCTTTAATTTCATCCCTTAATCCACAGATCAGTGAGGAGATTTATTTTCTTTAATTTCAACCCTTAATCCTCAGTACAGCGAGGAGATTTATTTTCTTTAATATCATCCCTTAATCCTCAGCACAGCGAGGAGCTTTGTTTTCTTTAACTTCATCCCTTAATCCTCAGTACAGCGAGGAGATTTATTTTCTTTAATTTTATCCCTTAATCCTCAGATCAGTGAGGAGATTTATTTTCTTTAATTTCATCCCTTAATCCTCAGATCAGTGAGGAGATTTATTTTCTTTAATTTCATCCCTTAATCCACAGATCAGTGAGGAGATTTATTTTCTTTAACTTCATCCCTTAATCCTCAGATCAGTGAGGAGATTTATTTTCTTTAATTTCATCCCTTAATCCACAGATCAGTGAGGAGATTTATTTTCTTGAACTTCATCCCTTAATCCTCAGCACAGTGGGGAGCTTTATTTTCTTTAACTTCATCCCTTAATCCTCAGATCAGTGAGGGTATTTGTTTTCTTTAACTTCATCCCTTAATCCTCAGCACAATGGGGAGATTAGTTTTCTTCTATTTAATTCCTTAATCCTCATTATAGTGAACAGCTCCTCTCTGTTCCTAGTCATTTTCCATTGAAGTTCAGGTTCAGATTTCGAGACTTGTGTGTAGGACAATGTTTGAGAGACAACGCATTAATGTACGTTTACAAACATTCTTCCAGAACGATGATGATTTTAGAAGTTATTTTGTCATTTAAATAAATAAATAAATAAATAAATAAATAAATAAATAAATAAATAAATAAATAAATAAATAAATAAATCACTCAGTGGCTTACACATTTACAAGGTAGGGTGCAAAGTAAGCTACTGTCGGTCCAAATATCCCAATCATTTTTTTTTTAGATTTCAGCGTAAACATGAATTTGTTTACGTAGGGATTTAGCAAACGAGTGCTCCTGTTCTCCTATCAGCTGACTACTACCTCTCCTGACCCCTGCCAACAGCCAAAGTCGTGCTTGGATTACGGAAATTCTTCCCCTCCCCTATCATGTCACTCCCCCAACTTCCTCTAGCGTCTCCAGACTTAGTTTTCCACTACTGTGTGACGAGTTTCTGAGAACCTAAAAATATTGAATTTTTAATTTAAATGGCTGACAATTTGTTCGCATAGGTTGCTTAGAATAGTTTTTCCCATCACTTGTTAGATTGATGTACGTTATTTTACGTCCTGGTTGTAAGCTTCTGGTCAGCGCTGTTAAATATTGAAATATGCCCTGTATGCATGAAAGTGGTTCGTCTGTCGGGTGAAGGTTCTCTAAGCTCATCTCCCTACTCTACACCATTAAACTGACACATTTGATTTACAGCGCTAACATCGTTCTATGCCATTTAAAATTTACGAAACGTGCTCTTCACTTGTCTCGGAGTTCCATGTCGCAATCCTTCGGCTGTTAATAGGTTTTGTGGTGGAGAATCTTTAGAAGCTTTAGAACTGGTCTCTGCCCGGGTACCTTTTTCATTGTTTAAGTGTAGGATCTGTATTACCTGTTTGTACTTAATATTTGTAGATACCTTTATTAAAACGTTGATCGATATTTTAAGAACTATTATGCAGATTTAGAGTTATTGTTACGTGTTTTATTTTAAACTTAATTTGAAATTATTTAGTTTCGCGTTTAGCTTTGTCTCTAAAAAAGTTCCTTTCAAATAAATAATAAAAGTAAGTTGTAAATGTATGTATGAGAGATATGTTTCCCCTCCCCTCTCTCAAACTATTAGCCATTAGCTGCTGAAAAACTTAGTAACTTAGTAACTTAGTAATTTAATCTCTAACAACTCATCCCGATGTCTGAGGGTTCGATTTGTTAGGGTCCCTTGTGAGGACTTTCCTGCTTGCGTGTACCCTTGCTTGAATACTGTGTGATAGTGCCTGTACCTGATCTGAGAGGAGAGGGATCTTGATTTGTATGGCTTGAGGCACAGCCTGACTTTCATCTCCATTTTCTCATCCTCCTCTTCTTCTTCTTCTTCTTACTTTCTTAATCTATTTACCTTCCAGGGTTGGTTTTCCCTCGGACTCAGCGAGGGATCCCCCCTCTACCGCCCCAAAGGCAGTGTCCTAGAGCGTGACACGTTGGTTCAACGGGGATACAACTAGGGAGGAGGACCAGTATCTCGCTCAGGTGGCTCACCTTCTATGTTGAACATGGACTTTAGGAGGATGGGAAGATTGGAAGGGATGATAATAATAATAATGGCGTATGGCTTTTAGTGCCGAGGGTGTCCGAGGTTTTGTTCGGCTCGCCAGGTGCAGATCTTTTGATTTGACGCCCATAGGCTCCCTGCGCGTCACGATATGAAGTGATGATGAAGACGAAACATACACCCGGTCCCCATGCCAGTGAAATTAAACAATGATGGTTAAAATTCCCGACCCTGCCGGGAAATGAACCCGGCGCCCCCTGTGACCAAGGGCCAGCACGCTATCCATTTAGCTATGGAGCCGGACATTGGGAGGGATGAGCAAGGAAGAGGGAAGGAAGCGACCGTGGCCTTAAGTTAGGCACCATCCCGGCATTTGCCTGGAGGGGAAGTGTGAACCACAGAAAACCAGTTTGAGGATGGCTGAGGTGGGAATCGAACTCCCCTCTACTCAGATGACCTCCCGAGGCTGAGTGGATACCGTTCCAGCTCTCGCACCACCTTTCAAATTTCGTGACAGAGTCGGGAATCGAATCCAGGCCTCCGGGGTAGGCAGCTAATGACACTAACAACTACACCACAGAGGCAGCCATATTATTATTATTATTATTATTATTATTATTATTATTATTATTATTATTATTATTATTATTATTATTATTATTATTATTATTATTAATGCCTTTGCTGGCAGGACCTAGTGTTTACACTGCACTATGTCTTCTGGTATAGGCTAGAGCAATGTTGTTACTTTCATAGATCTGTCTCTGTCTTATCCTTGGCTTTGACTATATGAAAGTGACTGAGGTATGAGTGATGCTAATAATGCCATTCCTTCTGCAGCCAGTCCCTGCTATGAATGGTGTGAAAATGCTGCTCATAGGGCTGGTTGGTGCATGCATTTCAGTAGGCTTGGCAGACTGATATGTAATAGCAACTTCTGGCTTGGTGAGGAAAGCAACGGGAAATGACCTCACTCCTCATTTCCCGAGTACGCCTCTTCAGTGATGCCTAGGCCATCTATGACAGCTGATGGCGGAGCTGTTGAGGATCCAACCAGCCTTAGGGCTGAGGACTGAACATACATACACACATTATTATTAATACCGGGCGAGTTGGTCATGCGGTTAGGGGCGCGCGGCTGTGAGCTCGCATCCGGGAGATAGAGGGTTCGAACCCCACTGTCGACAGCCCTGAAGATGGTTTTCTGTGGTTTCCCATTTTCACACCAGGCAATTGCTGGGGCTGTACCTTAAATAAGGCCACAGCGCTTCCTTCCCATTCCTAGGCCTTTCCTGTCCCATGGTCGCCGTAAGACCTATTTGTGTCGGTGCGACGTAAAGCAAATAGCAAAAAATAATTACTGAGCATTAGTAAATATGATAGGATGCTTCACATTTCTTCTCTCCGTGGGCCAATGAAGATGTGACTAAGTAGTATATTCCGAGCTCTCAGAGGGGAGAAGGCGTGCAATGACAGCAGTGCACAAATAAGGATTACACTATTAATATAAAGTTAGAATTTAAGAGGACGAATTGAGGAAAATAGTTTATAGGAAGAGGAGTTAGTTGTTGGAATAATTTTACCACGCTAGGTGTTCGATAAATTTCTAACTTCTTTGATTAATAATGTTATTGGGTTACGTCCAACTAACTGCTTTTACGGTTTTCGGAGACGCCGAGATACCAGAATTTTGTCCCGCAGGAGTTCTCTTACGTGCCAGTAAATCTACCGACACGGGCCGACGTATTTCAGCACCTTCAAATACCACCGGGCTGAACCAAATTGGGTTCAGAAAGCCAGGGCACCAACACACCGAAGGGGCTTTAAGCAAGGTACAGTTTCGGAATTTTCCTGGTGTGTAAATGGGAAACCGCGGAAACCATTTTCAGGGAATCGAACCCACCATCTCCCGAATGCAAGCTCACAGCTACATGAATCTAACTGCACGGTCGACTCGATCAAATTATTTGTAATTATTTAAGAAAATAGTATGTAAACAACTGATGAGGAATCTGCCACCTGGGTGACTGCCCTAAATGCAGATCGGTAGTGACTGACTGATTGACTGACTGATTCTGCCCTTGGTACGAGCATGTGAGTTTGAACATTTCCTCCGAGGTAATGTCGGAGCAGCCACTGCGCCGGAAGTCGTGGTGACTGCAATTGAAAGCACTGAACCGTTACTTCCGAGAGCTCTCAGGGTAGAGACGTAGATCGAATGTGATCTTGTGTGTTGATGAGCTTTTGATGCGTAGCTGACAGGAAGTTGTGCGAGTCTTTTGACTCGCCTAAAGCGTTTACTGGACCAGGAAGACAAGTGTGGTGGAACTGAATGTCTCCGTATACATAACTTGCATAAGACGAGAAAATATATTCAGACAGTGTTCCTCGGCAGTTTGATCTTCTACACTTTCACCCAATCTCCGCGTAGTCCAGATTTCCACCAAAATACGAAGCTACAGATTCTATGATCTGGCTTGTTGATCTTATGACGTGAACTGAGGACTGGTTAAAAGGAGTCGTCCTCTTCCTCCTTTCCTCTCTTCTATCACTTTCCCCCGCATCCTGCTGTGTCTTACATGTGAACTTGGTCCTGTTTAACGGTCGGCTGCCCTTCCCAACCTCAAACCTCTGTGGAGGAATGCATTCACTAGAGAATGTTCTGCTTATGTCTCAGCTCAATGTCAAATACTAATAATAATGTTATTGGCTTTACATCCCAATGACTACTATTTTTACGGTTTTCGGAGGCGCCTAGGTGCCGGAATTTAGTCCCGCAGGTGTTTCTTACGTGTCAGTAAATCTACCGACAAGAGGCTGACTATTTGAGCACCTTCAAATACCACCGGGCTGAGCCAGGATCGAACCTGCCAAGTTGGGGACAGAAGACAAGCGCCGGTCTGGCACCCAATCTCTGAGACCCTGAGGATGACCAACTATAGATATAAATAAAAGGTAATAGACGTAAACTTTACGAATTAAACCACCTCTTCTACGTGGATGACATCAAATTGTATGTAACAAATAGATCCCAAATGACTTCCGTCATCAATATTTCGAAAATAATTCCAAAGACATCTGCATGGAATTTTATACGAGCAAATGCAAAGGGACAATCGTATAGGACATAAAGAATAACCATTGAAGCTGATCAAAAAATTGAAAGCATGGGCAAAAATAAAACATATACGTATCTATGAGCAATTAATCAAGATCGAATATAAACTTCAGAAAGAAAAACTCACACAGAAATTTCAGCACAGAGTCCAACTGGTCTTAAAAACTAAGCTTAGGCCCTAACGCTTCCAACCTATCAAAGGCAGCCGATACATGTGCTGTAACTGCACTGACACATTGATTTGGCATTCCAAACTGGTCCCAAACAGATATAAAAATCATTCATCGCATAATAAGGACAATGCATCCTAATTCATGCATAGAGTTACAATTCGGACAAAAAGGGGGGCTACAAGGGAATTCTTGATGTTATAGCTGTACACGACCAACAAGTAATAAACCTGAGGAAAATCTTTCATTATCAGACAGATGAAAGCATTCTACACAAAGCTGCGGTTGAAGCAGATCTAAACTACACCCCTCTGAATTTACATGAACGCCACATAAATATCAAACACACGAATATCCTGTACAGGAAAAAAACAGAGAGATGGGCTAGTAAATAACTTGATGGAAGGTACTACAAGGATAGTAATGATGAGAACATTTGTAAACAACTTTCAAACTCATGGCTGGCTAGGGGAGAGTTATTTCCAGAAAATGAAGGATTCAACGAGGCGATCCAAGATAAAGTGATCTCAATAAAGAGTTATAGGAAGATCCTACTGCTAGGAATGACGAGTGCAGGAAATGCAACAGCAGCCCAGAAGCCATTGAGTACATCATCAACAACTGCAGATAACTAGCGCCAACATCGTACACTGTAGCCAAAGTTATACACCAAGAAATTGCTCTGATCCGATCTTTGATCCAGAATACAGTGCCTTGCTATAAATACTCCGCACTAAGTGTACTGAAAAATTAAAATTTTAAACTCTACTGGGATCGAACGATACAAACAGATTAAACAACTCCGTACAATTGACCAGACATAACATTAACAGGCAAAAAGAATCAAAATGCATATCTCATTGACACTGCTATTACGAATGACCACAATATGAAACAGAAATACAGGGTGAAAATCGATAAATATATTCTTGTGGCTACTTAAGTCGCAAGGATCTGGAAACAATACAGAATGACAATTCTCCATTTTCTCCTTTCTCCCACTGGTCTTCCACCAAAATATTTTCCTGAAAACTTAAAGATACTACAGCTCCCCATCTACATTCACAATGTGGCATAAAAGGCTGCAATTTTGAAGACCTGCAAGATCGTCAGAACATTCCTGAATACTCAGTGCGGGCCATAAATATAAAATTCTGTAAACTCTGTAGTGAAAAGAATACTGAGGACGTATAATGTTGAGTTACGTAAATTATGACTAAGATCTATTTCTTACATATAAAATATTGAAATGCGTGCTACATTATCAACTATGAAGTTGTGAAATAAATACATAAATAAATAAATAAATAAATAAATAAATAAATAAATAAATAAATAAATAAATAAATAAATAAATAAATACGCAAGTAATGTTAAACATCAAGTTGGATTACCTAGGTGAGTGAATCCAATCAAACGGACTACTAAGAGAGTAAAAATAAAAAATGAAGGTAGCCTTCCAACCACCCGGAATGCACAACAGAAGGTGCTTGACGTTTTCGGTTTGGAGTCAAAATTGTTAAAAATGCGTCTTGTTTATCGAGAGTCATCCATCCTTCGTAGGTGTCCGTAAAAGTGAGCCCTGCGTTTGAGCATTGTGTCCGTGATCTCGTATATCTTTAGATTTTTGTCTGGATTTATTTTATTTCGATCCCGTTTATTGCAGTTTAGACCAGGCATATTGTGGAGAATATTTCTCTCTGTTTTCTCTAACATAGCGAGCGCATGCACATATCTGAGAGGGAATGAGGCACTCTGACGCATAGGGAGATGCCGGCTTGACTACTGTGTTGTAATGATGAAATTTGGTATTTATAAAAAACACCTGTCTGTTACTGGACAAGACTGCTAAGTCACCAACGAAGGCCAAACACCGTAAATGAATTTTATTTTCATGTAGTGTGCCAAGTATGCCTTTAACTTATTTTTACCAAGTCCTAATCACTTTCTCCAAAAAGTGATTAAACAATAGAGGGGACAAGCCATCTCCTTGTGGGACTCCCGTTGTTACATCAAATGATTCAGACAATTCCCCTAAGAATTTAAACTTTGAAGTATTTGTATCATTAATTCTCTTGCTTTCCTATCTACTTTGTTTTCTTCCAGTACACGTAAAAATGTTGGCCTGTCTATGGAGTCATATGCCTGTTTGAAGTCCACAAAAGTCCACTGTTTTTACGAATTTTTAGGATGGTCTTGAAGTTTAGAATGTGTTCTGTGCATGGCCTGAATCCTGCCTGATATTCTCCAGTTAAATGATCTGTTTGCATTTCAAGTCTCTTGAGTAGGAGTTTTGAAATAATTTTGTGACTGTTAGTAGGAAAATACCTGTAGTTATTTATGTCAGTTTTATCAAATTTCTTAGGTAATGAGTGAATTCTTACACATTTCTAGTCTTCAGGAATTGTTTCACTTGTCAAGATATCTGCAAGAATTTTATAGATATTATGAGTCAGATTTTTGCCACATGGTTTCCCCATTTCGGCAATTAAACCATCTTCTCCTGGAGCTTCTTTAACGCCTGTATTATTTGTTCGCCTTCTTCTGTTGTTGGAGTTTATGAAACTGGCTTTGGTTCTGATGTTTCAAAATTGAGTAAGTCAGTAGGACGTAGGCAGTTATTATTATTATTATTATTATTATTATTATTATTATTATTATTATTATTATTATTATTATTATTATTATTATATTCGTTTCGGTCATTTGAACCACGTTAAGCAACAATCACTCATTACTGCAACCCAAAATCTTTGCATTCTTTCTCTTGCAGATTGTCTTCTTTCCTCTGTTCATCCCCTATTCATTTTCTGTTCGCCATGGAAGCCTCTGAAGTTGTCGATCACTGATCTATACTTTGTTCGGTTTTGAATGTCTTCGCGATTTATTACAGACTGCTGAAGATCCTTTCTTACCCTGAACCATTTTTCGAAAACTTTAAGTCTACTGTCAAGTGTTTTAAAAATTTATTTTTTCAGCCTCTTCTCGTCCATTATAAACAGATGTCCATAAAACTTGAGTCTTCTTTTCTTCATTGATTCAATCAGTCTCTCACTTTCTTGGTATAATTCTCCCCTTTCTAGAAGCCCGCACTGTCCATCCACGAGTTTTGGACCCATTATTATTGCGGCGGACCATCCTCTCAAATGTATCGACTTCTCTTATTCCCGACATTCCTCACATTCGGAGGCATTCACTAGCATACAGACACTCTGTTTTGATTACTGTATTGTAGTGTTTAGTTCAGCTCGTCTTGAGATATCCTTTCTCTTGTATAAAGTATGTTTTCTGCGGAAAGCAGAAGCCATCTTCTCTCCTCTGGAGTTGTTGGCTTCACCTTCGCTAGTTTTCACCTGTAGGATTTCCCTGAGGTACTTGAAGCTATCACATCTTTGCACCTTCGAGTGATGTGGGACTATTTTGATGTTGGTCAAATATTTGTCCTTTTCAAACGAGTCCTGCTCTATATTATTATTATTATTATTATTATTATTATTATTATTATTATTATTATTATTATTATTATTATTATTATTATTATTATTAAATTTAATACAAGGTATTATATCGTCTGACAAGTTTAGTGCAGCCCTTGTAAGACAGGCTTTCGAGTGATGGTGGTTGGTATCATCGATGTGCGGGATAGTTTTGTGTGTGGTATATGAGTTTCAGGAATTTTGGGAACAGATGACCAATAACAAGGAAACGAGCAAACCAACAAATAAACGAACCCATGACCTTGACCTACAAGCGATAGCCGCTCAGTCCGAAGACCTGCAGATTTTGAGGTGGTACAAGGTCCTCTTAGTCGTTTTTCTTGGCTTTCTGGAGCGGTGTTGCTATCTCCGTTTCTAATAGCTCATCAGCCATTGTAATGTAGGATGAGCGGGCCTCGAACCAGCCCCAAATAGAATGGGAGTATTGTTTGTTCATAGATTCTCGAAGTTTATTCCAATTTGCTGTTGATATTCACTTGCACTCCACGTACAGAAGTACATACTAAATGGATTCAAAGTGAACGTGCCTTAGAGTATTGGAAAGTAATCATCAACAACACGTCAGCTTATTTGTTTGATTTATTTCATATTCGTTTGTTGTTTAATTAGCTCGAAGGCTGTTAAGGCCATGACATGCCAATGAGTGAAAACGCTAGACTGGTCAGCTTATAAAGGCGCTATCTCTGTGTCACGTGATGGTTCAAAGCATGTTAGTCTATTGGCCAATAGTGAGGGAATATAGCTATTAATATTCAGTAATTAGTAGCTCTTTTGGAGATCAAAGTTCATGATACAATCATTTTATTTATCATCATCATCATCATCATCATCAACATCATCATCACCATCATCATCATAATTATCATCATCAGTCGCGAGTGCTAGGGCTGATTAGCTTTCATTAAAGTCCCTCATGTTCGGAGGTCTTTAGCAGTAGTTTTCATTGCTGCATACAGTAGCTGTCCGCTCCTATATAATTCACTGTGTGCTTAATGAAACTGTATCTCTTTCGTACACGAAACATCATGAAACCTTCTACTAATGTCTGGATGAGTTCCGAATGGTGCATCAGGACAAGCTCTGCTTGCAGATGAGATGCGGTAAATATATCTTCCAGTTTACCATCTCAGTGACTACAATATTTTCATCATCCCAACGGAAGAACTGCATTTCAAATACTTCAGGGTAGTCGATTTCTGCCTTGTGTAGTGATCAGTTTAAGAGGCATACCGTGCTACAGTCCTCCTTTCACACCAGTAATACCCGCTCAGGTTCCTCCCTTACTATTCCTGTTCATCGATCCTCTATGTAGAACAATATTGTTTTCTTGTGACGGATTCCAGATACTGGAATTCTCTGCCTGTCACTGTCAGATTTACCACTTCCAGTTGAATGCAGCAGCCTAGTTTCTACGACTGTGAGTTAGAAAAGTTCAATGTATTATTGTGTAGCTTATTTATAATACATTATTAGGTACCCTAAGCTCCGTTCCCATTGATCGATTACTACAGTGTTAGAGAGAGCTAAAAGCCCTAACTTCGTCACTTATAAAGGTATAATAAATTTTAAAAACACATTCATATGTGTGTTGCGATGTTGTGTGTGTTTGTGTGTGTAGATTTAATCTTATATTGCAAATGTAGTATTAATTTCTTCATAAATTTAGTTTTGGTTTGCACAACGCGACGATGCTCAAGTTCTGTTGCATATTTGTGATTACGATTCACGAACTAACGGACTTTAATGGAATGATCTGCCCGCAAGGAGCGAGCTAGCTAAGTGGTAACTCATTCTTTCGAACAAAACATGTAATTCATTCCCGAACGACCCCTCACTAGTTCATATAATAATAATGTTATTTGCTTTACGTCCCACTAACTACTCTTTTACGGTTTTTGGAGACGCCGAGGTGCCGTAATTTAGTCCCGCAGGAGTTCTTTTACGTGCCAGTAAATCTACCGACACGAGGCTGACGTATTTGAGCACCTTCAAATACCACCGGACTGAGCCAGGATCGAACCTGCCAAGTTGGGGTCAGAAGGCCAGCACCTCAACCGTCTGAGCAACTCAGCCCGGCCTCACTAGTTCCTTCATAACAAGAGGTTCAGGAAATATCGATGAGACTCGAGGAGTAGTCACGCAACCTTCATAAAATATGAGTACCAGGCTATTTTCTAGGGATAAAGGCGGCCAGGCGTAGAGCTAATCTTTCTACCGCACCAAGTGCCGTGGTTACGGATAGTGGATGCGTTTATTTTCCACCCTAAGGGCCTTCCTCCACGGCCTGCACAACAATTGCTTTGTTATGGTGGCCATGAAATTTGTAACACATTGCTATCAAAGAAAATCTCGCAGCAGAGTTTTCTTCCCTGTATCGGCATTTCACTTTCACTTTCCGAAATTGTAGTCTGCGGATTTAGACCCGGAAATTTCAGATCTTCTCTCAGAATTAAATGGTTGCCTGCTGGTGGCGTGGTGTTTAACCATGCTGTTTTTACTCGAATTAGAGAAAAAGTAGAATTGATCTGTAGTGGGCGAATTTTTAGGCGAGTAACAAATATACTCTACTCTGCACAACGGGTGTGCTATGAGGTTTGCATAACATTAGGGGTACGGTCAATTAGAACCCTTTGGAATTTATGTTACTCTCTTTACATGGTGGGAGAGCGGGACAGTGTAGTGATCCGATCCCTAAGCCTTGCAAACCTTTTATCTTCGAAGGCTGATGAACGAAGATGGGATAGAAGACAAAAAAGCAGGAATCCTTTTAAGTAGAAATAACGCAACACTGTGTTTGGTGGCAATGCCCGCTACACCAAGCTCCCAAGTAGAGAGTTGCCAAATTATAGTGGCAGCGGTTTGACAAGTGGTCCGACAATAAACCTCTAAAGAATGTAAGAGGAGTGTTCGAAGACCACAGAAAATACGACATCAAGCAGGCAGACGGAAGAAGTTGGTATCAAATGACTTAAGGCACGATTTGGAAGACGGCTATATTGAGGAATGTATGGTAAGAAAAGGAGAAATAAGAGATTAATTTATTATTATTATTATTACTATTATTATTATTTTCTTTGCTACTTGTTTAACGTCGAACCAACTCATCAAAGGCTTTTCAACAAAAGGATGGTGAAGGATTAGCGTTGGGAAGGCAGTAGGTGTGAAAATTGGAAACCACCATAGACCAGCTTCACGGTCGTCCGACGATGCGATTAGAACTCACTATATTTCAAATGCAAGCTCACGTCTGCGCCACTCTAACCGCACGGCCATCTCGTTCGGTTTTATTATTCATTCAATTAGGCCGTTTTAGGACCACAGGAAACAGTTTTATTCTTATCTTCCCAAACTTCTTCATTATTTCTCAGTGTTATTGTTTCCTTTTCTTCGTCCATTTAGTTCCTGATTTCTTCTTACCATTGTCTGAAAATTTATGATTAAATATTGATTTTCTAAACTATTTCAATTTTTTAAAATGTTGAGAACTTACAAATCTTGTTGGACTTCGTTGAACAATGCTGGTTTGGTTTTATATTTGCATAGTGTTCAAAAATTTGTTTTATAAATCTGTCCCTGTCCATTCTGTACAGAAGATTAAATAACCTCTATCTTCTTTTGCTGAAAGCATGACCTATTTTTCTGATGATTTGTATAAATATTGTTATGATCTCAATTTGAATATACCATTCTCCCAAATCGGTTCCATCATTTTCCTTAGCATTGTCTTTTCTGTATTGCTTACTTCTGTCTGAAAAGGTATTCAAACGCTCTGTTGCATGTAAGACTGCTGGAAGGATTTCAGTTCTGTAGTGCCTGAATTTAGTATTCCTGGATACTGACTTTTTGTTATACATAGAGTATTCATCATTGTGTGTTAAGCTTCTAGCATTATGTGAATTCGAGCTTTCATGTTCTCCGTCTTTAGCGCTGTTATTGTTATTATTTCACCGACGTATTTCAATTTCTTGACTCTTTTCGTTCCTTTGTTCTGTGATATTGTTATTACTCCATCGTTAAATGTTGGCCTTTGTTCAATGTGATCCCATGTTCGATTCCAGGTCATTACTTAAATCCTATGTCTCGGGGGCTGGGTATTTGTGCCGTTTTAAGCATTAGAATGCATGTTAGATAGATGTGCAGGTCGCCTGTACAGCATCAACTCGAAAACCTGCAGCAGGCCTTTGAGGATGTTACACACCATTATTTTTTATTATTATTATTATTATTATTATTATTATTATTATTATTATTATTATTATTATTATTATTATTTAACGATGTACATCACTTTTGATATACCGTATGATTAGAATTGTGACGCTCGACAGGACCAGATTATTTTGCAACGATGTATGTGCCTGTCAATGACGTAGTGTGGGAGGGGAGGGGAATTTATCGAATACAAAAACTTGTTGTATTATTGTAGTTAGTATTGAAAATCTGCAGAATGTTGGAGTTGGAGTGTATGTAATGAATAGAGAAGACGCCTTCATCTTCACTGGATCGTTACTGAAGTGTGAACGGCATTTGTAGAACTGAGAAACCAACATCTTCCCAGAAGAAGTTTCCGAAACAACTATATTGCTAGAAGAATTCAGGTTACGACCAGTAGATGCCTCGACAGACAGACTTCATGGAGATAGTTTCTGTAAGTTAGCTAGTGAACTTCTTTCTTCATTATTCCCTTTTCAGACAGAAGGAATGAGATATTCGTATTCAGGCCACATTAATTATATTTTTCAAACATCACGCAGCTGAGTTTATCGGCCATCTATCGCTCACAGCGAATAGTTAGGGTTCGAAAACGGTGTAGGGCCACGTTTTAAGATCTGTTATATCAGTTCCATAACTGGTTACCGTTATCAAATGTGGAATAACTGTTTCCGTAATAAGGAAAGTACCTAAAGAAAAGTTAATTTCCACCTGCACTACTTTTACTTTGCTCTTACTGAGTTTCTCTTGGCTATATTTAGACATGCGGTCTGATTTATCAAAACCACCATACAAGGTCTGAAACGAGAACTTTTCCAGCGATAATGAAGGAAAAATATTTCTTCTTTCACTGAAGCTCTGAAATGTAAGACAGATAATCATATACCAAATAATGAAAACTATTTCTCATTTTAAATTCTTATTGAACAAATAAATATCAGTCAATTCATAGTAGATAATTATTTCTAATCGTAGTATTTGTAAATTCTTGGAGGGAAAATCCTGTATAATTGTCAGTGACTGTAAATTATTGACGAATATTCCTTTGTAATCGTTAGTATTTGTAGGTTTTCTTAGTGGACAAATAATTTGTAATCGTCAGTATTTTGAACTGATTGATGGACAAATCATTTGTAATCGTGAATATTTGCCAGTTCTTGATGAACAAATTATTTGTAATCGTCAGTATTTGCTAGTTCTTGATCGACAAACCATATTTAATCGTCAGTATTTGACAGTTATTAATGGACAAATCATTTCTATTCGTCAGTATTTGCCAGTTTTAGATGGACAAATCATTTGTAATCGTCAGTATTTGCCAGTTTTAGATGAAAAAATCATTTGCAATCGTCGGTATTTGACAGTTATTAATGGACAAATCATTTGTATTCGTCAGTATTTGCCAGTTTTAGATGGACAAATCATTTGTAATCGTCAATATTTGCCAGTTCTAGGTTGATAAATAATTTGTAATCTTCAGTATTTTCCAGTTCTAGGTGGATTAACCATAGGCAATTGTCAGTATTTGCCAGTTCTAGGTGGATAAATACTTAGCAATGGTCAGTATTTGCCAGTTTTGAGTGGTTAAAACATTTTAAATCGTCAGTATTTGGAAATGATTGATGGACAAATCTTTTGTAATCGTCAGTATTTGGAAATGATTGATGGACAAATCTTTTGTAATCGTCAGTATTTGGAAATGATTGATGGACAAATCTTTTGTAATCGTCAGTATTTGGAAATGATTGATGGAAAAATCATTTGTAATCGTCAGTATTTGTCAGCTCTTGGGGGACAAATAATTTGTAATCGTCAGTATTTGTCAGTTCTTGGTGGACAAATAATTTGTAATCGTCAGTATTTGGAACTGATTGATGGAAAAATCATTTGTAATCGTCAGTATTTGTCAGTTCTTGGTGGACAAATAATTTGTAATCGTCAGTATTTGCAACTGACTGATGGAATAATAATTTGTAATCGTCAGTATTTGTCAGCTCTTGGTGGACAAATAATTTGTAATCGTCAGTATTTGTCAGCTCTTGGTGGACAAATAATTTTTAATCGTCAGTATTTGTCAGCTCTTGGTGGACAAATAATTTTTAATCGTCAGTATTTGTCAGCTCTTGGTGGACAAATAATTTTTAATCGTCAGTATTTGTCAGTTCTTGGTGGACAAATAATTTTTAATCGTCAGTATTTGTCAGTTCTTGGTGGACAAATAACTTGTAATCGTCAGTATTTGTCAGTTCTTGGTGGACAAATAATTTGTAATCGTCAGTATTTGCCAGTTCTTGGAGGATTAATAATTTGTAATCGTCAGTATTTGCCAGTTCTTGATGGACAAATAATTTGTAATCGTCAGTATTTGCCAGTTCTTGACGGATAAATCATTTGTAATCGTCAATTTTTGCCAGTTCTAGGTGAATATATTATTTGTAATTATCCATATTTGCCAATTATTTGTAGGAAAAAGATTTACAATGGTCAGTAATTGTAAATTTTTGGCAGACAGGTTCTTTAGAATAGTATATGTATATTCCTGGTGAAGACATTATTTATAATGAAAAATTGAAAATTCACAGCCTATTTCCAGTCATTCGACCGGGTCAGGAATGGAACGATAGAAGCTCCCATCTAGAGGCGAGGATAGAAATTGTGCCGGCTGTCGAGGCCTGATGCACTACTCTGGGACAATGATTAATGAATGACGGTTGAAATGATATTGGAGAATGTTGCTGGAGTGAAATATGACAGGGAAAACCGGAGTACCAAGAGCAAAACCTGTCTTGCCTCCGCTTTGTCCAGCACAAATCTCACATGGAGTGATCGGGATTCGAACCGCGGAACTCTGCGGTGAGAGGTCGGCGCGCTGCCGCCTGAGCCACGGAGGCTCATTATTTATAATAGTATTTCTAAATTGTTTGTGGACTAATCACTTATAATCGTCAGCACTTGCCTATTCTTAGTGGACAAATGATTTGCAATAGTCAGTATTTGTAAATTCTAGATATTTATAACAGTAATTGTAAATTCTTTTTAGACAAGTTATTCGTCATCGTCAGCTTTTATAATCGTTAGTATTTCAACTCTTGGTGGGCAAATCATGTCTGAACTAGTAATTGTATTTCGTTTCTTCTCTTTCCGCCATAATTCACAGCGCTCCATCTGCTAATTTAAGACAGAAGAAGCTCGCGTTGCACAAGTAGTTCTGGTTCCCGTAGCACATTGCTCAAGCTTGATGTGTGCTGTCCTCCTTCCACACACGGTTGTGGTCAAACCCCGTGACCTGACAAGAAAGTTTTACTATCCGCATTATGTAAATCAAATGGATTAGCCTACCGTTATGTAACAGTTTTATAACTCTGCGATCACCCGCAAGGTCCCGCTGTCATCCTTGCCGGGAGTTAATTGCATCATCCTCCGTGTGTCTGCTCCAGGGATATGATGGGGCAGCGATAATTGATTTACCTAAGGCGAAAGAGCAGAAAATGTGACAGTCTTCGGGTTTTACTGTAAATCGGAATATCCTGCCCTGTGATAACAAGTGAGATGAAGTGATAAGTGATGTAAACTTGTAGTATGTAAGCGTTGAAATGAAAATACTATATAAATAACTGGCCTTTGACGCTTGGAGATCGAATAAAATAAATAAAATACTCGGGAGAAATAATTCAAGAAAATGGTTTAGAAAAGTCTGCTATAGAAGAAAGGTTACACAAGATGGAAAGAGCGTACTAAGAATTTTTACAAGAAGAAATGCTTATGTCTTAAAATGTGGCACTAAAATACAATGTTGAAACCAGAATGTCCTTTACGTGAGTGAATGTCTAGTTTTGAACTATGGTTTAGATAAACTTGAAGTACTGGAAAGAAGAATCATGAGAAAAATCTTAGGTCCAATGAACACAACAGAATAATGGGAATTAAGAAATACAGTAATAAGGAAATATAACAGAAACAATAAAAAAGAAGGAGATCGCTATTTTGGGATAAATTTATAGAATGGATAATAACAGATTTAAAAACGGATATTCATGTACCTTTTGGCGAAAAGTTGACAACGAACTGGATATAAGAGGTCAAAAAAGATTTAGAAAGAAATAATATAAGAAAAGAGGAAACTACAGAAAGAGAGATAAAAAATGGTTTTTAATAATGGAAGGATTTCAAGGAAGAACGGAAAGGAAACACGGTCCAATGTGGTCTGAGGAGAGAGGAGTAAAGCACAGTGCAATGATGAAGGAATACTGCAAAGAACGTAAGAGGAAACAACAAGGAAATATGAATTGAAATTGATACGTGGTCTCTATCAGGCCTCATCGTAAATAATAATAATAATAATAATAATAATAATAATAATAATAATAATAATAATAATAATAATAATAATAATAATAATAATAATAATAATACCGAGCTCGATAGCTGCAGTCGCTTAAGTGCGGCCAGTATCCAGTAATCGGGAGATTGTGGGTTCGAGCCCCACTGTCGGCAGCCCTGAAGATGGTTTTCCGTGGTTTCCCATTTTCACACCAGGCAAATGCCGGGGCTGTACCTTACTTAAGGCCACGGTCGCTTCCTCCCAATTCCTAGGCCGTTCCTATCCCATCGTCGCCGTAAGACATATCTGTGTCGGTGCGACGTAAAGCAAATAGCAGGAATAATAATAATAATAATAATAATAATAATAATAATAATAATAATAATAATAATAATAATAATAATCATCATCATCATCATAATCATAATAATCCCAGCTCCAGCTGGATCAGGATGTTCACCTTCCTGTGTCCAACTACAATTTTTGCTCCTCATGCGTGTTACAATCCAGATTCCTTATTTTTCTAATGTATACAAGAACGTCGTTTATCCGGATTAAGTGGGACCGAAACTGATCCGGATTATCTAAAATACGGATAATCCGGTAAATTCTAAGAAACAAATACAGTAAATATTAGATAATCTATTAACATAAGTTGTACAGTAATACATTTTTCAGTCGTAGAAGAAATATCGGAACACTTCTTGTACATTTATGTTGTGAGTTTTTCTGTTTTACATTTGCATAGCGTTTGCGCGCAGCACTATCACGAAGGCGTTTTACTAAGCACAGTTCCGCCGGTGTGGTTTCAGTCAAGGATTCTAAATAGGTCATCAGTTTTTCCAGCTGAATTGTTGCCACTCCATGAGTCATTGATTCTTTGATGGAGCGCTGGTTTCATTTTCGAATTCACCATCAGTGAATTAATAGTGCGTTCCATTCAGAAGAGCGTGGGTTCGAATTCCACCTCAGCCGAACTTGGAATGTTTTTCTACGGTTTCTAATTCTCAATTCCAGGCGAATGCCGGGACGGTACTTTTGAAAGGCCGTGGCCGAATTACTTGCAATTCCTTTCCTTAACAACCCTTGGCGGAAAAGACATTCAAGAAGAGTCGACGCCGTAAAAGAAATACTGTATAAATAAAAATAATTTCTTATTATTTTCGATCCGGATAAACCGGAGATCCGGATTAATGAGGACCGGACAAAGGAAGTTCTTGTGTAGTTGATCGAGTCTAACCTCCTCAGTCCGTGTCTTTCTCCCGTTCTTCTATCTTCAGCCTTAGTCACCATCAACAGCTTCGGTATCCTTCCCTCTTCCATCATACGATCTCAACATTTTTCTCTCCATTCTATCTGAACGCTTATCTACTCTAATTTCTTTCATGGCATCCTTACTTCTTTGTTTTATCTTGTCTTTCCTATTATACTTTTTAAACATTTAACCGCACTGGCCAAGGTTTTGCTCTTCTGTCCTTTCGTCAATATCACAGTTACTTAAGACAAAAGAGCAAAAATTGAGAGGTCTGGTGCAATTTCATTCAGCACATAATCGATTACACGGTCTTGGAAGGGAGGGCAATCTTGGGAAATCACAGCTCTTTTTGTTTAGCAGAGAAGTGTATCCAGTGATTATTGACTTCTCAGAAACATTGAGCGAAGAGTTGTTATTTATTTTATCCTACGCTAATTAAGACAGCAGTGACATTCTTGACGATGTTCGCTTATATTAGCAATTTATATTACAAGTTCCAATGACATACCGTATTTAAATTAAATCCTGTAAAATACAAAAGTAACGTGATTAGGAAACCACACTCGCCTGCATCGTAAGGAAATAACTAAAACCTACAGTACCACATTTATACAGAGAAATAAATATTCAGTTCACTTCACATATAATAAGCAATGCTTTCTCCCAATTTCAGTACAGCTGTCACACCGATTTTTTAATGCTGAAAACAATTCTTAGCGGACAAAGTTGAAGTCTCATTAACTATCTGTTGGAGACAAGTCTGTTTCTATTCGTATCGCCATTCAGTCCGCCTCGAAGGTATGCGTAACAGCGTGGTCGGACTAGTTGCCGACTTAACTCCTAGCCGTTACAATGTAAGGACATCCGTGTTATCGCTGCTGTAGAGCGCGTTGTAGCCTGTGCAGGCTGAGTATTACTTTTGTATGGATTACCGTGCGAACGGACGTATGTCACCACCATCTAGTTTTACGGTTTTCAGAGACGACGAGGTGCCGGAATGATGTCCCACAGAAAATCTTTTACATGACAATGAATCTACAGGCGCAAGGCTGGCGTACTTGAGCACCTTTAAATATCACTGGACTGGGTCGTACCCACGTACTTGTTGTCAGAAGGCCACTGTTCTTCCGTCTGAACTACCCGACCTGGAGCTTGAAGGGAAACATCCAAAAAAAAAAAAAAAAAAAAAAAAAAAAAAAAAAAAAAACAACCTAGGATTCAGTCCCGGCGCTTTTCTTCATAAAAACAATACTTTTCACACATATCATATTTAATAAAAATTCTTTTTCTTATTTATTTAGTCATTTTATCTTCCAGGGTTGGTTTTTCACTGGGACTCAGCGAGGGATCCCACAGCTACCACCTCAAGGTCAGTGTTCTGGAGCGTGAGCTATTTGGTTGGTGATACAGCTGGGGAGAAGGACCAGTACCTCGCCCAGGCGGCCTCACCTGCTATGCTAAACAGGGGCCTTCGGGGGGGGGGGGTGAGAAAATTGGAAGGGATAGACAAGGAAGGATGCGGCCGTGGCCTTAAGTTAGGTACCATCCGGGTATTTGCCCTGAGAGGAAGTATGAAACCGCGGAAAAACCACTTAGGTGTGAGCCAAAGCTCCTCTACTTATTTGACTTCCCAAGGGTGAGTGGGCCCCGTTCCAATACTCGTAGCACTTTTCAAATTTCGCGGCAGTGCTGGGAATCGAACTTGGGCCTCCGGAGTTGGCAGCTAATCACACTAACCACTACACCACAGAGGTGGACGATACATTTTATTTTGTTATACATTATTTCAGTGCGTGTACATCTTGAGGGAAAGCACCTAGGATAAATAGTGAAGGTGTTTTAGAACATAGGGCGACTTTCACCCTCTTGTGAAACCTTGCCTGACGTGATTCCTCCTAGGTATGTTGTGAAATGCAAAGCAAGTAAGGATTAGGTGCATACATGAATTTAAAGTAGCCTCTGTATTATGCAGTTTTATCGGAAATTTTACATACGACATGATTCCTCAATTCTGACCCATACTTAAGAAGCTTGAGTGAAAAATTATCATTGGTTTTGCGGAAATGTTCAATCACATTTTGAACTATTTATTACCAAGAATTGTGTTATTGCAGATTACGTAAGACTGATTGTTCGTTAAGATTATTTTTTGGGGTTGGAAGTTGCATATTTTTATCATACTCACATAAATAATAATTTAGTCACAACTTCTATGGGTGAAAATAAAGTCATTGTATACAGTACTCCCTCACGTACGGCTGTAAAATAAAAGTCAAACATCGCCGCCCTATTCTTTTTTTTTAATGGCCGATCACGGCTGCCAAACTGACTATTTACGTACTGAAATTACGAGACATAACCATCAAGAAACTAACCACAATGTATCAATAACGGAGGTTCCCTTACCCAAGTAAATGATAATAAATGACCAATCAATATATTCATAGTTAAGTCGGTATTCAAGCTTAATGAGGAATTAAAGAAATACACACTCCCTCTCAACCTCACTGAATTTAATGTTATATGTTTCTGCGTTTATTTCGATTTACGCATTACTATAACCATATTATTTGGTGCTTAATTCATCTCCTTTCTTGGAAATTGCTATTATTTGTCGGAATGAAGTAAACCACGCTGTAATAATACACACAAGCATGTACATATGCCGTAAGATAATAAAAATGCACAAAGACTAAGTCTGCAAACCATACTAAAGTCGTGACAAGACAAGGTTATGTTAAGTTCGGTTAGGTTAGGTTAGGTTAGGATAGGTTAGGTTAGGTTAGGTTAGGATACGTTCGGTTAAGTTAGACTGATAACGAAATTTTCTTCCATTTGAGCTGAACTGATTCTTATAGAGGAGATAATGTTTCTTTCCTTTTTGGAGGAGTTGTTGCAGTTGTTTCTTGTTTGTTAGATATCCTAATCGAATTCTATACGTATGTATTTGATGAAATACAGTAAACCGTAATTAATAAAAGGCTGCTTTCGTCATTTCACACCAACTATGTTATTAAGTGTATTGTTCGAACATGCCAAATTCTACTTACCTGGTATTACCTAAACAGATTTACAATCCCGCAGAAGAAAAAACATGCTTTAATTATAACCGCCAATGTAACACTAGTGATTTAAACAATACGGCAGTGGCAATACGTAACCATTACTGTATAGCACCAACGTGCCAGATTAACAGTAACTGCAAGACGTCGTATCGAGAAGTAGGGTTCCTAGACTGTATGGTTAGCGACACTGAATCGAACCCAACAGTTAGAAAATCAAATCCCTACCTTCAGTATTAACAGGGGAGAAACCGCCAGAGTGTAGAGAACGGCTCCATGCCTAAATGATTACCGTGCTGGCGTTTGGGTCAAGGAGACCCGTGTTTCATTATCGGCGGAGTCGAGGATGTTAATTGGTTAATTCCAATGACTTAGGAATGTATGTGTGTGGTCTTGAACATTAGAATTAATCACAGGTAGCGCATTACTAGAATAAGACAGAAGCTACTGCAGCACCGGTAAGGAATACCTAGAGGTGCTGCCGCTGTAAGACTTGCCACTATGAGTCTAAGTCCGTTACAATAATAATAATTATATCATCCCCGAAGAGCCTCCGTGATTCAGGCAGCAGAGCGCCGGCCTCTCACCGCTGGGTTTCGTACTTCAAATCCGGGCAATCAATGTGAGATTTTTGCTGGTCAAAGCGGAGGCTGGAGAGGTTTTTTCTCTGGGTACTTCGGTTTTCCATGTCATCTTTCAAGCCAGCAGCACCATCCAATATCATTCCATTTCATCTGTTAGTCATTAATCATTGTCCCAGAGGAGTGCGACAGGCTTCGGCAGCCGGCACAATTCCTATCGTCGCCACAAGACGGGTCTTCATTCCATTCCCCACCCAGCCAAACACTGGAAACAAGCTGAGGATTTTTATTTTCAGTATCGTGGAATGGGAAAAGAACTCTTCCACGTTTAGTTTATTGTACCCAGTACATTTCAGAGGATCAAACAATGGTGTGAAGTTTGTCTTGCATTCGCTGATGACCTAGACATTTTATATAGAAACACGGACACAGATAAACCTACTAAAGGGACAAGCTGAGAAAGCAAGTCTCCAGATTTTCTTTGAGAAGACTAAGTAACTGACAAACATCAAAACTGCACCCTCTGATCAGAGTATGGTAGGATTTAAAGAGATGACAGCTTAGGCCGTACCTCGGTGAGACTATGTACATGGAAACTAGTGAAAGGGAATCCAGTGGTAGCAACCGAGAGAAGATAGTTGCTACCTTACGTAGAACACACAGCGTGTTCAAGGAAAAGGCCATCTCAAGAAAAACTAATCTCAGACATTACAACACAGTAATTGAAAGGGAGAGTCTGTAAGTGAGTGCCTCTGAATGACTGGAAAGCCTGGGCTTAGAGAGACCGAGATATTTGAGATAAGATATTTCGGAAGGTAATGGGTGCGAGGATGGTAGCCGGGCAATATAAGTTAAGAGGAAGTGAAGAACTGTACAGATCTTCAAAACTCTGGAAATAGGTCGAGCACGATACAGAATGCTGATCTACAACTTCCAGGACTTCCATGAACTGTAGCCGAACAGAGGATGGATGGTGGAATAAAGAAGAACAAGCTGCCAAATTGAAAATGCAGCGATTCTGAGCTGCTCAAAAAGAAATGAAAATATCTTTCAGTACTTCACATCACAGTCTGCAAGATCACTTCGACAATCTGTACTCCAACGTCCTTCTCTGATATTACGTCTCTTATTCATTGTCATCCATCAATACTTCACATCAGAGTCTGCAAGATCACATCGACCATCTGCACTCCAACGCCCTTCTTTGATAATATGTCTCTTGGTCATGGTCATCCATCAATACTTCACATCACAACCTACAAGATTACATTGCCATCTGTACTCTAATGCCCCTCTTTGATAATATGTCACTGAGTTATTCTCACCCATCAATACTTCACATCACAGCCTACAAGATTACATTGCCATCTGTACTCTAATGCCCCTCTTTGATAATATGTCACTGAGTTATGGTCATCCATCAATACTTGACATCACAGCCTACCAAGATCACATGGAAAATCTTTACTCTAATGCCCCTCTTTGATAATATGTCTCTGAGTCATGGCCATCCATCAATACTTCACATCACAGCCTACAGGATGACCTTCGACAATCTGCACTCTAACGTCCATCTTGGATAATATCTCTCTTAGATACGGTAATCCATCAATACTTCACATCACAGCCTACAATATCACATTGACTGTCTGTACTCTAATGCCCCTCTTTGACAATATGTCTCTGAGTTATGGCCATCTATCAATACTTCACATCACAGCCTACAAGATCACATCGACAATCTGCACTCTAACACGCCTTTTTGATAATATCTTTCTTAGACATGGTAATCCATCAGTACTTCACATCACAGCTTACAAGATCACATCGACAGTCTGTATTCTAATGCCCCTCTTTGATAATGTGTCACTGAGTTATGGTCATCCATCAATACTTCACATCACAGCCTACAAGATCACATCGGCCATCTGTACTCTAATGCACCTCTTTGATAAATATGTCTCTCAGTATGGGTCATCCATTGCTAGGTAACATCTCGTCACACGTTTTTATCGCTAATTTCCTGACGGAAATTTTCAAATGACGTCCAGCCATAAGACAGTTTTATGTCAAGACAATGTCCTCGCTGGATATACCACTTCAGGTGGCCTAGGGGCTGCGGGTTCGATTATCGGCCAGTTCAAGAATTGCTACCTGGATCAGAGGGCTGGTTTATAGTTTATTGACCCTACGCGAGAAGCGAAAAGGACGACGCAAAATGTTCACAAAATGAGTTATAATACCAAACAAACCGAAGAAAAAATTTGAAAAAATTATTTGTTGGTCAATATTTGTAAAAGTTTATCAACAGACGCACAAAGCTTCATTGATTAAGTGTGGCAACTTTCATTGATTTCTGTTCAATAGTTCTTGAGAATTAGGAACATGAATTAGGCAAATTTAGTATTGTGAAGTTAGGTTGCACCACCTCCCCTTAAGGGGACTTCTATGCGTACATCATTGAAAATGCTGCAATATTTGCTTATGTTCATGGTACTCCTGCTACTGAAGTTTAGAATGCACAAGATTATAATTGTTGTGATAATATCATTATACCTTTAGAAATATTTTAACCGAGCTCGATAGCTGCAGTCGCTTAAGTGCGGGCAGTATCCAGTATTCGGGAGATAGTGGGTTCGAACCCCACTGTCAGCAGCCCTGAAGATGGTTTTCCGTGGTTTCCCATTTTCACACCAGGAACATGCTGGGTCTGTATCTTAATTAAGGCCACGGACGTTTCCTTCCCACTCCTTGGCCTTCCCCATCCCATCGTCGCCATAAGACCCATCTGTGTCGGTGCGACGTAAAAATAAGCCTACACATGTCACCCGAGAGATGCAGCTTCGTGCCAGATTCGAACCACTGTTGTTATTTCATGACGTGTTCGACAGATATTTAACTATTCGTTTGTGTATGATTATACGTTGTTAGGAAATTATGTTATTAAATATTTTGTAAATGTACTTTATATTAAGTGGTGTTCTGAAACTTCTGACCGGTACTGTAAGGATTTCTAGACCTCAATGAATTATCTTGAAAGGGTAGACAAATACGGAGGTAAGAAGCTAAGAAAAATGAAAAATGAATAAATTTAAGCATTGACAGATTCAATTAGTTTTCCTCAGAGTCTCTCCAAATGCCAACAATAAATGGACTTAAGCGAGATTATGCAAGGCAGATCCTTGGGAAACACTGATCAATTGCTGAAGACATCGTACACATGACTATGGAGGGACTTGGGGCCATCGAGAGCTAACCCCGGAAGGAGAAACCTGTCCTAACAGATCTTGCTAACATCCCAGTACTTTCTCCATACACGTCGTTCTTGAACACATAAACAATGCGAGTTGTCAAAACCGGTTACAAAAATAGTGAAATGGAACTTGACACATAACTGGGGTTACGAAATTAAAAATAGTTCGCTGCAACTTAGCTTTCTATGTGAGCAAAAAGCTGTGTTTACTAATTGTTGAGGTCGTTCACTTTGATATTTAGTGACTGACTGATTTGGTGAAATATTCATTACGATGAAATATTCATTTGTAAGTAGTCAATCAGTTCCTTGATGCTGTAACCATAGATCCCTGTCCTCAAAATCACGTTTCATTTCTTGATAGTTAGTAAACTGAAAATTTTGCACCAGATCTTGAAGGTACTTTATCCTGAGTCCGCCGCGTCCTCTCTCCTCCACCATTTTTTGTTGGATTAAATTAGAAATAAGGGTATTTAGACCCAATATACGTCGGAAGAACTTTGCAGTCCTTTTCCACACAGTTAGGAGCAGTTAATTTTAGTATTTATTTTTAACAGAATATGCTACTACTACTACTACTACTACTACTACTACTACTACTAACCGTTTTCATTCCTCCCCTGAAGGGGGAAGCGGGCCTCTTAGACGGTTACGCCGTCTCTCAGACCGGGAGATTTGTTACGGTGAAGGAGATGTGTGGTGAAGGTGAGGGGGTGGGCGGCCGTGGCCTATACTACGAACTGTCCCGGCATTCGCCTTAGTGCAGGAGAATGGAAAACCACGGAAAACCATTCTCCGGACAGCCGACGGGTGGAGCCAGGTGTGAAGTCCAACATTATGCCCCTGTCCCGTCTCCCGAATGCAGAGGCGTAGAGCCACGGTAGAGCCGTGCCCACCTTTCCTCTGCTCGGTTGGCCGGTCAGAGTACAGAGCTGTTGGACCACGGACAAGCCGTGGCCTCTTAAGGGACGAAACCCAAGGGCCGAACCCACTCTTCATCTACCGACCCAGAATATGCAATTCAGTTTGTCCTATATAGAGGATGTCTGGCATTCCGAACATGACTTACAGTATGATTTATTATCAGATAATAAATTAAATTGGTGTATGCCAGCCATAACAGTTATACAAACAATTTCTCAAAATACCAGCAGAACCCTTAAACGCCAGTTAAGCCACCGTGTTCATAAACGGCTTGTCCAGCCTAAAGAACTTGCAGCTGTGCAAGAATGGATATTATTGTGCCTCTAGCTCCACCCATAAGACCCACTATTTATTTTGTTGTAAATTATTTTGATTTATAAATTTAGTATGGAATTGTGACTTCCTAGGCGTCCAACTTCTCTTTATGAACATCTTCTGATTGAGTTTCAAGGGTCTCAGTTCTGACTGTAGGGTAAACTGTCTGTTTGAATCTCTATCAGTCATATGAATGAACCGCGGTATAACTAGGGTTTGTTCAAAGCGAACAACCGAGCCATTTGGGCTGCTGAATGCTAGAGTCAAATACTGTAATATTTCATGTTGTATTTCATTGCAGAGATTTTGGACTGGGATAAATAAATAAATAAATAAATAAATAAATAAATAAATAAATAAATAAATAAATAAATAAATAAATAAATAAATAAATAAATAAATAAATAAATAAATAAATCTCTATTATATAAAACCGTACGGCTGACTCACTGACTGACATTAAAGATTGACCACTTCTCATCATCATCATTAGTCGTTATGCTCATTACTGAGCGCCGTGACCTCGTAACTCTATCATTTCCGTGTTGCAACCTTGACGAGATGTAAAATCTTGGAATCTACGGAAAAGTTCCAAAAAATTCAACTTTTAAATTTTTACCCATTGCCCCCAAAACAGTGCGTTAGAAAATTAGCCTGTAACCGACGGAGAAATGTGAAGGTTTCCAAATATTTCACGTTTAACCCTCCCCCCAAAATATCGAAATATTGAGCCAAATTTAATAATGGTGCATACCTTCGTTTCGAGGTATTTTGTGGCTAAATGGCAATTGCTATCAACAAACGGATTGTGTTTTCGGCTCCTAAAATGAGGCGATATACAACGTTTGTCCTATGATGTTTAGTCGTCTCCCGATCCCTTATGCCTTACATAGAGGTGCTTTTTATGATTTTACGTCAATTTTGTACATTTGCCATAATTAATTTTACTGTTTGGTATACTCATATAAGTCTGAGAGAATCGTGAGAATAGGTAGGCTCGTTGGGACGACCGTGGCCCATATGCAAGCCAAATTGCACGATTCCAGCTGGCGTGTAAGCATGGAAAAACTAACGGCATATGTCGAAACTGTATTCCAATTTCAGCCTACTCTAAGTTTCTAAACCAATCTAAGGTGTACCCGATGGATATACGACTAAACATCGTGGTTTCATTCTCGGTACGCCTCCAATATTGAAGCTGTCCATTAGATGAAGAAAATTATTCCTCAACTTCTGATAGACGTGCAACATTTCTCAGATCTAAAAGTTTAACTCTGTCTGTGCTATAAATGGCCAATATACGAGAAGATGTCATAGACAAATCACGTAGCAATCCGCTTGTCGTTACGCTGTCCCCTTCCGCCACAGTAATTTTCCAAATGATCACTTCTAATACAGAGGAACCGGGAGTTAGGGGGTGGAGCCCCCAACAAGCAAAACCGAGTCTATAGGCATACATAAAAGAGAATGTCTGTATGTCCGTCCGTCTGTTCCTTAACTCAAATCCATACCGTTCCACCAATCTGACCCAAATTTTACGTATCTTTTCGGACCCTGCAGGTAATCCCATCTACAAGAAATTTTTACAGTCCACTCCATTCCCTAGATTTAGGCCCTTTGGCACATTAACATAGGCTAATATAGACGAAATATAGAATTTGTCGTACAAGGACGAGATAAATCTACACTGACTGACAGTGACAATGCAACACCAAGGAGGAGTGGTTCGAAAGGGATGAAAGTTGGGGAAAAAACAGAGACGGCACGGATGACTAATTGATGTTTATTTCAAACCGATATGCAGGTTACACAATGCGCACGGCATCGACTCAGTAGGATGTAGGACCACCGCGAGCGGCGATGCACGCAGAAACACGTCGAGGTACAGAGTCAATAAGAGTGCGGATGGTGTCCTGAGGGATGGTTCTCCATTCTCTGTCAACCATTTGCCACAGTTGGTCGTCCGTACGAGGCTGGGGCAGAGTTTGCAAACGGCGTCCAATGAGATCCCACACGTGTTCGATTGGTGAGAGATCCGGAGAGTACGCTGGCCACGGAAGCATCTGTACACCTCGTAGAGCCTGTTGGGAGATGCGAGCAGTGTGTGGGCGGGCATTATCCTGCTGAAACAGAGCATTGGGCAGCCCCTGAAGGTACGGGAGTGCCACCGGCCGCAGCACATGCTGCACGTAGCGGTGGGCATTTAACGTGCCTTGAATACGCACTAGAGGTGACGTGGAATCATACGCAATAGCGCCCCAAACCATGATGCCGCGTTGTCTAGCGGTAGGGCGCTCCACAGTTACTGCCGGATTTGACCTTTCTCCACGCCGACGCCACACTCGTCTGCGGTGACTATCACTGACAGAACAGAAGCGTGACTCATCGGAGAACACGACGTTCCGCCATTCCCTCATCCAAGTCGCTCTAGCCCGGCACCATGCCAGGCGTGCACGTCTATGCTGTGGAGTCAATGGTAGTCTTCTGAGCGGACGCCGGGAGTGCAGGCCTCCTTCAACCAATCGACGGGAAATTGTTCTGGTCGATACTGGAACAGCCAGGGTGTCTTGCACATGCTGAAGAATGGCGGTTGACGTGGCGTGCGGGGCTGCCACCGCTTGGCGGCGGATGCGCCGATTCTCGCGTGCTGACGTCACTCGGGCTGCGCCTGGACCCCTCGCACGTGCCACATGTCCCTGCGCCAACCATCTTCGCCACAGGCGCTGCACCGTGGACACATCCCTATGGGTATCGGCTGCGATTTGACGAAGCGACCAACCTGCCCCTCTCAGCCCGATCACCATACCCCTCGTAAAGTCGTCTGTCTGCTGGAAATGCCTCCGTTGACGGCGGCCTGGCATTCTTAGCTATACACGTGTCCTGTGGCACACGACAACACGTTCTACAATGACTGTCAGCTGAGAAATCACGGTACGAAGTGGGCCATTCGCCAACGCCGTGTCCCATTTATCGTTCGCTACGTGCGCAGCACAGCGGCGCATTTCACATCATGAGCATACCTCAGCGACGTCAGTCTACCCTGCAATTGGCATAAAGTTCTGACCACTCCTTTTTGGTGTTGCATTTGCTCTGTCAGTCAGTGTAATTTTGAGCCTCATGACGCGAAGAACAAAACTCTGTAAAGCCCGGGCCCCGAAAACCATGCTTTAAGGGCCTATGGAGATACTGGCATTGCACTATTCCGTTTAGGAATCGGATGAAGAAATGGCGAGCTATAACCATGCCAACGTCAGCTCAAGGTTTCTACAGTAGAATACAGTACTGTGGTTCGAAGTAAACACGTACGTAAATGTAGGCAGGGCAAAGGGGAGATTCTGCTACACTTATGACTACCTGTAAAGAGCACCGAGGGGGTAAGCCACCCCTAGGGGTGGAGCTAGGGGTGGAGGTAGTGAGGGGCTGGCATATAAAAAGTAATCGAAAATTGTGTCGAATCCAACTTTTCCGGGTCCCTGAGATGAACAGTGTCTTGTACGTCGAAAATCATCCTCCATCGACATTGAAGGAGGGGGGGGGAGGAGAGATATGAAGTCCAAAATGGCCAAGATTATGGACTTAAAAAGTGATAGGAAACGGCCAACATTAAAGTAGAATACGTAGTTTTGGGGTCGCTGAGATGAATTGTGACACTCTGGATGCCGTCTAAGTAGCAGTTCAGCCGTACAGGCGTGGTGAAAAGTGGTGATGAAGAGAATGCAAGAACTGATCGAGATTAGTTTAATTAACGAGAAACAACATAAAATTTAAAATTAAACACACAAAAATAACTCTTAAACTACAAAATAATTCTTAAAATATCAGTCAACAACACAATAAAGAAATGTACAAAATTTCGCTTCGCACATAATTAACAGGTAAGCATTCGCCCGTATTCACGTTTGTTTGTGCGTATTGAAAATGCCTCTGACAATTAACGGTTCCGCCGAGTGTGAAGTACGCACTGTGATTCGGTTTTAAAATGAAAAAGGCGTAAAAGCTGTTGAAATTCATCGGCAGATTAGTGAAGTGTATGAAGAACACATCATGAGGAAAGGAATGGTAAAAAAATGGGTTAGAGCATTTAAAGAAGGCCGTACTAATGTCGCGACGAGAAGCGAAACGGGAAAACGTGTGTTATTACTGAAGAGTTGGTGCAAAAAGTTAATGAAGAGTTTCGAGAAAATAAATGCTTTAAGATTTCGTCATTAAGTTATGAGTTGCCTGAAATTTCAAGGAGTGTTCTTTAATGAGATTTTGTCAGGATGCTTAGATTATCGGAAGATCTGCTCACGCAATCCAATACAAACAGCTTGTCATGCTTTCAAGGGGGATTCTTTTGCTTCATGACAATTTGCGGTCTCACACGGACAATCGAACCCATGACCTCATCACTTCATTTGGATGGGGACAATTTCATCATCCTCCGTATAGTAGTGACCTTGTGTCTAGTGACTACCACTTGTTCCTGCGCTGAAAGAGCATTTAGGAAGCCAACGCCACGACGACGACGACGATGATGATGATGACCTAAAGAGGACCGAGTGGCAGTGGCTGGCACATTACTATGATGATGGAATTCAAAAGCTGGCTTGACGATATGACAAGTGCCTTAGGCTTACATGTAAAAAAAGAATTGTTTAAAAATTGCATTATTTTTTCCATATCAAAACAGTACTTAAATAACACGCCTCGTAAAATATCTAAAATTTAACAATCAATAAAGTGCCCGGACAGCGCCGGGTATTGCATCTAGTAAATAAATACATATTCACTTGCAGGATCCATCGAGCGCAAGTCCATGTACTTCCTCGTGTACTTTCAATATTGACATTACCTGAAATTATTTGAGACGAAGGTCCGAATAACTTGATGGCAGACATTTCTGAAGACTTCACCATGTTTGCAGGCACCCAGGATGTGTACAAGTGTTTCTGTCTCACTGTGGCAACGACGACAGTGGTTACCAATTCGGGACCTGCCTGGCAATGCCCGGACTGGATAAACATTAGCAATGATTCTGAGCGAATCTCTCCATCCGGAAAGTCACCCCATCTGTTGATTGTCGCATGTTCCCTGAAGAGGATAACTCCTTTGCCCTGATGAGGTAAGAAGCACCAACTTTCACAGACTTTTGATAGCTGGAATTACACATCTCATATGTACTTAAATCAGTATAAAGCCTTTTCAGCTTGGATCATTGATTTGTTTGTTGACTTTGGTATCGTCCACAAAGAAGCACAGCCCTTAGTCCTGAACTGAAATAAACTCACCTTGGTACCAAGCTACGCAGCTTGGCGGCAGTAGAGATTATAATTTTTTAAAAATTATTATTAACAAATACATCGCAATTGGGAAATATCTCCGTGGCAATGGTCACTTAAAGTAGTGTGCTAATAAGTTTAAAACATAATTAAACACAAAAAAAAACCAACAACTACAACAAGCAATTCTCTGGAAAGAAAATATTACAAGAAATACTAATAGTTTAACATTCCAAATCCGTAATTAATGAATTAATTCATTTAATTAATTAATTAATTTTTCCACCGATATACTCGAACACAGGAATCAATCAATCAATCAATCAATCAATCAATCAATCAATCAATCAATCAATCAATCAATCAATCAATCAATCAATCAATCAATCAATCAATCAATCAATCAATCAATCAATCAATCAATCAATCAATCAATCATTAATGCCTGTCGACCAGCTGGCAGATTGCCTGTCAGTTGTTTGCCTAGATTTTTCTTAAATTATTCCAAAGAAATCGGAAATTTATCAAATATTCCCTTTGATAAATTTTTCGAATTCCTAATTTCTCTCCATACAAAGTAGTATTTGCCCCAATTTGTCCTCTTGAATTACAACTTTATCTTCATTTCATGATTTTTCCTGCTTTAAACACTCCATTCCAGCTGATACTTTTGTTAATGTTATTCCACCCCATCTCTCCATTGACAGCTCAGAACATACCACTTAGCAGATCAGCTCGTCTCCTTACTCTCAAGTTTCTCCACCCACAACAAATCGTGTTGCTTTCCTCTGAATATTTTCCAGTTCTCATATCGAGTAATCCTGGTGGCCGTCCCATACACTGGAACTAATCTCTAATAGGGGTCTTACCAGTGACTTATACGCTCCCTCTTTTTCATCTTAACTATATTTTTTAACAATGGAACGTTACAAACAAGTAGTCTAGTCTTGCCGTCCGGTCGTGAGTATAGTGTGCATGGCCCATTCAACCCGCATCATACGCTCGGTAAACTCATAATTTGTTCACTGTGTAGTTCAAGGTGTCCAGATCCTCTGCTGAAGACGGGGGATAAGGAAATATTTCCGCGCCACTGTCTAACCCCCTTGCTCAGTTGCAACTTAGCATTCCTATACCTTCAGATATATCCGGTTTCCCTTGTGATCAAGTGGCTGTTGGCTTGCATTAAGGCTCGAACCCTACTGTCGGCAGCTGTGAAGATTGTTTCCCATGTTCATGCCAGGAAAATGCTGGGGGCTGTATCTTAATGAAAACTCCTCCCTCTTACTAATAGCCCTATTAATGTTAAAAATATTTCTCAGCAGACAAAGTAGGGGTCCCCATACTATGGAAAACGTGAAGTTAAGCAATTTCCTCAGTTGTGCCGAAAGTTGAAGGGCTAAAGGGCCCGGAAATGTTTCGAACTGAGTCTTTATAGATCTATCAAGCTAAAAAAAGAAATCAAAACTCACTTAGGTCTAAATGCAGTTCCTGAAAAACAGCCCAAAAACGCTTGTTTCTTTACTCGTTTTCTTAAATTTAAATTTAAATTTACGTAATTCTTTATATGTGTTCCTTGGTTCAATACACTCAGGCGCATTTAGATTTTTGAAAAATGTCTACACCAAATGTAGTTATAAGGGCTTAAGTGAAACTCGGCATTGACTCACATTAGCGCTCATAGTGGTAAATGAAAATGAAGATGAAATGTCGTATGGCTTTTTGTGCCGGGAGTGTCTGAGGACATGTTCGGCTCGCCAAGTGCAGGTCTTTTGATTTGACTCCCGTAGTCGACCTGAGCGTCGTGATGAGGATGAAATGATGATGAAGACGGCACATACACCCAGCCCCCGTGCCAGCGAAATTAACCAATGATGGTTAAAATTCCGGGAATCGAACTCGGGACCCCTCTGACCAAAGGCCAGCAAGCTAACCATTTAGCCATGGAGCCGGACGCTCGTAGTGGTAAAAAAGGCAAACAGCTAATCTAGTCGACCTTATAAGGAACATTAAGAAAAGGATTGAAATTTTTAGGAATAGCCTAAATAAAGTAATTTTGCATTCTTTATTATAGTTTATTTACCTAAAAATCGTAGCTCATATCCCGAGAATGTTTTCAATATTGAGCTGCTTGCCTGAAGGGCTACAACTGTACATGTATAAAACCTATCGTAGATATCTGTGTCGGTGTGACGTAAAGCAAAGTAAAAGAAACTCCTTTCTGAATAAGAAAATTTATCGTCCCTTCGTTGCATTGCTTAAATATGTTTGGCATTTCTTTTCTTAAATGGTGTAAGACTTATTTCACGCTCCATATCCTTGAGCTGTCTCTAAAGTTTATCATTACACTGATCTTTCCTTGAAGTGTCTCATTACACCAGGTTGACAATAGAATTGAATGAGGAAGCGAGCACGGAAGAGTTCATACTTTAATTGACCGTCCTTTTCGATGATGCAACAGATCAAGTCAAGTGTCACATTGTCTCCAGATACGTGGGAACATCTGATGACAATCGCAAGAGCTGCTGTCACTGGCTGGCACGTTGTAGTGAATTATACCGTAATAGATGCTAGGGTAGTGTCTCTACAGGTGAGTGTATTTGTGACAAGAGAGGGAAGATAATCAACAACAAAATTCTCAATATGTTGAGGAACAAGGAAATAAAAACAGGGTAAAGACCAAACTGTTTTCAGGTATGTGGGATGAATTCATCAACATTTTTTTCCTTCACGTTCTCCCTGAAGGGGAGGGGCAGGCCACCTAGAGGGTAACTCTCTCTGGCCAGGAGAGATGAGGATGGTTAAGGGAGTTGTACGGGAAGAAGAAGGTGGGTGAACTGGGTTTGAAGAGGTGGATAGGGGATATTAGCGGCATTATGGGCAAGGTTGCTTTTATTATTCGATTACTTATATGGTTTTAACTGCAGAAGATATTCACTTCTTGTTTTTGTTTTTCTGGTCAGGCGGGTGAGTGCTTTTACATTAATGTTGCATATATACTGATCTGGAAGAAAGAAAAAAATACATTACATGGTATGAAAAAGTAAACTCAGTCGAACCTCGATATCTGGAACCTTCATTATTCGATTTTCAATATATCGAAGTAACTTCAACTTCCCGGCCGTTGGCCTTATTCTTCACGTGTATTATGCCTCTATTACTCGAAATTCTGTTACACGAATTTATCGATTTCTCGAATCATACGTTTCCTTTCTTGAATTTTGTGCAACATTAACTGTGCTATACGGCATTTGTAGTCTATGAGGAACAGGTAACCAGTAAAGAAAGGGTTACAGTGATGCTGGGAATTAACACGACGGGAACCAAAAGACACACTTCTACTGATCGGAAAATCAGCGAAGCCTTGCTAATTCTCGGGTGTGAATTCATTACCGGTCACGTACGAAAGGAACTCCGTTGACGAATCTTGGCTGCGTGGCTCGAACCCACATGCAGAGTCAGTCGAATGTTTCTCACAGCAATAAATGTTGAAAAGTGGGTGGAAGAAAAGAAGGTTAACAGTAAGAAACAGAAGAGATTAACGTTTTCTTTTTGCCAAAGTGTAAACAGAGGTATGTTTCTTGTTTCACTACTGTATATACTGTAATATTATATCTTCTAAGAACTTACTTTAATGAAGGTAATATTTAAAGCGATGGCGTAAAATACGAGTTTGTTAGTATATTTTTAAATACTGTAAAAAAAATACTGTATTCAGTATAAGCCCGTAGATACATATGGGACCCTCTTTGCGGTGTAGTGGTTAGTGTGATTAGCTGCCAACCCCGGAAGCCCGGGTTCGATTCCCGGCTCTGCCACGAAATTTGAAAAGTGGTACGAGGGCTGGAACGGGGTCCACGCATCCTCGGGAAATCAACTGAGTAAAGGTGGGTTCGATTCCCACCTCAGTCATCCTAGAAGTGGTTTTCCGTGGTTTCTCATTTCTTCTCCAGGCAAATGCCGGGATGGTACCTAACTTAAGGCCACGGCCGCTTCCTTCCCTCTTCCTTGTCTATCCCTTCCAATCTTCCCATCCCGCACCAAGGCCCCTGTTCAACATAGCAGGTGAGGCCACCTGGGCGAGGTACTGGTCATCCTCCCCAGTTGTATCCCTGACCCGGAGTCTGAAGCTCCACGTACCATTTAGTCGAGCAGCTCGTCTCCTTACTCCCAAGTTTTCCCAGCCCAAACATTGCAACATTTTTGTAACGCTACTCTTTTGTCGGAAATCACCCAGAACAAACCGAGCTTGCTTTCCTTTGAATTTTCCAGTTCTTGAATCAAGTAATCCTGGTGAGGGTCCCATACACTGGAACCATACTTTAGTTGGGGTCGTACCAGAGACGTACATGCCCATTCCTTTACATCCTTACTTCAACCCCTAAATACCCTCATAACCATGTGCAAAGATCTGTACCCTTTATTTACAATCATAATTATGTGATGCCAACGGCCGTAGCCGTGTTGAAACACCGGATTCCATGAGATCTCCGAAGTTAAGCAACATTGGGCGTGGTCAAGATTTAGATGGGTTGCCACGCGCTGTTGGAGGGGAGGACAAGGGAATGGAGGAGCGGAAAGGAACTGGCCACCCTACCGTACGCAAACTTCGGCTCAGGCACACCTCCGCGGAGGTTCGGACCTGCCTTCGGGCAGAGTACACCCCCAACCTTAATTATATGATTACCTCAATGAAATTCTACATTGATCCCCGAAAGGAACTTTCACCCCATCTTTGCAGTAATTAAAACTGAGAGGACTTTTCCAATGGGCCATGGGAGGTTAACACTGCAAATAATACAGTTACTTCTGAACAAGAGAACTACGCTGGATCCAAGATGTACAAAGGGATCTAGAAGAAATGTGAATGCAGGAACCAGAGATATACAACAGAGTGATTTTTAAATAAAAAAATAGGCCTGCACAGTACTAGCCAGAAAAATGGACAGAAGAGTGAAAAAGGTTGCAAAGTATGAGAATGAGGTGAAAGGTGAAAGAAGAAACGAAGCTGATAAGAATTAATGTGGTCCTCGGATAGCGAAAACGAAAAGCAGAAGAAGAAAGAAATAAAGAAAGAAAGAGAAAATATAAAGAACAACATTGTCTATGGAACAATGAGAAAAAATAGCGAATAAAGTCAGTTCTTCAATAAATGGAAAAAAAAGCATTATGGGAAAGTATGATGTCAACATTCCAATTTATCGGAACACACAGACGAAATAAAAAAAAAAACCGTCGACATCCCAAGAATATGTCACAAATAGACTAAAAGACACAGTGGTGTCAACATAACAATTAAGAGTAACAAATAATCGAAGAGAACGAACATCATCAACTTAGCAAGAAATAAGAAATAATCAAAAGGAAAGTATGGTAACAACATACCAATTAGTAGGATGAAATAGACAAAAATCTTCTTTTTTTTTTCCTAGTTGCTTTACGTCGCACCGATACAGATAGGTTTCATAGCGACAATGGGACAGGAAAGGGCTAGGGGTGGGAAGGAAGCGGCTGTGGCCTTAATTAAGGTACAGCCCCAGCATTTGCCTGGTGTGAAAATGGGTAACCACGGAAAACCATTTTCAGGGCTGCCGACAGTGGGATTCGAACCTACTATCTCCCGAATACTGGATACTAGCCGCACTTAAGCGACTGCTGCTATCGAGCTCGGTATAGACAAAATCAAGAATATAAATGTCAACGTACCAATTAAAGGAACAAGCAGAGAAATTAATGGTGCCAATATACCAATATACAACAGCAAATAATGAAAAAGAACTAACGTTATCAACATAGCAAGATATAGGGAGAAAAAAAATAATGGTGTCAACATAATTATTTCACAATAACCTTGATAAATGTATGTATGTATGTATGGATGTATGTATGTATGTACGAATGCATGTTCAGTCCTCAATCCAAAGGCGAGTTGGATCCACAGCAACTCCACCAATACCTGTCATAAATGCCCTAGACATCGGTGAAGAGGCATACTATGGAAATGAGGAGTGAGGTAGTTCCCGTTGCTTTCCTCACTGAGTCAGAATTTGCTGTTACATATCAGTCCGCCAGGTCCACTGAAATAACTTATCGAAATTAAAAGAATGCGACACTAAGCAGAATCGTCCGTATTTCTACAAGAATTGAAATATTTAAAACTTACACTATTATAGAGTGGTGCTGGTCGTGATTATTGTTTTAAGATGAAGTACAACGGGGCAACCATGCTCTATATGACATTAATGAGAACAAAAATTTAAAAGTTCCAACATAAAAAATGACAGTATCGGCAAAAAGGGGGAAATTCTTGCTAGGGCATCCAACTCTAATGCTGTGGGAGCGGGAAAAAAGAACAAGTGTTGATCAAGTAGTGCTGTCAGATAGGAAAAATGAAAGTGAAGAGCTGAACCCAGCGAGGTGACGCGTGGTTTGGTAACCATGCTCCCGAGATTAAAGCCCCCGGATACCGTTTTACGCCTGGCAGGGTATACTGTAGATGTATTCTACTGGCCCCATCCCCAGAGGATTGTCTAAAGTGTTCACAACAGCTACTAAGTCAACCAGTCAAGCAAGTGATTGAGGAATGTTGAGCTACGCTCTACCCGTCCCCCAAATTGTTAAAGTAGCAGGTGTATGAGGGTCGAACCTTAAAATCACACTTCGGTCTCTGATACCGAGTTTTATGTCTTGTATGCCAAAACAAATAAACATGATTTCCCTCAACGAGCAAGTCAAAATTTGATGGAAATCTTTCTAACGGATTCTTGATTAAAACTGCGATCACTTTACTCTGTAATAGCCTGCACTGTCACGTCATTCACTTTAAAGTTTGCCTGATCACAAGGCACAGAAAGATGACAGTAGTGGTGGTACTTATTGTAATCGCTCCCTTGTAACTTGGTAAATATTATACTACCCTATTTATTTATTTATTTATTTATTTATTTATTTATTTATTTATTTATTTATTTATTTATTTATTTATTTATTTATTTATTAGCTGCTGTACCCTGCTTCGCTACGGAATTCTACATTGTATACAGAATTGTAGGTTATGTAGTGTATACGTTGTGAGCAAGACTGTATTAAATTGCATAGCTCTTAACGTTACCCTGGGAACGCGACGGAGAAATCACCAAACGTCTTTTCTCAGATGAAGACTGCGCTAGGGAATTTACATTGTAATGGTAGGCCCGCTTGCCTACCATCAGTCACAATCAGGTTCGGGAATTTCATTATAATGGCAGACACTCCCTCTCCACCTGCCTTTTTACAACCTCAGAAAGAAGACTGCCTTAGTGGTTTTCCCAACTGAAATGAACATAGGTCATTACAATGACGTCAGTAGGAATGATTTCACATGAAATACTCGATAATGAAAAACCACACATTTTCTCACTTTTAACGAACAGTACTACGCTGCCGATCTAACAGTCCAAAGTTCCAGAGCTTTAATGACCAGGCCGCAGACAGCCATGATCCGTGAACACTCTTAGTCTTTTTTCGGAGAGGGGGGGAGGTCGAATAGTGGAGAGTCCCAGGGCAAAAACTATGCCCTTTTACTGTTTTGTTTCCTAGGAGTACTCGATGAGTCGGAAAATCACTTCACTACACTGGCGGGGGAAAAATCTATCGGACTTGGAGACAATTTTTTCCTCCAAGCCAGAGGAGATACCCCCTCTTTACTGCTAATTTTGAACAAAATGAATGTGGAATTTAGTAAAAGTGAAGAGGAAGAAGCTCTATTTTTTTTTTTTAAGAAACGGCTCTTTTCAGGGTTGAATTTTGAGTTATTTAGTGAATTGTGGTGCTATAATTTGGAATGTGCCTAAATTGTAATTCTAGATCAGGCCATACTACTACTACTAAGTGAGCCTGTGTTTTAAGAGTGCACACTGCTCATTCAAAATGGCGCGTCAGAGAAGGGATCGAATAGTTGGAATACTATGATGAACTACTGAGTTACGTACCAGCAGTACGGTATCAGAATCAATCAATCAATCAATCAATCAATCAATCAATCAATCAATCAATCAATCAATCAATCAATCAATCAATCAATCAATCAATCAATCAATCAATCAATCAATCAATCAATCAATCAATCAATCAATCAATCACTACTGATCTGCATTTAGGATAGTCGCCCAGGTGGCAAATTCCCTATCTGTTGTTTTCCTAGCCTTTTCTTAAATTATTTCACTGACATTAGATACCGTAGGCCCTATTTATTGAACATCTCCCTTGGTAAGTTATTCCAATCCCTAACTCCGTTTCCTATAAATGAATATTTGCCCCAATTTGTCCTCTTGAATTCCAAAGGTACCTTCATATTGTGATCTTTCCTACTTTTAAAAACGCCACTCAGAAAATGTATGAACCAGAGGAATGACATGCTAAGGAAGAAAGTTTTCTAACTCCCCAGCTATTTTCCGCTAATAATCAGTCAGGCTGTTATGCTAGGTACGTAGCAGTAATCCCATCTATCGGAGTTGGGCGGCAGCATAAGAGACAAAGAACATCACCACAAAACAAACAATGGTCAATATAATGTTATTGTTAATCAATGTTATGCGCTTTCCTTATTGTAGGCCTTCACATTTAGTTTCCTTCCGACTCTGAAAACACCACTGTTTTCATAGTCGGTACGGTAAAATTGAATAAAACCTAAGTGGTCGGAAATTGTATTCACTATACCTTTTGTTATGTAGTACTTTTCGATAGAACCAATAACACAGGTATTTAAAAATTAAATTTTAAGCGACTTCCCCTAAACTACAATTTCATACAGGGCGAATAAAACTGTTTATAACTTAAGATTGTAGTTTCTTATTCCCCGACTCTATATACCGACTTTCATAAATTTGTGTTAACCCATTTTCTCGTGGCTCGTCGTTGATATGGACTTGGCAACAAAAATACAAATTCATGAATATCTGTGTTATCAAAGCTGGTACGGTAACAATGTATGATATAAATGATCTGGAATTTATATAACTTTAGGTATGTAGTATTTATCGATAGGACCACTAATAATATAAATATTTGAGAATTCAATTTCAGGGCTTCCCCTAAACTACCATTTTACTCAGCGGGAGTAAAATGATTTATAGCTTAGATTGTAGTGGCTCGTCCCCCGACTTCACATACTGATTTTCATTAAAGTCTCTTCAGCCGTTTTCTCGTGATGCGTGTACAGTACGTACAGACAGACAGACAGACAGACAGACAGACAGACAGACAGACAGACAGACAGACAGACAGACAGACAGACAGACAGACAGACAGACAGACATTACGGAAAAGTAAAAAGTGCATTTCCGTGTTACTGTGGGCACGACTGATACAGAAATACCATTCTTTTCAAATTCTGAGCAATGTACAGACAAAACTCGTATTAGATTTATTTATTTATTTATTTATTTATTTATTTATTTATTTATTTATTTATTCAATTAATTAATTAATTTATTTATTAATTTATTGGAGGCCCCTTGGGCACGTGGTTCTTCACTCCGGTGTGCTTTCTTCTTTTCCCAGTATTCTTTCATATTTGCACTGGGGGTTGCTTTCCTTTCCTGAGCCCATCTCACTCCTACTCCAGGACACAACGTTTCAGCAGTCGCTGACTGGAGAGTGTCGGATGTTCCGATCAGCATTCTAAATTGATACCTGTTGAATATATCCTTGGCAACAATTTTTAAAATTTCTTGGTCATTTCGAACCAGTTTTCGTCCATTTAGCAGTTGTCCCCTTCCCTCTAGAAATGGTGTCAGTCTCTTGTTGTCCATTCTGACTATGTGGCCGTACAAGATAAGTCTCCTCTTTTTTATGGCTGATGTTCATCATCATCGCTGATCATCTCCAGTTGCCCGAGTGTGGTGTACGAGCCCCCTCCATCTTTGTCTGTCCATGAACCACTGTTCTCTCATAATCTTTTCCCAATCTTGTCCTCTCTCCTCGACATCTTTCTTCACCAGATCCGTCCATTTTCCTCTCGGTCTGCCCACTGGTCTTTTTCCTTTTACTTCACTTTCATATTCTCTCTTATTGCAGTCCTGCTTGCACCCATCCTTCTTATATGGCCAAACCCCTTCAGTCTTGCTTTCTTAATCCTCCGTAGTAGGGAGTCTCCTATTCCCACCTCCTCTCGGACTTTTTCATTCCTGAACTTGTCCTTCCTGGTCTTCTGTATCATGGTACGTAGGAACTTTATTTTTTCAGCTTAGAGTTTTGAGTTGTCAAGTATCCTTAACGTGGTAGTTTTCAAGCTATACGTGAGGATGGATGTATAATATAATTTATAATGTCATCTTTGCTTTGTACTTGTTTATCCCACAGCATTTGTCGTACTTAACCGGCCCCATGGTGTAGGGGTAGCATGACTACTTCTCGCCCGGAGGCCCCGGGTTCGATTCCCGGCCAGGTCAGGGATTTTTCTCTCCACCTGAAAGCTGGTTCGAGGTCTACTCTCAGCCTACGTGATTAGAATTGAGGAGCTATCTGACGGTGAGATGGCGACCCCGGTCTCGAAAGCCCAGAATAACGGCCGAGAGGATGCATCGTACTGACCACACGTCCCCTCGTAATCTGCAGGCTGAGCAGCGGTCGCTGGGCAGACCAAGACCCTTTCAAAGGCGTTAAGTGCCGTAGGGTGGGAGAAGTTGTCTTACTTGGTGGTAAAATTGAGTTGCCTTGCTAATGTCGGGCTTGCCCTTTCTCCATCTACCACCCCTAAATCGTACTTCACTTTCATATTCGCTCTTATAATAATAATAATAATAATAATAATAATAATAATAATAATAATAATAATAATAATAATAATAATAATAATAATAATAATTCGACTGTCCACCTTATATTTTATGGGGTTGTCTTAAAGTACTTAAACGTTGGAACACTGCCCAGTTTGGTGTCCTTAGACTTGTAGGTATTTAAATCATATCTCTGATGTTATGCTCTCTAAATGTTGTTAAAGCTTATTGTTATGCCTGATTCTGTGTTCATCTCCGTCTTTAATGGGGACCATGATTTTTCTAAGGATCTTTCCTTCTTTCAGTTCCAAATTCCTGAGTTGTCCGTTTTTCACCATTTTCAAGCATTCTAGGGGCATACAGTACGGAAAGTCTTAACTACGCTTTCATAGTGTCGGAGTTTGAGCTGAAGGGAAAGGGATTTGGACTTGTAAACGTTCTAACAGAGATGGAAAGTTCTCTCCAGTTTGGAATATTCATTTATTTATTTGTTTATTTATTTATTTAGTTCGGGTCTCAAAGTCATGCATGACGCTACGCCATGGAGTATGTACACATCAAATGCGGCTGAATGCACCCAAGTTCTCAGTGACAGTTTCTAGTAGGTGGAGGAATGACTCAATTGAAGAACAGGTTGGAACTATCATGAGTGAGAGAAGAAGGGAAAGGAGCGGGTGTGGCATCATACAGGAAGTGATACGAGGACCCTTCACAAGGTGTGTACATCTCGGGAAAACCCGTTGATTGCAGCGCGGAACGAATTGTAACCTGACATCTTCCGGGAGGTTCGATAGTTGCACTAGTAGAATGTCCCTGGGGTGCTGTTCGTCAAGGAAAACTTGAAGATCGAGCGAGTGATCGCGTGGGAGGGCGCGCGTAGCTGTCAGCATGCATTCGGGAGATAGTAGGTTCGAACCCCACCGTCGGCAGCCCTGAAGATGTTTTTCCGTGGTTTTTCATTTCCACACCAGGTAAATGCTGGGGCCTTACCTTAATTACTTTCCACTTTTAGCCCTTTCCTAACCCCATCGTCGCCGTACTATCTATGTTGGTGCGACGTAAAGCAAACTGAAAAAATAAAAGTGTTTTTTGTTCTGGATGATTTCCAACAAAAATCAAAGAGTTGTGTTACGGAAATTTGGAATTTAAAAGAAAAATTGGAGCAAGTTGGAGCAGGTATTCATTTATTGGAAGGGGAATTACTGATTTAAATATTTTTTCAAGGGAAATGGTCCATAAATTCTCAAGTTCTTGGAAATCATTTAAGTAAAGGCTAGGTAAACAATTTATAGGGAATCTGCCATCTGGGCGACTGCCCTAAATGCGGATTATTAATAATGGATTGATATGTTAATTAATTAATTGATTAATTTATTTATTAATTGATTGGTTGATTGATTAATTAGTTGTTTGATTAATTGAATAATTAATTGATTGACTGATTGATTGATTGATTGATTGATTGATTGATTGATTGATTGATTGATTGATTGATTGATTGATTGATTGATTGATTGATTGATTGTACTTGTTAAAACACCTGTTACGTTATTTACCAGCCACCGCACAGGCTATCTTTAGCGATCAGTTCCCTAACTCGGTAATATTCGTATGCGTAGCTAGTAATATATTGAAATAGCAAGAACGATTTTATCGCCCCGACATTTCGGGTTTTGTGAAAAAGCTTGTAGTCTTGGTATGCTTTCCGTTTTATTGCGCTGTTTTCTGGTGTTACTACAGACGACAAACCGGAACATATATTCATTTATTGGAATGGGAATTATGTATTGGAATAATTTATTGTCCGCCTCTGTGGTGTAGTGGTTAGCGTGATTAGCTGCCACCCCCGGAGGCCCGGGTTCGATTCCCGGCTCTGCCACGAAATTTGAAAAGTGGTACGAAAGCTGGAACGGGGTCCACTCAGCCTCGGGAGGTCAACTGAGTAGAGGTGGGTTCGATACCCACCTCAGCCATCCTGGAAGTGGTTTTCCGTGGTTTCCCCACTTCTCCTCCAGGCGAATGCCGGGATGGTACCTAACTTAAGGCCACGGCCGCTTCCTTCCCTCTTCCTTGCCTATCCCTTCCAATCTTCCCATCCCTCCACAAGGCCCCTGTTCAGCATAGCAGGTGAGGCCGCCTGGGCGAGGTACTGGTCATACTCCCCAGTTGTATCCCCCGACCAAGAGTCTGAAGCTCCAGGACACTGCCCTTGAGGCGGTAGAGGTGGGATCCCTCGCTAAGTCCGAGGGAAAAACCGAACCTGGAGGGTAAACAGATGATGATGATGAATAATTTATTACGGGAAATGTTCCGTTCATTTGCAAGTACTTGGACATCATTTGAAGTGATTAGGTGAAATGACGTGAATCGGCTTGACTGCAGTACTACGAGAATAGTTGTCTGAACACTGGCTTATAAGAGATGTTTTTAAAGTGAGACGTTGTATGTCTAACGCTTGTCCCATTTCTCTACGAGTTCGCGTATGAAGTGAGATGAATCTCGGTAGCGAAATTTTAAGACCGGATGGTTTTCATGACGTTAACCTCATCAGAGGAGTTAATGAGATGTTATTAATGATGTGTTATGTATGACAGTAGGAAGAGAGAAGGCGAAATCCAATGCCGTCACTTAACTTACTCCTGTCGAATATTCCAATTAGTTGCTTTACGTCGCACCGACACAGATAGGTCTTATGGCGACGATGGGACAGGGAAGGGCTAGGAGTGGGAAGGAAGCGGCCGTGGCCTTAATGAAGGCACAGCCCCAACATTTGCCTGGTGTGAAAATGGGAAACCACGGCAAACCATTTTCAGGGCTGCCGACAGTGGGGTTCGAACCTACTATCTCCCGAATACTGTATTCTGGCCGCACTTAAGCGACTGCAGCTATCGAGCTCGGTACTGTGGAATATTACGAAGGGATCTCTCTATATTCAATGGACGAATCACCATCAACAGGGTCATACGCCCTTACTCCATTTGAACACTGAGAAGAGATTTGAGATTTAATCCAGGTTTTTGACACGCAATCTAGTGATTAGAAATTGTTAAGCACCATCTCTACTATCCTGCCAGCCAACATTCTGATCGTGAAATGTTTTTCTACCAACGAGACTCGAAAGCGGCTCACCATGTTGTCAGACCATAGAGACCTGATGCCATAACGATCACGGCCATCAGTTGGGCTTTTAAAAATGCAGCATTGACCCCTCGAATATTAAATTGCATTCGAGGTAGAATGAAATGGCGTATGGCTTTTAGTGCCGGGAGTGTCCGACGACTTCGGCTCGCCAGGTGCAGGTCTTTTGATTTGACGCCCGTACGCGACATGTGCGTCGTGATGAGGATGAAATGATGATGAATACGACACATACACCCAGTCCCCGTGCCAGGGAATTAACCAATGATAGTTAAAATTACCGATCCTGCCGGGAATCGAACCTGGAACACCTCTGACCAAAGGCCAGCACGATAACGATTTAGCCATGGAGCCGGACGCATTCGAGGTAATTTTTAGATAAAAACTTTTAAGCTCCTTAGGCTTTTTCGATCATTTCAATGGTTTCTTTCTAGGAACGTTATTTTTGATATAAAGGCCAAAGGCAGGCATTTATACAAGTGGAGACACATGGTTCCCCTAGCGTACCGTCATTGCATTGTCCTACATAAGAGGCTTGCAGTGGTGTCTCAACAGCGCACTAGCCGCCAGGTGTAGCAATTCAACTAAAGAGCCAACTGCTACACTGGGGCGAAACGCTGGTAATTTCACGATTGAAGAAGCCTTAAGAGCTTAAATGATTTTAACATTTACAGTCGATGAAATTAAATTTCGGTCTCCTTCTAGGAACCTTATTGTTGATAATTTGCAGATAGATATTGATTTTATACTCTTAAATGTTAACCTTGCCCGTCTCTGCGGTGTAGTGGTTAGTATAATTAGCTGCCGCCCCTGCCACGAAATTTTAAAAGTGAAAAGAGAGCTTGAACGGGGTCCATTCAGCCTCGGGAGGTCAATTGAGTGGAAGGGGTTCGATTCCAAGCTCAGCCATTGTCGATGTGTTTTATCGTATTTTCCCACTTCTCCTCGAAGCAAATGCCGGGATGGTACCTAAGGTAAGGTCACGGTCGCTTCCTTTCCTCTTCCTTGCCTACGCCTTCCAATTTTCCCACCCACTACAAGGTCCCTGCTCATCATACCAGGTAAGGCCGACTGGGCGAGGTACTGGTCCTCCCTCCCAGTTGTATCCGCAACCAGGACACTGCCCTTGAGGCGCTAGTGGTCGGATGCGCCTCGCTAGTCCGAGAGAAAAACCAATTGTGGAGGGTGAACGGACAAAGAAAGAAAGAATGTTAACCTCGCAAAAGCTCGACAAAATCGATATTCGCCGCACTGTACATTCGTCTTGCCTGCTACAAATGTGAAATTAACTTAAGAATAAAACGTGGCTAGGACTGGATCTTCGAACGGTTTGACGTCGACACACGTAGCTGCACAGCAGTGCGTATACTGAATATTTGAAGCGGACGATATTGCTGAAGATTAAGTAAGCCATGCAAGAACTGGTTTGCACTGAGAAAGGAGTAGAAAGCTGTACACTTCACTTTCTCTGTCAAGGTTATGTTGTGCAGGAAGGACAGTTCCTGCAGTCTGTGTTTCAGTAAATCTCTCTATGGTTTATTCCTCTTGTCACCAGTGAACCGCCCACTCGGCTGCTCACTATGACTTATCTCATGGAGCATGTACAATTCACGTGTCTAGCTTTCTAGAATACATAATAAAGTAAGACTTTTTATACATGCGGTTGAATAAAGTTTACTTCATGTTAATAACAATGGCGTATGGCCTCTAGAGAGTCCTGGTGCAGTTCTTTTTCGAGTAGACGGCCTATTAGGTGACCTGCATGTCTGTGAAGATGAGGGCCCTACCTAGGATGATTTCTAATGTTGAATACACCACACACACCCAGCCCCTGAGCCACTGGAATTAACCCGGCCGGGAATCGAACCCGGGACCCCTGAACCGAAGGCCAGTACGCTAACCATTCAGCCAACGAGTCGGACTACTTCATGTTACAAGTTTGAGACATCACTGTATACAGCCGTGCGTACAAAGGGCTCCAATGAATTTGTGTCTGATTTTAAGGCTTGAAAGAGTAAAAATCGAAGGTGAGGCTAGGATTCTAATGATTTTGCAGATATTTATTGATAAGCCTATTTTATTGTAGAGTGAATTATAAATCTATTTCACACTGAAATGTTTGTTAGTGAATCTTAATGCATTTTTCTGCAAATTGGTAATAGGGATTTTTTAAGTTTTGATTGCACATTTATTATCTTTAACGAATTGTTGGATATTGCAGACAATATTGTGGTCTTGGTAACGAACAGTAATGAAGCACTAGAACAATTTGATGCACTGAACTGGTGGACTGAAAAGTATGGTGTGAAAATCAGCGGAGAGAAAAGCAAGGCCATGGTGATATCAAGAGGAAAAAAGGTGAGAGAAAGGCATTGTGAAAATTAGCGTTTAAAGCCTTGAAATTGATGACACATTCAAATACGAGGGCAGGTCAATACGTATCTGCTATCAATCTTTATAATTTACTACAAAAACAGTACACACGTTTTATTGATATCATTTTTCAACAGTCACACTGCTTTTCAATGCACATGGTCCACCTTTTCACAAGCTTTCTGATACCCTCTGCAAGAAAGGGTATTTGGTTGCGCAGCAAGCCATGTATGCACCGCTTCCTTCACCTGTTGATTTCATATGCAGAACCAGGGCTTATGTGCATATGGTTTGCCACGTCACCAACAGTCACTCTTCCGTTATTCAGGATCGTATCACGCACTTGTTCAATACTGGGATCAGTTACGGCTGCAGATGGACGTCCGGATCTTTCTTCATCCTTCACGCTCGCGCGACCCCTTTTGAACTGTTCAGTCCATTGGTAAACACTTCGCTGTGGCAAAACATTGTTCCCATATTGTACTGAATGTCTTCGATGAATTTCCGCTCCTTGTATACTTTCAGAGCACAAGAAAAAAAAAAAAAAAAAAAAACGGATTACAGAACGCTATTCTTCCTTGTTGTAAACAAAGATTGGCGCGGATTTGATAACGCTGAAACCTACCACAGACGTAGACAACGGTGCCATCTAGCGGCTGTTTATCACACAAAGCCATTGAGCTAACCTAAAGGCAATTAGAACAAAATTGCAAATATTTATTGACTTGCCTACGTACTTAGGGAGTGTATTAATGCAGAATACAAGGCTGGATATGGAGATTAGAAAAAGGTGCAACAAAGCAATGCATTCTACCAGAGTGTAAGAAACCTTGTCTGGAATGAGCAAGTGTAAAGAGATATAGTACAAAATGTGTTGTGCATCCATACTGACCTGGACAATGCCAGGTAGGGAGGAGAGTAGAATTCAAGCCAGCGAAATGAAATACCTAAGAAGTATGATAGGAAAGACAAGAGAAAGACAGAAGAAAGAAGGAAGGAAGTCGCAAAAGAAAACCTACATGAGGGAACAATTAAAAATAATTCGTGTGGCTATTTCTAGCCGGGTGCAGCCCTTTTAAGGCAGACCCTCCGATGAGTGTGGGTGGCACCTGCCATGTGTAGGTAACTGCGTGTTATTGTGGTGGAGGATAGTGTAATGTGGTATGTAAGTTGCGGGCATGTTGGGGACAGCACGAACACACAGTCCCCGAGCCAAGGGATTTAAACATTTAAGGTTAACATCTATCACCCGGCCTGGAATCGAACCTATGCACCAAAGGCCAGCACGCTAACCATTTAGCCACGGAGCTGGACAATGAGAGAACTGATAGGTATAAACTGAGATGGCTTGGACATGTAAATAGGGTAGAGGAGGAAATAAAACCAATATAGATGACGAAGATAGAAGCCTCCGTGGCTCAGGCGGCAGCGCGCCGGCCTCTCACCGCTGGGTTCCGTGGTTCAAATCCCGGTCACTCCATGTGAGATTTGTGCGGGACAGGTTTTTCTTCGGGTGCTCCGGTTTTCTCTGTCATCTTTCATTCCAGCAACACTCTCCAGTATCATTTCATTTCATCTGTCAGTCATTAATCATTGCCCCAGAGGAGGGCGACAGGCTTCGGCAGCCGACACAATTCCTATCCTCGAAGCAGGAAGGGGACTGCTTCCATTCCATCCCTGACCCGGTCACTGGTTGGAAACAGGCTGTGGATTTTCATTATCTTGATGAAGATAAAGTTCGAAAGAGAGGAAGACCTAGAAGAAAGTGAAGCGATTCAATAAAGAGGAGAGCAAGAAGAAGAAACCCGGACTGGGAGAAAATGATGAAAGAGGAGAGAGGAAGATGCAGAAGTGCCATAAATGCTTCTACCCGCAGGAAATGGGCAAGGGGAAAGGAGAAGTATGATTAAATATGTTTTCGAAAATAAAGGTGTTGGTGCAAAGCCTTCAAGAGCTGATGTTTTGCCGGTAGAAACGTTCTTTTTTAAAGCACGCGACATATTTTATTTTAAGTATGCTTCTCTAGTGTTTGAAGTGGAAAGCAGCTTTTTAATGCTTTATTAGCAGACAATAGGCGGTCGTTCTTTTTTCAAAATCTTCAACCGAGCGAGTGGGCGGGCGGTTTGCGCCACGAACTTGTCAGCTTGTATTGAGGAGATAGCGCGTTCGAACACGACTATCGGCAGACCTTACGGGTATACTGTGGCCGTACCTTAATTAAGGCCACGGTCGTTTCCTTACCTTTCCTATCCCATCGTCGACATAAGACCCATCTGTGTCGGTGTGACGTAAAGGAAATTCAAAAGAAAAAGAAGCGATTGTGCATTGCAAAACTGAAAAAAAATGTACTGTTGTGGTAAAACACCCCTAGCACTCATAGGTGAGGCGGTGAAATATAAAAATAAACGGAAATGACAAATAATAATGTCGATTACATTGTTTACGTGGTCGCTGGGTTGAACTGTGACACTTCGCATGGTTAAGTCATACTTCAGCCGCAATCAGTATGGAGTTTTAGAAGGGGTGGAAATGGATGTAAAAATAACCGAGATTATGGATGTAAGTGGGTATGTTCCAGAATAGCTCTCGACGAATCTTGGTACTCATATGATTTACCATGTGGAAATGCAATGTTATGGGGATCAAACATCACAGCCCCCGCTGGGGGGGGGGGGGCGTAATGGGAGGGGATGACGTGTCAAAATGATGGAAAATAACCGATATTTATGTCGAATCCATTGTTTATGTGTCGCTGATACGAATTTTGACACTGCGGATACAGTTTAACTCCACGTTAAGCCTCCATTGCGTCAGGGCGAGGGGGAGCTGAGAGGGGCTTAAAACTAAATGGTCTAAAATGATCGAGATTAGTGTTGAATCCACTGCTTTTGGAGTCGCAAGGGTTATTGGTGACAGTCTCAATAAAAGTTGAAATCGTGTACATCATATCTATAGAGCGACAGGTAAATACACTCATGTTCATAAAAACCAGAACACCTTGAAAGAGTAGAGATAGGAAGTTAATATTCACACGATATGTTATGAAGAAATGATTAGCATTTGAACTATGTCGGCCCTCAGGTTCAAGGTCCACATCGATATCTCAGCGCACCTCCACCGACTGGTAAAATATGCCCGCGGCTGTCGTTGACGCTATAAACTGAAGGTAATGGATCAGTGTGACTTAAGCAGACGTGCAGGATGCCTCGCATACATATTCGAAAACCTGCGAGTGAGTTTGAAAGAGGGCGCATTATTGGCATGAGAGAACGTAATCCCTCCATCCGGGAAATTGATGCTCGTGTGGGACGAAGTACGTCGGCAGTGCTACAGGTGTGTACAGAATGGTTCACAGAAGGCCGTAGAACACGACGAGATGGGTCTAGTCACACCACCCAGACCACTCCCCGAGAAGATCGACACATCATCCTAATGGCATTGCAGGACAGATCTGCGTCCTCCTCGGCTCTGGCGCAACAGCAGTGTAACACATCGTACACTATCAGGAGTAACAGTCCGTCGCCGTTTATTACGGTCTGGGTTATCGGCGCGTCGTCCACTTCTCCGTCTACCTTTGACTAATGTGCATAAAAATCCTAGAGTGCAATGGTATATGGAACGACGTCACTGGCTACAGGAATGCCAGCAAATAGTGTTTTCGGACGAATTCAGGTTCTGTTTCTTTGAAAATAATGGCCGCATTTTGGTTCGCCGCAGACAGGGAGAGAGGCATCACATTGACAGCTTTCGCACAAGACATGCAGCGCCAACTCGAGGCATTATGGTGTGGGGTGCTATTGGGTACTACCACAAATCACAGTTAGTGAGTGTCCAGGGCACTGTGACCAGTTCGACCTACGTGAATGACATCCTGCGACCCGTAGCCATACCCTTTCTGCACGACACCCCAGACGCCATATTTCAGCAGGAAAATGTGCGACCGCATGTTGCTGCACGAACACGTGACTTCTTGTTGTCATGGGATGTCAGACTTTTGCCCTGGCCCACCCGATCACCGGACTTTTCGCCAATCGAAAATGTGTGGGATATGGTGAAGAGACGGGTGTGGTGCTGTGACTCATTGTCAACCACCAAAGATGAACTGTGGAAGCTAGTGAATGCAGCAAGGATTGTTATACCCCAGGACGCCATTCGCGGCTTATAGCGTCGATTCGATCACGCATTGAACAAGTTATGTGCTCATGGAGGACCCAGTGCTTACCAGGCAACAGGACACAAGCTAAAGATAGGTGACTGAAATGCAGTGTTGCCAACTTGGCGGATTTTCCGCTAAATTTTGCGGAATTAGAAGACTGTCGGCGGAGAAATATATCATTTAGCGGACAGCGGATTTTTTGGCGGAATTCTAGATTTATTATAGCGGAATTTAGCGTTTTATCCATTTTACGGTTTTTAAAAATTTGTACTCCAGTCTGTCTCTGAGCTATTCCGTATTTCTTGTCAGGAGCTAGCAGTCACATGAGGAAAATATGTTATTTGGATTTGATGTTATGGCATCATGGTATCATAATTTGTAATGCGTGGGGAAAGGGTACTCATCTCTTAGTTGACGAATGACGACAGATAATGAAACTGTGAGAGAGTAGCATTTATATTTATGCTATGAAGGAAGACCGTTTAATGAACTGGTCTGTTCTGTTCTGTGTGTGGCCCTTGAGGTAGGGGATTCACCTAGTTGGTACCCGGCAGTAAAACGCCTACAAGTTTTAGCTCGCCGGCTCGCAGGAAGGGGGTTAATCCCAGTGAAACTCACAGATGAGGTGAGTGCAGACATTTATTATTATTATTATTATTATTATTATTATTATTATTATTATTATTATCAGAATGTTGGCCGGCAGGGTAGAAGAGGTGGTGGTATACACTTTCTAATCACTAGATTGCGTGTCAAAAGCCTGGATTAAATTCCAAACCTCTCCGCAGTGCTCATACGACGCTATTGATGGTGATTCGTCCGTCGGATGGGGACGTTAAGCCTTGAGCAGACCCCTCGGTGCTATTCGACAGGAGTAGGCTATGTGCCGGCACCGGGTTTCACCCTCTCCCTACTATCATATCGTTAATTTCATCTCATTAACTCCTCGGATGAGGTTGACGTCAGGAAGGGCATCCGGTCATAAAAACCCGCCATGACAGATTCATCTCACCTCATATCCGACCCCGTAGAGAAACGGGACAAGGGTTGGACAAACATTATTATTATTATTATTATTATTATTATTATTATTATTATTATTATTATTATTATTATTATTATTATTATTGCTCATTTTTATTGCTCATTATTTGAGATCGGAACTTTAGCGGATTTTTAGTAGTATTTAGCGGATCTTGAAAATATAAGTTCGCAACACTGCTGAAATGCTAATCGTTTCTGCAGAACATACTAATAAACATGTCCTGTGATTATGAACTTCCTATCTCTAGTCTTTCAAGGTTATCTTTTTCTTATGAACATGGGTGTAGTCTACATATAGTTATCACATTTTTTAAACGGATAAAATACTTCGCCGCTAATTCGAGCTTTCACAAGCACAAACTTTTACTGAAACATTAAATAACCTAAAACTTGAAATCCAATACATCTACATAACTCTAAAACTACATAGTATACCGTAAAACATCAATCAACATCTCAAAAAGGAATGCTATAAGAAAATCACTTCACACATAACTAACTGGCAATACAAATCTTAAAGGGAAATATTCAAAAACTATCCGAGCAACGCCGGGTTCTACAGCTAGTTTAAATACAAATTTGGTTAAATAAACTTGATCTTAGCTAAATTATATTTTAATTTTGGCTTTATCTTCATATCTGACAACAAAACCACATATTAATTTTTTTTAAGTTGATAGATTTAATTGTGTTATCACTTGTAATGGTAAGCTAGTAGCAAGCTAAACCTATATGATTGTAAGCCGTAGTGTTAAGCACTGAAAATGCTTAAGTTATGTGTGGATTTTGTATATGATGATGCTGGATTTAGAATGTTAAACTAGTAGTATTTCTTGTAATATTTTGTTTACAAGGAACTGCTTGTTGTACTCTTGTTTTTGTTGCTGGTTTATTATGTATTAACTTTATTATCAGACTACTGAAAGTGAACATTGCCACCCAGATCTTTCCCAATAGGGAACATGCATGATCCGGGGTTTTAATTAAAAATATGCTAATCTGATTTTAAATTTCATGCAGAATTCAAAAATGTGATCAGAATGTACAAATAATAACTCCAAACATGATAAAAATCTACGAAAATGTCACGTCACGCAAGTACGCGATCTCATTGGTCTGACGTCATCGTACAGGTTGACTGAATTAGCAGACGAAATAACACATAGCGTGCTGTGAGAAGCAGGATACACTTCGCGTATTTCTACTTTACGTCAGTGTCTAGTATGGTTAAATTCGAGGTCTATACATCGGATAATAATCTGAGTGGTATATTTTAGACTTAAAATGAATCCTGCGCAGACAGTGAGGCAGAAAACTTATAAATGGTGTAGAGTTCCGATGTGCAATAGCACATCGCATACCATACCAAACAAATTGTTTATACATGTTCCAAAGACGCTAAAACTAGGGAGAAATGGATTTTGGCGAGCCGGAGAAATGCTGGTGATATATCGGAAAAGTCTACAGTTTATTTTTTGAAGATTTTAACGTAAGACGAATTTGTTTGAATTTTCAAATCACTTTTCCATGTCAGCTGTTCTAGTGGTACAACTTTAAATTTTAATGTATGATGCTTTATTTAAATGCTTCAATTACAACTTGGAATATGAAAGTAATGAACAGTGCATTAAATAATGCTGATTATTAAAGTATTCTCCAAACCTAACCTATGTTTTGGGTGATCCATGTCAAGATAATATATCAAAGGGGTTATGAACCATTTTGACAGCTCTAATTCTACCAATATATCTTGGCATGGAACAGTTATGTATGTCTTTATTGAAGAGCTTAATTGGTAAAGAAGTTTAGGCTATATCTAAGTACTCTATAATGTAACAAAGAATAGGCGTGTACATCATGAAAGGAAACAACGTGAATTTAACAAATGTATAACTCTACACAAAACCAATGCTTGTCTGTTGGGGTCTTATAAGTTAACAATGCTCAATTATAATAATTATCATAATATTAATGAAATAAATAACATAATTGCACACAGGTGAAAATAGTGATGTAGGTGTTTAAAATATTATCCAACTTAGCCTAAGTTTTAGGGTATACAAGCCAAGTCAATAAACCGAAGGGTAAAAATACCGCGCGAGTTGGCCGTGCGGTTAGGAGCGCGCAGCTGTGAGCTCGCATCCGGGAGATAGAAGGTTTTGAACCCCACTGCTGGCAGCCCTGAAGATGGTTTTCCGTGGTTTCCCATTTTCACACACCAGGCAAATGCTGAGGCTGTACCTAAGGCCACGGCCGCTTTGTTCCCATTCCTAGGCCTTTCCTGTCCCATCGTCGTCATAAGACCTATGTGTGACGGTGTGACGTAAAGCAAACAGCAAAAACAAGAAAAGAAGTAAAAGTCACAGCACCCAAAGACATTCCTGTATTGAGCGACTAAAATGTCACCAGGACACTTTTCTTTCCTGATATGCTCAGCTTGTTAAAATCCAAATGTAATTAATGTTATTGGCTTCACGCCCCGCTAACTACTTCTACGATTTTCGGAGACGCCGATGTGCAGGAATTTAGTCCTGCAGGAGTTCTTTTACGTGCCAGTAAATCTACCGACACGAGGCTGACGTATTTGAGCACCTTCAACTACCACCGGACTGAACCAGGATCGAACCTGCCAAGTTGGGGTCAGAAGACCAGCACCTCAACCGTCTGAATCACTCAGCCCAACTTGTGAAAACTAGATGAAGTCATATTTATCTTTATCATGTTTAACTTTTTCCCTCCACAAAGATATTTAATTCTCTTTCATGGGCCCAGGAAGTGGGTAGGCCAGTTGCCCCAACCATAAATATATAATTTTTCAGAAATGATAGGTTATAGACCTACAGTACTATGATCTTTCTTTCTTTCTTTCCTTCTTTCTTTCTTAATCAGTTTATCCTTCAGGGTTGGTTTTCTCTCGGACTCAGCGAGGGATTTCACCTCTACCACTTCAAGGGCAGTGTCCTGGAACGTGAGACTTTGAATATGGTGATGAATGGTGAGGAGGGCCATTACCTCGCCCAGGCGGCCTCACCTGTTATACTCAACAGGGGCCTTGTTGGAGGATGGGAGGAACGGAAGGGATAGACAAGGAAGAGGGAAGGAAACGGCCGTGGCCTTAGGTGCCTGGAGGAGAAGTAGGAAAATACGAAAAACCACTTCGAGGATGACTGAGGTGGGATTCGAAACCCTTCTACTCAGTTGACCTCCCGAGGCTGAGTAGACCCCGTTCCAGCCCTCGTACTATTTGTTTTCAACTTTCATGGCAGAGCCGGGAATCGAAACCGGGCCTCCGGGAGTGGTACACATTAACCACTACACCACAGAAGCGGACTAATACTATAATGCTACCTATATGTTTATGTTAGTGCTGAAATCCGATTTCTTACTTTACTAATGCTGAAAGCCCGAAAATGTAATGTTATTCTTTAATAGGGGAATCAGTCTAGAAGGAAATGTTGAAAGTGATGCGATATCTATCCAGATTCGTTGTTATCCTAATACTATGGGTTACAGTTACATTGCACGTATATAAAAGACGCCACTTACAAACTTGCTTGTTATCCGCTAATTTCTGCGGCCACAAAAGTCTCATTTTTCAAGAATGATGACATCTATACATGGTAGATTGTCTGACTGTGCTGTTTTGAACCTTTCTTCTGTCATTTCGAAGTTATTCGCGATCATGAATAATAAACAATCGGCTTTTAGCAACGGCTGATGCACAACGGCTGGTAGAGCTCCATGCGGTACTGGATCGTGACGTCACAGCGCGCCGCTTACGTCAGAGGCCGTTTCACTCGCCTTGCGGAAAGGCACTATTAAATATTTTTTTAATGGTAGAAAACAAGCCAACATACCACAATGTAATACGTTTACGTACTATTTCATTGGTGTACTTTTCAAAAAAAATATTTTTGGAAATGATGCATGTTCCCAATTGCAATGCAATCTTGTTAATAATAATAATGATAAGATTTTTTTAGAAACCTCAAACCCAACAGGAGGGAAGGTAGAAAAAGTCAAGAGCTTCAAATATCTTGGTGAGTTGAGCCAGTCTAGTGGCTTAGAACAGGATGTAATCAGGGCAAGAATCAGAAAGATGGAATTAGCTTACCAGTTGACGAAAGATGTGTAAAACAAGAAATCATTAAGACTGGGAACAAAACTAAGCGGTATAATACCGTGGTCAAACCAGAAGTGCTATACGCTGCTGAGGCCTTGCATGTAACAAACAGAGGATTGCTGGAACAACTGGAGATGAAATAAAGGAAGATGCTAAGGAAAATTTTGGGACCTATATACGTTGGTGAACAACGAAGATTAGGACCTAACAAAGAGACTGAGCGAATTACAGAATCGATGAAGAAGAGATGAATACAATTTTATGGACATCTCCTACGTATGAATTAAGAGAGTCTGACTCGAAAACTCGTTACACTTTTCGAATGAAAAAAAAAAATCCCAGGTAGTTTATGGAGATACATGTTGATATGGAGAAAATGGGCATTAGTCATGAAGACACCCAAACCATGAGTCACTTTCGATAATTAGTTTCAGACTTCAGAGGCTTCCAAGAAGAAGGAGAAAAGATATCTTCAAAAGTGATTTCTTCAGAAGAAAGAAGGAGACAGGTAAGCCAACGAATGAAGCTATATTGGCAGAAGATCAAAGCCAGGGGAGGGAAAAGATGATCCAGGATACGGTAGTTGGCACTCCATGGTCCATAGTGGCCAAAATCTAACATAATAATAATAATAATAATAATAATAATAATAATAATAATAATACGTTTGAATCCCACCGTCTCCAGCCTCTAAGATGGCTTTCCGTGGTTTTTCATTTTCAAACTAGTAAATTCTGGGTCTATACTGTACCGTACCCAGGGGTAAATACCCTCTAGGACGATGCCTCCATTCCTGTATGAACATCCGACTAACTCATGGTTGGGCAGAGTGTGGGTTGGTTGTCGATTGGGTCAGGATAAAGTCGAAGTTCTACACTAAAATAGTAATCAATGACAGGAAATGGAGGTATAACACGAATGAGAAACAATCATAGGGGGTAAGATGGATTTATTAACAAATATCCCCGATCAAATCACACGAAAATAATTGAATAAAAAAATAATAACTTATAAAAAATGAACCCAAAGTAATAAAATAAATCGAAATCAAAAACGTTAAATGAGTGATAATACAAATTTGACATTAAAGGAAAAACAAGTTCAATAAAGAACATATATAAAAATCAAGACTGAGTATCTTCTCATAGTCCAATGTTTATGTTGTATGGCAACAAGTGTATGCAAACACTGCCATGTGGTATTTCGGTATGGAGTTTCACACTATCGCATCCCAACGATACGGTTTCAAAATTAAGTTACTCCCGAGAGTCATCAAACTATTTTCGTAAAATCAAAGTTACATTATATAAAAAAATTACGACGGAAAGAAAAATAATTAAGACGCACTGGACGCTATGTAAGAAATGCAAAATACTAGGGGCAAATCCTACACTATATTTACAATAATTCAAATAATCAAACTAAACATATATATACATCGGATATCGAGTAAAGTCTTAAATGCTACACTGCTTCTAATGTGAATCCCGGTTCACTACAAAGGATCTAGACAGAACTAGATAAACCAACGATACATCAGCACTCGGGCTGTTCCCTTTAACAACAACGAGACAAGGTATACAATCACAAAATAATAAGGTAAAACCATCCTGTAAGAGAAAAACATATAAATAATCCTTGATGTCATGAAGAAAGCAATGGGCAACATTGCCTCCTTCTACTGCGTTTGAGCGCTCAACAGCGCGGTCATCCGTCATGTACTTCCGGGTAGATTACGAGCTGTAAAGAAATATTGAACTCCACTACGCTAAAGATTGGATTTTGTCTCCCGTGGCCGCCACAAGGAAATACTGTCTCTTTCACACATGCCGATAACACAGGCCAGGACTCAACTTGCCATAAGATAACGCCCATCATCAACTACACGGAAACTCCCGTATATTAATTTCTTCTTCGCATGCTTGGGCCATTTAACAACATCAGACTCAATAGTCTGGAATTAACACTGTCCATTCTGATCACAATATACTCAGAAGACGCTAAGCAGGCACACACACATCTGCATAATTTCTCTCTATCTTGTCAAGCATACAATCGGCCTGCACCAATACATTATAATTAAGCATGCAATTATTATCTCATCATTCCTCATGAATCCTACTGGCCTTTCCACATAACGAGACGCTGTTCAAGTCCTTGGCAGACCATCAGGCAAACAGAATCCAACTTAACTTCAAAGATCTTAATTTAACAACGACGTTCTACGGCTCCTTCTGGCAGCTTCTATAAAACCATGCATCATGCAAAATAGCTATACCTGTCTCTCTAAATAAGCGAAATAAAATGAATTGATACGTGTTTGACGTAATATAGAAATGAACCTGTCGATCTAGCCCTTCTAGCATATGTTTAAGGAAAACTCGGAATATCCTACGCTAAGTACTATATTTACAACAATAACTGATCCTATCAATCCCTCATTTTCCCAAACATCTAATCATAAAGCAAAATGAAAATAAAATAAACATGCATTAATCTCGTATCCGAATCTACCATAGTGACAAAATTAAACAAATACATGCCGTCAGGCTTACTTTAAATGAAAATGAAAATTCTATCTACACTGCCCTAGTACCTTAACATAACTTACATATCATGCCATATATAATACGTGCATCTTACTTTATGATGACTCTCGGGATACCAGGATAGCAGCTTACATCCCCACTAATTTTGGGATCTACACCATGATAATCACATCCTTAACATGTGGGAATGCGCTTCCTTCCTCTGCAGGTGCATCCATCATCTTGCTGGAAAACAATTCACTGGAACACAGAAGACTATAGTTGATAATCTCTTCGCTGCTTAATGCTGCGAGCCGAAATACCCTTTCTTTTACCAGATCAGCTAACACACTGATTCACATATATATAACACACTTCACTATAAGGGTAAAATTACAGTTTTAAAAGCAGCCCACGGTTCGGTACGGAAGTTCCACGCGAATACGCGCCCGTCGCGAAATAGTGAAACACTGGCACGTTTCTACAACACTTGTTACTCAGCGGTAACTACACCGTCTTTATCGATTAAAAGTAAACTCTGTCAAAACACAGTAAATATTACGACTGCACAATTTGAAGCATCAATGAGAACCAGTTACTATTTCTGGAATAACGCCACGTTAATTACAACCACCAGACACAGAGTTGGTACAACCGCACTGTTAAAACTTCCTACAGAGTGCCGAGTTAGTACAACCGTACTGCTCAAATTTCAACTACAGAGTGACGAGTTAGTACATCCGTACTGCTCAAACTTCAACTACAGAATGACGCTCTCCAGAGCTTGAGTTACTGAGGAAGCTTCGGTGACGCTAATAATGTTGGGGTTCCCGGGTATCTGAACCAACCACCAATCAGAGAGTTCGTCATGTATGATGATACAATACTTATTGTGATATATTTATAAAACACAGCTCAAACATTAGCAAATCTTTTCCACCAATTTCTATAATACATTTCCAAATATATCTAACTTCAGAAACTGTGGAAAACCGATTGTCTACAAAAACAGACTTTATCCACAGAATACGTTGGTCATCCTGGAATTAATATTTAGCGCGGTGTAGCCTCCAGGTTTGCCAAATCCTTAAGTTCCCATTGGCTGAAAAATATTGCTTGGTCAGCATGTGATACACGTGTCGATCCTTGCCAGCGCGTGGGTAAGCTTACTTTCTCACGGTCATACGAAAATATGAAGCAACATCCAGCGACTTACAGTCTTGCTCAACATCCGGTATTAACTATCTTGGGATACGATACTTTAACATATTGGACTGTAACCTTTTATTAATAAAATTCACATATTTGGTCAAATAATATTCCAATTATTATTATGGGCCGGTCGGATACGGCTCATCCTCCTCTTACCAGGGAAAAAAAATGAATATGGAATATTTATTTTTTTCTTAATGTATTATTTGACTATTTATTATCATCTGGATATATGCAATCTCTTTCCTTTAGTACTATTTGCCGTCTCGCAAATTTGTATTCTCTTCCCACAGTCTATCATTATCTTGGCGGATGTTGTAGTAGATGTCAAGTAACGCATGAAAACGTCTCTGCACACCACCACACTCTTCACAATCTTCTTCTTCTGAATATTTGTCTCTTTCCATCTGCGCGAAGTTGACATTCTCCGTGTCTTCTTCCGGGTCATCTGCATCCACCATCACAGGTTCATCATTCGGGTTTTCTTCTTCTTCTCCATCATCTTCACTCTCATCTTCTGCCATCTCTCCTTCTTCTTCTTCTCCTTCTGGGATGTCATCTATTCTAATTTTCTGTGATCGTCATTGGGCTTTGCTTCCACTATTTCCTCTACACTCATAATTAGGAGCATTGGGATTCAACCTATTTTCCTGTTGCCTTACACGGTATTCCCTGTACGCAACACTTTCAGCTCCGTGACATTCTTCGTTACCATTAGCTTGTATGGCTCCTCTCCACCGGTCTTCCTCCTGCCTTTTTCCTCTCAACTCTTCAACGTACTGTCTTGATTCTTCTCTTCTTTGGTCACGGTTCTCCTGGTAATTGTCTCTTCCTCCTCTGGGGTTTCGCTCCTTCTCGTCCCAACGATAATATGGTCTTCTGGGTCCACCATAGTTTCTATACTTGTATCTATAGGTCCTCCCATTATTTCCGTTTGGATAGCTATATCCTCGCTGATTTAGGCTGTTACCTTGATAATTATTTCTTCGAAACTGGTCTCTTCTATCTCTCCGCTGCCAGTTACCATCCTGATGTACAGCACTCCCGTTGGTTTGCTCATGTGTCGCTGTTTGAGTCCCTAAGCTTTGATACTCATTTCTCTTCCTTACTTTCGGTGGATTACTTCCTTCTTCCACCCCTACCGTATGGATAGCCTCTACATGCCTCAACCTAGGCTGGTTTTGACTAGATGTTAGGTCTAACTGTCTTAAAGTCAATTCCGCCTCTGCTGCAGTTTTAGCATTAGCTGCAATTAACGTCCTCTGCACTTCAAGAGGTAGTTGCCGAGAGATTGCCGCTATAATTTCGCTCTCGCTTGGGGGCATGTCTAAATCACGAAATTTTAGCATCTGAGAAATGAAAAAAGGAGAATACTTCGTTGGCGTAGTAGCCGGATATCTACGCGAATACAATTCCATCCTCAGTGATTGCTGCGTAGATACATCCCAAAACTTTTTAAGAAATGCCTCCTTAAATTCCTCATATGTAGTAAATGTATAACGGAAAGCATTCGCCCATTCAGCCACGGTTTCGCCTAGAAATCTTTCTACTGTCCTTAATTTACGCTCTGGTGGTACCTTGTAATCTGCTAAGAAGTCATCCATTTCACGCAAGAAAGCTTTAGGTGTTCTCTCATCATTCCCTGTAAACTTCCGTGGTTTTTCTTCATTGCTCCTCATAATATTGTAAATAGGAACATTATGTGTTTCATTCGGAGTTGAACAGTGGACCTCCTGACGCGGTAACTGTAAAAGATCGCTCAACGCTACGTTATCGCTAACTTGACTGGGTGCCTTCTCTATAATGGTTTGTTGCACTGTACATTTTAATTTACTGAGTTCTTTATCCGTTCGTAAATCCAACAATTCTAACTTATCCTTCATGTAGGCGATTTCCTTCTCAACAACCTCTATCTTCACTTGATTTTTCTGTGAAACCTCTGTCCACGTCTCCAGACTCGAACCAAGTACCTGTAGATCTTCCTTGTTCCTTTCCCGATCAGCCATTATCATGTCTTTGACTTCCTTGCCTGTCTCCGCGATGTCCTCCTTCATTTCCAATCGAATCTGAGTTTCTATTTCCTTCATTCTTTCCTCAGTCTCCTTTTGCTTCATCTTAAGTTTCAAATTAATTTTGTCTTCAGTATTCTGCTGAGCTTCAGTAATTTGTTTACTGATGTCCACGGTGAACTCTTCCAACCTCGTCTCCGTGTCAATCCGTAACTTGTCAATCGCGCCTCGCTGGAGTGTAATCTCTGCTGTGGCTTCTTCTACTGTATGCGATAAGTCTCCCAGCCGCTTATCTGTGCTAGCCATGTGTTCTGTAACCCGATCGGCGATTTCCTCAACAGAATCTCTAATATTTTCAATTTGCGTCTGTGTTTTAAATTCTACTGTATCTAGCTGTTTCTCTAATTTTCCCATGCCTTCTAAACAGCATGTACGAACGAAGTCAATTTTCCCCTGTAACTCATTAGTCGCCACCTTAAGTTGCTCCTCAGTTTTCTCCGCCGCCTGTGTTAATAACTGTCTAGTCTCTCTGGACTGTTCTTCGCTTTTTTCCGCAGCCTGTTTTAACTGTTCGTCAGTCCTATCTGCAGCTTGTTTAAATTGCTCCTCCAACTTACTCGAAAGTTCATTCATACGCTCCTGTTCCCTCATCTCGGCCTGCTCTGCCCTCTTGTCCATCTCCTCCAACAACTCCTTCATCGTCATCGCCATACCAAATACGTATTTGAGAAAACGCAGGGATGCTCGCCACTACCTAGTATCCTATACCGTATCTTGTGTACTCCATACGAAAACCATTTATTTTACTGAAAAGCTTCTATGATTTACGTTAATCAAATATCAAGAAAACATGGCCTCAAAATTCGCCATATAGAAGCTTCCTATGATTTGGGATATTTATCTTCTACCGCGCATAACAAACAAACGCGTTATCATAACTTTAAAAATAAATTACTAACATCGTAGCCCCAAATTCTTTTAATCCAAACATTATTAATTTTCCTGTCTTTTGGGCTCTAATCTAAGTACTAGACAACAGTACTGGACCATATTTACGATAAATACCTCCGACTCCAGACTAATATTCCAGCATAGGTTTACCAGTCTTGAATCATCAGCATTCATTGCAAATATCACCACCATTTTCTTAAGACTGAGGCGATCTTAAGTTCCTAGCCTTACTCTAAATCAAATAAAATTATCATTACTGGCAATTGAAATTTGATCTGCACACAAATTCCAGGCTATGTCAAGATCAACACATGTCTGAAGGACACGTCATCGACCACTCTTCCTCATTAGAGAAATCTTTTTATAGTTCTCTGACTCAAATAGAGTTCCTTTACTACTACGACACGCCTTACTTATCGGCTATGTTCCTCATTCTTCCTAACATAATTTAAATCAAACTTTTTGCCGATGTTCCTAACGTACTGCATTTAGATTTTACTCTGTTTTCTAAACACACGATTTCCGATGAAATCTTGCCCTTTCATGTCCGCCTACTATCATTCGTAGTACTGAACATGGGACTCTAGACTCAAGTTGTCTGAACGTTAGGTTGCCAGATTCCTAAGTTGCGCCTATGGTTCGAAATTACCTATCTACCTTTCTTAAATTTAATCATTATCTGGATACCAATTATTGGTCTCTTCCAGCTTTCGAACCATAATCCTAATCCTATCTAGCCTTCGGAATAGCTTGCCAAATCACATTCACTCTCGTAAATCTCAATTTGACCTGCCCAAGTTTGTAAGAACAACCTAGACATCTTTGGGTAACACAAAAATACTCCCAGTGGGATACGAACATACGCCAAAGTGTCTATTTGCCCTTAGTTGCGGCGCCAAATATATATGTACCGTACCCAGGGGTAAATACCCTCTAGGACGATGCCTCCATTCCTGTATGAACATCCGACTAACTCATGGTTGGGCAGAGTGTGGGTTGGTTGTCGATTGGGTCAGGATAAAGTCGAAGTTCTACACTAAAATAGTAATCAATGACAGGAAATGGAGGTATAACACGAATGAGAAACAATCATAGGGGGTAAGATGGATTTATTAACAAATATCCCCGATCAAATCACACGAAAATAATTGAATAAAAAAATAATAACTTATAAAAAATGAACCCAAAGTAATAAAATAAATCGAAATCAAAAACGTTAAATGAGTGATAATACAAATTTGACATTAAAGGAAAAACAAGTTCAATAAAGAACATATATAAAATTCAAGACTGAGTATCTTCTCATAGTCCAATGTTTATGTTGTATGGCAACAAGTGTATGCAAACACTGCCATGTGGTATTTCGGTATGGAGTTTCACACTATCGCATCCCAACGATACGGTTTCAAAATTAAGTTACTCCCGAGAGTCATCAAACTATTTCCGTAAAATCAAAGTTACATTATATAAAAAAATTACGACGGAAAGAAAAATAATTAAGACGCACTGGACGCTATGTAAGAAATGCAAAATACTAGGGGCAAATCCTACACTATATTTACAATAATTCAAATAATCAAACTAAACATATATATATATCGGATATCGAGTAAAGTCTTAAATGCTACACTGCTTCTAATGTGAATCCCGGTTCACTACAAAGGATCTAGACAGAACTAGATAAACCAACGATACATCAGCACTCGGGCTGTTCCCTTTAACAACAACGAGACAAGGTATACAATCACAAAATAATAAGGTAAAACCATCCTGTAAGAGAAAAACATATAAATAATCCTTGATGTCATGAAGAAAGCAATGGGCAACATTGCCTCCTTCTACTGCGTTTGAGCGCTCAACAGCGCGGTCATCCGTCATGTACTTCCGGGTAGATTACGAGCTGTAAAGAAATATTGAACTCCACTACGCTAAAGATTGGATTTTGTCTCCCGTGGCCGCCACAAGGAAATACTGTCTTTTTCACACATGCCGATAACACAGGCCAGGACTCAACTTGCCATAAGATAACGCCCATCATCAACTACACGGAAACTCCCGTATATTAATTTCTTCTTCGCATGCTTGGGCCATTTAACAACATCAGACTCAATAGTCTGGAATTAACACTGTCCATTCTGATCACAATATACTCAGAAGACGCTAAGCAGGCACACACACATCTGCATAATTTCTCTCTATCTTGTCAAGCATACAATCGGCCTGCACCAATACATTATAATTAAGCATGCAATTATTATCTCATCATTCCTCATGAATCCTACTGGCCTTTCCACATAACGAGACGCTGTTCAAGTCCTTGGCAGACCATCAGGCAAACAGAATCCAACTTAACTTCAAAGATCTTAATTTAACAACGACGTTCTACGGCTCCTTCTGGCAGCTTCTATAAAACCATGCATCATGCAAAATAGCTATACCTGTCTCTCTAAATAAGCGAAATAAAATGAATTGATACGTGTTTGACGTAATATAGAAATGAACCTGTCGATCTAGCCCTTCTAGCATATGTTTAAGGAAAACTCGGAATATCCTACGCTAAGTACTATATTTACAACAATAACTGATCCTATCAATCCCTCATTTTCCCAAACATCTAATCATAAAGCAAAATGAAAATAAAATAAACATGCATTAATCTCGTATCCGAATCTACCATAGTGACAAAATTAAACAAATACATGCCGTCAGGCTTACTTTAAATGAAAATGAAAATTCTATCTACACTGCCCTAGTACCTTAACATAACTTACATATCATGCCATATATAATACGTGCATCTTACTTTATGATGACTCTCGGGATACCAGGATAGCAGCTTACATCCCCACTAATTTTGGGATCTACACCATGATAATCACATCCTTAACATGTGGGAATGCGCTTCCTTCCTCTGCAGGTGCATCCATCATCTTGCTGGAAAACAATTCACTGGAACACAGAAGACTATAGTTGATAATCTCTTCGCTGCTTAATGCTGCGAGCCGAAATACCCTTTCTTTTACCAGATCAGCTAACACACTGATTCACATATATATAACACACTTCACTATAAGGGTAAAATTACAGTTTTAAAAGCAGCCCACGGTTCGGTACGGAAGTTCCACGCGAATACGCGCCCGTCGCGAAATAGTGAAACACTGGCACGTTTCTACAACACTTGTTACTCAGCGGTAACTACACCGTCTTTATCGATTAAAAGTAAACTCTGTCAAAACACAGTAAATATTACGACTGCACAATTTGAAGCATCAATGAGAACCAGTTACTATTTCTGGAATAACGCCACGTTAATTACAACCACCAGACACAGAGTTGGTACAACCGCACTGTTCAAACTTCCTACAGAGTGCCGAGTTAGTACAACCGTACTGCTCAAATTTCAACTACAGAGTGACGAGTTAGTACATCCGTACTGCTCAAACTTCAACTACAGAATGACGCTCTCCAGAGCTTGAGTTACTGAGGAAGCTTCGGTGACGCTAATAATGTTGGGGTTCCCGGGTATCTGAACCAACCACCAATCAGAGAGTTCGTCATGTATGATGATACAATACTTATTGTGATATATTTATAAAACACAGCTCAAACATTAGCAAATCTCTTCCACCAATTTCTATAATACATTTCCAAATATATCTAACTTCAGAAACTGTGGAAAACCGATTGTCTACAAAAACAGACTTTATCCACAGAATACGTTGGTTATCCTGGAATTAATATTTAGCGCGGTGTAGCCTCCAGGTTTGCCAAATCCTTAAGTTCCCATTGGCTGAAAAATATTGCTTGGTCAGCATGTGATACACGTGTCGATCCTTGCCAGCGCGTGGGTAAGCTTACTTTCTCACGGTCATACGAAAATATGAAGCAACATCCAGCGACTTACAGTCTTGCTCAACATCCGGTATTAACTATCTTGGGATACGATACTTTAACATATTGGACTGTAACCTTTTATTAATAAAATTCACATATTTGGTCAAATAATATTCCAATTATTATTATGGGCCGGTCGGATACGGCTCAATACCTTAACTAAGGCCATATCCACTACCTTCCGGTGCCAGCAATTTCCCTTCCTTGCATCCCCGAAAAACCTCCCAGTGCTAGTGCGACGTTAAACCAAGTTGTAGAGCAGTTTTTGGGGTCGTTTAGGCCATTTTTTTAAAAGCGCATTTTCTAAGATTTACTCATATAGTGCATTAAAATCCTAGCCCGAATGGTCATTCCCCAAACGCTCTGTGATAGAACTAAGTGAAATGAGAACCAAATAATTTATTTAGTGCGTTTGTCTCCTCGCTCTATCTTGTCGTCTAAAATGATTATCTACACTCTGTCTCTGTCGAAGAAAGCAATCGCAACCACATGTATTTTGAAGTACTACAGTACCTGTTCCAAAACATTTCTCTTTCGTTCATTAGACTGTTTCACCTGAGTAAACCTTTTTTATTTCCTGTGTGGAGAACAATAAGCCGTTTATATTTGCCGGAGGGAGATTTCAACCCACTCGATAACCCCGTAAGAAATCCATCTTTACTAGATCTGCCATAGGACCAAGTCATCAGCATAGGCCGGACTGTTTACATTTCCACCTAACAGAATCCCTCCCTGCCCCTTCATACCTTTCAGCAGATGATCCATGTAAATTACTAGCAGCAAAAGTGAAAGATTACAGCCTTGTCTAACCCCTGTGCCATGAACCAAGATCTCATTCTGCCATCAATTCTCACTGCAGCCGAATTGCCAACATAAATGCTTTTGATTGATTTGAATAATCTACCCTTAATTGCATAGTCCCCCAGTATGGTAAACATATTTTTCCTCGGTACCCTGTCATTTGCTTTCTCTAGATCTACGAAACATAATAAATAATAAACAATAAATAATAAATAATAAATAATAAATAATAAATAAATACCGTGCCCAGCTAGCTTTCGTGGGGGTCTGGCACCGAATTGAGTAAGCGCTAGACATAACTCCTCGGAAGACACTGGGGTGGGGGGCCTCAACCCCGACACGGCGCGTCCCATATGGCTGATAGGGGATGCTCCTGTAGATATGCAGGACAGGTGTGAATAAGGCCAAGCCAAATAAGCACCCGCGGATCAACTGAGGCAAAAAGGACTGCAGTCAACGGTCTCGACGGCGGAAGAGGATATTTCCCAACGGCTGAGAGAGCGGAAGAACTGGCTCTTCGGCTTACAACCGAAGTTCTAACCACGGACTCCTAAGTAATCGTAAATGATAATTTAGCCGGAAGACACCAAGAGGCACCTCTCGATCTTAACCATCGAGTTGTAACCTTGTGATCATACCAGTATGATCACCCCCTGCATGTATCTTCAACTTGCAACATTGGCATGATGGATAACACGTTATCACAGCAACTACCCCAGGCTCTGGACACACCTAGTCCGGTTTCTCCCGATCATCGGATTCTGGGGGATCGGGAGCATCATGCAGAGAAGAGTCGGAGCTTCTCAAAATCTCTTCGTCCCAAGAAAAAGACCTTCTTAGGTACAATTAATGTCAACACCCTACTGAAAACAGGCAAGCTTAAACAGCTAACGGACACCCTGGATAAGTTCAATATTCAAATCATAGCACTCCAGGAAACGCGCTACCAGGATGAAAACCATTTTGACTCTGAAGAGTACAGGATACTTAAGGGTAAACCTGCCATAAGAATCCATGGGAACTTAACACAACTTGGAACAGCTTTTGCGGTACGAAAAACTATCATCAGTTCTGTACTTGACTTTACATCCCCATCTGAAAGAATCTCAGTACTTACTGTGAAATCTGGCAATAAAGCTTACTCCTTGGTCAATGCCCACGCTCCCACAAACACTGACAATAAGAAAAACCCAGAGAAAGTGGAAGCCTTCTGGGAACTCTTAGAAGAAACCACTAGCAAGATTCCAAAGCACCACGTGAAAATCTTAGTAGGTGATTTTAATGCACAGGTTGGCAGAGAGAGGAAACACAAATGGATTGTTGGTCATCACTCGGCACATTGGAGAACGAACAAGAATGGAGAACGTCTTATAGACTTCTGTAAAACATTTGTCTTAAAACTAATGTCTACGCATTTTGCGAGACCCCCACATAAGAAGAAAACGTGGAAATCACCAAACCCGTTATTGGGCGAATTCCAGATCGATCACGTCGCAATCTCCAGAAAGAATATGTGTGAGATCCAAAATGTTAGAGTACGGAAGGGATTTGTCGACTCGGACCACTACCTAACACAAATCAAAGTGAGATTCCAACCCAACAGGTGCAGACCTAAACACAAAAGATCTCTAAGAATTGATCCAGAATGTCTTCGACAGAACGCCACGACCTTTCTACAAGACATACGAGAGCAGGACCCCAAGGACTGGCCAGGCCTTCGTAAAACACTTCAGACATCAGCCATGAAATTAGGGCAGCCTCCAAGGAAACGCAAACATAGGTGGTGGAACACGACCTGTGATAAAGCCATTGATGAACGGATGAAAGCATGGAATCAGTGGAATGGACATCAAACAACTAAGAGATGGGAGACCTTCCTAAAAGTTCAGAAAATCTCCTCAAAAATAATCCGCAGGGAGAAACGAGCCTATGACAAAAATAGACTCATGGAAATCGAACAAGATTTCCTTAGAAACAACTCCAGGAATTTCTACAAGACCTTCCGTGAGAATTTATCTAGCTATCAACCACCATCTTTATGTTTCCGTCGAGCAAATGGAACATTAGAAACGAACACCAAAGAGAACTGCACTATTCTAGCTGACTACTTCCGAGACCTCCTCAATTGTGATCCTCCAAAGGAAAGACTGAACTTTGAAAAGCCCATGCCCAACCCCGATTCACAGCCACCGACAATACAGGAAACAGCAGAGATTATACGATCGCTTAAAAATAATAAAGCTCCTGGAGAGGACGGCATCACTGCGGAGATGTGTAAACTTGGAGATGATCTTGTAAGCAAAATACATGCAATCCTAGTAGAAATATGGGAAACGGAAATGATTCCACAGGATTGGAAGTGTGCATTAATACACCCATTGCACAAGAAAGGTGACAAGGCAGATCCAAACAACTATAGAGGCATATCTCTACTGCCAATCGCATACAAAATCCTTTCCAAAGCTCTCTTGAACCGGTTAGAAAAACAGACAGATCATCTGATTGGCGAGTACCAAGCGGGTTTCAGGAAAGGTCGATCATGTGCAGAACAAATATGGAACTTGAAGACGATATTAAGGATTCGCCGAAGTGCCAGCACGATCGTCACCTTTGTGGATTTTAAGAAGGCGTATGACTCTGTGGACAGACAGACAGTATTTGATACCCTAGAAGAACTCAGAGTGGACAAGAAGACCAGAGCACTTATCCAGCAGACCCTCACAAGTACGACCTCTAAAGTGAAATTCCTTGGAGAAATCTCTGAGCCTTTTGAAATATGTACGGGCGTTCGTCAAGGTGACAGCATCTCCCCTATTCTGTTTAACTTAGTTCTAGACAAAGTTATTAGAGAGTGGGAAAAGGATATCAAGGGTGTGAACATCGGAAATTTGGGAAGCAAGGTCAATGTGAAATGTTTAGCATTTGCTGATGATCTCGCAATCATTACTAAGACAAAGGATGAAACAAGGTATGCCATACAGAGACTACACAATATAGCATCAAAGGCAGGCCTCCAGATATCCTACGAGAAAACCAAGTACATGGAAAATCTACGTCAAAATAGCAAAAGAACTCCGCTAGAGATGGAAAACGGCACAATTTCACAGGTGCCCTCCTTCAAATACCTTGGAGAAATTATACTACCATCAGGATTAGACAGTAGTGCCAATATAGAAAGAAACACCAAACTACATAAGGCATACAGACTGACGTGGAATTACTACAACAAAAGAGTCATATCGCGTAATGCAAAATTACGACACTACAAGACAGTTGTATTGCCCGAAGCTTTATATGCCTCAGAAACCATATGCTTAGGTGGTCACTCTAAAATTACAGAAATTGAAAAGCAGGAGCGGAAAATTCTCAGGAAAATTTATGGTCCTACGAGAGAAAATGGAATGTGGATTAAGAGGAAAACAGCGGACCTCTACTCCTTCACCGACAGGTTTACTGATGCTGTACGGAAAAGGCGCCTTAATTTCTATGGCCATATCTACAGAATGAACAGCGACAGACTAACTAAAAGATTATTCAAAGTAATCAACTCAAAGAAGGTCAAAATAAAATGGCTAGAAGAAACTAAGGCGGACCTCCAAGAAATAAATATTACAGACGACATCATGGAAAATCGTGGAACTTTTAGAACCAAAGTAGCTAATCATAAATTTAGGGAGAAACCAAAAAAGACAACTGGTAGGAAGTGGTCGACAGTACGCAAGATGCAACACAGTGCATTCATGAAGAGATTTTGGGAGGATAAGAAGGCACAAACCATCAAACCAACTATCAAGTTCAAACGCGCTCTATGAATGGGCATAACGAAGGAAGAAGGAAGAAGAATAAATAATAAATAATAAATAATAAATAATAAATAATAAATAAAAATAATAAATAATAAATAATAAAATAAAAATTAATATTTAGAGAAGAAAAAGAGATAATAATTGGAGGTTTGGTTCCATAAGTAGAAAAACTCAAAATGTTTCTTTACATGCCTAATTCACAACATTAGTGGTGCGACAAACGCCGAATCTGTATTGTACTTCTCCCTATGACGACATGCTTGGTGTTGTGGCTTGATATCGATAGCGATCTGCCATTTTGTGATTGATATGTGCGTGAGAAATAGCCTTAATTAAGGTGCGATTATAGTGGAGTGGCGAGGAGCGAGGAGAGCGGAGAAGACAAGAGCGCTCAAGGCTGAACATCCCTATCCGATGGACGAATCACCTCCAACAGCGTCATATGCCTTCACTCCTTATGAACACTGTGGAGAAGTTTGGAATTTAACCCAGACTTTCGGCACGCAATCTAGTGATTAGAAATTGTATACCACCACCTCTCGTACCCTGCCATTCAACATTCTGATGATAAAATTTCTTCCCCCAACGGCCAGGAATCGAACTGGGAAACCTCTGTACAAATGGCCTCGACGATGACCATCCAGCCAAGGAGCAGGACATTCTTCTTCTTCTTGTTCTTCTTCTATTTTCCTACCACTTTTTCCCACACATATGGGGTCGCGGATGCAAACCGTGTCGCACATGTGCATTTGGCCCCGTTTGACGGCCGGATTCCCTTCCTGACTCCAAACCTGTATGGAGGGATGTACTCACTATAGCGTGTTTCTGTGGTGGTTGGTAGTGTGGTGTGTTTTCTGAATATGAAGAGGAAAGTGTTGGGACAAACACAAACCCCCAGTCTTCGGGACAGAATAATTAATCAGAGGCGATTAAAATCCCCGACCCGGCCGGAAATCGAGCCCGGGACCTCCTGAACCGAAGGCCTCAGTGCTGACCATTCAGCCAATGAGTCGGATGACATTATTATTATTATTATTATTATTATTATTATTATTATTATTATTATTATTATTATTATTATTATTATTATTATTATTATTATTATTATTATTATTATTATTATTTGCTGGTGGTTTAACGTCACACTAACACGGATTGGGAAGTAGCTTTAATTAAGGTGGGTTCGAACCCTACTATCGGCAGGCCTGAAGATGGTTTTACTTGGTTACCCATTTTCACACTAGAAAAATGTCGGGGCAGTACTTGGAGTTTAAATGGGAAATTTCGGAAAACCATTTTCAGGGCTGCCCAGCGGGAATTTGGACCCGCTATATCCCGAATGCAAGCTCACAGCTACCCTAACCACATGGCCTACTCGCTCCTTATTATTATTATTATTATTATTATTATTATTATTATTATTATTATTATTATTATTATTATTATTATACGTTAGTGAACCTTTGGTGATCTCTGACGCTCATTTACATGCATTTAAGGAATATTATGATTGTTATTAATGAGTCTTCTTAAGGCTAGGTGACAACTGATGTCCAACTGTAGGCTAAATAGAATCGGTAACATGACATTCTGTTGCGGATTAAATCCGGCCAAACTGTTAATCCGGTTTGTTTATTACAATGAGAGGAGAGTAAAGTTGGTGTTAAAATTATTCAGAGAAATATAATCCACCACAACTTCCGCCAGCCGAACACAACTTTCACGGAGGTCCGGTTTTACTTAACCCTTTGGTCGTCTTAAGCTGCATTTCTGCGAAGAACTTTCTTCTCTCTCCAGCGAAGTTACTGAGATGTAAAGATGATAACCGTGTTACAGGTCTTCGTTTACGTCATCTAGGATCCTAAAGAAATTGACAAGTGTTTCCGTGAAGAGTGATTGAACAGCTAGACCCTCTTAATCGTGCTGTGTGTTTAGGTAATAATTCATTTAAAAACATTCGTGCTATTTCAAACCTGAAATTGCTAGCGTTTCGCCTCAGTATAGCAGTGGCCTCATCAAATGAATTGCCACACGTTTCAAAGACGCTGACGGCTACAATCATCATCAAATGCAAGTTAATTTGGTTATTAGGAGGTGTCGTCTAGGCGCCTCCTCCGTAATGTAGTGAGAGTAACATAAATTCTAGGGGTTCTGATGGAGGTGGTTGGTTGGTGATAATTGTTTTAAGAGGAAGTACAACTAGGCAACCATCCTCTATGGGACCGAACCCCTAATGTTTATGCAATGCTCATAGCATAATCGTAGTGCAGATTAGACTGTACAAGTTACTCGCTTGAGTAGTTTTGCTTTCTAACCTATTACTGCCTAAACATCGCGGCTCTAATCACCACCACCACCACCATCAACACATCATCTTCATCATCATCATGGAGTTATTTCAGTACCCATCCGTTTTTGGGTGTGCGGGCCATCACTTGAACGGGCAGGTTGGTTTAAGAAATGCATTTACGGAACAATTTAAATGAGAGATATGTGTATGTGCTGTACATACGTAATTGGGAGTTTAGACAGTCCTGGTGCAAGGTTCACAGCAACCGCAAGGGGATTCGCAGAAGTGACCTGCACAGGCGGTTACAACGAACTACAAAAGTTTTCATTCCTCCCCTCAAGAAGTACGGTGGGTCACTTAGAGGGTAACGTCATCTCTCAGGCCAAAGAGATTTCGAGTGGTGGACGTTGAGAGGGTTGGTAGCCGTGGCCTACAATAGGAACTGTACCGGCATTTGCCTTAGTGTAGGAGAATAGAAAACCACAGAAAACCATTCTCAGGAACCAGTTCCTCTCCGTCTCCCGAATACCGAGATATAGAGCCGTGGCAATTTGCAGGCCACTACAACATTGCAAGTACAATGTAGTGACGGAGAGGAAGGTGAGATTCAGTATGTACATCTATTTGTATAAATGGCTCCTTTTGGCTTTTGAATAACATAAAAATAAATTCCCAGAATGGAAACATCATTTTATCGACTGCAAAAGTTAAAAATATTCAAGCTCTTTAGACTTTTCCAATCGTGAAATTATCAATTATCATCAATTGATTAAAAATTAAAATATGGTTTCCTTCTGGAAACTTAGTTCCTGAAACAATTCATGTTATTAATTTCGTACAGTGCTAGTTCAATTCTCACTCTGTATGCTTGGATAAATGGTCAGCATTCTAGCGCTCAGTTCACAGTACCGCGAGTTCGATTCCCATCCGATCCGAACATTTTAAATGCGTATGGATAATTCCTCTGGTTTGGGGACTAGCTGTTATTGTTCGTGTTCTAGATGCATTCTCGCTCGGACACGCAATAGTGAATACAGTGGACTCTGATTAATTCGACATCGGGTAATTCGAAAATTGGATAATTCCTAGTCTAATCGTTTTCTTTCTTTCTCTTTCTTAATCTGTTTACCCTCCAGTGTTGATTCCTCCCTCGGACTCAGCGAGGGATCCCACCTCTACCGCTTCAAGGACAGTGTCCTTGAGCGTGAGACTTTGGGTCGGGGAAAAAAATGGGGAAGAGGACCAGCACCTCGCTCCGACGGCCTCACCTGCTATGCTGAGCAGGGGCCTTGTGGGGGGATGATTGGAAGGGATAGACAAGGAGGAGGGAAGGAAGCAGCCGTGGCTCTAAGTTAGGCACCATCCCGGCATTTGCCTGGAGGAGAAGTGGGGAAACCACGGAAAACCACTTCGAGGATGGCTGAGGTGGGAACTGAACCCACCTCTACTCAGTAGACCTCCCGAGGCTGAGTGAACCCCGTTCCAGCCGTCGTACCACTTTTCAAATTTTTGTGGCAGAGCCGGGAATAGAACCAGGCCCTCTGGCGGTGGCAGCTAATCACGCTAACCACTACACCACAGAGGCGGAACCTAGTGTAATCAATGCAAAAATAAATCGAATTTTGAAGATTAAATTCGGATAATTCGAAGTTAGGATTGTATTGCAAGTTAATGTTGTACCGGTCTACGAATTGAAGAGGTGTTGCCTGCGCGATGCGTTAAAGACGTGCTCGGTTCACCCGGAAGGACGTGGGTTATTCCCCGTCAGGAAGTCGAAAAATTTAAGAGTCGAGATTTCCACTTCCGAAGGTGCCATGGCAATAGGTTCACTCAGCCTACACCACAAATGAGTACCAGGTTAATTCCTAGGGGCAAAGGTGGTCGGGCGTAGAGCTAACCACTCTACCCTATGAAGTGCCGAGGTTACGGATAGTGGGAGCCTTTACCTTTCACCCCTCCAAGGACCTTCAAGGCACGTACGGAGATGATTTTTTTGTCTCTACGAATTGAAGCTTTCAAATAATTCCTAAGAATTCTTTATTTTTATTGTAGCTTCCTAGTTATGGCCTAGTGGTTGCTGTTGTTAATAGACTTAAACTTTATCCCTGCGACTATCAAAGAGTGTAGGATCAGCGTGGTCGTGACCTTGGCCATCGCTCGTCTACGGGAATCCGCACTTGGCCACCGGAAACTTCCCCTTCCCCCATCCCGAAATCAGCAAATTTGGAATAAAGAAACGAATGCAGAAATTTTTCCAGAAGACGTAGCAATGCACCTGGAACCTTAGCGATGGCAAGAAGTAGTGACTGATGTCAGTTGGTCGCGTATTTAACTGTTGCAGTATGTGGAGATCTGACAGGAGGCGAGATTCTGCCAGAAGAGCTACAAAACTCCAATCCATCCATTGATGAAAAGGGGAGCAATAATGATATCATAGAAGAGCCTGTACCGACCACGTCTGAAGCCTTTGAAATGGTAGGAAGGTTTTGTATATCACGTAAAAATAAACAAGAAACAAAAACCACTAACACTTTTTTTTTGCTAGCGGCTTTACGTCGCACCGACAGAGATAGGTCTTATGGCAACGATGGGACACGAAAGGCCTGGGAGTTGGAAGGAAGCGGCTGTGGCCTTCTTTAAGGTACAGCCCAAACCACGGAAAATATCTTCAGGGCTGCCGACAGTGGGATTCGAACCCACTATCTCCCGGGTGAAAGCTCACAGCCGTGCCCCTCTAACCTCACGGCCAACTCACCCGGTGAAAAGTGGAATGAGTGTATTGTTACATGCACTGTACTAAATTGCGTGTAATCCTGTTGATTGTGTTTATACGGTATATTTTCGGGTGAAAACTTTCATCTAGAGTACAGGACAACATGGCAGCTGTTAAGGTACCCTAGAATGCATAATACTGTCATAATTATTCATTATGATCAATTGTATATGACTGTACAGTACTGTGGTATATTTTCGTTGAAATAGCCATTCTTGGTTAATCGAATCGCTTTGTTTTATAACCCCGTAAGTCAAGAATTTTAAATTTGCGGGAAAATAAGAAAAACAGAAATAATTATTTACGTAAAAATATCTTATATCGTTTTACTGCTTCTGAAATATAAATATTGATTGGGAACGCCATGGAGGTATGTAGTTTTTTTGTATAAATATTACAATTGTTGCTAGTCTGGTTTAAATGTTCGTGATTTACGGGATTTAAGAAAAATACTGATGATTTTAAATCATAACATGGCTCCTGCTTCTTATAATAAAATTTTGAATTACAATATTCATCTAGAAAATGATTCACGTGTCAGAAACTTACGAAAATTGTGTTTTTATGAAAGTATACACCTTAGAAGTGACTATGAAATGAACATCCTTTTAAACCAATATCTCTGTCAGTGATATCTCAGTCATACACGGTTTTCAAGAACCTATGAATTTGCCCTTCATTCTGTATTTACCCTTCATTTTTTCAAATCCTCAATTTTCTTTATATTAATTGGAATGCTCTGTTTGCAAGATCTTTATTTCTGGCATCACAATTGCACTGACAGTACTGTTAAGAAGCCCGAGGTTGTAGCTTGCAGCACCATCATTTTACTGGCTAGTATTATAACAAAGTGTTCCCTAGAATACATAGTCATACTGTGTATATTACTTTCTTATAGAGGCGCCCCGTTCACATGCAATTCAACGGGCAGGACAGATTTCTTGAACAGTGGAGGCCACCAGGATTTGTACTCAACAAGAGTTACGTTGAGAAACCCCGCAAATCAATGATTTAGAGAGTTTGAAACCCAGATCGAAAGTTCCCAAAGTCCTTCATTCTATTCATCAGAATTACGGGATTTATACATTGAATGATGCATCCATGTTGCAGCTTTCACTTTCTCTGATAACAAGACAATGACGAAATTAGTGACTTAAGGGGTTTTAAAAATAACCAATTCAATTCGAATTTTGGAAAATTCGAAGTTTTTCTGATTCCCCTTGGAGTTCGAATTAAAAAGAGCTCACGGTATTACTCTTAACTGAAACATAGACTCAAAACTGTTCGTGTATTGAAACGTGTCTGGTCTCGCATCAGCAAACAAGTCGAAAAAGACCATGGAAGAAGTACAATGTCCCAAGCATTGAATGTTTCTCTGTACCTGGTTACAAGAGCATTAGTACGTAATGGATAATCTTTTGTTGCACAGCTACTTGTGTCTCTCTATCTTTGTTTGCAAATATATTTTTCTACTACGTGTCTGACTTGTTCGACGTGCTTTTATTTAGCTTCGTTTCTTTTCTCTACAGTCCTAGTCGCACAACTTCTAGACTGGAAATAATTGAGTACAAAACCTTTCAGCTTACTTCCGTAAGTGTCACTAATGTCGCTCCTTATTCTAGGATTGACTTCACAATCAACAGATAAAACTATTCATTCCCCTTCGGACCGCTGTCCTTTAACACTGATTTCGAAATAGGGCCCATAATTATAATATTAGAGAGAAGTAGAGTAGGTGATAGTATTGTCCAAGGATAACACTCATTAGCGCATTGCTTCATTACGAGACCTGAGGAAGAAACAAAAACTCGACCTACCTCATTTGCACTTTAAGAAAGTGGATCGACTCTCTCAGGATTACGAAATGAACTTTTCTTATTGTGATCGAGAATGGCAGTTACCTGTCAGATGTTGTCATGTCCCTGATGATAGATATAGTGGCCACTTCAATTAACGTACTTGTGACTGGAGATTGCTTGGTGATTAGAAAAATAACATTGTAGGAAGACCTCTGATTGATCTTAGAGGAAAGAATTGCAGAGGACAAGCCGAGTGCATGGCATTTACAGATTCAGAAAAGGCATTAGTAACGTTGACTGGAAGACATTATTTGAGATCCTGAAGGTAATAGTGTTCAAATATCGAGAAAAAACTACGATTTACAACGGTAGTCTCGATGCCCTCATAACAAATACTTTTCTCTGACAAGGGAATCGAGTGATTTTCCTGCTTCTCACATCTGTGAAGTAGTTTTTCTCTTTGAGCTCTTTCTATGTCAAATTATTGCGAAGAAACTTCGCATACCTTCCAGTAGTCGGGCAATCTGAAAGTGTCCTTCTATAAAATGTACCCGTAACACAGAAATTACGTTTAAACGCCATTTCAGCTCAGTTTCTATTGGAATATGGAATATGCACCTTACTTGACCACAATAATAATAATTGTTACGCGGTTACCCGTGGAGCAGAAAGAGGTTAAAGAAGGTGCGGGCTGGAATGGGTCTAACTACAAAATCAAAATTAATTTAAAACCTAAACTGAAGGTTATATTTTCAGAATATCAAACTTAACAATTTTTCATCGTAATAATGAAACATCAGGTACAGTGATAATCATAAAAAAAATCTGGGAAAATACAAGATTAGTGGTCTTAACAGATCCTGGGCTTCAAGCCCTCGCTTTACATATCCTGAGCTCCGAGCTCAAATTTACAAAAGAGCACGAATTTATACAAGAGCAGAAATCCCCCAATTGAAAGAGTACTTGCTCCCAACATTACAACATCTAGCCTTCAAGAGGCATTCATAAATCTTACAAAACTTTGAAAAAGAGCGAACAGGCTCTCAGTTTTCCAAGCCTACTCGAGGCAATCTCAACTTACAATTACAGGCATCTCAAGGTACTATTTACAAATGGAGCTTATTTTTACAGGGGTATTAAATACCCAACCTACTGGGCCTTCGTGGGATAAGAATAACAGGTTAAATTAATGGCCCGAACACAAAATGAAGGGAGGCGTATACTTGCACTCCTAGATATGAACACTTAAAACCTAAAGGGCACTAGGCCGATAAAACAGGGGCTATTCCCAAACTACTGAGGTGACTCGTATAAGGTTAAATTGATGCATTACGGACAGGAAGAAAAACAGTTACAAAACGTAGTCACCTCGAAACAAGAAGAAGGGGAGCTCGGGAGGGTACATTACTCTCTATCCCCGATTTACAGTCAAAGATTTTATGAAACATTTTACATTAGCCGGCAGAAGTTACATTTTATAAACGTAGGTTACATGATTAAAGATTCGGAACTTCCCCTTGGAATAATCTGCGGAGGCAGCTACAACAAGAAAGAATTATGTGGCCATACCTGGTAGCATTTCTAGCTGCCGACGACAAGGCCGCCCGCCTCCTGCTTTGACACACACACTCAGAAACATGACGATCAATGGGTCAAGAAACGTGAAAATCCGCAGTTTATAAACCCTCAGGGAAGGTTCGAGACCATTCAAGATTAAACTAGCCACACCCTCTCAAGTACATTGTTTAATTGCAAAGTTACGCTCAGAATCGAAGAAGAAGGCGGTGATAGGTGGAAAATTAATTCCAGAAATTAGGGATTGGCTAGATTCAAAACTGGCGGATAGGAAAAGGAAATATTGCCAACCCACAAACAAATGAACATCAATCAGTAAAAAAAAAAAAACCTCACGAATACAAAACTTCTTTGAATTATAAGTTCTTACACCTCGCACCAGGGTGCATGGTCATAGTTTTTAATAGTGTCATCTGTGGAAGAATGTCCAAACTTCTTGATGGATAGCAAACAAAACTGGTAGAAATTCAGTCAGTTCAGGAAACTTCACAATAACAAAATTACATCATATTTCTGTGGTGACATCTTCTGAGTAAATTTCTAAGTTGGTGTAGTTTCAGTTTCACTGTTTTACCAATAGAGGAGTTCATTTAGGCGCAGAATTTGAATGCGTGGCGTTGGGGTGTACCTCCCGGTACAATAATAATAATAATAATAATAATAATAATAATAATAATAATAATAATAATAATAATAATAATAATAATAATAATAATAATAATAATAATAATAATAATAATAATAATAATAATAATAATAATAATAATAATAATAATAATAATAACCTTCTCTGCGAACCATGTGACCTTGCCGCGTTGGGGAGGCTTGCGTGTCCCAATGATGCAGATAGCCGAGCCGCAGGTGCAACCATATCGGATGGGTATCTGTTGAGAGACCAGACTAACGAATGGTTCATCGAAAGGGGGGGTAGCAGCATTTCGGTAGGTGCAAGGGCGGCAGTCTAGATGATTGACTGATACGGCCTTGTAATAATACTCAACATGGCTTAGCTGTGTTGATACTGCTACACGGCTGAAGGCAACGGGAAACTACAGCCGTAACTACCTCCCGAGGACATGCAGCTCTCTTTGTATGAATGATGTACTGATGATGGCTTCCTCCCGGGTAAAATATTCCGGAGGTAAACTAGTCCCCCATTCGGATCTCCGGGTGGGGACTACACGAGAGGGGGCGATCATCAGGAAGATGGATACTGACATTCTGCGAGTCGGAGCGTGGAATGTTAGAAGTTTGAATCGTTGTGGTAGGTTAGAGAATCTGAAAAGGGAGATGGATAGGCTAAAGTTAGATTTAGTTGGTATAAGTGAAGTACGTTGGCAGGAAGAACAGGATTTTTGGTCAGGCGACTACCGAATTATCAACACGAAATCAAACAGGGGAAATGCAGGTGTTGGTTTAATAATTAATAAGAAAATAGGGCAGCGGGTAAGCTACTATGACCAGCATAGTGAAAGAATTGTCGTCGTCAAGATAGACACCAAGCCAATGCCCACCACAATAGTGCAGGTCTATATGCCTACTAGTTCAGCGGATGATGAAGAAATTGAAAGAATATATGAGGAGATAGAAGATTTAATACAATATGTAAAGGTGATGAGAATCTAATTGTGATGGGAGACTGGAATGCAGTGGTAGGCCAAGGAAGAGAAGATAGTATAGTAGGAGAATTTGGATTGGGACAAAGGAACGAAAGAGGAAGTCGGCTGGTTGAATTCTGCACTGATCATAATTTAGTCCTTGCCAATACTTAGTTCAAACACCACAAACGAAGGCTGTATACGTGGACGAGACCTGGAGACACTGGAAGGTATCAAATAGACTTCATTATGATTAGGCAGAGATTCAGAAACCAGGTGTTGGATTGCAAAACTTTCCCAGGAGCAGACGTGGACTCTGACCACAACTTATTGGTCATGAAATGCCATCTGAAGTTGAATAAATTGAAAAAAAGGAAAGAATGAAAAAAGATGGGATCTAGACAAGTTGAAAGAAAAGAGTGTGAGGGATTGTTTCAAGGAACATGTTGCACAAGGGCTAAATTAAAAGGCTGAAGGAAACACTATAGAGGAAGAGTGGAGAGTCATGAAAAATGAAGTCAGTAGGGCTGCTGAAGAAATGTTAGGAAGGAAGAAAAGATCAACTAAGAATCAGTGGATAACTCAGGAGATACTAGACCTGATTGATGAACGAATGAAAATACAAGAACGCTAGAAATGAAGAGGGCTGAAAAGAATACAGGCGATTAAAGAATCAAGTGGATAGAAAGTGCAAGGTAGCTAAGGAAGAATGGCTGAAGGAGAAGTGCAAGGATGTGGAAGACTGTATGGTCCTCGGAAAGGTAGACGCTGCATACAGGAAAATCAAGGAAACCTTTGCAGGAAGGAAATCTAGGTGCATGAATATTAAGAGCTCAGATGGAAAACCACTTCTAGGGAAAGAAGACAAAGCAGAAAGATGGCAGGAGCATATCCAACAGTTGTATCAAGGTAAAGGTGTAGATAATTTGGTTCTGGAACATGAAGAGGCTGTTGATGCTGATGAAATGGGAGACCCAATTTTGAGGTCAGAGTTTGACAGAGCTGTGAGTGACCTAAATAGGAACAAGGCACCTGGAATTGATGATATTCCCTCTGAATTACTGACTGCCTTAGGAGAAACCAGCATGGCAAGGTTATTTCATTTAGTGTGCAAGATGTATGAGAGAGGAGAAGTCCCATCCGATTTTCGGCAGAATGTTGTTATACCTATTCCCAAGAAAGCCGGTGCTGACAGGTGTGAAAACTACCGCACCATTAGTTTAGTATCTCATGCCTGCAAAATTTTAACACGTATTATTTACAGAAGAATGGAAAAACAAGTTGAAGATGAGTTGGGAGAAGATCAATTTGGCTTCAGAAGAAATGTAGGAACACGTCAAGCAATCCTGACTTTACGTCTGATCTTAGAGGATCGAATCAAGAAGGACAAGCCCACGTACATGGCATTCGTAGATCAAGAAAAGGCATTTGATAATGTTGATTGGACCAAGCTATTTATGATTCTGAAGATGATAGGGATCAGATACCGAGAACGAAGAATTATCTACAATCTGTATAAAAATCAGTCTGCAGTGATAAGAATCGAGGGCTTTTAAAAGAAGCAGCAATCCAGAAAGGAGTGAGGCAAGTCTGCAGTTTGTCCCCTCTCCTTTTCAATGTTTACATAGAACAGGCAGTAAAGGGAATCAAAGAGGAATCACAGTCCAAGGAGAGGATATCAAAACCTTGAGATTTGCCGATGATATTGTTATTTTATCTGAGACTGCAGAAGATCTCGAGAAGTTGCTGAATGGTATGGACGAAGTCTTGAGTAAGGAGTACAAAATGAAAATAAATAAGTCCAAAACAAAAGTAATGGAATGCAGTCGAACGAAGGCAGGTGATGTAGGAAATATTAGATTAGGAAATGAAGTCTTAAAGGAAGTAGATTAATATTGTTACTTGGGTAGTAAAATAACTAACGATGGCAGAAGTAAGGAGGACATAAGATGCAGACTAGCACAATCAAGGAAGAGCTTTCTTAAGAAAAGAAATTTGCTCACTTCAAACATTGATATCGGAATTAGAAAGATGTTTTTAAAGACTTTCGTGTGGAGCGTGGCATTGTATGGAAGTGAAACATGGACGATTACTAGCTCAGAAAGAAAGAGAATAGAAGCTTTTGAAATGATGTGGTATTACAGAAGAATGTTGAAGGTGAGATGGATAGATCGAATCCCGAATGAAGACATACTGAATCGAATTGGTGAGAGGAGATCGATTTGGCTAAATTTGACGAGAAGAAGAGATGGAATGATAGGACACATCTTAAGACACCCAGGACTTGTTCAGTTGGTTTTTGAAGGAAGTGTAGGTGGTAAGAACGGTAGGGGTAGACCAAGGTATGAATATGACAAGCAGATTAGAGCAGATGCAGGATGCAATAGTTACGTAGAAATAAAAAGGTTAGCACAGGATAGGGTGGCATGGAGGGCTGCATCAAACTAGTCTATGGACTGATGACTCAAATAATAACAGAGAAATGAAACATGGCGCATCAAAGGTTGCTATGAGAAAGCAACAAGGAACATAAAATGGTGTCCAAAGATGTAAAAGGGACGGCATTTTAGCTCCATGTTAGAGACAGCAAATGGCAACGGCAAAGCATCATTCTCTAATGATTCTGATAATAGGTAGCCATGATTCGCTGAGGTTGTAGCCTCTATCGCGGTTGGAATTATCTGGGTGTTTACGTCTAAATGATATTCTTCTTCTTGTTTCGTGTAGGCTTACTAAGAGCGAGGACATTCAACTGTGCGTTTTACCCAGTAAGTGCGCATGCTCTGGCTGTGTTGTTCCTTCATCTCCTTTGTACAGAGGGCCCTTGTCTTCCTTCCTTCTGGGTGGTTTTTTCTAGAACCTCAGTTGAATAAGTATCCTCCAGAGAGATGTCCGGTCTTGTAAGTCGCATTCTGTTCCCCCGAGTTCCCGCAGATCTTTGTTTACTTCCATCAACCATGGTGACTTGGTCTTCCTCCTTTACCAGTAAACGAGAAGCTGGTTAGTTAACCTGGCATGATGCATCCTGTCCATAAAATGCTGGGCTTCTCTACTTGGCCACATCCGTGATTTTTCCACAGTATTTTTAGAGCTCGTTGTTGGATCGCCTTTTGTATTTGTTCCTTTTCTTGACTGGTCCTAACATCTTCCTCAGTGTCCGGCTCCATAGCTAAATGGTTAGCGTGCTGGCCTTTAGTTACAGGGGTCCCGGGTTCGATTCCTGGAAGGGTCGGGAATTTTAACCATCATTGGTTAATTTCGCCAGCTGGGGGCTGGGTGTATGTTCCTTCATTATCATGTCATCATCATCATCATCATCATCACCACCACCACCACCACCACCACCACCACCACCACCACGATGCGCAGGTCGCCTACGGCCGTCAAATCAAAAGACCTGCACCTGGCAAGCCGAACATGTCCTCGGCCGATCCCGGCAAAAAAAAGCCACACTGAACCCATGACCTTCGTACGACTACAGGTATGTGAATTAGCACCTTTCTAAAATGCTTTTATTTAATTTCATGATGTCGCTGTTTTTCTTGTGTGTGTATCCGTGACGCATTTTTGTCACCTTTTTATTTCGTGAAAATGTCAGAGAAATATGGCAAAAGTTCATTTGTTTTATGTTTCTTGAATAATCGTGAAAGTCGCGAAATGAGCGTGTGAACTTTTGTAAAGTAGTAGATTTTGATGGCTGAGAAACGAATATAATGTCTAAAGTAAAGTATCATATCCGTATGTTTATTTTCTATATTTGTGGTTTGTCAAAGTTAAGATATTAATTTTCGTAAAATTCTGTTCGATGTAAAGATGAAATCCATGCCGTAGTTATTCAATTAAAGCTGGCGTGAAAGCACATCGTTGTGTTAAGCGATGTAAATTTTATTGAAAGATAGTTATGAGGCGAGATCGATAAAAATTTGTTACAGCAATTGCTATTCCAATGTCTTTTGGAATCAAGTTGTGAGTTTTGATTTGGAAATATTAGATCTGATATGCGGGGAGAGATGGTTAGTTGTCATGGAGTGTTTGTGTAACAGCATTGTAAGTCAGCCAAGAGAGATATTCATATTATTGTCGTGTCGAGAATTTGTGTTAAGCGAGTGTTTCAAGTCTTGCGAAATGGGAAGAAATGAAGGATTGTGGATCAGGTTGTAGTGTTGATGCCGGGATGTTCAGTGCAGGAAACCCGAGGAGTTATTTTGTGTAATTTATTGAGATGGGGATAGGGTCAGTCCATAATTAGGATTCCACGTGAAACGTTAGGACCATGATGGATAAGAATATTCAAGTGACGTCTTAAATTAAATCTCTTTCCATAATCTGTGGGTCAAGAATTATATTTCATGTGAATTGACAGCGAGGCCAAGATTTTTCTCTTTCATTTGATGCAGGTTAAAATACGAATAACATGTGTTTCGTCTCCATATAACGAAGGGAGGCTCGCGTTCCCGTTACTCCAGCCAGTCGATTTAACTCGCTACTAGAAATAAACTAACGGTAACTGAGATTTGTCGTTTGTAGTAAAATGTTTCGAATTAGATTTCATTATTTGGAGAGATTCGTTTTAGTAGAGAAATGAATTCATTTTTGAAGCGACGGAAATGAGACAATGATATGACAGGTAAGTAATAACCGTTTTCAGGGATGTCAATATCTGAGAATCGGTAGTGATGTCTGATATCATTTGAGGGTTGTACAAAGTCTTATTTTAAATGTCACGAAGCGATGTGACATGGATTGTTATTTTGCGTTGTGTTTTAATTTATGCAGATTGTAAGATTTAATGTTAGAATTATACAAGCTAGTTTATTAATAATTGTTAGTGTTAATGTAAACTTGTTGAATGACGTCATGAAATAAATAAATAGTACTAGTAATTAAAAATATATTAGCTTTTCAGCTGCGGTGAAGAAAGTACGAGCAATAAGACAATTATGTCATTACAAATTAGGGATTTTAAAGAAACCATTCGCCCGGGGTAGATAAAATTTGTTGTTTATTAAGATTATGAGATTACTTCATTTATTAAGTTATTAAATTCATTGAAATCGTATTTTGAGAATTAACGTAAAACCAAGTGACTAACTTGAAAGTGTATTCTGGAAATCTTAGTTTATTTGCTGGGAAATCTCAACTTATCAACGTAACGATTAATGGGATATGTCCGGTGGCAAGGGACTTTACTACCACAGGTGTTGTGAGCGTTTGTTGTTGTTGTTCTTGTTATCATTTTTTATTTGGATTTGTTGAACATCAGATGTGCTGGGGATTTATTAATGTGGAAGCCTTGGTCATCAAATACTTTAACTTAGTTGTGTTTAGCCTTCAGCTTAGAAATTTGAATCGTCATGGGGTCATCAACTTTAGTGACTTAGATTAGGGCCATCTGCCATTATAGCATCATTTCCATTGCCGTCATCATCCACAATGACTTTAATGTAAATCACAAAGTTAGGTGTCGGTCCATGACATAGTCGCAGGTCACATTGATTCAATTAAGGGTCCATGCCGTAGAACCACTGTGTGTCACATACCGATTGGACCTCCTTAATTATACCAAGAGTTCAGAGCTCGTGCTACGGGAGCTGGATCATCACGTATCATTATGATGGTACATGCAGTCTCACATGGAAACCGATCTTAGGGATCTCCAGACTTTCTTTATTTCACTCTTATCTTAACACAGTGGTTTCTAGTAAAGATGCTCCTCAGACAGTTGAGTTAAGGTTTCCAAAGCCAGTATCTCTCATCAGCGTTACTATTGCTACTATTTTTCGACGGACAAGACTGAGTTCGTTGTTAGCGATGTTAAAATGTCATGTGTCTCTTCGACGTCATTTTAAATTATTTAAATAAACATCAATTTTCTTTGACTCGATTCCTCTCATTTAGTAAATAGTTCAAGTTGCTGAAACCCGCCTCTTACCTAAGCAAATGACGAAGAACCCGTAGACGACCCGAGAGAAAGTTCTCATGCCGATTTGCTAATAGGTAAGGAAGGTAGGTATCCTGCGAAGGACCTTAAAGGGTTCAATAGGCCATTTCATTTCATCTTCCTCAATATTTCGAGCTTGACCGTGAGTCCCTTCCTGTTGAATATCAGACATTCTGAAGCATATAAGGCTTCAGAGCGGATGACTGTCTGGTAGTGCTTCATTTTAATATTACGTGAGAGACACATTTTATTGTAGGTGTTCTTGGTTAATTGGTATGCAGTTCTAGTTTATTAACTCGAGTTAATAATGTTACTCCTTCGGAGAAATTGGGGTTCCAGCCATTCTCACAGGTATTAAGCCTGTAGGGTTTCTTGATCGTTCCTTGCTCAGATGCAGTGTACAAGGATATTCACTGATGTTCGTGATGTATTGTGTTTTCTAAAGTGAAACTGTAGCTCTATATTATTATTATTATTATTATTATTATTATTATTATTATTATTATTATTATTATTATTAGGTTCGTTACGACCCCTGAGGATCACGAGTGACTTGTTCGGTACGTCTTCTTTCTTCCCAATAACTCTTCATTCTCTCGGCTTCCGTGATCTGAATCTGGATCCTGGTGTCTGTCCATCTGTGACCTTCCATGAGCTTTTTGTATTTGGACCTATCCTGTACTGTCATCAGTGGATATTTTTCCTTTATGCCAATAATCTCCCAATCTTCTCTGACTTCCTTCATCCACTTGTTTCCAGTTAAGCAGGTTGCATTCCATATCTTCTTCGTCAGCCTACTGCCATCCATCCTCATGAGATGTCCAACAAATCCTAACCTTCTCTTTCTTATCACACTCGAGATTGGTTCTATACTCGCATATAGTTCCTGCCTTGATCTGTGTACCCAGATTTCACCTTGCTTTTTGGTGCCCCATATATTATTATTATTATTATGATTATTATTATTCTTATTTCTTCGTAATGCCCATTCAAAGAACGCGTTTGAAGTTGTTCGTTGGCCTGATGGTTTTCGCCTTCTTATTCTCCCAACATGTCTTATGAATGCACTGCATTGCATCTTGCGTTATGTGAACCACTTCCTCCAGTTTTCTTTTTGGGTTTCTCCATGAAATTTCATTGTATTAAAGGCTTCACGATCTTCTATGATGTCGTCCGTAATATTCATTTCTTGGAGGTCCGCCTTCGTTTCTTCTAGCCAGTTCATTTTGACCTTCTTTGATTTGATTGCTTTAAATAATCGTTTGGTGAGTCTGTCGCTGTCCATTCTATAGATGTGGCCATGGAATTTCAGGCGTCTGTTGCGTACGGCGTGTGAACCTGTCAGTTAATGAGTAGACGTCCGCTGTTCTCGTCTTAATCCACATTCCATTTTCTCTGATGAGACCATAAATTTTCTGGATAATTTTCCTTTCTTACTTTCCAATTTCTTATAATTTTAGAGTGACCTCCAAGGGATAAGGTTGCTGAGGCGTGTAATGCTTCAGGCCAAACAATTGTCTTGTAATGTCGTAATTTTGTACTATGCGATGTGACTCTCTCGTTATAGTAATACCACGTTAGTCTGTACGCCTTACGGAGTTTAGTGGCTCTTTCTATGTTAGTCTAGTTCCGATGGCAGTATGGTTTCTCCAACGTATTTGAAGGAGGACAGCTGTGAAATCTTACCGTTTTCCATCTCTAGCGGAGTGTTTTGCTATGTTGATGTAGATTTTCCATGTGCAGTTTTTTCGTACGATATTTGGAGACCTGCCTTTGTTGCTATATTGTGAAATCTCTGTATGGCGTATCTGATTTCATCTCTGGTCTTAGTAATAATTGCTAGATCATCAGCAAGGCTAAACATTTGACCTTGACTTTGCTTCCCAAATTTCTGATGCTCACACCCTTGACGTCCCTTTCCCATTGTCTAATAACTTTGTTTAGAAAAAAGTTAAACATAATAGGGGAGATGCCGTCACCTTGAATAAGGCCCGTACATATTTCAAAAGGCTCAGAAATTTCCCGGAGGAATTTCACTTTAGATATCGTATTCATATTATTATTACTATTTTGAGACGTATTGCATTGTGATTTAGGCTGATTTTGCTTGTATCGTTGAACGATTAGGGAACTACTTTCTTTTCCTATTTTAACTCTTCGTTCTAGTTTTGTTAGGCTCTTTCTGGCACCTTGCCCTCTCACTACAATGATGCTCGTCGATGGAGATGTAAGTGTGGGGAAGCGATAATTACTCAGTACTTATTTAGAACCGGTCGCTAAAAGTATGCACTAGAAAAACATCCGGATATGTGCAGCGGTGAAAGTTGACTCAGAGCGACCTTCCGCCTTCCGATGAGAGAGATGTATGGTTACTCACGTTTAACTCTAGTTTTTTGTACGACACTGGACATACTTCCTGATATCAGCAGTGGCCTTGCTGCTTCCTCGCTCACTTTCGAGAAAAAGATGATATCTCTAGAATGTTAAGAAAAGTGTCCCAGTGGTTAGGCATCTCGCGCGTCTGTGTTTATGTGTCTGTCGGTCGTACAAAGTCACAGTGACTATTGCATTGTACAGTATCACTCTTGAGAGCTGCTCGGGTATTATTTTACATTCATATATGTATTTACTTTGAGAGAGCCTCCGTTGCTCAGACGGCAGCGCGCCGGCATTTCACCGCTGGGTTCCGTGGTTCAAATCCCGGTCATTCCACTTGAGATTTGTGCTGGAGAAAGCGGACGTAGGACAATTGTGCCTAAAGTGGAAGGTCTAAAGGGCCCGGAAAGTTTTCAAATTGTGAGTCTGGGATAGCACTATAAAAATAAACAAATTTCGATAATCGATTCCGGAAAAATGCAGTTCCGAAAAAACTGCCTAAAATCGGCTTGTTTCTTCACTCGTTCTCTATTTCATTAAAATCCTAGCCAAATTAACTTATTTACATAATTCGTTGTGTAATGTGTTCCTTATTTCAATACCCTCAGCTATATTTTGATTTTTGAAATATGTCGACACACACCGAATGTAGTTAAATCGAACCACTAATAGCTAAGTTAATGTCCATTCTAAACTGAAGTGAACCTGTTCATTCTGCAGTGACCATCCCAATATCTGCAATTCCGTTCCACAGGTGATTTCTTACGAGCCATAAAATGTACTGACGAGAGGCTGACGTATTTGACCACCTTCAAATACAGTACCACCGGACTGAGCCAGCATCGAACCTGCCACGGTGGGCTCAGATGCCCAGCAGTACCATAATAACTACTCAGTGTGGCTGAGCGTTCCATGTATCTTACGGTTTATTCCCATGCACAGAGCGACTATTTGCAAGGTACGTCATATACTTAGCCATTTCTGGCCAATTCTGCAATCAGTTTTTTCGTACTTTTCGTATTCAGTTGTTAGCAACACTGCGCACGGGGCATGGAATACGTGGTTCTGCGTTGTATTCTTGGTACTACGGCCTACCTCAAGCTGCGACTACAGGAAAAAATTCCAGAAAATGCCCACGCAGAGCCTTCTCCTGGACCTTCGATGACCTTCTGGCAGCGTCAACAATGGCTATTCAGGGGCAGCAACAATTAGACATCCTAGTTTATTGTTTTGCATGTTAATTTAGTCCACCTCTGTGGTGTAGTAGTAAGTGTGATTATCTGCCACACCCCGAAGACCGGGTTCAATGCCACGAAATTTGAAAGTGTTACGTGGACTGGAACGGGGTCCACTCAGCTTCGGGAGATCACCAGATTAGAGGGGGTTCGCGTCCGACCTCAGCGATCCTCAAAGTCGTTTTCCGTGGTTTCCCACTTCTCCTCCAGGCAAATTCCGGATTGGTACCTAACCTAAGGCCAGGGCCGCTTCCTTCCCTCTTCCTTATCTATCGGTTCCGATATTTATATCCTCCCAAAAGGCCCCTGTTCAGCATAGCCAATGAGGCCGCTTGGGCGAGGTATTGGTCTTCTTTACGCCAAATTTATTATTAGTGCCTGGCACCACCTTGATTAGATGGAGGCACTGTTATTGCTATCATGCTTATTGTTTAGTGTTTAGGTAGAGTGTAAGTTGAAAGAGCTTGTTTATGCTGAACTTTCTTTTAGTAATGATAGACCATATTGTGAAAGTAGATGTATGATGGAAATACATGAATAGTAAGAGGTAGTTTAAAGAAATGAGATGGTAGAGGGTAAGACGCAGCTGAAAGAGGAGGGACAGGTCTGTCCTATCCCAAGAATGTATGATCAGAACGCTTGCATGTGTAGAATAGATGGTAGGACGTGAGCTGTGAATGCGGCAATGAAAATTGAGATACGGCGGACCACGTGCAGAGCTGGTTATCCGCTCACATGTGGCCGGTCACATAATGAAAGGGTGAGGAATTTAGCATTGTCAGCTCTAAGTGTCTGTGGGGTCACAGTAGGGACTTCACGAGACAGTGCCGGACATGTCGTCTCAGGGAGGGTGGCTTATTCCTCACCAGGGTGGGATGACATGGCCAGTCAGATTTAATATAGAATTAGTGTAGATGTGGGATAGCGTCTTGCATGTGGACTGGTGTTCCGCCCATGTGAAAGGCCACAAAATAGATGTAGTGTTTTAGAGTTTAGTTAGATGTAGGAGTGGTGTCCAGCATGTGGACTGGTTTTCCGCCCATGTGAGAGGCCACATAGTAGATTTAGTATTTCAGAGTTTAGTTAATTAGACGTAGGAGTGGCTTCTTGCTTGTGGACCGGCTATCCGCCCATGTGAGAGGCTACATAATTATGTAGGGGTGGCGCCTTACATATGGAGCTGCCGATCCGCCCATGTGTGAGGGGCCACATAGTAGATTAAGTATGTTTTATTATTTGTATGTATTCTCTAGTGTTCATTATAGTAGTTAATTTTGAATTTGGCATATTGGAAGATGTAAGTGGGCGAAAGCCTGTTTTGTTCAATAAATTATTTGTTCAATACTGGTCTTCCTTCCCAGTTGTACCCCACCAAATATGTCACGTTCAAGGACACGGCCCTTGAGGCTGTTGAGGTGGGATCCATCGCCGAGTAGAGGGAAAAACCAACCCTAGAAGGCATTTTCCTTCCCTTTTCTGTATTGTAGAAACACCACTCCATTTCTGTGTTTTTCTTTCACTTTTTAAATTTCTATTCCGTTTTGTAAATTATTCATTATGTATTCATCATGTTCTTTCCTCCACAATTTGTGCGTTACTTTGCTTCTACCATAAGGTACACAATGAAATGAAATGATATTGGAGAGTGTTGTTGGAATGAAAGTACCAAAATATCCACAGTTCTAGCCCTTAAGGCAAGCAACTCAGTGTTGAAAACCTCCTATGGATATGCGCTACATATTTTATGTACCGGTAAATATATTAAATATGATAATAAATTCTTTATTTATTCCTAAAAATCACAATACTTATCTTAGTCATCGTTATCCGGTCGATTCGATTATCAGTTTGCCTTTTCCTACCACTACGACCGCTAATGTGAGTCAATGCAGAGTTTCACTGAAGCATTTATAACTACATTCGGTGTGGAAATTTGAAAAATCAAAAAACGCCTAAGGGCATTGAACCAAGGAACAGATTCGAGATATAATTATATATATATATATAAGTTAATTTGGTGACGTCGCCAGGAAGATTTCCTTTTACGTTGAGATGATTTTCAAAATATTACTTCCACCTGTCCAGTGATTCCCTGGTTTCTATTAAGAGTTCACCTGAATTACCCAAAACACTATTGATTTTCCTTTTCCCTCCCTTCCTAAGATCCTTATTTCTATACAGAAAGGTTTCCCTGCTGCTCGACTTAGTCTTCTCAGGTTATTATCAAACTCTTTCAAAGATTTTCTATTTTGGGTACATCAACTACATGTTTCGCTGTGTTTCCGTCATCTACGTACAGTTCCCTGTCTGCATCAGCCCTTGTTTGTAGACATTTCTGATACGCCTTCTCTTTATGTTTACAAGCTCTTCTCACTTAATCATTACATCAAGATGTTCGCTTTTTCCCATGTTTACACATAGTTTTTCCTAGACATTCCCTTTCTGTTTCTACTACAGCATTCCTGTATGCCACCTACTCCCTTTCTATATCCTGAACATGATTACTGTTCACAGTTCGGAACTCGTCACTAATTATTTACACGTAGTTCTGTTTCATTTCTTCATCCTGCAGATTTCCTACCCTTATTCGTTTTCAGACAGATTTCACTTTCTATATCCTAGGGCTAGAGGTACTTAGTTCACTACAGATCAGATAGTTGTCTGTATCATTGAATAATCCCCCCAAAACCCGTACATTCCTAGCAGACTTCCTGAATTCGTAGTCGGTTCAGATATAATCTATGCCTACCCTCCCATGTGTAGTTGTGAATAGCCTTAAACTCGAAGAATGTATTCGTAAGTGATAGACCCATACTAGCACAGAAGTACAGGAGACGCTTCATATTCCTACTAGCTTCCGTGTCTTCCGCACATTTTCCAATCACCCTTTCATATGCTTCAGTTCCATTTCCAACTCTCGCATTGAAATCACCCATTAGCACTATCCTATCCTTGCTGTTGACCCTGACTACGATGTCACTCAATGCTTCATAAAACTTGTCTACTTCGTCCTCATCTACACCCTCACATGGTGAATACACTGAGACAATTCTCGTCCTAATTTTTCCAACTGCCAAACATACCCACATCATTCGCTCATTTACGTGGCTAACAGAAACAATGTTTCATACAAGAACATTCCTGATGAACAGCCCTAACCCAAACTCTGCCTTTTCCTTTTTAACACCCGTCAAGTATACTTTATAATCTCCTATTTTTTCCTCGATATCTCCTCTTAACCGAATATCATTTTCTTCTAGAACATCCAGATGCATCCTCTTTGCTGACACAGCCAGGTCTACATTCCTTCTTCCATAATCCCCAAAGCTCCGCATCGAATTCCACTTCGTTCGACATGTTGTTCCAAACGAGTCCCTCGCCTGTCAAATGGGAATGTATTCCGTTACTCCCATAGGTCCGAGGTTTGCTTAAAACGTTCCGAGCTCGGTAAATTCTGTGAAGCAAGATGCTGCCCTTACTTAAACAATGTCAAAGTGAGGATCTCTCCTTCTAGCGGGTTAGGGGCCATCGGTGGATTGTATAGTCCTAGCCGCATAAGGACAAGGAGGGCCATGACTCAGAATATGTCTGAGATGCCCATTCCGTAGCAACTCACTCTCAGGACTCTCAGGACCACTTACTAGGCCACTGTCATTGCCCATGGTTCACAAACGAGGACGTGACTACAGTAACGCACACCATGAACAACCGAGCTCATGGGGAGGAGGAAAATGATGTTGGTGAAATTACGCTTGAGGAAGTAGAAAGGATGATAAATAAAATCCATTGTCATAAATCAGCAGGAATGGATGAAATAAGACCTGAAATGGTGAAGTATAAAGGAAGTGCAGGGATGAAATGGCTTCATAGAGTAATAAGATTAGCATGAGGTGTTGGTAAGATACCTTCAGATCGGACAAAAGCGATAATTACACCTCTTTATAAGCAAAGGAACAGGTAGGATTGCAACAGCTATCGAGGTATCTAACTGTATTATATACCAGGCAACGTGTTCACTGGCGTCTTGGAAGGGAGGGTGCGTCAGTGGTTGAGAGGAAGTTGGATGAAAACCAGTGTGGTTTCAGACCACAGAGGGGCTGTCAGGATCATATTTTCAATATGCGCCAGGTAATTGAAAAATGCTACGAGAAGAGTAGACAGTTGTGTTTATTCGTAGATCTAGAGAAAGCATATGGCAGTTTACCGAGGGAAAAGATGTTCGCCATACTGGGGGACTATGGAAATAATGGTAGATTATTTAAATCGATCAAGGGCACTTATTTTGACAATTGGGCTGCAGTGAGAATTGATGGTAGAATGAGTTTTTGGTACGGGGTACTTACATGGGTTAGACAAGACTGTAATCTTTCACCATTGTTTTTCGTAGTTTATGTGGATCATCCGCTGAAAATTGTAAAGTGGCATGGAGGGATCCAGTTAGGTAGAAATGTAATAAGTGGTCTGGCCTATGGTGACGACCTGGTCTTAATGGCAGATTGTGCCGAAAGCCTCCAGTCTAATATCTTGGAATATGAAAATAGGTATAATGAGTATGGTATGAAAATTAACCTTTTGAAGACAAATTGATGTTAGTAGATAAGAAATCGATGAAAAATGAATGCCACATTGGTGATATAAGACTGGAACAGGTAGATAATTTCAATTATTTAGGATGTGTGTTTTCCCAGGACGGTAATATAGGAAGTGAGATGGAATCAAGGTGCAGTAAAGCTAATGCAGTGATCTCACAGTTCCGATCAACAGTATTCTGTAACAAGGAAGTTAGCTCCCGGAGGAAATTATCGTTACATCGGTCTGTTTTTAGACCAACTTTGCTATCAACGAGAGTGAAATCTTGGTGGAATCAGGATATCTTATTCATAAGTTAGGAGTGACAGACACGAAAGTTACGAGAATGGTTGCTGGCACAAACAGGGGGGGGGGGGGGGGTTACTCTGAATGAGGAGAAAAAGGCTAAGTTAGGATTAACTTGATGGATGAAGCTGTACGCATAAACCGGCTTCGGTGTTGGGGTCATGTGGGGCGAATAGAGCAGGATAGGTTACCTACAAAATAAGAGACTCAGTTGCGGAGGGTAAGAGAAGTACAGGCGATGATGGTTGGACTCAGTTTCTAATGGTCTGAAGATAAGAGGTATAAAATTAATGAGGCACTAATTGCAAATATAAGATTGTGGCGACGTTTAGTAAATTCAGAGACTTGCAGAGCAAACGCTGAAAGGCATAACAGTCTATAATGGTGAAGATGTTAATTTGGCTAGGATTTGAATACAAAAGAAAACGAGTAAAAGAACAAGCGATTTTAGGCTCTTTCTCCGTAACTGCACTTAGGCTGGATATTATTTTCAAAACTTAGTTTTTTAGTTTGATAGAGTTATCCAAGACTCACAATTTGAAGACTTTCTGGGCCCTTTAGCGCTTCAGCATTCGGCACGATTGAGGAAATTGCTTAATTTTTGGTTCTCGTAGTATGTTGACCCCCTGCTTTGGTAAGAAATCTTCTCAACATTTAAAAGACTGTTAAAACCAGATTATGTCGCAAAGAAGAATCGAGTATACTACAATCCAGCCAGTGAACATTTGCTAGTCTTCACAGTTCAGTACATAAGGAAATAAACACCGTTAGCTTAATACTGATCTTGATGCGACACGCTGAACTGATCCATGGACTGTGAAATCGGACTAGTATAATATTAAATTATAAATTAGAAAGGACGTAGAAACCTCACATGAAGGGAAGTTGGAGGCTGTTCCATTTCCCCTCCCCGTGAAGTGAATGACCAGTGACCTCACACAGACTGACCAGGCTGAGATGGAACAACCGATTATCAAGGCTGCTGTATTCATCTCTTTTTTCATAGCACAACTTTTCCTTTTTTAGACATAAATGCGTCTTATTTTTGAGGTTCATGTGAAAAGAACGATACAGAATATGTGACGCTAGGTTACCTAGCAACCGTGTAGGCTGTGATGTGAAGTATTGATGGATGGCTATGACTGAGCGACATATTATCAAAGAGGGGCGATAGAGTACATGTGGTTAATGTGATTTTGCAGGCTGTGATGTGAGTATTGATGGAAGGCCATGACTGAGAGACACATTATCAAAGAGGGGCGTTAGAGTACAGATGGGCGATGTGATCTTGCAGGCTGTGACTTGGAGTATTGCCGAATGCGCATGATTGGGAGACATATAATCAAACAGCGGCATTAAATTTCATGTGGTCGATGTGATCCTGCAGGCTGTGATGTGAAGTACTGATGGATGACCTTGACTGAGAGACATATTATCAAACAGGGGCGTTAGAGTACAGATGGACGATGTGATCTTGCAGGCTGTGACTTGATGTATTGATGGATACCCATGATTGGGAGACATATAACCAAACAACGGCGTTAGATTACAGGCGGTCGATGTGATCCTGCAGGCTGTGATGTGAAGTAATGATGGATGGCCATGAATAAGAGACATATTGTCAAAAGAGTGCGTTAGTTTACAAATGGGCGATGTGATCCTGCCGGCTGTGATGTGAAGTACTGATGGATGACAATGTCTGAGACACATATTACTAAATAGGGGCGTTAGAGTACAGGTGGTCGATGTTACTTTGGAAGCTGTAATGTGAAATTTTGATGGATGGCCATGACTGAGAGACATATTATCAAAGAGGTATGTTAGCGTCCAGATAGTCTATGTGGTCTTGAAGGCTGTGATGTGAAGTTTATTAATGTTTTAATTTTTATTAATGTGATAATGAATGGCACAATGCTTATTATACAGTGCATGTTGCTTTGTGAGTTGAGGCACCTACCTGATAGGTTGAATTCGGGAGATTGTGGGTTCGAACCCCACTGTCGGCAGGCCTAAAATGGTTTTCCATGGTTTCCCAAATTCACATTATGCAAATGTACCTTGATTAATGGCGTGATCAGTTCATTCCCACTCCTTGCCTTTTTCTTTCCCACCGTCACCATAAGACCTATCTGTGTCAGAACGAAATGAAGAAAATTGTAAAGGGAAAAAGAAGCTTGTTATAACTAGTTTAAAACTCTCTTACAATGATATGTCTGTCTGTTAGGTCATCAGCCCAGAGGCTGGTTGGATCCTCAATTAGCACCACCAAAGGTTATACGGTTATAAGGAAACCCCAAAAACCAATGGTAGCACCAAAATGAGGCGTACTAGGCAAGATGGGGAGTGAGGTAGTTTGCTATTGCTTTCCTCACTGGGTCAGAAAGTACTACTGCAGCACGACTGACCCTATGAGCAGCACCTTTCAGAACACTCAGATGCACTAGTCATGCTCTGAATGTCATTACTCAGCACTACCCATACCCCAGCAGCTTCCATATTGTCACAGCCATGGATGTTGACTGAGGCTTCGGTGGAAGCTACACTTTACTCTGGCCTGTGCCAAGAGATGGATGCAAAAGTACTGTATCCATCAAGAAATAACAGCAGGCAGTAATATATCAAAAATAAATATTAAAGCGCTACATCGGGGTTTAACCGTCTTAAAGGATTAATACGGAGGAAGACAGTGTGAGTTACCTGGAGTTCCCATGTCAATGCTCCCAGTTCTGCCAACTGAAGGAGTTGCTCAATGAACGAAAGTGAAATTACCGTTCTTAGAGCAGGATGAGTTGGATTCTGTGGTGAGGATAGAAACGTTTGCTTGTCTGACCCACAAGGATCTTGTCTCATTGGAGGTCAGTGCCATGAGATACTAAAAATATAGAATATCAATGTGATAGAATTCAGTCTTTGACTGACCTCCACTAAACTGAATTTCCTTATCGGATTCTTACTGTACGTTATGTCGTAGTTGAATATGACTCACTTGAATCCTATGGGGGCTTTAAGATTGAATCCATTTTATCTCCTATGTAAATAATTCTCCTTTTAGTTAACGATATTCTGAGAATTCGAGTTCGAATTGGATACCGGTGATAACTTCAGTGACTGATGTTCCTCAGGGTTGTGTGTTTAACCCCATTTTATTCCCTCTGTTTATGATGTGTAGAATCCGACGGCAAGGAACATCCTCTACGCAGACGAATAATTTCTCTGTCAGTTGTTCTTTTCTTTGTGCCCAGTATTTCTTCATTCTTTCCGATCTTCGTTTCCTTTCATATTCCGATAGGTTTGGCTTTTGATGTAGTTCTGTCCTGGAACCTTATATTTTTGTGTTAAGCTTTTACTTTAGCTGTTCGATCGTATAGTGAACTTCCTATAATTTTTAATTCTACTAGGTCTTTTTCATTTTCTTTAATGGGTTTTGTTTTACGGTTACGGAAGAAGTAAAATATGTGTTTAGTTAACCTATTGGAGTTCATTATGAGAAGATGACCGTAAAAATGTATCCTCTTTTTCGCATAGCATCGGAGAGTTTTCAATTTTCTTGTAGAATATCTCATACTTGATGTAATATTATCTTATTATGCTGAAATTTTGATCCTATGATCTTTCTTAAAATGTTCCTTTCCTTCAGCTCGACTTTCTCCATCTAGTCTTTGAAATTTGTTTTTCGTGTTTCTGCTGCGTATAGTGCTTCTGGTTTAATCAATGTTTAATAATGTTTAATTTTTGACTCCTATGAAAGAGATTCCTTATTGTGTGTATCTATCCTTAGCTTATTATTATTACTAGCAAATGTAGCCGTGCTTCGCTACGATATTCTGCACTGTATACGGATTTCTCTGTAAATTACTGTAAAGGAAGTGAGTAAGATTATATTAAATTGCATTTCTCTTAGCGCTATCCGAGAAAAAAAAAGAGCGAGGAAAAACGTTTTTCCGATGTAAGGTAGGCATTGGGGAAGTTTTGTTGATAATGGAAGGCAACATTTTCTACTGCCAATGACGATGAGTTCCAGGGTTTCTACTATAACGGCAGGCTCACTTGGCAACTGCCATTCAGAGTAGAGATGGAGAATTTTCATTATAAATACAGGCTTCTTTTCCTAATGCTGGTCACAATCGAGCTGGAGAGATTTGATTATAATCGAGAAATGCAGCGCCATCTAACGTATCAACAACTGAGACACGACAATAAGTCATACGACGAAATTTGTAGATCTCTCCAAGCTGAACGGCGATTGCGCTATCTGTTTTGTGATACGACTTACCGTTTAGCCACCAATTTGCCAGAAACGTAGGTCTGTACTGTCATTAAAATTGCATCCATATTTGGATATTTTCCGGGGCCAAAAGTTATGCATTTGAACAGCTTGGAATTTTTCCTCAAAGAAAAGAGTGTCCACGTTTCGGGATTAGCACTCCCATACGTCCGGAGTAATTAAGGAAGAGTGCAATACAGGTAAGGAAGTTGAAATTAATAGAAAATAGGATTATAAATGAGGACAGACGTATAGGAAAAATATGTAAATACCAAGTGGTCGTATTTGAAAATAAAAAGCCTCTCAATAAATTGTGATGGTATGAGTTACGGACATAAGAACGCGGTAACAAAGGAAAAATTTAGGCGCAGGAATTTTTAGGTAAACAGATAAGAATATGACTTACGGTTTTATTACTTAAGCCTGAAGTGGCAAGGTAGAGGCAAATATTAAAGGGGAAAACAGAAGTAGAATAAAAATCCAGTAAAAATTATAGCAAATGCCAGAAAACACTTTACGGTGTGAATTAAAGGGCTACGCTCCTCGGTACTGTTCAACTATTAACAACGATTGTAAGCTCCAATATTCCGCCAATATCCCGCAGAATGGCCTATTGACGTCTCTCACGAGTTTACAGGAAAGATGACGAAAATGGCAATACGTCACTTCTCTGCTAGCAAGCAATCAGGAGGCCCCGGGTTCGATTCCTGGCCAGGTCAAGGGTGTTTACCTGAAGTTCAGGGCTGGTTCGAGGTCAATTCAGCCTATGTGATTACAACTGAGGAGTTATCTGACGGTGAGGTAGCGGCCCCGCTCTAGAAAGCCAAGAATAACGGCCGAGAGGATCCGTCGTGCTGACCACACGACACCCGGCAATCTGCAGGCCTTCAGACTGAGCAGCGGTCGCTTGGTAGGCCATGGCCATTCGGGACTATTGTGCCATGGGAGGGAAACAACAAATGTGTCACCAGAGGTCTTATACATTCCGACATCATATGACATTGAGTGTCGAATGGACTTCTTTTCGTTGTTCAAAAATCCGACTCCTTCCCCCTGGGTTTTAACGCAGGAGGTTGCATTACGGAAGTGATCCAGCGAGAGAGTTACGCGTATGCTATTTGTGTTGGTCTCGCGGCATAAACAGGTTCATTACTGAGTGAGCGAGGCAAAAACAATCCGTCGCCACTGTGCTGAGTTTTGCTGAGCGCCTTGTTACTCAGTGATGCTGTGTCGAGGAATTTGAGAGTTTCACTGCCATACAGAACCAAGTACCTGTTGTAGTAGTGGTAAAATAATTGTTACTGTTTGTTTGATTCATCAGTCCATAGACTGGTTTGATGCAGCTCTCAATGCCACCCTACATTTTGGTAATCTTTTCATTTCTAAGTGACTACTACATCCTACATCTGCTCTAGTCTGCTCTAATCTAATAAAAATACAGTAAAAATTATAGCAAATGCCAGAAAACACTTTACGCTGTGAAATAATGGGCTACACTCCGCGGTACTGTTCAACTTTTAACAACGATTGTAAGCTCCAACGATATTCCACCAATATCCCGCAGAATGGCCGATTGATGTCTTCGACGAGTTTACAGCTAAGATGACGAAAATGGCAATTCGTCACTTTCCTGCTAGTAAGCAATCAGGAGGTTCCTGGTTCGATTCCTGGTCAGGTCAAATGTGTTTACCTGAAGTTCAGGGCTGGTTCGAGGTCCATTCAGCCTATGTGATTACAGCTGAGGAGCTATTTGACGGCGATCTATCCCTAATGTTCTTGCCATCTATAAGTCTACCTCCTTCGCAAAGAACTGATCAAGTCCTGGTTGTCTTAACATGTGTCCTATCATCCTATCTCCTCTTCTCGTCAAATTTAGCCAAATCATTCTCCTCTCACTATTTCGATTCAGTATCTCTTCTTTAGTGATTCCATCTACCCATCTCACCATCAGCATTATTATGTGAAAGCACAGTTCAAAAGCTTATATTCTCCTTCATTCTGAGCTAGTTATCGTCCATGTTACACATCCATACATGGCACGCTCCAGTCGAAGGTCTTCAAAAACATCTTTCTAATTCGTGAATCAGTGTTCGAAGTGAGCAAATTTATGTTCTTAAAAGGCCTTCCTTGCTTGTGCTAGTCTGTAGTTTATGTCCTCCGTTATTCAGCCATCATTAATTATTCTACCCTCAAAGTAACAACATTCGTCTACTTCCTTTAAGACTTCATTTCCAAAACTAATATTTCCTGCATCACCTGACTTAGTTCAACTGCACTACATTACTTTTAGTTTGGATTTATTTTCATTTTGTACTCCTCCTCTAAGACAGTGTCCATAGCATTCAGCGATTTTTCCAGATCTTCTGCAGACTCAGATAAAATAACATAATCAGCAAATCTCAGAGTGTTGATTACATCTCCTTCCACTGTGATTCATTTTTCAAATTTCTCTTTGATTTCCTTTATCATCTGTTGTATAATCATCTTTGAGAACTGACAATATGCCACCTAAAAGAATCGTACTCTTTCCACAGTTTCTATATGGAAATGTGGCACCTATAGCTGCTTCTGACTTTTAAGGAACTCCTACAAGAACTTGAGCAAAAGACGGGGCGTGAGAGACTCCATTATTAACCAGGAGAGATGACAGGGAGGCTGTGAGCTGAGACATGTGATGTCCGAGCTTTATTTCCACGATGTTAATTATAGTCTGTGTCAAATATATTGCTTCCATGAACCTCAACCTAATTGCAAGTGCAGGAGATGTGGTGAACTTTGTAATAAGGTTCCGGTTGAGAACGGAATTGCTAAAAAAGAAATTTGTTCCAATGATTGATTAGAAATATTTCTTTTCTCTGAACATTTTGTATACTTAAGACGTTCATTAGAACACTCGGGAATGATATTTTAACATTCTAGAAATGTTTTAAATACAGTTAGGTACATAAACAAAATCATTTTCAAATCGATTAAAGCGTCATTAAAGGACATGTAATATCCATATGTAAGTATGAACACTCACTCAGAACATCACCTATACATAATCACTCACAGGTTCATACAGTGTTTTTTCACGGGTGTGTTATGGTGTTACAAATTTTGTATTTCAGGCTTCGAATTTCTGTAAAACTTCAACGTTGTGTACACGGGGATCCCAAACACGTGGAACGTAATAGAGGGGTGTATTACGCAGTGGATTACCTTAAAACAACACAAATAGTCCCTATTAACATATGACCTTCAGTCAATAGTTTACGCAGTACCCTCTGATAAGAACAAATTGTCGTCTGCGTAGAGGATGTTCCTCGATGTGGAGTTCCTCTTAAAGTACATCATATCTGAATAAAATGGGGTTGAACACAGAACCCTGAGGAACACCGAACTCAGAAGTTATCACTGATACGCATAAAACCTTCAAATCGAATTATAATCCTGCGGAATTTCGGTGATTGAAAAGTTTTCTTACGCTGCAGACAAACTGGATCCGATGTTAAACTCCCGTAATATTCAAGTGAATCATATTCATAACGTAAAGTAATAATCCGAGAAGGAAATTTAGTTTAGCACAGGACAGACAATGACTTACCTATGTCAACCGGATATTCTAAATTTATATAACATAGTTTCTCATGGCACTGACTTCCAATGAGACAAGATCCTTGTGGGTCAGACAAGCAAACTTTTCTTTCCTCACCACAGAATCCAACTCATCCTGTTCTAAGAACGGTCGTTTCACTTTCCCTCATTGAGCAACTCCTCCTTCAGTTGGCAGAACTGGGAGCATTGACATGGGAATTCCAGGCAACTCCCACTTTCACACCTCATATTTATCTTTTAAGGCAGATATACCCGCTATATTACGCTTTTGTATTTATACTAGCTGTTATACGCGTCTTTGCTGGCGCGAATTTAGTAATTTCATAAAAGTAATCGTTCCTCCGTATTGCACTAAGTCATTATCTGAAAATCCCTAAAGTATAAAAACTCACCGAAAAACTGAGTTTCTTTTACCCGAGAATATCTTTGCAAACCATGTTTGTGGTATTGTCTTTTGAGGCTAAGATGACCAGGCTACTGGCAGAGCTAACTCTGGAACATGAGACATAGAACCGTACATGTGAGAAAAAGTCCTCTCTAAAGTGGAAAACAAAAGAATACGCGTTTGTTTATTTTTAAGGAGATTGCAAATACATATTGCAACATCTGTAACATATGTAAGTTTTCTCATAATCAGAATTCAACTCTTTCTTCACTTATTTTCACCTCCCTGGCACTTAAGTTGATTTTTCGAAAACAGAAATACGTGTTTCGTTACTTTTAAAAGAGATTCCAAACACCAGCCTTCACGTCTGAAACGTGTTACGTTTATGATTTATACTGTAGGTGTGCTCATTTTAAAAATTCAACAGCCTTTTCAGTTCTTTTCACCCCCTTAAGGGGATTTTCCGAAAAGAAAACGCGTGTTTCTTTATTTTTGAAGGAGATTCCAAACACCAATTTTAACGTTTGTAACCATGTTAAGTTTTTAAGATATACTAATTTTTAAATTTCACCCCAATTTTGCTTATTTTAGCCCCCCCCCAAATAAGTGGATTTTTCAAAAACAAATGTGCATTTCTTTGTTTTTAAAGGAGATTCTAAATACCAAATGTTATGTCTGTAAAACGTTATGTTTTTGAGACATACTCATTTTAAAAATTCACCCCCTTTCACTTACTTTTACCCCTAAAGTGGATTTTCCGAAAACAAAAGAAAATATGCGCTTCTTTATCTTTAAAGGAGATTTCATATACCAGTTCTTACATCTGTAAGTATCCTCATAAATTGTATTCAACTCCCTTTTCAGCATTTGTTACCCCCCTTAAGGGTATTTTCCGAAGACGAACAGATATGAGCTGCTTTTTAAAGGACATTCTAGATACCAATAGTCATGTCTTTAAACTGCTAAGTTTATGAGGTATAGATATACTCATTTAAATGTTTCATTCCCTTTTTAACCGCCTTAGTGAAGGAATATCCAAAAATCATTCCTCAGTGAGCACCTACACTGCAATATGAATGTATCCCCAAAATTTCAATTCTTTATGTCCTGTAGTTTTGGCTCGACGATGTTGAATTAGTCATTCAGGACATATTATGTATGTATTTGATATATGGTTTAACAGCGCTTTAATCAAGGTATAACAAGCATTTTTGTTTAAAATCTGCTTTACGTCGCACCGACACACATATATCTTATGGCGATGATGTGACAGGAAATGGCTAGGAGAGGGAGGGAAGCGACCGTGGCTTTAAATGGGGACCCCCGAAATAAAGATGTAACCAAAAAACCAGTAGTTTTTCAGGAGACAAGAAAATTATTTCCGGTGTCTATTTCATGGTATACAGTACTTCAACCAATTCAGTATGCAAGTGTACAAATGAGATCATCTATTAAAAACAAAATGTTGTTGGGCGACACTGCGGAGATAAAAATATATTTTTACCTAATGCATGGATTTTCACGAAACTTTGTGTGAATGTCACCTACTTTAAAGTAGAGATATCATGAACATTTCCTTCATATACAATTAATAGTTTTCCAAAATAAATTTTTGTTTTGGAAATTTTTCTTCCATTTTTTCATGAAATTTAAATAACATGTTAATATAAATTCGTAATTAGGTAGATAATATTTCTTTTAAAAGCGCTACCTATCGATATTTCTGTACATCATTTATATAAGGAGAAATTGATTGATTGATTGATTATGTCCACTTTTTCACCATTCACTATATATCGCCCTAAATTTGTGTAGTTTTTATTCTAAAATTTTGGACTTAAAAAAAGTCCCTACTACTTGAAAAAATTCTGCAGTCCAAAATTCAATCAGCAGGTTTCTTATTATAGCTCTGATACATATACCATACAAATTTTGTTACATTTGGCAGAATATTATGGGAGAAAATGGGATTTAAATGTAAAATTTAATTGGCAAACACAGAATTATCACAGTGTAAATTTTTGAATTCAGCGGAATAACTTCGTTACAAGAAAAAAGAAACTCAATAATTTCCATTTCATCATAAGAAATTTCATCAAAATGAGCAAAATGTGGATTTTTATCTCCTCAGTGTCGCCTTACGGTTTTTTTTAATAAATAGTGTATGACTTGGACGTGATACAATAGAAAAATGTCTGCAAGTCTGTCTTAAATTTGTATATAACAGGATAGAAATGCCGTACACACACTTGGAAAACAACAGATAGCGAATAATATTAGTGTAATAATAGTGTAATGGAGATTAACCTTATGAATGCGCCAAGACTTCGCTCACAAAGACGTACTCTGGTTACCCCGGTGACAGAACTGCAGTATGCCGATGACACAGCATCTCCTGCCCTAACACCTGCAGAACTACAACTGCAGTCAACTGCTTCAAAACTGCATGTGATTGCTTTGGTCTTGCCATTAATACAAAAAAAAGTACTTGCACAAACTACCCCAGGATTAACTCTTCCTGAGTTCAGTATCTCCATCTTATACACAACACTGGAGCAGGCTGATCACTTTTAATATCTTAGAAGCATCTGGTCTAAACGGTGTACCTGCGAACAAGATGTTGATAAAGGAATTGGGGCTGCTCATGCAGCATTCGGACGGTTCATGCACAGAGTCTTCATGAATAACGACCTAAAACTGCATACCAAACGCATGGTGGTTCATGCGTTCATGATTTTTCTAAATCTATGTTACATGTTGTTCTTACCTTAATAATTTTTTCGGTCTGGCTACTTTTCGTTAATTGATTACAAGTTTCCTTCGACGTGCAATCATGTCACAGGTTAAACGGACTCTGTTCGTATATTTTCCTTCACTTTTGCGCTGCTCTACGTCATTCCTGTTTGGTTTTTGATTGGTTGCAGCATCTTAACATGACCGCTTTAGCTAATTGTATCTATGGACACGTTTTATCTAGATGTCGGCTGGTTCGTCTACAAAACTTATTAACTGCAGCTCTCGCATGAATAATGAAGTTACTGGACAAAAGGTCCCTTTTCCTTTGAACTTATTACTCCCCGGCGGAGAATTGTGTGCTAAAATTCAATTCAAGAACTGCTGTGCTACAGCGTAAAATTTTCTCAAAATTTCCTACATGTAACCTTGTTATTTTGATAGCTTTAATCTTATTAATTGTTCATAATTATTCAACTTAATTCGGTCTGGTGTTTAACCAGCCTTCAAAGTAATTCAATTGTTCAGACTTTGTACTCTGACTTTCGCAGCTGTCGTAAGACAATAGTCTTACTTATTTATCTTTTATTCGCACAGCCTGTGGCAACTTTTTCGCTCAAGGCCAAGTGCTGAAATATAATGTTAAAATATTAATTATTGTTAAAATTTTTCTAATTCTTGTTGTTATTTCTACATCATTTATATAATAAATTTGTAACTGCTGATCTCCTTTCTTATTTTCCGAGAGACCTTGGAAACCCCCTCCGGCTTTTCCACTGTTTTCTCCACATGGTGTACAAAGCTGTTGTCATTTTCACGCTACTGTATGGCTGTGAAACGTGCACACTCTATTTCCGTGATATAAAAAAACTTGAGCGCTTCAACCAACAAAAATGTGATACATCTTGAATATCAAGTGGGAGGACTATGTGACCAACACGGCAGTTCTCGACAAGCGCAGCTAAATAGCATTGAGGTAACAATCATCGCTCATCAACTGAGATGGTTAGTCCATGTTCACTGCATGAGTGTTACCAGGCTTCCCCGCCAAGTTCTTTATGGTGAACTTTGCTCCGGCAGTAGACCGCATGGAGTCCCTCTTAAGCGTTTTAAGGACCAGCTGAAACACATCATGAAGCCAACTGGTATAAATATACAGACATGGGAAGAATGTGCTGTGGACCGTTCACTGTGGCGGAACACTACTTCAACAGCTGTCAACTTGTTCAAAAAAGAACGCCGCAGACATCAAGAGGCCAAGCGACAAGCAAGAAAGCTCCGTCAGTTACAACCCTGCACTCCTGCATCCATGCCCTGTGATTTGTGTGGGCGTATGTTTTATAACAAAATTGGTCTGTTTAGTCATCGCAAAACACATCCATAAACTGAGTTGAACTGCTCAATTTATGCAGGAAGAAGTTATATATACTCGGATCGAGTTACAGCCGACAGTAATAAAACTAACACCGATAGCAATAACAATTTTAAGAAGATATTTCAAAATATAGACGTGATTTCGTCTATGGCCTGTTTTAAATGATCTATTACACATGCTGATGAACCAACGGAAGCACTGTCCACCATTTTGTCTGATGTTCCATCTTTACACCACGGAGGACAAAGTTCTTCTGGCTGTAAACCGGCTTGAAGTTCAAATGTGTGATGATACATCCTCTATCTATTGAAATATCACTTTTGAAACGTTTGTTGATTATGTTCTTATTCCAGGGAGATCTTCAATTAAGGTACAGCCCCGGCATTTGCCTGGTGTGAAAATGGGAAAGAACGGAAGTACATCTTCAGTGCTGCTGACAGTTGGGTTCGAACCCACTATCTAACAAATACATGCTAGGTGACCCAACACGCGCAGATACTTGCTAGGTATAACAAACATTACATAGTGAATTATCACAATAATAAAAATTTGAAAAGAATATACTTAATTAAGAACACGATAAACTCTGTTCAGGAATAGATTATACTTGAGTTTACGATTACTGGCTGCTAATTCCATTCGTGAGGAATACAATGAAACCTTGTTCGTAATCTTCTCAACGCGTAATAAGCGGGAACACGATACAGACGGGAAGTGTTCTATGAGATGGGGGAAGCAATTTTGACACCACTTCGTAGGAAATTTATGTCATTATTAAATAGTTACAACTGCATGCAGATGGTTCAAAGAAATTAGGGAGGATTTCAAATAAATTGGCCTTACACCGGATGACACTATGGGTAGGAAAACAGTAAACACAACACTATATTATATATGACTTTACACTCACAAAGAAGAAAATGCCAACTAAAATATTCTCTACACAAGGAAGGGCAAGAATATCAACACGTATGAAGAAGTACTGGGAGGTCCGCATGGCTCGGATATTTCCTACCAAGAAATCGACAAACCAAAGTGATCCAATGTTGTCTGAGAAGAAGAAGAAGAAGAAGAAGAAGAAGAAGAAAAAGAAAAGAAAAGGAAGGAGAATAAGAGGAAGTTACTGTAAACATGATAAAACCCTCTAACTTTTTTTGGGAAAATCAAATTATCATAAATGATCCAATGTTGTCTCAGAAGAAGAAGAAAAAGGAAAAGAAGGAGAATAAGAAGAAGTTACAGTAAAAATGATAAAACCCTCTAATTTTTTTGGGAAATTCAAATTATCATAAATGTGTCTTTCAATAAATAAAACTAAAATTGATAACGATTAATACATTTTCATTTAACGAATCGTTTTCGAGAGACAACTGTTTGAAATTTGGAGTCGACTGGTGTAGTATTCAGTGCATCGATAGGGAGAAACTCACTCAGGGCCTATGAACACTACCACGAATGAAATAATCAGTTCTCTAACGTATGATGAGATGGGAATTCGATAAAAGAGCCTTCTATATGTATCTCAGTCATAGCCATCGATCAACCTGAGTCACTCATTTCTTATCACAGCTTTCAGACACCCCGCAGCCATACGTGAAAGGTGTTTGATTGCTGCTTCTCCTGTGTATGCTGTTATTATGAATTATTATATTTTCTGTGCGGTTCAAGTAACTACAGTTTGATAGGAGCAACACTATGCTAAGGGCTTCCTTTAGTGTGGGGGGCATATTTCCCTGCGGATTCTATTTCCTCGTCGTCTTCATCTTGGATTGTATCGGCAGTCGCAATCATCAACATCGCGTGTGCCTGACATTACTATGTCCTAATTTAACATCTCCCTACTTCTGTATTGATAGGTATTTTTTGAGTGTTAAAATCAATTCATGAAAAGTAAAGGAGGGTTTCTTTGGGTAGAGGGTGAAATTTCATCCAAGCACTTGAAGTGCAATGACCACTGCTACTATTTTTTCCCCACGATTTTTAAAATTACAATTTTCACAATTTATACATACTGAATTTCTACTCATTTCCAATCCCAAAAAGAGTGCTATAAGTAGAAGCTGGAAGCGTTATAAGAGTGTAATATTGTGCATAATCTATATACTTAAAGTTTTTACTAAAAACAGCTCTGGAAAATCCGTTCTACTGGACAGATTTCCGGGAAAGAGCACTACTACTATCCATTCTTTTAGTCCATAATTATTATAATCTCGTGAGCATCCTCGCGTGCTCTGGCAATCACGTGCAAGATTAAGGCGCTCGATGGGCATTGCC